>NC_133526.1:39023089-40273089 GCF_048544455.1 Silene latifolia
GCAATTTCAAGTCTTTTCGGTTCAATTAGAGTTATATTTTGTCGGGTCATTTTCGGGTTTGGTGGTTTCGGATCGGGTCATTTTCGGGTCGGTCAGTTACGGGTCAAGAAAGCTCGGGTCAGGTCAATTCATATTTTCGAGTCACTTCGGTTCTAGGGTCAATCGAGTCGGGTTGTTGGCAATATGATGTGCTGCCTTGTCACACATGAGAGGAATAGAGGTAGGAACATTGATGATCATATGATTCATATCTTTGACCAAAGTTGCTATGCTGTGCTGCAAACCCTTAGGCATAGGAAATTCAGTAGTTGAACAATTTTCCATACAATATTCACTATTGACAATTTGACACAGTGACTATTATCTCCGTGGCAAAAAACAAATTCATTAAAAAAAATTCACAACTTAACTTAATTCTCTTTGATTAGTTTTCCATTTCAATTTTTTTATTTCATATCAAAATATAATGGAGTGGAATAAATAGTGCCTTATAGGACCTAAGGGCAAGTGGGAGACTGAAGGAGTTAGTATGCCCATATGTTCGGAATATTATATAACTAATTATTAATTTTACGTGGTTACAATGTTCTGCTAGGAGCCCGCTCGTAGTCTGCCTAGATGAGCTGGGATTCGAGTAGTATTAATCTTAATACTTACCAGCATGAGATCTGATCTTGAAAATTCAATTCAAATATGTTGAAAATCATTACAGTACCCTTCAACTAATACTAGTGCTACAACATCAGTTTAAGAGAGACGAATTGATATAAAACATAAGTTATGTGCATAATTGCCAAAATTCCGTTTCGCAATTTAAACTACCCGTTTCTCTGAAACCTGTTTCTACAAACAACGAACAATATGCCTCGTGTACTAGCTATTTAAACTACCCGTTTCTCTGAAACCTGTTTCTGCAAACAACGAACAACCCGTTTCTCTGAAACCTGTTTCTGCAAACAACGTACAATATGCCTCGTGTACTAGCTATTTAAACTACCCGTTTCTCTGAAACCTGTTTCTGCAAACAACGAACTACCCGTTTCTCTGAAACCTGTTTCTGCAAACAACGAACAACCCGTTTCTCTGAAACCTGTTTCTGCAAACAAGGAACAATATGCCTCGTGTACTAGCTATATCCAAGAACTTCAGATTATCAGTTGTTCCTATGTTCATTCAGTTTACCAACTTACCAAGTGTAATGGTCAGAAAAGGCTCAGAAAGATGGTGTGATGCTTTAGAAGAGAGTTCTTGAGCGACATAGCGCATTGTAGGGCGCGACTCAGGTCTAGCATTGGTGCACAACAAGGCCAATGTGACTGCAATCACAACTTCCTCACCTATATGGCCTTCCGGTGATGACAATCGTTGGTCCAATGCGTCTTTCAGCAGGTTATCAACCTTAGTTTTTGAAGTTGATAAAGATGAAAGAATTTCTCCTGGGTGCTTCCCCATCATAACTTCCAATACTATGACTCCATAGCTATAAACATCGCTTTTTGCGGTCACTCTCATTGTCTGAGCTAGCTCTGCAATTGCAAAATGAAAATAAGAAATAACTTGATTTATCCGAAATATTTAAGCTATTTAACAGTGTTAACGATATTCAATGAAAAGATTAAGGACTTACCAGGAGCCATATAGCCATAAGATCCAGCAATTGTAGTCCAGCTAGACGTATCCGGGCTCAGAAACTTGGCAGTCCCAAAATCAGAAAGCCGGGGCTCAAACTCATTATCGAGCAACACATTATTTATGGATATGTCACGGTGAACGATAGGTGGGGAGCAATCATGGTGTAAGTAAGCGACAGCATGAGCCAAACCTCTTACAACATTAAGCCTCCTTTCCCACCCTAGTTGCAATTTGGCTTCATCACTATACAACACCTTTCCCAAACTACCCTTTTCGACGTAGTCATAGACCAAGAACATAGCTCCCTTCCTGGAGCAGTACCCATATAATTTGATAATATTCCTGTGCCTGATCTCTGTCAATGCTCTTATCTCATTTTCAAAACTCTGTTTGTTTGACTGAGGAATCGAAGAGCTAGATTCTGACATGTTTAGCTTCTTAACGGCAACAATGTGACTTGATGCTAAAGACGCCTTATATACGATTCCAAACCCACCTTTTCCGATGCAATAATTGTCGCTGAAATCATTGGTGACCTTAACAATTTCCCTAAATGTGAATCTCCCTTCTGTTTCCCATATAAGAGACTCAGACTCTCCCAATTCCGAACTTTTTGTCTCCAAATCACGCTGTTGTTTCTTTCGGCCACAAACCAGAGCTCCAGCTACACATGCTACGAAAAGTAGAAGAGCAAATATGGAAACCACTACTGCAATAATGATTTTTTTGTGGTTTTTGTGAGAGTTGTTAGCGTTACAAGGAGACAATCCTGTGGCATTTCCACAAAGTCCCGGATTTCCCATGTATAACCCTTGTTGAAAGAAGCTTTCACTAGGTACTGAACCTGAGAAATCATTGTACGATAGATCAAGGGATTCTATGCTAATCATGTTCGACAGTGACTCTGAGACCGGCCCTGAGAGATGGTTGTGGGAGAGATTCAGGTTCACTAAAGACGTCAGCTTCTCGAGATCAGGCATTGGGCCCGAAAGAGAGTTGCTACTGAGGTCCAATACGATTTGAAGTTCATTCAAGTTACTGAGCTCTGCTGGTATCTGTCCAGATAAGTCGTTGCGACTCAAGTTCAAGCTCAGTAAGCTGCCACAATTCCCAAGAACTGCAGGTATACTTCCTGACAAATTGTTGACTGATAAATCAAGATACTGCAAAGACTGTAACTTGCCTATCGAATCAGGAATGTTACCATCTAAGTGATTATTTCCCATGTTGAGTTTAAATAACAACTTAGAATTCCCTATTTCGCCTGGGATTTTACCGGTCAATTCATTGGAACCGAGATCTAGATAACCCAAAGAATGCAGTTTTCCAAGTTCAGCTGGTATATGCCCTGAAAGTTTGTTTCTGTCCAACTGAAGATTTCTCAAATTGCTGCATTCTCCCCATTTGGGTGAGATTTCGCCAACAAACTGATTATCACTCAGCAGGAGAAAAGTGAGATTTTTGTGAACACCAAACGCATTTGTTATATTCCCATTGAATTTATTTCCATCCAACCTAACTCTTTCTAATGCAGAGCAGTTCCTTAAACAATCTGGTATACCTCCTTTCAAATTGTTACCATTTACCGTCAGCAATACAAGACTGACACCACTGCATAAACGAGGAGGCAGCTCCCCTGAGAAACTGTTATTTGAAAAACTGACATCGCTCAGATAAGGGCTATTTTCACCAAAAGTTTGTGGAATTTCACCAACGAAGTTATTTGTATAGACAGAGAAAGTAGTTAGATTACTTAACCGCGACAAAGTATCCGGCAACTGACCATGGAGCTGATTAGTATTGATGTCAAAAACCTGCAATGAGGTGAGTTGACCAATCTCTGGGGGGATTGTTCCTGTGAGGTTGTTTGAGAACAACTGCAACTTGGTGAGGTTGCTTAGGTTCCCTATGGTTAGAGGCATAGGACCCGAAAGTTGGTTCGTTGAAAGGTCGAGCTGGTTCAAATCTAGGAGAGATCCAATCTCGGAGGGAATGGAACCGCTGAAACTATTATTGTAAAGATAAAGAAGGCGAAGTTTTGACACTTGACCAATTTCTGATGGAATAATGCCACTGAGGTTGTTACTCTGGACTTGCAAAGAAGTCAACTCGGTCCAATTCGTAAAGAAATATGGAGAGAGGCTTCCAAACAGATGATTATCTGATAATCCAAGGTCTGATATCATCCTAATATGACTCAAAGATAAAGGTAATTGACCAGTGAGTGAATTCACAGCAAGAGCCAAAAAGGTAAGCTTAGTACATGACCCTATCTCAGAAGGAATTGTGGAATTCAGACCATTTATATTAAGATTGAGATATTCAAGGTTCTTAAGCTGTCCTATGGAAGAAGGAATTTTCCCAGTGAGTGAATTCACAGTAAAAGACACATGGGTAAGTTTAGTACATGAGCCTAGCTCAGAAGGAATTTCGGAACTCAGATGATTCCAACTAAGATCGAGATAGGTTAGGTTCTTAAGCTGGCCTATTGAAGAAGGAATGCTACCGGAAAATGAATTATTAAACAAAAGAAGTTTTTCAAGACCGGGAATCGAGCCAATATCCTCAGGGATTGAGGCATTAAAGCTATTCAATGATAAATCAAGGTAAATCAAGTTTCTGCACTTAGTTATGAAGCTTGGAAACTCTCCTTCTAAACTATTAAACCCAAAACTCAAATGGGTCAACAAAGGCATATCAGCAAACATTGACCAATCAGGAGCTGTAAAATAATTAGATCCTATATCTAGAAACCTTAAATTTCTCAATTTGCTAATTTCAACAGGAATTTCATCAACCATTTCACAGTCAGACAGATTAAGATTAACAAGCTGTGACAAATTCCCAATTTCAGGCGGAATGAACCCGTTAAACGAGTTAGAGCTAAGATCTAAGACAGTAAGCTTAGAGAGAGTACCAATGCTAGAAGGGATTTGACCTGTAAGATTGTTTGTACTGAGAATGAAGCTTGTGAGATTGGAAAATGAACTGAAACTGAACTTGGACAATGTCCCAGTGAGGCCTTGATCAGCAAGGTTGATCGCTACGACGGAACTGTGGTCATCACAGACAATGCCAGTCCAGTAACACAGGTTCTTAGCATTGGAAATACTCCATGATGTAAGAGAATCAGGTTCAGACAGTGAATTTTTCCACTGAATGAGTGCTGTTGTTGCTTCTGATTCTGTTGCAGCTAATGAAACAGTAATTATTTGGGTCATAATTAAGAAACCCATCATTAATTTTTGTGCCATATCGTTAGATTTTGAAGGTTTATCTGCCATTGTTAGAACTTGGAAGTAGCAAAGCAAACAAACTTTATGTTTCTGCATTAGCATTGAGAATTTAATGGCATGGAGTGCTGTGTATGAAGGAGACTCAAAGGACTCTTCAAAAATTGAACATCAGTCATGTTCACATTTTGGTTGACTGCTGAAATTCTGTCATTGTTCACGTTTTAAACAAGTATGAACAATTCACAATTACGGAGTAATTAGTTAGGCCAGGTGATAGTGATTAAAGTTAATGACTATTACAAGTATTATGTAAAAATGCTAAATTAAAAGTTGTTGATCCTTCCATTGTGAAATTCTAGTTCACAAGGGCAAACCTCAAAATAGAAATGTTAGATTTACACGTATTATGAATGAGATTGTTCCGTTTGTCATTAAGCAAAATTTCTAGTCAAGTGAAAATAACAAATGAATTTACATGGTGTTTTCGGGGCGTCTTAAATGGAGGCTATGCGTTCCACAAAGAAAAAGATGTCTCATATATAAATGAATACAAATTCTCATTTAAGATGGGGCACTATCCGTTTAAGCTTAAGACAAGTCAAATGGGTAACACTCTCATAGATAAGACAAAACCAAAATGCCTAAATATTAGAAAAAGACTTGTCTTTATCTATGCAACTGGCATATATTTGACGCGTTTCCGTCTTGAGATAAGAGAGACTTATTGATGAATGAACGCGTGTAATTCCATCAATAAAAGCTTGGCAAGAAAAAAAGGTCTCGTATCGGAGGTTTGATTCCCGCCTCAGGGCTGAACAGGGTTTTATCTGCCTCTGATTTTCTTTATTTAATTTATTTCTTTTCATTTTGGTTAGTACACGTTTTTCCTCTAAACACGTAATTTGAGAAAATGGACCAAGGACTGAGGGCAATGCTATCATCCATGATAAAGAAGAACTTGGAACCAGAAAAGAACACAATCTTAATCCTTTTTTTTACTGAAATATTCACTGTTCACACCATTAACAATTTCCACATCATTTTCATTGATTAAAAAAAGCTTCAAGAAAAACAACAAGAACTAAACCCAAGAAGCAATCCAATTATACACAACAGCAGTATTCAAACCTCGCAAAGAATCCCCAGCATGATGACTTGTAATGTATTACAAAAACAATGAACAGACGACGTGCACACAATCTCTAATGATAGGCAACTAAGTACGGGAATCAGTAGCACCTTGTTTTAAAGCTCGCTCCAACCTTGTTTCGAAAGGAGTAGAATGCCATTTCACGCTCTTATCCTGTACATTCGCAATTTGCATAATCTATATCAGTTATCTCGATTTCCTAGACCGAAAAGGATCCAACTTTCATTTCATATATACCTCTCTGTATTTGCTAGTAGTATTTGGTATGCCTTTAAATGAAGAGGCTGAACTATACCCTTCAACAGGAGTCCGGTCATCTCCATCATTCCAGTGTATTCCAACAGTACCCACTAACGGCTTCTCATTTGGGCTACGACTAGGTGATCTTCTTGGAGAAGAAGAGGCAGAGAATTGCTTAAGCTCATCCATTGTTAATGCGCCCAATATTGGCCTTTCTTCAAGGTTTCTCACTGAATTAGACCCATGTGAAGACATGCTAGCCGGAGATGATATGTGTTCCAGTCCAATTGGTATAGACTTGGTCGAGGGTGTTTTTTGGGAGGAATCCAACCATGTAGATAAACTGGCATCAACTGCAACTCCATATTCATTATCTGGACCATCAGGTATTGATTTGGACTTTGAAGAAGATTGCTCAAAACCGAGATCCATCGGGAAATTCTCTTTTTGACGCTTTAATGGTGGAGTTCGTTTAGTTTTCAGGTTTTTCCATTGAGCTGTATTCTCAACAGGATTAAGTACTGAATGCACATAACCAGCCCTGTCTCGAGCACCACGGTGGAATCCTGGAGGAGTTATTATTTCTTTATCAAGGGATTGTTGATCCTTTTTAGAATCACACGTTCTAGAACTTTCAGTCCCCGAATCCATAGAAGAACAGGACCTGGATGGAATTTCCGGCACTTGTTTTGAATAGTATTCATCCTCACTGTATTCAGCATCATATTCCTCTTCATCCTCATTCTCATCCAAATCACTAACTTCACAATGTAACTCGTCATCCTCATCATCACTCTCTCTGCAATTTTGGTACCTGTGATTTGGAGGGAATGATCCCAAGCTTGACAGCGAGGAACCACTTTCAGATAAAGAAGACGATTTGGCAATTTTTGTGCAATCAGCCCCTTTTTCATTCTCCTCCAAGATCTCTGGGGTTTCCTCACAAGGAACATGCTTGTATTCTTTGACATTTGCATCAAAGGTCACTTTCTTTTGTGCTCCTAAGTGCAATGTATCCACTTGCTTCTCCCTGAAACTGAAACCTCTAAGCAAAATTGAACTTTGAAACAGACAATGGCCTATAAATTATTCAAGAGAATCTCGAAGACTTACTGGTTACTAGTCAAGCTCAAATTCTTTTCCTCTGGCTTTACCCTAAACAAAAGAATCCATGAGACAAATTTGGAGTAGCAAAAAAAAATGGTTATAACTTATAAACACAGTCGCAAAATGAGCTGGATAACATACCTAATACTAAAACCAGAACTCAGAGATGATACTAGCAAATGTACAGATCGAGTAGAATTGCAGGATACTTAGCGAAGACGTTCAGAAATCAGGAAATAAAAACTGTACTCGTATAATGAATGTCAGATAGCACAGCAGTTCCTTGAGATTGCAGGAAAATTAGCGAGGAAGTTCAGAAATCAGCAAATACAAAAATGTACTCCAAATACTGAATGTCAGATAGCACAACAGTCCCTTGAGACGTAACGCGTGTTTGGTTGCAGTCATACGAATTAACAGACTAGTGTGTCTTGCTTCAGACGGGCCTTTTTGGTCTGAAATAATAAGACGAGATTTTGTAACCATTTTACAGTTAAATGTGACCACTATTGAAAAACCAGTTACCATAAGCTTTAACACTGCCTATACCATTGTGGTTACATTTAACTATAAAATGGTCACATATGCTCGTCTGAAAAATAAGACGAAAAGTGTCCGTCTGAAACAAGAATTTGTGTTAACTGACATACAGGGACAACTTTAGGTTGTATTTTCCATGTTAAGGTTGGTTTGGGTCAGATCACTCGAATAAGGTCAACTTTATCACGCCTAGTTGTAGTCATTGCAAATTGACAACCAAAACCCTAACTAAAAAAAAACTCAAAAAAAATAAAAATTGAATTACAGTCACAGTGTAGTACAAACATGGGCATATAAACCCTAATGAGATACGCAAAAGTAATGCTCCCTCCATCTATTTTTAAACTCTGTACGTCTTCCATAAAAAGGTAAACAAATGAATGAAACGGAGGGAGTACTTTAAGAATTCCGAGTCTAGAAATTACAACAATAACAAATATCATTTCCTGCAAAACTAATTACTGAAATTGAAGATGGTAATTACTAATTAGTGAGGAATTTACCTAGTTTCAAGGATTGGAGGATTGATGGGTTCCACTAACAAGTCTTGTTTTGGGGTAACAATTTGATGCACTGGGCTGTACTGCTTCCTATAATTCTACATTTTCCGAAAACAATAAATTAATTAAACTAAATAATACTATTATAAATAAAATTTCATGAAATTAAACCCAAATAAAGAGTATGTGAGCTTAAAAGAAAGGGAAATACTGGATTGGGATGAGGAACATGAGCAATGTGGGAATTTCGATGTCGGTTTTTGTCATCCTTGGATGCACCAAAACACCCAAGAAAACAACCCATTTTTATCTGCAAATCTTGAAATTAAGTGTAATTAGAAGAGGAAGGGGGAAAAGTGGGAAGTTTTTTTAAGTGGAAGATTAGTTGATGGTTTTCATGGTTAAAGGAGGGGTTAGAAGAGATGGAGATGGAGATTGGAGCGTATAAAAAAGGGGGGAAAGTTTGAGGATTTGAAGGTTAGTGTGGTGTTTTAGTGGGTTAGTAGGACACAAATGCTAAAACAAGGTGAAACGGTCACATATATTCAAAGGAGGTGACCGTTTGGATTTGGGTTGGGAGGTATACAATCATTAGTGTTTGATTAATTAATAGAGATTTTTTATGGAATAGGAATCCTTCACGTCGTTTTCCTAATTTAATTGGTTTGGATAAAGTTTGTTTACCAAAGTCTTTCGGCGGATTAGGAATAAAATCCTCTTAAGTAGTTAATAAAGCCCTTCAAATGAAGCTTTTATGGAAAATTCTTATGGAAAAGGATCATATATGGGTCAAAGTGATAACTAAGAAATATTTGAGAAATTGTTCACTTTTTGAACATACGCCTAATTCAGTTTGCTCCTCGCAATGGCGTAAACTCATGAGTATTCGGGACATGTTTAGAAAGGGGTTGAGATGCAGGTAGGTAATGGTAGCAATATTAAATTTTGGACTGACAATTGGGTTTTTTTCTTATCCTATTACTAGAGATATAGATGGTCATAGTAACGATGTCAGTAAGTTATCAGATATAGTAAATAATGATATTGTTAACCAGATTGTTAATATTTCATTGCCGTACAATGATATTCCAGATACCCTTCTTTGGAGATGTCTATGGATGGAAATTTCTCGACCAAAACAGCGACATGGTTAGCACAAGGCTTGTTCGATAGAAATATTGACAGATGTTAATTTTACTGGATTTGGAAACTAAATGTTCCTCCAAAATTGAAATTTTTTCTTTGAAAAACTTGTGTAGATGGTCGGTCTCCCTACGAAAAGTAGGCTTCTAAGGAATCGTATAATTGTCCCACCTCAATGTGTTTTCTGCAATCATCCAATTGAAGATAGAGATCATTTCTTTTTCAAATGTTCCTTGATTGCATCAGTCATCCAAGACATGAATATCATTAGCTTTAACAATTTTTTGGCAATATACGATAATATTGCGAGTCAGAGCTTTATAGAGAAACTTAATCAGCTTAAAATTTTAATTCCAAAAGCCGATTTCATTAAGATTGTATTTATTTGGTGGAATGCATGGTTCCATAGAAATGACATTATTTTTAATGATGTTCATTTTAATATCAGCAAACTTATCCTTTTATGTAATAATAGCATCAAGATTTGGAATAAAACTAGACATAAGGATCTTAACAATCCCGATAAAGACGTGCCACCTAGAAATACTATTAGTAAAGAAGAAATTTGGTAGGAGAAACCTAAAAATGGATTTCTAAAGCTAAATTTTGACGGATAAAAAATAGATAGTAATAAAGCTGCTCTAGGATATGCTATAAGAGACCATAATGGTAAAGTCGTTTTGCTAGGAGCAAAAAAGTGCGGATTTAATAGTATTCTTGTCGCTGAAGCTATCGCTTTAAAAGAAGGCATTTTAGCAGCTAAATATTTAGCAATCTCGAAATTAATTGTAGAAGGTGATAATTTATGTGTTATCAACTCAATCTGTAGTACTTGGCAAATTCCTTGGGAAATTTCTAGTATTATCAAGGATGTAAAATTAGATCTTCAGTTCTTTGATAAAGTGATAATTAAGCATTGCTTTCATGAAGTCAACAAAGTTGCCGACTTTATGGCTTCTATTGGACATTCATGTCCAACTCTTTCGAGGTGGTTTGAAAGCCGGTGGCTTCAACTTACCTCTATCATTAGAAAGGATGAGATAAGTTGGTCCTACCTTAGAGGATCAATCTAGTTTTATTACCTTATAAAAAAAAATAAATAAATTAGTGTTTGATTAATTTAGTATATCAATATTCTGGGTAATATTCTGGGTTTGGTTGAAGTCTATGGGGTAAGTGCATCCGCAACGGTGAAATCTCACCAATTTTCATCTTACACTTTTTCAGCTTTTCTCTCTCATATTTAGCGTCCACATCCGCTTTTTACTCACCACCAAAATTTATCAAAAAAATAAAAAAAAAAACACTCACATCAACAAATACTCAATTTTACCTATAAATTAAATTGTTTATGTATTTGGTGGGTCTACACTCCTATAAATCGAATTGTTTATGCATTGGGTTGACCTTGCCAGCCCCACTTTTCCTATAAAATGAATTATTTATGCATTTGGTGAGCCTGCACTCCTCTTCGCCAGTCTTCGTATAGGCGGAAATTTTCGCAAGTCTTCAACCCCCGTTTGTCCACTTTAACATTTGTTTATGCATTTTTATTCCACAACCACTTTTCACCATTTTCATGAAAAGTTGTGAGAAGACCATTATGGATGGTCTAAGTGGTAAATACGCTCTAAATATTTGCCATTATGTGTAAATCTATCTCAAACGTTTCAACACGTGCAAATTAATCCCAAATGTTTTCGTTTGTGTGTGTAATAAAGCAAAATTGACAAAACATCAGAACTTTACCCTTTGCCTTCTTCCTTAGCTACCATCGCTATTCCAAATCCATTTCAGTCCCAACACTCCACCACAAATAAGAAATCAAGTAACAGCTACTATTTTTATGGGATATATTCTCCTTTTATCGTCTTCTATTATCTCACCTTCAAGTTTCTATCTCTAAACTCTCACCCTGCTTCTTTCCTCCATCTGCATAACAATGGAGGTTCTCCTTTTGTTTCACTCTCCTCCTTTATAGTCAAAACCGAACATGTCACCCAGAAATTCGACAATCAAACCTCCAAGTCCATGGCAACTCCGAAACCAATTTCAAACCGCCTCCAACCAATTAGGATAGACCAGCAAATATTTTTGTATTTTCAGTTTAAAATATTAGTATTTATTTTTAAATTTAATTGTGTTTATTTCTCTTGTGTTTTATCACTCTTTTCCGGCAAGCTAATGACCGGAAAAAAGTCACTGAAGCTTAAATGCACACTAACTAAAACTTATGGGGTTAATTGCACATGTTGAAACGTTTGAGGTCGATTTGCAAATACGGATGTTATGTTTTAAGTGAAAACGGGTTAAGTAAATAAGTAAGACAAAAAAAACACGATTGAGTACTAGCGCTAAATTGAGTGAGGGTACGAAATTTATTATATTAGGTATGTGTGCCAATTTTGAAGAATAAATAGTTGGCCCAATGATGCATTCAGAGTCAGTGAAGCGGGCTAGCGCTTAAAAGATCAAGTACGTTATCAATTGAAGGAACAACAAGTCTCTCTTATGACGGACATATCCGTCACAAGCTTGCGACAGGTCAAGTAATACCAATGTGGGTAGATAAGACAAAACAGATTACTAGTCTCTAGGCATTCTGCTTTTGTCTTATCTACCCCACATGGGTAATACTTGACCCGTCACAAGCTTGTGACGGATATGCCCGTCATAAATGAGAATTTGTGTTGAAGGAAATGGGTACAAATACTTAGAAGAAAGAGAGTGGGTGATTGATAATAAGAGATTTGTCGACTTTTCCCTTTACCAAAACTATTTATGAAAACCCAATTAAATGTAGTATTTAGTCGGGGTCGAACACGAAGACGGCGGGGGTTTCTACTAGGTCCAACTTAGAGTCAAGTTTAATCAACAATAAAAGAAGGGGTTTTGGTTTTAACTACTAGAGCAATTAAACAAACAATCTAATGAAGATGAATACGATGATTAGGAAACTAGGGTCTTCGGGGTCACCTAAACGAATTAAGGGCGATGAGTCGATAAAACAATCTAAGGTGAGGGTTCGTCCTAGAGGCGGTTACCAACTTTCGTTGAGCAACAACTAATTCAAACATGCAACAAGACTACCCACAAATTTTCATTCAAAGGAAGAATTAAGCTATTAAGACAAAAAGACACAAGCTTTCACTCATACAATTCGTCAAACACTTTGTATGCATTGTTAAGAAAGACAAATTCCTACACCAAAGATTCAAAATTTATCAACTAATCATGCCCCCTAATCCTATTTAGGCTTCCCCTAAACCCTAGAAGGGTAACTACTCACTCATATTGGGGATAATCATGCTAATAAGAGAAGGAGAACAAATAACATAAAGAGAAGACATGATGATTATTATAACAATTATGAAAGACAAGAGAAATGTAAACAAATGATTAACAAGTAAAATAAGAGAGGAAATATACCAACACAAGGAAAGGTGATTGCTTGATTGAATAATAAGAAGGAAAACCCTTCAAAATCCCCAATACAATCTTCAACAAACAAGTGTAAACAATTGACAATTACTTGACCTAACTAATTCTTACTAAATATTAATAATAATTATTGAAAGATTAGAACTTGATTAAGGAAGGATTACAATAAATATGGAATGTTTTTCAGATCTAGGGTTATGTGTCGAAAGGGTTTAAGGAGGGGGTATTTATAGGCTATCATTGGATTAAGGGAGGAAAAGAGAAAAAGCCCATTTGCGTGCTGCGTGTTCATGTGCCGGCGGGCCGGCTGCCGGCCTCCTATGCCGGCAGCGCGTTCTTCAAAAACTGAGGAAAATAGAGGTTGCGTAATTCCCTGCCGGTGGGCCGGCTGCCGGCCTGCCGGCAGAGAATTCTTCTTCTTGAGATTTCCTTCCATTTCTTCATGCCAGCTACCCTCTGCCGGTTGCCCGGCTGCCGGCTGCCTGTGCCGGCAGCGCGTTCCTCAAACTTTTGGCCAAAAACTTCTTCAAAAATTTCCCAAGTGTTGGACTTGTGTTCCCTGCCGGTGGGCCGGCTGCCGGCCTGCCGGCAGAGAACACCTCTCAGCTGGTTTCCTCCTTTTTCTCCTCATAGCAATATCCCCTGCCGGTGGGCCGGCTGCCGGCCTGCCGGCAGAGGATTGTCCTTAGCTCCTTCATCTCCCCTTTTTTCATGTAAAGGCATTAAAATGCCTTTCTTGCCCCAGTTCCTCTATACTCGACTCGGTTCCTGCAAAAGGATACACAAAATAACAAGTACGGGGACTGGGCACAAAATGCAAGGAAAAGCACACGAAACCGGCTCGATATGAGTCGGAATGCATAAAAGAAAGAGGGAAATAAGGTGAAATAAATCATATATCAACCTCCCCACATTTAAACCTTACTCGGCCTCGAGTAAGTCCAAAATCAACGAATAAGTCCCTACTATAATAGATATGGAGAGTGGGTGCACAAAATAAGCATCACTCAACTAAGCTACTAACTAAGCCGATCGAGTATTAGCGCACTCAACGCCCCTTCAACTCACAATTTGACACTTATGAGGGGAAAGTGCCCTATTGCAAGGCAAGTTGGGTCTTGCTACAAAATTTTTGACACATCCAACAATTAAGCATGAAACAACACACAAGATGCATCATAAAAAGTCAAACCGCTTTCCTCATCTAAGCGGCCGTTTTACTTTGAACAGTTAAAGGCCTTGGTCGGGAGATACCGTCTCATAGTCTTGGCTGGTGTCAATGCCCTAGTGGTGGCTCAAGCAACCTTTATGCGACAACCAAATGCCTAAGAAACAAATTCAAAGGCGGGAAAGGGGGAAGCAAAGCCTAACCGTCGAGAATCACATGACGCACTCAAGATTCAACCGAATTGACCCATGACTAAGGGGACCAAGATTACCAACTTCCTCACGGTTTTCACTAATCTCTCATTTTGTTTTTTGGAACGGGTGATTTTTGTGCAAAAAGTAACCAAAATCACTCATCTACTCGACTCGTGAGACATGCCCGCAATCTAACATGGAATCTTCTCCTACAAGACCATTAATGAGATGCAAAAAAGGAAAATATGCATAAAAGAAACAAGGGTTGTAACGGGGCTAGGTGATGGGTCGAAACGGGATTGGTGCAAGCACCGTTATGGGTCATTTGGAGTTTAAAATCAAGTAGTTGTCAAAATTCCGCTTCTTCCACTTTTATTACAACAAATGAGTAACGTCTACACCCTAACAAAAATTGGTTTCCCGAATTTATGCAAACATTGTGCAAACCCGACTCACTTTGGAAAAAACACGAAAATTATCACCTTATTGCAACCAATGAGTAACGTCTACACCCTAACAAGAAATTGGCTTGCCAAAATCAAGCAAAAATTGTGTAAACCCGATTCACTTAGGAAAAACATCAAATGCCCTTTTATTCTTGCAACGCCTTTTTCTACTTCATTGATGAAAAGAGAGTTGCTTGGCTTTTCCTCATCAAACAAAGTATAAGTGTACATTTTTTTCTTTTTCATTACATTTTTCTCTTTTTCTATTTTCTTTTCTTTTCTTTTTCAAAACCTCTTTATTCGAAGCAAACCAAACTAAACCATCATCCCGACTCAAGTGGATTGTGCACATCCACTAAACCAAGATTCAAATCCCCTTGCTTCATACTACCAAAACTCATAGACAACTTTCTTGATCAAGGTCGGTTGTTTTTGGGTTGTAGTTAGTATCGTAGGTATCAAATGAAAGGTCAAGGCTCAAAAGGGGTAAACAAAATCGGTCCTAGTCTAAAGGGTCGAAAAATTAGGCTTATTTGGCAATGTGAGGCTCAAAAAATGAAATGCAACTTGTTGTTTCAAAATATGCATAAAAATGAACATCTCATGGTCTAAAAGGAAAGGACGCCATGCTTGTGCGTCGTGATGTAACATGCCACGCAAGGAGCCTACTCACACCTAAAGGGAGACCGGGTATGGATGTACCGATCCCAAGGAGGCTCTATCCTCACATTTGAGTAGCTATGTCGAAATCTAAGCCTAGTCTACGGTCTTGGTCTCACATGGTGGTCAAAACTCTCCGGTCTAGCCTCGTTTCCCGGGTATTTGCAAGCAAACACCCTAACAAGGAGGTCACAAGGTGCAAGCTACCAAGAGGGGAAAGACACGACCTAGACAATATCATCATAGAGGGTATCATACTCCCTTCCTAGACCAAATTTTGTTCAAAAATTTATATACACACTCAATGCAACAAGAGGGGAACACAACATATATATACAAGAGAAACAAATGCATGCGAGAAATGGAAATGAACATAAAGTAGACATGCAACAATTTTGACTAAACCTAGCAGCACATCAACACCAACAAACCACAAGTTCCCCAAGGGAACATCCAAGGCACAAAATCCCATTCTCCTTCATATACTCAAGAGATAAAAAGAAAGAACGGTAAAGGAGTAAGAGATTAGAACGAGTTTACCAAGCGTCTTCTAGCTCCTTTTTGCCTCGAATGGTCGATGTCTATACCAAAGGTTAGCCAACAAACAACATATATGTACAATGCAATGTTTTTGGAATTTTTGAAAATTTTCAATTTTTAGGCATTTTTTGAATTTTTATCAAATTTAAAGGTATATACAAATATAAACAAATATTCACAAAGTGGATATTTCCCTCCCCACACTTAAACATTACTCGTCCCCGAGTAAGTCTCTAAGGGAACAAGTCGAGGGAGAGAATAGGTAAAAGAAAGGAACATATTTTTGTAATTTTGAAATTTAAGAAAATAAAAATAACATATTTTTGGTATTTTTGTTTTTGGAAATTAAAATGCATGTTTTTGGTTTTTTTTTTTAGGCCCTCCCCACACTTATTCATTTACATGGGAGGGCAAGTTGGAGAAATAAAAGAACTTGTTTTTGGGTTTTTGAATATTTGAAAAGAAATAACATGTTTTTGTATTTTTAAATTGGCGGAGTTTCCTCCCCACACTTATTTATTTACATAATTCCGATGGAAGTAAATGTGTGGAGGAAATTCGAAAATGAAATACGTGTTTTTGGTGATTTTTGGTTTTTCAAATTTTTAGTGGTTTTTTCGAATAAGTATGTAATGCATGATCTAATCTATATGCAATATTGAAATACGATGCAAGCTACACTATATGAATGCAATAACTAAATGTGACAATATATTACAAATTTGAAATCTAATGCAATCCTATATGAATGCAATTATATGAATTTCTAACTAAATGCATACGAAATTTAAATATGAATGAGAAAGTTTGGATTGAAAGGAGAGATCATACTTGTCATTTGGATTGAATATGAGGAGCATACCGAAGGCTTTGGATTGAAAAGGGAGGGTAATAGGCCAAACGCGAGCCCGTTTAGGACTCTTGGTCCCCGTCATCATCATCATCATCGTTATCATTATCATTATCATCCCCCGTCCCAAATTCGGACGCCCTAAGGAAATCGTCGGTGTTCATGGGAATGGCAGAATCGCCGAAACCCACGTCGGACGTGATGAAGCCGCCCGTGACCGTCCCGGAGGCACTCCCAACCTCGGGGTTGGTGAAAATGGAGGGGGTACCTCCAAACCATTGAGCATCATGCCCCTCCTCTTGAGAAGCGGGAGGGGGAAAAACCGGAGCGGCAAAGTAATCCGGCCGGATATTGATGTCGGCGTAGACAAACCGCGTATCCTTGTGGTAGCCACCATCCGGCTCAAGGTAGTAAGAAGGGTGGAGGTGGGAAGGATGCTCGTAGTTCCTCCTCATGTAATCGTCGTAGATCGGAAATTGACCCACGGAGGTGTCATAGTAAATCCGATCCAATCTTTGTTCAATACCTCTCCTCTCAGTGGCGGCGGTTTGCAAACCCAACCGCATGTCACTCATGAATGTGACCAAGTCGGCATGCATAGGAGGCGGGGGAGGAGGAACGTTGCTTGAAGAGCCTTCACCGAAATTACCCCCCCAAGGTTGAGGTTGGAAGGTGGGTGGTCGGAAGGAGGGCATGGAGTAGTGGAGAGTGGATGGAGTTTCCCTCCGGTTGTCACGACCATAGGTGATGGGGTTGGTCGGGGGAGGTTGGGTCTCATCGGCCTCCTCCTCAATCTCAAGGAGGTAGGATTCCTCTCCGGGCTTGATTTTGAATTTTGAGGCATTGGGAATTGGGACGGAGTTCTTCTTTTGCACTTGCCAATAATCGACCCCATCAAAAGGGTTGGTTTTAATCCACTCTAGGTTCTTTGTTAACCAAATTTTGGTGATGTAGGTCTCCCCCCGGATCCACCTCAAGTTGTTCAAGTTCACCGGCGGTCAAGGCTCTTAGCAATTCGGGTTATTATCCCACCCACATGAAGAGGGACTTTTTGCCCCGGCGAATTAGAAAGCTTTTGCAAGTGGAGGGCCAAATGGTGACCCACATTGATTTCATAGGGGGCCGGGGTGGTGAGTAAGTAAGACCCCAAAATCTCCAATTCGGTAACCCGAAAAACCCATGGCTCATGGGTTGCAAAGATAGAACCTCCCACAAAACGATGCCAAATACGAATGGGGGCATTATGACACGCAATTTTCGGCCTTTTTACGCCGGTTTGGTCATCCAATCCCGAAATGGCCTTCCACACCCTAGAAAAGTGAGCGGTCTCGGGTGGCTTAAATTTTGGGGGATTGGTGAGGCCGAAAATTCGGCAAAGTCTACCAAGGGACAAGGTGTGATCACGGTTCATCAATCGGAAGTGAATTTGGTCTACCATACGGGTTTGTCGGTGCTTATCAAGACGGAAACTACTAAGGAATTCCCATGTGAGGCGGGGATAAGTTTCCTCGTGCAAATCATACAAGCCTTTCATACCGACACCCTTAAACAATTCAAAAGTCTCTCTGTCTAAGACCATATTTCTCATAGTCGGTCTACAAATGAACTTAGTCGGGGTTAAGGGGCGATTTTTGAACAAGATAAATTTACCTTTTTGCTCTTGTGTGACGAACTCGACATCCGGGAAGTCGGGATCCGGGTTAGTGTCACTCGCCGCCGCCTCGACCAAACGCCGTTGTGCTTCCGCCATTTCTGATCTTGTCCTCTTGTTTGCCATTTTTGATGAAGGAATGAAGGATTAGAAGGGAAGGATGAGGAAAGGAATGAAGTAGGATGAGGTGAGGAGGGGTTTTTATGGTGATTTGGATGAGTTTGATGTTAATGGGGTGAGGTATGAGGGAGAAAAGGAGGAAAATTGAAGAAGGAAATGAAGATTAGAATGGGAAAAAAGGGGGGTGTCGGGCTAGTTTTTGTGCATTAAGTAAGACTCCCTGCCGGTTGGCGAACCGGCAGCCGGCCTGCCGGCAGGGAATTGCCCCATATTTTTCCAAAAAAAATCAAACTTTTTCAAAACGATTTCAACTCGCTGCCGGTGGATGGCACCGGCTGCCGGTCCACCGGCAGGGAATTCCTTCTTCTTCAATTCTCCAATTTTCACCAACTTAAGAGATCCTCTACCGGTGGGCCGGCTGCCGACCTGCCGGTAGGGAATCCCTTTCTCAATGTTTCCTTCTTTTTTGGCTAAGCATGCATTTCTCTGCCGGCCTGCCGGTAGAGGATTCTCCTCCTTCACATTCCGTTAATTTTCACAAGTATGGATCTCCCTGCCGGTGGGCCGGCTGCCGGCTTGCCGGCAGGGAATTCTCCTCAGCTTAATTCCTTCATTTTCTTATCAAAAATTTTCAACGCGCTGCCGGTGGAGGGCACCGGCTGCCGGTCCACCGGCAGGGAGTTACACCACCTCATTTTCAACTTGTCTTTCCTCTATTCCTCAACAAGCAATTTCCAATTCCTATACTTGCCCATTTTTCGAGTTTTCAACTTTTAAACCGACGGTTCGTGTCGGGATCTTGGGCGAGGCTAGGGGTCCCACCTTCAAATTCAACTTCGTCAAGAATATTCAATCCAAACTATCTCAAATTCTATCTACATGCATGCTATTTACAAATGGTGGTTCTTGTGGAACACCACCAAACCAAGACACGTTCAAGATTTTCAACTTGCCCTCTCCTCGGGGAGGGTTTCCCCGAGATAGAGCACTTCAATTGGACCTTTGTTGTCACCGTCATAGTAGCATTTGATTCTTTGACCATTGACCCTAAACGTTCCTCCTTCTTCACTCCAAAGCTCGAAAGCACCATAAGGGAATATTTTCATCACTTTAAAGGGTCCGGACCATCTTGATTTGAGCTTGCCCGGAAACACCTTGATTTTGGAGTTAAAAAGGAGAACAAGGTCCCCAACACTTATCTCTTTCTTCATGATTTTCCCATCATGACATTTTTTCGTTTGGTCCTTGTAAATTTTGGAGCTCTCATAAGCCTCCAATCTCAATTCCTCAAGCTCATTCATTTGGAGAAAACGTACTTCTCCGGCGGCATCAAAGTCAAAATTCATTTCTTTAAGAGCCCACCAAGCTTTGTGCTCCAACTCCACCGGCAAATGGCAAGCTTTCCCGTACACAAGCTTATACGGGGTGGTGCCAAGGGGTGTCTTGAAGGCGGTTCTCAATGCCCATAAGACATCCGGGAGCTTTTGGGACCAATCTTTCCGGCTCTTGTTGGTGACTTTCTCCAAGATGGCTTTAATTTTGGCGTTAGAAACCTCCACTTGCCCACTAGTTTGAGGGTGGTAGGCAAGGGCGGTTTTATGCCGCACTCCATGTGATTCAAGTAGAGCTTTGAAAGTACTTTTGCGAAAATGAGATCCGCCATCACTTATGACTACTCTTGGTGTTCCGAACCTTGGGAAAATTGTGCCTTTGAAAAGCTTCATCACAACCTTGCTATCATTGGTGGGGGCGGCAACCGCTTCAATCCATTTGGATACATAATCCACCGCAACCAAGATGTATTCATTTCCACAAGAGTTGGGAAAGGGTCCCATGAAGTCTATGCCCCAACAATCAAAAAGCTCAATCTCCAATATATTAGTCAAGGGCATCTCACTTCTCTTCCCAATGTTCCCAACCCTTTGGCAAGCATCACAAGATTTAACCAAGTAGTGGATGTCTTTAAACATGGAGGGCCAATAGAATCCACCTTGGAGGATCTTGGCAATTGTTCTAGAGGTGGCCAAGTGTCCCCCATAGGCGGAATTGTGAACCCGGTCGACAATCTCCAAGCCCTCCTCTCTTGAAACACATCTCCGGAACATCCCATCCCCACACTTGCGGAACAAATGTGGGTCATTCCAAAAGTATCTCCTAGCATCATTTCTCAACTTCCGCCTTTCTCTTTGTTCCATTTCATCCGGCAAGAAACCACTTACAATGTAATTTGCAAGATCCGCAAACCAAGGGGTCTTGACGGTAACTTCCATGAGTCCATCATCCCGCAACCACTCATTGATGGGTCCACTCTTGTCTTGTATCCCATGATCTTCAACGGTCAATCTTGATAGGTGGTCGGCTACAACATTTTCCGACCCGGCCTTATCCTTGATCTCTAAATCAAACTCTTGGAGAAGTAGGACCCATCTCAAGAGTCGTGGCTTTGCATCTTTCTTCACCATTAATTGTCTCAAGGCGGTGTGATCGGAGTAAACCACCACCTTAGACCCAACAAGGTATTGTCGGAATTTCTCCACGGCATGAACAATTGCCAACATTTCCTTTTCGGTTGTAGCATATCCACATTGTGTTTGGTCAAGAGTCTTGCTTGTGTAATAAATCACATGATGCTTCTTATCCACAACTTGCCCAAGAACCGCACCAACCGCGAAGTCCGAAGCATCACACATTATCTCAAAAGGAAGGTTCCAATCCGAAGACCGGATTATTGGTGCCGTGACCAATGCTCTCTTCAACCTATTAAAAGCTTCAAGACAAGAATCATCAAACACAAAGGGGGAATCCTTAAGGAGTAATGAGGTTAGGGGCTTTGCTATTTTTGAAAAATCCTTGATAAAACGTCGATAAAACCCGGCATGGCCTAGAAAACTTCTCACTCCCTTAACATTGGAAGGGGGTGACAAGTTCTCTATGACCGCAACTTTGGCCCCATCGACCTCAATATCCCTACTTGAAACGATATGACCGAGGACAACCCCTTCCTCCACCATGAAATGGCACTTTTCCCAATTAAGGACGAGGTTATGCTCCTCACACCGTTTCAACACACAAGCCAAGTTCTCAAGACCAAGCTCAAACGAGTCTCCATGGACACTAAAGTCGTCCATGAAGACTTCCATGCTTTTTTCAAGGAAATCAGAAAATATTGCCATCATGCACCTTTGAAAGGTGCCGGGCGCATTACAAAGCCCGAATGGCATCCTACGGTAGGCATAGACCCCTATTGGACAAGTGAAGGTGGTTTTCTCTTGGTCATCCGGGTGGATGGGAATTTGGAAAAACCCGGAATAACCGTCTAAGAAGCAATAGTATGCATGGCCCGCGAGCCTTTCTAGCATTTGGTCAATGAAGGGAATTGGGAAGTGGTCTTTGAGGGTGGCGGCATTGAGCTTGCGGTAGTCAATACACATTCGCCACCCGGTCACGGGTCTAGTAGGTAGGGTGGTGCCATCCTCTTGTTCAACCATTTGCACCCCCCCTTTCTTTGGTACAACGTGTACCGGACTAACCCATTTACTATCGGTTATTTGGTATATAATACCGACTTCTAGAAGTTTCAACACTTCACCTTTTACCACTTCGGCCATCTTTGGGTTAATCCGCCTAAGACCGTCAACCTTGGGTTTACTCCCCTCCTCCAAAACTATTCTATGCATGCACAAACTCGGGCTTAAGCCCTTGATGTCGTCAATGCTATACCCAAGTGCTCCTCTATGAGTTTTCAAGATTTCCAAAAGCTTCTTTTCTTGGGACTCACTTAGGTTAGCATTAACGATCACCGGGTAAGCTTCTCCCTCATCAAGAAAAGAATACTTGAGGGAGGGAGGAAGAGTTTTGAGTTGTACCTTTGGAGGGAGAAATCCCTCCACCTTCTTCAAAAGTTCCTCATCAACTTCATGGTCTTCCTTCATAGCTTCATCATGTAAGGAGATTTGAAAAACCTCCTCCATTTCCATTTCCTCTCGGGATACTTCATGCACTACTTCATCAATTACCTCAATTGTGCTCAACCTTTCTACTCTTGGACCTTTCATCAAATTTGGGAGGTTAAACTCGACATTGTTGCCCTCAATTTGGAAGGTTAGCCGTCCATTCTTCACATCTATGAGAACTCCTCAGGTAGCCAAAAATGGCCTACCTAGGATAATGGGGGTGTGGCTATCCTCCGGAATATCGAGGACAACAAAATCGGTGGGAATCAAAAGCTTTCCAACTTTGACGGGTATGTCTTCAAGCACCCTCATAGGGCGCTTGACGGACCTATCCGCCAATTGGAGAGTCATTGAAGTGGGAGCAAGGTTTTGAATGCCGATTCTCTTGGCAACCTTTAAAGGAATGACACTTACACTTGCTCCCAAGTCACAAAGAGCTCTAGATATGGGCACACCACCAACTACACAAGGGATCGAAAAGCTCCCCGGGTCACCAAGTTTAGGAGGCATTTTATTAAGGATATGAGCACTACATGCCTCTTCCGTAGCCACTATTTCTTGGTCACCCAAGACTCTTTTCTTTGTCAAAATATCTTTCAAAATTTTTGAGTAGGTTGGCATGTTCATAATCACCTCCGTAAAGGGTAAGGTAACCTCAAGTTTCTCAAGCATGTCACAAAACTTGGCATACTTAAGGTTTTCCCTACTCTTTATGGCTCTTGAAGGGTAAGGGATTTTAAGAACAAGTTGAGAATTGGAAGATACCTTTGGAGGAGCCGAATTCTTTGTTACCTTTTTAGAGCGTTGTAAAGGTACTTCTTCAATAACTTCCTCCTCATAAGGGAGGTCTTCCACATATCCATCAACATCCTTGTCCACTTGAATTCCCTTTCTTGGCAAATCTTCACAAGCCTTCTTTCCTTTCTTGGCTTCACTAGCTTTACCCGATGCTTCAATGGGTGAGCTTTCCTCTTCACCATCCATTTCCAACTCATCTCCCTTGGGATCTTCTTCAACTTCATGCTCAAAGTCTTTGTAAGGGTCCTCAAGTTCGACACCGCTCCTCAACACCACCGCATGAGCATGGTGGCTATTTGAGGCATCCTTGGAGCTTTGTCCTTGGGCCAATAAACCACCGGGCGGGCGTTGAGGGTTAGCCATAGCATGAGAGGCCATCCGAGATTCCATTTCTCTCATATCCTTAAGAAAGGTAGCCCTCAAGTTTGCTTGTTCTTGTTGAGTTGCTTTAGCAAAATTAGTCATTTCTTGACTATGTTGAAGTTGCATGTTCTTGATCATCTTCAAAAGCTCAACTTGAGAGAGCTCACCTTGGGGTTCTTGATAAGGTTGGTTGGCTATGGGTAAAGGAAACCCATAGTCATACCGAGCATTGGAACCTTGGTTGTTGTTGCCTTGTCCCCCTTGAAAGTTAGCTCTAGGACCATTATTGTTGAAGTTTGATCCTTGACCTTGTTCTTGAAACCCTTGAGCATACCCTTGCCCAAATCCTTGATTTGCTTGATTCACTTGATTCCCTTGGTAAAACCCTTGGTTGCTTTGATTTCCACCAAAATCTTGGTATCCTTGTTGTTGGTTGCCATAATTTTGGGTTTGATTGTTGCTTGACCATTGGTTTTGATTTCCGGGATTGGTTCTTGGGTTTGGAAAAATTCCCCTTGGTTGAGCAAAACCGGGTGGATTGTTTTGGGCTTGTGATTGGAGATGTTGGGGGTTTTGAACATTGGTACTTTTATAGCTAAAGTTGGGATGGTTCTTTAACCCGGGGTGGTAGAAATTGGTATTAGGATTGTAGACGTTCGGGTTGTTGTAGGGTGGCCTTGGTGGTCTAGGATTGTTGTTAAAACTTTGAAAAGCGTTAACCTCTTGAGTATCCTCTTCATAGACTCCATTGTAATTGTTGGCACATAAGTCATAAGTATGACCACTTCCTCCACAAAGTTCGCAACTCGAACCTTGAACCACTTCTGATGCGGTCGTTTCTACACCAAAAATAAAATACCTAAGTACAACTAACAGAAGTCAGCGGTAAGTAGGGTCGATCTCCACAGGGAGGCGGTGTACTATCTATTTGTCGATCCTATCCGTCTAAATGTCACAATTGGGGGTTTGATTGATTTAACTATACTAATGATTGAGGCAAGAGAAATGAGTAAACAGTAAGAGGAAGAAGTATGCTAAGAGTCGGTCCACCGTGGCAGCTGTCAAATCTATTATATCAGGAATATTAAGGCGATTAGACTATTGATAGGAAGAGCTATGGTCGTCACCTTTCGGTCCTTAAACCGCCCTAGAGTGTAAACAGCTCAACTTTCGCCCTCACTGCAATACCCTATTGTAATTAAGCAAGCCTTCCCTTCCAATCTTTCGATCTAGGTCGGGGTCAACTAGAATTATGGTCTCCTGCATGCATACATTCGACCGGATAACAATTAAATTGCCTAATACAATTCTTATCGCAAGACTAATCTATTTAATACAATTAAAGCATCGCTACCACGGCTTCCCTAATCCTAACATACTAGGGGATTTAGCTATGCATGATAAAATAAACAAGAACAATAATAAAAGAAGAAATAAACATTAAAAAGTGAATAAGGGAAGAAGAATTACTGAAATTAAGCGATCCGGAAATAAGAGAACAAAGTAACAGTGTATAGAGAAAAGGGAGAAAAGCAACGTGATCCCCGGATTATTGGATGATTACAAATGACATCCCTAACTCCTATTTATAAGAAATTAGGAGTAGGATTAAACCTAATGACGGAAAATAGACTAAAAAGCCCAACCCGTGGCATAGTCCACTCGATCGAGTAAAGAAATCACTCGATCGAGCAAACTTGCCTCGAAACCATTTCGATCGACCAAGCATAGTGCTCGATCGAGTAAGGGCATATAGAGAACTGGTCGATCGACTATATAACAGTTCGATCGACTGATTATTGCACCTAAAACCACTCGATCGAGTAATAAATCACTCGATCAAGTGGTACTTGACTTCAGCAGCTTATAATTCTCGCTAGTTTGACTTTGGCTTGTCCTTTTAGTTCCCGAAACGCCTTCACGCATCCCAAGACAGCTATAATTCCCGCTCCAAATCTACTCTTTCTCCAAATGCATGCTAAACGGACGGTAATTGGCTTGATTTCCGCTACTTTCTGGTTCATTCCTGCAAATAAGACAAAATAACCCAAAGTAGCATATTCGGGGCATTTCGTAGCGTAAAACCACGATAAAAGCATAGAAATACGTGAATAAAATAGGCTAAAAAGACTATATAAAATGCACGTATCAAATCTCCCCAAACCAAACCTTTACTCGTCCTCGAGTAAACTCAAAACTATACGCTAATTGGCTTGATACGTGCAAAAACTATACGCTAATTGGCTTGATACGTGCAAAACTATACGCTAATTGGCTTACAAAGATATGGTAAAGTGAGGCACGTATCAAGCCAATTAGCGTATAGTTTTGCCTTTTTTTTTTTGAACATCCTCCTTTTTGCACGTATCAAGCCAATTAGCGTATAGTTTTGAGTTTACTCGGGGACGAGTAAAGGTTTGGTTTGGGGAGATTTGATACGTGCATTTTATATAGTCTTTTTAGCCTATTTTATGCACGTATTTCTATGCTTTTATCGTGGTTTTACGCTACGAAATGCCCCGAATATGCTACTTTGGGTTATTTTGTCTTATTTGCAGGAATGAACCAGAAAGTAGCGGAAATCAAGCCAATTACCGTCCGTTTAGCATGCATTTGGAGAAAGAGTAGATTTGGAGCGGGAATTATAGCTGTCTTGGGATGCGTGAAGGCGTTTCGGGAACTAAAAGGACAAGCCAAAGTCAAACTAGCGAGAATTATAAGCTGCTGAAGTCAAGTACCACTTGATCGAGTGATTTATTACTCGATCGAGTGGTTTTAGGTGCAATAATCAGTCGATCGAACTGTTATATAGTCGATCGACCAGTTCTCTATATGCCCTTACTCGATCGAGCACTATGCTTGGTCGATCGAGCTGGTTTCGAGGCAAGTTTGCTCGATCGAGTGATTTCTTTACTCGATCGAGTGGACTATGCCACGGGTTGGGCTTTTTAGTCTATTTTCCGTCATTAGGTTTAATCCTACTCCTAATTTCTTATAAATAGAAGTTAGGGATGTCATTTGTAATCATCCAATAATCCGGGGATCACGTTGCTTTTCTCCCTTTTCTCTATACACTGTTACTTTGTTCTCTTATTTCCGGATCGCTTAATTTCAGTAATTCTTCTTCCCTTATTCACTTTTTAATGTTTATTTCTTCTTTTATTATTGTTCTTGTTTATTTTATCATGCATAGCTAAATCCCCTAGTATGTTAGGATTAGGGAAGCCGTGGTAGCGATGCTTTAATTGTATTAAATAGATTAGTCTTGCGATAAGAATTGTATTAGGCAATTTAATTGTTATCCTATTTAATGTATGCATGCAGGAGACCATAATTCTAGTTGACCCCGACCTAGATCGAAAGATTGGAAGGGAAGGCTTGCTTAATTACAATAGGGTATTGCAAGTGAGGGCGAAAGTTAAGTCATTTACACTCTAGGGCGGTTTAAGGACCGAAAGGTGACGACCATAGCTCTTCCTATCAATAGTCTAATCGCCTTAATATTCCTAATATAATAGATTTGACAGCTGCCACGGTGGACCGACTCTTAGCATACTTCTTCCTCTTACTGTTTACTCATTTCTCTTGCCTCAATCATTAGTATAGTTAATTCAATCAAACCCCAGCATTGTGACATTTAGACAGATAAACGGACAAATAGATAGTACACCGCCTCCCTGTGGAGATCGACCCTACTTGCCGCTGACTTCGTTAGCAGTGATTTAGGTATTTTATTTTTGGTGTAGAAACGACCGCATCAAATTTTGGCGCCGTTGCCGGGGAGGCAATCTATTTATTTATTTGTTTAGTTTTATCTGTTTTTAGCTTCAAGGGATTTATCCCTTGAAGCCGTTTTAATCTTTTTCCTTGAGTGCTGTTTTGATAGGCCTTACAGGTACTACCTAGACAGTTCTAGGTGAAAGACAGTCAAAGGGAAGGCTTGAGTACCTTTGACCCATCACCGATGTTCCATTATATGGAACAGTAGGTGATCCGCTACGGGAGATGTGGTTCTGCTGAGCACAATGCAGCTGTAGTTGTGCCGCCACATCCACCCTATCAATGGCCGCCGCAACAAGATCCTCCTGATATACAAGAAGAAGAGATTGCGGAGCTGAAATCCTTTTTGCAGACACTTGCATCTCAATTGCAAGATCGTGACCGAGAGAGGCAAGATCATGATAGACGCACTTCTTCGCGACTTGAAAAGCTCGAAACTGACATTGCTCAGTTAGCAGCTGAGGTACAAGAAGAAGAGGTTGCAGAACTGAGGTCTTTAATGGAGATACTTGCATCTCAAGTGCAGAATTACGATCGAGTGAGGCAAGAGAGTGATAGACGTGCGGATGCTCAAATCCTTGAGCTCGAGTCTGTAGTTGCTCAGTTAGCAGCTGAGATGCAAGAAGAAGAGGTATACCTTGTTGAGAGCGGTTTCTCCCCTGAGAAAACCGTGTTGCCCAATGATGAGGATGACTTCTATGACTCAGACGACGAGTTCCTATCATATTTCACTGCCCCACGCGAAGATTTCAGCCCTATGCAGGAGAAATCACTCGATCGAGTGCCTAAAACTAGTCGATCGAGTGAAATCTCAGAAGGAAGCCCTCGAACGAGTAGTATTTTTACTCGATCGAGTGGAATGCAGGAGGATGATTCTCGATCGAGTGATGTTGTTACTCGATCGAGTGAGATGCGGGAGGAAGTTGGTCGATCGACTGAAATGGCCATTGGGAGCTTTGGTTCGTCATTTTGGTTTGATTTGGATGACGAGTCTGACGATGATGAAGGTTACGGTAAACCTCCCCTATTCACAGCCGAGTCGGATACACTTGAAGCTGCGATTTACGGGATGGATTCCACTGAGGAGGTTGATGAAGAAGCAGTTGAGACGGTAATTGCTCCTAGCACGGATGAGGTATTACATTCCCTTGTCAGTGATTCCGTCATTGAGAGCAACCAACCCGAGGTAGTAAATGGTAATTTTATTATTGTTTGTATACTGCCTCGTCTGATTCATGCTTTTCCTTTTTATGTTTTACCCCCTCCCATGTGGACGAATAAATTAGCAATTATTCACCATCCCTGTCGTCTCAGTTTTGTCAATCTGAAATGGAGCCCTACTTTATTGACAATCGCTCCCGCGCTCCTTTATTTTGTGGATAAATTTAGGAGCGTACATAGGAAATTTGTTAGACTTAAATGTTTACATATCTTTATTTCCTACTTTGCTATTCCACTATGATGCTACTTATGCTGTTGTGTAGCACATGCGCAGATGTATGATTTGATGCTGCGCGCTTTGAGCTGTTTTGATTGTGACTAATTAGAGAGGCTCGAAGAAAAAGAAGGTCGAGCTGGGACCTGACTGAAGCTAGCGCTACCCGGGAGGCAACCCGGCGATTTATTTCTGCATTTATATTTCCCTTAAGTTGTAATAAATGGTTTTATACCATAGACTATCTCAGTATGCTTGTCTTGTTAGTTTGCGGGCTGTTCTTATTGCGTTTTTGCAGGAAATACGATGAGAAGTACTCGATCGAGCACTTTCTGTACTCGATCGAGCACTTGTGCTGCCAAATCCTCTCGATCGAGTTAGTATCTACTCGATCGAGTACCTGCAAGGTAAGAAACCACTCGATCGACCTAGCTTCTTTTCGATCGAGCTGTTCTTAGACGCCCACTCACTCGATCGATCACTGTTGGACGGATATCGAGTGTAATTGACTTGGATTAGCTTCCTGAGACGGTTTTCCGGGCCCTTAGCAACCTCCCATTTCATGGTCGGTTTGGGGAGGTCCTCTTATTTCGCGCTATCTTGTAAGTTTTCCGCTTTTACTCTCTTTCTCCTTCAGTTTGCATTTCCTTTCCATGTTTTGGTACAATGGGGGCATTGTACGGTTTGGTTTGGGGAGGTTATGCATCCATATCTGTGTCTGCATCTTGTTTTTATTGCATTTCTGTTATCACGTTCAATTTCAGTATGCATTGTTGTTTATTTTCATAAAAATCAAAAATCTCATAAAAAAAAAAAAAAAAAAAAAAAATTGTTGAAAATTCAAAAAAATTTCACGTTTAATTTAGCATATAGGTTGAGTCGGAACGGTAGATTTCCATGATGATATTGCACTGCGATTGTCTTTTTGCTTAAGCCTTGCATTAAACTGTCATCTTTTAGCTTTGTCTTTTGCATAATCTACGAGTTAATGTTTAATTTAGCTGAACATATAGACTTGACCTGAAATTTTGGCAACCTACTTATAATTTCTAAGGAATTAGAGCCTTATAAACTGGTGACATTTATGACCAGTTTCATGTAGGATTGTGAGTAGTTACTCCTTGCATAACATGTTCATTAATTTGCACGTATATGAAATTCAATTGCTTTTTGCCTTCATACATTCGGGTTAGTGGTTGGTGTCACATGCAGGGAGGTGCTTACATTTCCCCTTTCTTTCATTTTTACCCATTTAACTCCACATTAGCCAAATTTGCCAATTGACCCTTTAGCTACATCCAAATTTAGCCTGCCTTGTCAAGCTAGTTTAGATTGTTGTTTTGCGGTTTATATTTCATTGTATCAAATTTTGGCGTCGTATTCTGTTGATTCGGAGTTGGTATTTATGAAGAAAAGGAGGATGTTCAAAAAAAAAAAAAAAAAAACGTGATGAAAAAAAAAAAGAAAAAAAAAAGAATCGAAAAAAAAAAAATGAAAAATGAAAAAAAAGGAATGAAAAAGAAGAAACCGAAAGAAATAGAAAAAGAAAAATTCGAAAAAAGATGTTGTTTGGTTGACGGTTTCTACTCCTATGCTTTATCATTATCATTTGAGGAGTATTATCAGTTTGGTTTGGTGAGATTTATGCCAAATGAAGGGCATGTGCTTAATTCATAATTGCTTAAGAATCGGATGTTGATATATGGCTTTGTTTAGGTACTAGCTTGATCACCTATACCTCCACACTCCCATAAATGTTTTGCCTTTTCTTACCCATTGCCTCACTTTACCATATCTTTGTAAGCCCTCGGCTGTGACAGGACCTTGTTTGGTTGGAATGTGTGTACGGTAGTCAGAATTGTCTATCATATTAGCTGCATGCATGTTTATGTGGGTCGTAGTTTAGGTGAGCGACTTTTTTTTCTTTCTCTCTTACATATATATGCTTACCCTTTGCTTCATGAGAGAAGAGTGACCCGTGAGAGTCCACTGTTAAAGGTCTTGCAAGGTCGACGGTTTAGCTTTATTTATAAACATCTTACAACTCGTTTGCATTTGACTGTTTAGTTATAAGTGTTAGTTTGCTTGCATTAAATTGGCTTAAGTGGGCATTTGTAGCTGGCTCTGAGTTATCTTTTTCCGTTCCTTTAGTTGCATTTTAGTTTACTCGGGGACGAGTAAAGGTTTGGTTTGGGGAGATTTGATACGTGCATTTTATATAGTCTTTTTAGCCTATTTTATGCACGTATTTCTATGCTTTTATCGTGGTTTTACGCTACGAAATGCCCCGAATATGCTACTTTGGGTTATTTTGTCTTATTTGCAGGAATGAACCAGAAAGTAGCGGAAATCAAGCCAATTACCGTCCGTTTAGCATGCATTTGGAGAAAGAGTAGATTTGGAGCGGGAATTATAGCTGTCTTGGGATGCGTGAAGGCGTTTCGGGAACTAAAAGGACAAGCCAAAGTCAAACTAGCGAGAATTATAAGCTGCTGAAGTCAAGTACCACTTGATCGAGTGATTTATTACTCGATCGAGTGGTTTTAGGTGCAATAATCAGTCGATCGAACTGTTATATAGTCGATCGACCAGTTCTCTATATGCCCTTACTCGATCGAGCACTATGCTTGGTCGATCGAGCTGGTTTCGAGGCAAGTTTGCTCGATCGAGTGATTTCTTTACTCGATCGAGTGGACTATGCCACGGGTTGGGCTTTTTAGTCTATTTTCCGTCATTAGGTTTAATCCTACTCCTAATTTCTTATAAATAGGAGTTAGGGATGTCATTTGTAATCATCCAATAATCCGGGATCACGTTGCTTTTCTCCCTTTTCTCTATACACTTTTTACTTTGTTCTCTTATTTCCGGATCGCTTAATTTCAGTAATTCTTCTTCCCTTATTCACTTTTTAATGTTTATTTCTTCTTTTATTATTGTTCTTGTTTATTTTATCATGCATAGCTAAATCCCCTAGTATGTTAGGATTAGGGAAGCCGTGGTAGCGATGCTTTAATTGTATTAAATAGATTAGTCTTGCGATAAGAATTGTATTAGGCAATTTAATTGTTATCCGGTCGAATGTATGCATGCAGGAGACCATAATTCTAGTTGACCCCGATCTAGATCGAAAGATTGGAAGGGAAGGCTTGCTTAATTACAATAGGGTATTGCAGTGAGGGCGAAAGTTAAGCTGTTTACACTCTAGGGCGGTTTAAGGACCGAAAGGTGACGACCATAGCTCTTCCTATCAATAGTCTAATCGCCTTAATATTCCTGATATAATAGATTTGACAGCTGCCACGGTGGACCGACTCTTAGCATACTTCTTCCTCTTACTGTTTACTCATTTCTCTTGCCTCAATCATTAGTATAGTTAATTCAATCAAACCCCAGCATTGTGACATTTAGACAGATAAACGGACAAATAGATAGTACACCGCCTCCCTGTGGAGATCGACCCTACTTGCCGCTGACTTCGTTAGCAGTGATTTAGGTATTTTATTTTTGGTGTAGAAACGACCGCATCAACTTCCTCCATGGGCGGCCCATGTGAGGTCGCGGCTTGGTTCACTTGATTTCTTTGAAACTTCTCAAATTGCTTTGTGAGCAAATCAAGCTTGGCATTTGTCTCGGAGTTGGAGTAGTTTTCCTTTGGGAACTTCCCATTTCTTCTCAACATGTTTCCTCTAGACCCATAGTTAGCTTCCGAATCCACCATTTTCTTAATCAAAGTCATCCCTTCTTCATCACTCAAATGATCAAACCCGCCTCCCGCGGAGGCATTTACCATTTCCTTAGTCCGTGGTAGCAAAGTTTGGAAGAATGTTTGAGTGATATACCATTCCGGTATTCCATGATGGGGGCAACTTGCTATCAAGTCTTGGTATCGGTCCCAAGCTTCACCCAAAGACTCCCCGTCTTCTTGTTGAAATGTGTGAATTTCGTTACGGAGCATGGCGGTCTTTGATGAGGGGTAGTACTTGGCCATGAATGCTTTAGCCAAGGCATCCCAAGTAGTGAAAGTATCCGGTGGGTGAATGTTCAACCATCGGTCCGCTTTGCCCGTCAACGAAAACGGGAACAACATCATTCTCAAGGTGTCTTCGGACACCCCATTCTTCTTCATCATTGAAACTTTCCTCTTAAACTTCCAGAGGTGAGCATGGGCATCTTCTTCAATATGCCCCCCGAACAAATCCTTCTCAACCAACCCGACTTGGGCGGGGTGCATTTCAAAGTTGTTTGGGGCCAAAGTGCCAAAATTGATGGGATTGCATGAATCATTATGGTTAGGCCGGTTATGATCTCTAAGAGCCATTTGTGGTGGTGGATTTGGTATTTGATGTGGTGGTGTTTGTGGTGGGCTATTATAATTAGGAAAATTATGAAAGGGGTTCTCTACTAAAGTCTCAATTGTGATATTTGGTTGAATCGTAGTTGTTGTATCAAAATTTTGTGGGATGTGTGAGTTGGGTTGGTCAATGTTTGCTTGTGTGGAATTATTCCTTACTCTATCAAGAGTCCTAGTCCTCAAGGTTCTAAAAAGCCTTTCGGGGTCGGAGTTGAATAGAAGAGCTTGGTGATTCCTTCTAGGCATACACTTGACAAATCGTAAGTCTCCTAGTGTTTTTACACACTAGGGAAAGGCAAAAATCACACACACTCTACAAACAATACTCAACTACTAGAGCAAAATAACAATCGAGATAAGACTAAAGCAAAGACTCCAAATAAAACTAAGCATAACCTAACGCCATCCCCGGCAACGGCGCCATTTGATAATAAGAGATTTGTCGTCTTTTACCTTTACCAAAACTATTTATGAAAACCCAATTAAATGTAGTATTTAGTCGGGGTCGAACACGAAGACGGCGGGGGTTTCTACTAGGTCCAACTTAGAGTCAAGTTTAATCAACAATAAAAGAAGGGGTTTTGGTTTTAACTACTAGAGCAATTAAACAAACAATCTAATGAAGATGAATACGATGATTAGGAAACTAGGGTCTTCGGGGTCACCTAAACGAATTAAGGGCGATGAGTCGATAAAACAATCTAAGGTGAGGGTTCGTCCTAGAGGCGGTTACCAACTTTCGTTGAGCAACAACTAATTCAAACATGCAACAAGACTACCCACAAATTTTCATTCAAAGGAAGAATTAAGCTATTAAGACAAAAAGACACAAGCTTTCACTCATACAATTCGTCAAACACCTTGTATGCATTGTTAAGAAAGACAAATTCCTACACCAAAGATTCAAAATTTATCAACTAATCATGCCCCCTAATCCTATTTAGGCTCCCCCTAAACCCTAGAAGGGTAACTACTCACTCATATTGGGGATAATCATGCTAATAAGAGAAGAAGAACAAATAACATAAAGAGAAGACATGATGATTATTATAACAATTATGAAAGACAAGAGAAATGTAAACAAATGATTAACAAGTAAATAAGAGAGGAAATATACCAACACAAGGAAAGGTGATTGCTTGATTGAATAATAAGAAGGAAAACCCTTCAAAATCCCCAATACAATCTTCAACAAACAAGTGTAAACAATTGACAATTACTTGAACTAACTAATTCTTACTAAATATTAATAATAATTATTGAAAGATTAGAACTTGATTAAGGAAGGATTACAATAAATATGGAATGTTTTTCAGATCTAGGGTTATGTGTCGAAAGGGTTTAAGGAGGGGGTATTTATAGGCTATCATTGGATTAAGGGAGGAAAAGAGAAAAAGCCCATTTGCGTGCTGCGTGTTCCTGTGCCGGCTGCCGGCCTCCTGTGCCGGCAGCGCGTTCTTCAAAAACTGAGGAAAATAGAGGTTGCGTAATTCCCTGCCGGTGGGCCGGCCTGCCGGCAGGGAATTCTTCTTCTTGAGATTTCCTTCCATTTCTTCATGCCAGCTACCCTCTGCCGGTTGCCCGGCTGCCGGCTGCCTGTGCCGGCAGCGCGTTCCTCAAACTTTTGGCCAAAAACTTCTTCAAAAATTTCCTAAGTGTTGGACTTGTGTTCCCTGCCGGTGGGCCGGCTGCCGGCCTGCCGGCAGAGAACACCTCTCAGCTGGTTTCCTCCTTTTTCTCCTCATAGCAATATCCCCTGCCGGCCTGCCGGCAGAGGATTGTCCTTAGCTCCTTCATCTCCCCTTTCTTCATGTAAAGGCATTAAAATGCCTTTCTTACCCCAGTTCCTCTATACTCGACTCGGTTCCTGCAAAAGGATACACAAAATAACAAGTACGGGGACTGGGCACAAAATGCAAGGAAAAGCACACGAAACCGGCTCGATATGAGTCGGAATGCATAAAAGAAAGAGGGAAATAAGGTGCAAATAAATCATATATCAGTGATCACCTGTTATTTAACCACTACCCAGTAATGATGTATGTCAAGAGCATAATTTGGGATTAGGAGACCATATATAAGAAGGCCACTAACATTGAGGGGAGGACAACAAACACAACCAAAACAATTGTTGTATTAACAAGGGTTTTTTTATAACTGTTATCACGAGTAATCCACTTTTTGAGAACTGCTATCAAGGTAAAAAAAAATTAAAACTGCTACCATATTCATTGGTTCGGTTAAAAGTCGGTACCAATTAACACCGAAAGCCAATTTTTGACTTGAAAAGACAAAACTACCTTTTCTTCAACCTTTCCCCTCTTTACCTAGTCATAAAACACAATTTAACCCTCATACTCTATCAAATTCACCTTCATCACTTAACTTTTCAAATTCATCATTCAAACTCTATCAAATTAACCTACTAATTTGAAGAATTTAACCTAATAAAATTCACCTTCATCACTTGACTTATTTACCTGGAAAAGCCCTTTGTCGGCATTTCGTACTCATTATAAGGTTTGTTGCCCATCCTTATTTACTCTTTATTCTTAATTTACCTTTAATTTAGTAGTACAAATTTCAGAATGTTCATTCATTTTCTGAGTTTATTGTTTATTAGATTACTTGATTGAATTGCTTATTAGATTTCATAAACCCTAATTTTCAAATTTTTAATTTATGCAGAAATTGTTCTCTTGTGTTCATGACTTCACCGGGGTCACTGGGATGTCACATCCACACTTTTCAGCCCTGTCACTACTAGGGGTGTTAACGAGCCGAGATGAGCCCGAGCTTGGCCTTGCTCGGCTTGTGCTCAAGAACCAAAACTCAAGCTCAAGCCGATCTCGAGCTTACCCGAGCTTGAAAAAAATGTGCTCGTTATAAAGTTTGCAAGCTTAACGCGAGCTCGAGCCAAACTCGAGCCCAAATCGAGCCTATATAAAACTGTTTATTTTTTATTTTTTTTCTTTCGATATTTTCAATAACAAGGCTCGAAAGTTATATGTAAAAATATTTGGCAAACCAGTGAGACATTTGATATGTGTGATAAAAAAATATAATCATGATAAAATATTTTTACAAAATATGAGCAATATCTTATGTAATCACACAAGTTCGAGCTGCTCGCGAGCTTTTCGAGCCGAGCCAGCCTTTACTCGGCTTAACTCGTTAAGCTCTCGAGCCGAGTCCGAGCCCGAGCCGAGCTTTGACCGAGCCGATCTCGAGTAGCTCGCGAGCTGTCTCGTCTTATTAACACCCCTTAGTCACTGCACCCAGAATAAGAAGCCCTCGACATTGCTCCAAGATTTAAACAAAAAAAACCATATTTCATATACACACACACACACACACACACACACACACACACACACACACACACACACACACACACACAGAGAGAGAGAGAGAGAGAGAGAGAGAGTTAATGAATAGATTCAATTGAACAGGGATTAATGTAGTAGAAGGAGAGAGAATAATTGAGTTGAATGGTAATGTTACCTGATAGAATAGAGAAAGAATAAATGAATAGATCCAATGAAATAAGAATTGGGGAAAAACAATGAAAAGATTAAAGAGGCATTAACGGAGTAGAAGGTAGTGTAATAAGGAAGAGGGAAATGTTATAATAGGAATGAGAAATATAACTTAAACTAAACATTTGAAATGAATGGCTGAAATTGATTCATTAGCCTCGTTTAATGAATTGGTACTGAATTTATAACGAACTAAAAATTATGGTAACATTTTTTAATCTTTTTTTTACCTTGGTAGCAGTTCTAAAAAAGTGGCTTACTTGTAATAGCACTTATCAAAAAATCATATTAACAATAACGTTGAGAGAGAAAGTTGAGAGAGAAACTCTTTCATTTTTTAAAAAAATTGGATGAGATTTTGGGAAAAATATTCCCCTTCATCTCCTCCCATAGTTCTTCATCTCTCTCCTTCAACCCATTTTCTTCATAATCATACTTCCTCATCTTGCCATGATTATGTAGAATGTTTTGTCTTTTTATACTCCTTTAATTGAAAATTTATCTTTTTTTTTTTTTAAAAAAATTTCTCAAACTAAACTTAAATTTACTCTCCATTTTAGCCTAGAACTCTAGAGGGGTTCTTTTTAGTCATATGTCTTAGTTAAAGAAGGTTTAAATCAAGAATTAAACAGCAATATTTCAAGAATTTATCTTCAAGTTGACTGATTGTGCATTTGCACCACATCATCGTTGATATATATTAGAGTGTAAGTATATGAAAATGTGTTTGGACCTTATATCCTTTTGGATCTCTGTTGAAATCTGTAACGATTTGTTTTTGAGATGAATATGGGGAGATGGCTTAACTGAGTGAGAGACCAGAGATATAGGGATAAGGGGTTGATGACTCGTGCAATGCACGATTTAAAATTGGCATGCTCACTTGCTTGTGAAAATGTGATTGTATTATTATTGATTCGGTGATGTATAATACAATTTTATTTGTAAAGCTTAAATTGAACTTAATTAAATATTGAAATTGAAGGTACTAATTGCTCATTTCCTTATTTTGTTCATGAAGAGTTGAAGGTACTAATTAGCTAATTGCTCCTCTATGGATCTCTTTGTTTCCAGTTAGATCTTTTTACGGTTACCCCGTTTGATTTTAAGAACACTATTTCTTGATTTTTTTATTTTTTTATTAATGTTTAATTCTTTTATTGGAATTTAAAGTGATATTCTTGCCTTATTCTATTGATGCCCTTTCATTTATGTTTGTTACCCGCTAATTTGAAAATCTTTGATTTTCTTTTACCCTTCTCATCAGCAAGGATGGTATAGGTTGATTTTCAATCAGTCTAATTTCTTTACCTTAAAAAAAATGATGTATAATAACTATATATGTTTAATGTTTATGTGTATAACTATTTAGTTATTTATTAGACGACCTTAGATCATAGCATATCTTAGTTAGCACGGTAAAACCTTTCATTTATGGAGGTAATTAGTTTGAAAAAATGCACTGTAATCCGTATTTTAAAAAGGAGTTGTTGATAAATTATTATTTTTAATGACTTTTAAAAGAAAGAGATGAATTAATCATTTCATTAACCAAAATACTTGTTTAAGGCGGTTTTACACAAATTTATCGAAAAACGAAATTCTTTATTAACTGTTTTTATCCATTAATAAGACTATGTTTGAATCTTCACAAATTGTTCTGTAAGACTACTCTTTAAATAAGATTAGGTCATTTATAAAAAAAAGCCGCCACTCACTATTGCGCCAATAATCATCTTCAACTTCAACCTAAACTAACGTGGTCGACGACCTCCAACAAGACCGCAAATGACGATTATAAGGTGCACATTTTCTCTCCTTATAAACGTTCATTTCAAGGTGATAAATATTGACGCGCTAAGTTTTCATACTAAAAATGGTAGTTATTAAACTAAAATCCATATTTTATAAAAGTATTGAACAATAAAAAGGTATTTTCAACCTAAAATTGTCGGTTTTCAAAATTAAACTCCCACAAGTTAAATAACAAAGTTGATGTAGAGTTATTTTAAACAATTTTTAATTTAAACATCAAAATTTTCAATATAAAAACATAAATATTCAAATTAAAACAGGTTTAGCATAATTGAATTTCATTCTTAAAATTTGGAAATTTCATAAACAAAATCCAAACCTATTTACTGAGTTATTGGACGACTTGGTGATAAATGGCTTCAATCTTGGTCGTCGAAGTGATTAATATCATTGTTGACAGAGTGAGTTGGAGATGGCGGTGGAGGACAACGTTGACTTGATAGATGTCGAGACGATGGGTTTCAGTAGCTTGCCTAAGAGGTTGAGACTTAGTAGAGAGATCCGTATTATTTTTATTTCCTTTTTGTTTTAATTGCTTAATATGGGATATTTTCTTCAATTGAGCCCGTCCTATGCTATAGGACCGTCTTATACGAGAATACCTGTTGAACCTTTTTACCAGATAGCGGGCTGAGCGAGCGAACTGAGCCTCTAAGCATATCAAATATCAAAACTAAGTCATATACATAATAATAATCTATTATTTCCATCAATAGAATTGTGATTGCGCAGTGGTGACCCCGAGTTTGAGCCTTGCCGTAATTAGTTTTATTTATTTGTTTGTTTTTTATGTCCTTTGATTGATATGATATCACTAGTAAATTTTTTAATTTGCATTTTCCTTTTCCTTTCTTTAGTATTCAACCCATGTTAATGAGTTTTCCTTTGAAAAATATATGTGAAGGCGTAAAGCATCTTAATAAATTGTCAGGGCCTACGTTTTCATTGTTGCACGACAGCATGGGGCCTCCGAATTATTCGAGATGCCCTGCATTTTACAATTGTGTTATTGTAAAATCGTCTTACATAAGACTTACTCTTTCACCAATATAATTGAAAAGGGTATAATAAATAATGCACAAATTCTTGTTTGTGACGGACGCTATCCGTCACAAATAAGAGACGGGGCGAATCGATACCACATTGTTGAAAATGGGCTGGGTAGTACATATGGGTGGGGCAACTTTATAATATATAAAATTAGTGTGGGGTTTGAGTGGGGAACATAAGGTACATTAGCATTTAATGCCAATTTGCATGAAATCCTCCACCACATCACCCTTTACGTCTAAGCTTTCTGAGAGAAATGACCTTCTTCCTCCTCCCATGCTTTCACTTTCCTCAACCCTAACACCCTAATCATCCATTCAAATTTTCATTTTTTCTCACATTGTTCATGCTTTTCTAAAGAAAATTCATAATTATCGTCAAATATTCATGCAAATTCTCACTTATAATCATCGCTTAAATTTTTTCTCACAACACCATGGCTATGGACGAGAACTCGGCAATGGACGATGATAATAATCAACAAATTGTTGATTTTGAGACCGCTCATCCTGCATCGGATTCTGGTAATGTTGAGACTGCTGATTGTGAATTATTTGATGGTAAAGATGATGATTTTGCGACGATGTTGATGAGCAAAGGTTTATTTTTTATTTTGTTTTGATTTTGGTGATGTTTTGAATGGACGATATGCAATAATCAACAAATTGTTTTATTTTTTTTGAAATTTCCTCGCATAAATATGCAATCTTTGTGTTCTTCATGATTTATTTGGACGATTTAGGTTAATTTTTCATATTTACTTGCATAAAGGATTGTATTTATTAAGTTTTTTTTTTCATCTGTGTGTTCATGAGATTTTAGGTCAATTTTTTATGTTTTTTTTAATGATATCTTTGACTATTTAGATCTGTGTGTTCATGAGGTGTTAGGTCAATTTTGTAGATGAATATTGGTAGCTGCATAAGGAAACAGCATGGGAGACAGAATATTAGCATATTTTTTCTTCATTTGATCGTTCAATTTCTTAAGCTTTTGTTCATTAGATACAGAATGAGCATTTTTTTTATGTGAAAGACAGGCTTTTGATGTTGTTGGAGTTGAAGATGAAGATTAACTGTGCATAAGCTAACATCAGCTATCCTGAAAGAAGCACAAAATTCGTTTTCAACAGATTATCATTTTACGATATAGTGTCACCATTTTAGGGTTCAGTGTTGCCCTTTTAAGCAAAACGCATTATTTTGTCAAAACGCATACTTTTGTTTTAGCTATTAATCTTTAAACTTAAAATAGTCACATTATGACTAAGGTTGGTTACATTTCGATCTATTGTTAAAATGTGATCCTGATATTATGATATGTAGATGTTTTAGTAAGAAACCTGACAGCAAGTAGTGTGTGTTTACAACTTATAATGGTGACATTCTGACTGAATATGGTTCCCTTCTGATGTACTTATAAAATGTGACCATTATAGTTCTGATTTGCAGTTGCATTAGTATGAAATGTGAGAACATTTTTAAACTTAAAATGGTGACACTATGACTAAAGTTGGTTACATTCCGAGTAATTGTTAAAATGTGCCCATGATAGTTATGGTATGTAGACGTTTTAGCTATAAATATTTAAACTTAAAATGGTGACAGTATGACTAAAGTTGTTTACATTCTGATATACTGTTAAAATATCACCATGATAGTCATGATATGTAGACGTTTTAGTAAGAAACGTGTCAGCAAGTTGTGTGTGTTAACAACTTATAATGGTTACATTCTGACTGAATATTGTTTCCTTCTGATGTACTATTAAATGTGACCATTATACTTGTGATATGTAGTTGTTTTAGTATGAAATTTGAGAGAATTTTTTAACTTAAAATGGTGACCTTTGACTAAAGTTGCTTACATTCTGATTTACTGGTAAAATGTGACCATGATAGTTATAATATGTAGACGTTTTAATAACAACGTGACAACATGACGTGTGTATTTACAATTTAAAATGGTGACATTCTCACTGAAAATGGTTATCTTCTGATGTTCTATTAAAATGTGACCATTATAGTCGTTATATGTTGTTAGTTTAGTATTAAATGTGACATCCTGTTTTGTGTTAAAAAACATAAAATGGTGACAGTATGACTAAAGTTGGTTACATTCTCATTTACTGTTACAGTGTGACCATGATAGTTTGATATGTAGACGTTTTAGTAAGAAAGGTGACAGCATGTTTTGTTTGTTTACAACTTAAAATAGTGACATTCTGACTTAATATGATAACCTTATTATGTACCATGAAAATGTGACCATTATAGTCGTTATATGTTGTTAGTTTAGTACTTAAAATAGTTACATTCTCAGTAAAGTTGTTTACCATTCAGTGTTCCCCTTGTTAACCAATGCTTAATATATCTTGTCATAGGTACGGATCTATCAGGTTGTTTACTTGGAATAAAAGCTAGAAAATGGGAGCACATCTTCAGCTTGTATAAGAAACATTCGCAACTCAAGGGATTTAGTATCAAGAAATCAACATCTCGTAGGGCTGACGTGAAAGACAGGCCGCTGATAGAGAGATACTTTAGATGCTCTTGTGAAGGTGTACATGCGAACGGGAATGAAGTCAGTAGTAGGAATGCAGCAATTAATTACTCGTTGTAAATGTGAAGCCTGTGTTAGGACAAAAGTAAATAATGATGGATTATGGGAGGTAGTGCAGCACGTGCTTGAACATAATCATCCTTTCACACCCGTCCAGTGGCAGCATCATCATAGGTTGAAGCGCAAAATCACAGAAGCGGAGGGTGAGTTAATAAAGGCAATGACTGAAGCGCATGTTCCTCCTTCAGTCCAATTCAGGGTTGCTGCGGCAGGGGCTGGTGGTGATGCGTTTGTCGGCCACACAAAGCGAGACCATATTAATTATGTTAACAGATTGAAGATGAAATCAATTGAAGGTGGTGATGCAGCCACTTTGATCAACCTCATGACTAGTAGGCAAGCGGAGGAGTCGGGGTTCTTTTTCCGTGTTCAGTTTGACGAAAAAGGCAGATTAAGTAACCTATTCTGGCGGGATGCGATGATGAGAGATGACTATTTGTTGTACGGAGATGTTAAAATATTTGATACAACCTATCGCACCAATAGGTACAATCTCATTTGTGGAGCCTTTGTTGGTATTAACAACCATTGGTCGAATGTCATGTTTGGTTGTGCTTTCCTGTCGAACGAAAGGGAAGAATCATTCGAGTGGTTGTTCAATGTTTTCAACGAATCCATGGGTGAGGATGTTCATCATGTCTCTATCTTCACTGACCAAGACCAAGCAATAGGAAATGCCATTGAAACGGTATGACGGTTTTTTTTACTAATATGGTTACACTGGGTCATATTGTCTTTTGTCACCATGTTTCACCGTAAATGTTACCATCTTGCTTAACACTAACATAAGTTAACATAGTAACATTGCGTCCTATTTTCTCATGTCACCACAATATGCCATAAATGTGACTATCTTTGTTTGTAGAAACATATCTTAATATGGTTACATTTTCCCATATTGTCTTTAGACCACTTTAGTATTGTTAAAATGGTCACATTTAGGGTTTACAGTGTTTATGTCACCATATATATTTTGTAGATCAGCATATGTGTCTAATTCTGTTAACGTTAAACTGGTGACAGGTTTATCCACAAACCAGACATCGTCTATGTTAGTGGCACATTCAACAAAACGCCATATCTCACTTCGGGAAACTAAAGGGTGATCGTCCGTTCCAGAACCTATTCAACAAATGTCTTCATGGTTGCTACAATGAGGCTGAATTTGAGGAGACTTGGCATAAAATGTTGACAGAATATGGGTTAGTCAACCATTCATGGTTTAAGAGATTGTACAAACATAGAGCGAAATGGAGCACTGCTTTCAACAATCAATTCTTTTCAGCCGGGATTTTATCGTCCCAAAGGAGTGAGAGCACAAACCATGCGATGGGCTTCCAAGCTTCTAAGACCACTTCCGTTACTGAATTCTTTGGGATATTTGAAAACACGGTGAAAAGATGGCGGGGTGAAGGAGAGCATAAAGAATTCAACGGCATAAGATCTACACCATCTTCTGTGTACCCTCTAGTGGATTTGTTACTACATGCATCTCAGGTTTACACATTGGAGCTGTTTTGAGTGTTTGAGAAAGAATTCGCGCTTGCCATGGGTACTCGTGCTGTCATCCTTCCGATTGATGACCCTGAGGTGTTGTTGTATCGTGTTTACCCTGCTGGCCACGAGGAGGACGACCATCACGTGACGTATGATTATAAGAACAACCTAACAGAATGTACGTACCGAAACTTCCAGGTTAAGGGTATGCTTTGCAGTCACATCATCCGTGTCCTCCACATGCATTCTGTTGTCGAGATACCGGACAGGTACATACTACGTAGATGAACCAAATTTTCAAAGACTATAGTGTGGGAGAGGTTCCTCCCAAGCGACATACGCAGAAGTGCCGTTCATGACGCCATCAATTGGCGTCGATCAATGTTGACGGCTATGAACTATCTCATCACCAAATGTCAGAGTGTTTCTAATGCAAGAGCTGTCGTGGATAAGCTGTTTATTAAAGCGAATGAGGAGGTCAAATTATTTCTTTCTAAGCTTAATATGGAGGAAGATGAACCAACCGTTGATGTGTCTGTGCCTCCTATTCTTGACCCCGTACGTTGTATGACAAAGGGTCGAAGTCAACGAAAAAAAAGGAACATGGGGACGAGGAAGAAGGCTAAGAAAGGGTCTGAAGTTGGGGCAGGGGAGAGTACTATGTACGTCGCTGTGCCGCGTCTAATATGATATACCATCTACGTGGGGCCAAAGAAGAAGGCTAAGAAAGCGACTGAACAAGGCAGTACCATGTACACACCTGTTCCGCGTCTGATTTGATCTACTTTGCCCCACATGACATAGCTCAAACATTTTCGGGAAATTTTTTGGGTACTATGAACTGTTTGTTAGACCAGTTTATTTTGTGTGAAGAGTCTACTCATATAAGCTGTAACATATATGAAATCAGATTGATATATCTGCGTTCATACATATTACCATATTATGATGCTAGAAACTGGTCACATTTATGGAACAAGGTGATGACATTATTAGTTATCTATTAATGTCACCATGTTTAGTCATAAACTAAGTATATTGACTTTAAGTTTCAGTGTAATGTTGTTTGTTTTCGCTATTTTGCGAGTTGTGGACATGTGTCTTTCTGTTGAAAATATGGGTTATTCCTCTTACCTGTTCATATATGTTTCCATATTAAGATGCTACTACGCGGTCACATTTGTAAATGAGAAGGTGACATTTTACTAACCTGAAAACTCTAATGTAATGCCCATTACACATAAATATAATTTCACATTTTAACAAACCTATATATCACCGCTATGATGCTCACTTTAAAAAATGTTACTACCTTAAGTCAGAATGTCACCATTTTTAAGTTGTCAACATACACCTACATATCATGCTTACATGGTCACATGTGAACAAACCATAAGAATGTAACCATCTTTAGGCAAATTGTGACCCTTCTTTTAGTTTTAAATACACATCACACAACATGCTCTCACATTTCAGACTAAATATTTGAGATATCACATTTTCACTATATATTTTTCATACTCAAATATTTATAGTCATTTTTTTTTGTTTCCTTTCCCACCTTTCAAAAGTGGCTTTTTGTTGATCTATGTTATGGCTATTTAGCGTTGGATGTTACCATTATTTAACATGGTGACTGAACTGTTAACATGGGAACATCAATGACTATAATTGCTGACATATGTCATTGTTTGAAATGTGACCATCCTATCGAGACATGTACCTATGTTTAACCGTTGAGAGTTGAACTTAACATGATAACAGCCGTTGTTTATAACTTGCTGACTTTTATGGTCAGCATCAAAATGTTACTACTTTACTACAACATTGTGACCATGTTTGTTCACATATGTCACAATGCGAAGGATAACTACAGTACTGGTAATACATACCCCAATAGTCTACACATATGTAGAACATAAGTGTTTAACAAAAGGACTATTTAACATTCCCTTCACTGCAGGGAAGGACCAAAAGTGGTGTCCCAAAATACTACAACATTATCAGTTAACGTAAGTTCTTTTAACGACCGCTGCAACTACTTCACTTCTTCTTACCGCCAGGCTTTTGATTAGGACGGTTCGGAGGACGGATGACATCCTTAGGGCAATTTGAAACGGGGCCTCCTGGTTGACGGTCTCTAGCCCAAGTGTATCTGAACTCGTATGAGTGGGCTGGTGTTCGTCCAATGTCATCTATCCCCAAGTCAAATGAGGGTGGGAGAACCACGTTCTCCGAAGCCGCGTCCACCTGGTCAAGCATGGCAATGAAGTCGGCATAGAAGACGGGGTCGCTATCCAATTTCTGCGTCAAGGTCTCTTCTTCTGCTTCACCCGCTTCTCCAACCACTGTGTCCTGCTGTTGCCGCACCTACTGAGACAGGGGAGAGGATCCGCCCTCATTTCTTCTGTCATTTGACGATGTAAGCGTGACACCAAATGCTGGTTCCTCTTTGACTGGTACCATTTAGTACACACGTCTATACATGGACAACTTTGGATTAGAAGGATATTTCACTAACCTGAAAACACTAATTTAATGCCCATTACATATACATATAATTTCACATTTTAACAGACCTACATATCACTGCTATGATGCTCACTTTCAAAAATGTTACTACCTTAATTTGTCAGAATGTCACCATTTTTAGTTGTCAACATACACCTACATATTGCGCTTACATGGTTACATGTGAACAGACCGTAAGAATGTAATCATCTTTAGTGAAATTGTGACCCTTGTTTTAGTTTTAAATACACATCACAAAACATGCTCTCACATTTCAGACTAACTAGTTGACATATCACAAAAGCCATGGTCACATTATAACATTCAATGACAATGTAACCATCTTAAGGCAGTTTGTCACCTTTTTAAGTGTCATACATAGACAACAGTTAAGTCATATTTCATTCTACAACACCTACAAATCACACTAAAGATGGTCACATTTTAACAGTCCATCAGATTGTTACCATTTTAAATGTCATACAGACGAAATAGTTAAGTCATATTTCATACTACAACACCTACATACATATTATTTCACATTTTAACAGACCTACATATCACACTTAGGATGCTTACATCTAAAAATGTTACTACGTTAAGCCAGAATGTCACCAGTTTAAGTTGTCAACAAAGCCCTACATTTCACAGCTTACATGGTTACATGTGAACAGACAATAAGAATGTAATTAACTTTAGTCTAAATGTGACTGTAATTTTGAAGGATAGACAAGTGCTGGTACTTACGTCGTTATATAGGCGCCTGAGATCCTCATCTGTAGGCAGGTCCTCTGGTAGTGGCAAAGTCACAGTCCTACATCCCTTATCAACTTCAATGGCACTGTCCTCGGTCGGACGACCTCCTTCCTCCACTGTTGCTCCCACTTCAGGATCATCCCTTTCAACCGTAACTTTGTAGAATGATTTCTCCAGATTAAGGGACACCGGATACGTCCTCAGATCCTACACCCCTTGTAATACCGCAAATATTTTCAACTTTATATTATATTAATCTTCCTTACTTTTTAATTTAAGAATATAATTCTTACCTCTTTAATTTTGCCGTATTATTTGTTTTATTTGAAGTCCAAGATGGACTAATAATTTTACTTATTCCTATTAAAACTCTCATGATATAACCTATTAGTATACTATGTTGGTATTTCTCTTTGTTTTTATTTGCTTCCTGCGCCGCTTTGCTTTCATCCTCACAAAAGACAAGAGTTTGCCTCTCATACAATTCTTATACATCAACCTGTTGTTATCCTCGTTCTTTCCTTTGATTTTTAGCCTAACTCATCATAACATAAAACTACCTTCGTTGATTTCATCTTCGTTTGTATTGGCTTCTCAAAACCAACGCTTTTCTCTTTGCGTTCTGTCATCATTAATCGCAATGGTCTCTGAACTATTATTTTGCAATTTCAAGGTAACACGATTCTACCGATCCTAATATATTTATTATTGTTCGAGGTTGTGTGAATTCCGTGCTAACTGTTATTAGTTTATTATTATTTTTCGTGTCTTGAATTTTATTTGGGTTGAATTACTAGTAATTGTTACTTTATTTTCATAGCTATTACTTTATTTCGATAAGTTAATCTTATTCTTAGTGAGATGGGTTCAATTCGAGGGGATATAAGAACTTAACTCGTATTAATGGAGATGAGATGGAATTATAGTTCGAAAGGTCTTAGTCGGATTATTAATAAATAGAGCTTAATATTAAATGGATTAGCCTTTCGTTATTGATTCTGCTGTGCATGGAGTATACCAGACCACTATGAATGGATGCAATGGTTTCTTTTATCAATAGTGCACAAGTTTATTGACATTATTATAAGGATATTCTTAATTTGGGAATTGTGGAACGGTGTATTGTTATATAGACAGTTCGAATTTTCGTATTGTGTTTAAGTTGTCGTTTCCTTTGACCTTGATTCATGGGTGAGTAGCTTGGAGTCTTGTACTCTAAGTGTTGATCACGGTTCATTATTGGACCTTTTGACGATATTGATATTGAAATTGAGATTGGTTATTAGTATTGAGTTATGAGATCGTTGTGCCATATTGTGTTTACGGTCCAACGTGACCATGGTTATTGAGTTATTTGAGTTTGAAATCGATAATGAGATGGAAATATTGTTTCGCGGTTTTATCCGCCAGTTCACTCACCCTTGTCATTGGCTTAGGTTCGACGATGAAAATATGATACTTGGTTACTTTGGAGTGCTATATTATGAGACAGAGTAATGAGCTGAGACTTGATTAATTATATAGGCGAGGAATGAGTACTTTTTCAAAGGAATTAGTTTGGAATTAGTTTGGGTTTGGTTATCGGGGAGTGTTTTTATTAATATTTATGTTTATTTTTATTTTACGTGTATGTGTTTCCACGCCATGACCAAAAACTATGCTGTTTATATTGAGGTATTATCTGTTACTCAGCTTTCTGGCTGACGTGTTTTCTCTCTTTTGGGCTACTCGTCATGGGGGTAGTCCTTTCTGTCTTCTGATTTTATTTTCAGGTGACTTCCGCTGCAGTTCAAAAGGATTTTATTTTAACTGAAGATTTTATTTAAAGTTTTGTAAAAGTTTGTTTACATTTTATTTTATATTTAAAAGAATTTGTAATTTGTAAGACAAACTTTGTATATTGATTATAATACCTCTCTATTTTGGCTCAGCACAATATATAATTATAAGTTTTTATTTAGCCGAAAATGAGGGGTGTTACACCCCTATACCAAAGCCCCTATGGACAGTGTAAGCTTTACATTCCTCTTTCACTCGCTGCTTCAGATCCTCATACGTCCAATGTCTTATCAATGGTAGTGTACACTTTGCAAGCTCACCCCTCCAAATCAGTCGATAAAAGTAGACTAATTGGAAGAACATTAGGCAGCCCCCAATGCTTTTTGAGTCATTCTCCTTCCATGATTCCACATAATGGTCGAAACGATCCAGGACGTAAGAGCACCAGTCCATTTTTGGAATGGACTCAACATCCTCCATAGCCCCCAACAACCTCGTGTTAACACGATTGTGAACAGTTGGGGCCAAGAACGACCCCAGTGCAAACAACACAAACATTTTCTTGAAATCTGATCCACCGTCTACCATCTGCAGCATCTCACCTCTAACCTTGTCCAATTGGATATCTTTCTTCGGCAAAGCACCGAATCTCTCTCTCCAAGAGTGCACTAGCTCTTTATTGCCTTTAACTAGTGGCACATCCTCCCCCCCCCCCCCCCACATGGTAACATAAACACATCGTAAACATCATGTTTACTGATTGAGAAATGGACCAACCTATTAAATAACATCAGCCTGGTATGCGTATCATAACACACCAACAACCAGTCAACCATCGTATGAATAAACTTAGAGGCCTTCAGTTCAAGAAGCCCCCCGAACCCTATATCTTCAACGGCCTTCCTCTGCCCTGTCGATAAATGCTCGATGACATAGTGTAGGGCAGCTGGTGATCCATGTCCCTCGACCCCCTTAAATTTCCTATATCCGGACACAATTAATTAGTCGTTAAAGAAAACAGTTTAAACATCGTTACATGAAGAGGAAGAGTTCATCAGTCTTAATAAAATGGTCACATAGTTTAAAAGGATGGTTAACATACGTTCCTTCCTTTCTCTGTCTTTTTCTTTTTACAACCACCCCCCCCGATAACTTTCTCTTTGAGCTTTGTCCAACCTCTATGTCCTTCGAATTTTCACCAATAGCTGCCATTTTCTGAGCCTCTGTTTGCACATGAAAATCTATAGTTTGTCAAACATTGTCCAACATACAAGGATTTCATAATAACTTATAATCAGACTGAGTCTATTATGTTCCCATCCTAAGATATTTATTCTACACTAAAGTGATCACATTTCAGAGTAAATACATACCACAACGATATGTTAGACTCTTAAGCTTTATTCATCACATGATATATGGTCCATCTACCACTCAAAGTGGTCACATTTTACATATAACAAATATGTGACCAAAGTTAAAACATAGCTGCTACCCTGCAAATGTTAGTTAAATTGGTCACATCACCCAAACAGGGTCACATATCTTAGTTAAATTGGTCACATTTTGCTCATAAAAATTTCACATATTATGTGGCCATCTTAAGCTATTGAGTTTACATTAAAGTGTTCACATATCATCTCAAATGCAACTAAGTCTACATGTTACCATAACAAACGGAACTAAGTGACCATTTTAAGAAACTAAATGTACGCTAAATTGGTCACATATCATCACAAATGCAACCAAATCTATTATGTTACCAAGTCTTTTATGTTAGCATGGTCACATGTCACCATGTTAACAAATTGAGTGTTCATTAAATTGGTGACAATATCATTGGTCTATTATGTTCACATCCTAAGATATTTATTCTACACTAAAGTGGTCACATTTCAAAGTAAATGCATACCACAAGGATATGTCAGACACTTAACCTTTATTCATCACATGATATATGGTACATCTACTACTCAAAGTGGTCACATTTTACATATTACAAATATGTGACCATAGTTAAAACATAGATGTTACCATGTAAATGATAGGTCACATCACCCAAATAGAACAACCTATCCATTAACAGGGTCACATTTTGCTCATAAAGATGTCACATTTCCATTAACAGGATCTTCAGTTTATTATGTGGCCATCTTAAGATATTGAGTTTACATTAAAGTGTTCACATATCATCTCAAATTCAACTAAGTCTACATGTTACCATAACCAATGCAACTAAGTGACCATTTTAGGAAACTAAATGTACAGTAAAGTGGTGACAATATCTTTATTCTATTATGTTACTGTTTCGTCCATATTTTACGCAAGGCTGGAAATATGAACATGGTAGAATAGTATGGGGGTTAACTAGTATTATCCTATTTTGATGTTATCATGATCGTATCTAGGCATGGTTGATTGTAATATAAGTGAAAACGAATGTAAATGTAATAAGCAATATTAGAAAACATGACACAATGATTTATACGTGGAAAACCCTTTAATGGGAAAAAACCACGGGCACCAAGCCAGAAGAGGATTTCACTATGTAATTGGGAGAATATAAGAGTGATGATGATAATGCTTGTAATGTAATCTCTAAGTGTTGTTCAGCTCGTAGTATGTATTCTTGTATAGGATGTGTTGTGTATGTTAGAGTATGCCCTTGTCTTTCCCAAATGATCTTCAAATGCTCCTTATATAGCCAAGCTGAATGGCTGCCAAATCTTTGTACTTAATGCTGAATATTCCTCCTTAATTGCTGTCTTTATTGCGTATTAATGCCTATTAATGCTCCTTCTTTATGACCAAATCTTCCTCTTAATGACCATATTTATGTTGTAGAAATCTTATATATAATTATCCTTGGCTTGGTCAAATGTTGACCTTACACTTGACTGTTGTCCTCTCCGGCCTGGTGCCTGTCTCCTGATAGCCTGACGCCCTGACACCCTGATGGCTTGACGTCCTGACACCCTGAAGATGACCCTGAAGATGATGTGGGAGTCTAGGCTCATCAACTGGTGCCAAACTCGGACTACCCTGACGGACCTACCCTGATCGTCAGGCCAGGGTAGAATTCTATCCTGTCAGTAGTGCGAAATTCCAGGCCCAGCAGTTACCATCCTAAAATAAAGATTATTCACTAAACTGGTCACATTTCATAGTAAATACATACCACAAGGGTATGTTAGACTCTTACGCTTTATTCATCACAAAATATATGGCCACATTTTAAAGATATGAAATATGTTATGTAAAATCAACCAAACAGAACCACTTTTCCATGCTAGGGTAACATTTATAAGTTAAATTGATCACATTTTGCAGATAACATTTTCACATATACATTAACAGGGTCACATTTCTCAAAATTTGCAAATGTCACTATGTCATAAATACATATGTTATAATGTTATCACAAATGCAAGTAAGTTTAATATGTTACCACCCACTACCCAAAGTGGTCACATTTTACAGATAACAAAAATGTCACCATGTGTTAAATATAGCTGTTACCCTGTTAATGTTAGTTCAAATCAGTTAAATTGGTCACTTTTTGCAGATAACAATTTCACATATACATTAACAGGGTCACATTTCTCCATAAATTGGTCACAATTTCCAAATGTCACTATGTCATTAATTGATATGTTATGATGTTATCACAAATGCAAGCAAGTTTACTAATTTACCATCTAATACTCAAATTTGTCATATTTTACAGATAACAAACATGACAGGGTCACATTTATCAGTTAAATTGGTCTCTTTATGCAGATAAAATGGTCACATATATAGCTTACCATCTGCCGTGCTCCTCTCTTCCTTGCTCATCTTCTTTGCACCAAGAGCTGCGGCCATTTTCACCACTTTATTCAGTACCTCTGTCAAACCACCATCACCACTGCCTTCCCTCTCCTCCTCACCACTGCTTCCCTCCTCACTACTGGCTTCCCTATCCTCCTTACCACTGTCTTCTGTATCCTCTGAGATGTCCTCTGACCCATCACTTTCTTGCCTTTCATCCGTTTCCACCGGCTCTCTAAATGAAACCCCTGATTTCACCTTCTCTTTTCCCTTCTGCATCGCCTGCTTTCCTCTGCCTTTCTTCTCATCTAATCAATGAAACGTCTAATTAATTCATTTTACCAACAAAAACAAATTCAATAACCCTAATCTCAACAAATCTGACAAAACAGCCTACCCTGATAATTTCTAAACAAAACCTGACTTCACCTGACATTATTGCATACTAAACAACACTAACAAAACCAGATTTGACCTTTTTTTGTCCCATTTTAATTACATTAATGATACCAACCTTTAGTAAATTAAAATCAACATGTTCAACAACTCCATTCATTAAATCTACTCATGCATGCACAGTTCATTAACAACATTTAACAATAAACACCATTTTTTTAGCTAATCTTATCTGACACAACATTCAACACCAAAAAACATTCAACAAATGCAATAATATCATACCTTCCATATTTTTCTTCGGGGGGTGTCCTCCTCGCCATTTGTTTCTTACCCATCGAATGTTCAACTATTGAAGAGATGAAGCTGATGACGGAGATTTCGAAGCTGAAAGACTGCTAAAATGGCGATTCAAATGGGAAAATGATTATTATTGTTGATGATACAATGAAAGTGATGAGAGAGAGTGATAAAAAATAGTGTTAACTGATGTGAGAGTGATGAGAGAAGGTGAGGTTGTATAATGACGCCTGACATGAGACGAAATATTGGGAGCTCCCCATTTCTTTATTATTTTTTTGTTTTGCTTTCCCAACATTCAATAAATTAAATAATAGTTACACATGCCCTACTAGTATCCACATTACTCAATATGGTATCGATTTGGCCCGTCTTCACTTTGTGACGGATATACTCCGTCACAAGAGACTAATTGTAAATAATGTTAGTTGCACATGTGTAAACTAATTTACCTCAGGAAAAATTGTCAAAAAAAATCTTTAAAAATGAGTAAATATCAAGTGCCCAATTATTTTCAAGTTCGGTGCGCTTCAAAAACATCTTCCCGGCAAAAAAATTGATATCCTTGAAATTATTGGCGCCAAACAAAAACACACCACCATACTTCAAATCCCATTTGCTCCACTACCTCTCCAAATGACCAAATTACCCCTATCGCCATTTAACCCCAAAACAACAACACTAGCAAACGGCTCTTTCCCAAGGGCACAAAAGTACTTTCACAATACACAATCTCACATTATAAAACTCTACTTAACCTACGCCTGTTACTGTCTCTCTCAGTCTCTCTCTAAACCTCTCTACATTACAATACTTTCTCTCTCTACAGTTTTGTCAACAACAATGGCGGAAAAACGGACCCAGACACAGACCCATGCCCGTTTACTAAACCCATGGGTCCTTCATCTTCAGAAACTTGGCCTTGAACTTAAATGCCCTCTTTGGTATCCTTTTTATTACTCCATAATTTATTTCCTTAATTTCTCGTTTCAATGTAAAGTTACGATCTTTCGAGTTTAATGTATTTTATTTTTCTTCTCTACAGCTTGAATTTGTACAATAAGCCCATGTTGTTACCTTGTAACCACATTTTCTGCAGGTATACATTTACGCTCTCCGTCTCTCGATTGTTTCTTTACCTTTGATTAAAATACCGTCACAAAGAATAAAGAAGTCAAAACAAATGAGAATACGATTTTACAGATCTAATGCGATTTTATGATTTTCCATTTCAGTCGTTGTGTACCTGAATCAAATTCATTTGGGTCGGAGTGTTCAATCTGCAAACAGCCGTATGTTGAACAAGGTATTTTCTTTTAGGGTTATTTATTTATTTATTCCATTATATTTACTGTAATTTATTAACTGTTTTAATTACTTTATGGTTGTTCCATGATTTTTGGAAAAATGGTTTATTTAAATTTTATGACACTAGTTTATACTTCATCCTATTTACTGATTTATATTGTTTTCATTTGACTTTGATTCTTAAAACATACAAGTATTCCGTAAAAGATAGCACCTTTTCTCCTTATCTGCAATGGTTATAGCTTGAGAACAATGTCACGGAATTAGTAATCAAATTAGAATAAAATTAGTCATTTTAATAGATCAAACATGACAAATTTCACAATACTAGACATTAGATTTAGAGACGGCAAGTATTTGTTTGTTTTGGAAATGGACTATCAATGTTAAAAGTCACGGCTTTTGAAGAATTAAAGGATTTGTATGATTATTGCGCTACGCAAATTGGTTTGATTGGAATTGAGTTGAACATTAGCTCTTTTTGTTTGGAATAATACGGGCTTAGTTAAATGCTGAATGTGAAATGCAGATTTGAGGGGAGCTCCTTATATTGGAAATTTGGTGAATATTTACACAAGCCTGGATGCTTCTTTCTCAATGCATATGCTTAACCCAGGTTCGATTCATTACCACCATTTTCATAATTTCGTAAATGTTTTCTATTATTTGAAATTGTAAATATGTATTTTTTTTTTGTAATAAAATTCATTTGTTTCGTAATTGATCACTTCAGATGTAAGAAGAGGCTTAGTACAATGCCCTATTCCTGCCCAAAGATGCTCCAAGGACCCAATTGATTCGACTTCTCTAGGGAATTTGGCTTGTGGAACCACTAGTGTTCCATTGAGGGTTAATGAGCAAGTCGTGGTACCGAATAGTACTCCAGTGATGACAATGCTAGAGAGGTGTACTAGCTTTGGAAATACTGGTTTGGGACCTGGGGTTTTGGAGCACAATTCTCCGACTAGTGTGACTTCATTTTCTCAAGGAAGAGCTTTGCAACAAAAGCAACATGTTGCTGTTGATGTAGATATGAACCGGGTGGAGTTGTCCCCAGATAGCCCTCCATCTTCTGGTGCCAGCAAGGGTGCTGAGATTGACAGCTGTGATCAAGAAAGGAACAATGATGTATGTTTATAACTTGGCATTCTTTGTTCTGTCTCTACTGTGTGGTAAATTTTTGTGCAGGGTTGTTTCGAAGGTATAAGCTTTGGCGTACATGATTGCATAAAATACGTAATGCTGTTTGCTGAAATCTTACTTGGCATATTTGGATTGATGGCGGTCTTAGACTGAGCATTGTAGTTGTATGTATATGTAATTTTATCTACAGCATAAGTGAAACTCTCGTAACAAATGGTAGATGTCAATTATCAATGTAGGAGAACCCTGCGTCAATTGAAATTACCGCGTCTGTTTCTTACATATTGTTCATATAGACCGCAGGAAAATGTCAATCTAAGAAATCTTTAAAAAGAGAAGTTGATGACTTAGGAACACCAGGAACAGGTGACCTTTCTGATTCATATTGCAAGAAGCAAAAGCAGACAAACTTGAGCCAAGTAGAACTATCTCAGAGTCCTTCCCCATCAACGGGTTTGAATCAGCAAACATCTGTATCAACCGGCTCTGCCACTGCTAAGACTGAATGTGCACCTAACTTCAAATGTGCATTCTGCCAGACAGGGAAGATTACACAGGTGCCGCTCATCTCTCTGAACGTTTTTCTTTCGAAACTTGTTTAAATTGTCATTTTGTGCACATTTGATGTAATCATTCCTCTATATTTTCACTTGCAGGGTAGCGGCCAACTGCATCATTTTGCTAATGGTAAACAAGTTTTCGGGAAAGAGGCAGGTCGTTCTAATGTCACACATCTGCATCAAAGCTGCATAGAATGGTTTGTGACCCTTTTAAGCTACGTAGTACTCCGTATATTGTTATTATTACATCTTGTAAACATTTTTATAAGCAGTTAAAGCTGGTTTATACTCCATATGTGACTAATATGACGTTGTATAGCAAAGGATGTATTTTAAGCCCTTGCCAAAAATGTGCCAGTGCCAGAGTTACTGCCGTTGTAGCCGCACCCTGATACAAAGTTTTATGGTCCTATAAAACTGTCTCCTTTACATATGAAACACACATAAGGATGTTTTTATAAAGAATTAAAGAATACTGTTTTTAAGTTGGCTTGAATCAGATTTAGTATGCTTCTTCATTCAGAAATTCAGTTAAATCGATTCAAATAGCCTTCTGTTGATTAAGCATATGGTCATGGTATATGAACTGCAGGACTCCGCAAATCTATTACGAGAATGACACTACCATAAGGAACGTAGATAAAGAGCTAGCAAGGGCCGAAAAGCTCAAGTGCACCAGTTGTGGCCTTAAGGGAGCTGCACTTGGTTGTTTTGCAAAATCTTGTCGTAGAACGTATCATGCTCCATGTGCATATGAGATTCCAGAGTGTAGATGGGATGATGTAAGTTACTTAATGATAACTTTAATATCTGCAACAGAAATAATTAAAAATTTTTGTTCTAGAAATAAAGTTGGAGCAAGTTACTTAAACAACTTTGATTTTGCAGGAGGATTTCCTGATGCTTTGTCCTGTTCATTCTTCAATAAAGTTTCCAAGTGAGAAATCCAAAAAGTCTGCAGCCAAAAAGGCCTCAACAGTTAAAATGTACTCCCATCTATCTCACATATTCTTTTGTGTTACATTTTTACATTCAAGGCTGACACCTTATGTCCCTCAAGACTTCTGTATTTGTTTCCATAATAACCGTTCCAAAAACAAAGGTAGATGTAAGAATGTTAAGTTATTGTAGATAGCATTTGAGCTCAAATCTACATATGGAATAAGCCGAGTGCATCTGGATTTAGTTTTGTGATCGCCATATCGGCCCTTATGAGTGGACACTTCTTTTTTATTTCAAACTATCATTTATCTTATCATCTGAAATGCTTTCTGGACGCTCCTAAGGCATTTTTGTTACACTGTGACCTAGCAAGGACCTTATCTAACCATTCTGACACTGATTTTCCAGCCATGATGAGCTGAAAAACAAGGATTTAAGTTCATCAACTCTCCCAGCTGTTGAATTTAGTTCTTGGATGTTGTCTTCTACTCAAAATTGGGTTCTTTGTGCATCATCTCTCTCAGCTGATGAAAAGGTTTGTTTCTCCAAACTTGTATTCTCTACCCGTCTATGCATTATGTTTCATATGATTTTTCGTTGCACAGTAACAGTACAATTAGAATTATATTTCGCAGTTTTGCAGTTAGTATTCCTGTTTCTTTTTAAGGGCAACAAAATTACACGGTTCCCCAACATTTTTTTTTGGAGATTTTGCATAATAATTTGAATGTTGAAACTTGTTACAAGCAGACAATGCTGGTCAAGTTTGCAAACTTGTGCGGCGCAACTGTGACAAGGAACTGGACTCCAGAGGTCACTCATGTGATTGCAGGAACAGATGCAAATGGGGCCTGCAGTAGGACATTGAAAGTTCTTATGGCCATTCTTAAGGGAAGATGGATACTTAAAACCGACTGTAAGCTCCTATTTTCCCTATTCAACTAATAATCTGATTTGCCCTTGATTTTCCTAACTGTGCATGGTTTGCGTCTGCTAGGGATTCGAGCATGCATGGAACTAAAACGTCCAGTTGAAGAAGAGCCTTATGAGATTAATCTTGATAACCACGGCTGTTGTGATGGCCCCAGAACTGGCAGACTGAGAGCTTTGAATAATGTGAGTTCTCTTCTCACGGACACTTTTGTCATTGTGCCAACAAATGATAATGTTACCACAATGCCACAATGACTCTTGCCTACTACGGAGTACGGAGTATGTTACTCAAAGTCCAGTACATATACAAGTTGACTTTGTCCGACAATATAGAGATGTTTGAGATATAAGAGGCTTAAAGTCAGTAGGGTTGAATATGCTGCTTTACTCCTTTAACAGAATACGCCACCCCTGAACCTGATTTAATGCTATCTGTTTCCATAATATATCATTGCAGGTACAAAATCTTTTAAATGGCATGAAATTTTATTTCAGTGGTGACTTTTTAGCTAAATACCAATGGGATCTCCAAGATCTGATTATAGCTGGTGGAGGAGCCATCCTTGAAAACAAAGAACAACTACTACATTGTAGCAGTAACGGACTTGGAACCACAGTAGTTGTTTACAATGCCGATGCAGTGACAGGTACCGGAGATGTCTCTACTGTCTTAGAGCGACAGCTAGAAGCTGAGATGGTGGCTGCTGAAAGCGATTGCCATGTAGTACCACATACTTGGCTTTTGGGCTCCATTGCCTCAAATAAGCTGCACCCTTTTGTCTGACAATTGAACTTGGACATGTATCTGAAATGTATCATATAAGTTAGCGTCATTTATCGTTTTGAGCGTTTAGACGAATGACTTGAATAGAGGGACTGAGGAAGTCTTTGCCACAGTTAATAGATACTGGATCTTTGATGGTGAGCAACAATACCATTTACTCGTATTTTTGTAACACCCCCTCATACCAAGGTACCTTATCAAAGACTATCCTAGTATGAAAGGCTGTTACCATCTCGGTTGCCCGAGGTTAGTATATCAAAAGCAACAATCCAAAACAACTTTAATAAAGTATAAAGAGTAACGATTACATAATCTCAGACCAACTCAAAATAAAAGCGTAAGGAACTCAATACAACTGAAATCAAAGACAGCTAAACTCGTAACAGCGGAAGCTAGACTTGAAGTGATGACTCCCCATGACTGTCCCATAGTTAAACATCTGCATTAACTGTCATAATCTGCTCACCATTCCCGAATGGATCACCGTAGGTTTTACAAAACAACACGGGATCAGTACTACTCAATCAATATAAGACAACAGACAATGCATCCAGCTGATCATCCTCCACTCCCGGTCTCCCGATCTCATACAGTAACCGACTACACACCGAAGTGTGTAGCCCTGCCAGATTACCCATCGCAATAGGTAATTCTCGCCGCCAGTGGGTGACCGCACCCGTCCCCACCTAGTCCAGCTCATCAACGAGCGACTAACAATCCCTGTCCCTTAATGTGCACATCCCCTCCCGTGACGGGTTCCACGGAGGGCGAACTAGGGTGTGAAGCCACTCCCGCAAGTGACTCCACCACAATCACACACACAGCATCACCGCTGTCACAACACCACAACCGTCACAACACAACCACATCACCACCGCCATCACAACACCCATACTCCGATGATCAGCAGATAACAACAATTACAACACAAGCACGCCTTAAATCAATTAACGAATCGAGTAGGGAAACCCTACCTTTTCGCAATCCGCTTACGCTGCAATCAACCATACAAATGCATAACAAATATCACATCGTCACCTACACCAACAATCACATAATAGAATCATTAACTGCAAAACCCCCCATTTCCCCCCAATTCATAATCAAGAACAAACCCTAAAATATAAATCAGTGGATATGAAGATGGGGACTTACCGACGATGAATCAAAAGGAATGAATGCAATTGCTATGATCACCCACACACAAGGAGAGATTCAGAGATGATTAGGGCGTCGTAGAATGTTTTTAGGTTTGTAAAGCGTAATTAGGAACTGTCTAGCGTAATATATATAATGCCCTAATCATTTCCAAATCAAACCGCAGAAAAACAATCGACAGACTGGATACTCGGTCGAGTATAGAGTATACTCGGCCGAGTACCCTCTAGTCGGTCGAGTATTCCACATACTCGGCCGAGTATTCCTAGGCAGTAGCCAAACAGGGACCACGACACACTTTACTCGACCGAGTAGGCCATACTCGGTCGAGTACCAGCCTATAAAATCCGTAGTATTACAGTCTTCCCCCCTTAAAAAGAATTTCGTCCCCGAAGTTCCAACCCAACCTATAAAACATGGACACCTAACACTAACTCCACCAACCACGCTTACTAGATAACATATCCTCTCGATATTGACTCCATAATATTATCGAATAACCACAATACAATGTTGCCAACCTTGTCTCACTTCCGTAACACTCACTAGCAACTCAATACCAGGACAATCCACAAAATAAGATCAACCATCAAAACGGAATGTTACATTCTACCATCCTTAAAACGAACTTCGTCCTCGAAGTTTACTCACACACATAAACATCCTCACACAAACCGTTACTCTCACTCATAAACATTATACTACTACGAGCACTGCCATTACCTGTAATAAAATCGGCAATCACACAAATCCATCCTTATTCTGCACCAACACTCAAACTTCCAATTGCAACCTGTATGACCATCAAACTCTCTTGTCGCATCCTACTCCTCTTAAGATAAATGTTACGTCCTCGTAACTCACTAATACTAGGTCCTTTGCTATACCTCCCATAATCCTCATTACTACTGCATGACAACGATAACCTACTATAACCTCAACACCTACAACCATTCCTATATCCAGGACTCTCTTTCTTTAACAGTTCTCGTGCCTCCAATTATTCTGCACTCCCATAACATATATCATAAAATCCTCAGTATAACCACTACTCCATCTCTTCTACTTTACCACAACACGACATACTTCTATATACATATACACTCATCTCCACAATCTTATCTCACAATCCTCAAGTGTTACACATACTTACATTAGCTTTTCAAGTTCATATTCTTTATTACCACTACTCCCTTAACTTGACACGATACTAAGTCCTAAAACTTCGTACTCCCTGTCCCAAGGAAAGGTGCTAAACCACTTGTAGTTTCAAGTTCAATACCACACATGTTCCACAATTTCTTTTCACAACTATGTCCACCAATGCCTCATCTAACACAAGATCAAAAGCACTCCAACAACCTCTCACAACGGTGTCCCATTAACAGAATATTACTATGCCATGACATCAACAGCACCATACCCAACTCTCTCCCATACCATACTCTATTTTCACTCCTAAGCTGACACTGGTAAGAAATATCGGGAAACAACACAATGGTCTATATGCCTCGACCGACACTGACAAGAAATAGCAGTAAACAAACAGCGACCTATGACAACACGAAAATACTCGTATCACAACACAAATTACCGTGCACAGTGCACAAAACCACATTGATAGCCATCACAACTTTTACAATCTCATTACACTGACTCAGCACAACTTCCTTGACCATAAGACTTTCTTAAAACTGCTCTACCAGATCACGACGCAAAGATATTAGACGGGATCACAAATACCAACCTTATGAATATTATCCATACCATGACTCTTGAGGCCGGAACCTCACACCATCACTTACAGATATCATACATACACATATAAGTATAACATATGACGCGGAACACACACATAACGACTCGTAACTATCACGCCACACCATTACTCGTGAGGCCAGGACCTCACACAAAGTTTTACACACCTCATGGACCCATAATCGAATCTAACTAGCCAATCCTGACCACGTAAGTTACCACTTGACAATGAATACCTCTCATCCTAGACTTAACTCGGGTGCCTTTCATAACATATCCTCTCCTACACACAATTATCACCCCTCCGGCAAATGTAGCCATAACATTATTGCTCAACTTCCAGCGAGCACCTCATATATCTACATCTTATACTCCCTCATAACCAAACATACTAATCACCTCCACAAGATCAACCTCATTAGGACAACTAACTTCCCTAAAGTAACATCATCCTCAACCACTAGTGACAATACTATGACGCCAACATCCTTCATGTGATTACTCTCTTACTATCACTTCTTAATATAACAATCCGTTTCCTCTCTTTGGTTATCATCCCAAATAACGAACATTCAATCCATCAACAAAATCTACCTCAACATTATTCCCAATTATATCCTTTATCATATCGTTACCTAACTCTCCACCAAAATCTCAGATCGTGCAAACACTCTACAAGCTTCTTATTCTCCTAATACCTCGAAACTCACGGCTAACATGTCGTCCTGCTCTCCTATATAACCATTAACTCACACCCTCTAGTGAGGCTATCGTACATTTCCATAATTTCCTACCTTCATGCTCCTTATCTCCTTCAAGGTTCTCTCAACTTACTTCCATCCCTCTTTCCCCCTTTTTACTCAATAATACCAATTAATAAATCATCTCCTTTCTCTTTCTACCTAACTCTTTAGTAATCCGATTACCTTCTTGTTACTCCACAACTCAAATTCCAGTAATTCATATCGATATCTTCTCTTTATTTCTTATCACTTATCTTCTCCCATCATACTATTCACTCGCACTTGTTACCATCAAGTCTACACACTAACGGTTACTCTTCAATAAGCCGTATCTCCCTGCCGTATCTCTAGGAAACCAAAAATTCATCTCATACCGTTAATTGCCCAAAGAATTACACACTAAGCTCACCTCGTGATATTCCAAATTGCCGAATCAACTACTAACTACTCATCGCGGCATAACTTGACCTCACTATACACTATTCGTTTCCATCTCTCTATCGCGACCTTTTATCACATATATCCTTAAGCAACTCAATCCTAACTGTCTCCCTCCATAAATCCTTACACATCCCAATATGCCACTATTCGTATCCCTCATCCCAATCTTTCATTCACACGTTTCTTTACACTTACATCACCCTTGCCCATATACACTTACTTTATACTACTCAACACACGATTATGTTACTCATCATATCTCACAAAACACGCTCTTTACCTCAATTAGCCCATCAATCTACTCTTTTCTTGTTCCACTAACGCTCACAACCACATATAACTCATGTCCTTTATATCCAACACCTATCCCTCATAAGCCGGCATTCTCCCTATCATAGCAATTGGTAACTTACGTATAAAGACCGTCACATATTGTGGACAGCGGGCCGCCCACGGGGGCGCTTGGTGAGAAACGAGGGAACAAGCGTTTGCATTTTGTATGAAGTCGCCACCAATTTTTATGGGAAATTGGAACCGTTCGAATACCTCGTGTCATGTCAAGACACAAAGTAATGACATGAACACTAAGCAATCGTTACCCTTAGCATTCTATGTCTAGAATGACTCTCGTGGATGCCAATGAACACGGGTGCTCACGGAGATCTGGAGTAAGGGGTGAGGGTACGTATTAGGAAGCTCTTTTGATCGAACACCTAATCCCGCCCGCCTCGATAGCGGCCTCTACTAATGATTAGGGAAGTTATCCGTACTCGATATATCGTCGGCTATATGCATGAAATGCAACATCCATAGATTAATCCTAACATGTGAGAATTAACTAAGTCGGTGGACAATTAATTAGCAAACAATTATGTCGAAGTTGGAATTTAATGTTGATTTACATGTGAAAGCATACAAATAATAAAAGAAATAAAAGAAATACAATAATGAAAATACATTAATTACATTGGGATGAGCGATTTATGTCGAAAATACCTTTAAAACGGATGATTTGAGAAAAAGGAATAAAAGAATAAAAGAAATAAAATTAAACAAGTTAACGAACAGGAATTAGCGTGATATTACGGATATTAGTTAGTTAATATGTAAACTAAATAACTAAGTCAAGGCAGAAACGGAGTTCAGGGACGAAAATCATCTCGAACAGCGCAGCAAGAGATCTGCGCCCTGCGGAAGAGGCGCATCGATTCTTTGCGTGTCTGTTCAAGTGGTGAGTTCTGGCCGTGGCTTTAATCGCAAATCGTTAATGTGAATTGGTGAATTTAATGATTGATTGGTAATATTTACTCGGATGAAAGTGATTAACAGGTTAATTACATGTGAATGATGGTCATAAAAGCGATAAACATGGACGGGATGAACCGGAAACGGATTATTTCAAGAAATTATGATGAATTAGTGAATTTAAACAAACTAACTAAACAAATTATTAGATTAAACATGAGGATTAATGACGAATATGCGATGAACATGCGAATAAACAGATGAAAACTATATCAATGGCGAATTCCGAAAACCCAATATGAACAAATTGAATCTCTAAACTCCTAATTGAATTTAATGACGAAAACCCGCAAATATGAGATTACTTGGGATTTAAGTCGGATTAAAACATATTAATGAATGATGAATTATGTGATACAATATACATGTGAATATTAGTGACGATTATATCAAGGAATTAACAGACGAACAAATAACAAATAAAAAGAAAGCGAATTACAGAGGACGAGGAAGAAGAAAAAGAAGCGAGAATCAGCGGCCTCACGAAGAGGCGCGGCGGAATCGCGCTCCTTCAAGAGGCGCGGCGATTCTTTGCGTCTTTTATCGATTGTCGATCTCCACGGAAATCCGTAAAAAGAGGTTTTAGAGACGGTTTTAGAAATCGGTTTTAATGGTGTTTTCGACATAAATCTTACAACGGTGATACGATAAATAAAAGTACAATAAATAAAAGAGAGATTTACACCCTCAGACTTACATGTTGGCGGAACGAGATGAACTAAGATATCGACTAGTGAATGCTCGACGCGAATGCAAAGAGAGTGCCCTCGCAAGAGGAAAACGATTGATTAATTAAGTTGATTGAGTGTAGTTGGTCAAATTGGTCGGTCATGCAACGGAGAGGTGGTACCGGAAAAGATCCGAGCTTACGTGGTCGGAAGTCCAAGCACGTAGGCGCCAATTAGTAAGAACGAAGTCTAGAATGCAAAGGGAGAAGAGAAGGGCGGACACTCGCGTGAGAAATATGAGGAACGAAGGCTCCTATTTATACTAATCACGTGAAGGAATAGGGTTTCGGAGACTCTTTGGAAGTGAATCTCGGAAAGATATAAAAAAGATACGTAAATCATGCAAAGAAGGGCCTGGGAAGAGGCGCAGCAGCCACTGCGTCCCTTGGAAGAGGCGCGGCGCTGCTTGCGTCTTCCCGGAGGTTTCCTCCTGTTGAAGAAAGATTTCCGTGTTTGAGTTATGGTAGGACGGAAATAATTCGATTATCTTATGAATATTGCGGGATATTATTTGCCAAAAGATAGAATTTATGAAATATGGAATAAAAATATCCTAACATTCCGAACATTCGACTCGGGATTTAACATTATCGAAAAATGGAGACGGTTTTTGACCCGGACTCCGAATGTACTCTAATTACTGCCAAAACGACCGTATCAGGACGTAGATGACAACTAAGAGGTCGACATTAATATTTGAGCAAACACTTGACGATAATCTTACGAACTGTCACAAATCATTCCGCGAATCAAACATGCGGCCCAATCATCACCGGGTGGTTTGCGGGAGGTGCAGAAACGAGGTGTCTCTGAGCCCCCACTTTGACCGAGGCTTGGACAAGGCGAAAGTCAAAGTATAGCCATCAGGTCAATCGAAGATTACAACCTGACGACTATGGCGACGCGAGGCGGCTCAAGGGGTCTGAACCAAGGACCTGTCGTCGGGAACATTTTAGAGTCTGTCGACTTCCGGGGAGGGTCGTTTTAAAGTCCATTAGACTACGTAAGGAGGCTCGCCAGCCATAAGAAGAGACCATACCTGAGACTTCTTCTCGAGATGCTTTCGGAGTTGCGTAGGAGCTAAGGTTTGAGCATGGGAGCTAAGGGTAAGACCTAAAAGATATGTATGGATTGTGCTAGGGTATGGGGCCCTAAAGGAAAGCATTGACGGGAAGGAGGTCAAATACAAGTTCAACTTAGAGGTGGCTAAGTTTTGGGTATAGGAACTTCTGGAGAACGACACCCTGTCGGACTCCGCGGGGAAACAAGAAATATTTGAAAGCAGCAGGACGTCGGTAGAAACTGCTGGGGGAATCCGCTTGCGTTGGTCTCAAGCGAACTCTAGCGAAAACTTGAGGTTGAATCTGCTTGCGTCGGTCTCAAACAAACTCTTGCTGGGGAAATATTGACGACTAGGAACATCTTGATCGTCGTGGGAGAAATCTTGAGTGAGCAGTATTGCAAAATACTACTGCGCTGGATAAAATGAAATGAGCAATACAGCAAAATACTACTGCGCTGGATAAAATGCGGGCCGGAACGAAAGAAAACCATCGAAACGGACCAAAAGAATATAATAGCGTTGAAGAAGAGGCGCACCAAAGATGGGCCCACTAATAACGAACTCATAACGAATTTTTGAAAATTCGTATGGAGGGAACACAAGGAAGAGGCGCAGCAAGAGCTGCGTCTCTTGGAAGAGGCGCAGCGCCTGCTGCGTCTTTTCCCCAAATTGGCTATTTCCGCGTAAAAACGCGAAATCAGAAGGATTAAAATTCATTATTTCGAAACACATTTCCTTCAATTTCTCTCTCAAATCTTCACCATTTCCGTCGAGGTTTGATCCAAAAGCTTGCTTTAAACATGACTAATCGAGGTATGTGTCTTAATCTTGCATTAATCATCTACATTTGTCGAATTTTGAGCCGCGAGAATTAGGGTTTTCGACCCTTTTGATCGAAAATTTGGGGCTTTTCCCCCAAATGGATTTGCTTTGCCAAATTGATGCTAGAAATGGATAGTAGGCAATGTTAGGAACATAACCATGTATTTGCTTTGAATTTCCATCGAGTTTTGAGCCCTTGAGCGAATTTTGAGACGGTTTTACAGCTGAACCGTAAATTGCTTCGAAAATAGCCGTAGGATTGTCCATTGGCGATGAAATTTGATATTTGGGATCCTTGGATGATGGGTAAACTTCCTGTCATCTCGAAATTTTGGTTTATGACAACTTTTTCAGGGCACCTTTCTAGGGCATAATCGCCGTTATAACGAAGTGCTGCCGAATTTTCGACTTGAACCCGGAACTAGGTTTGGACTTGGACTTGACTTGACCCAATTTATCACATGAGTGATTGGGTTGGCGGGAATATGGCCAAAGATGGCCAGAAAGGACAGTTTTCAGGGCCCTGGAGGCTCGAAAACTTCTTAACAAAGGCTTGTCGTCATGTGACGCGGCCTGAACTTACTTTAATGTTGCAGGTGATGAGGCTTCTACTTCTGGGAGGACTCCCATGGAGATAGACGTTGTCACGGTTGAGGAGGCTTTGGAGCAGGCCCTCACCGCTGCGGTGATGGTTACTGGAGACGAGGCTCACGAGGAGGAGGAGGAGGAGGAGGCCCCGAGACGGGCCAACGTCAGGCGAGGAGGTCGTCAGCTGAGGGGAGCTCCCGCGTGGGCTGAGACCTGGGAGAGTAGGCACCTCGTGTGGGCTGCAGAGGGTCACCTGTCCTACAGGACGGTGAAGAGCTTGGTAAATAAGAATTCACTACACATCACCTATTCTCTTTCATTCTTTTTTTTTCAAACTTCTTGCAAATTTCATTCAAAACTAAAGATAGCTTTGTTTCAAATCATAATAGGAGGCCGAGAACATCAGGTCGTTCTCGGGTTACACGACAGCGATGGAGCACTACGAGCAGCTGTCGGCGGAGGAGAGGGCCATGATCGAGCGTGGAGCGTTTGGTCCTCTGGTTCAGGTCTGGAGGGATATCGTGAAGAGGAAGTTGCGGGCTAACCTTAGCCTGGTCCGCGCTTTCTTGGATCGATTCTGGGATACGACTTCCACGTTTCACCTGCCTTTTGGTGAGGTGGGAGTTACTCTGGAGGACTACGGCATGATTTCTGGTCTGCCGTGCGGGACCGAGGAGATGGTGTGGCCGGAGGCTGCTATGAGAGCGGATTCGGCCGAGGCGAGGAGATTGATCGGCTGGAACTTATCGCCGAAGGCTGTTGCAGTGCCGGGTTTGGTACCCAGTACCTACGTTCGAGACTATTTCGCGGGGAAGACCCCGGCGCTAGTGACGATCGATGGGAGGGAGACTGCTCCTCCTCCCTGTACAGCTGAGCAGAGGGCTCGTCTGTGGCTTTGGTGGTTCTTGTCTTCGATTTACCTCGGAGACAAGGGCGAGAGGCTATCGACGAAGCTTCTTCCCTTTCTTTCTGACCTGAGTTCCCTAGGACGTTGGGACTGGGTCACTGCTGGGTTTTGCGGCCTCATCCCGCTTCATGAGGGCCATGGTTCGTCCGGAGTTGATGGAGAAGGGGACTTCTCCTGGCGCTGTCGGACCTGGACTACTGTTGGAGGTATGAACCTTCCCTTAGACCAAAGTAAATTCCTTTCTTTATTGAAACACGAAAGATCGTCATTGATTATTTTGTTTTACAGGCATGGGTGTACTCTTACTTCCCGAGTCTCGCGCCCAAGAGGACAGAGCCGCTGGAGAAGGCCTATCCCGTGGTGAGGGATTGGGTGATGTGCCGGACGAAGAGCAAACGCTCTTCTCACAATGTCTACCGGCGGGATGTGAACGCCCTTCAGCTGAGCAGCGTGAGTATCCCACTCGTATTTACATCTCTTGTACTTTGCTTTCACTTGATCATAGGAATGATCTTTGCTTCACTTGTCGCAGTGGGTGCCCAGACCTTGGGCGGAGTACGCTGGAGCGCCTCCTTTTGTCGCTGAGGTCCTTCGACCTAGGAGTCCGAGTCGGCTGCTGTTGTGGACGTCGATGGGTCTGTGTGGTATCCGGGCGAGCGTTTGGCTCGTCGGTGCTCTCGGGCGCGTTGACGGTTCCCACCGACCCTCCGAGGACGATGTTCGGGGAGCCTGCGAGGCCGAGAGGAGGCGGACTGGCTGGTGCCAGTGGCGACGACCTTCTTCTGCCTGGCGAGGACTACTCGGCGTTCCTTTACGGGAGGTTGGCGTACTGGCCAGTAGTGGTGAGTATCTTTTATTTTTCTTTGATTTGATTTTGAGAATTATGACGAAAGATCATCGATTAATGGGAGCTATTTGTCCTTGCAGGAGGTTGAGGCGGCGGGCATCGAGCCCCCAGTGTACCCCGAGACTCTTGAGTACACTGACGCGACTGGGAGGACGACGATCTCCGAGTTGCGTGACTTTGACGTAGGCGTGACGGATCTTTGGCCTAGACGATCGGCAAAGATCGATTCGGAGGGTGAGCCTCCAACTTATATACCTTTCGTGTAAGAACACATTTGATTGAACTTGTTCACTTTACTGAGAATTCTTTTGAAATGCAGGTCGCGCCATCTCGGTTCGTGGCACTATGGAGGGTGGCCAACCGGCTACGAGCTACCGCCATCGAGGCACTCGTCGGTGGTCGAGGTCGTCAGGTATGAACCTCGTTTGATTTCTTTTGATTTTTTGATTTTCAGTTTTGTTTGAGTTGATTGACATGAGCCAATTTGTTGTTTACGGGGTGACCGCGAGCCGGAGCGAGAGTTGGCCCGATCTCGGGAGGAGACGACTCGCTTGTCGAGGAGCTCGAGTTTCGGGACGCCGAGATTGCTTTGCTCTTACGGCGAGGGTTCTTGAGTTGGAGGGTGTCCATCGAGTAGTTTGGCGTAGTTTTGTAGACTTGTGCATCGATTTTGAACATTTTTGGACTTGTTTGGGCGCAAGCCCCCAGTTGCTTGGACTTTGGACTTGGTTCGGGCGCAAGCCCCGGTTGCTTGTACATTTGTATATATGATGGCCTGAGTGCCTTTGCTGCTGGGTTGCGTTGTTTGTACCTGCAGGTTAGTTCTTGAACAGGTTTGGTAGACAACGGTTTACGCCGTCATGCTGCCGAAATTTACATGGAAATCACACCAAAACATACATTTTATACACATATGGTCTTAATTAGCGCAAAAAAAAAGAGACTCAAAAGGATACAAAAAATGCAAAAATGCAAAAATTTTGTCGGAAATGACCGGACAGTAGGGAGGGTTACCCCCTAAAAAAAAGAAAAAATAGAAATCTGTAAGTGTAGAAATGAAAATGTTGAAATGAAAACAAAAGAGAATTATTTCTTAAAAATGAAATTAAAATGAAATTTAATTAAAATGAAATTTTATTTCCTAAATGAATTAAAATAATAAAAAAAAGAAATAAGTGCGATGGAAATGGCGAAGGTGTCGACGTCGCCTCGAAATGCGTGCCCGCGAATTTAGGAAGTTTGAAACATGGTAAACTGCTCGTATTTACCAAAATAAAATCCCATAGGAATAGGAAATTATTCGTTATAGAATTAGGAAAGATCCAAACGCGGAAATCACAGAGAGTGAGCCTGGGGAAGAGGCGCAGCATGAGCTGCGTCGCTTTGAATAGGCGCAGCAGGAGCTGCGCCTGTTCCCAAGTTTGTCTCTCCTGGCGGATTTTGGAAACAGCAATTAGTATAAATAGAAGCGTCGACGAAGCTTTAAATCATATAATTCTTCCGTCTTTTCTCCGTTAATCTCATAAAAACTCCCAAAAAAAAATTTTCAAGAGAAAATTTGTCATCATGAATACTTTGGAGATCCGCTTGAAGGAATGGACTAATGAATTCTCGAATATTGAGAAGCACGACATGGGTGCTCATAACCTTGGGTCTCTATTGAGTTTGGAACTCATTAAGGTGGTAAAACCGTTCTTGGATGCTTGCCTTGACTACTGGGACCCAAATTGTCATGTTTTCGCGTTCCCAGGTGGTGATATTTGTCCTTTTCCGGAAGAAATTGCTGCTATTGGTGGGTGGGACCCCGAGCATTTACCTGCCATTCCTTCCACTTCACAAGGGTATAAGACCAAATTCAGAGACTTGCTTGGATTGACTAGACTCGAGGTGGATCGTTTAGTTACCCCGAAAGGCGTGAGAATGCTGGACTTTGTAGACCGATTTATCAATAGGGCTGACCCCACCGTCTCTTATGTTGCCAGGAGGAGAGCCTTTGGCTTTTGTTTGCTGCATGTGTACGTCTTCCATGGACACGTTGATGAAGATTTGCGAGGTGATCCCCGTCTTTTGGGTCTTATCGAGCAAATGGAGCTGCGCAGGAGCCCAGCTTGCTTGTGCTTAGGGGAGATTATCTTGGGTTTGGATGCTAGGAAATCCAACCGCGATCTTCTATTTTTGGGGAGTCTCGTCATCCTACAGGTAAAAGACACCCTTTATTTATTTATTTATTTATTTTTTTTTTTTTTTCGCTTTTTTTTTTCTCTTTTTTTTTTCGCTTTTTTTTTTTTTGAGTGTCTAATACCTGCTTTTGGTAGGTTTGGCTTATGGAACGGCTCCGACTGCTCGAGCCCCCAGTTCATGCACTTTCCTATCATTCCCGTATGATTGCGATGAGGACGCGGTTGTACATGGTGGACTTCACCCGGGTCTGTGACTATTGGAAGAACAAGCTGAAGAATGATGATGGCCTGTTGATTAGGTGGGTTGTACCGTGGTGGCATCTCAAGTCTGTCACTGGAGTGTCTTCTTTGGATCCCACTAGGTCCGTGCGCATTCCGGGATTGGAGTTCATGGTATGCATCTTTCCGGAAAGATTGATGAGGCAAGTCGGGCTGAAGCAGACTATCCCGAGGCTTGATACCGTTCCGCAGACTGCTGTAGCGCTTACCACCGAGAGCCGAAGAGAGTGGGCTATCAAATGGGCCCAAAGGAACATGTGGTTCTTGAGCTTCTCCGCCAATGCTTTGTGGGTGTCGGATTCCTATCTGAGGTGGAGGAAGGCTGCAACTTCGGAAGAACGCGAAAGACTGAGGAAACGCGAGCCTGTCGACTACAAAGTGCGTGAGGGAGAGAAAGAGAAGGAGAAGCATCTGACAGAAGGAGAAGAAGAAGCTGGATTTCAGGTCATTCATCCTTCGAAGAAATCAAAGACTACTCCTGTTGCGGAAATGGTGGTTGGCAAGAATGGAAGAGTCAGGCCTCGAGAAAGACCGTTGGTGATTAGGTCTGAAGTGGTGCAAGAGCGCCCGGCTCGAGGTCGTGACAAGAAGTATGACAAGACTGACAAGGGCAAGGGAAAGATGGAGGAATAGCCCGAGTCCTTTATTATTATTTGATTATTATTATTATTATTTGTAATAAAAAGGAGGGGTTTTTAGAATCCTAGCCTATTCTATTTTTATTATGTATCGTATTATTATTATTAGAAAATGAAAGGAATAAAAAAGGTTGAATGGTTAAGAAACTGCCGTGATTTTCTTTTATTATTCTTGTCGAATTTCAAATGCAATGCAAATGTCCTTCTATTTACATTTTAGGTATAGCGGGTTGAATCCTGTGAAGGATTGCCTACGTATTCACTTAAAAAGCGAAATAAAACCCTTGCGCGTAGTTCGAGTAAATGTAAAAGAATAATTGTTCGAAGCAAGAGCTTGTAATGAACATAGAAAATAAGCATGAGCTTTTGCTTGTTCTCAAGGTGCGAATTTAGTTTATTTGATGATATGAGGATGACAGTCTTGTCAAGATGCAAGAGCATAGTGACACTTAGCTTATTTCAGCTTGGCCAGGGGCCGTTTATTTAGTGCCACAAGAGCGACACATGGGTTTACGCGAAGCGCGTTTTTTGTCCTAATCTAGGCATAGTATCGTTTCAGTTGGTCAAGGTTTGTGGGGTTCAAAAACTCATTCCCATCTAGGTCTGTGATTCTAACCGCACCCCCTGGAAGTATGGATTTGACTAGGTATGGTCCGGCCCAATTAGGTTTGAATTTTCCCCTTGGGTCGACGGGTAAAAGAGCTCTAACCGATTTGAGTACTAAGTCTCCTTCTTTGATGTTTCTTGGCCTAACTCTTTTGTTGAAAGCTCGTTTGATACGTGCCTGATATGTTTGGACATTATGTAAGGCGCGTAGCCTACGTTCATCCAGGAGGATGAGTTCTTCATATCTATCTCTCTTCCAATCGGCTTCAGGGATTTGGCTTTCGAGTAGAATACGCAAGGATGGTATTTCTAGCTCGACTGGTTGTACGGCCTCCATGCCGTAGGTCAAATAGAAAGGAGTAGCCCCAGTGGGCGTCCTAACTGATGTACGATATCCCCATAAAGCAAATGGTATCTTGCTTGGCCAATCTCTATAGTTGTCAGTCATTTTCTTGAGAATTGTGACAACGTTCTTGTTTGCCGCCTCTACCGCGCCGTTAGTCTGTGGTCTATAGGGCGAAGAGTGGTGATGCTTAATCTTGTATTTGGCTAGCAATTGCTTGGTTTCGGCTTGGAAGTGTGACCCGTTATCGCTGATGATCTCATGTGGGCAACCATATCGACAGATGATGTTGTTTTGTATGAACTTTGCCACATTTTTAGCCGTAAGAGCAGTGTAGGAAGCCGCTTCTACCCACTTGGTGAAGTAGTCAATTGCTACTAGAATGAAACAGTGACCTCCTGTTCCGGCTGGGGTTATCTTCCCGATTATGTCAATTCCCCATGCAGAGAATGGCCAAGGAGATGTCATCGTGTATAGCAACGAAGGAGGGACGTGTTGTACATTCCCGAAGATTTGGCAGTTGTGGCAATGTCTCACGTATTTGATGCAATCGGATTCCATGGTAGTCCAATAATACCCTAAGCGTGTGATTTTCTTTGCCATCATGGGCCCGCTCATGTGAGGACCGCATTCTCCGTCGTGGACTTCTTTCATCACCTTTCGTGCCTGTGAATGATCAAGGCAACGTAGGACTACACCAAGAGGTGTTCTTTTGTATAATTCTCCTTGCATCAGGATGTATTGGGAAGCTAATAGGCGTATAGCACGTTGTCCCCTTTTGTCCATATCCGGTGGATAGGTACCATTGAGCTTGAAATTCAGGATCGCTTGGAACCAGGGTTCCTGTGCGATTTCTTCTTCATCGGTGATTTGATGGACATAAGCCGGTTCTGATCGTCGTTCAATACACAGAGGCATTTCTACCATGTGGTCTGGCATATTTATCAAAGATGCAAGTTTCGCAAGAGCGTCTGCAAATTGATTTTCCTCCCGAGGTAGGTGTAGGTAGGTTACGTGGTCAAAGAATTGAGCCACTTGGTCTATCCTAGCTTGATAGGGTGCGAGGCTTTCGCTTCGGATTTTCCAAGATCCTGTAACTTGATTGATGATCAGTGATGAATCCCCATGTACTCGGAGGTTTTTGATGCCTAAACTTACCGCCGCTTGCAGTCCAATGAGGCAAGCTTCATACTCTGCAGCGTTGTTTGTCACCTCGAAGTCGAGTTTGACAGCAATCGGTGTATGCTCACCTTCAGGAGAAATGAGCAACACTCCTATTCCGAATCCTCTTAAATTTGATGCTCCATCAAAGTATAGGTCCCAAGAGTCTACGTCTGTTTGAAGTATATCCTCGTCGGGAAATGACCAAGTGTCTATGGTTTGTGCGTCGTTGATAGGATTTTCTGCGAAGAATTCGGCAACGGCGCGACCTTTTATGACTTTTAGTGGAACACATTTGAGGTCGAATTCTGAGAGCATCAGGGTCCATCTTGCCAGACGTCCGTTGAGGACGGGTTTCTCGAAGAGGTATTTGACTGGATCCATTTTGGAATATATCTTGACGGAGTAGCTAAGCATGTAGTGACGTAGCTTCTTCGTTTCCCACACAAGAGCGAGGCATGTCTTTTCGAGTTGCGAGTATTTGCACTCATATTCCAAGAATTTCTTACTTAGATAGTAAATAGCTCTTTCTTCACTTCCTACGATTTGAGCCAAAGATAGCACCCATGGCGGTTTCGATTCTACGTGAGATATAAACCAAGAGGTTGATCTCGTTGTGGCGGCATGAGCACCGGTGGTTTAGCCAATATCTCCTTGATTCGGTCAAACGCCTTTTGACAATCATCATCCCACATGGTGTGGTCTGTTTTCTTGAGTTTCTTGAAGATAGGCTCGCAAATCATGGTAAGTTTCGATATGAATCGACTTATATATTGTACCTTTCCCAGGAATCCTCTGACTTCTTTTTCTGTTTGAGGTTGTGGCATTTCGATCAGAGCTTTGATTTTTGAGGGATCTATTTCTATACCGCGTTGGCTGACGACATATCCCAGGAGTTTTCCGGATGTTACCCCAAATGTGCATTTCTGAGGATTGAGTCTCATGTTGTACTTTCGTAGCCTTGCGAAGAACTTGCGAAGGTTTGCAATGTGTCCCTCTCTTTCCTTGGATTTGACGATCATGTCATCTACATATACCTCAACTTCTTTGTGCATCATGTCATGTAGGAGTGTAGTTGCGGTGCGTTGGTATGTAGCTCCGGCGTTGATCAATCCGAATGGCATTACTGTATAGCAATATGTTCCCCATTGGGTGACGAAGGCGGTCTTGTGCATATCTTCCATGGCCATCTTGATTTGGTTATAACCCGCATATCCATCCATGAAGGATAGTAACGCGTGGTCTGCAGTATTGTCTACCAATATGTCAATGTGAGGTAGAGGGAAGTCGTCTTTTGGACTCGCTTTGTTTAAATCCCTGAAGTCAACACAAACACGGATTCTCCCATCCTTTTTGGGCACAGGTACTATGTTGGCTACCCAGTCAGAGTACTCGGAAACTTTGATGAACCCGGCTTTGAATTGCTTATCAACTTCTTCCTTAATCTTTAGAGCCCATTCTGTTCTCATTCGTCAAGCTTCATTTCACGGTTTGAAACCCGCTTAATCGGAATCCTATGTTCGGCGATATCCCTGTCGATCCCTGGCATGTCTTTGTAGGACCAAGCGAAAACGTCTTTGAATTCATTTAGGAGGTCTATGAAATCGGCCCTTTCGGTAGAGCTCAAGGTAGTCCCTATCCTAAGTTCTTTGGGTTCTAATTCGGTTCCTACGTTGATGGGTTCGGTATCCTCTATTACTTGGTCCCCCTTCCCCTTCCCCTTCTCGTAATATTTCTTTGGCTACGTAGGGAGGTATTTCGGTCAAGTCTGGGTCTTCGTCATCCTCGGTATCATCGTAAACAGAATTGCACTCGAAAGAACACAGAGAGTAAGCGAACCGATTTATTCATATTGAGATTTGAGTAAAGTTGAAACAAAGAAGCCAACTGATCCATGGTCGGTGGCGGCAAAGGAACGATTGGGGCATTCCCGAACTACCGTGACTACTCGATGCTAGGCTAGGAGAAACGAAGGGAGTGGGGATGACAACGGAGTAGACTCTCTAATGACTTCTCTGACTCCGACTCGACTCCGACTCCGACTCCGACTCGAACTCGTCGTCTTCTGGTTCTCCTTTGAACATCTCTCCTTCTCCAGTAGTGAGCTTGAAGAGCCTTCCTTGGTTGTTGGTCCATTTGATAGATTTTCTCCATCCTTTCTGCTGCTTTGTGTCGATTTCTGTGATCAACGCGGTGGGGTTGAAGCGATCGTCCTGAAGTATCATAGTAATGATCTCATCTGCGCGGCCCTAATGAATCGGTCTTCTCCAAACAATAGGCTAACAACTTGTTCGTCGAAGCAAGGTGCTTGACGGGTTTTGACGGTAGGAACCGTTTCGGGAGGAATGAAGTAGCAATCATGAAAGATCTCGATTCCGGCTAACTTCCTCTCAAGATAATGCCAAGGTTCGGGAAATCCATGAAAGAGTTCTGAACTTCCTTCTTGAACGAAGTATCCATTTAAAGTGGGGAGATATGGCCTAATTTGGACTCCCACGTACTTGCGATTTTGGACTTGAGCGAGCATTTCGAGAACTTCTTCTGTTGTGGGTTTGTACCCTAGTCCAAGTGGTATCCTTGTCGAGTTGCCTTTCTTGTATGGTGCGAAGGTGTTCTTCCGAATTGGGTTCAAAGGCATTCCAGGGAAGTATCCCTGAGACTTGAGTATGTGGTTGACCACCAAGTTGGAGTAGGGATTATAGTATAAGGGTGCCAACTCACTTTCTATGACATTCACACTTTGGAAGCCCCCAAGTTCGTATATGGGATCCGCAAGGACTTGATTGTTTGATTGCTTCTCGATTATTGCTTTGATGGGTGACGAGGTGATCGTCACAACTTTGCCATTTAGTGGGATCTTGATCTTTTGATGAAGGGTGGATGTTACCGCTTTGGAAGCATGAATCCAAGGCCTTCCCAGAAGTATATTGAATGAAGCTTCGATATCCACTATTTGGAAGTTAACTTTTCGTTCGATTGGTCCCGTGGCTATGGTTAGGTTAGCAAGTCCAACCACTTTCCGTCGTGTACCGTCATATGCACGTACACCTTGATTGGTGGGAGTCCAATCCGACTCCTTCATGCCTAGTTTGTATGCCGTTTTGAGGGGTATGACGTTGACCGCGGAGCCATCATCTACCAAAGTCATTGGCACATTCTTCTTTAGACAAATGACAGTGATGTATAGAGCTAGGTTGTGACTAGCGCCAAAAGGTGGCAAGTCTTCATCTGAGAAAGTAATAGGAGTACTTAGCCTCGGTGATTCTTGGAAGACCAAGTTGACTACATCTTCAGGAGTAGAGTTATGCGCTACATTCAATTTGGCCAAAGCTTGCAGTAAAGCTTGGCGATGCGGAAATGAGCTTGCCACTAGTTGCCAGACTGAAAGATCAGCCTTGGTTTTCTGTAATTGCTTGAGCAAATGATCGGTGGGGTCGTCTTCGTTGTCATTTGGTGTGATGACGTTGGTTGGACCGTTTTGAGTAGTGCTTTGATATGGGCGACCCGAACGAGTTAGGTGATCCACATCTTGGTCTTCACCATTTTGGACTATTTCCTTGACTAAGGAGTTTTCAATGAGGTATTCGTCTTCATCGTCATCGGCCCAAACCCCATTGATTGCAGCTAGTTCCTTCATTCTCATGATATCACTTTCTAGTTGTATGATTTGGTCGACTAGTTTATCAACCACGGCGACTACTTCTTGCATAGTGGCATTTTGAGAGAAGATCAATGGTACGCGCTCTTTAGGCATTGCATTGGGGTTGCGTAAGGCCGTTACCATGTTTTCTAGCTCCCACACTTGTCTATCTACACTCCTTGCCCATGCGATGAAGTCGGAAATGGTAGGGGAGATGGTAGAGTAGAGTCTTTCTTTATCAATTGCATGAATTTCATTTTCGGTGGGAAAAATGAGATGTGAGCAATCTAAGGTAGATTCGTCACTTGTAATCACTAGAACTCCAAGAGGATTCTGAGTGTTGTTGGGCTTACCTCCTGGTGGAATTGGAAGTCGACCATCTTCGATCATATCTTGAAGCACGTGTTTCAACTTGTAGCATTTTTCTGTGTCGTGCCCTTTGCCCCTATGGTATTCACAGTAGGAGTTTTCATCCCAGAATTTGGACTTCTTTTCAGGTTCGGGAGTAGGCCCAATGGGTTGGAGTTTACCTTGCTTCATTAGCCTTTTTAGAGCGTTGGAGTACGTATCCCCAAGGTTTGTGAACTTCCTTGGTGGGCTAGTTTTCTTGGATGGCTCGAGAAGGTTAACTTCGTCGGTCTTGTTAGTAGAGCCGTATGAACGACTTGTGGACCCTTGATATCCTCGACCTACCGTTTTGGACAAGAGTCCTTTACGGATGTCATCTTCAATTCGTGTCCCTAGTACGGTTAAGTCCTTGAAGGTCTTGATGTTTTGATATCTCAAATGGTTGGCATATATGGGTTTGAGATTATCCACGAACTTTTCCACGAGGGTGGCCTCATCCGGGCGTTCAACTAGTTGAGTACTAGTCTTCCTCCACCTACTTAGGAAGTCGGTGAATCCTTCTTTGTCATTTTGGGTAAGAACCTCTAGAGTACGCATGTTGACTTGGATCTCGGCATTATCAGCGTATTGTTTCGAGAACTCGATCGCGGCGTCTTCCCAAGTAGCGACCTTTTTGTGATCTAAAGTGTAGAACCATTGCTTTGGGATGGTGTCAAGAGATGAAGGAAAGATCCTTAAGAACATCTCGGGTTTGATGCCTTTGATAGACATGTAGTCCTTGAAGGCGCGGATGTGGTTCAAAGGGTTCTCATGTCTTTTAAACTTAGGGATATCCGTCATGCTAAAGTTAGTGGGAAATTTGGAATTGACGGCTTCATATTTGCGATTGTTTTCCCTATAAATGTCATCCCCCTTAAGGTACATCAATTGCTCCTCTAGGTATTGGAGTCTTTTCTCAGCTGCGGTTGTTCCTAGGACAGGATTCTCATCTTTAGACTCGTCATCGGAAAATTGTAGTACTCCACCTTTAGGGGGAGGCAACTTCCCCTCTACATCAAAGATACGGCCTTCGATAAGTTCAAGGCGGTCATAGGTTTGTTCTTGAGTGATTTGCATTTGGGTTATCGCGGCTAGGATTCGATCATTACTTTCTTGAATTTGCTGGAGGTTCGTTTCACCACTTGATCCGGGCATCTTGGAAACTGGATAAGAGATCGGCGACGAATCAAAACACGATCGACTATTCTATCACACTTACTAAAAGAGGAAAAGCTTTGACTCGTGAAGTGGGTGTGTGCCACTTGTGTTGAGTGAGTTTTGAAGAAAGACAAGGTCTTTGAAAATGTGTGTCCTAGTCAACCGTAGTGTAGTTGTAGGAGTGGACTCGAAGTGAGTTTTTGAAATGGGCTTGTGGCCCGAATTTTGACGCGACAAACGGACAGAGTTTTGACCGGATTTTGCGCTAATTAAAGGCCTATTTCGAAATTCTTGTTTGAAAATGAAGATTTTGAATTTTTGAAAATTCGTCATGGTTTTGTTTAGAAGTGGTGATCACGTAAGGTTTACACATTTATACAAGCATTATAACGGGATGCTGAGTGCATTTAAAAGGGTTTTGGTTTAAAGGGTGGGTTGCCATACCGAACCATCAAACCCGAAGTCTGTGGAGAGGCTCGTGCCAAACAAGAGTAAGGCCGATTCCTAGTCCATTTCCTCAAGTAGTGAAGGCCCTTGATACAAACAAGAGTAAGCATCATGGTATGGATGACGTCAATCGCTATCCATCCTTAGGCCCAAATAAGAATTAGGACCGTTTAGACGGGACGATTGGTCGAATGGGTTGGGTTGGGCCTAGGAAGGCCGAATTAAACGGTCTAGGAAGACCGAGTTATGAAAACCGACAATTGTCTTGTACAAACTTATTCCCTAACCTTGTTCGAGTTTCACCCTAGCTACACGTAAGTGTATTATCCCCAGCGGAGTCGCCAAACTGTGGACAGCGGGCCGCCCACGGGGGCGCTTGGTGAGAAACGAGGGAACAAGCGTTTGCATTTTGTATGAAGTCGCCACCAATTTTTATGGGAAATTGGAACCGTTCGAATACCTCGTGTCATGTCAAGACACAAAGTAATGACATGAACACTAAGCAATCGTTACCCTTAGCATTCTATGTCTAGAATGACTCTCGTGGATGCCAATGAACACGGGTGCTCACGGAGATCTGGAGTAAGGGGTGAGGGTACGTATTAGGAAGCTCTTTTGATCGAACACCTAATCCCGCCCGCCTCGATAGCGGCCTCTACTAATGATTAGGGAAGTTATCCGTACTCGATATATCGTCGGCTATATGCATGCAATGCAACATCCATAGATTAATCCTAACATGTGAGAATTAACTAAGTCGGTGGACAATTAATTAGCAAACAATTATGTCGAAGTTGGAATTTAATGTTGATTTACATGTGAAAGCATACAAATAATAAAAGAAATAAAAGAAATACAATAATGAAAATACATTAATTACATTGGGATGGGCGATTTATGTCGAAAATACCTTTAAAACGGATGATTTGAGAAAAAGGAATAAAAGAATAAAAGAAATAAAATTAAACAAGTTAACGAACAGGAATTAGCGTGATATTACGGATATTAGTTAGTTAATATGTAAACTAAATAACTAAGTCAAGGCAGAAACGGAGTTCAGGGACAGAAATCATCCTGAACAGCGCAGAGATCGCGCCCTGCGGAAGAGGCGCGGCGATTCTTTGCGTCTGTTCCAAGGGTGAGTTCTGGCTGTGAAGCCGGAACTGCAAATCGTTAATGTGAATTGGTGAATTTAATGATTGATTGGTAATATTTACTCGGATGAAAGTGATTAACAGGTTAATTACATGTGAATGATGGTCATAAAAGCGATAAACATGGACGGGATGAACCGGAAACGGATTATTTACATGAAATTATGATGAATTAGTGAATTTAAACAAACTAACTAAACAAATTATTAGATTAAACATGAGGATTAATGACGAATATGCGATGAACATGCGAATAAACAGATGAAAACTATATCAATGGCGAATTCCAGAAACCCAATATGAACAAATTGAATCTCTAAACTCCGGAATTGAATTTAATGACGAAAACCCGCAAATATGAGATTACTTGGGATTTAAGTCGGATTAAAACATATTAATGAATGATGAATTATGTGATACAATATACATGTGAATATTAGTGACGATTATATCAAGGAATTAACAGACGAACAAATAACAAATAAAAAGAAAGCGAATTACGAGAGGAGGAAGAAGAAAAAGAAGCGAGAATCTGCGGGCCTCACGAAGAGGCGCAACAGGAACTGCGCTCCTTCGAAGAGGCGCAGCAGTTGCTGCGTCTTTTCTCGACTGTCAGTCTACTGGAAATCCGTAAAAAGAGGTTTTAGAGACGGTTTTAGAAATCGGTTTTAATGGTGTTTTCGATATAAATCTTACAACGGTGATACGATAAATAAAAGTACAATAAATAAAAGAGAGATTTACACCCTCAGACTTACATGTTGGCGGAACGAGATGAACTAAGATATCGACTAGTGAATGCTCGACGCGAATGCAAAGAGAGTGCCCTCGTAAGAGGAAAACGATTGATTAATTAAGTTGATTGAGTGTAGTTGGTCAAATTGGTCGGTCATGCAACGGAGAGGCTGGTACCCGGAAAGATCCGAGCTTACGTGGTCGGAAGTCCAAGCACGTAGGCGCCAATTAGTAAGAACGAAGTCTAGAATGCAAAGGGAGAAGAGAAGGGCGGACACTCGCGTGAGAAATATGAGGAACGAAGGCTCCTATTTATACTAATCACGTGAAGGAATAGGGTTTCGGAGACTCTTTGGATGTGAATCTCGGAAAGATATAAAAAAGATACGTAAATCATGCAAAGAAGGGCACGGGAAGAGGCGCGGCAGCCACGCGTCCCTTGGAAGAGGCGCAGGCGCTGCTGTCGCGTCGCCCCGGAGGTTTCCTCTGTCGAAGAAAGATTTCCGTGTTTGAGTTATGGTAGGACGGAAATAATTCGATTATCTTATGAATATTGCGGGATATTATTTGCCAAAAGATAGAATTTATGAAATATGGAATAGAAATATCCGGAACATTCCAGAACATTCTGACTCGGGATTTAACAGTTATCAGAAAATGGAGACGGTTTTTGACCCGGACTCCGAATGTACTCTAATTACTGCCAAAACGACCGTATCAGGACGTAGATGACAACTAAGAGGTCGACATTAATATTTGAGCAAACACTTGACGATAATCTTACGAACTGTCACAAATCATTCCGCGAATCAAACATGCGGCCCAATCATCACCGGGTGGTTTGCGGGAGGTGCAGAAACGAGGTGTCTACACATATATAAAAGAATGCTTTAAGACCCAAAACATACATGTGTACATAGCCCACGACTCACAACAAATGTAAGAACATAGCCACCGATTAAAATTAAGGTAAAAGCATAGCCGCCGACTCAAAATGGCCGCCCACTGAGGTACTCGGTCGAGTACATAGCATACTAGGTCGAGTACAGGATACTCGGTCGAGTAACTATATTACTCGGCCGAGTTTTCGACTCCAGAAGCGAACGCAATTATCACAGAGGATTACTCGGTTGAGTATTGGGAATACTCGGCCGAGTAGCCCTTACTCGGTCGAGTATTACTTTACTCGGTCGAGTACCAACACAATTCTCAGCATCGTCCAGTTTTCGTAAAACAGTCATATCTCACTCGTTTCTTGGTCGTTTTGGGCGTGTGACCTATCGTTAGAATCGTAAGAAAACAAGCTATCACCTCAACTTGGAATCACAGCCATATGATTTTTAGAACTCGACTTATGAGAGTTTTAAGACAACCCTTCCATAATCGATTTTCATACAAATCAAATTTTATAAACCCAAACAATTTGAACATGCATAAGGCAACAACAACAACTCAATACTTCAAGAAAGCAATACATAGGTGCACTTTTATCATACCCACATGAAAATTAAACACGACATAAACTTACGATAACATACTTAAGCATGCAATTCTATATACTATGCATCGCTAACCAAAGTTAAGCATATTACGTCATAAATATGAAAGCCACATAGTAAACACGTAACATGCCAATACTTTTCATGCTAAAACCGTTTCAACTGATTTCACACATCAGTTCCATCATGCCTTTCTACCACTTTCACAATGTCCTTCACAGATTTTCACACATTACACCTTCTACCACATGTTCCAAGCATTCAATTTCGACACACCACACACATGAATCAAATAAACACACAAAATAGTCCCCCCGTGACCGGCTTGAGTTTGTGAGGGCCATAGTGCGACTCCGGGACGTCTCCCAAGTCTTTGCGGTAGATCCAAACAACTCTCCCCGGGTTCATTTTATTTAGACTCCCTAAGTTCATTATGTTCATTTGTTTTAGGTGCCGGAATCTTCGGCTCTGATACCACTTTGTAACACCCCCTCATACCAAGGTACCTTACCAAGGACTACCCTAGTACGAAAGGCTGTTACCATCTCGGTTGCCCGAGGTTAGTATATCAAAAGCAACAATCCAAAACAACTTTAATAAAGTATAAAGAGTAACGATTACATAATCTCAGACCAACTCAAAATAAAAGCGTAAGGAACTCAATACAACTGAAATCAAAGACAGCTAAACTCGTAACAGCGGAAGCTAGACTTGAAGTGATGACTCCCCATGACTGTCCCATAGCTAAACATCTGCATTACCTGACATAATCTGCTCACCATCCCCGAATGGATCACCGCAGGTTTTACAAAACAATAACACGGGGTCAGTACTACTCAATCAATATAAGACAACAGACAATGCATCCAGCTGATCATCCTCCACTCCCGGTCTCCCGATCTCACACAGTAACCGACTACACACCGAAGTGTGTAGCCCTGCCAGGTTACCCATCGCAACAGGTAATCCTCGCCGCCAGTGGGTGACCGTAGCCCATCCCCACCTAGTCCAGCTCATCAACGAGCTACTAACAATCCCTGTCCCTTAATGTGCACATCCCCTCCCGTGACGGGTTCCACGGAGGGCGAATTAGGGTGTGAAGCCACTCCCGCAAGTGACTCTACCACAATCACACACACAGCATCACAGCTGTCACAACACCACAACCGTCACAACACAACCACATCACCACCGCCATCACAACACCCATACTCCGATGATCAGCAGATAACAACAATTACAACACAAGCACAGTCTTAAATCAATTAACAGTAACTGAGTAGGGAAACCCTACCTTTTCGCAATCCGCTTACGCTGCAATCAACCATACAAATGCATAACAAATACCACATCGTCACCTACACCAACAATCACATAATACAATCACTAACTGCAAAACCCCCATTTCCCCCCAATTCATAATCAAGAACAAACCCTAAAATATAAATCAGTGAATATGAAGATGGGGACTTACCGACGATGAATCAAAAGGAATGAATGCAATTGCTATGATCACCCACACACAAGGAGAGATTCGGAGATGATTAGGGCGTCGTAGAATGTTTTTAGGTTTGTAAAGCGTAATTAGGAACTGTCTAGCGTAATATATATAATGCCCTAATCATTTCCAAATCAAACCGAGAAAAAAACACTCGACAGATCGGATACTCGGTCGAGTATAGAGTATACTCGGCCGAGTACCCTCTAGTCGGTCGAGTATTCCACATACTCGGCCGAGTATTCCTAGGCGAGAGCCAAACAGGGACCACGACACACTTTACTCGACCGAGTAGGCCATACTCGGTCGAGTACCAGCCTATAAAATCCGTAGTATTACAGTCTTCCCCCCTTAAAAAGAACTTCGTCCCCGAAGTTCCAACCCAACCTATAAAACATGGACACCTAACACTAACTCCACCAACCACGCTTACTAGATAACATATCCTCTCGATATTGACTCCATAATATTATCGAATAACCACAATACAATGTTGCCAACCTTGTCTCACTTCCGTAACACTCACTAGCAACTCAATACCCAGACAATCCACAAAATAAGATCAACCATCAAAACGGAATGTTACATTCTACCATCCTTAAAACGAACTTCGTCCTCGAAGTTTACTCACACACATAAACATCCTCACACAAACCGTTACTCTCACTCTCATAAACATTATACTACTACGAGCACCGCCATTACCTGTAATAAAATCGGCAATCACACAAATCCATCCTTATTCTGCACCAACACTCAAACTTCCAATTGCAACCTGTATGACCATCAAACTCTCTTGTCGCATCCTACTCCTCTTAAGATAAATGTTACGTCCTCGTAACTCACTAATACTAGGTCCTTTGCTATACCTCCCATAATCCTCATTACTACTGCATGACAACGATAACCTACTATAACCTCAACACCTACAACCATTCCTATATCCAGGACTCTCTTTCTTTAACAGTTCTCGTGCCTCCAATTATTCTGCACTCCCATAACATATATCATAAAATCCTCAGTATAACCACTACTCCATCTCTTCTACTTTACCACAACACGACATACTTCTATATACATATACACTCATCTCCACAATCTTATCTCACAATCCTCAAGTGTTACACATACTTACATTAGCTTTTCAAGTTCATATTCTTTATTACCACTACTCCCTTAACTTGACACGATACTAAGTCCTAAAACTTCGTACTCCCTGTCCCAAGGAAAGGTGCTAAACCACTTGTAGTTTCAAGTTCAATACCACACATGTTCCACAATTTCTTTTCACAACTATGTCCACCAATGCCTCATCTAACACAAGATCAAAAGCACTCCAACAACCTCTCACAACGGTGTCCCATTAACAGAATATTACTATGCCATGACATCAACAGCACCATACCCAACTCTCTCCCATACCATACTCTATTTTCACTCCTAAGCTGACACTGGTAAGAAATATCGGGAAACAACACAATGGTCTATATGCCTCGACCGACACTGACAAGAAATAGCAGTAAACAAACAGCGACCTATGACAACACGAAAATACTCGTATCACAACACAAATTACCGTGCACAGTGCACAAAACCACATTGATAGCCATCACAACTTTTACAATCTCATTACACTGACTCAGCACAACTTCCTTGACCATAAGACTTTCTTAAAACTGCTCTACCAGATCACGACGCAGCATATTAGACGGGATCACAAATACCAACCTTATGAATATTATCCATACCATGACTCTTGAGGCCGGAACCTCACACCATCACTTACAGATATCATACATACACATATAAGTATAACATATGACGCGGAACACACACATAACGACTCGTAACTATCACGCCACACCATTACTCGTGAGGCCAGGACCTCACACAAAGTTTTACACACCTCATGGACCCATAATCGAATCTAACTAGCCAATCCTGACCACGTAAGTTACCACTTGACAATGAATACCTCTCATCCGGACTTAACTCAGGTGCCTTTCATAACATATCCTCTCCTACACACAATTATCACCCCTCCGGCAAATGTAGCCATAACATTATTGCTCAACTTCCAGCGAGCACCTCATATATCTACATCTTATACTCCCTCATAACCAAACATACTAATCACCTCCACAAGATCAACCTCATTAGGACAACTAACTTCCCTAAAGTAACATCATCCTCAACCACTAGTGACAATACTATGACGCCAACATTCTTCATGTGATTACTCTCTTACTATCACTTCTTAATATAACAATCCGTTTCCTCTCTTTGGTTATCATCCCAAATAACGAACATTCAATCCATCAACAAAATCTACCTCAACATTATTCCCAATTATATCCTTTATCATATCGTTACCTAACTCTCCACCAAAATCTCAGATCGTGCAAACACTCTACAAGCTTCTTATTCTCCTAATACCTCGAAACTCACGGCTAACATGTCGTCTTGCTCTCCTATATAACCATTAACTCACACCCTCTAGTGAGGCTATCGTACATTTCCATAATTTCCTACCTTCATGCTCCTTATCTCCGGTCAAGGTTCTCTCAACTTACTTCCATCCCTCTTTCCCCCTTTTTACTCAATAATACCAATTAATAAATCATCTCCTTTCTCTTTCTACCTAACTCTTTAGTAATCCGATTACCTTCTTGTTACTCCACAACTCAAATTCCAGTAATTCATATCGATATCTTCTCTTTATTTCTTATCACTTATCTTCTCCCATCATACTATTCACTCGCACTTGTTACCATCAAGTCTACACACTAACGGTTACTCTTCAATAAGCCGTATCTCCCTGCCGTATCTCTAGGAAACCAAAAATTCATCTCATACCGTTAATTGCCCAAAGAATTACACACTAAGCTCACCTCGTGATATTCCAAATTGCCGAATCAACTACTAACTACTCATCGCGGCATAACTTGACCTCACTATACACTATTCGTTTCCATCTCTCTATCGCGACCTTTTATCACATATATCCTTAAGCAACTCAATCCTAACTGTCTCCCTCCATAAATCCTTACACATCCCAATATGCCACTATTCGTATCCCTCATCCCAATCTTTCATTCACACGTTTCTTTACACTTACATCACCCTTGCCCATATACACTTACTTTATACTACTCAACACACGATTATGTTACTCATCATATCTCACAAAACACGCTCTTTACCTCAATTAGCCCATCAATCTACTCTTTTCTTGTTCCACTAACGCTCACAACCACATATAACTCATGTCCTTTATATCCAACACCTATCCCTCATAAGCCGGCATTCTCCCTATCATAGCAATTGGTAACTTACGTATAAAGACCGTCACATATATAAAAGAATGCTTTAAGACCCAAAACATACATGTGTACATAGCCCACGACTCACAACAAATGTAAGAACATAGACACCGATTAAAATTAAGGTAAAAGCATAGCCACCGACTCAAAATGGCCGCCCACTGAGGTACTCGGTCGAGTACATAGCATACTAGGTCGAGTACAGGATACTCGGTCGAGTAACTATATTACTCGGCCGAGTTTTCGACTCCAGAAGCGAACGCAATTATCACAGAGGATTACTCGGTTGAGTATTGGGAATACTCGGCCGAGTAGCCCTTACTCGGTCGAGTATTACTTTACTCGGTCGAGTACCAACACAATTCTCAGCATCGTCCAGTTTTCGTAAAACAGTCATATCTCACTCGTTTCTTGGTCGTTTTGGGCGTGTGACCTATCGTTAGAATCGTAAGAAAACAAGCTATCACCTCAACTTGGAATCACAGCCATATGATTTTTAGAACTCGACTTATGACAGTTTTAAGACAACCCTTCCATAATCGATTTTCATACAAATCAAATTTTATAAACCCAAACAATTTGAACATGCATAAGGCAACAACAACAACTCAATACTTCAAGAAAGCAGTACATAGGTGCACTTTTATCATACCCACATGAAAATTAAATACGACATAAACTTACGATAACATACTTAAGCATGCAATTCTATATACTATGCATCGCTACCCAAAGTTAAGCATATTACGTCATAAATATGAAAGCCACATAGTAAACACGTAACATGCCAATACTTTTCATGCTAAAACCGTTTCAACTGATTTCACACATCAGTTCCATCATGCCTTTCTACCACTTTCACAATGTCCTTCACAGATTTTCACACATTACACCTTCTACCACATGTTCCAAGCATTCAATTTCGACACACCACACACATGAATCAAATAAACACACAAAACAGTCCCCCCGTGACCGGCTTGAGTTTGTGAGGGCCATAGTGCGACTCCGGGACGTCTCCCAAGTCTTTGCGGTAGCTCCAAACAACTCTCCCCGGGTTCATTTTATTTAGACTCCCTAAGTTCATTATGTTCATTTGTTTTAGGTGCCGGAATCTTCGGCTCTGATACCACTTTGTAACACCCCCTCATACCAAGGTACCTTACCAAGGACTACCCTAGTACGAAAGGCTGTTACCATCTCGGTTGCCCGAGGTTAGTATATCAAAAGCAACAATCCAAAACAACTTTAATAAAGTATAAAGAGTAACGATTACATAATCTCAGACCAACTCAAAATAAAAGCGTAAGGAACTCAATACAACTGAAATCAAAGACAGCTAAACTCGTAACAGCGGAAGCTAGACTTGAAGTGATGACTCCCCATGACTGTCCCATAGCTAAACATCTGCATTACCTGACATAATCTGCTCACCATCCCCGAATGGATCACCGCAGGTTTTACAAAACAACAACACGGGGTCAGTACTACTCAATCAATATAAGACAACAGACAATGCATCCAGCTGATCATCCTCCACTCCCGGTCTCCCGATCTCACACAGTAACCGACTACACACCGAAGTGTGTAGCCCTGCCAGGTTACCCATCGCAACAGGTAATCCTCGCCGCCAGTGGGTGACCGTAGCCCATCCCCACCTAGTCCAGCTCATCAACGAGCTACTAACAATCCCTGTCCCTTAATGTGCACATCCCCTCCCGTGACGGGTTCCACGGAGGGCGAATTAGGGTGTGAAGCCACTCCCGCAAGTGACTCTACCACAATCACACACACAGCATCACAGCTGTCACAACACCACAACCGTCACAATACAACCACATCACCACCGCCATCACAACACCCATACTCCGATGATCAGCAGATAACAACAATTACAACACAAGCACAGTCTTAAATCAATTAACAGTAACTGAGTAGGGAAACCCTACCTTTTCGCAATCCGCTTACGCTGCAATCAACCATACAAATGCATAACAAATACCACATCGTCACCTACACCAACAATCACATAATACAATCACTAACTGCAAAACCCCCATTTCCCCCCAATTCATAATCAAGAACAAACCCTAAAATATAAATCAGTGAATATGAAGATGGGGACTTACCGACGATGAATCAAAAGGAATGAATGCAATTGCTATGATCACCCACACACAAGGAGAGATTCGGAGATGATTAGGGCGTCGTAGAATGTTTTTAGGTTTGTAAAGCATAATTAGGAACTGTCTAGCGTAATATATATAATGCCCTAATCATTTCCAAATCAAACCGCAGAAAAACACTCGACAGACTGGATACTCGGTCGAGTATAGAGTATACTCGGCCGAGTACCCTCTACTCGGTCGAGTATTCCACATACTCGGCCGAGTATTCCTAGGCAGTAGCCAAACAGGGACCACGACACACTTTACTCGATCGAGTAGGCCATACTCGGTCGAGTACCAGCTTATAAAATCCGTAGTATTACAATTTTGCATTGCGAGTTGTGACAAAACTATTTCCTGAATTAACAGTAGTTAATTAAAATCTAAGAATAATGGACTCCGAGCAGCCATTATTGCACTTTCCTCCATAAATCTGGTTTCACTAATCTAAGAAGTTTTTGCTTAAATGGGTTCAAACTCAAACTATTTAATAAAATAGTGCCGGTTTTAAGCTATTTATCAAAAATGGGTTCATGTCATTATCTCGGAATATTTTTTTTTTTTTTTTGAGATTTAAAAATCGGAATTGACTAATTTTTTTTGTTCAAATTGATTTAACTCTTCGAGATCTATAAATTGATAAAACGAAATGGGCATTCGGAAATTTAAGATCAAAGATATGTTTGATTTGAGATTTTCGTTAAAAAACCCCTATAAAATGTCAGTCGGCAATTTTTTTTTCCTCAAAATCGTAGATTATGACGAGATAATCATTTAACGAAAAAAATTAGCCAATTCTGAATTCCGATCTAGGAATTATGCGCAATTGAGCTTTTTTACAGCGACAAAAAGGATATGTTGTATATGAAAATCAAACATGGAGGCTATGATGTACACAAACTTAAAAAGTTGGATACCATGTACAAAATGACAAAGTTCGAAAGTACCGTGAATTTTTCGTTTTTTTTAATAAAAATTCTTATGGATAAAGGAAAATGTTGGAGTCAAGGCAAAGTGACAAAATTGCCCAAGTAAAAGACAGAGTTTAAGTGATGTAATTCCTGAAGGATTTAGTTTGGGGGTGAAGTGAATGGCTGAAATTTGAGCACACATCTATGAGGATGACCACAATTTAAAATGCTCATTTCTTGCTCACTTCACTCTTTCTCCACCTTCAACTTGAGTACACCCAGGTAATAATTACAAGCATGGCTTCAGCAGCTCTTCAGCCATCTCCTCTTTCCTATTGTCTCCCTCCTCTCTCTTCTTCACGCCCAGGTATTCTTCCCCCCCTTTTTTTTATTATCTGTTTGGCATACATGCATAATGCATTCATATTGTTATGGAAAAACACCTTATCTTCTTTTTATTATTCTCTTTCCGTCTCGGTTATTTATGAGGGACATTTTATTCAAAGGTAAACAAATGATTGAGATGGAGGGAGTTGAAGTTTTACACTAATACTAGGAAATTGTAAATTTTATGTTTTATAATGTACACTATTAACACTAATACACAAGAAATTCAGTGTAGCTGCTTACTTAAACTGTATAGACTTGGTAAATATATTTCTGGAACAGCTGACTGGTGTACTGAATTTTCAGTCCAAGGATGAAATGTTCCTGTTGTTACTTGTAAATGTATACTCCCTCAGTCCCGCTCATTTGTTTACATTTTATTTTGGCACAAAAACCAATGAAAGAGGAGGGAGCCAATTATTGGATGACAAGTAGACCAAATTGGGTGTGGACTGTGGAGGATCAAATTGCCCATCAAAAGCATTCCCAAAATTGAAAGCTAAACAATTGACTAAGACACCCAAAAATGGAAAAGGTAAAGGATGCAGGGAGTATCTGGCATTGAAGCATATTGTGTGACTATAAATGTATATCTGGCATGCAAAACCGCATTTTGGATGAAATTTGTTCGAAAATTGAGAAGGATTGTAAATGAATCTATTGGGTAGCAGTTTCACCCTATATTGCTTTAAACACCTTTGTAAGAGTAACTGAGTGATCATGAGAGTGACCGAAGCCTAAAATATCCTTTTCAGGTCGTTTTTCTCGTAATAAGGCGCAATCGGTCAAGCATATAATTCAATGGAAGAAAATACGGAGTATATGATTATGGAGAATGAGCATGAATGCATGATAGACAATTAGACATAAACAACAGCAGACAATGCATAAAGTGATACTCCAGTATTAGCATATAATAAGAAATAACTGACCCCCATCCTCTGTTGGTTTAACCCTTGGATATAACCCCGCGACTCGTGGGGTAAATCTAGCAACGAAAACAAGAAACATTGTGATGAAGGTCATGTGAATGTAGTAAGGCTGTAGAGGTATTTACTACGGAGTATTTAGTAGTGAGTACTTACAAGGAGTGACGGTTGGCAAGGTTTCCAAGCTTGGTGGGGCAACGGAGACCAGAGGTCAAGCTGTCGTTTAAAGGGATGTAAAAAAAATAAAGGAAGTGAAAAGCGGATTCCGAAAGCAGAAAGCAAGCTAATACTGAGTATGAGAATTAGTAATGTAGGTATTAAGGCATACTAATACTAGGAAATTGTATTTTTATGTTTTATAATGTACTCTTATAGGACAGTTTCTGTAGTTACAGGACACTTTCTTTGCCGCTGCCAAACAAAAAATGTAGTGTAGCTGGTTACTTAATTGCATAGAGTTGGTAAATATAATTCTGGAAATGCTGGACTGGTGTACTGAATTTTCAGTGAAAGGGTGAAGAATCCGTGAAGTGTTCCTGTTGTTATTATGAACTCTGAAATTCTTTGGAGAGTCTACAGTGGTTGTAGATTAAGGGAATCATGTACATGTACAATTGTTGGCTCATCATACAAAAGGATACTAATCTGTTATTTGATCTTGTGGTGTAGGCATCTGTATATTCTCTTTGGCGACTCCCACTCGCGCACATTCCTCTCTCAATGGGCTCCAATTAAGCATGCATTCCCTCAGGTTGACTTCACAAAGATCATCTTCTAGGCCAATTAGACCGGTTGTAATGATGGTTAAGCCAACAATTCAGTTCATCCAAGGTGTCGACGAACTTACGATACCTGATGTTAGATTAACCAAATCAAGGGATGGGTCAAATGGCACTGCTACATTCAGGTTCGATCAGCCTTCTGTGTTTGATTCATCAAGTGTGGTGGGTGATATAACTGGGTTGTACATGATAGATGAGGAGGGTACTCTTCAGTCAACCAATGTGAATGCGAGGTTTGTCAATGGAAAGCCAGCTGGAGTTGAAGCAAAGTACGTCATGCGAAGTCCCCGTGAATGGGACAGATTCATGAGATTCATGGAACGATATTCCAATGCAAATGGTCTACAGTTCATCAAAAGTTGAAGCTGTGTACATTCTCTCTATCTTATTACACCTGATTTTACTTCTGTCATTTGCCGTCTATTATATACTCCATGAGATTATGTTTGAGTATAGCTCAAAATCATTGCTGAGTTCATTTAGGGTTGTACACTTTCTTGTCCATTGAATATTTTCTGAACAGTAATTTCATTACGATTTTCATTGCCAACGGAGCTTAAGATTTTACTATATTCTTTGAATTTTGTAATATGGATGAAAACAAAATGTCTCTCAAAGCTGTCTGCTCTTTATTATTATCGGATTTATCATATGACATAGTCTAGTATCCCTGTGTTATACCATTTTAGGCATGGTCCACTACGAGTGTGTGCTTTGACATGTGCAGAACACCTATCTGTTCCTAGAAGTTCAGAGTCTGAGTCTTTTTGGCAATACACATAAGCCCAATGAATAGATTATGTATAGAGCCTGTTTAAATCATCACAAACATTCATTGCTTGTTACATTCTCTGATGACTTTCCATATTTTGGTTGTTTCTCTGTCTTTTGTTCTTAAGAAGATACTGAAGGGATATAATCGTGCTTTTACACGTACTCTTTTTTTACATTTAAAAAGTAATTTTCATCATCGGTCATTTGGAAACATATCCGTGGTGTTTTCAAAAGAAGGGGTCATGATGTGACATCCGACCCCTCTTACATCGCCTTAGGCAGGAGCCTTGATGTACGGGGTAATGCTATTTTGGCAACTCATTTATTATTACTATAAGGTTGTTAAGGTGGGTCAGGATATGATTGCCTGCAGGAGAATAAGACCATCACTTGTTGGTAACTAGTATAGTTCATAAATGAAGTGCCAAATTGAAGGTAACATTGTACTACAAAGGAATAACATGTAGAATCTATTAGAAATCTTTCTGAAGAAACCCTACTTCAGAGAGAATCTAGTTCTTCTCTCCGAAAAATTGGTTTTAACTTTGGTTTTTGAAATTTAAGTTTTCTGAAGTGATGCTTCCGTCTCTGCTGGTTGATGCGCTGGAATGTAGTTTTTAGTTAAGACTTCTTGTTTACCCAGGACACGGTAATTGGGCTTCTAACCCTGTAAAGGTTCCGATGAGAGTGCACCCAAACCAACTCTCCTTGAACGAACCCGACTGGCTTAGCGACCTCTTGTTTCTTGGCTATAATGTAGACTCTATAGTCCAAGGTTTGCTTAATACTTTGAAAGACCAACCTCTTTGGTTTAACCACAATTTTGACTCCTTTAGGTGCCTTGACTTCCACTGAGTAGATGGAGTTCGGCCTGCCCACATTAGTTAACTGCCTATTAATGACCTTCACAGTCTCCGTGCCTCTGAAAATGGCAGAAATGGAAGGGTAATTGAGACTAAAACTCTTGTGTAGTAAGTCATTGCAGCTAATGTTTCTGTGGGTAATTGTAAAAATGTCGGATCTTGAATATCGAAGAGAGCAGAGATGTGTGATGTAGTCTTCTGGTAGAATATCATATACTAACCCGGGATCAACTGCTTTTCCGGGATTTATGTGCCCTGAACCCATGGCAAAATAATCTGCCGGAACTTTCCCATCCATGATCTTCTTTCCATAATTGTCGGTCACGTCTGCTGTAGTGATAAGTGCAGACTTAACCATAGCCGGTGACCATTCTGGGTGAGCAGAGTGAATAAGTGCAGCAATGCCGCTCACATGAGGACATGCCATGGAAGTTCCCGACATGACAGTAAAGTTTACTCTTCTAGAATCTTCTGGAAGGCCTGTGGGACCCAAGTTCTGAGGCCAGGCTGCGATGATATTGACACCTGGAGCAATCACATCAGGTTTGAGAATGGCAGGGTTGTTTAAGCTCGGTCCTCGAGATGAGAATTGTGCTACACCTGGTGCTCGGGATCTTTGTATGGTGGTCCCTGCAAAGTGAAGTTTTGCAGTTGGTCTACTTGTAGAGTTAATGTAGCTCTTTAGTTGTTCCGCCTCTGAAAATCCAAGAAGGGAAGCTGGCAAGACATGAGCATCGACTGAATCTTCTTCAAGATTTATGTCAGTATTTGCTAATATCATTGCAGCTCCTCCTGCTCTCTTCACAACCTCCCCTTTCTCTGCCCTTCCGTTCACTCCTCGATCGCATACCACCATTTTCCCGGCAACCTGTGTCTGAGAAAGAGAACCTTCTAGACAAAATTGGCTACCTTGGTCACCTCCGGCTATATAGACTACCTCTAGCTCTCTATTTGCCTCTGGAAGGTGTGTTCCTGGGAACATAGACTCTCCATAGAGATATTTTCCAGTTCCGAGTCTGACAAAAGCCGGAAATCTTCTATCAAGGGTGCTTGCTCCTACTGTGGTGATCCATGGAGCCTCGTTTGCTACTGTATTCCTAAAAGGGCCGTTGTTTCCAGCTGCACAGATGACAGAGATGCCGTTCTTGGCAGCATGAAAGCTACCAATAGCGACAGTGTCGTCATAAAATGGAACAGGAAAGCCGCCCAAGGACAGCGAGAGGACATCTACACCGTCTCTTATTGCGACATCCATTGCCGCTAGGATGTCAGAGCTGTAACATCCATTAAACCAGCAAACCTTATAGATGGCAATGTGGGCTCCGGGGGCCATCCCTCGGGCCTCTCCAGCCCCGTTACCAAGCACACTCGCCATCGGGACAGGTGATCCACCGGCTGTCGACGAAGTATGGGTCCCATGCCCTGATGAGTCGCGAGCAGACACGTACTCGGGGTTAGTCTCTAGTGATATTGAGTTAGCCACATGATGACCCTTTATAAAAAACCTAGCCCCAATGAGTTTTTTATTGCAACTTGAAGAGTTGAAGTTCTGCCCTTCTTGACAGACACCTCTCCATTTTTCGGGAGGTGGAGGCATGCCACCATCACTGAAACTCGGGCTCTCCGGCCAAACCCCAGTGTCAAGAACACCAATGATCGCACCCCTTCCAAAGGCGGTCCTAGACCATGCCCCTACTTTAGGAGCATCAAGTCCTAGGAACTTGTAGGAGTAAGTAGTATGCACCTCAAGCCTTCTATCAGGTCTAATAGCTATAACATCATGCAAACTCCTGAGAGAGTCGACCTCAGACTCTGTCAGAACAGCTGCAAACCCTTCCAAAGCTGAATTATATGAGTAAAGAAGGCGAGATGAAACTTCATCTTGGTCGGACGACAAAGTTCGGTCAAGGAAAGAGCGGTGCCAATGAAGTTTTGACGGGAATGATGAGATAGTTTTGTCGTGTGGGTTTAATTGGATAATGTACGTTTGTAAGGATGATTGCGCATCAAGAAAACCCGAAGAGAAAAGAATAGTTGCGAAAAAAAGGATTGTTCGGGAATTCAAAAATGTCGATGCCATTTTCAAGTTCAAGTTAAGGTTATGGTTGTAGGTTCATGGTGAAATCGTTGGGGGTATAAGAAGGGGAATGCTGAGAATTCAAAAAATGAGTGTTGTTGCTCAGAAAAGAATGTGAAACCCGTGAAATAAGAAGAGCTCTTCCTCACGAGGATCTTTGGAGGAGCTGATAACCTGAGAATTTTGAGTATTTCACGAGATATTATGGCTTCCTTTAATTCATGCATGCACAACAATTTCTCATTAATTATTTTATTAATTAACACCATTTGACAATAATTATATACTAAGCAGAAAAATTCTAACATACATCAGATGTACAAGATTATCGTACCCCATCTAATAAAAAGCCTTAATTCTTGTAGTGAATTTTAATATTCCGTTGGATAGGAAAAGTAGGGTGTACACTGACGTGATATACACTAGGTGTACTCTAGAATTTCTAAATTAAGAATTCTAGTGAACACGAAAAGCGGGGTGATGTCGTTAGGTGACGCTAAGTTCTTATAGGGAAATATTAATACCACTACACTTTTTAAATTGAGTACTTTTTAGAAGTTTAATTTAAATATCGAGATTCAAGAGTACGATCCCTACAAATTAAATGTGGTGAAAATGATATTCTTAATAAAAAAGAGTATTGTAGGTCCACAGAGTATTATAGGTGGTCTGGAATTATAATAAATTTGAGATTTGAAGAATAAGGATTGAAATTGAGATGAAAATTCCTGGTGACAATGAATGAGACAACGCAAGTACGTACTAGTGTACTCTTGTCTATGGTGAACCGTTCTTAAATTTTTTGGTGCTTTAAATTCAGACGCTCTATGAAGGCTTCTGCACTTCTGCATGGCTCCTCACTGCACGTGCGGCTCGTGTCCCTATCTCAGCTAAGCTCCCTCATTTCAACCTCCTTTTAGGCTTGAGAGTTAGCTTTAGTTGGCTAGCTCAACTTTATGTTTGTTCATTGCTATCGCCCCTATAGGATGGCTTTCCGTAAGACGACTATATCTATTTCAAGTGTGAAACGGTCAAAAACTACTCCATTAGTCCATATAGGTGGATTCGACAAGAGCTTGTCCTTTCCTAGACATTCTGTGTTTTGTTTCATCCACCTGTTTGACCCGTTTTACTATTATTTAAGACCGATATATCCGTCTAAAAAAGAAAAATGTACATTAAATATATGGGTATAAACCTGAACGAAAACTGAATGATAAATAAAATAACAAGAGAAATTAACAAAATCATGATTAGTCAGCATTTTTTTACAGGATGTTTGAATGACATAGGGTATCTCTATCTAGAGGCCTTTCTACACATTTCTACTACAGGTCTCATGGATCAAGGTCGGAAATAAGTCGGATACCCCAACCAAAGGGCCGTCTCTTATTGATCTCGGATCAACATCTTCCATCAAATTTAAGCAGAAAACCCTGGTCAATTCCCATAAACGTTCAAAGGACACCAAAGTGTTACGTGGGTGAGTGTGGAGTGTACTTGTTCATTGGCCGAGAGCAGCTGCTTCAGTTTCTTTCAGGCATGGCGCAGAATGGAATGGATCGGATTCCATATTGGAACGAAGTTTGTTTGTACCATCCTCTGAGAACTATCTCTCTGGTACACAACTTGACCTTGACGTATATTCTCCAACTAACATTGTGAACATTGATGACTTGTTTTCCATCAACCGCAAAGGACTATCAAACTCTGCCACCCGCCCTGCAAACATCCCATGTCAACACTTTGAGCATCTAGTTTAGTACATATACAAACACTCCCAAGATTTCATCAGGATTGTTCTCGGATATCATCATTCTATATATAAGGGTGGATGTTTAAAACATATTTACAACATCAAATCCTTATTTCCAAATGTTATTACTTCATAGTTCATACTGAAAAGTTAAGCAGTCAAATGGAATACCATATTCGTACCTAGTCGTGGCAAAAATAGACCAGATCAATAGCTAAACAAAACCCCAAACAGATAAAGCTTAAATGACTCAAAATCCAAATTAACCCAATCTGACCCACTCATAGCTGAACCGAACTTACTGACCAAAAAAACACGATGGGGAACTCTGCATGACAAATATGAAAATTGACCTCATCTTAAATGTGACCTAAATTGACCTGATGAGACTAATTTTAAATTAGAATCAGCAATAACCGTAAAGAACGTAACCCGGCTCACACCTGAATGACACAGGTACCTGAAAGTTTTACCCTTATCTACTTACCAAGGGTGTGTTTGGATAGCAACAGTGTCGGGAAAGGGAGGGAAAAGGGGATTCACGGGAGGGAAAGGGAGGGAAGCGAAGCAGAGGAAATGAGTATCCCCTCCAAAGCTCTTTATGTAGCAGGGATTTTGATTAGGCTTCGAGGAGGGAAAATGACCCTCTATTTCCCTCCCCCATCCGTTTCCCTCTTACTTCAAATGCTAACCAAATAATGATTTTGTATCCCTCCCTTCCCCTTCCCCTTCTCCTCCGAAACACCCAATCCAAACAATCTCTAAGAAGAATGTAAGACAATAAGTAGCTAGAAGCCTAGAATACACCCATATATGCAGATCTACAATAATATTATACGGAGTAACTACCATTTAGATGTGGGTACTAAACTCATTTCCTTATAAGAGGAGACAGCGAGATTATATGCTTTGGGTATTAAAGAAAGCCTATGCTATTTCTTTATTACAGACAAAGGTAAAAACTTTTCAGTCAGAGCTATTGCAAACCCCTAAATTAGTAGGAATAAAAGAATCTAATGACTTGAAAGGTATTTGCAATTGCACATTTAGCAGGAGAGATAGCAAGACTCACCATCACTGAGGACCAAAACAAAATCACTGTCCATGACTGTTGGTATTCGATGTGCTATGGTCACAACGGTGCACTCCCTAAATTCATCCCTTATAATCTTTTGAATAAGATTATCTGTTGCAGTGTCGACTGATGCAGTTGCTTCGTCAAGAACAAGTATTCTTGCTTGCTTAAGTAAAGCTCGGCCCAAAGAAACAAGTTGTCGTTGTCCCACGCTCCAATTTTCTCCATTTTCAAGTACTATAGGTCGAAAGCAAAGTTCACTTAGTACTCGGATAAAATAAGTGCTATTACCCATTGAAGATCATTATCAAATAGAAAGAAAACCCAAGCACGCACCTGGGGAGTCCAGCCCTTCACCCCTTAAACGAATAATAGCTCCGAGCTGCGACTTATCAAGTGCCTACATAAAGTTAAGCGGAAGTTAATACTTATGCTACATTTATGCATATACGGGCACTGTTTTAGCCTTTTACGCTTATCTCAGTTCATGCTCATTTGAGCAAGAAGTCTCAGACAGCCAGACCATATTAATCAAAAACCCAATTATCTTTTTACTTTGGGTATGGGGGAGCTTCGAAGTTAATAATGCAAGGAAAAAACAAAAAACTTCATGATTCATGCACAAAAACCACAATTCAATATATAGAGTTAGCTACTAGGCAATGTTTCGGACATGGGTTGGGAATCTGACGTCTTAAAATCATTATCACACTCAGTGCTTCATACATTGTTTAATTTGTCATGTGGCATGTGGGGCTCCCTTTTATCTCATGCAGGAGAAGTGACAAAGTGGCAAGGGTCTGGTACAGACTCTATACTCATATTCTTAAGTGTTGTGTCGTGTTGGACATGAACAATTCCAAAAATGAAGTGTCAAAGTAACATAGCTACATCGTACTATTTGTTATTGATTTAAATAGAAGTATATATGAGCTTTTATTTTGAATAACAACGTGAGGTATATTTAGAGTTATAAAACAAATCTCCAACTTTTCCATTTCCAAAGGAGCCAAAAGATTCGATATCAATTGTCTTTACTTCCTATGTTGTGAAATGGCTATCAATTGATGTAGTAAGACTAGGTGAATACACAAATTCTCAGTTAAAACAGACACATATCCGTCTTATAATTAAAACGTGTCAAATAGATGATGAGACAAAAGCAAAATGCCTACGGCTAAATGGGATACAATTTGATCCTATTTAAGCGTAAGACAGATATGCTCGTCTTAAGAGAGAACAACTCAGGTGGATAAGGCTAGGTAATAAGACCTCGCTAACATTGCCATGGACAGAACCCTTTGCAGAACTAGGGTAATGTTGCGGCTGCTGTTGTTCAAGCAAGTTACATATTATCTAAAGCAGAAGCTAGCTAGAAGATGAAACTTGTTATTCCAGCAAAAAAAAGATTACCTGCCAAATTTCCTGATCCCTGTGTTCTTCCAGAGGATCAAGATTGCTTCTGATGGTTCCCTCAAATAAGGAAGGATCTTGGGGTATAATGCTCAAACGACTTCGAAGATCATGAAGACCAATTGTGCTTATGTCAATGTTGTCGATTATAATTCTTCCAGCAGCAGGTTCAACCATTCGGAATAGTGCCTGAATCATTGTTGATTTACCACTACCAGTACGCCCAACAATGCCAATCTTCTTCCCACCAGGAAATGTGCATGTTAAGTCATGAAGCACAAGAGGGAGATTCTCCTTATATCGCACCTGTCAATCCAAGAGTCAGTAAAGAAGAACTCCTTTCTACAAACCACGGCTTAGTTTCCATCAATGCCATTTACCCAGCCAGAAAAGGAAATAAAGAGTACTACCTCCATTCCATTTATATTGTCCCCTTTTGACTTGATGTCAACTTTGACCATTAAGTTCGCCAAATACATACGAATATAAATTTGTTTTATTTGATTTAGCAAAACAACTATTTTTGATATTATCTTTCTATAAAAAAGCTAACAATTATGTTGCGAGACAATGGCAGTCAAAGTTGATTACCAAAGTGAAAGGTAAACATAAGTGGGATGGAGGGAGTAATTCTAAGAGCAGGTCATAAACGCAGTAAGGAGAAAGTTGTAACAACAAAGCTTGTTTAGTAAGACTAGCGCAGACCTTTAGATCTATCAGCTCAATAGTGCCAGTTTCTGGCCATGAAACAGGCGGGCGAGAGTTCTCAATGACTGGTGGAGCTTCACTTGGTATTTCAGAATACTGATGGATCCTTTCAATGGATATGATTTTGTTTTCAAGTTTGCAAAAGCTAAGTATCCACCGTGATAGACGTGCGTTTAAATTTAAGCCATAAGTCACTGCAAGGCCAGCCATACCTATTAAAAAAGACGAGAAGAAGAAAAAGAGAGTTAGCACTTTAAGCCATACGCCATCACAAGGGTCCTAAGCTCCTAATCCACATGTTCAAATGCCAAAAAAAAAATTAAATCCATCGAACAAAGCATCCTACTTCTCATGACAGGCACGATGTATTTGTACTGCTAATCATGAAAACCAAAATAACTTCAGTAATGTGAAAAAGCAAGTACATACTTGGATCAATAGTTCCTTGAGGGAAGCTCACAAGCATAACCATGCAGAAGGCAAAGACAAATGTGGAGAGCAGCTCCATGCGTAGGCAGAGCCATTCAATAGCAGAAATACTACAGAAAAATGGCCGTGAAAAACAATCAAGAAGATAAAGATTCCTCTTCATGAATCGTTTTTCTTGCCCAAATCCTCTAATGGTGGCAGCCCCAGCAATTGATTCACCAAAAAGGTGGATAATGGGAGATTTCTGGATGCTCACGATGCGAACTAGTTCTCTTGATGAAGCCATGTAGTATTTCTGTAGTTTAGAACTTGTCAAATACATCTATATTCTTGCATCATATTAGCATACCAAAGAAAGGTACAGTAAACCTCCTTTTGAAAGATCTGATTTCACTACAGCTCAAACAAACTTATGAAATGCTATAAAAAAAAAAAAAAAAAAACTCTACCGGTCTACCCTACCCCCTCTCCTCCTAAGCCCTTTCTATATATTTTGATTCTCATCCATATTTATCTTGGCCAGACTGACATTTATAATTTTGGAAGAATGTTTCTCAGAAAAATTTCATTTTAGAACTTCAATGTTCTCATCTACTCATCTTACTTATTAAAACCAGACACATCACAACACTTTAAAACTTTCATAAATATGAGATCAGCTTATACCCGCTTTGAGATATGCTTACGAAGTATGAACATGGGGTTTAATATGATCCAAGAGGTCTACTCAGTAAACATGGTCGGTAAAACGCATTACCTGCAACCACAAGCAAGCAATCGCCATTGGAACGACAAGAAGCAATACTTGCCATGTGACTGTCATCATGACGCCAACTATACCAATAAGCTGTATTGTCGTTGAAGCAAATCCACCAAGTCTGAAAGGAATATCGAGATCTATGACACTTTGATCAACAGAAACCTGACAGAATGAGAGGTCGCAAAAAATATGTGAAACAAACATCAATACAAGATAACAAAATGCAGAAGAGAGTACACGATAGGTTTCCACAAGACATATGCTAAAGGAAAATGCTTCTCACGAATACTAGCTGAGAACTTACTCGGTTGAGTATCCGTCCAGCTGGAGTGGAGTCAAAGAACGACATAGGAGCTCGAAAAATACACGTAAGCATCTTTGTAAACAACTTTTGTGCAGCTGCCAATCCAAATGTTGCCACTAAAAGAGCTCTCACAAACACAAACCAAGAGCTACCAAAAGCAAGGGCCATGTAAACAACAATAAGAGTCACATTGCTTGTCTTGGGATGGTCACCAACTGTTTGGGGGTTAGCCCAGGCCATCCACCAACTACTGGCAATTTGCAAAAGTTGAAACAATGCTTGTGATAGGATGATAAGTGGAATCAATAATCCTTTGTAGGCCGCTGCCATGTAGGACAGATACACCTTCATGCTGACTTTGCCTCTTTCTCTCTCCTCCTCTTGCACAAGCTGTTTTTTCTTAGATCGTTTCGCCTTCTTTTTCTCTTTTATAGCTTTTACATCAGAAGATGACAAACTTGCCTGTACTTCCATTGTAGCATTACGTGTATAAATGGTAGTTTCATGACAACAATCATCGACATCATTTTGTGTGGTAGAACCCTCATCTGATTCTTCAGATGGGTGATGTAATATATCCATTGCTTCAATTGCTTCGTGGTGTGCATCTACCAGGGCATTAAAATCTGTGCCAGCTTGCAAAAGATCATCATATATCCCTGCCTGAACAATTTGGCCTTCTCGGAGAACCTGCAGAAGATGACAGTAAATGGTGAATACTGAAACATATTGCATTTCTGTTTCCTGTTCACGTATTCAAACAAAAACATCAATTTCCAAAAACTTTTGGCCTACGTAATTTCTTAAAAACCATATGGACAATAACATTTCCCTAGTCCCTCAACGACTACCGCCTGAGGCAGCGTGTAAGGAGGTCAGATATGCGCAATCTTGCCTCTACATTTAATCAACAGAGTAGTTGTTTCCGGATGGATTAAAATTGAATTTGAAGATGCATGGACACTGATAATTTTCCGCTTTACAATACAGAAACATCGAGAGTTTACTGAGCCATTTAGGTTGGATCAATTTAAGCTGTGCTGAAAAACTCGACACAGAATAGTAAAGAAGTTGAAAGTTTCTGGACATAGTTACCCTCCAGCTAGGCTGCCAAAAATGACGCCTTAACCTATAATGAAGTGCACCAACTTTAAAAAAATTCAGTCGACAAAAAAACAAGGAGCTACAATACTTTGATACATCACTTAGCCATCGTGTTGCGTACTTGCATGCCTGACATGACTTGCATTCGACAGAACATAAGACAATTTTCCGATAAATCAAAATCATACTCCACACGACCACTTGACTAATATCCTCTTAACGAACTTCAAAGGTGTCAACTACGAGCAGTAAAAGGAAGGGGAAAAAAGAATGTAATAAATAAATATTCTGAAGACAAACAAAGAGGAAAGCGACATGGGGGAAACCGGGAAACAAGGCCTCAGTAGAAAGAAAGAGAAAAATTAAATTCTCTCTTTTATTTTTGTTGTATGGAGCGTAAGAAGTCTAAATAAGTGAAAGAAGCATTAAGAAGGTCCTTTCTTGATTCTTTTCCTTTATGCAAACTAGATCGCTAATTTATATTAATGTAATTCTATATAAAAAACTGTTGATAAAATATTTATATATAAAGAGTTGTGATAAATCAAATACTTTAAACAGTAAGTCGTTCCCGTGTCTACATAAATGGTCAAGAGTCAAGACACAGGAGTACATGACACCGTGTCGCAGTAACAGGTGTCAGCAAGCATTAGTAGCAACCAGGGAGCACTCGTCCAAGTTTCCACATTTTGTTAGCAGTCTAAGACATTTCATATTTCCATGTGCTGAGATATTCAACTAACTCAGAATAATAGAGTTCATTTAAAGTACATAAAGATAATGGGATTTCAGATAAGCAGCAGCTCACTGTTTTTCAGCTAAATTGGAAGGCTGATGGAGTTTCAGAACTCAGATACTAATGGAGTTTCAGAACTCAGATACTAATGGAGTCTGAGATAGCACACAAACTTTCTCAACTGAAAATGAAGAGGGAGAAATGATAAATAATAGAGACAAATTAGAGAGAGGAAATTTATTGATTGCCAAAACTAGTATGAGAGAAGGTTATGCAGCAGGTTATAAATAAAATACACTGACTAATGACACCCAGTTGACTATTGCATTGGAGCTCTACCAATATACTAGCCACACTCATACAGACACACCAATGAGCTAAGGAGGTTTTGGCTTAGTGGTCGAGACTCGAGACTAAGGGCCAATGGACACTAGGTTGCAAGTTTGAATTGACCTCCTTTCCGAACAGGAAAAAAAAAAAAGAAGAAACATTAATGGAGTGGGTTTGAACAAGTTACTGCATTTTTTTCTATGCCAAATTTAGATCAAACTGGACAGTGATAAAATGCGGCTAACTGTTGTATGCCAGCAAAAAACCCGAGATTGTCCATACCAATATAAGATCAGCTGCGGGCAAAAATTCAACTTGGTGTGTCACAAATATCACAGTCTTGGAAGCTAGGGCAGTCAGTATGAATTCCTGCAGTAACATCAGAACTTTTCAGAAATTTCATATCAGCATAAAATGGTAATTTATATTTATTTCTGAACATGTTTCATACTTTTAATTATTTAATTTTTCTGGAAGTTCATATCGCAAACAGGTGACAATTTTCCACATTTGCCTTACCTTATACAAGAATGATGCTGTCTGAGCATCTACTGCACTGAATGGGTCGTCAAGTAAATAAATGTCGGCATCCTGATATAGAGCCCTGGCAAGCTGCACCCTTTGTTTCTGGCCACCACTAAGGTTTATGCCTCTATCCCCAATGATGGTTTGATCTCCGTGTGAAAGATTCTGCAGATCCTTTTTCAAGGCGCAAGAATGAATAACACTCTTATATTTTGCTTTATCCATTGGACTTCCAAAAAGGATATTTTCTTCAATGGTTCCAGATTGTATCCATGCAGACTGAGAGACATAGGCTGCTGAACCACATATTTTAACCTGGAAATCAAAATGAAAGCAGTCAGACAGCGGTAAAAATCTGCAGGAAGAAAACCTTGAAGGATTCAACAAGTGTGATACCAATGAATTTTGCAGCAAAGTAACTCACTTCACCAGAGATTTTCGGAATCTCCCCAAGAATGCAAGAGAGAAAGCTTGATTTTCCGGCACCAACTATTCCACATACCGCCACCAACATTCCTTTTTCAACTTTCATTCCAATTCCCGACAAAGTCGGGGTTGTAGAAGAAAGGTCCCAGCAGAACGCTCCATTGTTAATGTCAATGGCAGTTTCAGTAAAGTCCTTAGGAAGGACAATGGTGGCATCCCCCTGAATCTCTTCATCCAGAAGAAATGTAGAGAGACGGTCTAAAGAGACCTTTGTTTGCGCCATCATTGAAACCAAATCCGGAAAATTTCGAAGCGGCTCTTGTAGAATCCTGAAAGTGGCAAGAGCCGAAAGAACACTTCCTGCAGTGAGCTCACCACCCAATAATATGCATGTTGCAAAAGTGACTACCGCTACAAAGATGGGAGAGCCCCAGAAGAAAAATGTGATGAAAGCTTGCGAATAGAGCGCTTTTCGCAGCCATTTAAATTCGACATCTCTCATCTCTTGTAGCTGTTTTCTATACCTATCTTCCCATGCATGCAACTTCAAAATCCTCATGTTTTTTAAGGACTCAGAAGTCTTTCTCATCCTTTCGTCCTTTGCCGCCATTAGCTTGTCTTGATATTCTTCTTGCACTTTCGCTATTGGTACAGTCACAATTATTGACACAATAGTGGCAACTAAAGTTGCCAAAGATGCAATGCCGACATTCTTGTACAAAATTCCCAAAGCAAGGATAATTTGAAGAGGTAGCATCCATATATCATGAAGATACCAGGCGTAGTCTCCCACTCTCTGAACATCCACCGCCATGTAGTTCACAATCTCTCCGCTGGTATGACTTTGACGAGCGGAGGTGGACAGCTTTAGCCCCTTCCTATAGACCATTGCTGTCAGAGCTGACCTTACATGCATACCCAAAATGTCAACCCCCACATACCATTGCCTTGTTGCTAATGTCTCCACTAACTTCGCTGAGAAAAAAGTCCCAGCAAGAATATAGCCCTCATGGGGAAAAGCCTCAATCCCTCCCAAATAATCAACAAAATCGCTGATCATGTATGGACCAACATATGAAACTAGCGTAGTCACACCAGCAAAGATAGCATTACAAGCTGCCTCTCTCCAAAAGGACTTGAGAATTGCCCAACCTAACGAAGGTTTCTTTCTCGGATTTTCAGACTTCATTTTCTCCCAGTTCGAGTTCAAAATCTTGTAGTTAGTCTTAGAGCGATCTCTAGGTGCGAGAAGAGGGATGTCCTTCAGCTCAAGCGGCCTCTTAGCACCTAGTGCAAGAAGTGGGTTCAACCAAGAAAGTGTTGCCAGGTTTATAAGACCGGCATCACTATAAGGAGTAACCCTTAGACACCCAGCTTCTTCTTCAATGAGCAAAGGCTCTTGAAGATCAGAGTTCCTAAGTACTTGTAACCCACTACAACCCCTAAAAGCGACAAAGCAGAGAAATCCAAGAGCTGGGGTTGCGACAAAATTTGCCACAACGTGAGAGTTCAAGTGGTTTGATCCTTCCATCCACAAAGCTCTCCCGTCAGAGTACGTAGTACATAAACAAACGACAAAAGACGCAAACCACCATACTCTCAACAACAGTGGAAGTCTTTCTAAGCTCCTATATTTACAATGAAGTGCCATAAGACACATCACAAACCAAGCTAAAGCTTGAGTAACAGGCCAACACAAAAGACTCCATTTTTCGACATTCCCATTAGTTACCTCCTTAATCACTTCTACACCATCAAACCCTAACAAAACTACCTGAACTAACAGCACATAAAAGCAACTCAAAACAGTCACTTTATACCCAACACCCACTACAATCTCACTAATCTCAAACTCAATTCCACTATGAATAGGCAATGAATTTGGATTGGAATCGTTCTTAATCAAACGGGAACGAGCACGACCAATACAAGTGACAAATCGTCTCGCTGAGATAATAAACAGAAATACAAGGAGCATGGTCATGTTAATGCATATTGACATTAACTCCAAAACAGACATACCAAGATACTTCCTTGATAAACTGTTTCTTACCATCAAAGACACACCAATTTCTCCTGAAAACAACATCATCATCACCAAGACAACAGTAGGTTCTTTTTAAGTGATCAAACTGTGATTATACCCGAATTCGATAAACCCGAAAACAAGATCAAAATGAAGAAGGAATACTAATAGGGATCAAAATGACCAGCTTAATATTTGAAGGGATATACACCATCTGGATTCTGGACAGAACTAAAGTCAGAGAAAAGGAGACAGCTCATACAAAATTAGAAACCCAAAGCAAAGTGTAAAAGTAACACATTGCACATGAAAACAAAACAACAACAAAATTGTTGTTATGTTATCATCACATAGTAAACATCTCCCTCAGAAGCTAAAATCACTCCATATCATATAAAACCAACCTCATATTTTGTCACAATTTGAACCTAGAATTTTATTTTTAAATGAAAATTTTGAAAATCTAGAAAATACCCATGAAAGAAATGCCAAAAATCTGACCTGGGTTTATCTTCAATCAATGTTTAACCCCACAAAAATTTAAAAAATAGAATCAAAGTTGTGTCTTTTTCTGTGTTTAATTAGCTGCTAAAAAGAGAGAAAAATAGAAAGAGAGATCTTTTTGTTGTGTTATTTCACCAAAATTTGTCAAAAAATTAAGGTTTGTATTGTAGAATTAAAATTAAAATTAAAATTGGTAGTGTCTTTGGTATCACCGCCGTTGTGTGTATGTATTGTGTGCCGTGTTTTGATCGATCTTGGCATGACAGAAGAGACACACAATATACACAGGTTTTTGGTGTTTTCTGGGTTTCAGACTCTTCTCTGCATTTGGTCTTTTTTTTTGGTGTCATCTTTAACCTTATTTTATACTAGGAGATTTATGTCATTTCAGTGTGATCTACTAATCTAGTAGTAGACCCACTTTGCTTTTGGAAATTTATTAAATACAAACCGTTTTTCTAGCGTGCCGACTATGCCTAAGCAAGGTCACCGTTCAACGTCACCTTAATCATAATTAAGGCAATAAGTTAGCATGACCCAAGGGTTAGTCAAGGCAAGAAGATGTCAATTTGTGACTTCTTTGCTCACCTTGACCTCTTTCTTTAGTGATCCAATAGGTGTCAACATCTCATTGATAGAATGATAGGGCTCAACTAAAAATGAGAAAGAAAAAAGAAAAGGGGTAAGTGAGTCGAGATTAGGGGTGTTATCGAGCCGACCCCGTTAGCTTGGCCTTGCTCGGCTTGTGCTCATAAATACAAACCGTTTTTCTAATGCATACCGACTACGCCTGAGCAAGGTCACCAATAAGTTCAAGGTCACCTTAATCATGATTAAGGCAATAAATTAGTATGACTCAAGGGGTGGTCAAGGGAAGAAGAGGTCAATTTTTGACCTCTTTGCTCACCTTGACCTCTTTGGTGACCCAATAGGCGTTAACATCTCATTGGTAGGACTCAACTAAAAATGAGAAAGAAAAAAGAAAACGGGTAAGTGAGTTGAGATTAGGGGTGTTATCGAGCCGAGCTCGAGCTTGGCCTTGCTCGGCTTGTGCTCATAAAGTAAAACTCGAGCTCGAGCCGATCTTTATTAAGCTTGTGAGCTTTAACGCGAGCTCGAGCCAAATTCGAGCTCAACTCGAGCCTTTATATAATTGTTGAATGTTCGCTTTTTTTTTCTCTCGCTATTTTCAATAACAAGGTTTAAAATTTTTATATACAAATATTGGAAAATCAACGAGACATTTTTTTATATGTGTGATACAAATATATAATCATGGCAAAATATCTATAAAATATGAGTAATGTCTTATCTAATAATACAAGTTCAAGCCTGCTCACGAGCTTTTCGAGTCGAGCCAACGTTTGCTCAGCTTGACTCGTTAAGCTCTCGAGCCGAGCCCGAGACGAGCTCACACGAGCCGAGTTTTGACCGAGCTTTGACCAAGCCGAGCTCGAGTTGCCCGCGAGCTGTCTCGTCTCATTAACAGCCCTAGTCGAGATAATGTAAATGGGATTGGGTTGGTGACTTAGGTGGTGGCTGGTGACCTTCTGCTTGGAAAGGGTAGGTGAGTCGAGATAATTAAAATGGAATTAAGGACTAAAATGTTGGTGACCCAATTTGCTTGCCTTATGTTTGGGGATGGTCTTACGTAGACTTTTTGATAAAATTGGGTAGACCGAATAACTTGATTGTACTTAACTCGACACTCGAACTCAAGACCCGAACTTGATCCGAACCCGAATTAATCCAACTCAATATAATCCGACCCGAAAATTTATTGTTGCACACTGATTGCTTTCCATAAATAACTTGATAATAGTTGACCCGAAAAAAATCCGAACCACAAATGACCTGGCCTGACTCAAACACTTGGAAACCTAAAATGACCCGACCCGAACTATCTCAACTCGAATTTGACCCAATTGACCCATTTGTAAGGTCTAGTAATCCTAACTTCCTAGGAATATATATGATAAGAATCATAAAAGGAAATATTTTTAATATTTTATAATAATAATTTGAAATATATACTTTTGTTACCATTTTTTCAAAGGAACGTTAAAAATATTACTTTATATGGTTTCTTATTATGTGTCTTTAAGCTATCCGTTAGAAAATTCGAAATACAAATGTGAATATGATTCGGGTCATGATGCGTGCACATGAATTATTTGTGATGCTGTATGATTTATTAGTTAATGAGTTGTTAATTTGTTTGGTGTGTATTTAATTAGGAGGAGATCTTTGGCTTTTTGTTTAACGCACACAAGGGAATATTGTTCTCCATTCTGACTTCTTGAATGTCTGCTTAAATTGGCAATTAAGAAATAATACGCTTTAATTTTATGAGGGGAATCATTAAAGTGTAAGATTACTTTTAATCCTCACCATTAACATGAGAATAAATATCAATGAAATATGATATTTTCCTTTTAAAAACTAACCTAAAAAGTCTTTAGAATTTTAGTTTATTATTTCAAATAATAATAAAAAAAAAATAGGACAACATGTGTGATACTCCTATGTCTTTAAGAGGTTTGCAAAGGTTAGTCTATATTTTGGAGCTTGAGCAAGTTTGGATAGTAAAAGTGGAGGGAAAGGGAAGGGAGGGGGAAAGAGCCAAGAAGGAAGAGAAAGAGAGGTAAGGAAAGGGGAGGACAAATAGACTATGGGTGTTTGAATACAATTTCCTACCAAATTTTGCATATTGTGGAGAAATTTTGAATTCCCTTTTGAGGAGGGAAAATAGACCCCTCCAAATCTCTCACCCTCAATTTTCCTCTACCCTTATTTGCTATCAAAACAATAGATTTTAAGTTTCCTACTCTCTCTCTTTCTTTTCCCTTCAAATTCTTCAATCCAAACAGACCCTAAGGGTCCGTTTGGATTGAAGGAATTGGAGAGAAGGGGAGGGGAGGGAAAGGGAGGGATTTAATTTCTCTTGTTTGGATAAAAAATATGGGAGAAAGGAAATGGAAGGGGAGAGAAATGAGAGGACTTATTTTCCCTCCTATAGAACAAACTATAATCTTTCCAAGAGTGGCAAGATTTGGAAAGAAAACATTATTTGAACTCTAATTATACCATTAGCATCCTTCAATCCTCCATCCATTCTTCATCTCCCTCCTTCCTCCCCTTCCATTTCCCTTCATAATTTTTGTTATCCAAACACCCACATCCCATTTGCCCTCCCCTTCTCTCCCCTCCCTTCACCTCCCCTCACTCCCCCTCCCCTCCCCTTCCCTCCTAAAATTGTATCCAAACGGACCCTAAAGCAAAACCTTTAGGTGAAACTCTAATTTTATAGTAAGTCTTTTAAAACGGTACTATTCATCTTAAATTTACAACTGGTCAAATATTGTACCATTTTTGTATATAAGAGAAATGTATTGTTTTTCCTATATACATTCTGTTTTTGTCTTATATACATAAGTGATATGATACTTGATCCGTTTTAAACTTAAGATGAATAATGTCATCTTAAATGGGAATATGTGCTAATTTTATAAGCGGGAGTGCTGGACAAACTACAAAGTAAGTCCAAGATCGATGCTCTAGGTGATGTCTGCTTTTTGAAGTCTTGAAATTAGAGCTGACAAACAATGACATGACACGAAAATACATAAGTATGCTACAAAAATATCCCGTTTGGGTTGAGACATAATGATCTATTTATATAACTGGATTGACACGAATACGCGAGATTAAAATGGGTCAAGTTTGTGTTGATTTCTCCAAACACGAACCCAACACGAATGATCTGTTTACTAAATTAATCTTTTTTCTTGATCATCTGATACATAAATATGTTAAAATTTTCTAAATATTAATATGACACGAAAATGCAACACGAACCCGGCACGAATTTCACATATTTGGGTTGAGCCTTGATGACTCATATATACAAGTGAATCGATACGAACACAACACGAAATTTAATTGGGTCGGATTTGGATTGAAGAGTTCGTAACACGTCCAAACTCAAAAAGATATGATAAAATAAATGTCATATCATACCTCGATAGTCTATTGGAATTGAATTTTACTCAGACCTGTCGTTCGTTGATAATCCAATATGAATATGAATACAAACTAACGCAAACCTTAAAATATTGTCATGACATAACTCTAATCAGATATAACTTACGAAGAAATCCATAATCAACCGAATGATCCCGGTTGTGGTATTCTTTTCCGACTTCAACTCTACACATTATCTACATCAAAGTTTAACTATTCGTCCAACCTGCTCTTCTTTCACCATTCTTTTGCGAGTCATTTTTTTTTTAGCAAACTCATCCTCAATGTTACAACTTTCCATTACAATGTTATCATTTTAAAAAAATATGTTACCACCCTTGTATTATCAATCCAGGTTAATAAATGGTCACATATCTATCGAAAATCCAAACATAAAGTTTCAAAAAATGGCAATAAAGTACGTTTCAGAAGATGTTTACTTAATTATACATTATATTACCAATTTCAACAAGGTGACATAGTGTACAAGGATATAAATATCCCAATTTCAGTACGTCTAGTCATACACTCTGGACGAACTATTATTCTTACTTGTACGATTCAGGAAAACTATTACAAAAATGGTGACAAAGCGGTTAAACATTCATATATCATTAATCGTAATTAACCACGCACAGATTCTTATTCGTTGACTTATTTGTGCAATTTGTATCTACACTTTTATTTTCTACCTTTGTAAGGTCTGTTTACGTTTCTTGCTAATTTAACATATAAACAACTGAATTTCCCATGACAATATTGTCTTCTGTTGTCATCAGATTTACGAAGGAGGTTATTTGTATTTTTTTGAAAGAGAACGTTGAAAGGACAAATTAAAAATGAGAATGAATTAGTGATGGAGGTGGGTAGTGCTAGTCCGTGCCTCGTGCTGGTCCACCAACATGGAGGAGAAAATGGCACGGCCCAGGCCCACGAATGTGGGCTTCGTGCTGTGCCAGTGAAATAAAATGGTGGCCTAGGCATGACTCACGACCTACAATAATGTGTCATGTTGTGCTTGAGCGTGCCCAACCAATTCCTCCTTCCTCCTCTTGAGTCTTATTTCTTTGTATTTTGGGTGTGACAAGCATGTTGTACCTAGGTAGGCCGTGTCGTGGGGACGACACAATCTTCTTTCTCAAACTTTGGCCTAGGCACGGCCTACGGCTTATAGCGTACCGTTCCGTGCTAGGCAATTTCAATCTCGTATCATGCTAAAATGTGCCATGGGCCATCTCTAGAAGGAACTATAAAGGAAAGATTTGAGTGAATAGAGGAACGAAATGTTTCCTTTCAAATAATATTGGACTCTAATAAATAAATAAATAAATAAATAAATAAATAAATAAATAAATAATTCTTTATCGCTTGAATGTCAATTCACAAAAAGATAAGTCACATGACTTAGATCTCTCTCTTTGTCCCTACATTCATGACATCTCCTATACGGCTATACCCTAACCCATACGGGTCAATTTTTACCACATCAACTCATCTCACACTTCCGCCTTAAGAGACACTTATTGACTTATAGTTAGTTACTAGAATTTGCAATTGTGTAAGGATGTAGGGTGGATTGGGTGAGCTAGTGGCCCTGTCGGGTGGCCAAGGTAACGAGTACGGGAGTAATTTCTGTGGGTTAGGGGCGGGGCAAGTGACCGGCTGCCCACAGAATCACAACTTCAAACGGATTGGATTAATTGGTGGGTCGGGTTGGGTTTGTGCGAGCTAGCAGGTCAAGTGTGTGAAGCCCCTAGTGGCCGGTCGGGCCGACCCGTGCGTTTGATAAGGTACATACGATTTTCAAAGATCGAGCGAGTAAGGGCGGATAAATTTTTTTTTTTTTTTGACAACAATAAACTGAATTATATTAAAACAGAAAGGAGTACAAATACATAAACTCGTTACCCAGTAGCCAAACTAACCGACCAAAAAGGGTAAATGACGAAGAGGTGCCGGATTTCATGAACTGAATTCCGCACACCAATTGGTACTGGCAGTAAGCGTGCCAGAACGGCTGATAGTTTACGACATGAAATGGAAAAAGAAACGTAGGTATATGCCGCTGACCGGGCAGTTCGCATTTACGAGTGATGATAAAGTCAATTAAGTGAGCAATAATAAAGTCAAAATAGCTTTACAGATGATGATGAAAACCAGAAAAATAAAAATACGTGGCCTATGATAATGGCCCATACTAGTTTTTTTTTTATGCGTTACAGTTCAAAGGACGCTGTTACGATCATGCATGTTGTAGTGCATTTCATTTCATTTCATTTCATATACATTGTATATATGTCAGTATGACAACAAATGACCAAAGTTACTTTTTGATATTACCCCAGTTGCAAATCTTTACCAACTTTTGTTGCTCATCCTCAACCTTAACTTTGTATTAAGTAATGAATTATACAACTTAATAATGCATGGTGATTACGTTATCTTGCTTGGCTTTTGAGTTATGAGCACATTCAGCACACTACCTTTGTCTACGTTGTGTAGCTATCGTGCATGCTTTACGAGTAAGGACAAACTACGTACCTTAGCTTGTTGGGTTGTTGCTTAGATCACTAATTCAATCATTTTCACAATTTCACATATTTTGGTGTATTATGGTCCATTAATTTTCATTGTATATTTTTTTGAATAACGCGTGTTCCTAACCATAGTCAACGATGTACGGAGCATAAACGTTGTACTCAGGTCACTCGAGTTGATTACGAATTAAGTTAAAATAGACCAGATTATGTCGAGTTCGAGTAGTGTCTGGTTATGTCGGTATGATCTTATTTGGTTCATTATTAACTTAGTTCGTTATCGGGTCATTTATTAGTTTAGTCATTATCGAGTCATTGGTCGTCAGTTCATCACACGTCCGTTTTGGTTCGGTTAGTTTAACCTAATCGAGTTCGGTCAATCCTAGTTTACCAATATTTGCGGATTCTATCTAGTCGAATTTTGGATGATTCGGGTCAAATTCCTCGCATCGGGCTAGTTTTAGCCTGCATGAAGTTTTGGCACCAACTGCTATCAGGTGCGATTTGAAGTTTAGGGATAATTTAAAATATTTGTGGATGAACTTGTATTAGTAAACAAGAAAAAAAAAGGAAATTTTTAAATTTTATATGAATTTCTATATCTCGCCCTTATTTATATCACTCTCCCTCCTATTCTAAATAACCTTTCTTATTTTCTTTTTTGTCTATTCGCAATACCTTTTATATTTTTTTTTTTTTTGGTACAGTTTTATGCTTATTTTAATCACTCAACCCCACAACAATATTTCACAATACTCATATTTTATACTTATTTTAATCAGCCCACCCCAGAACACTACCCACAAGGCTACAACACCTTCCATCTCTCCAATTACTTCAACCCATAACAATACTTTATGCTTATTTTAAGTAAATCCTTAAATTTTGTACCAATGCCGAATATTGGAAGATTATCTGGAATCACAAATTCTCATTTGTGACGGACATATCCGTCGCAAGTTTGCGACGGTCAAGTATTACCCATGTGGGGTAGATAAGATCAACAAAAGCAGAATGCCTAGGGAGTACCAATCTATTTTGTCTTATCTACCCACATGGATATTATTTGACCCGTCGTAATTTTGTGATGGATATGTCCGTTACAAGAAAGACTTGATGATCCGGAATTGGAGGGCGTACTATTTTCCCCTTCCCCTCTACGACTCCCACACTTTACCAATAAACAACAAATAATAATAATGAAAACCCAAAAAAAATAGCCTTTGAGCTAACAACACATGTTAGCAAGGAACTAATGTTTTAATTAGCAAAGAATTACGTGTTAACTATGGAGTATTTAACAAAAATTGGCTTATTTGTGTGGATTATACGAATTGCCCATGCCAAATTGCATGTGTACGTGGGAAAAAAAACAAATAAAATGGCACATGCCCTAGGCCAAATTTCAGTTTTTTTTTTTTTTCTAAATGCAGCAACTATTCCTTTTAGTTTATTTAATAGATATGTAAAAAAACTTCAAAAAAGCCAAAATGAAAGTCTTGGCGTTCATTTCATCAAGATTAGGGGATTTGAAAAAAAAAAGTCCCAATCATACACATGAACACAAAGATTTGTGAAGTTTTTTTTTTTTTTTTTTTTTTTTTTTTTTTTTTTTTTAAACGTCATTTTTAGCTTCAATTGAAACCGCGATTGTTTTTAATTAATATTATAAAAATCGTTGTTTATAATTTGAGAAAAAGGCTAATCTCACAAATTTCATAGTTGAAACGAGGTGAAAAATAAGGGCGAGATACCCCATTTTGGTTGTTCATGTCACCAGACCGTCTAGAGAACTCCTATATATACACCTAATAACTTGATATATAATTCTAAAAATTTCCAATTTAATGTCAACCTACAAATATCTTTAAACCATGATTCGACGCACCAAATCGAAATTGGTGGATCCACATAAATCTAGGACAATTCACATCATAGGGATTCAATTGTTCTATATGTTGAGCCGTTGAAGTATCATTGTCAAAGTGTCATACTCATGCAATGTTGTCCCAAATTGCAAAAACTCACCTACATCATCAGAATGCATGAAACCCTACTGCCCAACTTTGAACCCCACTCAACTCTTTCCTTTTGTTTCAATCTCATGTGTTGTTTTCTAAGGTAAAGGAACTAAATACCTAAATTCCTACATCATCTAGCTATCATCCTTGCTTTCATTTCTGCTCTATTTCTTTCTGTCCTTTCCCTCCCCACCCTTTTGCCCCAACATTCTTAGCATTTTCAATCTATTGCGTATGATACCTAAATTATACCTAAGTGTTGGCCCCGGAGAGTCGCTGACTCGTAACGGTGATTATATTGATACTACATGTATGTCTGTGATGAAAGAATTATGAACTTAGCTGATCAAAAATACTCTTAATCGAGACGTCGTGTAAGACACTGCCCTAAATCAGTAAGACCCCCACACAGGTGCTCCTTGGGTTCCGTGTCACCGATTCCAGGGTTAACGCCTCCTTGCGCGCAATGTTGCACACCAAAGACGGAAGTGAGAACTGTTCTCAAACTGCGAAAATATAGTAGAGGAAGAAAAGAGAAGAAGATGATTTGTAATATTTGTTGTGTATGTAATCTGAGGAGGAAGAGAGTTTTTATAGTATACAAGAGGCTCCTCCAACAGTCAGAAAGTTAATGGTGAAGATTCTGAGATTAATGGCCATAAAATCGAACAATGAATGCGGAATTGATTGTGTAATAAAAACACGACAACTAAAAAAGAATCCGATGTAAAAAGTTTAGACCAGTAGCAAAAAGGGGCCCCACCACACTGCGCACGTGTCACGAGCCGGCCGAACGGCGGTGGCGCGCACGTGGGGAGACTATAGTCTATCCCCTATAGTCTAGTTAACACTTAGTTAACCCACTTCATATATAAACACAACATTCCCCCACTATTCTTCCAATGTGGGACAAATGTTGTCTTACTTAAGTTTTGGAGCAACTAACTCCAACAATCCCCCACTTGGTCCAAACTTAAGAAATAAGAGAAGGAATATAAGAAAAAGGCTATAATCAGGTGAACGTAGTCTTGAACCTGAAAAATAGAAAGAAATGAGAACAGCTCCCTCGAGTAACATATGGCCACATGGAAAAACCCTGTCTCATGATTGCATTAAATAATAGCCCACATCTATTCTCATAGGAGGCGGCCAACACTCCACAATCACGTAGGTGAGTCCATCAAGTGTGTACTGCACACACCACTCAAACCGTGAGGTATGGAACTCATTAAGGACTACTACTTGTCCAACCTAACCCTGCAGTAAATAAACATGCTAAAAAGGGATAAACTGAATAACCTCCTTTATTCATCATAATAAAAAGAATACAAGCAATGATCGACGATTTCGTTTGACCTCATTGAATCTGGTAATCCAGATTGGGTATCCATCGTAAAAGCACTACGTAGGTGGGCTCAATCCCATCTTTTTAGCAGTTTCTGAAACTAGTTTCCTGTTTAAGGCCTTTGTCAATGGATCGGCAATATTACTTTCCGACCTCACATAATCTAAAGATATAACACCAAACTTGATCAAGTTACAAACTATATTATGTCTTAGGCGTATATGCCTACTCTTGCCATTATAAGCCTTATTCTTGGCTACATGTGTAACACCCCCATACTCCGAGTGCCTTACCAGGACCACTCAGGTATGAAGACATCACCATCTCGGTTGCCCGAGGCATGATAATCAAATAGACAAAACAGAAACAACGTTTATTATAAATACTTTAATGAATGAATACAATCCTTGAAACCAAAACTGAAAGTGCGATACATTATTCCAAACTAACTGTTCTCAACTGAAACATAAATAAAACTAAACTACAGCGGAAGACTCTATCGTCATGTCGTGGCCATCCCAGCTATCCCAGTACTCATCTCAATACCTGCTCAATATCTGCTCACCATCCCCGAATGGATCACCGCAGTTTACAAAACAACACCGGCCGACTAATCACACAATCAATATACATAACAACAATAATACAAACAGACAATTAATCGCCACACACACACACACACACCAACCAACCAACCGTCTCAATCATCGATCGTCCACTGGACCCGCCGCCAGCTGGGGGACCGCACCGTTCCCACCTAAGCCCCGCTCATCGTACGAGCGATAACCCCGCTCATTAATGTGCACATCCCTTCGTGGCGGGTTCCACGTATAGGCGAAACTAGGGCGTGAGATCACTCCCGCAAGTGACCCCACTCGGTAGAGAACGCATCTCGAGAGCCATCAACGAACACAACCACAATCACAATCACAATTACAATCATCATATCAATCAGCTAATTACAGCACATCACCAATATCCCATTATGGGACTAATACTGAGTAGGAAACCCTACCTGGAAAGCACAACACGCAGACGGTATCTACAGCTGTCTCAAAACGGCTCCTCTACGAATTCTCCTCCTATCATACATAACACATAAAGACTACCATTCAATTCCTACTCATAAAATCCCCAATTGCTAAATTAGGGTTTCAACCACCTTATCAAAACATTATAAAACTTATGTTAAAAGCTTACCCTCGACGCAAGGAATCCAACGACACGAACTACGATGCGAACCGACCGTCTGAACTCCGGAAATTGTCAAGAACGCGATTAGGAAGAAGAACAGTTGCTTTCTCTCTTAAACAGGTTTTAGGTTTTGGTAAAAGTGATTTAGAATAATGCCGAATATGTTTATATACCTTAATCGCGTAATTAACAAAACCCGAGAAAACTCCCCCGATAAACTGGACACTCGATCGAGTACCCAAGGTACTCGATCGAGTACCCCCCTACTCGATCGAGTACCCCAGCTACTCGATCGAGTGCCCAACAGGTCAGAAACTATTTATCTGCGCAACTTGCCCTTACTCGACAGAGTGAGGGCTACTCGATAGAGTACCCCCAAGACTATAAATACGGAGTATTACAGTCTTCCCTCCTTAAAAAGAACTTCGTCCCCGAAGTTCAAACCACAACAAAAACAAAGGTACTCCCTCAACATTCCCGACTCAACCATCAAACAAAACATGATACAAACCCAAGACAAACATCCCGACACAACATATAAAAGGTGTATAAAACTCCTAAAAACTCTCGCGATCATCTCCTACCCCCCTAAAAGAAACAAGGTTACGTCCCCGTAACCATACATACCTGATCAAAAAGGAAAGGGTAGCGCTCTTTCATGATATCCTCGGCCTCCCATGTAGCTTCCTCGGTCTCGTGGTTAGACCACAGGATCTTAAGCAAAACTGTCTCACCACTCCTAGTCTTTCTAACCTTTCGGTCTAGGATCTGCTTAGGTACCTCAAGATATGACAAGGACTCATCCAGCTCTAAACTCTCTGCCTCTAACACATGTGACGGGTCACTCACATACTTCCGCAGATGCGATACATGAAACACATTATGCACTCTCTCTAACGCAGCAGTAAAGCCGGACGATAAGCAACCTCTCCAACTCGCTCTAAGATCTCATAAGGCCCTATAAACTTCTGACTTAACTTGCCTTTCTTCCCAAATCTCATAACTCCGCGCATAGGAGACACTTTCAAAAGAACCTTGTCCCCAACTCGAAACTCTATATCCCGGCGATGTAGATCTCGCATAACTCTTCACGATCCCGAGCCGCTCTCATCCTTTCCCTGATCATCTTAATCTGCTCAACCATCTCATGCACCATTTCTGGTCCTAAAACCACTTTGCCTCAAAGACTATCGTCCCAACAGATTGGACTCCTACACCTCCTCCCATACAAAGCCTCAAACGGTGCCATACCAATACTAGTGTGGTAACTGTTGTTGTAAGAGAACTCTATCAAGTCCAACCTCTGCTCCCAGCTACCCCCAAAATCCATCACACAAGCTCGCAACATATCCTCAAGAGTCTTGATTGTTCTCTCAGTCTGCCCATCTGTCGCAGGATGAAATGCTGTACTCATCTTCAAAGCTGTTCCCAACGATTCCTGCAACTCTTTCCAAAACCTCGATATAAACCTCGCATCTCTGTCAGACACTATGTCCTTAGGGACTCCATGTAACTTAAGCACGTTCTTTCGATAGGCCATAGCCAATTGTGCCTTAGTCCATGTATCTTTCATTGGAACAAAGTGAGCTGACTTGGTCAGACGATCCACTATAACCCAAATCATATTGTTACCTTGCTGACTCTTTGGCAAACCCACAATAAAATCCATGGAAATGGATTCCCACTTCCACTCAGGCACCTCTAAAGACTGAATCTTACCTTGTGGTCTTCTCTGTTCCCCTTTAACTCTCGGCATGTCAAACAACGGACACAAACTCACTGTCTCTTTCTTCATCCCAGGCCACCAAAACGTTTTCTTCAAATCCTTGTAAAGCTTGTCTCCACCTGGATGAACTGAATATGGTGTGCAATGTGCTTCTGTCATGATTATCTTTTTCAACTCCTCATCATTAGGAACACACCACCTACCATCGAACCTCAAACTACCATCTGTATGTATCGAAAACCGGGACACTGTCCCTTTCTCTACTCCCGCCCTCCACTCAACTATCTTAGGATCCAAAGCTTGTTTACCTCGAATGTCATCATAAAACTCCATATGTACTGTCATATCACCCATGGCATCTCCTTTCTGCATCATATGAATCCCAAAGCTCGTTACCTCATCCCTCAACCTCATCAAAGATAGAGCTGTACACAAGGAATGTACACTCTTCCTACTCAAAGCATCAGCAATAACATTGGCCTTCCCTTCATGGTAGATGATTTCCATGTCGTAGTCGCCAATTAACTCCATCCACCTCCTCTGTCTCATGTTCAACTCCTTCTGCGTGAAGATGTACTTGAGACTCTTGTGATCCGAAAATACCTTAAAGATTGCTCCATACAGGTAATGTCTCCAAATCTTGAGAGCAAACACCACTGCACCCAATTCCAGGTCATGAGTAGGGTAATTCTCCTCATAAGGCTTCAACTGCCTAGAAGCATAGGCAATCACTTTACCATTCTGCATCAACACACATCCCAACCCATTCTTCGAGGCATCGGTATAAACCTCAAAATTCTCGCTTCCTTCAGTAATGCTAAGACAGAGCCGTGGTCAAACGCTCCTTTAATGTCCGGAACGCCGTCTCACAACTCTCATCCCAACGAAACCTGTTCTCTTTCCTCATCAACGCCGTCATCGGTCTAGCTATCTTGGAGAAATCTTTCACAAACCGTCTCGTAGTATCCAAATAAACCCAAGAAACTCCTAACCTCAAAGAACATTCTTTGGTGCTTCCCACTTTGTCACTGCCTCAATCTTCGCCGGATCTACAGCTACCCCATCTTTAGATATCACATGCCCCAGAAAAGCAACTTTCTCTAACCAGAACTCACACTTGGATAACTTAGCATATAACTCATGCTCCCTCAACGTCTGCAACACAATCCTCAAATGCTCCTCATGCTCCTCCTTAGTCTTAGAGTAGACTAAGATATCATCTATAAACACCACTACAAACTGGTCCAAGAACTGTCTAAAGATCCTATTCATCAAATCCATAAACACTGCCGGCGCATTAGACAACCCAAATGGCATCACCACATATTCATAATGACCATACCTCGACGTGAAAGCTGTCTTTGGTATGTCCACATCTCTAATCTTCACCTGATGGTACCCCGACCTCAAATCAATCTTAGAAAAGACTGTAGCCCCACTCAACTGATCAAACAGGTCATCTATCCTTGGCAAAGGATACTTGTTCTTTATCGTCACACGGTTCAACTCTCTGTAATCTATGCATAACCTCAAGGTTCCATCTTTCTTCTTCACAAATAGAACTGGTGCTCCCCATGGCGATACACTTGGTCTAATGTATCCCTTATCTATCAGATCATCCAACTGCTTCCTAAGCTCCTCCATCTCCTTAGGACCCATACGGTACGGTGCCTTAGAGATTGGCCCCGTCCCTGGCTTCAACTCAACGGTGAAATCTATCTCTCTCCTCGGTGGTAACCCCGGAATCTCATCAGGAAAAACGTCAGCAAACTCTCCCACCACTGGTATCTCATCAACTGTCGGACTCTCTATCCGGTCATCTCTCACATGGCATAAGATCAAAGGACATCCCTTCCTCAAATAAGACTTCAAGGTGACAAATGAATCAACTTAACCTTGGGTTTGACTAAAAACCCCCCTGGAAGACACACTAACGCCCTTAGGACCTCTCAAGGACACTTTCTTTTGATGACAGTCTATCTTAGCTTTATACTTTCCTAACCAATCCATCCCAACTATCATCTCAAAACCGTTAAAAGGAAACTCTAGCAGGTCTACAGGGAAATCAACTTGCCCAACTATCAAGGATACATCTCTAAACAACCTCCCACATGGTACAGACTCACCCGACGGTATGAAAACTTGTTCATTAACAGACTCATATACTCTCAAACCCAACTGTTTCACATGACTCGAAGACACAAACGACTGAGAAGCCCCCGAATCAAACAAAACAAACGTAGGAATACCATTAACAAGGAATGTACCGGTGATAACATGCTCATCCTCCTCAAATTTTGCCTTCTTGTCCATCATGAATAGCTTGCCACATCGGTCTTCTCGCCCACCTCCCCGGACAAGATTAGGCGATGCAATCGGCTTAGCACCCGACCCTTGGTTGTTGTTGTTGTTCATCGGTGTCTTCGGATAAGAATTACCGCCGTTGCGGTTGCCTCCACTCTGTAGCTCGACCTCCCGGTTTGGCCATGATCCACTGGTCCATTGCTCGCGAAGCTCGTGCGGTCTCTCGAAAGATCCCGCGCACTCGTGCACTCATGTCTCTTGTGGCCTACGCCACCACACCTAAAGCAGGTCACCCCCCAACTATTACTCGCACTCCCACGGCCTCGCCCAAAGGAAGCCCCAGCACTAAACCCTGATCCGGAAGAAAACCCCTTAGACTGATTGTGGTTGCCTTTCTTGTAATTAGATTGGCCACCACCCTCGCTCTCCGACTTCCTCTTCTCACCACCAGACCTCTCCCCCGAGCCATCTCCACTAGTCTCTCGGCTCTCCCCCCTCTCTCATATGCTTCCTTCACATCAGTGAGGACTCCTACGGGTAACTTATCCATAATCTTCGTGGTTAGTCCACTCTCAAACCTCAAAGCCAAATTCTCATCACTCAAACCCATGTCCTCGGATATCTAGATTTCTCATTGAACTGTCTGTAGTACTCACCACCGACATCTCAAAGCGATCATCTTAAACTTGTCGAACTCCTCTCTCAACTTACTCCTCACATGTTCTGGTACGAACTCCTTCCTCACAGCCCTACGAAATTCCTCCCAAGGTATAGCAGGTAACCCTTGGTTGGTATACAATTCCTTAGCACTCACCTTCACCGAATCCCACCACTTGCCAGCTGCTTCCCTCAGATAAAATGCAGCCTGATCCACTCTCATCTCATCAGGACAATGGACTAAATCTAGTATGTTCTCCATCTCCCTCAGCCAACTGTCAAGATGGTTAGGCTCCTCAACCCCCTTGTACTCCTTCGGGTTAAACCTCGCAATATAGAGGCTGACTTTAGCATGATCAACCTCCTTCTCCTTACTCTTATCCTTGTCCTCATTCACTCTCTTCAGGGTCTCTGTAAGAGCGTCCTGGTGTTCCAACATCTTAACGATGTCATCCGTAGTCATAACCTCAGCTCTTGCGTACAAAGCATTTCTCTTTGGCGGCATCTTGAAACTATACGTATATAAGAAAGGGTAAACATGAACATGCGTACTAAACTTCAAAACATGAAAACTCGCTGCCCAGAACCTACTCGATCGAGTATCCAAACCCACTCGATCGAGTAACGGGCTACTCGATCGAGTGCCCCTATGTACTCGATCGAGTACCCAAACTCCAGAACCAAACAGACCTTCTGATCTCTAACCCACTCGATCGAGTATCTAGGCTACTCGATCGAGTGACCCCCTACTCGATCGAGTACCCCTAGCTACTCGATCGAGTGCCCCAAAACGCGATTCTGGTCCAAAATCGTCAAAAAAACTATCCGATCGAGTTAGTCTCACTCGATCAAGTATCACTAATACGTAAAAGCTACCCGCATATTACGTCACATACCAACATTGCTAACTTTATAAAAATCGCATGATATCATAATCAATATGCTACGCATCTATTCGACTTATCAATAAAATCAAATCATCATGCTATAAAAGCCACATTGTAAACACTCAACATGCTATCATCTCATTAACATGTTCCACGTATCATTTCCTTTCACATGCTCAACTTCCTATTTCAACACCAAACAATCAACACACTTCATCACTTTGTTGCACAAGTTAACAAGCACACATATATTCAACAAACACTTTCCCCCGTGACCGGTTCAAAGTGGTAGGGCGACCCCTTGCGACTTTAGGACGTCTCCCAAGCCCTTGCACTAGCTCCCACAACTTTTACCCCGGGTTCATTTTAATTGACTCTCTATGTTCATTAAGTTCATTGGTTACAGGTTTCAGGATCGTCGCTCTGATACCATTTGTAACACCCCCATACTCCGAGTGCCTTACCAGGACCACTCAGGTATGAAGACATCACCATCTCGGTTGCCCGAGGCATGATAATCAAATAGACAAAACAGAAACAACGTTTATTATAAATACTTTAATGAATGAATACAATCCTTGAAACCAAAACTGAAAGTGCGATACATTATTCCAAACTAACTGTTCTCAACTGAAACATAAATAAAACTAAACTACAGCGGAAGACTCTATCGTCATGTCGTGGCCATCCCAGCTATCCCAGTACTCATCTCAATACCTGCTCAATATCTGCTCACCATCCCCGAATGGATCACCGCAGGTTTACAAAACAACACCGGGGTCAGTACTAATCACACAATCAATATACATAACAACAATAATACAAACAGACAGCTGAACTGCCACACACACACACACACACACACCAACCAACCAACCGTCTCAATCACTGACTGTCCACTGGACCACCCCCACGCCAAAGGGGGGACCGCACCATTCCCACCTAAGCCCCGCTCATCGTACGAGCGATAACCCCGCTCATTAATGTGCACATCCCTTCTGTGGCGGGTTCCACGAAGGCGGCGAACTAGGGCGTGAGATCACTCCCGCAAGTGACCCCACTCAGCCGAGAACGCATCTCGAGAGCCATCAACGAACACAACCACAATCACAATCACAATTACAATCATCATATCAATCAGCTAATTACAGCACATCACCAATATCCCATTATGGGACTAATACTGAGTAGGAAACCCTACCTGGAAAGCACAACACGCAGACGGTATCTACAACTGTCTCAAAACGGCTCCTCTACGAATTCTCCTCCTATCATACATAACACATAAAGACTACCATTCAATTCCTACTCATAAAATCCCCAATTGCTAAATTAGGGTTTCAACCACCTTATCAAAACATTATAAAACTTATGTTAAAAGCTTACCCTCGACGCAAGGAATCCAACGACACGTACTACGATGCGAACCGACCGTCTGAACTCCGGAAATTGTCAAGAACGCGATTAGGAAGAAGAACAGTTGCTTTCTCTCTTAAACAGGTTTTAGGTTTTGGTAAAAGTGATTTAGAATAATGCCGAATATGTTTATATACCTTAATCGCGTAATTAACAAAACCCGATAAACCGGACACTCGATCGAGTACCCAAGGTACTCGATCGAGTACCCCCCTACTCGATCGAGTACCCCAGCTACTCGATCGAGTGCCCAACAGGTCAGAAACTATTTATCTGCGCAACTTGCCCTTACTCGACAGAGTGAGGGCTACTCGATAGAGTACCCCCAAGACTATAAATACGGAGTATTACAACATGAATGGCAGATTGCGAGTCACAATATAACGGCACGGATGACACGGGCTTTGGCCAAAGAGGAATATCCGCTACCAAACTTCTCAACCATTCTGCTTCTCGACCAGCCAATTCGAGAGCTATAAACTCCGATTCCATTGTAGATCTCGCAATACACGTTTGCTTGGATGATCTCCAAGATACAGCTGCTCCTGCTAAAGTAAAAACATAACCACTGGTAGAGTGTATATCCTTACTCTCCGAGATCCAGTTAGCATCACAATATCCCTCCAAAACTGGAGGATATCCACAATAAGATAACCCAAAATCAGCTGTACCTTTAAGATATTTAAGTAAACGAACTAATGCACTCCAATGATCATGACCGGGATTATGAGTATATCTACTCAATCTCCCAACAGAATAAGCAATATCAGGACGAGATGAACACATAAGATAAATGACACTACCAAGAATCTTAGCATAACCAGCTTGATCCACACTTTCAGATAGATTCTTTTTTAAGTGCACACTAGCATCAAAAGGTGTTCTAGCAGGCTCAACATCAAAATAACCAAACTTCTTTAAAATTTTCTCAACATAGTGAGCTTAACTAAGACAATAACCTTTACTAGTCTTTAAAACTCTTAAACCAAGAATAACATCAACCTCACCCATGTCTTTCATTTCAAAAGAAGTTTTAAGCATGCTTTTAGTAGAATCAATAACATCTAAAGAATTGCCAAAGATAAGTCAATCATCCACATAAAGTGTTATAATAACACTACTACTAGCATTGGACTTCACATAGATACATGTATCAGCATCACTAGCTCTAAAACCAAGGAAAACAATCACACTATGAAACTTTTCATACCATTGTTTCGGTGCCTGCTTAAGTCCATACAAAGATTTAACAAGTTTACAAACTTTATGTTCTTGACCAGGCACTATAAAACCATTAGGTTGATCCATATAAATCTCTTCATCGAGATCACCGTTTAAAAACGCAGTTTTCACATCCATCTGATGAACAAGCAAGTTATACATGGAAACAATAGCAAACATCACTCTAATGGAAGCAATCTTAGTGACCGGGGAATAGGTGTCAAAATAGTCTAAACTAGACTTTTGGGTGAAACCCTTAGCCACCAACCTGGTTTTAAATTTATCAATAGTCCCATCAGCTTTGAGTTTCTTTCTAAACACCCATTTACACCCTATAGGCTTACAACCACGAGGCAGGTCAACAATCTCCCAAGTATGATTAGACATAATAGACTCAATCTCACTATCAATAGCCTCTTTCCACAAAGAAGCATCAACTGATCTCATAGCCTCATCATAGGTCTTAGGATCCTCCTCCACAATATACATCTCAACCAACTCATCATCTAGATATCTATCATCCTCCTCTATAAGAAAGTCAGGCCCAAAAGATTTCTCAACTCTAGGTCTCTTACTCCTTCTCGGTTCTATTGGTAGTTCACTAGATGTGTCAACGTGGGTCGGGGAGTTGCCATCATTATCCTCATGGGAAGAATCATCAAAGGTCGAGTCCTGCCCTAAAGAAGGTTTCAAAGGAAAAAGGTCCTCAAAGAAAACAACATCTCTAGATTCAATAATATTACCATAAAAACCCGAACTCGCATCCTTGGTCATGAACCTATAGGCAGCACTATTAGAAGCATAACCCACAAAAATCGAGTCAATGGTTTTAGGTCCTATTTTGTCTCTTTTAAAAGCAGGTAAGGCAACTTTGGCTAGACAACCCAAACCTTAAGAAACCTCAAATTAGGTGGATAACCCTTCCAAATCTCATAAGGTGTCACATCAAGTTTCTTATGAGGTACACGGTTTAAAACATGACAGGCAGATAGGATAGCTTCCCCCCACATAAAATCAGATAACCCAGAAGATAGTAACATAGCATTCATCATATCTTTTAAAGTTCTGTTTTTCCTTTCAGCTACACCATTTTGTTCGGGGGTATAAGGGGCAGAAAACTCATGTATAATACCATTTTTCTGACAAAATTCCACCAAAAAATCAGATTTGTACTCTCCACCATGATCGGACCTCACACGCTTAATCTTCCTATCAAGTTGGTTTTCAACCTCAGCCTTATAAATAATAAACATATCCTCAACCTCATTTTTATTCCTTAACAAATAAACCTTAGTATATCTTGAACAATCATCCACAAAGGTTATATAATATCTTTTACCTCCTTTACTTTCACAATTCTTATAATCAGCCAAGTCGGTATGGATAAGTTCTAACAATTCAGTTTGCCTATTGGTCACTTCCTTAAAAGGTTTCTTAGAGTGCTTTGCTTCCACGCATACTTGACATTTATCCTTGTCATAAGAAATCAGATTAGGCAACAAGTTAATGGATTTAGTGTTAACATGTCCAAGTCTAGAATGCCAAATATCAATGGACTCAACGATATAAGCAGAAGAAGTAGATGCATTCATTTCAACATCAAGAACAAACAAACCACCATTACAAAAACCTTTGCCAACAAACTGACCATTCTTAGACATGACTAACTTATCAGACTCAAAAGTAAGTTTAAGACCAGCCTTATTAAGTAAAGCACCATAAATTAAGTTTCTACGCATATCAGGCACATAGAGCACATTTTCAAGAGCTAAAACTTTGCCAGAAGTGAGTTTTATGTGCACCTTGCCAATGCTGAGGACTGGAACCTTGCTGGAGTTGCCAACATACACTACCTCTTTCTCATCAACATCTTTGAGCTCCTTGTAAAGATCCTTGTTGGTGCAAATATGGCGTGTAGCTCCTGTGTCAACAATCCATTCCACCAACCTTCCAACCAGATTAATTTCAGACACCATTGCAGCAATTATATCATCACCCTCACTTGAGCCTTCGACAACATTAGCTTGTGGCTTGTTGGATTTGTAATTTTTGTAGCCACCACGTTGATTGTTGTCTTTCTTTTGGAACTTCCCACCATGTGCATTGTTGCGATTCCCTTGATTTTGTTGTCTTTCTTCATAAGCTTTCTTGGCCTTACACTTGAAAGCGTGATGACTAGGCTTGTCACACCACCAACAATTTCCTGTCATTGTCTTTATTGATTTATCAGCATTTTGTGGTTTGTTGTATTGATCATAGCTCCTCTTGTTTGTACCTGTATTCCTGTACTCAACAACATTAGCCTTAAAAGTGTTAGTAGCATTAGTCCTGGCACAATCCTGGCTCCTTGTGGCATCCTCAATTTTGATATGACCAATCAGCTCCTGCAACTTCATATCTTTCTTCTTATGCCTCAGATGTTTCTTATACTCATCCCAACTAGGAGAAGGCAACTTCTCAATAAGAGCATTAGCCTGCATATACTCGCACAACACCATCCCTTCACCAAGAATTTCAAAAACCATATTTTCATATTCATGTATTTGATCCATTATTGGTTTACCATCAGTAACTTGAAATTTTAACCATCTTGCTACAACATATTTCTTAGTACCAAAATCACCAGTACCATACTTAGTTTCCAGAGTATCCCAAATTCCTTTAGCGGTCTTAGTTTTGCAGTAGATGTCAAACAGATTATGGACCATGTAGTGTAACATGACACCTCTAACCGTGTTATTATCTTTTACAGCTTTGGGGTCGGGTTTGACAATTTCAGACGAACAAAACTCTTCAGTGGATTGTGGTTCTTGAAATAACACATATTCAATCTCATATTGCGAGAAATAAAACAGAATTTTTTCGGACCATCTCCTATAATTTTTCCCATCTAAAAGTTCCATCTTACTAAGGTTTGGGACAATTTTGTGTGACAGAGTGAAATGATTGACATGAGTATTAGGAGTGGTGGGAACAATTTCTCGATTGATATTAGTATCGTCAGAATTTCCAGATTGGTTTGTCATTGTTTGAAATTGAATAAAACAGTAGACAATAAGAAAGATCAGAAAAGTTCTCTTACTGATTTAGATTGAAAGAATTATGAACTTAGCTGATTAAAAATACCCTTAATCGAGACGCCATGTAAGACACTGCCCTAAATCAGTAAGACCCCCACACAGGTGCTCCTTGGGTTCCGTGGTCACCGATTCCAGGGTTAATGCCTCCTTCCGCGCAATGTTGCACACCAAAGACGGAAGTGGGAACTGTTCTCAAACTGCGAAAATATAGTAGAGGAAGAAAAGAGAAGAAGATGATTTGTAATATTTGTTGTGTATGTAATCTGAGGAGGAAGAGAGTTTTTATAGTATACAAGAGGCTCCTCCAACAGTCAGAAAGTTAATGGTGAAGATTCTGAGATTAATGGCCATAAAATCGAACAATGAATGCGGAATTGATTGTGTAATAAAAACACAACAGCTAGAAAAGAATCCGATGTAAAAGCAAAAAGGGGCCCTACCACACCGCGCAAGTGTCACGTGTAACGAGCATGAGCCGGACGGGCGGCGGCGGCAGCGCGCGCGTGGGGAGACTATAGTCTATCCCCTATAGTCTAGTTAACACTTAGTTAACCCACTTCATATATAAACACAACATTCCCCCACTATTCTTGCAATGTGGGACAAATGTTGTCTTACTTAATTTTTGGAGCAACTAACTCCAACATGTGAAAATCAGGGTTGTCTTTAATATTTTGGGGGTCTGGTGTGAAATTTAAATAGTAGAGTCTCTAGTATTAATGTATGTTTTCATTAGGGTTTTTAATATTATACTGTAATTGTTACCCCGTATAATTAAAATTTACCAACTACTACTAAAGTAATATTTCTTCAAAAACTGCTTGAATCCACCAGACCCGTCATGGTACATGGACAAGAGTGCTTCTCTCACATGACGTCTAATCACGTCATAAAGTCACAAATAGATCGAGTTTAAGTAAAATCGCGAATGTACTCACAATTAGGTGTTAATGTTGTGAGTTATGTGGAAATTTAGGTGGTTATTTGTAAAAAAAACAACATATTAGGTGGTAATTTGTAAAAGAAGGTTATATACAAAAAAAATCTTTCGAATAATGGTTTTAACTGTTTGGAAATCGTTTTCATATACTTTTATAACGCTAAACAGAGAATGATTATGGGCGTGTTATTTCATAACATTTGTAACTGTCTTCTTAGGCTAGTTTTCGAGTACTGCAAGCGACCGTAGGCCATAGCCGAACCAAGCGGTTCGCACCTTAAACTGGCATTATCACAACTCGCGTACTTCATCTTTTCTCGCTTGAGCTTTGAACTTCACAAATGGCATTACTTTCATGCCTCTCTTGGCCCATTACAAACATCATATCATCATATCATATCATATCATATAATATATTAATCCTGTAAGTTACTATTTACATGGCATCATATAATTTCACCAAATATGACATGTCATTTTATGGGTAAATAAGAGCATCTTAAACCAGAAAAATGATATATTGCTAAAATCATATCATATAATATATTAATCCTCTAAGTTACCGTTGACATCATATAATTTCACCAAATATGACATGACATTTTATGGGTAAATAAGAGCATCTTAAACCAGAAAATGATTTACTGCTAAAATTCTTTACTAATTTAATGAATTGATTGTGTATATTAATTACGTTGTATGATACCAAACTTTTAATATATTTAGATTTTATTTAGGGAAAAAACATTATTCTAATAAAAAATAAAAACCATTCTATTTCTAACTAAGATCTCTTTGAAAATATAAACAAGTCGATGTAAAATAAAGTACCTTTTTTTTTTTTCTGGGAATAAATACATGTAATAATTTTTTTAAAGTAACTTTTGTTATATGGAGAAGACCAACCCTAATTAATATTGTCAAAGAAATGCCTTCTATTTTATTGAAATTATGATTCATCAGGCAAATCACGGATATTATGATCACTTTAAATTAATTTTAGGTGCGTTAAATAAATATTTTTCACTAATCTTTTTATATAAGGTTGAGCTCACATGCCGTATGGATGTTGGTAGACCTATCAAACCGTTTGGACGAGTGAGAACGTAAGCCAGGTCATACTGCTCGCGTCAGAATACAGTTTGGGTCATATGGATTACGTGTCGGATTATGGTCAAAATACATGGAAAAAATTGTGTCGAACACCTTTTTTACACTATTTTTAAATCGAGAATTAATATTTTTAAAAAAATTAAAACAAATTTAATATTAATATTTTAATCATATTAAATAGTTATAGAAGTACTAATTATATTGACACAATTATAGAAATTAAGTTATTTTAATTATTATTTATTATTAAGTTATAAAAAATTATAATATTAATTTTTTAATTATCATATTGTATGGAGTAATATAATAATCCTCTTAGTTACTGTTGACATGACATCATATAATTTCACTAAATATGACATGATATTTTATGGATAAATAAGAGCATCTTAAACCAGAAAAATGACATACTGCTAAAATTCTTTCCTAATTTAATGACAATGATTGTGTATATTAACTACGTTGTATGATATCTAACTTTTAATATATTTAGATTTTATTTAGGGAAAAAATGTTATTCTAATAAAAAATAAAAACCATTCTATTTCTAACTAAGATCTCTTTGAAAATATAAAAAAGTCGATGTAAAATAAATACTTTTTTTTTTCTGGGAATAAATACATATAATAAAATTTTTTTTTTATAGTAACTTTTGTTATCTGTAGAAGACCAACTCTAATTAATATTGTCAAAGAAATGCCTTTTATTTTATTAAAATTATGATTCACCAGGCAAATCACGGCCTCACGGGTACTATGATCACTTTAAATTAATTTTAGGTGTGTTAAATAAATATTTTTCACTAATCGTTTTATATAAGGTTGAGCTCACATGCCGTATGGATGTTGGGAGATCTGTCAAACCGGTCGGACGAGTTGGAACGTAAGGCAGGTCATACTGGTCTAGTCAGAATACATTTTGGGTCATATGGGTTAGGGGTCGGATTATGGACAAAATACGGGGAAAAATAATGTCGAATGCCTTTTTTTACATTATTTTTAAATCAAGAAAGTATTTTAAAAAAAAATTAAAACATATTTAATATTAATAATTTAATCATATTAAATAGTTATAGAAGTATTAATTATATTGACACAATGAAGAAGAACCGGTCTCTCTCTTCTTTATCTCTCTTAAAACCTCTCTAGATTGGTGATTCTTGCGTAGCACTCAAGCTTGTCGGAGTTTGTCGATCATGGCCCGAGGCCGGCCGCCGCGAGCAATAGGCCCTCAACAACCTATTGGCTCTTCAGGAAACTCAAGTACTACTGTTGTACCAGGTTCTTCTTCATCCTCTTCGGAGGATTCTGGCAATCCATCTGAACCAATTAATTCGGTTGGGGACGATTCAGGGGTTCCAGTAAAGGAGACCGCGGAGCCTGCTAAGGAAGTTCCAAAGAAGACATACTCTCAGATTCTGAAGAACTCCTCTACAGGTATGAATCTCTCGTTTGTTCAACCTGAGACAGCTTCTGAAATTTCTATCGAGGAAGAGGATATTGTTAATGAAGTTGAATACTAGCAAACTACTCTGGTAGGCACAGTCCTGGGAAAGCAATCATCTCTAGTGCAAATTGAAACCCTAGTTTTCAAATTCTGGTCTCATATCACCACGCCTGAAATCATGTACTTTGCCAAGGGTTTGCTTATGTGGAAGATATGCAGAAAATTAGGTCTGACACTTGGAATGTTAATGGCTTTCCTCTTGTTTTCAAATCCTGGAGTCCAACTATTATTGATGAACTGAATATTACTCATGTGCCAGTTTGGGTGCTTTTTCCTAGTCTAGATCCTTGCTTCTGGTCTCAGACTGCTCTTAGTAAGGTTGCTTGTGCTATTGGGCACCCTATCTGTGCGGATGAGCATACTACCAATAAGAGTAAGTTAGCTTTTGCTCGTTTTTTATTGATGTGGATCTCTCTAAGGAGTTGCCTAAGGCTATTCAGATTAACTCTCCCTATCGTGGTACACTCTTACAGAAGGTGGAGTATGAATGGCTACCCTACTTTTGTTCAGTGTGTAAGAGGGCATGACATTCTAAGGAAAGGTGTAGCATAGCTAACCCTAAGCCTAAGATGGCTTATAAGCCTAAACCAGCACACAAGCCTAAGGTTCAGGAAGTAGTTACTACTCCACCCTCTGGTCAGTTAGGTAAGTCTGGTCCATCTAAGACGGCTACATCACCAAAGAAGTCTGCTACTTTTAATCTCTCTAATAGATTTGTGGCCCTTCAACATGAGTCTATTTTGGAGCCAGTTGCAGTTGAATCAGATCCTTCTAAGACTATTTATGCTATTGAGACAAATTCATAGGAGGTCAATTTACCTGAGGAAGATGTTTTCACTTAGGATGTGGGTTTGCTGGTGGAGCCAGGGAAATCTCCCTCCTCATGATTCTCTCAACATGGAACATTAGGGGGCTTAATGAACCCCTTAAACAACAAGAAGCTTTGAGCTTCTTGCTGGAAAATAAAGTGGACTGTGGTGCCATAATTGAGACTCATGTTAAAACTAAGGCACTGTTGGGTATTTGTGGTAGTTCTTTTTCTGGATATCAGATGATTCATAATAATGACATGCATCCTAATGGTAGAATTTGGATTTTTTGGACTTCTTCAACTGTCTCTCTCACTGTGCTTTCTAAATCTACCAGCATATACACTGTCTCTTGCTTCACCATGCTTCTCAAAGGCAGTATGAAGTGACATTTGTTTATGCTTTTAATACTAGATTAAAAATGAGGGTTCTCTGGCAATATTTAATGGACATCTCTTCTACACTGACCAACCCCTGGCTCTGTATGGGAGATTTCAATGTTGTCTTAAAAATGGATGAACGGCTGGGTAGTGACCACTTACACTTAGCTGATATGAATGAATTTGGTGCTTGCTTGGATACTTGTGGGTTAACTGATCATTCTTCAACTGGGTGCTACTTTACCTGGAACAACAAACAAGGGGATGGGTTAAGAAGGGCTAAGCTTGACAAGGTTCTTATAAGCTCACAATGGATTAATAATATTAGGTCTACTGTTTCTTTCCTTGAAGCTGGGGTATCCGATCACTCTCCAGCTCTGGTTACTATTCTGGATGCAACTACAGTTCACAAGCAAGGATTTAAATACATGAACTGTTGGGCCCTCTCTCCTGATTTCTTGGATTGTGTTCAGGGGAATTGGTAGAGGGGCTATTTTGGTGGTAAAATCAACACTTTGTTTCAGAAAGTTAAACATCTGAAGAATGCTTTAAAGGGTTTACATTCTAACACTTTTAGTGGTTTAACTAATAGGGTGAAATCCGCTAAGTCTGACTTGCTTGCTTGCCAGACACAGCTCCATGGCTCACCTCAGGATCTTAATCTTTTACATCAGGAAAAGCAGTTGTTGCAGGCCTACACCTATCTTAAGAGAGCTGAAATGCAGGCTTTGCATCAGAGAGCTAAAGTTCATGAGCTGAAGGTTAATGATTCTAGCACTAAATTTTACTACTCTAAGATTGCTGCTAGGAGATTGAGAAACACTATTGGCTATATCCATGATGAGGCTGGTGTTAGCAGAACTGGACTGAAAGAGGTTGTTGCAGGTTTTGTATCTTATTATCAGAATTTGCTTAGGGCTTCTTCCTCTGTTCAACCACTCCCCTCTGATCTTTTTCAGGATAACTTACTTCCCCTGGAAACTCATCCTGATCTTGATAAGTTTGTCCAGGCTAATGAAATTTTGGATGCTTTGAAATCAATAGATAGGAATAAGAGTCCTGACATTGATGGTTACTCTTCTGGGTTTTTCCTTGATGCTTGGAGTGTTGTGGGGCATTATTTTAAAGAGGCTGTCTATGAATTCTTTTCCTCTAGTAAGCTCCCCAAATATGCTAACTCAACTCTCCTAGCTCTTATCCCTAAAATGGATACTCCTTCTTTTGTTAAAGATTTTAGACCAATTGTTTGCTGTACTACTTTTTATAAGGTAGTGAGTAAAATACTGGCTAACAGACTTCAAGGAGTTCTTGAATATATTATTGGATCTGAGCAGGCAGCCTTCATTGCTCATAGGGATCTCTTTGATAATGCTATGATGGCCTATGAGCTGACTTCAAAATATGGAAGAACTTATATTACTCCTAGGTGTCTACTAAAAGTTGACATTAGGAAGGCTTTTGATTCAGTGAGTTGGGAGTTTCTTCATTCCGCATTATTGAATTTTAGGTTCCCTACTAAGTTTATAGGTTGGGTTATGGCTTGTGTGTCTTCCTCTTACTATTCTCTTAGTATCAATGGTGGGGTGGAGGGTTTTTTTCCTGGAAAAAGGGGCCTCGGGCAGGGTGACACCCTATCACCCCATCTTTTTGTTATCTGCATGGAGGTTTTATCTACATTACTTAGGCAATTGCCTAAATATGCTGGATTCTCTTACCATCCCAAGTGTGTTCAGCTGAACCTTACCCATTTGGTTTTTGCTGATGACTTGCTGGTCTTCACTAGAGGTGATCTGCTTGGATATCTTTGATTCTCTTTCTGGCCTTCAGGCTAATCCTACTAAAACTAGTTTGTATTTTGGCGGAGTGCAACCTGATCTTAGGGCTACAATTTTAGAGGCCACTACTTTTTGTGAAGGAGATTTCCCCTTCCGTTATTTGGGCTTACCTCTGTTTAATGCCAGGATCACTAATGCCATGTATCAGCCACTTCTGGATAGGATTAAGGAAAAAATAGCTCATTGGTCTAATCACTTCCTTAGTTATGCTGGCAAAGCTCTTCTGATAAACTCTGTTATTTTTGGGATGCAGAATTTCTGCGGTGCTAGTATGCTACTGCCTAAGGGGGTAATTAAGAAGATTAATAAGCTATGCAAGGATTTTCTTTGGGGAATTAAGGATGGTTATAGAAGGCATGTGTTTATGAGCTGGAAAGATCTTAGTACTCCTAAAAGGGAGGGAGGCATTGGCATAAAGGAAGTTCTTAGTTGGAATTGTGCACAAATGATGAAATGGATTTGGAAAATTCTTTATAGACCTAGCAATATCTGGACTATTTGGGTTAACAGATATATACTCAAGGGGGATGATTTCTGGCAGTCTACTACCAGCATCAGCCATTCTTGGTATTGGAATAATGTGGTAAAGGTGAAGGACTTACTTGTGTCTAAAGCTGGCTCTCCTGGTTTAGCTATGGATTGGCTTCAGTCGTGTTCTGTGCATAACTCTTTTAATGCAGGTCAGATGTATCACCTCATCAGGCAGCATGCTGGGTTAGTCCCTTGGTTTGTTCACGTTCATGACAAAGCATGCTTACCTAAGCACACTTTCCTGGGTATGCTGGCATTGGAAAATAGACTGCACACTATTGATAACTTTGTTCTCCGGGGATTCTTCCTGGTTAACAGATGTGTCCTATGTTGTTGTCATAATGAACACTTGGAGCATTTATTTTTTCAGTGTCCTTTCTCAGCTCTGATTTGAGACTGCATTTCTTCCTGGCTGGGTATCACTTCTTCTACTGTCTTGAGCCATGTCATCAGCTGATTTCAGGTGAATGTTCGAGGCAGATCATCTCAGAGTGGTTGGAAGCGAGCAGGTTTTATGGCAGCCATTTATTACATTTGGATGGAACGCAATAGCAGGATTTTTAGGAGCATCTCCTCTTCTCCCGAATCTCTTTGTATTCAGATTAAGTCTGTAGTTCAAAAAAGAAATTCTCTCTAGTTTTGTTTTTCTTTGGTTTTCTTTGTGGCTTTGTTTTTCCTAGGGGACTTCTCTAGTCTCCTTGTAGAAGAGTGGAACGGATCTTGTATTTTGACTCTTATTTAACGATAATAGATCCATACTTTTCTGCCAAAAAAAAAATTATATTGACACAATTATAGAAATTAAGTTATTTTAATTATTATTGATTACTAAGTTACAAAAATTTATAATATTAATTTTTTAATTATTTATGTAATTAAAAGTATAAAAACTAAAGTTTTATTATTATTATTATTAATATTATTATTATTATTTCAAATAAAATATATAATTATTAATATTTTAACAAAATTCTTAAATCATCTTTAATCTAACAGGTCGATTCGTTCGGGTTGGATTTTGACCCTAAATTAACGGGTCATTTTGGGTTTGGATTAAACTGGTCATTTCGGGTGGGGTTTCGACCCTACATTAACGGGTCATTCAGGTTTGAATTAAACAGGTCCCGGGTTGAGATTTTATTGGTCTTGACCTTGGAAAAAGTAGAACAGGCGCGTCAGGTTTTCAGGTCGGGTCAAAATTTAACATCTCTAGATGTTGGTGTAGGCTTACTCGGCCAAGTAATGCGTCGTGTGTTTCTGTTCAGGCTACTATCCAGGAATACTCGGCCGAGTATGGTAATACTCGACCGAGTAAGGGATACTCGACTGAGTATACTATATACTCGACCGAGTATCCGGTCTAACGGGTTCGCGGTTTGGCTAAAGATGATTAAACTTATAAAACGGGATTTACAGTTTCACTTTTACTTTTTACAAAACTTAAACCTTCAAACGTAATTCTAATCACCTCTAATCTCCCTCAAGATCGTGGATTGTTCGTGAGTCTTGTTCATTACTCTCTTGCGTCGATTGCGTCGGTAAGCCTCTAGTTCTACAAGTTTTGTCAGTTTGTCTTTTAGGATTTACATACCCTAGTTTTGTAATTTGGAGAAAAGGAGAGGTTTTGCATGATTATAATTCGATTGTATGATTATTGTTTGGTGGAGATTTCGTAGAGGAGCCGTTCTAGCTTTCTTGTTGACTCGTAAGTAGTATCAGATTGTGCTAAGAAAGGATTTCCCTATTCAGTTGATTGTATAATTGATTTAAGATGTGTGTTGTGATTTAAATGATATGAATAATATTGCTGGTTGATCGTTGTTAGTTGATTGTATATTGGAGTGTTAGAGTTGAGATGATTGTCGATGATTGCGAGGTGCGTCCTTGGCTGAGTGGAGTCACTTGCGGGTGACTTCCTTAAGGCATATTGTTTATTACCAGATAAATATACGTTATTTCACTTTCTAACTAATACCAACCACCATCCTTATTAGTAGAGATCTCAAAAAGCCTAAGATATAAGGGTGACATTTCTGGGGCAAGCAACACGTCAACAACATCACATATGCGAATTATTTCATCCTTATAAGAGGTGGTTGTGCTCGTCAACTACAAATAAATACAAGAAAAATCATAACATTTGGAGAATTATTAAGAAGAATCATTTCAAGAAACCATCATTTGTGAAAGAAGATTATGAACAAAGACGGTAGTATATATTTTGAATGTTATTATTAACCTACAAAAATTACATTGTGTAAGAAAACCGTAAATTGTGTATGTCAATTACGTTCAATAAATGCATATATACTGTAAAAGCTACAATGTTTACATATTGTAAAAGCTATTGTCTACCAAATACGGAGTATGTACAACAGTAACTAAAATGACTACTCAATGCCACGTGTTGGCTTAATGCCACATGAAATATTACATAATGCCACGTGTCGAGGTTAATGCCATGTGTCGCACTTCTAAATCTTTTCAAAGTAGTATGACAAAAGATGCAAAATTATTTAATGCAATTTATTTTATAAACCGAAATTTGGAAATGAAAGGTCAATATTCAAGTCCAACATTAAGAAAACTTATTGTGGGTAGTAGCATTTATCCCCTTTAATCTAATTACTCTTCAACTAATATAGATTCTGTGCAATGCATGCGCGGTATATATATAAATTTTTTATATTTTAGAGTGTTATTTAAATCGGCACCTCAGTCCTCATTAATATTCAAGATTTCACTCCATTGTATTTTGATATGAAACAAAAAAAATGGAAATGGAAAAATAATCACAGAGAATTGATTAAATTTATGAAATGTGTAATGAAAATAATTTTTTTTACCATAAAACTACGAATTTCATTTTACAAATTTTCTCCAATATTTTTGATGAATTGTTTTAGCACTAACCTAGATAAGTAAATGTCAAGTTATTTTATAAAGTAATAATTATTGCAATATGAAAAATTTAGCATAGTTTAATATCAAATTTATTTTATTATATTGTAAAAATCATAATTTTAAATTTAATTATAAAACTAGAATTTAAGTATAAGATTATAATTTAAGAAAAAGATAATAGTTTATTGAAAAAACTTTAACTTGTTTCTTTATTCCCTTTGTAACACCCGCGAATTTTCCATTTTGTCAATTTTAATTTAATTAACCGTTCTATTGTCTCATTTATATTTTAAATTATTTAATTTAATTAATTTCATTATTAAACATGATTTTTATAAATATCATATTTTTAAAGCTTAAGTTATACAAAATAAATATTTTGGTCGGATAATAATGATAATAATAATATTATTCTCCGTCTCGAGTTATAGTAGATTTGGGACGAAAATCCTAGTGGATACCGACTCACTTTGAGTTATCGGGCTTAACTTGACTCATGGGCCTTTTCCCCCTCTTTTCTCTACACAAAACCTCAACTAAACCCTCACAACTTCATCTCCCTCACTTCTAATTTAAAAATTTCCCAACAAACACATCTCCATTGTTAAACCCTTTCCTCTCAACCCTAAAATCACCATAACTCACTCAATTCTTCACCAATCTCGTTCCTTTTCACACCATTCTCTTCCTTTTCTCATTTCCCTTCTTTCTAAGTAAGAAAGTTGCCATCTTTTCCTCTATTTCAAAATTCTCATCTTACAAGGATGTGGATTCTTGACTTAATACCTTTATTTTTGTGTTTAGGGAGAACTTGGACAACCCGGAGGAGGATAGCTACATCATTGACGAGTCTTTAGAAGATTGAAGTGCAAAAAGGTAACGGTGATGGGTTACTCGACTTTTATGTTAAAATTGTGTGGTTTTATGTAGTTATAATCTCATATGAATGTTAAAAGTTGTATCTTTCATGATTGGTGCTAATTTGGTTGTTGAATATCATGCTTGTTTGCAATTCTCACATGTATGGATGAAAATCTCATGCTACATCTCTTGAATCCGAAATTACCCATTCACATGCTCAAACATGTTGTTTTTCCGAGTTAGAATCATGCTAGGATACGTAAACAATTGATGAGAAACAATTTTTGTTGGTTTCAAATGGTTTGGAAGTGTTTTGCATTGAACCCGTGTGTTTGTAGTCCCAGTAGGGTGATGGCCGTGGCCTCTTTGGCCGGGAGATTCTGTAAGTTTTGGACATATTTTAGTAAGCTGTAGTCCCAGTAGGGTGACGGCGGCGGTCTCTTGACCGGTGGGAGTACACTAAGGGTTTTAGGTGATTTTGAGTTTGGGCGTATTCCCAGCCGGGTGACCGTCGGCCGGTCTACTGACCGGCTGGGAGTGCACTGAAGGTTTTATGTGTTTTTTGAAATTTGGCCGTATTCCCAGCCGGTGGACCGGCAAAATGGTCTCTTGACCATGGGAGCGCACTTGTAAGTTTTATTAAACTTCGATTTTGGCATGTTGTCCCAGGCCGGTGGCCCGCGGCCGGTACCCTCCCTTGGGAGTCCTCTGTGTGTTCCTTTTCACTTGTAACCTCTAATGATAAATGGTTTATGCATGTATCTTCTTCCTTATCGGTAATTGGTTAATTTAAGACTTATTGACGTTATAATCATGCAACTATTGTTACTCGTATTTGTGGCCGGGAGTGTGACGGTTTACATTGTGTGACTACTCGACATTCCTCATTTATTTGCCCTCGGACATTGGTCACGATTAGGTGCCATTGTTTCTGAGTTGGGCTATCTTCCTTCCGCCTCTTCGGACCTTGGAGTACGGCTAGGTACCATTGTTCCGATTTGGGGTTACTCGACCTTGGGGCACGGCTAGGTGTCATGGATCGAGTCTTGGATACGATTTGGGATTGTATGTCGAATCGGGTGTCGTCCATCCCGAGAGTCGGCGATTTAGACTAGGACCGTATTATGATCGTCGTCCTACCAGGAGTTTGGAGTCTAGGGGTTGTCTTGTTTTGAGTCAATCCTTTGTAAATGTCTTGCTTGTTACGGTCATTGGCGTGTTCTTATATACGAGAGTGCACGTCTTCTATGATTGTTTGTGAGAGTCTTGGTCCTATCGGATACTAGTGGTGAGATGCAAGCCCCTAGTTGCGATATGATCGCCGGGATTGATGTTCCCATCCGTTCTTATGGTGAGATGCAAGCCATAAGTATGAATGTGACATTAGTAGCCACGTCCCGTGCTATGGTTGTTAAGAGGTTTTCAAGTAATGGCTATTGGTTTCCATCCATGTATTTTCTATTCAATTGATCCGATGTTTACCTTCTTCATATGATTCGATGCCTAATCTCATATCCATGTTTTGGTTACCTTGAATGCATGTTTAATATAATGTGCCATGCCTATCTCATTAAGAATGCAATGTGCCTATCTCATTATGATTATCGTTTATATTCCCTTGTTCATATTATTCAAGTATGATGCATGATCAATATGTTTGATTAAGTTCTTGCTTATGTGCATTTTGACATATTGTGGCTGGGAGAACCCTGAGTTACTCCCCACTGACTGTGGCGTTCATGTTTACATGAATGACGGGTTTGTGATGCGATTATGGGAAGACGTGTGAGCTAGCGAGAACGTTGAACCTTGGACCTTAGTTATAGTTTGCTTAGACTCACCTATCGTTAGACTTGTGTTTATTCGTGGGATATCTATTCCCCATCGCACTCCGTTTTTAATTGTAAAACTTATTCATCTTACTCTTCATTTTCGTTTGATCACTTATGGTGGATTTCACACTTTAAACTTTAAAGGTTTTAAAAATCTCGTAATTTCCGCTTTAAATTTGATGCCCTATCGAGGGGTGTCACAGTTGGTATCAGAGCATGTGTTGCTCCCGACGCACACACGTGTACCCTGAATTTAAATTGAACTTGACCCCAAATAATGAATGAGAGATGGGTAGAACTAAGGACCTAAGTTGGTAGTCTCTTTGTGCATGCTATTTGTTAGGTGCTAACATGGTTGACTCTTTTGGTGTCTTGAGAAGATGGTACGACCAACCAAGGTGGAGAATACTATCATGGAAGCTCTTACTCTAATTCTTCGGAATCAACGAAATGCCAATGCTCAAGTTAATCATCGCTCTAACCGCCGTGGCAAGAGGCCATCTGTGCCCTCACCCTCCTCGTCTTCTAGCAAGAAGAGGTTGGTGCCGAGAGTCCAAGGACAAGGAGTACAAGACCATGGAGGACAAGAGCCAGTAGTGCAAGAGCCTAATGGACAAGTCCCTACATCTACTAATAGGCTTAAGAAGAACCGCAAGTGCTTCAAGTGTGGGCAACCTTATCACCCCGGGATTGGATGCTATAATATGCCCTTGAAGTGTTACCATTGCAAGAAGCCCGGACATCTCTTCAAGAATTGCCCCGAGAAGAAGACTACCCCTCCTCCTCTCCCTCATGCTCCGGAAGCCGAGCCAAGAAGAGTCAATCTTGTCGAGAATAAAGTCGGAACCACCGTTCCTCCCGACACCGTTATGGGTGTGTTTTCTATCCTTGATCCACCTTTTCTTACTTTTATCCCGTGATGCTCATCCTTCCTTTCTAAACTCTCTTTTGCTTTACCTTTGAAGCTAGTTTGGTACCCACCCGACCTATTCTTCGTTTTTGTTTCTCCTTACATAACATCTTGCATATGGATCTCTTTCTCTTGAAGAATGTCTTTACCGTCTTGAAGATACCTCCCTCTCTTCGAGCACCTTTTCATATTCCCTTATCTTTGTGCTTCTATGCCTTTCGCAACTCTTATTCCATATCTTGGGAGTTGTCTTTGTACCTTTTCTCCTTATAATGCCCCTCTTGTACACCTTCATCTTTGCCTTATGGAATGTTAACTTTGGTCGGAAAATTTGACTTTTGTAGAACTTGGTTGTGGTTGACCCTTAACCCTAGTTTTGAGAGGTTGTAACGTTAGAAAGGCTTAGGTAGTGTGATGAGACATACTTAGTGATTCTTATACCTAATTCCTTGACAAAGTGAGTATAATTGATTGGTGGATTCTTTGTGTTAGGAATGAGTTGCCTATGTGATTAAAGTTATAGAACTTGGCTTTGTTGTTTATGTTTGGGATTTGAAAGCTTAGTAGGTTGAGCGTTGTTACCTTAGGAGTAATCGTAGAGTGAGTCTATGATATGAGCTTGGAAGAAAACCCACTTTTAGATGTTAATGATCCCGTATAGATTGGTGATGCGATTTAATTTTAGTTGCCCCTTGAGAATTTTGTTGAGAAGTCTTTGTTAATGCACACTTTGGTTTTTAAAACTTTGAGGTTGTATCGAGTACTTGAGATAAAGAGATGTTGTTATACTCGAGTGGTAGATTTACCTAAGGAAATCCTAACATGTGATAGGATAGGTGAACGAGGAATCTAACCAATTTATCAACCCTTAAGCGAGCGTTTATTTTTACCTTGATCAGTCATAGAGGTGCAATACTTTAAGAGAGACTTGCATATAAGGAATGAGATGAATTGCCTTTACCCTCGTTTTGGAATTTGGTCGTTTTGTCACAAAGGTACAATATCCTAATAGGCGTGACCTTGTTAGAGAGAACCTTAAGTCTTAGGAAGCGCAGGGGTTAAGCCTTGAAATCCTCCCTCGTACCTTTAATCATCTTCCTTCCCTTCGTTCATACCTTGATTAGATTTATTTCTTAAGTATAAAAGTTTACTTGTTGTTTCCTTGCCTTGAATACCTCTTTAATTCTAATGTCTCTTCCTGGTGTTAACTAGTTACCTTTACTATTGACTCCTTTAATCTCACACCTCGTCATGTTCATGTATCCCATTGAAATTTCCTATCATTTCTTGACCTAGTTATTGCTCTTGTTTCTTTAGTGGAGTGATGGCATTGTTGGCTACGTTGTAGAGTGAGTGAGGTACTCTTAGAGGATTCTTTGTGAACCTTGATTTCGTCAAAATTGGATTAGTGGAACTCGAGTTGAGTTGGGTAGGAAATTGTATGACAAACCTATTTACTTTTGGTTGGTGGTCTTTATGAATTGGGGAATGTGATCATCTATGCTTGTGAATTCGGGTGTAAGTAAGATTTTGGTTTGGAGTGTTAGAAAGTATGAAGACCTTGAGATTTTGACCTTTGATTAAGGATTTTACCATAGTGAGAACTCCTAGTAGTCGATAGTTGGTTATGTGTGTAACTCTGTTAGTAGTTTTGATCTTTCGTGGAAATCGTTTATAGATGAATTATATTTGAGGGTATGGAATCACAATTGTGGTGGAGTGACTTGACCCACGGGATAGCATAGGAGTAAAGTGTGCAAGTATTCTGAGGAAATTCTTGGGAGTTATGTGGTCATGAGTTACCGTTCTGGATGACTTTGTTGTTTGAGATTTGACTTTCTAGCGTTTCCTTGTTGTTTAAATTCCTTCCTTCCTTAAGCATAAGCATTTCCCTTCATACCTCTCTTCTTCGCTTCACCATGCTCCTCCTTTGAACTTGATACTTGTAACCTGTGAAACTCTATATTTGACATCCTTGTTGATTTAACTTCAATTCTTACCCTATGAAATTCATCATAGCTCTTTTGTTGGTTAAGTTTGAACCCTCTTAGCGTACCTTGTTTTCATGATATGTAAGTTCTTTTCATTTCGTCCTATTTCTAAACATTTCAAGCTACCAGTTTTGATCCATTGTTAAAAGTTTATGTTACTTTTACAAAACCCTCCCTATTTTAAAGGTTTGAAAATGAGAACTTGATTTAGTTCTCCTTTTGTTCTACGAGCATAACTTCTTTTTATTGATTTTTAATTGCTAGACCGAGTTACTTTTAACTTTGCTCAATTTCTAACTAACTTTGATCTACTTATGATTTCGTTGTCAAGAGTTTAATATTATATTTTCGGAAATTTGACTCCCTTTTGAATTTAAAAGTGAAACCTTTATCTCTAATTTGGCTTTGGCAAAAGAAAATTTGAGTGAATTACCTTTTTCTTTCGATTTTGACGTTGATCGGATGTTAGAACTCGTTATTTGAAACGTTTAATAACTTGTTCTACGCTTGTCGACGAGTGACTTTTGTCTTAAATTTGTCTTTGACTTGGAATGTTAGCGTTCTTGTGTGCACGACAAGAGCAATTTCGTTCCATGAATGAGACTTATACTACTTTTGAAAAAAAAAACTCTTCATTAATGTTTCTAAAAGTATTTTGATTTTCGATTTACTCAAATGATTTGCTTTTGACCATATCTTCGATTTGGGATGTAATGTTCTTGAATGCGCAACGAGAGCACTTCTGTTCCTTTAATGAGAATCTGGTTCTGTCGGAAAATTTTATTTGAAACTTTTGAAAGGATTTTGATTCTTGCGATAAGTAACCTTTTAATGTTTTGGTTACCGATTTCAAAACTCCGATTTTATTTTTTTTATATGACTTTTCATTTCTATTTTCAAGTTTCGAGGACGAAACTTTTTAAAAGATGGGGTGATTGTAACACCCGCGAATTTTCCATTTTGTCAATTTTAATTTAATTAACCGTTCTATTGTCTCATTTATATTTTAAATTATTTAATTTAATTAATTTCATTATTAAACATGATTTTTATAAATATCATATTTTTAAAGCTTAAGTTATACAAAATAAATATTTTGGTCGGATAATAATGATAATAATAATATTATTCTCCGTCTCGAGTTATAGTAGATTTGGGACGAAAATCCTAGTGGATACCGACTCACTTTGAGTTATCGGGCTTAACTTGACTCATGGGCCTTTTCCCCCTCTTTTCTCTACACAAAACCTCAACTAAACCCTCACAACTTCATCTCCCTCACTTCTAATTTCTGAAATTTCCCAACAAACACATCTCCATTGTTAAACCCTTTCCTCTCAACCCTAAAATCACCATAACTCACTCAATTCTTCACCAATCTCGTTCCTTTTCACACCATTCTCTTCCTTTTCTCATTTCCCTTCTTTCTAAGTAAGAAAGTTGCCATCTTTTCCTCTATTTCGAAATTCTCATCTTACAAGGATGTGGATTCTTGACTTAATACCTTTCTTTTTATGTTTAGGGGAGAACTTGGACAACCCGGAGGAGGATAGCTACATCATTGACGAGTCTTTAGAAGATTGAAGTGCAAAAAGGTAACGGTGATGGGTTACTCGACTTTTATGTTAAAATTGTGTGGTTTTATGTAGTTATAATCTCATATGAATGTTAAAAGTTGTATCTTTCATGATTGGTGCTAATTTGGTTGTTGAATATCATGCTTGTTTGCAATTCTCACATGTATGGATGAAAATCTCATGCTACATCTCTTGAATCCGAAATTACCCATTCACATGCTCAAACATGTTGTTTTTCCGAGTTAGAATCATGCTAGGATACGTAAACAATTGATGAGAAACAATTTTTGTTGGTTTCAAATGGTTTGGAAGTGTTTTGCATTGAACCCGTGTGTTTGTAGTCCCAGTAGGGTGATGCGCTCAGCGGTCTCTTGGCCACCGACCGTGGGAGATTCTGTAAGTTTTGGACATATTTTAGTAAGCTGTAGTCCCAGTAGGGTGATGACGCGGCCGGTCTCTTGACCGGTGGGAGTACACTAAGGGTTTTAGGTGATTTTGAGTTTGGGCGTATTCCCAGCCGGGTGACCGGCGGCCGGTCTACTGACCGGCTGGGAGTGCACTGAAGGTTTTATGTGTTTTTTGAAATTTGGCCGTATTCCCAGCCGGTGGACCGGCAGCCGGTCTACTGACCGGCTGGGAGCGCACTGTAAGTTTTATTAAACTTCTGATTTTGGCATGTTGTCCCAGCCGGTGGCCCGGCGGCCGGTACCCCTCCCGGCTGGGAGTCCTCTGTGTGTTCCTTTTCACTTGTAACCTCTAATGATAAATGGTTTATGCATGTATCTTCTTCCTTATCGGTAATTGGTTAATTTAAGACTTATTGACGTTATAATCATGCAACTATTGTTACTCGTATTTGTGACCGGAGTGTGACGGTTTACATTGTGTGACTACTCGACATTCCTCATTTATTTGCCCTCGGACATTGGTCACGATTAGGTGCCATTGTTTCCGAGTTGGGCTATCTTCCTTCCGCCTCTTCGGACCTTGGGGTACGGCTAGGTACCATTGTTCCGATTTGGGGTTACTCGACCTTGGGGCACGGCTAGGTGTCATGGATCGAGTCTTGGATACGATTTGGGATTGTATGTCGAATCGGGTGTCGTCCATCCCGAGAGTCTGGCCAGATTTAGACTAGGACCGTATTATGATCGTCGTCCTACCAGGAGGTTGGAGTCTAGGGGTTGTCTTGTTTTGAGTCAATCCTTTGTAAATGTCTTGCTTGTTACGGTCATTGGCGTGTTCTTATATACGAGAGTGCACGTCTTCTATGATTGTTTGTGAGAGTCTTGGTCCTATCGGATACTAGTGGTGAGATGCAAGCCCCTAGTTGCGATATGATCGCCGGGATTGATGTTCCCATCCGTTCTTATGGTGAGATGCAAGCCATAAGTATGAATGTGACATTAGTAGCCACGTCCCGTGCTATGGTTGTTAAGAGGTTTTCAAGTAATGGCTATTGGTTTCCATCCATGTATTTTCTATTCAATTGATCCGATGTTTACCTTCTTCATATGATTCGATGCCTAATCTCATATCCATGTTTTGGTTACCTTGAATGCATGTTTAATATAATGTGCCATGCCTATCTCATTAAGAATGCAATGTGCCTATCTCATTATGATTATCGTTTATATTCCCTTGTTCATATTATTCAAGTATGATGCATGATCAATATGTTTGATTAAGTTCTTGCTTATGTGCATTTTGACATATTGTGGCTGGGAGAACCCTGAGTTACTCCCCACTGACTGTGGCGTTCATGTTTACATGAATGACAGGTTTGTGATGCAGATTATGGGGAAGACGTGTGAGCTAGCGAGAACGTTGAACCTTGGACCTTAGTTATAGTTTGCTTAGACTCACCTATCGTTAGACTTGTGTTTATTCGTGGGATATCTTTTCCCCATCGCACTCCGTTTTTAATTGTAAAACTTATTCATCTTACTCTTCATTTTCGTTTGATCACTTATGGTGGATTTCACACTTTAAACTTTAAAGGTTTTAAAAATCTCGTAATTTCCGCTTTAAATTTGATGCCCTATCGAGGGGTGTCACACCCTTGATAGTAAGAGGATTCATTTATTTATTTATTAGACATCTTCATTATAGAAAAGTAACATGTGTTTAGAAGATCCTATATAAATTGATTTAATCGGTGAAGCATGATATGAAAGATTAATTTACGAGTCTCATGGTAAACATGACTTGCAAACTAGGGTGTAGTCCTGTTTGCATGTACTCATGTGGCTTACTCAATGCATCAATTCGTAAATGACGACAACTATGGATTCTCACGTTATCTATAAGAAAACATTAGTTCGAAGAGTATGCCTTATTTTTGTTAAAACGCAACATTTAACAAAAATGAACAACTGCAAATGAAATCCGTGAATTTCACAGGTCCCAAAACGTTAAATTATTTTTTATTATAAAAGTTATATAAAATTAAGTTTTTAATTGTATTTGCAATTTAAAGTATTAAAATTAATTATTTTTTATTTATTTTTTCAAATATAGTATAAAATTATTAATATTTCAATAAAAGTCTTGATTTATCTTTTATCCAGCGACTTGACTGGTTTCGATTGAGTTTCAACCTAAATTGATAGGTAATTTCGGGTCCGGCTTGAATGGTTCGTGGGTCAACATTTCCAGCTTCTGATATGGAAAAAACGGTCGAGTTGAAATTTGTCATGTTTAGACAACAGTCAGTATTCAATAATAAACATTTAGGTCGATTAGAAAGGGTTGATCCCTTGATCTAATTCGGATTTCGAGTCAGACTCAAGACTTCGGATGCGGGATAAGTTCAACTTATTCAGATCCATCACTTTTGCCTGGTGTTTAATTGAACTTCGTGTACAAGCCCAACATTTTTCATTGTATGATACTACGATGTGCAAAATTTGTCTTACTAATTAGGCCACGTTCTTTTGAGCTGAATGCACCAGAACTAAATTAAAATGAGTTGAAGTGAGATGAACTGAGTGAGCTTGAGTGAACTGTACTACTAAATGGAGCTACATTGAATTGTAGTGGGCTGAAATGAATAGAATAGAGCTGAATCGACTTACCAATTTTATAATTACTTATTAATTCATTTAACACAAATTGTTGAATAGGACGATCTCTTAACAAAAGACCGACTTATTACTTAAGACTAAAAGCCCAAAGCAAAAATAGAAAATCGAATAATTTGTTCTAAAAAGAGAGAAAAAAAATTGGTAACTGTTAGTCTATTATACATTAAGGCTCTGTTTGGTAAACTAGCTGAAAAGATAGCTGAAACCTGAAAAGATAGCTGAAAACTGAAAAGATAACTGAAATCTAAAAAGGTAACTGATAAGGTAGCTGCAAATTAGAAACTGATAAGGTAGCTGATTATATAAGAAAATGTTTAGCAAATTAACTGAAAAGGTAACTGATTTTGATGTAATGATGTAAAAGGATATGATAATTATTTAATAGTATAGATTTAAAGGGTAAATACGGAAAATCAAACCAAATCAGGTACCTGAAATTTCAAATGCTACTCTAGATAGCATTTCATTTCAGGTAGCTTATTTGGTTAAATGAGCTACTTGCCAAACGCTTACAAAAAAATAAGGTACCTGAAATTTTGGTCAAATAAGGTACTTTGACCAAATCAGATACCTGAAATGCCTTGTCAAACGGAGCCTAATACTACACCATACCACCTCCTTCAACCTCTTGTTGCATTCCCTTTTACTACGTCCCTCTGTTGGAGTGTCCCCGACAATAATGCGATCACAATTGTCGATCATGATGATCACATGTTTAAATCTCATTTTTAAGAATACGTAAGGGATGATTCATTATATAGTCAACTGATCAACATTAATCAGTAACGATTGGCTTGCTAGAGTTTGACGTTACTATCGTGGGACAGTGGTGGTCAGTTGATCCCTTAAGGTCACACCTAGGTCACACCTAAAGGATGATGCCCTTATCTGTAAAGTTGATTAATTGTATGACGATACAAGTTGATCAATTCCTTAAAATTGAACAATTCATTTGTGAGAGAGAATAATCATCTTATTGTAATGGGATTAAATAAGATTTATTTAGTAATAAAATGCTTTGTTACTAAAATTGTTTATTGTTTGAGAAACAATAGAGATAAGAATGAATGGTTAATTATAATTACAAAATGTTGTGAATTATAATTATATGACCCATTTTATTTATGTGATCAAGTATCACTAGTCAATTTGTTGAATGTAATTTAATTAATTTATAAAATGATATTTATGTGATAAATATGCATTAAAATTAATTAATAACATGTAACATACTACATGTGACATATTGTGTGACAAATGACAAATTGACAAAATAAAATGGTAGTCCATTTTATGAATATGGACCGAAATAAAGAGGGTTTGGTGGATGGTGGTAGTTTATTTTAATAAGCTAAAATAACACCATCATTACACTACTTACCTAGCCTTACATGCCTAAGGTTTAGATAAGAACAAAAGTAAAAAGGGAAGGACCATATATTGGTCCTCCACCTCCCCATAACCGTGCCCCCCTTGGTCATTAGAGAAATTTTTATTCTCTACTCATTTAACACATGCATGTTCATTTATTTTTACATGCATCTTTCTCTCTACTCCTTCATCTTTTCTTTAAAACTTGAGAAATCTTGATTCAAATTGTTCAATCACATTACTAATATTATTAGTGTAATATATGAGTATTAGTAATCAATTTTAAGGTAAACTACTAAACAAATATCTAGCACATATTATTTAGTAGAGATAAGGGATAATCTTGAGTGCAATCAAGAGGAGTGGCTTCTATACTTGAAGTCTTTGGAGGATCATCCTATTACTCTTCATATCTCAAGAACAAGTGAAGGTAGGAGACCTTACTTGTGCCCATAAACCGAAATATTCAATGTAAGGAACCGGTTTTCCTCTACACTTATTTATATGTTTTGCATGCATAAGATCTTTAAGTTTTTATGACTAAAACTTTAAACTAAAATATGTGATATTTAAAATATGATTTCCAACAAGTGGTATCAGAGCATTATGGTTGTTGCATGCAAGATCAGGTTAGTTTTTCCGAGTTAATTTAATTAACATATAAAACTTGTTATTTAGGATTTATGAAGATAAATCATGAAATAATTTTGCATGTTAAAAGTTTCTGGTCCTAAGTAATTTTTAGGACATTTTGGTTTATTTATGGATTTTTATTGTTCATTTTATATATTATTGGCATTAAAATGTGATTTTTATGATAAAAATGTCATTTTTGGACGAAAAAATAGCTAAACTTCGAATTTTTCAGTGGTTTTTGGATATGTTTTCACATATATTATATTCTGATGGCCTATAAATGTTCATAAAAAAATGAGTTGTTTTGATCGAAATATGGATTTTTCAAGTTAAATTCGTATTTAAATGGGTAAATAGGTTAATATGAGTAATATTTCGAATCTGGTCATGAAAATTTATTATGTTGCCACATGAAATTTTATAAGATTTGTGTAAAATATTTGGCTATAATGAAGTCTTTATGCATGATTTATAAATTTTCGATGAAAAATCACATAAATAGTGACTTTAATTAGTAAAAATGCTAAAACATACTTCATGACTAAGGAAAAACGTCACATGTTGCATTTTATCATATATTTCAGATCTAAAAGTGAAAAGTTAATAAATATAATTTTTCTCATATTTTTATGATGATAATTGTTAAAATCGATAAACCGCAACATTGTTTTTCTTGATAAATTTTCGAAATTTTTAACCTATGTTTTTGAGCATTATGAGTGTCATGGTATTTTTTCAGAATGTTCATGAGTTTAAATTTGAAATTTCGAATTTGTTTGAAATTTTTATCATTTAATTTGAAATTTATAGCATAATTTTGTATTTTAGGTCCATTTATGAACAATATTAAGAAATCAAGGTTAATTATTGTCAAAATGTTAGTGGAGACTAATTTTTGAGTCCTAAGATGGTTAGGGTAATTAACTTGTACATAAATATGAATTTATGTAATTATTGTGATTTTAAAAGGTTAAATCACGCAAATCCGTAAAAACCGATTAATATATGATATTGGCTCCTTAAAGGCGATTTAGCATAAAATTTGGCATGTTCATACATATTATAATGCTGCATTTTATTTATGATTGTCATATTTTAATTTTATGTAATTTTACTTAGTATGGCCTTAGTTTTAATTGGTATTACCCGAAATGTATGGGAATATCGATTCGGTTGTAATTTATTTGTGATCTCGTATAATTTAATAGATTTATTTTACTTTAATTACAAATGTATAATAGAAAATTATGTAATTTATTATGTAATTTTTTTATTCCGGAGTACCTTGAAGACGGTGCCACTCGAGAAGGCGATCCATCAAAGAAAGTGTTGCCTTGGAATGCGTGCCAAGACCGAAGTTTAAGGGACCAAAGGAGTTGGTTTCCGAATTTGTAATAGTTTATTAGATTTATTATTTTAGGAAGGCCATATTAGGATTTTATTTATGCTTTGCATTTTATTTATATGTTGCATGCATCGCTAAATCGCCATAACTAACATGCATTTTTATCGAGTTTATCGACCGTGTCAATCACAATTATCGTAGTTCACCGCTTTAGTTCACTTAAAACGTGATAGATAATAAATTGACATGACCTCTCGCTAAACTAAACAATTGAGACTTAGCCTTACCAAAAAGTAAAAACCATGAAAACCTATTTCGCGAGGGAGTGCACTCGGCCATCCCGGGGTAAAAACCTTGTTACGTAGGGGAAGTGGGTGATAAATGTCTATCCACCGAATCATTTTGATGAGGGATGAATCGGCTACCCCGTGCCCAAGTTAATGTGAATTTGGATCATGGACACATTTATTTGAAATTTGGATTGAGCTCAACGGAAGTATTCGTGACCGTAGTCGCATGTGTTCCGGGCTAAAGATAAATATTAATGTAATTTTATCGACCAAGAGTTCTAAAAGTATAATCGATTAAAGAATTAATCCACCGAGTTATATTGATGAGGGATGAATCGGCTACCCCGTGCCCAAGTTAATATGAATTTGGATCTTGGAATCATTTATCATAGTTGGGTAGAGGTCACTATGTAAATGTTTTACTTGTTATTTACAAGTATTAATAAAATGATAAATGTTAAGTTTTCCTCTATTCCGTTATCATATTGTTCTATTTCTTTACCACAACTCAAATTATATGATATCATTTCGATTTTAGTTCAAATCTCCATTAAAACATCGTAACAAAAGACAAATATGAATTTTCTTCTAAAACCTCATGTTATCCATTGGAAGGATCTCTTGTGAAGAGTATAGATAAAAGTTATTCGTGATCAAAAGGGTTTTTGATTCTTGACTAACATATCTACTTACAATGAATTGTTTCTCATATGCTTAATTGAATTAAGTACTTTGAAACGTTAAATCATTTTGGTAACTAGATTTGTAGGAAATCAAAATTGACCAAAATACCGCAACCACTTCAATGAAAGTTTTAAGACTAAACGAATGAATTGAAGAGTAGTCTTCATGAAATTCAATTTTGCTTCTCTAAGCAAAGACTCATTGAAATAAGTGGGAGCATTCTCTTAACCGTTAAGATAAGGACGAGGTTCAAAGAAGTAAAATTAGAATGGAATTGATACAAGGTAATGTCAAAAGTAAAGTTATTGAGAATAACGATACTAAACCTATCAATCCCGACCGAAAAAGTTTTCATTGTCTTAATTGTTGGACGCTAGAAAGGAAACTACCCCAAATTATTGAAGAATCAACAAATTAGTTGTGGGACATCTAATGGGACCTTCTTCTTTAAATGTTTATTTGATTAAACATAAATTTTGCTAGTACTACTTCGTCAATATTAGAAACCAGTGGAGGTTTTCATCATTGTATTCGATACATAAGATGATTAGAATATGACGACTAGCAACAATGATGTCGAGAGATAGAGTCATCGTGCACTCAATCTAGTTTTGGGTTTATATTTATACCTTAATTATGACTATTAAGTGAATAAACTCTAGATAAGAATATAATTTGGTTAAGATACAAAAGAGGTTTCACTTTTGTGACCCTATACACCACGATTTGATATATGGCTAGCCCATTATCAAAGTGATTATATTCTAAACCAAACTAGAATGATATATCATGTAGATGATGCAAGACTCAAATTGGTAACCCAATATTAAACCTTAAATTCTCAAATGATGAACGCAAAGAGTTATCGAGTACTCTTGAAACCATTAGATTGTTAATGGTATATGCGTATCTTGTATTCAAAGCAAGATATCTCGTGCTTTTGGTTGAAAAGGAGATCGAGGTTGTAAATCATTGATATAGAATAGGTTGATCATTTTATTTTACCATCAATTTAAGTTGACACCAGTATGTTTACTTAATAAGGTAGAAAGAGAAATCTTTGAAGGAGTTCAAAGAGTTCCATGAATCACGATTAAATCGTGATGGGATTATCAAAGTGAAGACTTTGATATAAGCCAAAGGAAATGTGATATAGTATCACAAATTAATCTCTCTTAGCACGTATTATGGGATAATCTGTGGTTGGATAAAGAAATCAAACGCTATTCGATATGGTTTGGACTTCAATCAAGTTACTTTGAGTTACTTGATCCTTTTGGGAATTTTATCATTTTGTCTAAATTATTTTTCCACTAAATCTAAAACGAATCATATGAGATATGAAATGGTAGGGTACCATGTTTGTAAGTTTTCAAAAGAAACAAATGCTCATTTTTCCTTACTATGATCACGAGTACAACGGGTTTGTGGCTCGTGAAGCTATCTTTCTAGAATACAAGTTTATTTCTAGAAGACAGAGTGGGAGAAATTATTCAAGAGCCACAAAGAATGTTATGTCGCAAGAAACTGGTCTTTTTGTCTACATGAGACGTTTTGTGTAAGACGTTGTTTCTTCAAAACCTAGGAGGTTAAAGTCATCACCTGTTGAAGATGATGAATTAGTGTTACTTTTTAGAAAGTAAAGAGCTTGCAACTTACAAAGAAATTGTTTGATTCAAGTTGATTACTTCTGGAAAGTAATGAACATATGACTTACATGAGAATGTTTAAGTCATAACTCAATACAAGGCTTAGAGCCATGAAAATCCGAAATAAAAGGCTTGATTAGTGACAAAGGGTTTTGCACTAATAAAGAGAGATTTCAAAGCTTGATTGGTAGCAAAGGGTTTTGCACTAGTTGAGAAGCTTAAGTCTAAGGATTGTATTTCATTATGATGAGATATATAGCGAGTGAATCCAAAAACCCACTTCTTCAAAGAAGAAATGTATTCGATACATGTTATGAGTTTTTGCAATCCTAAGATAATGTGCAACTTAAGAGATGGTCTTGAGTAAGACATAAATGAGTTGGTATCAATGATTTGATCATGGTATAAAAATTTTCCCGATAAGTCGAGAAGTTGTGTTTATACATGAAGTTTAGTGGGAGTTACGGAAATTTTTAGTAGTCTTATATGTGGATGACACATTGATCATTGCGAATGATTTAAGACTTGGAGATATATAATCCATCTTTAATATCCAGATTTATGGAGATAAATCCACATGATATTAGCGTCAAATAAGAAGTCTTATGTTGATAAGATTCATGACTAGTTCAATCAAGATTGAACATATTTGATTGATTCCATTTGCTTCCGCTGCCGAATCAATTAAATAGGAAATGATGTATAACACTTCATATACTTTGAGTATGATGAATTGTTTCAAATCGAATTTAAGTAATAGTTACCAAGTAAGCCATAAAGATTACCCTTAAGTGCTTGTAGAAGCATTAAGGATGTAAAACAAAGTGTTTTTGATGCAATTTTGTGTAAGAGTGTTACACAAATGACAATTGACAATTGAGACTGCGCATGGTTTCCGACAAAACCATAATCAAAACACATTAGGATGGTTAAGATACCATTGTGGCTATGTTATTTAAGAAATAGATTTTCTAGAATCGTTCTAGGCAATAAAGAACAATGAGAAATATTTACAACGGAAATTGAGTACACTTGCAATCATGGGATGTGCAAGAGGAATGAGTCTCGCACACTGTGAAAACAGTGGGAGCTATTTTAAGGCAAGAAAGCCTATGTCTAGATTGGATCTAGACACGTACTCAGAAAGTTTTGTAATGCAAATGTATACATTACGAAAGGAAAACAAGTATGTAGCAAGGTTGAGCAGGGAGTTGCTAAGACCTACTTACAATGCCTATTCATAGGCTTAACATGATGAGTCATGTCATTTCAATTGGATTGAGATGAACAACTATATACAAGATCAAATTAGATTACAGAATATGAAATAATAATCAGGCATTGACTATTCATATGTGATAATCGCATTTGTCGTTCGAGTTTTACTTTAAAACTCTTTTATTATACTTTGTTACATCCAAACGGGTTGTATGACGATATTGAACCCCGTTAAATTGAACCCGGATTAACATAGTATTCGCCCATAGTCACTTGTATGAGATGACGTCTCGAAGTGACTAGAGTGTGATGCGATTGATGGCAAGTTCAGTGCCATACAGTCATGTGAGATGACTAGTCGATCACATAGGCAGACTGTTAGGAACGCTTTGTCGGGCAGTGACCGCTTATAGAGTTCTGGCAAATTTATATAGCCTGGTCGTGGCGAAAGCTACTATAGTATTCTAATGAGTCGATTCTTCTGACTAAAGACTGTTCGCCTAAGATGGCACAGTTTCAGATTAGCTTTGATTTATGTTACTACGACCTTCGTAAATGGGGTCAAATGGGCATATTTTGGGTTATGATGGTTGTGGCTAGTCGAAGGGAATAGTGCGATAGGAATTGTCCACCCCTTTGTCAGGGTTAAAACAATATCTCAGGGCTACTAGAGGATTAATGAACTGGAAATGCGTGGCCACGCTCGGAAGGTATCTATGGTAGATAATTCCAGTCAAATCAGTTATTCTCCAGATCGAGGAAACCACTCTTGATATGATCACTTGCAAGTACGGCCTGAAAGGCACCTTGCATTGAGTGGGAGATAGTAATAGGACAAGAGAATTGGTGACGCACACTTGTCGAGGACAAGTGGGAGATTGTTGGAGTGTCCCCGACAATAATGCGATCACAATTGTCGATCATGATGATCACATGTTTAAATCTCATTTTTAAGAATACGTAAGGGATGATTCATTATATAGTCAACTGATCAATATTAATCGGTAACGATTGGCTTGCTAGAGTTTGACGTTACTGTCGTGGGACGGTGGTGGTCAGTTGATCCCTTAAGGTCACACCTAAAGGATGATGCCCTTATCTGTAAAGTTGATTAATTGTATGACGATACAAGTTGACCAATTCCTTAAAATTGAACAATTCATTTGTGAGAGAGAATAATCATCTTATTGTAATGGGATTAAATAAGATTTATTTTAGTAATAAAATGCTTTGTTACTAAAATTGTTTATTGTTTGAGAAATAATAGAGATAAGAATGAATGGTTAATTATAATTACAAAATGTTGTGAATTATAATTATATGACCCATTTTATTTATGTGATCAAGTATCACTAGTCAATTTGTTGAATGTAATTTAATTAGTTTATAAAATGATATTTATGTGATAAATATGCATTAAAATTAATTAATAACATGTAACATACTACATGTGACATATTGTGTGACAAATGACAAAATAAAATGGTAGTCCATTTTATGAATATAGACCAAAATAAAGAGGGTTTGGTGGATGGTGGTAGTTTATTTTAATAAGCTAAAATAACACCATCATTACACTACTTATCTAGCCTTACATGCCTAAGGTTTAGATAAGAACAAAAGTAAAAAGGGAAGGACCATATATTGGTCCTCCACCTCCTCATAACCGTGCCCCCCTTGGTCATTAGAGAAATTTTTATTCTCTACTCATTCAACACATGCATGTTCATTTATTTTTACATGCATCTTTGAAGAGTCCATTGATCCAAAATACTCAAGAGGGGGGGGGGGGGGGTTGAATTGAGGATTTAAAACTTTTTAAAGCTTTTTCGATTGTGCGTATGTAATTGATTATTTAAAGTTTATTGGTTAAACTTTAACTAATCAACTAACGATGATGAGCGAAATAAACAAAAGAACGAAACAAGAAGAGACACACGGATTTTTGAAGTGGTTCAGTTTCACAAGTCGAAACCTACGTCCACTATTCTCGATTAATAAATTTAGTACCTTTCTACGGATTACAAATTTACTAACCCAACTCGTACAACTAACTCTAGCTGTAACTCAATGAGTACCGTTAAATACTCGAGTGACTAACTTACGCTAATAAGATAACACTAATGATTCTAACAAAGATTCACGTTAATGAACAAGTAAGAAATCAATTACGCACTATTATCTTATAACGATAAATGAAGAACGAGTATGCGAGTTTTATGACACACGACCTTTCAAAATTGCAAATCGGTTTTTCTGCTTAAAACACACGGTTTGCTTTTTAAAGATGAAAACAATTTTTATGCTTAAGGTCTCTATTTTAGATGTTGTAAATAGCAAAGTATTTATAGGCAAGGAAGGAGTAGGCTACACGGTTTCTTCAAACCCTAATAGCCGAAATATTAAAATATAAAGACAAATTATATCTTCTTATTATCTCTTTCCTAAAAGCCATAAAAGATAATAAAGAATATTCTAAAAGATAGAATATAATCTTTCCAAATATTATCTTTACTATAAATTCTAAGATTATGATAAGATTTCCTAAAACAAGAATATCTTTAATCATAAATAAATATATTAAGTAAGATATATAAGATATGTAAAGATATTATTATAGAACAAAATCTTTACCTAATATCTCCTAGGCAACACGAGATATCACGGCCCATAAGCTCGTGAATCGTGCAAACCCTAGTCTTAACATATAATTAGAATTTAGGTTTTAAAGAGAGGCTATATAGAAACCCTAATTAGTAGTAAAGTCCAACTCATAAGTTGATCCATCATAACTACCAATTAATGTTTACTATAAAACCGGACTCCTTACTAAACCGGGTTTAATTATATAAATACTTTCATTAAATCATTTAAAATAAACTTTAAACAATTATAAAACAATTTTCGAAACATTTACAAGTCGTGTATAAAAACTCAGCATTTCAATGTTATAGTAGAAGAGCTATAACATTGAGCTCTTTTACTAGTAATGTTATAGCTGCAAAGCTATAACTTTACTAAATCAAGAAACTCATTCTTGATTACCATTACGAGATAATCACCTATACTATTCTAATCTTCAAGGAGATCTTCGAGTATAGGCTACGTCATCATCCAAGCTTGATTAATCTTTAGACGAACTTCGTCTTCACATAATTCTTGAATGAATCGTTGAAACGTTTGATCTTGAGCGAAGGCTTGAACTTCTCATGCAATTGTCACAATTCTCTATGTTGCTTGTTTGTAAATAAATTAATTCTAAAACACTTTAACAAACGATTATACGCAACAAGTATATAAAATATAAATCACCTTGTCATCATCAAAACATATAAGCTATATGGTCCAACAAAAATATGAGCTATTCAAAAATACAAGCTCGAATTAGCTTATGAAGGTACTTCCATTGTTAGGAAGCACCGAATTGATTTGCTTATGCAAAAATATGAGCTATTCATCATGGAGCCTAATGAGTCCTTAGATAGTATGTCAGCAAGGTTTTCAAGTATAATAAATGAATTAAAAAACCTAGGTAGAAAGTTCTGTACCGAGGACATTGCTAGAAAGGTTCTTAGGAGCCTTACTAAGAAGTGGCGTGCTAAGGTCACTGCAATGGAGGAATCACGAGATCTTGAAACCCTTTCCTATCAAGAACTCATTGGTGCTCTCATGGCACATGAAATTACTCTTGACAAAGACGGCGCTGAACCAAGTCGCAATAAGAGTATGGCCTTAAAGAGCGAAGAAGTGGACTCTGACCTAGAGGATGAAACTGTCTTGTTTGCACGACGTTTTAAAAATAAAATTTTTCGAAATAAACAAACAAAATCATCCTCTAACAACAATAACAACAAGTCATTCAACAACAAGGTTAATGACTCAAAGTCGTCTTTCGCAAATAGAGGTTGCTTCAAGTGTGGAGAATCTGGTCATATGATCAAAGATTGTCCAACATGGGAGAAGATAAAGGACAAGACGAAACGTGAGAAGACCAAGAGAGAATTCAAGCAAGTTATGATGGCTTCGTGTTGGGGAGACCTTGACTCAGAAGATGACGAGGAATCTGAAGACGACGAAGTTGCAAACCTTTGTCTCAGCAGTGTTAGTCTTGACCTAATCTCCGACAGTGACGATGAAAGCACAAATTCTCATTCAAACTATTGCTTTCTTGGAGAATCAGACGAAGACGGCGATGAAGAGGTAAGCTATCTTAAGCTTAAGAAACGTGTTAGGAAATTGTCTAAAAGTGCTTTAATTGAATTCTTCGAACAATCTCTTGATAAGTGTCACGAACAGGAATTGGAATTGAAAGATCTAAAGGAACAGATTCTCGAAATCGCGGAAGAGAATCATACTCTCAAGACTAAAGCTAAGAAGTTGAAGTCTAAAGTTGTAGCTGAGAAAGCTACAATATTAGATTCTACTATGGCTGAAAAGAAGGAATTAGAGTCCAAAGTTATAGCTAATGAAGCTATAACTTCCGACCTAAAGCTTAACATCAAGCACCTTCAAGCCAAAGTTATAGCTAATGAAGCTATAACTTTAGAACTTAGAAAAGTCAAAGAACTTTTGGAAACTAAGGTCACATCTAATGAAGAAGTGATCTTAGATCAAAAGAAAGAGAGAGATTCTCTTTTAAAGCAATTGAAAGAATCTAAGACCGATATGATCAATGTTAAGAAACAACACACCGATGTTGTGTTTATTCTTAACAAACGATTCCAAGACTTTCGTGACAACTTTAAAAAGGACAATGATATAGATCACACGAAATGTCAAGAGGAAATTAAAACCCTAAAAGACCTACTCCTACACGCTAGAAAGGTCCATGACAAGTGGGGAGGTAGCACAAAAGTCCTAAACTTCCTAACCGAACAATCTGACAATAATATGAAGATGGGGTTAGGACATGAGTGCTACAACCGTAGAGATCACTCTAAATGCAAATCAACACCTTCGGATTTTGATTTTAGAAAAAGGAAGTATGCTGATCTTCCTGAATATTTGATTTGCAATTACTGTGGTCATACGGGTCATATCCAAATCAACTGTGTCAAAAAGGCTCATGATATACGAAAAAATGCCAAACATGCTAAAACTGCTGACACAGTTGTCGAGGATAAGGAAACCCCCACTAACGAACCTAACGAAGAAAGGAACAATAAATTTCGTTGGTTCTATGACATGGCCTTTGACTACTCTAAGAAACCTAGCACTTCACAAAGCCCTTGTAGATCTCAACCCAGTAAACCTATTCACAAGGCAAATAGTCAAGAGGGACCTAGAGAAATTCCTAGACCTAGAGAAAACCCTAACCCTAGAACTCCTCCCAAGCCAAACAAACCTAAATTTAGAAAAACGGTCATTAGACGTGTTTGGGTTCGAAAGGATTTAGTATTTAGAGTAACTATTCATAAGGGACCCAACTTAGCTTGGGTACCTAAAAACTGTATCTAATCCTTTCTGCAGGAAGTAGTGAAAGAAAACAATCAATGGTATCTTGACAGTGGATGTTCAAGACACAAGACCGGAGATAAGAATCTATTTCTTTCACTCAAGCCCTTCAACGGAGGAAAAGTGACGTTCGGGGACAACAAAAAAGGAAAAGTAATCGGCGTTGGCAAAATCGGAATCTCTAAGTCTCACGCAATAAGTGATGTTTATCTCGTGGATGACCTAAAACACAATTTGCTAAGCATATCTCAACTATGCGACAAAGGTAACAAAGTAGTTTTTCATACTGATAGTTGTCGCATTATTATTGAAGGAACTAGCAATGTTATTCTTGAAGGCCACAGAAAAAGGAATGTTTACATGGTAGATTTAAATGTTGTGCCTACTAACTCCTTTTCGTGCATGAAAGTTACACTAGATGATCCTTGTTTATGGCATAAACGTTTTGGTCACATTAGCTCACTAACCCTGAACAAGCTCAAGAAGTGGGACTTGGTTGAGGGGTTACCTAAGATCAAGTTCGACCAAGAAAAGATGTGTGACACGTGTGCAAGGTGCAAACAAGTAAGATCATCGTTCAAACCTAAAAGAGTAGTAAGCACAAATCAAGCCTTGGAACTGGTACACATGGATTTATGTGGACCTATGAAGGTAAGGAGTAGAGGAGGATCCAGGTACGTCTTTGTTCTTGTAGACGACTACTCAAGGTATGTATGGCCTATCTTTCTTCATTCAAAAGACGAAACTTTTGATGAATTCGATTGTCTTATGAAACGTGTTCAATATAAATATAAGACTAATCTAGTATCTATTCGTACGGATCATGGCACCGAATTTGATAATCAAACTTTTATAGAATTCTGTAGAGTTAATGGTGTAGGGCACAACTTTTCTGCACCAAGAACTCCTCAACAAAACGGTGTCGTTGAATGTATGAATAGAACTTTAGAAGATATGGCACGTACAATGCTCTTGTGTAGTGGTTTACCTCGTAACTTTTGGGCTGAAGCCATTAGTACTTCTTGCTACATCCATAATCGTGCTATGATCCGACCTATTCTCAAGAAAACCCCCTACAAACTCCTTAGAGGTCGAAAACCTAATATCTCCCATCTTCGCTGTTTTGGGAGTAAATGTTTTGTACACAACAACGGTAAAAACCGATTAAGTAAATTCGACCCTAGGAGTGATGAGGCGATTTTCATAGGATATTCAGATCATAGCAAGGCTTACAAAGTCTTCAATAAAAGAACTCTTTATATTGAAGAAAGTGTCCACGTTATTTTTGATGAAGATAACGTGTTTGATAAGCCCTTACAGGATGAGGAAGAAGACTTGGATGAACCTGACTTTCGTCTCTCAAGAGATGATCCCCCGGATTTGGAGTTAGAGGATAATGAGATTGAGGAAATAAACGATGAACTTGATCGTTCCTCAAAAGACAAAAAGGAGAAAGACAAAGTTATAGTTGATGATACTATAACATTGACTCAAGATAAGAATTCCCAAACCAATGTTATAGATGATGTTACTGTAACATTGAATCCAAATCAAGGTGTAGAGTCCGAGGTTATAATCGGCTCAAATACAACACCCGGATTGGATTCAGGGGGAACTTCCTCTAATTCCCAACCAAATTAAGTTGGGTCAAGCTCAAATAATGATGAAGAACCAAGCACTTCAACTAAGTTGAAATACAAGAACTCACACCCCATGGATAATATTCTTGGAAATATTAAGAAGGGTGTTCAAACAAGACGTTCCTTAAACAACTTCTGCTCTTTCTACTCTTTCCTATCCATGATCGAACCAAAGAACATCAATGAATCTCTTGCTGAATCAGATTGGATTATAGCTATGCAAGAAGAACTACAACAGTTCGAAAGAAATAAGGTTTGGCATTTAGTTTCTAGACCAAAAGATCGTTCAGTCATTGGAACTCGGTGGGTCTTCAGGAACAAATTAGATGATGCCGGAGTCATTGTCAGAAACAAAGCAAGATTGGTGGTCCAAGGGTATAATCAACAAGAAGGAATAAATTATGACGAGACTTTCGCACCTGTCGCTCGTCTTGAAGCTATTAGACTTCTGATAGCATTCGCCGCACACAAGGGAATGAAGCTCTTCCAGATGGATGTCAAGACGGCATTTTTGAACGGTTATTTACAAGAGGAAGTCTTCGTTGAACAACCCCTTGGCTTTAAGAATATGAAATTTGAGGATCACGTGTTCAAATTGGATAAAGCCCTATACGGATTAAAGCAAGCACCTAGGGCTTGGTACGATCGATTATCTAAGTTTCTACTTGACAGTGGATTCAGTAGAGGATCCGTCGACAAAACCCTATTTCTAAAAGCTGGATTCTGACCTTTTGGTTGTTCAAATATACGTCGATGATATCATCTTTGGATCGACCAACCGAAGCTTGTGCAAATACTTTTCTGAGTTGATGACTTCCGAGTTTGAGATGAGTATGATGAGAGAATTAAAATTCTTCTTAGGGCTGCAAATACAACAAACAGATGAAGGCATAAAGATCCATCAACATAAATATATCAAAGACTTGATTCGGAAATTCGGAATGGAAAATTCACATGCTATGCCTACTCCAATGGTCGAGAACAAGAAATTGACATTGGATGAAAACGGTAAATCAGTTGATGAAACTACATACCGTGGGATAATTGGGTCACTGTTATATTTGACCACAAGTAAACCCGATATTATGCTTAGCGTATGCGTTTGTGCGAGATATGAATCGTCTCCCAAAGAATCGCATATGACGGCCGTAAAACGAATTTTACGTTACTTAATTGGAACGGCCAACTTATACCTATGGTATCCAATGGAATGCAACTTTGATCTAGTCGGTTATTCGGATGCCGACTACGCTGGATGTTCTCTAGACAGAAAAAGCACGTCAGGTGTCGCCACCTTTGTCGGACCATGTATCATTACGTGGGGTTCGAAGAAACAAAATTCAGTCGCTCTCTCAACTGCTGAAGTCGAATATATTGCTGCAGGACTGGTATGTACTTAACTTTTATGGCTTAAGCAACAATTACGTGATTATGGTGTTGACGTAGGATGTATTCCTATTTTATGTGATAATACTAGTGCGATAATAATTTCTAAAAATCCCGCACAACATTCACGTACCAAACATATTGAGATAAGACACCATTTTATACGAGACCATGTTGAGAAGGGGAATATAAAACTTGAATTTTGTAGTACTGAAAAACAATGGGCAGACATTTTGACAAAATCATTAGCTAGAGAACGATTTGAGACTTTACGGTTGGAAATTGGTTTAATCAGTGGTACCTAAGTTTCTATATTTGTTCAATCTTTTTATGACTGACTAGTTAAGTTAAGATTGTATGACTGTGTCCGTATATTGCGTTGCATGAATAATTTCGTTTATAGAAATATTTTTATCATAATATTCTATTTGCTATTTAGAATTTAATTGGTATACAAACTTTTTCTTTACCACAATAAACAAAACACACCATATTTTTATGTTTCCAAATTATAAAAATCTTCCAAATAGCTCTCAAATACACGTCTCATACTTTCTACATCAAATCAATTTCCTAATTCTTATCTTATCACCATAAATTCCTATACCTATCATATTACCTATTCCTAATTAAAGACACTTACCATAATTGACCTCCACTTGTTAACCCTAAGCCTACACCTATATCTACCCCTTGCGTGTTAACCGTCCACCCAAGCCCCACTTGCATACCTTTCTTTCTCTCATATTTTTACCATCATCACAATTCATCTCCTTTACTCAAACCATCACCATCACCTTCTTTTTCAACAATCACCATCATCATGAATCCATCTCATGCAAAAAATACCCGATCCTCAACCCGTCACCACCAAAACCGCCCCTTTCCTAACCAAACATCACCTCTACCACCACATGATCCTCATTCCATTAATTGTCCTTCACCACAACCAAACCAACATTCGCCCCTGTTTCGTAGTCGGGACGAATTGGTGTCCGAAGGCAAAAGACGCCGTCTTTTCAAGGGTAAAAATAAAGTAGTTGTTGATGATAGTGAAGCTGTGGAGGAACCCGAGGTGATAGTTCGGAATGGTGTTGCTCGTACTTTGCTTAGGGATGCTTCAAAAGCCGCGACCAAGAAAGGGTTAAATCGTGTTCGGCTTACTCATGATGAAAGCATCTTAGTTAATCGAGTTTTGAGGTATTCCATTCATGGTGGTAGGTACTATCCGAAATCTTGGTTGGTTAGTGTACCCGCTCTTGCTTTCTTTGTTAATTTTCTTGATTTTCAAGGGTGGAGTCACATTAAGTCAGTTTTCGGGTCCTATTTACCCAGTTGAGGTGGTACAATTCTTTGCTAGTGTCTCAATCAAGAAAGGTGTCTTGCATGCGGTTGTTAATGGAGTTGATGTAACCGTCTCTGTTTCGGATTTTTGCTCTGCCTTTTCGGTTCCCGATGAAGGAATCGAATTAAATCCGAGTCTTGAGTGGTCTAATGTTGTGAGTGAAAAGGAGTTGTTGGTAAAGAAGTATTTTGAGGAGATGACGGAGGGAGTTAATATCGTGGTTCGTCCTCTCTCGGCAAAAAACAAGTTCCTCTTGAACTTTTTGTGGAACACAGTGGTCCCGATGAGAGGAGGCCGTGATAAGGTGTCGAGTTATGAAGCTATAATGGTTTATTCTTGGTTGGAAGGTCAGAAGGTGAATTTGGGTAGTGTTGTCTTGCACCGTATAATTCAGACGAGTCTTACGGTAACTAAGGAGAAATTGAGCACCACAATCGATTTGCCGTATGGTATGTGGAAATCTCGATTTTTGGAAATAAAACGAGTTATAGGGCCTGACAGTTACGGTGTTAGTGCTCGGGATTGTATGTGTGACAAGTTGATCAAGCTGATGGGTCTTGTTGTTGATGGACCCGAGTTGCTTCTTGCAAAGGATGTTGAGAAAGCCCCGGTGGATTCGGGTTTAGGAGCTGTCGAGTCAAAGTTGGAGGGGTTTATGAGTGGTTTAATGGAGAAATTCGAGGAGCATTCGACTCATTTGGCTACGGTGTTGTCACGGGTTGGACCATCTTGGTCTTTAGACTCGGGCTTGGATGCTACTCGGGTGTACTCATGGATGGAGGAAGTAGACAAGAGGTTAGCGGGTTTTGAGAGGGAGTTGAAGGCAATTCGTGGGGAAGTGTTCCCACACGGTGATCGTCTCACCTTCCTTACGAGTCAGGGTGGAGCTTTGGTGATGCATGGGAAAACAATGGCGGGTGATCAAGCTCTCACGTTGGAGGCCACAAAGGCTCTTTCTTTGAAAGTGCTTAATTTTGAAAGGAGCATTGGTACTCTTTCGCAGCTGGTTCGGAGCTCGTTTGACCGTCTGGATGCTTTGGAGCACCGCACTAGACCTGACTACGTGAACCCGTATAAGACCCGTAACATTTGATCCCCTGCCTTACCATAATTAGCCCTTACCTTAATTAGCTTTCTTTTTATTTCCTTTAATGGCGTGTTACACAAACTTCTTATTCGGCCCATTTTGGCAATACACTTGTGGTTATGGCCCAAGTGTTCTATTAGACATGTGTTAATTCGGCCCACTTTGGCTTTAACATGTTTAATTCTTAGTTTGTATGCTAATTATCTTTTGGATGCTTATAGTTTTTGCGTGTTATTACTATTTCCTATGACGTTTTATCTCTTGTCTCGTCTTATATTATTTTAGTCATTTTTGATTTGTTCTTAGCTTTTCGATGATGTCAAGAGGGGGAAAGAACGTCTATAGTAAGCATCTACCTAAGCTTGCTCCTTGTCAAGACCAACTGTCTCTTAAAGTCCTTAAAGTTTCGGTTTTGAAGAATCGTTTGGATCTTGCGTTAATCTTTATTATCAAGATAACGGTATTATATTGAGGGGGAACTACACAATTAGTCACAACTTTTAGAGACTTGCCATCATCAAAAAGGGGGAATTTGTTGGACCATATAGCTTATATGTTTTGATGATGTCAAGGTGGTTTATATTTTATATACTTGTTGCGTATAATCGTTTGTTAAAGTGTTTTAGAATTAATTTATTTACAAACAAGCAACAAAGAGGATTGTGACAATTGCATGAGAAGTTCAAGCCTTCGCTCAAGATCAAACGTTTCAAAGATTCATTCAAGAATTATGTGAAGACGAAGTTCGTCTAAAGATTAATCAAGCTTGGATGATGACGTAGCCTATACTCGAAGATCTCCTTGAAGATTAGAATAGTATAGGTGATTATCTCGTAATGGTAATCAAGAATGAGTTTCTTGATTTAGTAAAGTTATAGCTTTGCAGCTATAACATTACTAGTAAACGAGCTCAATGTTATAGCTCTTCTACTATAACATTGAAATGCTGAGTTTTTATACACGACTTATAAATGTTTCGAAAATTGTTTTATAATTGTTTAAAGTTTAGTTTAAATGATTTAATGAAAGTATTTATATAATAAAGCCCGGTTTAGTAAGGAGTCCGGTTTTATAGTAAACGTTAATTGGTAGTTATGATGGATCAACTTATGAGTTGGACTTTACTACTAATTAGGGTTTCTATATAGCCTCTCTTTAAAACCTAAATTCTAATTATATGTTAAGACTAGGGTTTGCACGATTCACGAGCTTATGGGCCGTGATATCTCGTGTTGCCTAGGAGATATTAGGTAAAGATTTTGTTCTATAATAATATCTTTACATATCTTATATATCTTACTTAATATATTTATTTATGATTAAAGATATTCTTGTTTTAGGAAATCTTATCATAATCTTAGAATTTATAGTAAAGAAAATATTTGGAAAGATTATATTCTATCTTTTAGAATATTCTTTATTATCTTTTATGGCTTTTAGGAAAGAGATAATAAGAAGATATAATTTGTCTTTATATCTTAATATTTCGGCTATTAAGGTTTGAAGAAACCGTGTAGCCTACTCCTTCCTTGCCTATAAATACTTTGCTATTTACAACATCTAAAAGAGAGACCTTAAGCATAAAAATTATTTTCATCTTTAAAAAGCAAACCGTGTGTTTTAAGCAGAAAAACCGATTTGCAATTTTGAAAGGTCGTGTGTCATAAAACTCGCATACTCGTTCTTCATTTATCGTTATAAGATAATAGTGCATAATTGATTTCTTACTTGTTCATTAACGTGAATCTTTGTTAGAATCATTAGTGCTATCTTATTAGCGTAAGTTAGTCACTCGAGTATTTAACGGTACTCATTGAGTTACAGCTAGAGTTAGTTGTACGAGTTGGGTTAGTAAATTTGTAATCCGTAGAAAGGTATTGAATTTATTAATCGAGAATAGTGGACGTAGGTTTCGACTTGTGAAACTGAACCACTTCAAAAATCCGTGTGTCTCTTCTTGTTTCGTTCTTTTGTTTATTTCGCTCATCATCGTTAGTTGATTAGTTAAAGTTTAACCAATAAACTTTAAATAATCAATTACATACGCACAATCGAAAAAGCTTTAAAAAGTTTTAAATCCTCAATTCGCCCCCCCCTTGAGTATTTTGGATTAATAGACTCTTCAATCTTTCTCTCTACTCCTTCATCTTTTCTTTAAAACTTGAGAAATCTTGATTCAAATTGTTCAATCACATTACTAATATTATTAGTGTAATATATGAGTATTAGTAATCAATTTTAAGGTAAACTACTAAACAAATATCTAGCACATATTATTTAGTAGAGATAAGGGATAATCTTGGGTGCAATCAAGAGGAGTGACTTCTATACTTGAAGTCTTTGGAGGATCATCCTATTACTCTTCATAGCTCAAGAACAAGTGAAGGTAGGAGATCTTACTTGTGCCCATAAACCGAAATATTCAATGTAAGGAACCGGTTTTCCTCTACACTTATTTATATGTTTTGCATGCATAAGATCTTTAAGTTTTTATGACTAAAACTTTAAACTAAAATATGTGATATTTAAAATATGATTTCCAACACCCCAAGTCAATTTGTGAGACCGGCCATAAGTTCCCCGTATATGTATGGCGACCTCAACTCAAGTCCATAGTCGACTCACACAACTTCTTCACGCAAATATTCATTTTGCTGTCACTAATTTTTTAGTTAGAATATACAGTTTTCAAGCTAAAATGGATAGTTATTAATCTAAAAACCATGTTTGACAAATTGAGAAGTAACAAAAATAAAAACTTGGATTTTAATCATAGTGACAATCTGACAAAGTGTCAAAACTAATATTGTGAGTTTTGAAGTTATATTCTTTTGATTTTTAAGTATGTATATATGCCAATTAAACTTAAAATTTAATTAAGGTTTTAAGTTAATTTGCAAGCTATAGTTTTCAACTTAAAAATCATAGTCCTCACTATAAAAAAAAATGAGTATTTAAGGTAAAACAATTGGTTGAAAAGTAGAAATATGGAAACCTATTTAGAAATCAGAAACTTTCAAGATCAAATTCCAAATCTAGCTAGCCGACTTTGACAATAATTATCATCGACTCATCGTTCTTCATCTTAACAGATTGGTGGAGGGAGATAAAACACCAAACCATGATGATGAAAACGACAATCCTATACGTCTGAGGATATTTGTTGCAGAGACGATGGAGTAAATGACGGTGGTGAGGCGTGGACTGAGAGGCGGGGGAAGAGGCGGGAACGGTAATTCCACGGTGGAGGAGTAGATTTCAAATTTGGAATGGTAAATTGGTAATTGAAGAGATAGGTTTTAATTTATTTTCACTCTTATTTATCCATCTGTTATTGGGCTGCTTCATTTCTTTTAATGGTCCGTCCTATATTATAGGACGGTCCTATAGGAGAGTTGTTTATTTAATTAATTAAGTTTTGTATATCCCCACTTGCACTATCCATTTGCATTTTGTGAGATGGACACTATCCGTCTTCAGCTTGTGACAGATAATGTCCGTCTTTAATGAGAATTTGTGTCTAAAAATATGTACTCTTATCCATTTTTAAAAAACCCTAACTATAAACTCGGTATTTCAACTAGTTTTACGACCCGGGAAATTCATGGGTTCATTTTTATTTTACCACTTTGTAAATTCTAGCAGTGCAACATTTTAATACTAATGAAATACCGCTATTACATTAGTTTATGAAAAATAAAAAACTTTTATATACAGGGGCTCTAAACCAGTGTTCATATTTCATACAACAAATTAAAAAAAAACTACTGTATAAATTTGTACAAAATCACAAAATGGATTTAATTCCCTATTAAGATAAAACATTATTGGAAATGTATCTATCCATGATAATAAAATGAACGCTCTAGGTAGATTTATAGACTATAAATATACCATTTTTTAAGTCCAAAAGATGATCAAGCAAAAAAATAATACACAAATTAATTCAAACAAATAACAAACAATTACAAAAAATGAACTCTCCTTCTTCAATCATCTTATTTTCCTTTGTCCTTGTAATATTCCTTGCACGTGCCTCAAGCATTGATGGATGGGAACCCGTTGAGAGCATCACCGATCCTCGCCTAGTCGACGTTGCTCGATTTGCTGTGCTTGAAAACAATAAGATGACCGGGAAGTCATTGGAATTGGTGAAGATAAAAAAGGGTGAATATATTGTGGCTAAAGGGGTTCAATATCGTCTTGTCCTTGACGCGAAAGCTGAAGGCAAAGCAAAATCTTATCAAGCACATGTATTTGAAACTGGGAAAATCATGGAATTGTTAAGCTTTGTCGAATTGTTACGTAATTAGTTTATTTGTGAGTTGTGACGATGTTATTCCTAAAGTTTTGGGCATAATCAAATTATAATAATCTTATTCCCAAAAATTTACCTTCGTGATTCATGTTTTTATATCAGATCAGCTTGTTTTTAGTAAAAGACAATAATAAGTCGTAATTCTATAAAAGACACAAAACCAATCATAATTCAACTAGGCGGAAATCAATCAAAATTAAATTGTTTAGTAACAATCTAAGTTTTGAACATCTTCAAGAATACCCATGTTGATTCATACAACCTTTCACGAGTAAATAAAATATCGCAAATTGTCATTTGTGACGCGTCACAAGATTATGATGGAGAAATGTTACCATTTTATGATAAAATGTAATGTTTGATAAATAAAAATTTCTAGATGGTTACTTTATATATTATTATAAAATGTTCATATTATAATTTGTGACAAGATGGAGACCTACTGATAGAGGTGGGCAGGTGACAATCGGGTCACTCAGGTCGGTTATGAGCCGGGTCAAAGCGGGTCGGGTTATATTGGGTTCGGGTTATGTCGGGTCAGTGACGAGTTGGGGTCGGTTCGGTTCATGTCGGGTCATCTTCGCCTTTTCGGGTCGGGTCATCAACGAGTGGCGAGTGTAGATGTATTAATTGTAGTTTTAAGTAAAAATAATTAAGATGAATATCAATTTGGTTTATTTAAACCATTATTAAGCTAGTTCATTATCTGGTAATCTATCGGTTTGAGCAAATATCCGGTTACGGGTCGGGTCTGTTCGGTACAGGTCGAGTTGGGTTGGAAAAAAATAAGGTTGTTATCAATTATCGGGTCAGTCCGTTTCGTTTCATCCAATTTTTGGATTGTTTCGGGTCGAGTTTCGGGCGGGGCGGGCAGTTTTTGCCAGCTCTACTGGCTACTGATAGTAGTGGTAGACTGGTAGGATAGTGTTGTGAACTTGTGATTCGTGAAATTGCCAAATATTGTAAAGTTGGGCCAAAGAAAACCAGCCCATGTTTTATTTCTGGCTTTGTCTGCAGCAAAGTTGGGCTTGGAGCACAAGGTTCATCTTTATTTTAGGCCCATATCAAATTCATGGCCCGTATTAGACACTAGACTGAATCTTTCTACTCTATTATTTCTATATACACAAATTAAGTGGGAATTAAATGGAACGCCCCACTTGTCCTGCCACACTTGTGCTATTGTGATAGGGGCACTATCCATTTTCAAACATGAATTGTGACGGATAGTGCCCGTCTTTAATGAGAAAAGTTGTTTTATATATTTGTCCAAAATATGTGAATTATATTTTAATTAAATGTATAAAATTAATTGTATGGTGGGAGACTAAAAAAGTGTCGCCATCCCTTAATTAACTCAAAAAGAACAAAAAATTTGGGTTAAAGTAAACTCTAGCAATTCTAAGAAGGTTGAAATACTTGTAACTCAATAAATGGACCTTCCTTTCATTTTGGAAATTAAATTAAATATTGGTTATAATATTTTTTTTAATTAATATATTTGTAATACTTTCTCATTAATACCTCACATCTGTGTATAGATACATGTATGAGGAAAATGTTTAATAATATAAGTCAAACAATTAGTCCAATTATGAAAGTTTTAATATTTGATAAAATATTCTGATACATTATAATTATAAAATAATTTCTTAAATTAAGGTCCATCTTATAGCTAATGTATTTTAGGTGGGAAAATTCAAAGCTTTTCTTAATATTTTACTTCCTCCGTCCTTGTCAATTGTTGTCCTTTGGTTTTTGTACAAAGATAAGGAAAAGTGGATTGGGCAATTACTAAATGACAAGTGGACAAATTGAGTGTGAATGATCAAATTGCTCATCAAGTTCATTCTTAAAATAGAAAGGAAAATAATTGACTGAGCACCATAAAATGAAAAAGAACAACAAATGACCGAGACAGAGAGAGTAGTAAAGAGAAAATGATACTCTAGTAATTCCTCTAAAAAAGATTCTCAATTTCTCATGCATGGTTGTATGTTGTAACCACAACATATCTTTTTTACTTAATACGTTCACAAAATAAAGTAATTGCAAACAACTGAGAGAGAGTATATTTATTTACAATATTTCAAATAATTCCCATATATTTTATTAAATGTACTTATGTACATGATTATAAATTATTCTACCAACTTCTTTTTTCCACTTGGATAATTAATTACAAAATGCAAAATTCCAAAAAGAGAACATGGTCTAATTGTCTAAACAATTTATCATGTTCATACAACAACATAAAGAAAACATACTCATGAGAATGCACTAAATTTTAACAAAATCACAAAATGGCGATTAATGTGATTTAATTGCCTATTAAGAAAATTACTTCTTGGGAAATGTATCAATTGATGATAATAAAATAAATGCTTTACGTAAGTTGTAGACTATAAATACACCATTTCTTAAGTCCAAAAGGCAAAACAATAATACACCAATTAATTCAAACAAATAACACACAATTACAAAAATGAAGGCTCCTTCTTCAATCATCTTACTTTCCTTTGTCCTTGTAATCTTCCTGTCATGTGCCTCAAGCATTGACGCAATTGTTGGTGGATGGAAACCCGTTAAGAGCGACACTGATCCTCACTTAGTCGACATTGCTCGATTTGCGGTGCTAGAAAACAATAAGAAGACCGGAAAGTCATTGGAATTGGTGAAGATCAACAAGGGTGAATATCAAGTGGTTAATGGATTTTAATATCGTCTTATCGTTGACGCGAAAGTCGAGGGCAAAACAAAATCTTATCAAGCAACTGTAGTTGAATCAGGGAAAAAGTTGGAGTTGATAAGCTTTATTGCTCTGCTACGTAATTAGTTTCATTTTGAGGATGAGTTTCATAGTATGCCATATTGTTATGTTATCTGTGTTTTGATGCAGAAAATTTTGGGTTTGCTGAAATAATAATCTTATTCCGAAATTATTCACCTTTTATTTTATGTTTTATGTTTTTACAGTAGATCGATTTGTTTTTAGTAAAAGATTATTTCATTAATAATGATAAGTCGTAATTCTATAAAAGACGATAAAACCAATCGTAATACAACTAGGTAGAAATCAAACAAAATAAAATCTTTTGAAAACAAGGACTTTTGAACATCTTCAAAAATAGTGATGTTAATTCTTGCGGAGTACAACCATTTAAGAGTTGATAAGAATTTTTTTTTTTGGTTAAATTATTATAACTGGGCAATAACAATTAATAAGTTCGTTTTATTTCAAACAACTAGTTAATTTGATTTAACAAAACTAAAATTTAATAATTGAATATAAAATAACAAAAAATCTTAAGCTTAGGTCTATTTCGGGTTTAGTTCGGTCCAGAACCGAAAATTTTAGGTCCGATCTACAGTCCACAAATTTTGTTATTTTTTTTTTCGATTTTTAATCCGTTCCGGTTCGATCCGTTCTGTACGATCTTGGATATATGCTCAGCCTTAACGTCGAGTAATGTACTAATGTGTGTGTACTAAAAGTAAAAAATGCGGGTGACAAAACACGTTTCAAATTTCCATAATAACGTCGAGTAATGTACTAATGTGTGTACTAAAAGTCTAATGGTTAAATTCAGGTTCAAACTTCCCCAAGAGCAAAATCTTGTGGTATGTTTTTGGTCTGAATCTATGCCTAGTAAACTTCGAGCTTGTCACCCTCGGGGTTTCAGAAGCTAACTGATTAGGTAGCTGAAAATTAAAAACTGATAAGCTAGCTGACTATATAAAAAAGTGTTTGCCAAACTAACTGGAAAGGTAACTGATTTGGATGAAATGACGTAAAAGGATATGATAATTATTTAGGCCCTGTTTGTTAAAACTAACTGAAAAGGTAGCTGAAACCTGAAAAGGTAGCTGAAAACTGAAAAGCTAATTGAAACCTGAAAAGATAACTGATAAGGTAGCTGGAAATTAGGAACTGATAAGGTAGCTAATTATATAAAAAAGTGTTTGACAAACTAACTGAAAATGTAACTGATTTTGATGAAATGACGTAAAAGGATATGATAATTACTTAATAGTATAAATTTAAGGGGTAAAAACAGAAAATCAAAACAAATCACGTACCTGAAATCTCAAATGCTACTCTAGGTAGCATTTCATTTCAGGTAGCTTATTTGGTTAAATAAGCTACTTGCCAAACGCGTACAAAAAAATAAGGTACCTGAAATTTTGGTCAAATAAGCTACTTTGACCAAATCAGGTACCTGAAATGCTATGCCAAACGGAGCCTTAATAGTATAAATCTTAGGGGTAAAAACGGAAAATTAAGTCAAAACAGGTACCTGAAATCTCAAATGTTACTCTAGATAGCATTTCATTTGAGTTAGCTTATTTGGTTAAATAAACTATTTGCCAAACGCTTACAAAAAAATAAAGGTACCTGGAATTTTTGTCAAATAAACTAGTTTGACCAAATCAGGTATCTGAAATGCCTTGCCAAACAGAGCATAAATGTGAAATTATGGTTGTGACATTTTTGAATTACGATTTTTTAGAATTACGGGTTTTCTAAAGTAAAAGATTTACAAGATTATATAATTAACTATGGTAAAAATGGGCTTGTTAATCATTTTCTCATGATATAATCTTGCAAATCTTCCTCGAATTAGCAGCATATTGAGATATGAACTCATAATTACCATACTTAGGAAATTATTCTTGCAAAACTTCCTCTAATTAGCATCTTAACATGTGCCCTTTGGGCACACATTAGAAAAACCTACGTATATATATATATATATATATATATATATATATATATATATATATATATATATATATATATATACAATATATATTTATAATATTTTCCACTAATATCTCACATTAACAGTTAGGCCAAACACCCTAAATCATGAAGTTTTTAAACTACTTTTAAAAAGTCAGATTCTGATTATTGACCCCCAAAAGTAGAATTAGGTATTTTCTACTTCTACTTTTCACACAAAGTGCCAAAAACAATTACTTTTCTTTTTTTTTATGAAACCATTACTTCTTTATATATTTTGTTCCCACACTTTTTCTCTTCTATGTACAATATTTGCTTCTATCATCTCACATACACCGTCAAAGTAACATGATGTGTAAAATTATAATTTTGATTTGCTTCTACACTCTCACAATATTTGTTGGCATAATTTTAGTTTGACAAAGATGTGTAAAATTATAAATTAAAGGGTAATTATATAGTTTTAGTATAATTATCGAGTGATTAAATAAATTTTTTAGACGTTTATTTTTATTTAAATGATGAATCTACAAATAACATAGTTAATGGAGAAAGCAAAAAAAAAAAAAAAAAAAGTTGGATGAGAGTAGTTAGGCCAAACATAAATTTTTTTTATAAGAAATCACTCTTACAAAAGTATGGCCAAACAATCAAAACTTTTCTCAAAAGTAGCTTGTGAATAAACTCATTCTAAAAAGGAAAAGCTATTTTTACACAAGCAAGACCAAACAACACCCATACTCAATATTACGAATCCAAATATAATACTCCGTATGATATTTTCCACCTATAATATTATTATTTTTGTGTCTATTTATAGAATATAATATTATTATTATTATTATTATAAAAAAAAGGATGCGCACAGCTTTCATTAAAAGAAAAAAAAAAGTTTACATGAAATTGGTGGGGAGTCGAGAAACAAGCTGGGCTCCCACACCCTTAGCAACAGCAAAGCTAAGTCTAGTAAAAAAGTAAGCGGCCACCCGAGCCCCCGCATCCTGAGATACCGAGAATTTCTGGATCCGCTTGAGCAAGGCAACAACATCCGAACCCAGCTCCCCAAGTGATGAGAAAGAGAAGGGAAGGAAACCATAACCCGCTGCCGCGCACAAATTCCCGTACTTAGCACACTTACGCTAAGCAGCATCAGCAACAACCCGGCCAGGCACAAAATCCATCATCCTAGTCTGAGTCAAAGGGGAAGATCCTGTCAAGTCAACGCACACATCACGTCCTCTGTCCCAAGAATAAAGCAGCAAATCCGCAGGACGAAGAGAACCCTCATGCCCGTCAACCAAACCGATATCAACCTCATTTCCCGCAGAAATACCAGATCTATAGCAGATGTCGAAAAGAGTGTCACGGACGAGGTTATGCCGATGTTTAACGCCCACAGTACCAGTACAAGAAACAACGTGGTCCCCAAAAACATCATCAGCAAAAACCCGAGAGCAAGTTGGACAGGGCCTAGAGACCGTGAATAACGGAACACCCAGACGATACCCAAGCACACTACGGTAAGTCCTCCCGTTCATAGTCTGACCCAACCCCGAGATAGGAATCGCACGCAACCAATCAGAGGAATGAGAACCTGCCGAGATCGCCACAAAGCAAGGCAAGAGGTGTCAAAGAGAAAACAGACCCTGAGGCAGCAGCAACCGTCGCGAAATAAATGTCTGCCAATTTCTTCATAAGTTTGGGGGCAGCAATTTCACTAGGGTTACCTAATATACCAGAGCCTGTAGTCGCAGTAACACCCCGCGCGACATCATCAAAAGCAGGGCCGGCAACTACAATACCAGAAGGTCCGAGGAGCTTAGCCTGCAAATCAGCAGACTGCAAACGGAACGCAATAAAAGTATAATGTAAAACATCCCCCGCCGCATAGACACCAAGAACACCAAGATGAAAAGGGAAAGTAGCAAGACGCCACTGCCAATCCCCAAAGCCCGGGCCAGACGCGGTGACGATACGTTCCAAGCTGGAACGAAGGCAGCATCAAAAGGAAGATGGACGGACCCAAAAACACTAGGAGAGCAAGTATGAAGGGAGAAATAGAGCTTAGAAATACCAGTACAAGCTCAAAGTAGAAGCAACTCACACTGCGGGTCCTTAATCCTCGCAACCAAGTCCATTAGCTCAATGATCTTAGTTACTTTCCTCGCCACAATCTCACTGCCAAAACCAGGGCAAGTACTGACAGGTCCACCCAAAACTGTAACACCCCACCTCCAAAGTATCCTCCACAATGGTGCCATCATCCAAGTACCATGCCTGCATAGTGAGGTCAAAAGTGTCCCGGATTTTGCAGACTAAGAGATGCAAAACCAAAGCGAAAAGCAACGGACCCAAAGGATCACCCTGCTGGACACCTGTTAGAAATATCGGTATATTTCATCAAGAAAAATTCGGATTATAACGAAATTATGAAATATGAAATTACGAGTCATAAACGATATGTATAAACAAAAGAATAGAGATTAGAATAAACCTCCGGTCCTAGCAATTTGGCCTAAGAACAAATATCGAGATCGATATTCTCCTAATCGTTGCACCCAAGATACTCCGAGAAATGCCTATTTCTAGCTAGAAAGAGAACCCTAATTCCTAATTATTTTTAGGGTTTTTTGTGATGAGAGTGTATTAGGAAAAAATTAGAAAGAAAATGATCCTCCCTCTCTCCTATTATAACCGTGCAAAAGGAGGAAAAAAGGGGGGAAGATTTTTTCTTATTTTTTTTCCTTAAACCGTGTAACAACCAAAATAAGGGGAAAATCTTCTTATTTTAGGTTGTTATCATATTGTATAAAATGTGTATTATTATCAATTGTCATTTATGTCATCACGTATTAATAAGTCCACACACAACAGTTTGTAGTCTATTTATTAATACCGGTCTGTCATCATTTATTATGACAATTTCGTATAATATATACTTTAACTATAAATATCGCATATTTATAATTTGCTAATTAAATATAACCATTTATGTTTAATTACGAATTAACATCTTAATTCGTTTAAGCTAACATTATATACATTAATTAAATATAACAGTTTATATTCAATTTACGAATTAACAATTAATTCGTCTCTGCTGATATTATTTAACTGTATTAAATAATCGACTCATCATCACATTGACTAACCTTTTAGTCAAATACATGGACTAACTTTTTAGTCTTATAAGGCATCAATGTGATTATATTTTCATATAATCACATCTCTCAAACACATCCTTTAGGTGTGACTTTTAGGGACCAGTTGATCACCGCCATCAGTATGATAATAACGTCAAACTTCTAGCAAGCCAACCGTTATTAGTAAACGTTAATCAACTGATAAAATACTAAGTATACCTTGTGAACCTATAAGAGATTTATACACGTTATCACACTAACTGCGGAGGACACTAGCTCCAACAATTTCCCACTTGTCCTCACAAGTGTAAGTGCGATAACCGATTTTCATATCCTTAATTTCTTCCACTCAATGTAAAACAATTTGCAAAATCCGTATTCACAAAGGTCGTATTTTACAAGTGATCAGTATCAAGAGTGGTTTTCCCGACTAGAGAGTAACTTAACTGATAAACGAATCATCATTCGAGCATGGCCATGCATTTCAGTTTAAACTCCTCGAGTGGCCCTGAGAAATGACTAAACCTGATAAAGGTTGGATATTTTCTTCAACTCGAATCCTGCAGATACAAGCACAGTATGAAATGACCCAGTAAAAATCTGCTTAGCCTCCTGTTACGGTCGACCATGAGAAAGAAACCAAAGTCACCCAAAAACTGCCTTAATCTCAAGAGACAGTCGATAGTCAAATGAATCGACTCTAGGAACACAATGGACGTCCAATCCATGACCTGACACCGAATGTTTTTAAACATTTAGGACTCCATTACGTTGTCACAATGTCCTATGAGGTATCGTTATAACTCGCATCTGTGATCGATCAGCCAACCGTTTGACTTATGGCTCGTTGAACCCACCATCAATCAACTTCACAATATAATAGCCAGAGTTATCAGCTCATGTAGGCGATTATGGACCAAAACAAATATAATGTAATTCAGTTCACTTTATGGCGTTCAATTTTGTCGTACAATCCACATGAAAAACAAAATATGAAATAAAACGATGAAGTTATAAATAGCATATGAAAAAGAAAATGTATCGAATCCATAAGCAACTACTACAACTCAGGAATACGTTTAATTCCCATGAAAATAACGTGCCCTTCATGCTTATTATATTTTAATGGTTTAGTGAGAGGATCCGCGATGTTGTCATCTGAAGCAATCTTGTCAATCACTATCTCCTCGTGCTCCACGTAATCACGGATCAGGTGTGCCTTCCGATGTACATGTCTAGACTTGTTGCTAGACTTAGGCTCCTTGGTCTGGAAGATGGCACCTCTATTGTCACAATAGATGGTGATTGGGTCATTCGAACTAGGAACTATGATTAGTCCTTGTAAGAATTGACGCATCCATATAGCTTCCTTTGCTGCTTCTGAAGCGGCATAGTACTCGGATTTAGTAGTAGAATCTGCTACAACTTCCTGTTTGGAACTTTTCCAGCTGACCGCAGCACCATTAAGAGTAAAGACGAATCCAGACTGAGATTTCGAATCATCTCGATCCATTTGGAAGCTAGCATCTGCGTAACCGATTGCACATAGCTTAGTATCTCCTCCATAAGTCAATGCCCAATCCTTAGTTCTCCGTAGGTACTTAAGGATGTTTTTAACAGCCATCCAGTGTGTTTCACCTGGATTGTTTTGGTACCGACTCGTCATAGTCAGTGCATATGCCACGTCTGGACGTGTGCATATCATGGCATACATGATTGATCCTATGGCTGATGCATAAGGAACGCGACTCATGCGTTCAACCCCTTCCGGTGTCTTGGGTGACTGAGACTTCCTCAAATGCATCCCAGAAGTCATTGGAAGGTTCCCCTTCTTGGAGTTGGTCATGCTGAACCTTTCAAGAAAACAATCTTGCTCCCACTCGACTTGACATATAAGCATGGTTCCTCGACCGATCGAGTGAAACCATACTCTTTTATCACCTGGTCGATACAATGATTCCAACTCCGAGAAGCTCGCTTAAGTCCATAAATGGAACGTTTAGGCTTGCACATTTTGTAAAGCCATTTGCACTGAAGAGGTCGTACCTTGTTAGGTAAATAAAAAAGATCCCATATGTCATTCTCATACATGGAGTCCAACTCGGATTGCATGGCTTCAAGCCATAGCTTAGAGTCGGAACAGGTCATGGCACCTTTATAGGTAGCGGGTTCATTACTCTCTAGGAGCAAAACGTCATTTTCCTCGACCATACCAATGTATCTGTCTGGAGGATTAGAGACTCTACCCGACCTCCTAGGTTTCTGAGGAATATTAACCGTATTATAAGTTGAAGGACCATCTTCCTCCATCTGTTCCTCGGTTGTTGGTTGTTGAATCTCCGACAGCTCGCAGGTTCTATTACTTGACTTGTTCTCGAGAAATTCTTTCTCCAAGAACTTTGCACTAGCCGCAACAAAAACTCGATGTTCGGTAGGCGAATAGAAGTAATGACCAAAAATTCCTTTTGGATAACCAATAAAGTATGTCTTGACCGATCGGAGGCCGAGCTTATCCTCGTGTCTCTACTTGACATAAGCCTCGCAGCCCCAAACCCGAATAAAGGACAAGTTAGGGACCGTTCCCTTCCATATTTCATACGGAGTCTTGTTGACAGCTTTAGACGGACTTCGGTTAAGTATAAGAGCAACTGACAAAAGAGCAAAACCCCATAATGAATCAGGTACTACCGTGTGACTCATCATGGATCGAACCATATCAAGTAGTGTTCGATTTCTCCGTTCGGACACACCATTTAATTGAGGTGTTCTAGGTGGAGTTAACTGTAAAACTATTCCACAGTCTTTAAGGTGTTGATCAAACTCATTTGAAAGATATTTGCCACCACGATCTGAACGGAGTGCTTTAACCTTTCTTCCCAGTTGGTTCTCAACCTTATTCTGGTATTCCTTGAATTTTTCAAAAGACTCACTTTTATGCTTCATTAAGTAGACATATCCGTATCTACTCAAATCATCCGTGAAAGTGATAAAATATCTATAGCCATCTCTTGCGGTGATTGACATAGGTCCACATACATCAGTATGTATGAGTCCTAATAGGTCATTAGCGCGCATTCCAACACCTTTGAAGGAAATTCGAGTCATTTTGCCGATAAGACATGATTCACACGTGCCAAGTGATGAGAAATCAAATGTGGAGATAATCCCATTCTCAATGAGTTTCTTTACACGTTTTTCATTTATGTGTCCCATTCGACAATGCCATAGATAAGTTTGATCTTTGTCACCAACCTTTAATTTCTTATTATTCACATGTAATATATATCTGTGGTTTGATCTAAGATATAAATTCCATTCATGGAAACTGCTTTGCCATAAACCATTTCATTAAAAGAGAAAATACAGCTATTGTCCTTTATTGAAAATAAAAAACCGTCTTTATCAAGTACGGAAACAGAAATAATATTCTTAGATAAACTGGGTACATAGTAACAGTTATATAAATATAACTCAAAACCACTCGGGAGCTGGATTACGTATGTTCCCATTGAGACTGCAGCAACTCTTGCTCCATTCCCTACTCGTAGGTCCACATCACCCTTTGCGAGAGGTGTGATGTTTTTTAGGCCCTGCAAATGATTACACAGATGAGAACCACAACCAGTATCAAGTACCCAAGTTCCGAAACTTGCATGGTTAATCTCAATCATATGAATATAAGATGACATACCAACAGGAGTGACGCGGCCTGCTTTTATGTCCTCACGGTACACGGGACAGTTCCTCCTCCAATGCCCAGTCTTGTGACAATGGTGGCACTCAACGTCACCGCCCTTGCTCTTTGCCTTGCCTTGTGAGCCACTAGTCTCACAAGGCCCACTCTTACCGTTTCCTGACTTCTTAAACTTTAGCTTTCCTACAGTTAGGTCGCCGTGAGCTTTGCCCTTACCCTTATTCTTGTTGGAAATCATGATAACATCTTGCTTCATGCTCCCACTCAATTTCATATCCTTCTCGGTCTGTACGAGAAGTGAGTGTAGCTCATGAGGACTTTTCTTCATGTCATTCATGTAGTAATTTGCCCTGAAAAGGGCAAAACCATCATGAAGTGAATGAAGCATACGGTCAATGACTATGCTCTCACTGATTTTGCAATCAAGTGCCTCCAGTTTCTCGACATTCTCAATCATGTCAAGAATGTGTGGGCTAACCGGTTGGCCCTTCTGGAATTTCGCCTCAAAGAAGCGACAGGTATGCTCATAAGTAATGATTCTCAGTGCTTTTGAGAACTCATTAGTGAGCGTGGTGAAAATCTTGTTTGCACCTTGGGCAATGAAGCGTCTTTGCGAATTGGTTTCCATTGCAAAAATGAGTACGTTCTTTATCGCACCCGCTTCCATGACGAAGTCACTATAAGCAAGTGACTCGTTAGCTCTTGCATTGGGGCCTGGGTTTGGCGGTATTGGCTCGAGTCAAGTACTTGAGCTTACCGTCGCAAATGACATTCCGTAATGATGCCTCCCGATCCATAAAGTTGGACCCGTCATTCTTCAGTCGTGTGGACTGATTCATGTGGTCCATGAAAGTTTTGAGCCAGAACTCGCGTGCAAGTGTGGCACTTGGCATAAGGATATCATTATTTCCAGCCATTTGTTGTAAGCAGTATTATCAATATAAAACGAATTCTACACTGCGAAAAGAAGAAGAAAAACATAATAAGCATACTCATCGTTATGATTTAAGTCTAATGCAAAACTGTTATAATGCGAAGACTTAAGCATTTATACAATTGACCTCCCTCAAGAATTATATAAATGATCCCAAGACTCAATTATCTGTAAATTGATAAGCCAACCTCTTGGCTAATTCTACTTTTAGAATTCTTGGTTGATAAATTTCTGTAAATTCTATCTATAGTCCATCATAATCTCGAGAAACTCTTCGGATTATAATGTTGAGGTTAAATAAGTCAACACAAACTACTTACCCAACGTAGAAGGGGTCATATGGAGAGTAAGGTCTTATATGCCTACCGACGAAAAAGGGATTCATAGTTGTTTGGCCTATAAAGACTAGTCTCAATTTTAGTTTTAGAGGAAGATCCCATCAACTTTATTTTAATACATTTTAAGTGAACTAATATCTAGCATGCGAGAATGAATAAACTAAGATGATGGCTTAAAATAGTGTGACATCTTTATGTCCATGATAACTAACATCCAAACTATATGAGTCAATTTTCATGCATATAAGTAGGTGGTTTGGTTTAGGCGGAATATGATGCACTAAATAACAAGCGAAGAAAAGCAACAAGAATGGAAAAACGTAAAACAAAAACAAAGTCCTAGTGTGGCCTATCTACCAAAATGAACACAAATACAACTTTGGAATCTTTCCTAGGACCCGAGAAGCTTGTCTTGATGTTCCATCTTGGTTCATGTAGCGGGAGTGAGCAATCCAATCTCCATCTTTACTCTTCTCAAAATTACAATAAATAAATTACAAAATAAACCTATTTACATTCTAATTTCAAAAACATAATACTAAAGAAAACCAAAGGAGATTCGAGATCTCAAAATTACATCAAGATTATGTTTCCATCATTACCAAAACATAATCAACTAAGGCCACACTAGGTAATACAAATTACAACCGATTGCAAAAATACGTAAATAAACCATTCAACAATTCATACAACTAAATAAAATGCATCAACAATAAATTAATCATTCCAGACATAATTCCTTAATTATGTAGAGTAATTTATCCAAAACACCTATTTTAAAATGATTAAAATTATGTGACAATTCCTCAATTACTCACAATAATTCCAATCTTAATACATATTATCTTGTAATATGAATTAATCTAACATCATTTTAAACCACTTTAAAATAATTAGGTATCTAAAATTTGTGAACTTTTTCACAACAAACAATCATACATTATTGATATAATGTATAATAATTATTGGCCAAAACACAACAACAAAAGGAAAAAAAAAACGATTTTTTTTTAAATGCTCACGGCATTCTGCCCTAAAAAAAACGAAAAACATTTTTTTTCTTTTTCTCGAAAAACAACCCCTTTTATGAGAACAAATTTGTTTAAAGTTGCTACTATAACAAGATTGGCATAATTATCAACTTTTAATTTAAACATAGATCCAAACTAGATGATTCAATTTAACCTCTTAAAATGAAAATCTAAATTGTGATTAAATCGATTATCTGAATATTTGATTTATCACAATTGATTTGAACATTATTAAATTAATGAATCATGATTCTTAAACAACAATTTAACACCATGTATGCCAAAACTATATAGCAAAACAAATGAACATCATCAATCAAAACAATTTCCATTTACATTTCAATTTAATTCTTATTAAATCAAAACATCTACAAATTTATCATATTATCATCTTAACATATTAAAACAACAATATTAATAAATCAAAATGGAAACAAAGCATCAAAAACAAAAAACCATCTCGGCAAAAATTGATGCGGCCGAATTTTTTTTTTCTTTTTATCCATTTATGAAAATCATATAAAACATCCCCCGCCGCATAGACACCAAGACCACCAAGATGAAAAGGGAAAGTAGCAAGGCGCCACTGCCAATCCCCAAAGCCCGGGCCAGACACGGTGACGATACGTTCCAAGCTGGAACGAAGGCAGCATCAAAAGGAAGATGGACGAACCCAAAAACACTAGGAGAGCAAGTATGAAGGGAGAAATAGAGCTTAGAAATACCAGTACAAGCTCAAAGTAGAAGCAACTCACACTGCGGGTCCTTAATCCTCGCAACCAAGTCCATTAGCTCAATGATCTTAGTTACTCTCCTCACCACAATCTCACTGCCAAAACCAGGGCAAGTACTGACAGGTCCACCCAAAACTGTAACACCCCACCTCCAAAGTATCCTCCACAATGGTGCCATCATCCAAGTACCATGCCTGCATAGTGAGGTCAAAAGTGTCCCGGATTTTGCAGACTAAGAGATGCAAAACCAAAGCGAAAAGCAACGGACCCAAAGGATCACCCTGCTGGACACCTGTTAGAAATATCGGTATATTTCATCAAGAAAAATTCAGATTATAACGAAATTATGAAATATGAAATTACGAGTCATAAACGATATGTATAAACAAAAGAATAGAGATTAGAATGAACCTCCGGTCCTAGCAATTTGGCTAAGAACAAATATCGAGATCGATATTCTCCTAATCGTTGCACCCAAGATACTCCGAGAAATGCCTATTTCTAGCTAGAAAGAGAACCCTAATTCCTAATTATTTTTAGGGTTTTTTGTGATGAGAGTGTATTAGGAAAAAATTAGAAAGAAAATGATCCTCCCTCTCTCCTATTATAACCGTGCAAAAGGAGGAAAAAAGGGGGAAGATTTTTTCTTATTTTTTTTCCTTAAACCGTGTAACAACCAAAATAAGGGGAAAATCTTCTTATTTTAGGTTGTTATCATATTGTATAAAATGTGTATTATTATCAATTGTCATTTATGTCGTCACGTATTAATAAGTCCACACACAACAGTTTGTAGTCGATTTATTAATACCGGTCTGTCATCATTTATTATGACAATTTCGTATAATATATACATTAACTATAAATATCGCATATTTATAAAATGCTAATTAAATATAGGATTATTTAATGAGAATACTCTGAACTAATGGGGTGCTTCTCAAAATACTCCAGACTTTATTTTAACTACCAATAAAACCAACAATTATACCCCTTCACTTATATTAGAATTTGTTGACCGACTACCTGCTAAACAGGTGAACAATTCTTTTACACCTTTTTTGTGTTTAAGTTTTAACCCCTCTTTTAATCCTTTCCTTACCTCTTTGTCTTTCTGGGTATTTGGCGTTCTGTATCATCCAATTTGAACTTCAATTTCAATTTCTATGGAGGTTCTGGTATCATTCATCAATCAGATATCATTTGCAAAGACACACATGACTAGACCATGTTTAAAACTCCGAAACATGATCGTTTTAACTTGTAATCAAAATTTAACAATGGTTTCAATTACTAACATAAAAAACAAACAAAAAGCTAATTTTAGTTTATGAATGTGGAGTCCCATGGATAGTGTCGCTATTAGAAACAAATGCTGATGACAATTACCAATTCACATCACAAATTAAACAAGGCTAACCCACTCAACAGTTGATTAGATTTTCAATCCCAAATCAGCATGAACCTATTAATCAGTTGCTAATTAGATTCACCTGATTTCATGCAATACCAGGTTAATAACAAAACAGATAATCGATCATGAAGTTGATAAGACAAAGAAGTTAATCAAAATAAATCTGAAAAACAAATAAAAAGCGAGAAAGTATGCAAAACTTAAGAGTCAAAATTACTGAAAAAATCTAGTCTAGGAAAGTGAAAAGAGTACATTCTTTCCCTAGAAAAAAAAAGAGTACATTATGTCTAAAACCGATCTTGGAGTCCCTTAGGGGAATTGTTTGATTTTAATTGAATATCTGATTTTTGGATTATGTAATGACTCTCTAAATGGTTTGAAAAAAAAAGTACAGTGGAAGGGGTTAATGGAATAAAGGAGGAAGATGAAGATTGATAAAAGGGTAAAGGGTGCTCATATTTACCTGCTACAACAAGTTATAAAAACATTGATTCTATTCATAGAGAAGAGATGTAATTGTTGATTTTATTGGTAGTTAAAATATAGTTTGGAGTATTTTGAGAAGCACCTCCATAGATTAGAGTATTCTCATTAAATAACCCTTAAATATAACCGTTTATATTTAATTACGAATTAACATCTTAATTCGTTTAAGCTAACATTGTATACATTAATTAAATATAACAGTTTATATTTAATTTACGAATTAACAATTAATTCGTCTCAGCTGATATTATTTAATTGTATTAAATAATCGACTCATCATCACATTGACTAACCTTTTAGTCAAATACATGGACTAACCTTTTAGTCTTATAAGGCATCAATGTGATTATATTTTCATATAATCACATCTCTCAAACACATCCTTTAGGTGTGACTTTTAGGGACCAGTTGATCACCGCCATCAGTATGATAATAACGTCAAACTTTTAGCAAGCCAACCGTTATTAGTAAACGTTAATCAACTGATAAAATACTAAGTATACCCTGTGAACCTATAAGAGATTTATATACGTTATCACACTAACTGTGGAGGACACTAGATCCAACAACACCCTGATAAGACCACAAGCAATGCTCCCCATAAAAAAGACGGGCAGGGCTGGAATAAGAAAACTCCACCCAACGGGAAACGTCGGCGGACTTCCTAAAGCATGGTCGTACGATCAACAAGGTTGAAAGCATTCTGGAAATCAACCAGCAACATGGAAAGTCCCACCTCAGCACCCCGAGCCTCAATGAGTCGATTCAAGGCATGTAAGATAGCCTCTCCTCCACCGGACACACCCACCCCAAACTGTAAACCAGCAAAATAAGACGACAAAGAAGGGCCCACCATAAAAGCACCAACCTTAGAGACAAGCCGTCTCCAGACAGTGCCAACAGCAATAGGACGGACCCCACCACCTGGTTTAACAAGCGGCGTGAGAGGGGCGCTGGCAATGTACTCTCCCAAAGTAAGAGGTCACCGATCCTCAAGAAAAAGATTAACCACCCTAGTAATAGAAGTGATCAACTCTTCAGAGATAGCCACAGCAGCGCCACTCAAACAATCCATAAGGTGCTGGGCACGAAAACCATCCCTCCCACAAGAAGTACCACGAGGGAAACTCCGAATCATATCCAAAACCACTGACTCAGAGGCAACCAGAGGATGATGATCCCCAGACAAAGGAGGCAATGAAGGAGGTGGGGGGGAGAGGATGCTTCTCACGCAAGGCCACAAGAGTGGCATCGGAGTAGGGGGTGACCCCAGAGGAAGAAAGCACCCGAACAGCAGTAGTATAATGACCATCAGAAATCTTCCGCCGACATTGACGGAGGTTAAGCTCACCCAAATCCAGATCCTCCACATGGACCCTCATCAAAACACTCCTGTAACAGCTGCAACTCCCCTCCCCCCCAAGGTACCCCCCAAGCAAGGATAGCCCTGGCAATACTCTCCTCCTGACGCTGGCGCCGAATAGCAGTCCTACACTCAACATTACTCCGAGGAGCGAAAGTCTTAAGCAGACACAGTGGTAAAACAAGTAAACGAATCCAGTGGGAGAGATCACTAGGGGAACCAGCCACATCATCTAGAGCTCCTTTTAAAGCCCGAGCAAACCCAAAACGACACTTAGGAGGAATAGATTTTACGATGCGGAGGCCCAAAGACAATAAACAATCAAGAGAAGATATAGACCACTAAACAAGCTCAACACCATCATCAGAAGAAACCGAAGTAGAGGGAGCCAAAAGTCTCGGAATACCATAAATATGAAAACTGTAGAGGCCATCAACACGCTCCGGAGGCAGCACAATATCACCCCGACTATGTCGACATCTAGCACGAGTGGTACGGGTCATAAAACTCACCCCACACAACCAGAGCCCCATCCGTCTCAAAGTACTCTCGGCATTGGAATAAACAGTCAAACTATCAGTAAGAGTCTGACGCGTAAGGTCCAACGCACCATCATGACAATGTCGGTCCTGAAAATATTTCTGCCAGGCAGCCTTAGTAAGCCCTCTACCAAACCCATTCGGACACTCATGAAGACAAGAAAACGGACAATGGTATCGCACAAGCTCGGACATGAAGGAAGAAAAAACCCCGCACACCACCTGCACAAAAACCAATATAGCCACCAAAACAAACACCCGCACGAAAACCACCACACAGGCAACCGCTCGAGCAAAATGAGGGAAGACCCACTCCCGGTGAAGTTGACCACCAACACACCACCTACTCCCGTGATGGTTAACAACCCACCCCAAGCAACCCTATCACACGGCACTAGAAAACCGCAACACCCACCACAAACCACAACCACAACTAGGTAGCAGTGGCAGACAGTGGCCGATTATAGCACCAGCAAACACCAAAGTCACCACCAGCAGCAAACACGCAGCAGAAACAGTAAAGAAAACAGACCTCTAATACGCGAAAAGAAAAATAAAACGAAACAGCCAAGAACTCACCGGAGGGAAACAGATGGTAGGGCCGTCAGCCACCACAACCTTGACCAACGACTTGAGGTCTAAAGGCCAATGGGTGGTGGCGCAGGGGAACACTAACCGCAAGGAGGCGACAATGACCCTCGAAAACAGCCGCCACACGAAAACCCCCACAAACAGCAGCACCACCGCTCAAACAACCAACGACAAACACCCCTGACTGGCGACGTGAGGTCTAAAAGTCGATGTGGGTGGAGGTTGGCCGTCAACGGTGGCTGTAAGTCCGTAAAATCCGATGCCCTAACAGAAAATCACCCGCAATCCCCAGCAGCGATAGAAACCCCACTCAACACTGAACCACGACTGTTGACAAGAAGGCCGGTGATGAGCAGTGGCGAGACCAGCGGCGTTGAAGGGATGATAGTGATGGCAGACTAGGGTGACGGCAGAAAACAGTGAGGTAGCCTGATCGCACAATCGCACGTTCCCTCTCCTCTCTCCTCTCTAAAAAATTATTATTATTATTATTATTATTATTATTATTATTATTATTATTATTATTATTATTATTATTATTATTATTATTATTATTATTATTATTATTATTATTATTATTACTATTATTACTATTACTATTACTATTACTATTACTATTATCTTAGGCTAGTTATCTCATAAACTGATTTTAATCTATAAATACACCAATTCTCAAGTCTAAAAGATCCATCATAAATTCACAACCTATTGTACAATTAATTGCAAAGAAACAAAGACATGAAAATGCACGGTTCCTCAGCCGTTGTCTTAGTTTCTCTAGTTCTTGTGTTCATCCTTGCCGGTGTCCCAAATATAGATGCTCATTACGCCGTCATTGACGGCAATCTGGTGGATGGGAACCCGTAAAGAACGTCACCGACCCCAAAATCGTTGAGATTGCTCGATTCGCGGTGTCTGAATACGATCGTAAGTTTGGCAGTTCATTTGAGCTGGTGAAGGTGGTTAAAGGTGAAATTCAGCAAGTTCAAAAGGACGTTAAGTATCATCTTTATATTGTCGTCGAGGCAGACGGTAATACTTACGATTATGGAACGTTCGTCCAAGTAATTAAGTCATTTAAGATGCTTATAAGCTTTTTTCCTGGTGGTGGTAACTAGTATGTATTTCAATTTTTGTAGCCAAAGATCATTTCTTTAATGAAAGGATATGCGTTGTTAGAAATCAAAGTTCGTTGACAATTGTTAAAATAAAACAAAACAACAATCGTTAGTATAACAAGACTACAGTATTATTTATTATTCTTTGCGTGTTGGTCGTTTGTAGCCATCATCTAGACTCTTAAATAGATGAAAATTTCCTTTTTTCTTCGGAAAGACCGCCCTCCTTATACCTAAAAGTAATCCACCAAATCAAATATTGTAAAGTCTTAGGGCTCATCTGGAATGAAGGAAACAATTAGTAGGGTAATGTTTTAAGTGAAATAATCACCGAGGGATTTAATCCAGAAAGTAATATGTTCCTTATTTTCAAGTTTGGAATACTAAGAGAATTATTACCGGGGTAATCTATTCTTGGATTTGGTAAAAGTGTAATTAGTGCATTATGTTTTCATATTTGTTCAATATAGGGAGTAATGGATCACTCCAATAATAATTACCCGTGGGTAGGGTGGTTAATACATTACTCCTAGACGAGAGTAATAAGTTGCCTAGATGAATAATCGCCCTTATACCAAACTCACTAAAATAACCCCAAGCTATTACTCCCTTATTTTTTCCACCCCCCCCCCCAACCCCCCAATCAAAATAAGCCCTTAGGTGTAAAGAGTACGGTCCTTCTAGAAAACACAAGAATTTTTCAATAAATAAATACTGAATTACTAACTACTAAGTATTGATTATTCAATATTACAACAACTATATGAGTGTATACAAACGGCGAAATTTTTTTTTTTCAGTAGATCTCATGAGAGACCGTCTCCCACTAATTTAGTGGAAGACATAACAGGGAAAAAAAGAATATCCATGGGTCCCTCGCACTATCATGTGAGAGGTCTCTCAATAACGCTAGACCGTCTCTCTAAATTTTTTGTGATTTTAAAAAGCACCATATACACTGAATTATTTGTGTAAGAAAAGCGCCCAAATTTATTAATAAGGCATATATGGAAATAAATTTCTTTTGAAGATGGAAATAAATAACCCCAAACTATATATGGGGTTATTAATAAGGCATATATAGAAATAAATAACCCCAGACTATTACTCAAGTATTTCAGAGAACTCAAGAATTTTTCAATAAATAAATACTGAATTACTAAGTATTGATTGTTCAATATTACAATAACTATACGAGCGTATACATACGGTGACAATTATTTTCAAAAGAACCATATGCAGTGAATTATTTGTGTAAGAAAATCGCCCAAATTTATTAATATGGCGCGCCACCGGGTGGCACTCAAATTGGGCGCCACCTTCTCACATAGGGTAAGTAGAACCCCTTCAATTAAGAATGCATGCGAGATGGTGGCACCAATATGGAGTTTTTAATGTTGTGTACTTGTGCCCCACTTATATTACTAGTATCAACTAGTTTAGTTGGTGATCTTATGAGAGGTAATACTCATTCATAACCTGAGTTTAAACTAGTTTAGTTGGTGATCTTATCAAAGATAGTACTCATTCATAACCTGAGTTTAAATCCCATCAATATTAAAATCACGCACCTTTTTTTTTTGGGTGACTTCCTTATCCTACGCTATAAATACACCTCCTCTCAACTCCAAAATATCGATCGATTATCAACTATTGTACACTTGCCCGGTACAAAGATATGAAAATGCAGGGTTCCGCAACTATCGTCTTAGTTTCTCTAGTTCTTGTGTTCATCCTTGTCTGTGTCTCAAACACGGACGCTCGTGTGTCTAAGGCCGCAACTAATGATCTGTCTGGTGGATGGGCACAAACCAAGGACGTCACTGATCTCAAAATCGTGGAGGTTGCTCAATTCGCAGTGTCCGAATACGACCATACGATGAGCAAGTCGTTTAAACTGGTGAAGGTCGTAAAGGGTGAAATTCAATATCAAGATGGCGTCAAGTATCATCTTTACATTATCGTCGAAACTGAGGGTAATAATTATGATTATGGAGTGTTCGTCCAAGATGATGACTCGTCTAGGACTCTTATTAGCTTTTTTCCTGATAACTAATTATTAGTGTAAATATATCTTTAGATTATTTGTTGTATCCTTTAATATAGCAACTCTATCATATCATATCATATCATATCATATCATATCATATCATATCATATCATATCATATCATATCATATCTTGTAACCGCATAATATCTTGTACCTATTATAAATAGTTAATATAAGCTAATCACCCATTCATGGGATTACATTATAACATGGTATCAGCTAGGTTACGATAATTAAAACCCTAGTCTTCATCTCTTCGTTTTCTCTGTTTCGACAGACCCCACAGCTGCCTTCCCCCAGCCTTCCACATCCGTCTCGATGGGTGATAAACTCGACACTACTCCGTCCCCTAAGCCTCCCTTGCACCCCGTTTTACTGTCTCCAACATCCAACATAAAATTCGTGTTCTTGATGGTACGAAGGTCACCTATGCGTCATGGGTTGCCTGTTCACGCTCCACACCAAAGGCTACAAAGTTTTAGATCATATTAACGGCACAAAACCACCTGCTCCTGATGCTGAAAACTATGGTGATTGGTGTGAGATTGATGCTTATGTCCTACAATGGATTTATGGGACCTTGAGTGATGACCTTCTCCCTCGGGTGCTTGAAGACGAATCAACGGCGTATGAGGCATGGAAACGTGTCGAAAATATTTTTCTGAATAATAAAGGGGCACGCGCTGCCGCCTTAGAGCATGGGTTTAATAATCTTAAACTCGTCAGTATGCCTTCCCTTGAGGCGTATTGTCAGCGTTTGCGAGATCTTGCTGGGTAAAGGAAGGACGTCGGTGCCGCTGTGAATGATCAACGATTGGTCTACAACTCGTTTGCGGTCTTCCATCGTCATATGACACCGTCGCCTCCAATATTAATCAAACCTTGCCAAATTTCGAGACGGCAAGGAGCATTCTTGAACTGGAGTTGCATCGTCAAACTGCCAGGGATGAACCATCGGAAGCCCTGGTTGCGTCAAACCCAAATCCATCATCAGATTCGTCGGGGTGGAGTGATAGGTCCCAGCAGCCTCAAACCCAGACTCGCCCCTTAATTACAAAGGTAATAATTACAATCCCAACTACAATCCGAATTACAATTCAAATAATTCTCATTCGTGATAATCGCAACAATAAGCCACGGTCTGATTCCACCGCATCTGCAAACGGTGTTCCAACCAGTGCTCCTACTGTTTCGTGGCCCTCACCAGGCCCCTGGCCGTATCCCTGGACCCCACTGCCCTGTCCTTACCCTACTAAGCCTGGGTGGGTCCAGCCTTGGCAACAATGGCCTACGCGGCCCCCGTCGAAAATGAACAGAAACTATGGCCAAGCGCATATGAGAGAGACCGAGGCCCCTCAACCAACTGACCTCGGCCAAGCTTTTCAGGCTATGACGCTGCAAAATCCGAATGATGGTTTATGGTACATGACATGGGTGCATCATCTCATCTTATATCCGACGCAGGTACGTTAAATTCTTCCTCTAGTGCAAGTAATATTCGTTCTATTTTAGTTGACAATGGTAATAGTATACCTGTTCGAGGATCGGGAATCTCTACATTACCCGCCAAAGACCGCACTGTTTACCTTAATAACGTAATTTATACACCTAACATCATTAAAAACCTTATATCTGTCCGACAATTTACAAAAAATTACAATGTGTCGGTTGAATTTGACCCGTTTGGTTTTTTTGTTCAGAATGGGACTGCGATCTTGAGGAGTGACAGTACTGTCAAGCTTTATCCCGTGTCATCTGAGTCTTCTACGTCCTCCACAAAGTCTAGTCATGGTCACGGTCTTCTCACAACTGCTCCTGATTTCTGGCGGCGGCGTTTGGGTCACCCGAGGCCTACTGTTCTTGACCATATCCGGAGTCAGTCTTTTATTCATTGCAATAAAGAGTCTAGTTCGAGTCTTTATCGTTCGTGTCAAATAAGTAAACACAGACGTTTGCCGTTTCATGATTCTACTTCTGCTAGTATTGCTCCTTTTGACATCATCCATGTTGATTTGTGGACTAGCCCTGTTTTGAGTAAAAGTAGCTACAAATACTATCTTATTTTAATTGATGATTTTTCTCTTTTTGTTTGGGTGTATCCTTTAACTGCCAAATCCGAAGTGTGCTAAATTCACCCAATTACGTTTATACTTAATTTCAACGTAAAATAAAGTGTTTTCAATGTGACTTAGGATGAGAATTCGATAATACTCTTTTCAAAAATCATGCTCATAACCACGGTCTTGTCTTTAGATTTTCTTGTCCTCAAACATCCTCCCAAAATGGTAAAGCTGAGCGCATGATCCAACGAGTAAATGAAATTATTTTAGCTCTACTTTATCATGCTTCTGTTCCTCCAATTTATTAGGTTGATGCCCTTCATGCCGCCACCAATCTACACAATATTCTTCCTACTAAAATTCTACAAAATCGCTCACCAACTTCCGCTCTTTTCCTCAAAAATCCGTCATATTATCACTTACGAGTTTTTGGTTGCACATGTTATCCTAATCTCTTCGCCACTAGACCACACAAACTTGCCTCCCGTTCCATTAGGTGTGTATTCTTAGGTTATCCACCTCAACAACGTGGATATAGGTGTCTAGACTTGTACACGGGTAAAGTATACATTTCTCGTCATGTCACCTTTGATGAATCGATATTCCCATTTTCGGAGACCTCCACTAAGGAACCTGGGTCCTATTCCTTCCTTGAGGACTCCCATAATCCTCTTACCTACCAAACCATTACCTCACCCACGCCCCACCTACAACCACCGCAACCCACCCAAACCACCCAACTTACCCAGCCCACCCAGCCTACCCAACCCACCAGTACCCCACCTTCCTCTCCTCCTCCTACGAACAGCCCCACATCACCCATTAGGCCTACCTCTCATATCCAGCCAAATACTCCACCCGTTCCACCTAACACCTCTCCAACACAGTCGCCACCGCCTCCTCCACCTCTCCCTCACCTCTCTCGCCCACATCAGATGTCCACCCGTGCTATGAACGGAATTTTCAAACCGAAATCCTTCATGGCAGCCCCTCCCCCTCCCATCTCACCTTTACCCAAATCCCCCACCGAGGCTCTCTGTGACCCGAATTGGACTATTGCTATGCAGGACGAATTTCGTGCACTTAAGGAAAATAACACTTGGGATTTGGTGCCACGCCCTATTGATGCTAATGTGATTCGTTGCCTCTGGTTATATCGCCACAAATTTCATAGCGATGGTTCGTTACAGCGTTACAAAGCTCGCCTTGTGGTTAATGGGAAATATCAACAGGTAGGCGTGGATTGTGATGAGACTTTTAGTCCGGTTGTCAAACCGACGACTATTCGTACTGTTCTTAGCTTGGTTGTTTCTCGTTCTTGGCCCATTCATCAGCTTAATGTTAAAAATGCTTTTTTACACGGTGATTTAGCTGAGATAGTTTATATGCATCAACCACCGGGTTTTTTTGATAAATCTGCCCCATCTCATGTCTGTCGCTTGCGAAAGTCCTTATACGGGCTAAAACAAGCCCCGCGTGTCTGGTTTCAACGTTTTGCTACCTTTGTCACATCGTAGGGTTTTCGAAGCAGTGTGTGCGATACATCGTTATTTATTTATCATTCTGGTCCCGACATGGCATACATTCTTTTATATGTGGATGATATCATTTTAACTGCTTCTAGTTCGATACTCTTGCAGCGTATTCTTGCCTCTTTATCGCAGTAGTTTGCTATGACAGACTTGGGCCCTCTTTGAAGGAAAAGTAGATCTATATACTCAACATATTCATATATGTTTTATGTTAATTTAATCATAAAATTAATTGGTGATCTTATGCATGCAAACTATAAACAATTTAAAGAAGAAATCTCTATCTTACATTGGTATTTCGGTTTATTTGGGCACAAGAGAGATCTCCTTCTCTCTTGTTCTTGTGCTTTCCTCAATGGATGAACTAGGATCAAAGTATAGGAACCCTCCCAAAGTATAATACCCAAAACAAACTCTTAATCAAATTAATATTATGTATACTAGAACAATATTAATTTAGTGGAAAAATTGACCCAAAAATATTATGGAACTCTCTATTATTTCGGTTAGAGAGAAGGAAGAGAAGGAAGAGTTTTTATCTTTCTAAAACTCAAATTTTAGATGAAAATGAATTGTAGTACACTAATTACATTTGTATTGTATAATGGGTAAAATAAGAAGAAAAACCAAAGTGGTTTTTCTTCTCAAAAACCGGGTGGAAGAGGGGAGAAGAGGGAGCCAATGCATGCACTAGTTGTTCTTCACAATGATCACTAGGTTTGCATGGCTAGTCAATTAGGGAAATCATTATGCTTACCACTCACATAATAAACATAATATTATCCTAAATCCTCCCTTAATTTCGGTTTACATGTAAAATGGAATCCATTTTATTTTTGTCAATTTGTCAATATGTCACATGTCACATGTCACATAAAATTGTTATGTATTTTTAACATATTAAAAATCAACGTATTAATAAAAATACGTCATATACAAAAATCGACTTAGTAATTCATAATTACTTGTACCAAAATATTTTACCAATTATAAATCACAATAATTTGTATTTATAATAATTCATTCAATTTCAATTGTTTCCTTAAAAAATAATTTCATCTGAGTAATGAAACAATTCGATTACTTAGACCGTATCTCATTTAATCAAATTTCAATGAGACACGTAAATATTTCTTCCAAAATCGTCCGTCAATTTTAAATAATTTAATTGACTCGTAACGTTATACGATCAATTAATTGATCAATTAAGAGTGTTGCCCTTTAGGTATGACCTAGGGGATCAATCGATCACCACTGCCGCACGACGAATGTCGACTCTAGTCGCCAATCATTACCGATATGTGTGGACCAGTTTACAGTAAAATATTACTTCCCAATTTTATTCTTTAAAATGAGATTTAAACATGTGATCATCATGATCAACAGTTGTGATCGCATTATTGTCGGAGGACACATATTCCAACAATCTCCCACTTGTCCTCGACAAGTGTGCGTCACCAATTCTCTTGTCCTATTACTATCTCCCACTCAATGCAAGGTGTCTTTCAGGTCGTACTTGCAAGTGATCATATCGAGAGTGGTTTCCTCGATCTGGAGAATAACTGATTGACCGGATTTATCCACCATGGATATATTCCGAGCGTGGCCACGCATTTCCAGTTCATTACTCCTCGAGTGGCCCTGAGATATTGTTATAACCCTGACTAGGGGTGGACAATTTCTATCGCACTCATTCCCTTCGACTAGCCACAACCATCATAACCCAAAATATGCCCATTTGACCCCATTTACGAAGGTCGTAGTAACACAAATCAAAGTTAATCTGAAACTGTGCCATCTTAGATGAATAGTCTTTAGTCAAAAGAATTGACTCATTAGAATACTATAGCAGCTCTCGCCACGATCAGGCTATATAAATTTGCCAGAACTCTATAAGCGGTCATAAGGCCCGACAAAAATGTTCCTAACAGTCCGCTTATGTGATCGACTAGTCATTCTCATATGACTCTATGGCACTTGAACTTGCCATCAATCGCATCACACTCTAGTCACTTCGAGACGTCACCTCATGTAAGTAACTATGGGCAAATACAATACTAATCCGTGTTCACTTAAACGGGGTTCAATTGTCTCTACAACCCGTTGGATGTAACAAAGTATAAGGTGAGTTAATAATAACTCAAACGACAAATGTCGACATCACACTCGGGTAGTCAATACCATATTACAACCTTGTGATGCATATCGTAAGTGTGTAAACACTTGTTGATTGCAATAGAAGTTTAACATGTTACGTGTCCATGTGTTCAAACTTCTTAATCGTATTATCCTTTACATTCATGTTATCACTCATAGCATGAACCTTACCAAGTACACATCAAGGTTCCCGACCTTGGTTTCAGTTCTTTATCTTGAAAGAACTTCCTTATCGATTATCACATAACGAACGAATTTGTGGTGAATGATATAACTTGTACTGATCAAGTACTCCATCCACACACAATGCACTAGGTATATGTTTTGTAGAGTCTTGCAACAATTTGTCAAGATGATTAGCCTAGCACTTCTCATTAGTCCTAGCATATTTAGGAAAGATTAGTTTTGAGCAACTTCTTATTCAACTACGTATCTTTCCAAACTTCCTATTTCTCCTTTTGGCTTGAAAAGTTTAGGATTTTCATAAATCTTTACGTGTGTTCGGATTTTCTATAATATGTGCAACCTCTTGACACATAACAGAGTATTCTGTCAAACACCGAAATCGCTCATCGAATTCTTCTTGAGAATTCATGACGTTTCTACTATGGCTTACCAATGATTCATCATGCTCTTATGCATATGATTCATAATTGGACATGTGCATGATTATTCTAATGGCGGAAACATTAGTAACTTTTAATCATGTCATCAACTATATTTAGGTTCAAGGAACGACCATGACTGTTAATGGCAATTCCATTTTCATTTAAATGAATAACCTACGTATCTCGTTGATTCGATGTGTATCTTTCAATACTTATCCAACATCTCATGATGTAGTTGGATTCATCATGGTCCATTTTCATCCAGAATTGAAAACTCAAATCTTCCTCTGTGAAGAAAGGTATTAGCTCGTCATTCTTCAATGAGTGATGAGTTATAAACTTATATAAGATGATTACTCCCACTAAATTCCATGTCTTCACATGATAATTTCTAACTCCCACTTGATACGCAATTGACTACTCAATTGAGACATTTCAAGAATTGAAATATATTGCTTTGTTTGAGATAAAACCTTATATGTTCCCATCATATCCTTTCAAAATACCTATTTTGAAGTGGTCTCATTTTTAACCTTATGGAAAGAGATTTTTAATCTCTAACACATTCATGTCATAATGATGCGTGACAATGTCATTTATTAAATATAAATAATATCTAATATACGTCCTTCAAAATATCCCTTTTAGAAGGAGTTTTAACCAATTCATTTTCATAATGTGGTTAAGTAATGATTTTAACTTAGCAATATGAGGATATCGGTATATCAATCCTTGCAACCTCTAGTCATAAATCTCGTTTATTACTAGGATGTTACTTTGATTCATTTAGGCTCTTAAGTAAAGTTGAAACTATTTGTCAAAATTTATCATAAACTAGTCAAAACTCTTGTTAAGACTTTATATTAGTCATTCTTGTTCCAAAACTTTCTTTTGGTCTCCTCGTGTAGTTATCTTGAGAACATACTCTTATGATTACTTCACTTGGTCTCTTTAGTTATATAGAACTATTTGAGACCATAGATCTCATCTATTGGGTATATTATCAAATCACTCTTCCTTGCGTAGATCTCATTTACACAAGTACACAAACTTATCTTGGTGTGAGTTGTGTCCTCATTTTTCTCCCACTCTATCTTTAGAATAAATACACTAGAGATTCAAAGATAGCATATGAGACACAAATAATGATTTTGAAGTATAAGGAGAACTATCTCATAGGTTGACTAATAGTTTTAGATTTCGTAAGTGTACTTGGTGATTGACATTCCTTTAAGAGAGTTCATAAACTCAATATTACTTTATGAATGATCATACACAAGCCTTAAGCATGTGGACATATAATGAATCCCATCATTATAGTTGTCTATTAGATCACTTTAAGTGAATAATCATATGTTTCTAAGAGCAAGCATTTGAATACGAATTTTAGAACAAGGATAAAAAGATAAAACGGGTGAGTTGGGTTGCAAACCAAGCCACCATTATCCAAAATACAACCAATTATCCAAAATACCTTTCCATGTCGAACACGGAAACTTAAAGGTTCTAAAATCCAAAACATAATTAAAATAAGACAATAAAAAGCGAAGCTCCATGAAAGCTATTCCTAGCTTCTTGATGGTTTCTCAAGCTTGCTTTTCTTTTCCTTTGTCTTTGCTAGGTGGAGGCCCTATTTACAATAAAAAGGGAGATACATTATCACAACTTTGTATCACAAATAGTTGAAATAGAAACATAAAAGAAAGGATAGTCATTTACCTATTGGAGTAATCTTTCCAGCCTTAATATCACCAAGGTATTTGGAACAATTTCTTTTCCAATGTCCAACACCATTACAATAATGACATTTATCAAGAGGACCCTTCTTGATTTTTGAAGTGCTAGCTTCATAAGTCTTAGCTTTGGTGAAAGTGGGAGCTTGTTTCTTACCCTTCCTCCCATTCTTCTTGAACTTCCCCTTGCTCTTAGTGCTTATGTTAAGCACATCCTTTGGTGGGTTCACATTTAACCCCATGTCCCTTTCGGCTTGCACAAGTAACTTGTGCAATTCTTCAAGAGACACATCCTTGTCTTGCATGTTAAAATTCACCTGGAATTGAACATACGCTTTGACTTTGGATAAGGAGTGTAGAATCCTATCTACAATGAGTTCTTTGGGGATTTCAACCTTTTGAATCTTCAAGGTCTCGACTAGCTCCATAAGTTTGAGCACATGAGGGCTAACCTTTTGGCCCTCTTTGAAGCCGAGATCAAAGAATGCCGCGGCCGCCTCATATTGGACGATCCGCGGAGTTTGTGAAAACATTGTCACAAGCTTGGAGTAAATCTCATTAGCGGTGCCCATATTAAAGGCTCTCCTTTGGAGATCCGCTTCCATCGCAAAGATCAACACATTTTTCATTGCGGCGGACTCCTTATGGTAAGCCTCATATGCTTCCCTAGTGGCGGCGGTCGACCTAGTAGTAGGTTCGGGTGGAGAGGCCTCGGTTAGGTAACGAAGCTTGTCGTCACCTTGGGCGGATAATTTGAGTTGGGCATCCCAATCGGAGAAATTTGACCCATTCTTTTCAAGTTTACATCGATCCATAAAGGATCGGAGCCATGATGAATTAGCGAGAGGCGTGGCGTTTGGGTTTGGTGTAGCCATTTGTTATGAGAAAAAGAAGTGGTCTACAAAACAAAATAGAAGGAGTAAAACAAATGTCGTTTTAATAATAATACTCGTAAAAACTAATTTAAACAAGTTTTATTGCATTTATCTAGTGACCTCTACCCAACTTAGATAAATGATTCCAAGACCCAAATTCATATCGACTTAGGCACGGTAGGGCCGATTCATCCTTTATCAATATAACTCGGTGGATTAACGTTTAATCGATTCTACTTTTAGAACTCTTGGTCGATAAAATTACTCTAATAATTATCTATAGCCCGGAACACATGCGACTACGGTCACGAATACTTCCGTTGAGCTCAATCCAAATTTCGAATAAATGTGTCCATGATCCAAATCCACATCAACTTGGGCACGGTATGGCCGATGAAACCCTCATTAACATGAACTCGGTGGATAAACATTCATCACCCACTTCCCCTACGTAACAAGGTTTGTACCCCGGTAGGGCCGAGTGCACTCCCTCGCGAAATAGGTTTTCATGGTTTCTACTACTTGGTAAGGCTAAGTCTCAATTAATTATTTTAGCGAGAGGTCATGTCAATTTATTATCTATCACATTTTAAGTGAACTAAAGCGGTGAACTACGATAATTCTAATTGACACGGTCGATAAACTCGATAGAAGATAATGCATGTTTTAGTTATGGCGATTTAGCAATGCATGCGACATAAAATAAAATGCAAAGCATAAAATAAATCCTAGTATGGCCTTCCTAAAATAGAAAAACTATTTAACTATTACATGTTCGGAAACCAACTCCATTGGTCCCTTGAACTTCGATTGTGGCACACATCTCGAGGTAACACCGACTTTATGTATCGCCATCTTGAAGAAATCCGTCTTTGGGAACTCCGAAATAAATAAAATTACATAACAAATTACATAATTTCCTATTATACATTTGTAACTAAAATAAAATAAATCTATTAAATTACAAAACGGTGATACGAGATCACAATAAATTACAACCGAATCGGTATTTCCATACATTTCGGGTAATACCAATTAAAAACTAAGGCCATACTAAGTAAAATTACATAATTCAAAAATTACATAAAATAAAAATTATGACAATTATAAAGAAAATGCAGCATTATAATATGTAAGAACATGCCCAATTTTATGCTAAATCGCCTTTAAGTAGCCAATATCGTATATTACACGGTTTTTACGGATTTGCGGGATTCAACGTTTTATAATCACAAAAATTACATAAATTCATATTTATGCATAAGTTAATCACCCTAACCTCTTAGGACTCAAAATTTAGTCTTCACTAATTATTTGACCATAATTAACTCATATTTTTAAAATTTGTTCATTAATGGACTTAAAATTATAATAAAAATGCTATAAACTTCAAATACATCACAAGATTTCAAATAAATTCAAAATTTGAAATTTAAACTCATGAACATTCTTGAAAAATACCATGACACTCATAATGTTCAAAAAATTAGGTTAAATATTTCGAAATTTATCCGGAAAAACAATGTTGTGGTTTATCGGTTTTAACAAAAATAATCATAAAAACATGAGAAAAATTATATTCATCAAATTTTCAATTTTATATCTGAAAAAGATAATAAAATGCAACATGTGACGTTTTTCCTTAGTCATGGAGTATGTTTTATTAATATTTCACTAATTAAGTCACTATTTATGCTATTTTTCTTCAAAAAATCATAAATCATGCATAAAGACTTCAATATAGCCTATTATTTTACACACATCTTGTAACATTGCATGTGACAAAATACTAAATTTCTATGACCAGATTCGAAATTTATCTCATATTAACCTATTTTTCATCTAAATCCGATTTTAATAATGAAAAATCCATTTTTCGTGCATAAGAAGTCCAAAAATTATGAAAATTTACAGGTCATCTCAAAATAATATATGTAATAACATATCCAAAAATCAATGGAAAATTCGAAGTTTAGCTAATTTTAGTCCGAAAATGACATTTTATTCATCAAATCATATTTTAATGCCATTATTATATAATATGAACAATACAAATCCATAAATTAACCAAAATATCCTAAAAACATTTTAGGACCAGAAACTTTAACATGCATAATTATTTTCGTGATATATCATAATAACACAAATTAAACAAGTTTTATATGTTAATCGTATAACTCGGAAAAACTTTTAACCGATTTACATGCAAACAACCATGGCTCTTGATACCGATTGAAGAAAAAGTAGATCTATATACTCAACATATTCATATATGTTTTATGTTAATTTAATCATAAAATTAATTGGTGATCTTATGCATGCAAACAATAAACAATTTAAAGAAGAAATCTCTATCTTACATTGGTATTTCGGTTTATTTGGGCACAAGAGAGATCTCCTTCTCTCTTGTTCTTGTGCTTTCCTCAATGGATGAACTAGGATCCAAGTATAGGATCCCTCCCAAAGTATAATACCCAAAGCAAACTCTTAATCAAATTAATATTATGTATACTAGAACAATATTAATTTAGTGGAAAAATTGACCCAAAAATATTATGGAACTCTCTATTATTTCGGTTAGAGAGAAGGAAGAGTTTTTATCTTTCTAAAACTCAAATTTTAGATGAAAATGAATTGTACTACACTAATTACATTTGTAGTGTATAATGGGTAAAATAAGAAGAAAAACCAAAGTGGTTTTTCTTCTCAAAAACCGGGTGGAAGAGGGGAGAAGAGGGAGCCAATGCATGCACTAGTTGTTCTTCACAATGATCACTAGGTTTGCATGGCTAGTCAATTAGGGAAATCATTATGCTTACCACTCACATAATAAACATAATATTATCCTAAATCCTCCCTTAATTTCGGTTTACATGTAAAATGGAATCCATTTTATTTTTGTCAATTTGTCAATATGTCACATGTCACATGTCACATAAAATTGTTATGTATTTTTAACATATTAAAAATCAACGTATTAATAAAAATACGTCATATACAAAAATCGACTTAGTAATTCATAATTACTTGTACCAAAATATTTTACCAATTATAAATCACAATAATTTGTATTTATAATAATTCATTCAATTTCAATTGTTTCCTTAAACAATAATTTCATCTGAGTAATGAAACAATTCGATTACTTAGACCGTATCTCATTTAATCAAATTTCAATGAGACACGTAAATATTTCTTCCAAAATCGTCCGTCAATTTTAAATAATTTAATTGACTCGTAACGTTATACGATCAATTAATTGATCAATTAAGAGTGTTGCCCTTTAGGTATGACCTAGGGGATCAACTGATCACCACCGTCGCACGACAGTAATGTCAAACTCTAGTCAGCCAATCATTACCGATATGTGTGGACCAGTTGACAGTAAAATATTACTTCCCAATTTTATTCTTTAAAATGAGATTTAAACATGTGATCATCATGATCAACAATTGTGATCGCATTATTGTGGGAGGACACATATTCCAACACTCTTAATCATTTTTTCGGCATCACTGTTACGCGCAACGGATCAGACTTATTTTTATCACAGGGAAAATATGCTGAGAGCATTTTGAGCCGCGCGTCAATGTCATCCTGCAATCCCACGACTACTCCTGTGGATGTAGGTTCCAAGCTCAGTGCCACTACCGGCCCACTTATTTCTGATCCCACTCTTTATCGCAGCTTGGCTGGGGCTCTCCAGTATTTGACTATTACCCGACCCGATATTGCTTATGCAGTTCAGCAGGTTTGCCTTTTCATGCATGCTCCACGTGAACCACATCTTCATTTCTTGAAGCGTCTATTGCGTTATGTGAAAGGTACACTTGCTTATGGCCGAATATCGTGGAGTTGCTAATGCTGTGGCTGAAACGAGTTGGCTCCGCAATTTACTGCTTGAACTTAAGGTTCACATTTTACGAGCTACCCTTGTTTATTATGATAATATTTCCGCTGTTTGTCTTGCTGGCAACCCCGTCCAACATCAGCGCACAAAGCATATTGAGCTTGACATACATTTTGTGCGAGAAAAAGTTCAAGTTGGCGTTGTCCGAGTCCTTTATGTTCCTGCTGAATATCAGTACGCTGATATATTTACCAAAGGGCTCCCACAGTTTCTTTTTACACGCTTTCGATCCAGCTTGAGCGTCCGGTCTCCTCCCGCTCCAACTGCGGGGTTGTATTAGTGTAAATATATATTTAGATTATTTGCTGTATCCTTTAATATAGCAACTGTATCATATCGTATCATATCTTATAACCGCATAATATCTTGTACCTATTATAAATAGTTAATACAAGCTAATCACCCATTCAGAGGATTACATTATAACACTAATCATGTACCTCAATTTTCGTAGTGAAATATTATCCGATTAATAAAAGGATATACGATATTTGTGCTCGAAAAAATAAAAATAAAAGGATATACTACATTTCGATAAGATATTAAACTTGATTATTATTAAAACGGATTTTCTATCATGTGAATCGGTGTTTTTTTATCCATCACAAAAGCGTTTTCATCCATTGCAAATTTTGGTTGGGAACGACTTCTACACCGTCCTAAATGTTCCGTCACTAGTGACCTTTTTTTAAGTGTTTAACTCAACTATTAGGGGATTGTTCTAACGTTATTACGGGTTCGAGTTCTAGGATTGAAAAGAAAAAAAAATTGTTCTAACATTTCTTATTGAGCTTATGGAGGTAAATGTCCTTTGAAGATTTCAATTATTACATCCCTACAAATTTGTACTCCGTATTTTGCAAGGTCATTTTGTTGATATTTACTTATCGAACTCCTTTAATCAATGTGAAAACTGAAGTTGTATATGTATATAAGAATTATGAGACTGTTATACGTCGTCGTACGTGATCATATTTTAAAATAAATTATGCAATGCTCTAATTTATTTCACCAACTTATATAATGAAACCAATTCAATTAATCGGGGTCATTAGAAATATCAATTATACTTGTATCGTTTGGTTGATGTAGTTCGCCATTAACGAGTACTCCACAAAGGGAACTCTTTTTTGAAGTAATGCTCTAAATGAAACTAATTAGCGGCTTAGGACTCGTTTTAGACTATTTTGCCCCAATGGATAACTGGGATCTCCATTAAAGTTCGTCAATATGTACAAGTAATACAACAAATATGTCCAAGAATACAAAGTACAATGTAAAATGTATCTGGAGATCTTCTTGGATATACCAATGTAGAAATAGAAGATTAACTTTTCTGATTTGATTCAGGCACATCATTTTCCATCCTAGAATAATTTGTTCCTAAATATATATATCGGTCCTATGTTTTACGATACAATTCTGTGCAAGAAATATCAAATTACGTACATTGAATAATATAGGTGTCTTGAGGGAGATAAAAGAGAAACAAATAAATGAGATTTGTTGATAATATGTTTCTGTATTATCCTATCTATTTCACGTATATAAATAGACCGTCTCATAACATTAAAACATCATCAAGTTTCAATTAATTTATGTAAGTGCATAATAATTAGAAAATCCAAAATAATAACATGTCAAAAAACATTGTTTCTCTAGTTCTTGTACTTGTTTTTGCAGGTGTCTTAACAATCAATGCTCGATCATTGAATAGCAACGACAACGGCGATCAATGGAATGCTATAACAAACATCAACGATCCTCATGTGAAGGAAATAGCTCAATTCGCAGTGTCGGAATATAACAAGAAACAAACGACGAGGTATGAGTTGGTGAAGATCTTCCAGGGTGATACTCAAAATGTAGGTGGTACACATTATAGGCTAATCATTTCTGTAACGACAAATGGTGGTAATGCTGCAACTTACTTAACTGAAGTGCTCGAAAACGGGTCGACTAAGCAGCTCTTGAAGTTTTTCGCTCTTCCTTGAGGCCTCTTAAACATGGTTTTAAAACTTCACAATATACTACACATTTTTCATTTCTAGTTATTCTATCACGTTACTTCGATTCAGTGTTATGTGTTGAGAATGTATCATGTATGTCGTACGAGCTATCTACATTATTCAATATGAATATGAATGATATACAATATTGAAATTCATATTATAAAATGATTTGTATTACTCGTATTAGACAAATTTAAATTACATAATGAGAAGATTATATATATGAGGGACTATTGCTAGGTGCTGGGCTAGCTATGGACTCATCAAGTCATACCACATAAAATATACGGAAAATTTACGTGGTATTCTCGAACTTTTCCATTTTGCACATAGTACCTAACTTTGTAAGTTTGTGTACATTATATCCTCCATGTTTGATTTTTATGCACAACATGCCCTTTTTATCGCTGTAAAAAAACTCAATTGCGCATAACTCCTAGACAGGAATTCAGAATCGGCCATTCTCGTCATAATCTACGATTTGTGAAAACAAAATTGTCGACTGACATTTTATAGAGTTTTTTGACGAAAATCTCAATTCAATCATATCTTCGATCTTAAATTTTCGAATGACCATTTTCGTTTTATCAATTTATAGATCTCAATGAGGTAATCAATTTGAAAAATAAAAATTAGTCAATTCCGATTTCTGGTCTATATTTATGACCAATTGAAAATTTTAAAAACGATAAAAAGGGTACATTGTGCTTGAAAATAAAATTTCAAGGATATTATGTGCACAAACTTACAAAGTTGGGTACCACATGAAAAATGGCAAAGTTTGAGGGTACCACGTGAATTTTCCGTAAAATATAATGCATCATTCGCTAATGGTTATTGTTTCACGGAATCTAAATGGGTGTACAAAGTCAAACATAGAGCAGATGGTAGCATTGAGAGATTTAAAGCAAGATTGGTGGCCAAGGGATATAATCTGATCAAGGATAAGGATTACAAAGATACATTCTCCCCTGTAGCAAAGTTTGCCACTATCAGAACTTTGATAGCAGTTGCAGCAGTAAAGGGATGGCCATTACACCAATTGGACATAAACAATGCCTTCTTGCATGGCTATATTGAGGAAGAAGTATACATGAAGCCACCTCAAGGTTATATAAAAATTGGAGCAGGTCAGGTTTACAGGCTTAAGAGATCACTATATGGTCTTAAGCAGGCAAGCAGGTAATGGAACATACAATTGTCAAGGCATTTGTTAAGTCTAGGGTTCATTCAATCCAAGCAAGACTATTCTCTTTTTACAAGGAAGAACACTGTTTTGGGGAGTTTTATTGTTATCCTAGTGTATGTTGATGATTTGATCATCTCAGAGGATAGTCATGAGGAAATAAAAAAATATTAAAGAGAGTTTGGATGCTACTTTCACTATCAAAGGCTTGGGGCTTATGAGATATTTTTTGGGTTTGGAGGTGGTAAGAAATAACACAGGGATTCTCCTAAATCAAAGGAAATACATAACTCATATAATAAAGGACTTGAGGATAAAGAATTGTACAGAAACTCATTTCTCTATGCCAAGAGGACTCAAACTCTGTACTGATCAAAGTGAGTTGTTGCCTGATCCAGAGAGATACATAAGGTTGGTGGAGAGGCTGCTCTATCTTAACTTTACTAGGCCTGACATATCTTACTCAGTTCAACATCTTAATCAATTTCTGAGTCAGCCTAGAGTTCCTCATATGCAAACTGCCTTACATGTTGTGAAATACTTGAAATACTCAGTCAATGTAGGACTGTTCTATCCTGCAACTTTTAAGTTACAGTTAAAGGCATTCTTTGATGCAGACTGGGGGCAATGTGCTTTCAATTGCAAGTCTTTGTCGGGATACTGTGTTATGTTGGGCAATTCTTTGATATCCTGGAAGACAAAAAAGCAAAAGACATTTAGTAAAAGCAGTACAGAAGCTGAATACAGATGCATGTCTTATACTACTGGTGAAATAGTGTGGTTGGAAAGATTACTGAAAGATCTAGAAGTGACAGTCCCTACACCTATAAATTTTCATTGTGATAATAATAGGGCAGCAGAACATATAGCCATCAATCTTGTCTTTCATGAAAGGACAAAACATCTTGACATTGATTGTCATTATGTTAGAGAGAAAATACAGGAAGGGCTTATTGTTCTAATCCATGTGAAGTCAAGCCTTCAACTTGCTGATATATGTGTAACTTTAGTCCGAAATGAGTTCGATATAAATGTAACTTTAGTTCATATGGAGTGTAACTTTAGTCCGTAAAGAGTGTAACTTTAGTCTAACCACCTTGTGCACAACCACGACCACCACCGCCATTACCCTCACCGCCTTCTGACGACCAACCACAACAAATTAAAAAAAAACAGAGAATTGAAAAAAAAAAAACGAATTGGAAAAAAAAACATGACCACCAACGCCACCATCAGCCAATTGAATAAAAATTGACAAAAAAAACGATAAAACACACATAAAACCGAGATCCAGAGGACCTAAAAAAAAATATTAGATCCTCCATATTGCCCCGACATCTTCCTCTCATCTCTTTCCTTCCCGCGACAAACACCACCAAGCCGACCATGCACCACCTCCATTGTTTCAATTCTAGTGTTTTAGATCTAGTTTTTTTGGATCTCATGTTTGGTGGGGGTGGCTCGTGGTGGTGGGGTTGACGGAGGAGAGTGAAGGAGGGGCGTTTATGGTAAATTTTTGAAACAAAATGAAAAATATCAAATTTTTATGTGTAGATCTGGAAAAAAGAAAGAGAAAGGAGAAGGGTCGTCGGAGTTGCTGCGTCTGGGGTGGCGGCGTCGTAGAAGGCATGGCGGCGGCAGGTGGTGTGTGGTATGGTCAGTGCGGCGGCGTTGGAGTAGTGGTGGCGGCGTGGCAACATTAGCGTGATGGTGGCGGCAGTGGAGTTTAGAGAGAGATGGGAAGAAGAGAGAGAAGTGAGAGATTTGTGTTGTGAGGGAATGAAATGAGAGATTAAGGTTTTATGGTATTTATATCACAACCCTTTATTTTAATATAATCCTAGCCATCCGTTATTTAGATCTAAGGGCTTGGATGAGGACTCAAGGACTCACCTAAATAAGGTGGACTTATAGGATCCCTTATCCCTTATATATATATATATATATATATATATATATATATATATATATATATATATATATATATATATATATATATATATAGAGAAGAGATCAACTAAGGTCCATAGATATATTAAGTCCATAAGTTCTATTATGAGCCATTGGATGGAGGGAGATGGATGGCCAAGATCAACCTCCAAAAGTGTGTTTATGGACTAATATCACTCATTCTCTCCTCCTTCACTAATCCTTCTAATTAATCACTAATTCACTATAACTTCTTTTCCTCTCATCCACTTCTCTCACATATCACACAACTCATCTTCTCTCTAAAACCCCAAAAAAATAAAAACCCAAAAAATCCAAATAAATAAAAAACCCAAAACCCAAATAAATTAATAAAACCCAAAAAATCCAATTAAATCAAAAAACCCAAAAAATCCAATTAAATCAAAAAACCCAAATAAATCATTCATTCTTCTCTTCCTCATTCACCACCACCCACCACTATCCCACCCGACACCAACTCACCACCCACCACCGCCGCCACCACACCGCCGCCACCGCACCGCCGCCACCTTTTTTTTTTTTTTTTTTTTTTTTTTTTTTTTTTTTCGCTTTTTTTTTTTTTTTTTTTTTTTTTTTTTTTCGTTTTGTATTAATTTGTATGTTTTTAGTTGTTTTTTCCATTTATTATTTTTTTTGTCTTTTATTTTATTTTAGTTGTCTTTTATTTTGTTAGTTATCATTTTTTATTCATTTTATTAAATCTCTTCTTGTTATAGGTTTTTTTTAAGATTTCGTGTTTTAAATCTCGTTTTTTTTTTGTTAGATACTTTTTTTTCATCTAAGACAAAAATAAAGTAAAGTTATACAAAAATGAACCAAAGTTATACAAAAATAGACCAAAGTTATACAAAAAAAAGACTAAAGTTATACAAAAATTGGACTAAAGTTATACAAAAAATTGGACTAAAGTTATACCAAAAATGAACCAAAGTTATACAAAAATGAACCAAAGTTATACAAAAATGAACCAAAGTTATACAAAAATGCACCAGAGTTATACAAAAATGCACCAGAGTTATACAAAAATGCACCAAAGTTATACAAAAATGGACTAAAGTTATACAAAAATGAACCAAAGTTATACAAAAATGAACCAAAGTTATACAAAAATGAACCAAAGTTATACAAAAATAGACCAAAGTTATACAAAAATAGACCAAAGTTATACAAAAAAAGACTAAAGTTATACAAAAAATTAGACTAAAGTTATACAAAAAATGAACCAAAGTTATACAAAAATGAACCAAAGTTATACAAAAATGAACCAGAGTTATACAAAAATGAACCACAGTTATACAAAAATGAACCAAAGTTATACAAAAATGGACTAAAGTTATACAAAAATGGACTAACTTTTGTATAACTCTGGTGCATTTGTGTATAACTCTGGTGCATTTTTGTATAACTCTGGTCCATTTTTGTATAACTTTGGTTCATTTTTTGTATAACTTTAGTCCAATTTTTTGTATAACTCTAGTGCATTTTTGTATAACTCTGGTCCATTTTTGTATAACTTTGGTTCATTTTTGTATAACTTTTGTCCAATTTTTTGTATAACTTTAGTCCATTGTTGTATTACTTTAGTCCAATTTTTGTATAACTTTAGTGCATTTTTGTATAACTCTGGTCGATTTTTGAATAACTTTGGTTCATTTTTGTATAACTTTGGTTCATTTTTGTATAACTTTGGTTCATTTTTGTATAACTTTGGTTCATTTTTTGTATAACTTTAGTCCAATTTTTTGTATAACTCTGGTGCATTTTTGTATAACTCTGGTCCAATTTTTGTATAACTTTAGTCTTTTTTTTTATAACTTTGGTCTATTTTTGTATAACTTCAATCCTTTTTTGTATAACTTTAGTCCATACTTGTATAACTTTAGTCCATTTTTGTATAACTTTGGTCCATTTTTGTATAACTTTGGTCCATTTTTGTATAACTTTGGTTCATTTTTGTATAATTTTAGTCCAATTTTTTGTATAACTTTAGTCCAATTTTTGTATAACTTTAGTCTTTTTTTGTATAACTTTGGTCATAAAATGTATAACTTTAGTCATAAAATGTATAACTTTAGTCATAAAATGTATAACTTTAGTCGTAAATAGTAAAAAAATCAAACAATAAATATGAAAAATATGAAAAAAAAAAAAAAAATAATAACAAAAACCAAAAAAACTCATAATAACAAAAACAAAAAACCAAATAACAATAATAAAACCAAAAAACCAACAACCCAACCAAACCCGAAATCTGAAATAAACCAAATAACAATAAAAACAAACCAAATTTAAATATCGTGTGTATAACTCTAATGCACGCAGTGTATAACTTTAATAGACAAGATGTATAACTTTAGTCCAAAAATACTTCAATAACAATATATAACTTTGGTGTTTTAAGTCGTAAATTGTATAACTTTAGTCGTATAACCCAATTAAATTAACAAATTATATACAAAAATAAAATGTTGGTGAATGACTCATGAGAATAACAAATTATATGCATAAATCTAACAAAAAACCCGTAAATCTAACAAAAACCGTAAATAAAACAAAAAACAAAAATACAAATAAAACAAAAAACAAAGAATAATAAACAAAAAACAATAAACAAAAAACTTGAATAACAATAATAAAAACCAAATAACAATAATAACAAATAACCAAATACCAATAATAAAAACCAAATAACAATAATAAAAACCAAATAACAATAATAAAACAAAAAACCAACCGAAAATTTTTAAAAAAAAAAAAAAAATCTGAAATTTGAAACTTGAAATTTGAACGAATATGAGGACTTTTGTGACCCGGTTTAGGGCTTCATTTTTGAAGGGGTTGCGGGTTGGTTTGGGTATGGGTATGGACAGATCTAGGTCGAGGGTGGTGAGAGGAGTCGAGTGGTGGTTCTTGGTGGCCGTGAGGGTGGCTGTAGGTGGCGGGAAATGGGAGAGAAAGAGGGATGTCGGGTTGGTTGTGGTTGTTGATGTCGCGGGAAATGGCCACCCTTGAAACCACCGTGGCGGTTGGCAGTGGGAGAGGAGGGCGGCGAGGAGAGTGGTGGAGTGGTATAGGGTAGTCGGAGAGGAGGGTGGCGAGGAGAGTGGTGTTGGGTGGTGGCGGGTCTGTGGAGGGAGGGAGGTTTTCGTGTGGGTGGTGGGCAGAGGTCGATGGTGCGGCAGTGGGCAGAGGTCGATGGTGCGGTTGTTGTGGGTCCGGTGGTGGTGAATGGTTGTGGAAAGGTGGTTTGTTATGGTGGTGGTGAATGGTTGTTGAAAGGTGGTTTGTTATGGTGGTGGTGAATGGTTGTCGATGAAATTGTTGTTGTTTCTTTTTTTTTTGGTTTTTTTTTTGTTGATTTGGGTTTTTTTGTTTTTTGAGAGAATGAGAGAAAGATGAGAGAGAATGAGTGTATGAGAGAAGTGTGAATGAATGAATAATGAGGAAGTGAGTTGGGAGATTAGAATGTTGATAGAGTTGTACAAAATTAGGTAGAGTTATACACAATTAGGGAAGGAGATTAGGGAGGGAGAATTGTGACCCTTCAATGAGATGTAATCTCATCCCTCCATCCCTTCCATCCAAGAGCTCTTATAAGGACTTAGGACCTTATATGGTATAAGGACCTTAGGACCTTATATGGGAGAGAGAGAGAGAGTGAGTGAGAGAGAGAGAGAGAGAGAGAGAGAGAGAGAGAGAGAGAGAGAGAGAGAGAGAGATAGAGAGAGAGAGAGAAGAGATCATGTAAGTCCACCATATGTATTTGAGTCCATAAGTTCTATTAAGGGCCCTTGGATGGTGAAAATGGATGGCCAAGATCAACCTCCAAAAAGTGTGTTTATGGACTAATATCACTCATTCTCTCCTCCCTCACTAATCCTTCTAATTAATCACTAATTCACTATAACTTCCTTTCCTCTCATTCACTTCTCTCACATATCACACAATGACACAACTCATCTCCTCTCTCAAAGCCCAAAAAATAAAAAACCCAAAAAATCCAAATAAATAAAAAACCCCAAAAACCCAAATAAATAAATAAAACCCAAAAAATCCAAATAAATAAAAAAACCCAAAAAATCCAAATAAATCAAAAAACCCAAATAAATCATTATTTCCTCTCTTTCTCATTCACCACCACCCACCACTATCCCACCCGACGCCACCCACCACCCACCTCCACCACCGCCGTCGGTAAATTCTATAAACACGTTTTTTTTTCCAGATTTTGCGTCTCTGTTTTTTTCGTCCCTTTTTTTTGTTTTTTGTTTTTTGTTTTTTTTTTTTTCAGATTTTGTGTTAAATTTGTTCTTTAGGGTCGGTTTATTTTATTTGTTAATTTTTGTTGGTTTTTGTTGTTATTTATTCTTTTCAAATCTCTTCTTGTTATACGTTTTTTTAAAGATTTCGGGTTTTAAATATCGTTTTTTTTGTGATATACTTTTTTTCATCTAAGATCTACTAAAATATTTTTCATAAAATTTGTTGTTTTAATCTTAGATATATTAAAATTCTTATAATTTGTTGATTTTTAATCTTATATTTCACATTTTTATAAAAAAATGATATAAAATGACTAAAGTATACACAGTTATGAACAAAAGTTATACTGTTATGGACTAAAGTTATACAAAAATGGTCTAAAGTTATACAAAAATTGACTAAAGTTATACAAATAAGGACTAAAGTTATACAAAGATTGACTAAAGTTATACAAATATAGACTAAAGTTATACAAATATGGACTAAAGTTATACAAATAACGATATGAATAACTTCTACTCAACGAATGTATAACTTCAGTAGAAATGTGTGTAACTTCAATGAAAGTATAACTTTTGTTTTCTCATTTCTCTTTGTTGACAAATGAAAAAAAAATATATGTATAACAACAAAAACTAACAAATAAAAACCAACACTATAAATTTGAATTTATATAAGTACTGTTTGTATAACTTTAGTCCATTTTTGTATAACTTTAGTCCATATTTGTATAACTTTAGTCCTAATTTATATAACTTTAGTCCATATTTGTATAACTTTAAGCAATTTTTGTATAACTCTAGTCCTTATTTGTATTACTTTAGGCTATATTTGTGTAACTTTAGTCCATTTTTGTGAACAAAAATAAACCAATAAGTAAAAAAAGTACAATAAAAAAACTTCAATCTCATTTTTGTATAACTTTAGTCAATTTTTGTATAACTTTAGTCTTTATTTGTATAACTTTAGTCCATTTTTGTATAACTTTAGTCCAAAATCGTATAACTTTAGTCCAATATATAACTTTAGTCCAAAATCGTATAACTTTACTCCAGTTTTGTATAACTTTACTCTATATTTGTATAACTTTAGTCCAAAATCGTATAACTTTAGTCCAATATATAACCGAAATCCGAAAAACCACCAATACTAACTAAGAGCCCTTATAAGGACTTAGAGACTCATAAGATGTAAGGGACTTATGAGAACCCTTCTCTCTCTCTCTCTATATATATATATATATAGTCAAGATCCGGTGAGAACGAACACTCGGTGAGAACGACCTTATTTATAAAGGTTTACAAAAAAAACACGCAAACATTAATACACATTAATACTCCCTTATCACTCATCACTACCTCACCTGACAGTTCAACTCTGCCAGTCTCAACCGGCACAAACACCGTCACCATCGTCTAACGTCGCCACCCACAGCGTCGTCGACTCCGTCGACCAACACTCATTGCTGACCACCGCCGTCACCGCTATTCTGCATCCCACCTCACGCATTTGACGAGTCGCATCACCACAACCTAACAGAAGTCGCCGGCGACCAACCCATCCCACGAACTACCCATACGTGAACCCTGGTGAAGCATCACATCCCAACCTCTATCCCGATGTCGATGTAACTCCACATAATGACGTCGGGCTGATCTCGACTGTTACGGTCCCTCAACTCGCTTTCTTGACTCAGTAACTCGTGAGATCTCAACTCATTCAGTAATGGTTGTTGTTTCGTGCCCACAGTTATGAAGGAAGCACACTTCTCTACTTCTTGTTGTATTATGTGAATTTTGACTTAATTTTCGAAGTCGAGCACTAATTCGTTGATTTATGCGTAGTTCTGCTTTAAAGTTACTCTATGGTGATGAATTGGGAAATTCAAGATCTTTTGGAAACCAAATTTTTGTTTGTTAGTGAAATTTTGATATGTAATTCATGAACTAGTATTAGGGTTTTTAATTGCAATTGTGTGACGAGAAGTAGAATTCGTCGATGATATTAGCGTTGTAGTTTGCTTCTTCGATAGTACTAGTGAAAATTGGGGAAAGTGTATCTAGGATGAAAAAAAGTGTATCTACATTATTATAAAGTGTATCTAGAATTCATGAAAAAAGCGTATCCGTGATAATTTAAAATGTATTGGTAAAAAAAAAAATGTATCCGACATATATTTTAGTGTACCTAGTAAAATAGTGTATCTGATCTAGTAAATTTAAGTATATACAAACAAGATAAAAAAATATGTATCTACATTGTTATAAAATGTATCTAGAATTCATGGAAAAAGCCTACCTACAATAGTTCAATGTGTATATGAGATTTTGTAAAAGACAAAAAAAAAAGTAGGGATCTTACATATATTTCAAGTGTATCTACTTCGTTCTCAACTCGGTGAGAACGACTCTTCTGTCTTAGATACACTTTTACCTATGATAGATACACTTTTTTACATAATTTTAGATGTACTTTTTGACAGCATAGATACATTTTCTTACGTAATTCTAGATACATTTTTTATACGGAGTAGGATAGATACATTTTTTTTTCACAAAATTTTATAAACACCTTAACCAATCATAGATACACATTTTACAAATTTCTAGAAACATTTTTTTTATCGTGTGGATACTTTTTTTTTTTTATAAAACTCAAATACATTATATATTATCATAGATACGTTTTTTTATTAAACTCAAATACATTATATATTATCATAGATACGTTTTTTTTACATAAATCCTATATGCACTTTATAACAATGTAGATACATTTTTCTCAACCCTAGGTGCACTTTTCCCAATCTTTACTGTAGCTGCTGCTGGCTAAATCCAAACATTCACTAAGCATTTTACCCAAACACCAATTCTCATTTGTGACGGGTACTATTGCGTCACAAGTTTGCGACGGGCTAAATGTGACCATTTTATGAGAAAATGTGACCATTTTTTCATAGGTAACATTTTATGAACATTTTATGAGTGGTTACATTTTATCAAAAAGTAGTCACATTTGGCCGTCGTAAATTATGACCGTCACAAGGGAGAATTGTTGTTACCCAAATATTACAAATCACTGCCTTCATCTTCGTTGACTCCACTCACACTCCCCAATTTTCAAATAGCCATCTTAAAGCTTCAAATTATTAGCTAAACAATTCTATTAATGTCCTCAATCAACAAATTACACTCACAGTTGTCCACACTTATTAATTCTAATCACTAATCGCTCAATTTGCAATAGAGCTGCTATGACTCGAGGATCACTTTTGTTTCCGCCGATGTTCGAACACCATACATTAATTTTGGTGAACTTCAGAACGAGACGCGCCAGAGAAGGTGCCCTCACAACGCGACTTCGTCGAACACCAACACTGCTCTCACAAAAGGCACTTGAAGAAGGTAACATTTTACTAATAGAATGACGACGGTGCCGTCGAAGGTAGTAAGAGTCACATCAATCAAAAAAATTAATAGAGGAATGAGAACAAAATTGCATTGTTCGGAAATTTCAGCGCACAAGGGTAACCTACGGTCGTCGTCGGAGTGAATTGTCGGCATTGATGTTGTCGGTGCTGGTAATATGCGTCATTTAATGGGAAGGAGAAGTTAGCAGGGGAGGTAACATATGAGGTGGCAGAGGAATGAAGTGGGTTTCGGTGGATGCTGCCGGAGTGGGAGTCGGTGGAGGCTGCCGGACTTGGTGGCTGTTGACGTAGTCGGACAGGGTCATGTGGTGGATGTGTCGGGTGTTGAAGAGAGAGACTGAGTATTATCATTTATGAGTGTGTGGTTTATTTTTGTAGTCGTACGTAAATGTATTAGGGGTTGTTTGGTTCACTATTTAGGAATGTAATGGATTGGAATGAGAAACCATAGGAGTATGGGGTTCCAATTCCATACCTTCCAAAACATGTTTGGTTCATGAGAAAAATAAACATGAAGGAATGGAGTTTGAATCCATGGGGAGGAGGTGGGTATGAGATTCCAAGGGGTTGAGGTGGAATGAGAATCCATCAGGATTCTAACTCCATTCCAAAACACCCCAACCAAACACTAGAATGAGTACAATCCATTTCATTCCATTCCAAACCTCCCAACCAAACACCCCCTTAATTAATTCATATCCCTTGATTGGTGGTCGTTCTCACCGTTCTCACCGAGTATTCGTTCTCACCGGATCATATATATATATATATATATATATATATATATATATATATATATATATATATATATATATATATATATATATAGTGTGAAGTTCTCCTAAGTCCCTTCCATCAATTGAGTCCCTAAGTCTTTCTAAGGGCCTTAGGATGAAGGGGATGGAGGGATGAGATTACATCTCAATGAAGGGCTAGAAATGAATCTAGCTAATCTTCCTCCCTAATCATTCCTAATCTCTTCCTTATTCTAATCTTACTAGTTTGAATACCCGTGCGTTGCAACGGGGTAATTAGCTTATTTATAAAGCAAAAAAAAAACGTTATAAGCGTTTAATGTTTACATTATATGTCTAATGATTTGTTTACATATTATTAAAATATCTCTTTCAAAAAAAATAAAAGTTTAATATATACGTGGGTTAACACTTATTTATAATCATATAATCACCCCACCTTATACTGATCTTTCGATGTGGGACAATTCTACTATTTATAAGTAATATATTCACAAAAATTGGATTTTTTTTTCTGATGTGGGACAATTCTAATATTTATACGTAATATATATTTATCAAACCTGCATTATTTTTCAATGTGGGACAAATAACATACTCAGAATTACACCATGTTTTTTGCACTTAGTTCGACATCCAACCAGATCTCGAATACCGAATACAGACAATTGGTACTCATTATATCTAATAGTTATATTTAAATTTAATAATATGATCAAACACTCTCCATTAATATTTGTACCGTTGTTTTTCTTCAAAAAAAATTTAACATAATTGAGATACGGAAATTTTCCGTGGTACCCCTTACTTTTGTTAGATTTTCCATGTTACCTCTACTTTTAAAAATCTGCCTATGGTACCCTTGAGGTTCCATTTTTTTGCCCATGGTACCCCCTAATGTAAAGGTTGTTAATTGGACGTTAAGTTTGATGGCGTGGCAATAAAATAACAATTAAAAAATAATACCCCCTTTATTGTTTTATTGGTACGGATATCTCTCTTTTAAATGCAAATTTAATTAACTATAGCATTATAATATTGGAAATTTCTCATGGTAACCTTGAACTTTGATAGATTACACATGCTACCATGGACGTTTTTTTTTCTATTTTTTTTATCATAATTAAAATATGTGCAAATGATAAGAACCTATACTCTAATGATAGAATATTTTTTAACACAATTCTAATTATATTATTTAAACATAGTATATTTACCACACCTACATTATTTTTCAATATGGGACATATAAAATCTATAGGTAGAAAATATAATGATATAAACTTTTAAGAGCTCTCCAAGACAATACTTAAGCGACTCAAAAGATTTTGGGTTGATGCCTAAGTTCCAAGGATGCTCATAGAATCACCCATCTTATGCTATATTTCGATGTGGGAAAATTCTATTTTTTATATGTAGTATATTTATCACACCTATATTATTTTTCAATGTGGGAGATATAACATACTATGAAATACACCATCTTTAATATGTGCAAATTATATGAAATCTATATATACTCTAATGATAGCATTTCTTATCATGAATCTAATAATATTATTTTCATAATTTTTTTACCGACATTATTTTGTCAAATGAAATTTAAAAGTTTTTAAATAGAAATTAGAAACATCGCTTGAATATAAAATAAGAAATACATAGTATATATTATAATAACTAAAAGATTTTCCAAACATTAACTTAGGTTAGAAATCATTATTGTAGAGACAGTAATATAAACTCTTTTAAGAGTTATCTCTGACAATACTTAAGGGAATCAAAAGATTTTGGGTTATGACTTCTATTTATAATCATAAGATCACCATGTCTTATGGTAATCTTCCGATGTGGGACAATTCTAATATTTATATATACATAGTATATTCACCACACTTACGTTACTTTTCAATGTAGGACAAATAACATACTAAGTACACCATATTTTTTTGCACCTACTTTGACATCAACCCGATTTAATAATGAGACAATACAATAGAATACAATATACACTCTAATGATAGCATTTTTTTGTCACAATCTAATTATATAATTTTCATATGATACTTTTTTTTCAAATGAAATATAAAGTTTTTTATATCAAAATTATAAACATCACTTTAATATAATATAGAAAATGTATATATATAGGACATTTCTATTATTTATACATAATATATTCACAACACCTACATTATTTTTCAATGTGGGACATATAACATACTAAAAAGTCAATATCTTTTATATCAAAAAATTTTGGATTAATACCTAAGTTTCAAGGATGTCTTCTATTTATATTTATAGAACCACCCTACCGTATACTATTATTTCAATATGAGATACATAATTTAATTATTTAGACGTAGTATGTTCATAATGCCTACATTATTTTTCAATGTGAAAGATATAACATACCAAGAAATACATGTCTCTTCTTAAAAAACCACTATTGTATACATATTATTTTTCTTTGAAGGTAAAACCACTTAGTCTCGATCATTAGATATGGATCTCTACATCGTACATATAACGACTCATTAACGCTCTATTACTGCATTAATAAGACAACCATTAGTAAAATCTTTAGTTTTGTATTGTGTCAGGAGACTACCATTAGTAAAACCTTTAGTTATTTTTTGATTTTCTTGTTCATGTTCTTAACTCTTTCCCGGGTAGTTCCCAACGATTTCCACTATATTTTTTTTTATATCATATCATAGATAATGATAGAAAATCTTAAGAGCTCTTTAAAACAATATTTATGAGACTCAAAAAATTTTGGGTGGATACATAAGTTCCAAATATGCACCCTATTTATAATCATAGGATCACATCACCTTATACTAATCTTTCGATGTGGGACAATTTTACTATTTATATGTAGTATATTCACCACACCTACTTATTTTCCAATGTGGGACAAAACATACTAAAAAGTACACAATTTTACGTATTAAGAAGTACACCATCTTTAATATGTGCAAATAATATGAAATTTATACTCTAATAATAGCATTTTTTAACACAAAGCTAATTATATTATTTTCATACTTTTTTTAATGATATTTTTTTGCCAAATAAAATGTAAAAGTTTGATATAAAAATTGGAAATATCACTTAAATACGGAGTATAATTTAGGAAATATACATATTATAATAATTAAAAGATTTTCCACTTTATTTTTTACATCAAAAATTATACTTTCCTAAATTGATTTTTGATGATGTGGACGCTCTCAGATCGCTTGAAAAAACTCTCTTTTATATATATATATAGATTCTTATCATTCATTCACTCATCTCTCTTTCATTCTTTCAAAAAAACAAAACTTTATCTCTCATCCTCTCTTCCTCTCATCAACAAACCAAAAAAAACCAAAAAAAAACCCAAAATCAAAACAATTCAAAAGAAATCTGAGAAACAAAAAAATTGAACCTCCCTCCTTCCCGCCCGTCCCCTGAAACAGCACGGCAACCACCACACCCGACCACACCACGGCAACCACCACACCCGACCACGCCGCCGGAAACCACCACTATCACCCACCAACCCGCATCACCTTCCTTCCACTATCACCCACCACTGCTACCACCACCAGCCCACCCCACGAACCCGCCTACCCGACACCACCAGCCCACCGCCACGAACCACTCACCTCCACAGGCCGACTCACCCCCACAACCACACCCTACAACCACGGCCGACCACAACCCGTGACTCCTCTCTCTCCCCCCGCGTCCACCAAACGCCGTCCTCTCTTTGTTTTCAATTTTTTTTTTTTTTTTTTTTTTCTTTTGTTTTGTTTTTTGTTTGTTTTTGGTCGTCGACATCACAAGCTTTTTTTTAAAATTTTGGATCTCGTTTTTTGAGATTTTGTTTTCGTTTTCTTAGATTTGGTTTTGATTTCGGTTTTTAATTATTTACCATTCATTTGATTTTTGTTTTGTTCTTGTTTCGATTTTTTTTTTTAGATCTAATATTCTTGGTTTTTATTTTGGTTTTTTTTCTTTTTTTTTTTTAATTTCAGATTCGGTTTTATTTTGAATTCCGTGTTTACTTGTGTCGGATTCCTTTTTTTAAGGTATAGATTCCATTTTGTAAACGGTTCTATTTAATTAGTTGGTGTTTTACATCGTTTTTTTATTTTAGATCTAATATTGTTGGTGTTTATCTTGGTGTTTAAATATTGTTGGTGTTTTACATCGTTTTTTATTTTTTATTTTCGTTTTACATCATTTTTTATTTTAGATCTAATATTGTTGGTGCTTGGTTTTTTACAAATCTCGCCTTGTTAATATTAGTTAAAATTTCATTTTTTTTTTGATACAATTACATTTTTTTGGGTTAAAATTACACTTTTTTTGGTTAAAATTACACTTTTTTTGGTTAAAATTACCCCTATTTCTGTTATAATTACACTTTTTTTTTATTACAATTACACTTTTACTTGTTGGAATTACACATTTTCTTGTTACAATTACACCTTTTCCTATTAAAATTACACTTTTTCTTGTTGGAATTACACTTTCTCTTGTCACAATTACACTTTTTGTTCTTATAATTACACTTTTTTTTGTTACAATTACACTTTTTATGTTAAAATTACACTCAATTCTGTTACAATTACACTTTTTCGTATTAAAATTACACTTTTTCTTGTTGGAATTACACTTTTTCTTGTTACAATTACACTTTTTCTGTCACAATTACACTTTTTCTTCTTACAATTACACTTTTTGTTACCATTACACTTTTTATGTTAAAATTACACTCAATTCTGTTACAATTACACTTTTCCCTGTTAAAATTACACTTTTCCTTGTTGAAATTACATTTTTTTCCTTTAAAATTACACCTTTCTACTTTAAAATTACACTTTTTTCGGTTAAAATTACACTTTTTCCTGTTAAAATTACACTTATTTCTATTAATGACTAAAGTTACACTCTTGGACTAAAGTTAGACAGACTAATTTGGACAATTTGGACAATATGGACTAACTAATTTGGACAATTTGGACTAACTAATTTGGACAATTTGGACAATATGGACTAACTAATTTGGACAATTTGGACTAACTAATTTGGACAATTTGGACAATATGGACTAACTAATTTGGACATTTTGGACAATATGGACTAACTAATTTGGACTATTTGCACTATTTGGACGAACTAATGGAGTTTACGACTAAATTGAATACAATATTTACAACTAAATTTGAGTAATTTAGATTGTGCAATTCCAATCATTTATTTTAGTCCACAATTCATTTATAGTGCAATTCATTGAGAATTCATTTTGAGTCATTTAGATTGTGCAATTCCAATCATTGTCCACTAAAGTGTAACTTAGTAAATTGATAGTGTGTGTATCTTTTATCATTTTATGAGTGTAATTTTAGTCCACAAAAGTGTAATTTTAGTCTACAAATGTGTAACTTTAATCCACAAATGTATAAATTTAGTCTACAAAAGTGTAATTTTAGTCCACGAAAGTGTAATTTTAGTCCATAAAAGTGTAATTTTAATCCAAATGTATGACTATAGTCCAAATTTGTGTATCTTTAGTCCAAATCGTGTAATTTTAGTCCAAATTGTGTAATTTTAGTCCAAATTTGTGTAATTTTAGTCCAAATATCTGTAATTTCAGTCCAAATTGTTCTAACTTTAGTCCAAAAGCGTAACTTTAGTCATTGAGAAGATAACTTTAGTAGAGATCAATGTAACTTTAATGACGACAAGTGTAATTTTAAAGGAAAAAAGTGTAATTTTATTAGAAAAAAGTGTAATTTTAACAAGGAAAAAAGTGTAATTTTAACAAGGAAAAAAAAAAGATTTTAACGGAAAAAAGTGTAATTTTAACGGAAAAAAGTGTAATTTTAACTAAAAAAAAGTGTAATTTTAACGGAAAAAAGTGTAATTTTAACGGAAAAAAGTGTAATTTTAACCGATAAATTAATTTTAATAGATCCTAAATAACACAATACCAAAAGAAAATTTTAAATACGAAATTTGGAAAATATATATAACAAGATGAATATTAACAAAGTGATATCAACAAGAAAAAAGTAAAAAATGAGACTTCATAACTAATAGATTTAGTACTATAATTTTAACCGGAAAAAAAAGTGTAATTTTAACACAAAAAATTGTAATTTTAACGGAAAAAAATGTATTTTTAACAAGGAAAAAACTGTGATTTTAACCGAAAAAAGTGTAATTTTAACGGAAAAAAGTGTAATTTTAACGGACAAAAGTGTAATTTTAACCAAAAAAGTGTAATTTTAACCGAACAAGTAAGTTTAATAGATCCTAAATCACAAAAAAAAAACCAAAACATCAAAATTGAAAAAAAAAAAAAAAAAAAAAAAAAAAAAAAAAAACGGGTCAATGAAAATTTATCTATTTTAGTAGATCTAAAATTAAAATTAAAAAAACTCACAAAGTTAAAAGAATATTATATAGCAAGACGATATAAGGAGAAAACAAAACAACAAAACTAAATAAAAAGAACACTCAAACATCAAGTTAAAAAAAAAAAAAAAAAAAAAAAAAAATTGACGTCGGGCGGCGGCGGCGGCAGCGGTGGTGGTGTCCGGTGGGTGGTGGTAGGTGGATGGTGAATGAGGAAAAGATGAGTAAATGATTTATTTGGATTTTTTGGGTTTTTTATTTGTTTGGTTTTTTGGGTTTTTTTTTTCTTGGTTTTTTTGGAGAGAATATGGAGAAGTGAGATATAGAGAGAGAATGAGGAGATGTGATAATGAGTTGGTGAATGAAAGATGAGGAGGATTAATGTAGTTAATGAGAAAATTAGAGGAATATGGCAAAATTAGAGCATTAACCTTAATTTTTGGGTTTTCATCTTAGCCCTCCATTTATATATATATATATATATATATATATATATATATATATATATATATATATATAGAAATTGCATCAAGTGAGTCTAGGTATCTTAGGTGAGTCTAGCATCTTAATCTCATCCATTAGATCTACTCCTAATCAACGGCTGAGATTAAATCTCAAAAATTATAATTAGACTATATAAGGCTCGTTTTCACGCTAACCTTACAATTCTGTTTCACTTTCTCTCTCTTCATTCACACTTTTTCTCTCTCTACGAATTTCCCTCTGTTTTTCTTCGTTCTCGCGTAAAACAAATCCAGCAAAAAAATATACACAAATAATTTTACTTTTCAATTCATCATTCAATTATTTCTACGATTCAATCGTTCTCGCTTTTTGCTTGATGGTTGATACTCCTATGGATGCCGATTCTCACGAAAATAGTTTGCGCGCAGGTAATCCTTTTCTTTGATTATAATCGTTATTGTTTTTCCTGTCAAATTTGATTAGAATTGTTGTTTTCTCTCTTGAATTTGCAATTTCGCTTTATCCTTTGCTTTCATGATAATCGTTGTTGTTTTCCGTCATATTTGATCGAATTTGATTATAATCTATGTTTTTGCTACAAATTCGCTTTTTCCTTTGTTTTTGCTACCGACATTAACATGCAAATAGGTAATTTCCGTAATCCTTTCGTTTTCGCTTTTGCTTTTCGCGATTTCATCTGGATTCTATGTCGCTGATCACTCGCTATTGTAATTTCATTATTCCGTTGCTTTTCAGTTTTTTAGGTTAATCGATTTTATGTTTGCTTCAATTTTAACGAAATCCGTTCACTTCTACTTCAATTTTACGATGTCCTTTCCTTTGATTCTTCTCGTATTTGCTTTTCTCTTAAATATTAGGTGAAATATCCTTGTATTTGTTGTTTTTCCTATCGAATTTTCATATTTGCGTTCTCCTCTCGCTTCATTTACAATCGCAGTTGCTTTATCGTCACATTCCGTCAATTTTGATTATATTTGTCTTTATTTTGTTGCTTTTCAGTTTTTTAGGTTAATCGATTTTATGTTTGCTTCAATTTTAATGAAATCCGTTCACTTCTACTTGATTTACGGTCTCCTTTCCTTTGATTATACTCGTAGTTGCTTTTCTCTTAAAAATTAGGTCAAATATCCTTGTATTTGTTGATTTTCTCGTTCAAATTCGGTCAAATTTCATTATATTTGACCTCTTATCCTGTCTTGTATATTCATGTTCCCCCGTCTGTATATTCCTGTTCTGCTTGTCAATGCTTACAGTCACTTGTTACAATATCAATGTTATTTGTAACACAATCACATATATTCATTTTCCATTGCACATATAACATATCTTTACCACTTCGACGTCCTCTTATTCTCACATTGTTACTTCAATGTACTTTAGTTTCTTGTTCTAAATTGAAGTCCATCCTCTTCGCATATTCCTGTTCTCCCGTCCATCCTTATGTCACTACATTGTCATAGTACTAGTATTACTGTAACAATGTTACTCTTTGTAATACCACCGTTGTATTCCAGGTCACTAATACTCGTATTTCCCTTTTTGTATTACAGACTCAAGTTCTGTCACTCAACCCCATTCTACGCCAATTGTCCAAGAGCAACCCAATCCTCAACCAAATAATCAGCTTGTTCTGTCTCACACGCCTAATGGAGGTGAGCGCTGGATGCGTGTGGTTGAGCACAAGTTTAGACCTACCATTGGTGCGCTTTTCGCCTCCCTTGAGGCTGGAATCAAGTTCTACGAGGTTTATGCTCGGGCATGCGGATTTACCCCTCGGAAGCACAAGACGAAAACACTACGAGGTGGTGTTGCACACCAAAAATTCGTAGTCCAAACCGTCAAGGGTTCGGGAATCTAAACCGAAAAAAGGCGTCCCGAGAACCAAGGATGATGAGAATATGGGTAATTGTTCGTCCACAGCTAGTACGAGTTACGGCGAGTTAAAATCACAAGAATTGGATGCCGAGCATACGTCAGATTTGCCCTTCTACATGGCCTTGATGGCCCAGCTATGATTGACGAGTTTTCTGAAGTCCACAATCATCGTCTCACCTCTGTCTGTAACAGAGATCTCGATAAGATTTCACGATCCCTTGATATGTTCCAGAAGACGCTTATCTTGGACAACTCCAAGTTGAATATTGGCGCTGGATTGACCTTTAGACAGGTTAAGGAACTTGTCAATGGGTACGAAAATATCGGTGCTACATTGATAGATTTTAAGAACTTTCAAAGAGATATCAAGTGCTACATTGGGTTAAGAGATGCTGACCTTTTCATCGATCGACTCGAGAAACTCAAAGCAACCCAACCCCAGTTCTACTTCGCCTATGATGTTGATTCGCAAAACCGTCTAACAAAGTTCTTTTGGGCTGATGCTACATGTATTAGAAACTACTCATTCTTTGGGGATGCTGTTAGCTTCGACCCTACTTACGGAACCAACAAGTATGATATGGTTTTTACACCATTCACAGGTGTTAATCACCACAGAAAGTCGGTGTTGTTTGCCGGTTGTCTCCTGTTACACGAGGATGACATCTCCTTCCAATGGACCTTTCAAAGATTTCTTGACCGCCATGGGACAAAAAGAGCCACGATTCATGATCACGGATCAATGCCCTGGCATAAAGAAGGTAATAGTGTGACAATGTTATCAGAATGACTTACTTAAGATTATTGTACCCCAACTTTCTGACTCCAACTACCACTGTTCCATCTCTTCCTCTTTTACAAGGTTATTCAATAACAATGTCACTGTAACTAAATTACTAACATATAATTTACTCACTTGCTCTTTCCCTATCACTGGTCAATATCACGTTCGACTTGTCGTTTCATTATGCCTGGCATACAACAGGCTTTCCCTTCTTTTTTCAAGACAGCTAGGCATCGTTATTGTATGTGGCATATTACACAAAAGATCACGGACAAAGTTGGTTCAAGACTCTGCGAGACACGGACTTCCTTGCTCGCTTCAACGCTGTTGTTTGGGACCCTGATATGGAGCCGTCGGAGTTCGAAGAGAAGTGGCAGAAGGTCATTTCAGATTTCGAGCTGGAAGATAATGATTGGTTGACTACAATGTTCGACGACAGACACCATTGGATTCCTGCCTACCATCGTGACCTTGCCTTGGGCTGCATATTAAGAACAACACAAATGATCGAAAAGTACAAATTCGTTTTTCAAGCGCTATGAGAATCACTTTGGTACACTGGTCGAATTTTGGATGAGGTAAACACCTCTTTTTCATTCCTTACAAGATGCCGGAACAAAGTATGTTACAAAGATACCATTGTTTCATTGTTACATAAATAATTTGTTGCCGAATCCTTGTTGCATTAAAACCAGGTTCCAAATCGCTATGGACCAGCAGCGCTATACACGAAGGTGCGATGATTATAACAAATGACCACTCATTCCCCGAGCTTAAGACAGAATTACCTATAGAAAAGCATGGCGCTATTATATACACACATGCTGTGTTCAAGGTGTTCCAAGAAGAAGTAATGGCGGCCGATTCATGTGGTGTTGATGACTTTGAGAAGGAGGAGCATGTGCGCATAATTCATGTAATCGATCTTTGAGACAGACATGAATTTTCAAGGTGAGGTTGGACCTTAGAAGCACGAGATGCGGTATGCGAGTGTAAACTGTTCGAAAGAATTGGATTACTCTGCAGGCATATTTTGTGGGTGTACAAGGGCAAAGGAATTGGGCGAATACCAAGCAAGTACATTGTAGATCGTTGGCTAAATAACACACACGCAACAACAAGTTTGATTCGAAAACATTATTACAAAGGATGTGATTTTGACTTGTAACAAGAATTGTTTTACTGATAACATTGTAACCATAATTTCTTACAAAACATTGTCACCATGATAAACAAAGAACTGCTTTTTACTTCCAGCTTGATTCGAATGGGAATGTCATTGAGGATTCATATATGGCTACCTCTGATAACAGTCATTTGTGCAACGTATGGTCAGAGTTCCGTCAGATAGTTGGCGTTCTCAAAACTTTACCTGTTGAACACACGGAAGAGTTAGCATCCCTCCTAGTTGAGTTCCGGCAGAAGTTATGTATTGAACCGCTTACAAAAGACCAAGAGATGGAGATGTCTTTGTTGGGCTGCACTCGTCGTCTCAAGTCACTATCCACCCTCCGGAACAAGCACGCAACAAGGGGAGTGGAAAAAGATTGAAGTCGGCTAAACAACAGGCCATTGAAAAAGCAGCCAAGCCAAAGAGGCTATGTGCATACTTTGCAAAGAAAGAGTTACCCACGACAGAGAACATGCCCTCTTCGCATAGTGATGTAGCCGCCGAGAAAGCGACTAAAAAGAAAAAAGTTTGATCTTGTTATGATGTTACAAAGAACATTGTGACCTTAGCAATAATTAGTAGGATTTTGTGTTGCTGTGACAATAATATGTCACAATAAAAATAAAAAAGTAGAATTGTGTCTTGCTGTGGCAATAACATGTCACAGTAAAAAGTCATTCGATTTTCCTACATCATAGTTAACATTTTATACAAAGACTTACAACATTTTATACAAAGAATACATATTGTTTTAGGACCATTTTCCGTCCCGTTTTAGGAGCATATTTCCTAAGTTTTACAAAGAATGATATTATACAATTTGTTATACGATTTGTTTTGTTTAAGGAAAAGGGTTTAGGGTTGGATTAGGCGGCTCCGCGAAGCGGTGCCGCCTAATCCAACCCTAAACCCTTTTCCGTCCCGTTTTAGGAGCGTTTTTCCCCAAATTTAAATCCCGTCCACGACAGGTATCACCCGTCCTTCCCTAGGGTTTAGTTTTGGTTTTACTTTGTAACAAGCTTTGTTTAAGGAAAGGGTTTAGGGTTGGATTAGGCGGCTCCGCGAAGCGGTGCCGCCTAATCCAACCCTAAACCCTTTTCCGTCCCGTTTTAGGAGCGTTTTTCCCCAAATTTTAATCCCGTCCACGACAGGGTATCACCCGTCCTTCCCTAGGGTTTAGTTTTGTTTTTTTCGCACCACGATTTTTAAAGGAAAAGGGTTTAGGGTTGGATTAGGCGGCTCCGCGAAGCGGTGCCGCCTAATCCAACCCTAAACCCTTTTCCGTCCCGTTTTAGGAGCGTTTTTCCCCAAATTTTAATCCCGTCCACGACAGGGTATCACCCGTCCTTCCCTAGGGTTTAGTTTTGGTTTTTTCGCACCACGATTTTTAAAGGAAAAGGGTTTAGGGTTGGATTAGGCGGCTCCGCGAAGCGGTGCCGCCTAATCCAACCCTAAACCCTTTTCCGTCCCTTTTTAGGAGCGTTTTTCCCCAAATTTAAATCCCGTCCACGACAGGGTATCACCCGTCCTTCCCTAGGGTTTAGTTTTGGTTTTACTGTAACAACCTTTGTTTAAGGAAAGGGTTTAGGGTTGGATTAGGCGGCTCCGCGAAGCGGTGCCGCCTAATCCAACCCTAAACCCTTTTCCGTCCCGTTTTAGGAGCGTTTTTCCCCAAATTTTAATCCCGTCCACGACAGGGTATCACCCGTCCTTCCCTAGGGTTTAGTTTTGGTTTTACTGTAACAAGCTTTGTTTAAGGAAAAGGGTTTAGGGTTGGATTAGGCGGCTCCGCGAAGCGGTGCCGCCTAATCCAACCCTAAACCCTTTTCCGTCCCGTTTTAGGAGCGTTTTTCCCCAAATTTAAATCCCGTCCACGACAGGGTATCACCCGTCCTTCCCTAGGGTTTAGTTTTGGTTTTACTGTAACAAGCTTTGTTTAAGGAAAAGGGTTTAGGGTTGGATTAGGCGGCTCCGCGAAGCGGTGCCGCCTAATCCAACCCTAAACCCTTTTCCGTCCCGTATTTGGAGCGTTTTTCCCCAAATTTGAATCCCGTCCACGACAGGGTATCACCCGTCCTTCCCTAAGGTTTAGTTTTGGTTTTACTGTAACACTGTTGTACTACGAACAATCTTTGTTTAAGGAAAAGGGTTTAGGGTTGGATTAGGAGCGTTTTTTGACAATTTTAAACATAGTTACATAATCGTTGTTCAATTTAATATACCACAATTCAAATAGTAAATTGGACAATTAACCGAATTAAGATGTCATTCATAAAAAACAAGTGTTACAAACACTGATTACAAACGAAACACTTAGAAACAAAAAATGAGTTAACTTAAATATAAGTCATCACAAGAAGCATAAAATCAGTAAATAAAGGAAATATTAAATCTTTTACTCCCTTCTTAGTCGTTTATTCACGGAGGAGAATGAACACGCTTTCGCCCTCTAGCAACTCCCTTTTCGATTATTCCCGTAACCTTCCATCTCTTCAATAGCTTTGACAACAAGAGGCCACTTCCTATTAATCGAAGGGTTGAGTTTAGCATATGACTCCCTAAGAGTCAGTAACACCAAGGAGAAATTGACGGTCTAAATCAGTTTCAGTGTACTTCTTCAGCTTATTTTCTTCTAGCTGTTTCCCAATACACTTGTTTTCCGCCATCAGAAACTTGATATGAGCTTCAGCATTTTCCAAGTCATTTTCAAGCACTTGTACTCGTTCCACCATTTCTATTACCTTACTATCGATGATATAACCCGCTCAAGTAATGAATCTCTATGCCTTGTCATTTCTTCCAGTTCAAACTTGGTGTCTTCTAGTTTCCTTTGAATTCGTTCCATTTTTCTCTTGCTGCAACAAAAAAAAAAAAAAAAAAAAAAAAAAAACCTATTAAAACAGAAAAATAAACTGTTTTCCCTAAATTAGAGAAAACAAAATCTATTTATAAACAAACAGAAACTGTTTTCCCTCAATTAGAGCAAGGTTTTTAATATTACAAAAGATTTAAAAAAAATTAGACATGAAAAACCTTTGAATTTGTCTTGGCTTATTTTTTTTTTTAGAAAATGAAGTGTAAATGTTGAATGAAAATGAGATTATTTATAGATAATCAAAAAAAAGTAACAGTTTTTTAAAAAAAAAAAAAAAAAATAATCGCCTTGAAACACGTCACTTTGAACAAAGTGCAAAACTCATTTTAGAAAGATAATCTATGCAGATTGTAGAATTCAAAGCGTCAAAACCGTCTGTTACAGTAACATAATTGTGCTTTTTTACAATGACATTATTTATAGATAATTGTGAAAAACAAAACAGTTATTTTTAAAAAAAAAAAAAAATTAACTGCTTTAAAAACCACTTTTATTAACTGCTTTGTAAACTGTTTTTAAATGATGATTGATGTTAACCACGTGCATGTTCCCCATAATTAAGTCCAGTTATAAATGCTGCAGAGTGGAGAATTCTAAGCGTCAAAATCTTTTATTATAATTTTCATTTATTACTATCACAGTGTTACAGTAACATTATTTTCATTTTGTCTCGACTTTTTTTGTTTAAAAAAAAAACACTTAACATTTTAAAAACTGTTTTCAAAATTAAATGCTTTAAACAAACAGTTAATTTTTGAATTCCAACAGACAAAATCAGACATGAAACTTATCCAACCCATGTTTCGTATTCCCTATGAAGTGCAGTTATAACAGCTGCAAGAGTGAAGAATACAAAACGTCAAATTATGTTCTCTTTTCACTCTTGAAACTGTCACACTGTTACAGTAACATAGTTAATGAATTCTGCATATAATAAGTTACTGTTACAGTAACAAACTTATTTGTAATATATTCCAAAATATTCGAAAATATGTTCCACTGTCTATGACAGCCACTATTACGTTGTTAAAGTAACATTGTTTTAGAGTACATCACTTGATTTTAACTTTAAAACGAAGTACAGGCATTTCGGTGTTGAGTGGCTTCGGTTCATTCTCAATCGGTGGTTCTTTGTTTGACAATTCATCTTCCGTTGCCTTCCCTTTGAGCATTCTAGCCGCTTCCTCCTTGCGCTATATCTCGGCCGATTGTTTTCTTTGATTTTTTGAAAATTTCAACAGCGTCCAACAATTCAGCCCGTATTTTGTTGATGTCAGCCATGAGCAAACATGCAGCAATTTGGGAAGCACATGCCCGCCGATAAAATGTGTTGTTGAGCAAAGAAGACTTGTTTGCATATCCCAAAAAATTGGAGACGGCTGTCATAGTGATACAGGCTGACTCTTCAAATACGGAAGCCCGTTTCGCCATTTAAACTTCACATTTACCACAGATAGCGGAGCATTTCATTACCCTCACGTCGCCCTTTGTGTCCAGGTAGTCACTCATGCAACCGGCCCGTCGAAAACAGAACATTAATTTCCTTTTACTATCAACTAAGAAATCAGTGTAATCAACAATGTTACAAAGATAGGTGTATTAGTAACACCGAAACAACATAATAACGTTACGTTATAATGATTCATCGTAACACTGAAATCAAATCTAACTAAAACTAAAGCGTAAACATACAATTCGACAACTCAGGGGACTTACTGCTGCCATTGCGATGTCGTAAGTGAATGAAGACTCCCAGTTAGCATACGATTGACTGTCGATCACACTAATCTCTTTGTTGAGGAAATTAATACACACACAGAAGTAGTGATAGCCAGCCAAACAAGGTATAAAAATAAGTTCGGCATCAAGTCTGTAATTTGCCTTGCTCGCGTTGATGAAATTATCCCAAATTTCAAACAACTCGTTCTTTATATCGACTGTTTCACTATCCTCCCGCATCACAACCAGAGAGCATCTTTGTAGTTTTTAAAAAAAAAAAAAAAAAAAAATGTAAGGGTTAGATTTCCCTTGTAAAAGAATCATATGTTCTTGAACAGAAGCAGACATTTAACACCGATGCAACTTACCATGTGACCTAGTCCTAAGTAAAGTATGGTTGGCCCTGCTGCCCTTGTGCCTCTTTTGCTGTTCTCGACATAATTCAAGAGTAGAGACCAGCATTCAAACACCATCCAATTTGTGTGACTCCTAGGACGTAGTGAGAGTATATCAGCTCTTGTCAACCTCCCGTTGTCTCCAAACGCAGCCAGATCTCACCGTTACGAACCATAAGAGTCGATTACTCAAGAGTTTTCGCAGAAACAAAGTGTAACATAAACAAAGTGTTTAAAAACCAGTTTTACGAAACAAAGTGTCACAAAGAACACTTTCACAAGAACAACAAGTATTTTACCTTTTGTGGAAGTCGATATCATCCATAAACGCATAATCAAGAACGTGCCTTCTCGGATTAGTTGTCTTTGGACAAAATTTGATTTGCTCTCATAAATTCAGAGACTAGGAATATATCACCGTCAATTTCACCGTCACCTAGAGAACATCCCATAACATCATCTTTATGAAATTTAAATATTATCTCCTCATCTTCACCAATTGCTCTAGGAGAATGCTTGTAAGCAACCGACTTCACCCTCGGCTGTTTGGGCTCTTCCCCTTTTTGTTTTTCCTGTGGCTTCTTTGTTTTTTCCTCTTCCTTTTTTTCCTTCTTCTCTTCCAACCTTCTTTTTTAAATGAGCTTTTTCCTTCACTGTTCCCTTTCATTCCTGAATTTTGATATCCTCCCTTGCACCTCTTTTCGTACTTGATTCAAGTCGCTAAGAACAAGTATTGCACATATTTCAAAGCACGGTACAACATTCTTTTCCGTTCATCCCCACTCGAGTCAAAAACCTTCCCCGTGTAGAAAGCCATGTGCATCATCATGAAAACCCCACAATCCACGTTTTTTGCGGTGCTTTCTGCCATTTAAATTTCACATTCTTAAGTGGGAAACTTTCCACTTTGGAGCCTTTTGCAATTTGCATTTCTAACAACATTTTCCCCATGATATTTGCCTCGCACAAAAAGTAATCATTATCGTATCTATGTTACTGTAACTATGATTGCCAAATTTATTAATGGAAATTTAAAGGTATAACATTGTCACTGTAAGTAGAGAAACTTACCGCATTTCTTGCCATTTTTGCTTTTCGGGATCTGGCATATAAGGGTTTGTTGTCTAGGTAGTCAACGGTTTTCGACATGAAATTTATGCAAGCACGAAAAAGTGGTCCTCCGAATGAGTGGAATGAATATCGCAATTAAGCGAGATATATATCATTGCTAAACAGAATTTCTATACACTCTACTTATATAAGAATAAAAAAAAAAAATATTAACGATAATGTGGTTTACCATATCACAATCGAAATTCAATGGACTCTTGTTGTATTTGATCCACTTGTGTGAAGGACAAACAAAACTTCACTTTCTAAATGTCTGTTTTGAATGGGTTTTCCAAGAGCCATCGTTGCTAATGCGTCCTACAAAAATAAATATAAATACAAAGTCAATAAACATTATAGAAACACAAAATCAATAAGAATAAAAATTTATTTATTACAGTAACATACAGATTGACCCAAGCCCATGAAGATCCTCAATGGTGTATCACTTGCTACCTTTCGGAGATGAGGTCATTCAAAGAACATTGACCAACATTCAGTGACCATTATATAAATAAGCTCACCAGGAGCCAATGAAGTTAAATCTTCCCTTGGAATGAAGTGATACTTCCCATACGAGACAAGCCTTTCCTGTTGGACAATGAGATGTAATAGTCGAACACCTTTTAATAGAGTAACAGTTTAACAAAGAATAACTATTCAGTTGAAACAGTATTCACTTGCAAAGTAAAACGTTTTGTTTATCACAGTGCAAGAGTAAATAAAGTACTCACGTATCTGAGAGGTTCTCGTCATCGTCGATAAAACAATAGTCAATTGTTTCTTTCCTAACTTCAAGAATAGGCGCCATTATCTCCTTGTGTTTTATCATACTCTTGGACACAAGTGTTAGATCCGGAGCTGGTAGGCCACATTCGATTGTGCGGTAGCGAGGATCCATCACGCGCATCCGTCTTGATTGTTTCGACATGTAACAAATAGTGGTCGCCATATCTTCGTCGTAATTGTCATACGGGATCTCATCACGCAATCATCGACAATATCAACTTCATCATCGTCGTCATCTTCTTCGCTACCTGACCGCACCGAGTAGTTATTGGTTCTTCGTCGCCAACTTGTCTCATCATCACCTCAACACCGGGTTTTTCTCCTTCCTCGCCTTTTTCATCATTCCCATCGGCGTCTTCATTACCAGTTGCTTCATCCTCCTTACTGTTATCTTCGTTTTTATCGCCAGCATTGTCTTCATCTTTATCATCATCGTTCTCTTCATCTGGTTTTTCATTCCCATCATCCTCTTCATCTTTATCGTCATCTTCCTTTTCATTTCCCTCACTGGTTGGTTGGTCAACAACCTGGTCTGATGCATCATCATCGGCCTCTTCCTTGTTATCTGTGGCACAAGTAATTGAATTAAATATAAATTACTAATGTTTTTCGGATCAACAATGTCTCATAGTTATACTAACGATTGTTCTCAGAAAATTACCTTCAGAAGATCCTTCTTCAGCTGCCTCAGTCGTTGGGTTCTCTTCAGCTTGGCCCGATGCATCATCTTCGGCCTCTTCGTTGTCATCTGTGTAGCAGATAATTGAATATATATATCACTGTAAACTTCTGATAAAACTACGACACGAAGAATAAATAAGCGTTACTATAACGATGTTACATAGAATGCTAATGATGTTACATCAGCTAATACAACGAGTGCAAATAGATTTCTCTATTACCTTCGGGAGATCCTTCTTTAGCTGCCTCATTGGCTGGGTTGTCTTCAGGCTTGCCTGATTCATCAACTTCCGCCTCTTCCTCGTCATCTGTGTCACAGGTAATTGGATTCAATATATATTAACAATTTTTCTTTGAACCAAAAAAGGTACAATAGATAAACTGTAAACTTCTGTTAAAACTACGTCACAGTAACATTGTTACTATAACCGTGTTACAGTAACAGTGCTAACAGTGTTACATCAGGTAATACAACGAGTTTAAATAGATTCCTCAATTACCTTCAGGAGATGGCTCTTCACCTGCCTCACTAGTTGGGTTATCTTCAGGCTGGCCTGATGCATCACCTTCGGCCTCTGCCTTGTCATCTGTGTAGCAGATAATGAATGAAAATATATTACTAAATTGTTTGTTAAAAAAGCACCCAGTAACAGAAAGGCTATAACAGCATTACACTATTACCTTCACCAGATTCATCTTCTGGCTCGCTAGTTGTTTTGTCACCCTGCCCGGATGCATCATATTCATCAGCATCATCGTTTTCATCTAAAAGGAAAGTAATTGATTATTAGTAATTATTTGTAAAATGAAAACTCTATAACAGCGATCATGTAACAGTGTTAGTGCAAGTGATTAGATTATTGTAGTATTGTTACTATATTACCTTCATCAGATGCATCTTCATCATCCTCGCCACTCCCCTCTTTGTCGTCTTCATTTTCTTCTTCTTTATCATCCTCCTCCTCTTCATCTCCGTCATCCTCTTGACCTTTGCCAGATTCATCCTCCTCATCTGCATCATCGTCTTCATCTGCATCATCCTTTTCCTCTGCATCATCCTCTTCATCTGCATCACAAGTAAGTAATTGAATATTATATTACTAACTATTAATATATATAAAATATTACAGTAACAGTGTTATTGTAAAAGTATAACTAAAAGTAATAACAAAGAACACTTTACTCGATCTATTACCTTCACCAGATTGGCTTTCAGCATCCTTTACATCCTCCTCTTTGTCCTCTTGGTCTTCTTCCTCTTCATCCTCCTTTTCCTTTTCATCCTCTTCATCGTCTTCCTCCTCATCGGCACTTTCTTCATCGTTATCTATGTCCGTGCCACCCTCTTGAAGACTCTTGTTTTTAAGACGACTCTCAACATCGCCGCCATCGTCATCCCCGTCCTCATCATCATCCTCTGCATCATCAGTCCCATCATCATCATTGCCATCATCAGTCCCGTCATCATCGTTGCCATCATCAGTCCCGTCCTCATCGTCACTTTCCACTCCGTCCTCCATCTCATCTTGCCTGTCCTCGTCATGAACCTCTTCATCATCTTCTTCATGATGTTGCTCACTTAAACTGCTCAATACTTCCTTTACCAGGGATTCTGACTTAACTGTCCTAGGACTTTTCTCTGTTGGAAATGGTTCCAACTTCCTACTGACTTTGGACCTTGTATATACCGGGAAGTCATTCGCCCTCCTCTTCAACGATTCAGCCTTTCGCACAACATCTTCGGCATATTTAAGGTATTCAGGTTTTAGTGGTGATTTACTTTTCGCTTTGATTCGAAAACCTTCATCGCCGAGCAAATCTCTCGTGAACAAGGTTGGAATCCCTCCTATACATCAAAGAACATCAGCTCGGTCTCCTAAGTCAATAAACCAAAAAGAAAGAAATGAATTAGATACCAGATTTGGGAGTTGTAACAATTGCAGACAATTAAATTTATAAAAACAACTCACATCAACAGCTTTTTCCTTCAACTCGGCATCTGTTTCAATGCCAGGAAGCTTCTCCATCAAGATGTACTCCCTTCCCTCATTACTCTTAAGAAAAACTGCTCGTCATCCTCACCTTCATCGATTCTCGCCCATCATATTTACGAAAACATATTAGTAATTAGTAATTAATATTAATTAACAATATAGTAAGGTAACATGATAATATTATTACAGTAAAGCCATTACGAATAATATCACAAAGACCATATTACAGGTGACGATATTACACTGACAGTGCCACATTACCTTCAGCTGGGGATCCCTTGCCAAGGCAAATAGGATAGACAGTTTCTGACATCTCATTAGTTCCTAGACAGCCAATCTTTCCTTCGTCTTTGACTCTTTTTGAAAGATTTTCATCTTTCCAATGCTTTGTATCGAGGTAAGTCGGTTGGTTGTACCTCGCCATGGAACTCAAACCGGTGAATGTAGGCCAACAAAGACACCACAATACACCCACAAAGACACTTAACCGTTCCTGTCTTCAACCCCTTGACGCCCTCTACTACCTTCTCATAGACATACTTTGACCAATTAAAACCTTTTATTTTTTCAACATCGTCCACACCTTCAACAACTGAAATCAACAGAATAATTTGGAGTCGGCGCTAAAAAAGTGGAGAGCGCATAAAGAACGAACATCTGCTTGAACTCTTCACCGCAGGCACCCTTGTTATTCTTAAACCAACTAGTCACCAAATCTAGCTTGATGTTCTGTCTTTGTAGAGATGTTGAACTTCCTTCTCCATTTGTTTTTTAACTCGTGTCCTCAAGATGGGATCCGCGACCGATCGCGGTCAAAGACCACATTATTACCCTTCACCGGCGGTAAAAATAGGTCATGAACATCATACTTGTGACAAAGACAAACTCCTCTGTTTCAGTTACATGAACCTTCAAACTGTCGCAATCAAAAGCCTCAACAAGCAAGTCTCATTAGCCGGAAGGGACTACTGATATATTCATCTTCAATAGTCCTCCAAAACCAATTTCTTTAATGGCTTTCTTACGCTTTACGGTAAACTTGCTCATAACATCAACCAACGACCGGGCCCCGCACTTAGTTGGGTATTTATCCGCCTGTATTAAGGAAGTGTAAATTAGCACCACCGCTTAAACAAGTGTGACACTATTTTATGCCAACAAACCAAAGCGGTAAAGAAAGCAACAAAACAAGGATACAAAGAAAGTCATTCGTAACACCGAAACTTTAAACAACTCAACACGACGAACAAATAAATCAGTAGAAAGGAGAACGGTAACACACATTAATTGCTCATTTATTACAAATTATTAACCCTAATTTTGAATCGAAAAACTAGAACGCAGAAAATCAATTACTCACTTCGAGCAAAACAGTTAGGCTAAATTTATTACGAATAAGTATAATCGACACAAACAACAACAATAACAACAAGAACAAAGAACAACCTAATTTTTTAATGGAAAATTAATTTCCTTCTAAGATCAATTAACAAACAAGTATAATCGACAATGTTACAAAGACATCATTACAAAGTAGCACTTAAACAGCATAAAAATGTTACAGTATAGGTGTTACTGTAACAATGAAACTGAAACTGAAACTTTAAACATACAAGTTTTGGCAACTAGAAAGACACATACTTTTTTAAGACCTCTTCTTTTTCAGCCTTCACCACCGTCTTGGCTGGTCTCTTCTCTGTTTTAGCCCTCTTCGACATTTTGGAGCTGACGCTCGAGTCATCCGAAACCTCATAATCTCTATCACTTTCATCTTCAGATGACATGGGCTTATCTCTAGGTCTCTTTTTTGTTACTCGTCTTTTGGTTTCTTTGTTTCTGCCACCTTTTTTGGCACTGCGTTTGTCGGTTTCTTTTTTTTTACGTACACCTTCACGCTCTCTTTCTTGCTTACTAGCTTTTCTGCTATTGGCTCTTTTGCCGCTGAAACTTTCTTTTTTGGTACAACCTTCTCCGCCATCTTTTGTTTGGGCACCTTCTTTGCCACCTCTTCTGTCACCAACTCTGCAGATTTGGCCGTTCTTTGTTTTCGGGTCCGACCCTTTGTTACTGATAACTTTTTGGGCACCTCTTCTTTTGTCTCCTTTGCAACCGATTTTGATTGCTTAGTCGCTTTGCCTTTGACGTTGGCACGATTCTTGCCTTTTGAGGAGGTGCACTTGCTTGCTTCTCAATGGGCACCGATTGCTCCTTCAACAACACTGGAACATCATGCGACGGCTTTTCTGCTGCCTTCTTCCTGGTCACATTGGTTTCTTTTTTACTTTGCTGGATCGGAACATTCGCAGCCTGCTCCCTTGGTACTGCTGCTGGTGGCTTAAGGACCTTTTCAGTAGGCACCTTACTTTCCTTCACCGGCACCTTTTTTGAAGGAGCGGTGTTGCACAGCGTAGACTCTCTGTAGGCACCTTCGTCGCCTTTTTAGTTGTAGGATTTGAAAGCTTTTCGGTCTGCATCTTCTTAGTCGGCTTTGGCAAGTTCTCTGTCGGCACCTTTTTGCTCTGTTGCTTCTCTGATGCGGCCACTTTAGCCTTTTTAGTGGTAGCTGATTTCTCAGGTACCTCTTCTTTCCTGACATTGTTATTTTCAAAAATTAAAATCAGAAGTTTACAATAACAATATAAAAGACAACAATTAAATTGAAAAGGAATGATGGTAGTCAAGTCGTTGAAGAAATGACAAATGGAATACGAATAATGGCGGTCGAATAATTTTTTAAAGATCAATTGATTCTGTTTCTTGTAACAATGAGACAATATATCATAAACCCTAATAGTAGTGACTTGCGGTCGAGCAAAGATTTGTAGACACATACTCGGATGCATGAGATGCTTCGACTTCCTTCTGTCTTTGTTGGTTTTGATGGCTTCGTGTTGGCACCTTTTTGCTAGGTGTCTTCTCGATCTTTGCTACTTTTGCCTTCTTCGTCGCATGGTGATTTCTCGGGCACCTCCGCTTTCCGACATTGTTTTTCCAAAAATCAAAATCGAATAAGATTAAAAGTAAATCAATTACAAATACTACACCGATAGGTAATGATGTTGCTCTTTTTAAAAGGATAGGGGTAGTATACGCATTCTTTATCGTGTTACAAGAACATTGTTAATGTATATATGTTGAGAAATATTATAAACTTCAGGAAAAGGGACATTTCATGCAAATCACTAACAACTCAACACAACGAAGAGTTATAGGGACATACTTGATCCGCATGAGATGTTTCAACGTTTTTCGTTCTTTGGCATTTTGGAAGGCTTCGTGTCGGCGCTTTTTGCTCGTTGTCTTTTCCGAAGCTTCCACTTTAGCCTTCTTCTTGACAAAGATTTCTCGGTTACTACGCCTGCTTTCGACATTGTTTATCAAAAAACCAAAACAGAATAACATTAAAACTAAAACAATTACAACTATTAAACCGAAATGATGGTGGACGAGTCTGACAAAGAATGTGGAATGGAACAAGAATGATAGTATCCTCATAGAATGAGACAGTGTTACAGTATTGTCAAACAATTGTTTTGTTATAAAATTACAGTAACACTGTTACAGAAGCAATTGCTGCCCTTCAAAAGGATAGGGGATACACTTTTACTCTGATAGTGTAACAGTAACATTGTCAATGTAGATCTGTTGAGAAATATTATTAATTTCAGGAAAAGGGACATTTCATGCAAATCAGCTCGGCACGACGAAGAGTTATAGGGACATACTGATCAGCATGAGATGCTTCGACGTTTTTTCGTGCCGACGGTTTGGAAGGCTTCGTGTCGGCGCTTTTTTGCTCATTGTCTTTTCCGATGCTTCCACTTTAGCCTTCTTCGACGTCGATTTTTCGGTACTACCTCTCGCTTTCCCGAGATTGTTTATCAAAAAACCAAAACAGAATAACATTAAAACTAAAACAATTACAAATTTATTACATCAAAGAGGTATGATGGTGGACGAGTCTTAGAAAGAATGTGGAATGGAATAAGAATGATAGTATCCTCACAGAATGAGACAGTGTTACAGTATTGTCAAACAATTGTTTTAATATAAAACTACAGTAACACTGTTACAGACGCAATTGCTACTCTTTAAAACGATAGGGGATACACTTTTACTATGACAGTTTTACAGTAATATTGTTACTGTAGATTTGTTCAGAAATTTTATTAACTTCAGGAAAATGAAAATTCCCTGCAAATCACAAATAACTCAACACGACGAACAAATAATTCAATCGAAAGCAGAACGGTAATACACATTAATTGCTCATTTATTACAAATTATTAACCCTAATTTTGAAGCGAAAAACTAGAACGCAGAAAATCAGTTACTCTCTTCGAGCAAAACAGCAAGATTAACAACAAGAACTGTAATAACCTAATTTTTTTTACTGAAAACTCAATTTCTTTCTTCGATCAATTAATAAACGTTTCAAATCACTATAATCGAGACTAACAACAACAACAATAACAACAACAACAACAGTAATAACCTAATTTTTTACTGAAAACTCAATTTCTTTCTTCGAGCAATTAATAAACGCTTCAAATCACTATAATCAAGACTAACAACAACAAGAATAACAACAACAACAATAATAACTTAATTTTTCGCGGAAAAATCAATTTCCTGCTTTGAGCAAAATAAGAACCCTAAGTCGGTGTTTATTTGAAGAAAAAATAGTATAATCAACACTAAAAACAACAACAATAACAACAATAATAGCAACAGCAACAACATGAAGTGGCGAAATAAGTTTAAAAACAATATAATGAAATAGAGCGATTTTATACCTCTTCGTCATCTTCGAAACGATTGTTCTGAGTAAATATAATAATGATCTTCACTTGATTAATGCGATTTTGCTTGATGTAATAAAATTTTCGGAAAAAATTTATGGTTTAGTGAATTAACTGCCAAAGAAAAAGAACGTGAAGCGGTTTGTACAGAGAGATACAAAGCGTTTTAGAGAGAAAAAAGAAAGTGAATTTATGATGAATAATGAATGTGTCGTTCTTTATATATCAACGCGCCTAGTTTTTTTTTTTTTTTTTTTTTTTTTTTTTTTTTTTTAAATAAGCACACGTGTCATAATCAGGACGGTTGGATCAATAAGATCCAATGGTTCTTATTGATATGCTAGACTCATCTAAGATGCTAGACTCATGGGATGCTCACTCTATATATATATATATATATATATATATATATATATATATATATATATATATATATATATATATATATATATATATAGTGAAAAGATCAAATGAGTCCTCCTCTTACATTTGAGTCCATAAGTCCCATTATGGGCCATTGGATCTTGGAAATGGAGGGCTAAGATGAAAACCCAAAAATTAAGGTTAATGCTCTAATTTTGCCATATTCCTCTAATTTTCTCATTAACTACATTAATCCTCCTCATCTTTCATTCACCAACTCATTATCACATCTCCTCATTCTCTCTCTATATCTCACTTCTCCATATTCTCTCCAAAAAAACCAAGAAAAAAAAAACCCAAAAAACCAAACAAATAAAAAACCCAAAAAATCCAAATAAATCATTTACTCATCTTTTCCTCATTCACCATCCACCTACCACCACCCACCGGACACCACCACCGCTGCCGCCGCCGCCGCCCGACGTCAATTTCTTTTTTTTTTTTTTTTTTTTTTTTTTTTTTTTTTTTTTTTTTTTAACTTGATGTTTGAGTGTTCTTTTTATTTAGTTTTGTTGTTTTGTTTTCTCCTTATATCGTCTTGCTATATAATATTCTTTTAACTTTGTGAGTTTTTTTAATTTTAATTTTAGATCTACTAAAATAGATAAATTTTCATTGACCCGTTTTTTTTCCATTTCCGTTTTTTTTTTTTTTTTTTTCAATTTTGATGTTTTGGTTTTTTTTTGTGATTTAGGATCTATTAAACTTACTTGTTCGGTTAAAATTACACTTTTTTGGTTAAAATTACACTTTTATCCGTTAAAATTACACTTTTTTCCGTTAAAATTACACTTTTTTCGGTTAAAATCACAGTTTTTTCCTTGTTAAAAATACATTTTTTTCCGTTAAAATTATAATTTTTTGTGTTAAAATTACACTTTTTTTTCCGGTTAAAATTATAGTACTAAATCTATTAGTTATGAAGTCTCATTTTTTACTTTTTTCTTGTTGATATCACTTTGTTAATATTCATCTTGTTATATATATTTTCCAAATTTTGTATTTAAAATTTTCTTTTGGTATTGTGTTATTTAGGATCTATTAAAATTACTTTATCGGTTAAAATTACACTTTTTTCCGTTAAAATTACACTTTTTTCCGTTAAAATTACACTTTTTTTTAGTTAAAATTACACTTTTTTCCGTTAAAATTACACTTTTTTCCGTTAAAATCACAGTTTTTTCCTTGTTAAAATTACACTTTTTTCCTTGTTAAAATTACACTTTTTTCTGATAAAATTACACTTTTTTCCTTTAAAATTACACTTGTCGTCATTAAAGTTACATTGATCTCTACTAAAGTTATCTTCTCAATGACTAAAGTTACGCTTTTGGACTAAAGTTAGACAAATTTGGACTGAAATTACAGATATTTGGACTAAAATTACAAAAATTTGGACTAAAATTACACAATTTGGACTAAAATTACACGATTTGGACTAAAGATACACAAATTTGGACTATAGTCATACATTTGGATTAAAATTACACTTTTATGGACTTAAATTACACTTTCGTGGACTAAAATTACACTTTTGTAGACTAAATTTATACATTTGTGGATTAAAGTTACACATTTGTAGACTAAAATTACACTTTTGTGGACTAAAATTACACTTTTGTGGACTAAAATTACACTCATAAAATGATAAAAGATACACACACTATCAATTTACTAAGTTACACTTTAGTGGACAATGATTGGAATTGCACAATCTAAATGACTCAAAATGAATTCTCAATGAATTGCACTATAAATGAATTGTGGACTAAAATAAATGATTGGAATTGCACAATCTAAATTACTCAAATTTAGTTGTAAATATTGTATTCAATTTAGTCGTAAACTCCATTAGTTCGTCCAAATAGTGCAAATAGTCCAAATTAGTTAGTCCATATTGTCCAAAATGTCCAAATTAGTTAGTCCATATTGTCCAAATTGTCCAAATTAGTTAGTCCAAATTGTCCAAATTAGTTAGTCCATATTGTCCAAATTGTCCAAATTAGTCTGTCTAACTTTAGTCCAAGAGTGTAACTTTAGTCATTAATAGAAATAAGTGTAATTTTAACAGGAAAAAGTGTAATTTTAACCGAAAAAAGTGTAATTTTAAAGTAGAAAGGTGTAATTTTAAAGGAAAAAAATGTAATTTCAACAAGGAAAAGTGTAATTTTAACAGGGAAAAGTGTAATTGTAACAGAATTGAGTGTAATTTTAACATAAAAAGTGTAATGGTAACAAAAAGTGTAATTGTAAGAAGAAAAAGTGTAATTGTGACAGAAAAAGTGTAATTGTAACAAGAAAAAGTGTAATTCCAACAAGAAAAAGTGTAATTTTAATACGAAAAAGTGTAATTGTAACAGAATTGAGTGTAATTTTAACATAAAAAGTGTAATTGTAACAAAAAAAAGTGTAATTATAAGAACAAAAAGTGTAATTGTGACAAGAGAAAGTGTAATTCCAACAAGAAAAAGTGTAATTTTAATAGGAAAAGGTGTAATTGTAACAAGAAAATGTGTAATTCCAACAAGTAAAAGTGTAATTGTAATAAAAAAAAAGTGTAATTATAACAGAAATAGGGGTAATTTTAACCAAAAAAAGTGTAATTTTAACCAAAAAAAGTGTAATTTTAACCCAAAAAAATGTAATTGTATCAAAAAAAAAATGAAATTTTAACTAATATTAACAAGGCGAGATTTGTAAAAAATCAAGCACCAACAATATTAGATCTAAAATAAAAAATGATGTAAAACGAAAATAAAAAATAAAAAACGATGTAAAACACCAACAATATTTAAACACCAAGATAAACACCAACAATATTAGATCTAAAATAAAAAAACGATGTAAAACACCAACTAATTAAATAGAACCGTTTACAAAATGGAATCTATACCTTAAAAAAAGGAATCCGACACAAGTAAACACGGAATTCAAAATAAAACCGAATCTGAAATTAAAAAAAAAAGAAAAAAAACCAAAATAAAAACCAAGAATATTAGATCTAAAAAAAAAAAATCGAAACAAGAACAAAACAAAAATCAAATGAATGGTAAATAATTAAAAACCGAAATCAAAACCAAATCTAAGAAAACGAAAACAAAATCTCAAAAAACGAGATCCAAAATTTTAAAAAAAAGCTTGTGATGTCGACGACCAAAAACAAACAAAAAACAAAACAAAAGAAAAAAAACCGAAAAAAAAAAAAAATTGAAAACAGCAGAGGACGGCGTTTGGTGGACGGCAGGGGAGGAGAGGGAGTCGGCTGGGTTGTGGTCGGCCGTGGTTGTAGGGCTGTGGTTGTGGGGGTGAGTCGGCTGTGGAGGTGAGTGGTTCGTGGCGGTGGGCTGGTGGTGTCGGGTAGGCGGGTTCGTGGGGTGGGCTGGTGGTGGTAGCAGTGGTGGGTGATAGTGGAAGGAAGGTGATGCGGGTTGGTGGGTGATAGTGGTGGTTTCCGGCGGCGTGGTCGGGTGTGGTGGTTGCCGTGGTGTGGTCGGGTGTGGTGGTTGCCGTGCTGTTTCAGGGGACGGGCGGGAAGGAGGGAGGTTCAATTTTTTTGTTTCTCAGATTTCTTTTGAATTGTTTTGATTTTGGGTTTTTTTTTTGGTTTTTTTTGGTTTGTTGATGAGAGGAAGAGAGGATGAGAGATAAAGTTTTGTTTTTTTGAAAGAATGAAAGAGAGATGAGTGAATGAATGATAAGAATAAGATTAGAATAAGGAAGAGATTAGGAATGATTAGGGAGGAAGATTAGCTAGATTCATTTCTAGCCCTTCATTGAGATGTAATCTCATCCCTCCATCCCCTTCATCCTAAGGCCCTTAGAAAGACTTAGGGACTCAATCGATGGAAGGGACTTAGGAGAACTTTACTCTACTCTCTCTCTCTCTCTCTATATATATATATATATATATATATATATATATATATAGAGATTGAATCATGTGAGGTACCCTTCTTAGGGTGAGGCGGCTGGACACCTTCTAAATCGTCAGATCTAATAACTATAGACGCACCAGATGCTGCCACGTGTCCCTATTTAATCACACACTCAAAGCAAATGCCAGCCAACAACTTCATTTACGACATTTTACTCTCTCTCTCTCTCCCTGTCTCTGTCTTTCACGCATTTACTCAACTCTCAACACTCAACAACTACCGTTTTTCGATTAACTTCGTTCATCATCGTCTGAATCACACGCAGTTCATCATCTGATATTTTGATCGCGATCGTCATCATCATCATCATCTCTGTTCGGTCGTCCTTTTTCGGATCTAGGTATGTGATATTCTCGTTCGTATCACTATTTTTCTTCATTTTCGATCAATTATTGTAGATCTACTATTTTCTGAAGCTTTTCAATCTACTATTTTTTTCGATAATGTATTACTAAATCATTTTCATTATAATGCAGTTTTAATCATCCTCGAAGAATTATCCGATCAAGATCTAACGCAACAAAATCAATTTCGGAGCATTTTCGATCTACTATTTGTATGTCCTGTTCGCTCTCTTCAATACTTACTTCGTCAATTTTTGTTTATTAGGTTTTTCTCATTGTTCATTGCTTAATATGTTTCGTTTTTGTTAATATTGTGCTTTTTTGTTGTTGTTGTTGTGGTGCTCTGTTGATTCTGCAATGGCGACATAGTTCTGTGTTTGTGTATCATGAAACTTGGAGGCGATATTGTGAATATTGGTTTGATGTGTTGTTAAACCTGAGTTAATTTTGTGAATTTTGGAGTCGTTTTTGTGAATCTGGTGGAATATTTTGTGAATCTGGTGGAATATTTTGTGAATCATTCTCATTATAATGCAGGAAGTTAAACCTGTGTTTGTGTATCATGAAACTTGGAGGTGATATTGTGAATATTGGACTGATGTGTCGTTGTTAAACCCGAGTTAATTTTGTGAATCTTGTACTCGTTTTTGTGAATCTGGTGGAATATTTTGTGAATCTGGTGGAATATTTTGCGAATCATTCTCATTATAATGCAGGAAGTCAAACCTGCCTCATGATTGTCATCTTTTTATGATGAGTTTATGTGAATGCTTGTCTAAAGCATAGACCTTATCTTGCGAAACCTATAGACCACTTTGTCCATAGTTGGTCATTTGTAAAACTTCATCTGAATGCTTTACCTTGTTTTGATATGGCTTTTAATCCTACTTATCTGGAATGTACTTATACGAAACATGACATTTTGTGTATGTGTACGAAATGTATTACTTATTATGTTTTAGTTATTTTCATTTATTTTTGTCTGAATTGTTTTAGTTATTTATATGCCTAGGTCAATTGCTCCTGTCTGCGTATACGTTGCCAACTATGGACACTTGGTGTACGGGTCGGGTAGTCGATATCTTTGAAGAGGCAGAGTTTGAGCTCATTACATGGATATGCTATTTTGCCGGACAGACTTCTTCAATCGTAGGGACTATTATCGGGTCATTTGAAATATAATTTAGTAGCTACATTCCCTATCACGCAAGGGTACACTTTTAAGTCTTACAAATGTGTTCTTAAGGTATTACTATGCTCAAACTCTGCCTCATCTGTACAATTCCTTGGGTTGTATTAAAACGGAATTTTAGGTTACCTTTCTTTCCTTGTACTAGTAGAAAGAATATGTATCATAGATGAAGATGATAACGATGAAGATCGATCCCTACAAACAAGCCTTTCTCACGACCTATATTTTTTCCGCCATATCCCGACATTTGTGTTGCTCATTTAGCCCGGCCTTCTAGTTGTGATTTGTTTCTGGCTAAATGAGCAACACCAAATTGTGGGATATGGCAGAACATATATGCCATGAGAAAGACTTGTTTTGGAGGGATCGATTATCTTCATCGTCCTCATCTTCATCTTTGATATATTTGCTTTCTTGTACATCTAAAGAAAGCTTGCCTACAATGCCCTTATAATACAACACAAGGAATTGTACAGAAGCAGGCTGAATATGAGGACAGTAATACCTTATGAACACAGTTGTAGGACTTAAAGTTGTACCCTTGCGTGATAGGGATGTAGCTACTAAATTAAATTTCAAATGAACCTATTATGTTTAGTTGTTGGTCGGTGTACTTAGGTCTATCACCGTTAGTATTTAATCTTACTTTTGTATACTTGCTAAGGCACCCTTGTATAAATATGTAATCAGTAGTTTTCTATTTCGGATGTTGTATCAACATAATGTATGAATACTATGTTCTATTAATCAAGTTTATTTTCCTTTTATTTTGTCAATCCTCGAGCATCTATCTTTCATAATAACTTCGAATACAACTTTCATAATAATTTAGCTGGCATGCACTTGATGAGATTCTGTTCTGTCTCTCGATGCTGTAATGTTGATTCATAATTACGTGAATCGTATACTTGATTTTGTGAATCTTGGAGTAGTTGTTGTGAAACCTAGATCTGCCATTGTGAAACTTATTCATTTAGTTACTAACCTACTATGCGTTCCTATTATTATTTTTAGTGAATTATGGAGTCTTGGTGCAAAGGGTGTGTCGTTAATGCTTTTGAAGAAGACGAATCGTCATTTCGTGCAGCTTATGTCTGTCAAAAACAAAACGCAATCAGTTTGTCTTTTAAGGAAGCTGATTTGGCAGAAGTTAAATTATCTTCCCCTCGCTATCACTCACAACATTCTGTTTTCAATTCAAGGAGTTATGCATAATATATTTTCTAAACTTGATGCCTTTGAAGACAAGGCAAATATGGCTATTGTGTGTCGGAATTGGTCTCAGTTATTTCTTATTCATCCCAATGCTCCCGGTGTAACCGCTGCATATTGGCTTTCTCTTGAAATCAACCATGTGGAGGGTATTCTAATTATTCATAGGGGTGCTAACCTAATATTCCAAACGTGCAAATGTTTGTTTGTGATAATATGTCACTAAATTCATCCTTCATTTTCACCAATATAACCATCCAAGTGCCATGAACCTTCTGAATGCTATTGATCGCGCTACAATTTATGAGAACTTACGTTCTTTACCTCCAGATGATGTCTCTTGAACGAGCCACTTTGCAATTGCTATTCTTTGTCAACTTATTACGCAATTGTATAGATGCATGTTCTATTGATTTACCTTCTATTATGGACCTATAGCCTACATTTGTATCCCTTTTCCTAAAATACTATCTTTGTAATTTTCGGCATTGAACTTGCTATCTTGTTTGCCGTGTTCTATTGTCGATAGTTTATAAATATAATGTATGACTACTATGTTTTATTAATGAAGTTTGCTTTGTGTTCTTTGTTTTTTGTGAATCCTTGCGTTCCCTAATGTTTCATAATAACTTCAAATGACAATTTCAATAATAACTTCAATAATAACTTCATGCCCCGTTGACATTTCCGGCCCCCTTCTGTTAACCCCGTCCCCCAAAAAGTGTTCACCCGTCCCCTCCTAGGGTGTCTTTTGGTATTGGCGTTGGTCGAATGACTATGTACAAGGGAACGGGTTTAGGGTTTGGATTAGGCGGATCCGCGGTAGCGGATCCGCCTAACCCAACCCCTAAACCCTTTCCCGTCCCGTTTGTTTTAGGACACCCGGCCCCTCTCCGTTAACCCCGTCCCCAAAAAGGGTTCACCCGTCCCCTCCTAGGGTGTCTTTTGGTCTTGGCGTTGGTCGAATGACTATGTACAAGGGAAAGGGTTTAGGGTTGGATTAGGCGGATCCGCCTAACCCAACCCTAAACCCTTTCCCGTCCCGTTTTAGGACACCCGGCCCCCTACTGTTAACCCCGTCCCCTCCTAGGGTGTCTTTTGGTCTTGTCGTTGGTCGAATGACTATGTACAAGGGAAAGAGTTTAGGGTTGGATTAGGCGGATCCGCGGTAGCGGATCCGCTACTTAATCCAACCCTAAACCCTTTCCCGTCCCGTTTTAGGACACCCGGCCCCTACTGTTAACCCCGTCCCCCAAAAAAGGGTTCACCCGTCCCCTCTTAGGGTGTCTTTTGGTCTTGGCGTTGGTCGAATGACTATGTACAAGGGAAAGGGTTTAGGGTTGGGTTAGGCGGATCCGCGGTGCGGATCCGCCTAACCCAACCCTAAACCCTTTCCCGTCCCGTTTTTAGGACACCCTACCCCTCTACGTTAACCCCGTCCCCCAAAAAAGGGTTCACCCGTCCCCTCCTAGGGTGTTTTTTGGTCTTGGCGTTGGTCGAATGACTATGTACAAGGGAAAGGGTTTAGGGTTGGATTAGGCGGATCCGCGGTAGCGGATCCGCCTAACCCAACCCTAAACCCTTTCCCGTCCCGTTTTAGGACACACGGCCCCTCTTTGTTAACCCCGTCCCCTAAAAAGGGTTCACCCGTCCCCTCCTAGGGTGTCTTTTGGTCTTGGCGTTGGTCGAATGACTATGTACAAGGGAAAGGGTTTAGGGTTGGATTAGGCGGATCCGCGGTGCGATCCGCCTAACCCAACCCTAAACCCTTTCCCGTCCCGTTTTAGGACACCCGCCCCTACTTTGTTAACCCCGTCCTCCAAAAAGGGTTCACCCGTCCCCTCCTAGGGTGTCTTTTGGTCTTGTCGTTGGTCGAATGACTATGTACAAGGGAAAGGGTTTAGGGTTGGATTAGGCGGTTCCGCGGTAGCGGATCCGCCTAATCCAACCCTAAACCCTTTCCCGTCCCGTTTTAGGACTCCCGGCCCCTACTGTTAACGCCGTCCCCCAAAAAAGGGTTCACCCGTCCCCTCCTAGGCTGTCTTTTGGTCTTGGCGTTGGATCAAGAACAGTTTCAGACTATAAATCATATAGCTTATTTTTGAATCCTATAGCTTATTTTGTGAGACTGGGGGTTTATTTTGTGCATCTCAGGTCTTATCCCTGGATTCAGACTATATAAATTTTATGCCTTATTTTGTGAATCATAGAGGTTAATTTGTGAAACTGAGAAGTTATTTTGTGAATCTCAGGTCTTATCCTCACATTCAGACTATATAAATCTTATGTCTTATTTCGTGAAACTGGAGAGTTATTTTGTGAATCTCAGGTCCTATCCCCCCCAAAATAGACTATATAAATATTAGTTCTTATTTTTGTGTATCCTTTCAGCTTATTTTGTGACGCTAAAGATGATTATTGTGAAACAGGCTACAAGATGAAGCGACCATCACAGGCGGTTGTTGAGCAAGCTGCCGCTCCTCCACCAGCAAAAAAACAGAGGGTGCGTACAGAGGGACTGCCTACAGTGAGGACTCGAATGTCGCCAAAAGGGTTGTACAACTTTCTCGAAAGATACGAAAAATCCACCGAGTGATCAACGATTCAAGCTATAAAAGACATGGGCTTTGGCGGTCATTAATGATTGAAACAGACAAGGTTCCCGGGACCTTGCTTATTGGCTAGCTAGTGTCAAATTACAACCCAAAAAGGGATGGTTATTTGACAAAAAACTCTCTGTATTAGAGGAGGACATCCATCTTTGCATGAGCATTCCAATGGGTTCAAGACCTGTTGAGGAAGCGTCACATGTGGATAAGTGTCCTGCTTATTTAGCTACGTTGGAAAACTTCCGAAAGCAATATCCACACAAATATATCGATGATCACCACGTCTTGAACAAATTATCCATGCAGAAAGATGGTGGAGATGACTTTAAACGAAATTTCATCGTTTACATATTCTCGTCTCTGTTGGGTGGTGTGCAAGGGAATCGCGCAAGTTTGAGGATTTTAAAAAGTTTAGGTGATACTTCACTGATTCCGGAATTCAATTGGTGCAATTTCATCAAACAGAAGTTGGCTGACCAAGTTGAGTCTTGGCAAAAGGAGGAGTGGAGAGATGTCAAACGCTTGAAAGGAGATAATTTTTTTGGTGGACCCATTATGGTGCTCGTGTACATTTACTTGGACCGTTTCGTCTACAAATCAAGATTGGTCGTAAGAAAGTTTCCAACTTGTTGTAATTGGACGAAAGAAAAAATTGCAAAAAGAATTAAACAGGAGTTGAAGGCAAAAAAAGGTTTCGGGCAAGGTTCTGTGGAGCACTCGCACCCGCACCTCAGCCACCGGTCACAAAGCTTGAGCATGTTCAGTCCAAATCAACCATCCAATACCACGAACAAGGCAAACCAGATATAGGGTCTGATATTCCACATTGCGGTGACAAGGAAACTGATGGCCTTAGTGACAGTAAGTGTGAGATTGTTCACAAACTTGCTGAAGCCGCAAAGGTAGCGGCTGCAGCTTTCGCTAGCTACAGATCTCTTGCTATTCAAGCTACGATCAAGCTACCTTCCTCGGTCTCTACTATGGTGGCAAACATGTTAATGGTATTGCGGACGGGTATATTTCATCCCAACAGGATGAGTTTGATGAGAATGTTGGGGATGAAGAAAATGCCGATGGGAATAAGGAGGAAAATATAGAGATGGGTAATAATGAGGATGCTAATAAGGATGAGGACGGTGAACTGAATTTGGACAACGTGGTCAATAATATCGTTGGAAACACGTTATCCATTTCAGCGAATGTTGTGGAGAATGATCACGTTGTTAAGGACGATGTGGACAGGATGGGTGGATGGTCCGACGCTGATTTACGTGCGGCATTGGAAATTATGGATGACACTTTTGTACCGATTCGTGCACCAGATCCCAAAGTGACAAGCAAACCCATTCGGAAACGTCGTAAACCAAGATTGCCAACCCCATCGATTGCCCACGGTGGAGGTCGCTAGCGACGACGATCATTTTTTGTCTTCGAAGAAGACAGGATCTATTGATCCTCGGTCCCGCCAACACCAACACCAGTTGTCGGACTAGCCGAAACCCCAATTGTTATTGATTTACCTGATACTCCAATGATTCCGATCGTCCGTCCACCATCTCCGAAATCGTGTGTGGAAGAATCGAGCAATTGCCGAAAAACCATTGGTCACTCACCTGTACATTCGTCGTCGTCATGGAAACCGTTTGTCGGGTGATGAAACCACCGTGCGTGATGAGAAAGCGAAGAAGAGGGACCAGGTGAGGAAAGCATACAAGGTGAGGAAAGAATAGATCGATGTCGAGAGGAAGAGGATGAGGGAACCGATTTCCTACATTATCGGTACCATCGGTTTACGATCATGTTGATGTCACTAATGTTGATGTCAATAATGTTGATGTCAATACTCCCGCTATTGTGCGTCCTAGAAGAGAGATAATTCCGATTCTTTGCCTATCGATCTCCGTATCTCCAAAGAAACATCGGTGTTATTCTTTTGCTTTTAATAGGGAGGAGAAAATACTTGTTGGATTTCGGGCTTTGCTCAACAAGAGAAACAAAGGTATTTGACTATGACCTTGTTTTGTAAATCTCAGGTCTCATTTTGTGAATCAGACAATTTATAAATCGTAGGGCTTATATTGTGAATCCAATAGACTGTTTTGCGAATCGACGGCTTGTTTTGCGAATCGATTGTTTTGATTGTTGAGTGCGGTGATATTCTTTTTCAAAGTAACACTCGAGAGATTGACAAGGAGCATGTTGAGGACTATACCCGAAGGTGATCGAGTATGTTCTCAAGTCAGTAAATATTTGGTGTGAGATCTTAAACAAGAATGAGAAGTTGAAATCACCGGATTCTCCTGTTCGTTTATTTGTTCCATACTCCAATGACGGTGTTAGTTCCCCCCGGGTTGTCTGGAAAATATTGATGTTTCTTCAGTTCAATTAGTAAGTTTTGGTTTGGTGTTATTATGTTTTGTGAAACCTATTTTCATCTTTATGTTCTTCTTTTCATTTCATCTTGTCTTGTTTTCAGATTTGCACTCCAATCATGTCTACATCATGCCCACCGTTCTTCTTTTGTTTCGACCTTCGATGGAATAAATTGACAGTCATACACCCTATGAATGGAGTAGATGTTAACTATTCTGATTATGTGCAACCTACGGTGCGTCTTTTCCTCCATTTCTGGTTATGCAAAGCTGTGAATTCACGATCAAAGTGTTTGACAAGCATGTAACACATCCACATAATTAAGTGCAAATTTAGGTTGTGTCTGTGCAGAAAGACAGGCTCATTAATTGGGTTTCACCAAGATTCGCAGCATGGGCGACATGATGCCTGAGTTGTTTATCCCTCCTTCAATTTTGAAGTCCGGTGAAATGGATACCGGCGTCTATTTGTTTCACTGTTGGAGCATTACAAAGGGAACAAAACTGATCGTCCTTTAATTATAACTTCGTAAGATACCTTTACTTAACCTTGTGAACCCGAGAGTTAGATTTGTCGGACACGGAGTTAATTTCACTGAAACACAGGGGCCGATTCTGTGAACTTTGGAATAATTATAAGGACTTTTTGTTTTGCATTTATAGGTAAGTCAATTGAAACGCTATGCATTGAAGTTATGCCTTTGAATTATGACCTCCGGTGACAACATGTTGAAAGCTACTGTCGAACGAAGTGCAAAAGAGTGGAATTGTGTGCCTATGTATGACCCATTCCCTTATTAATCATGTTTTGTGAATCTTAGATGTTATTATTGGTTTTATCCGTTGTTCTTAATTTCTGAATCGTGGGTCTTATTATGTGAATCAAAGATCTTGATTTGTGAATCACGAGATCTTAAGTCATCTTATTAATATTTGTCAGGGGCTACCGGCGTCTACCTTATTCTGAAGACGACCTTGTGAAGTTTATTTGGCACCGCAAAGGAAGAGATGTCACACAGTAAGTATTTTTCCCCTTTACTTTTATTTTTTTGTGCTTTTCCCTTGCCCCTTTACTTTAATTTTTATTTTTATTTTGGATAATTCTAGTAATGTTTCTTAATGTGCCTTACTACAAATGCGAGGCTATGGTGTGTCTTGAGTGGATGGAAGTCACACGAGCGGCTTTATCTACGCTTAGACCGCGTCGATGGGTTATGGATCAAGTAAGTAGACTACTATCAGCGTTCATTTCATTGTATTATCTGTAATCTTTTGTTTCATTCCTAATATTGTTTTTTTAGGTGATTGATATGTTTGGGATTAAGACGACACTTCATCGACCAGATCTTCTGTACTTGCCATCGACTGTCATCGTGGTTAGCTTTGAACTTGTTTTAATATTCAAGTATCTTGATTATCCCAAATTGATATGGTTTGTAAAATCACCTTTTGTGGTATGTAGAACTGTACAAAGAAGAAAAACCCTTGTATTTGGAATCAATACATCAGTGGGACATACAAACCGGTGAATGGTGCCACAATCCGAAAGGTCTGGTCCCTCCACAATAAATTTTTTTTTTTTTTTTTTTTTTTTTGTGGCGGACATGTAGGGCTGTAAATTGGAGACTAATCCCTCCACATATCAGGTTTTTATACCGCTGATCAAAGACAAACATTGGTGGACTTGTATATGTGATATGGAGAGTAAAACGAATTACATCCTCAACTCAAGCAACAGCGTACAGTCTTATGATGTACATAATACAACCATAGACACGGTATTAATTATTTGCCTAATCTAACCCTTGACAGTTTGTAAATCAGAGTATATAAAACATTTTTAGTGTACAATCAGTATTAACTCGAAACATTTTCAGGTGGCCAAATTATCTCCTATTTTGGCAAGTAGTTCCCCGTCATATTATCCCATGCGGTTTCTGCACTTTCACAGGGTTATAACTCTCAAAGTTCCTCAACAATCAAATAAGTAAGTTATTCCCTAATGTGTCCGCTTTACGGAAATTAAATATTGTTTACTAAACAGTTGAACACTATACTACATTCAGTTTTGATTGTGGAGCTCACGTGTTGAGGTATTTGAGTATGTTGGATCGTGAGCTCGGTGATTGGCGAATCCGGACAATTATCGGTAAGAAACAAGTTGAACAAAGATATCGTACATGAAATCTGTATTTGAAACTGTGTTGTTCATTAATTTCATCTATAATTTCTTACAATTGCGAGAGAATGCCGATTTTCGAAAGTCTGTAATGATGCAACTACTTTCATGGGATGCAAATACTAGAACGGTACAGTCCCGGTTCTTTAATAACTTTTGCATATCAAATCCCCATTCATTCATAGTATCCGCGATATTTTAAATAGTAGCGAGCCATGCTTGTCCGTGTATATATTTTGAAATATTTTATGTGTTTTCTGATATAGGAGTATAAGTAGCAAGATGTGCTTGTCTATGGTGGTGATATGATGTGAAGCGGGAGATCGTTCTTCGATTTATGCAATCAAGTCGACAAAATGAGACCTGAGATTCACAAAAGAATGTTATTAGTGAATATGGTATAAGCAGGGAGATTTAACTTGTGGTGGATACAATCAAGTATTATGTTAGTATAGTATTAGATGGTATATGCAGGATCTATCAAGTATTCTAGTGAATATGTTATTAGTCATTTAGTTGGGTGCTAATCTGCTTATTTAGTAGATCTCCTTTTGTAATAGTTGATTTTAATCAATGGAATTGATTAGTCGCTTGAATTTGTGAAATTTGACGTGGATGATTTATAAAGCGTCGATTCGCAAAATTAGACCTGAGATTCACAAAGAATGTCCGAGATTCAAAAAAAAAAAAAAAGACGATATTCACAAAAAAATGGATTCACAAAACAAGTCGACAAAATGAGACCCGAGATTTACAAAAGAATGTCCGAGATTCAAAAAAAAACGATATTCACAAAAGATGGATTCACAAAACAAGTCGATTCACAATATTAGACCTCGGATTTATATATTGTCATTCACACGGTAAGATTCATGAAATAATATTTAAATTGTGTCATTCACAAAATAAGACCGTTTAGCCAGTTGACCGTTCCTTTCTAGTAAGATTACGAATCTTCCTAATAATCGCGAAAATTAGACCCAGGATTCACAAATTAATACCAACAAATAAGATTTTCAGGTCTTTTGTACATATTAAGATTTAAGATTCATAAAACAACCTCTTACATTCACAAAAGAACCTCTCAGATTCACAAAAATAAGATAAACAAATAAGATGTCCATATTTTTGGAAACCAATAATATGTTGCCAAACTAAAAGACTGCTCCTTTCAAAATTGTCAGTGTCTTCTTCAATCATCATATCTATTTCTCAAGGCTTAAGAAGACTCTTTCCTTCATTCTTCATCCTCATCCCCTTCCTCTTCTACTTCTTCGTCCGCTAGCTCTCCCTACGTAAAAGACACAAATTTGAATTAGAAAGATGTTTACAAACATTAGATGTACAATAATAAAAGTGAGGGTCATGCAAAATTGGGTGACACGACGTGAATCACATTCATATAAGCCAACTGTTGTCATTTATGTTACAAAGTGAGGAATTATATCGAGTTACTACATACAATCGGTCTCATTTACGTGATTCACAAATAAAGATATGTGATTCACATAACAAGACCCAGAATTCACAAATTAAGACCTGGGATTCACAAAGCAACCTCTGGGATTCTCAAATTAAGATAAACAGATAAATAAAATACTTGATTAATATCAGATGTAGTTGCGTAGATGAATACAAACCTGATTCACCGGAGGAAGGTCTCGCAAAATCATATGGACAATTCCTTTTGTCGTGGTTGCCCTTGCGCTTACAGTTAGCACACAACCTTTTTGCCTTTTCCGCCTTCTTGATTGCCTTATTTTTCTTGCTCACCAACCGTTTACCACAACCTTTGTTCCTAGACACATTAGGCGGTAAGATGTTGGTTTCTTCCGAACCTTGCGGCCAGTAGAGAAGCTCAATCTGTTGTTATTTTGTCAACGGTTGAGTGTTTCCCTCTAGTTTTGTCCTGAATTCCTTGATTAACTTGGCAAACTCTCTCACATCCGACTCTTCTTTCCTTTTGAGCATACCAACGATTAATCAATCTCGGACCACACCACGGACATTCTAATCTTTTTGTCTTGGTATTGTTGTATTTCTCTAACAGATTCCCATTCCAATCATAAACGTCACTTTTGAGTGCATTCTTGCTCCACCTTTGCAAAATATATTTATCAGGTATGTCCTTAAACTTTCCCGAACAAACCCAAATGATGTGACTGCATAAAATACCTCTCCTTTCAAACAGTTTACATGTGCACCTTACATCATTCGTGCTTCTACCGCACTCAACGCAAATTTTAGTCCTTTCTTTGCATCCTCAACTAACGACACTTCAAAGTTCGTCACGGATCTCAAGGAGTGTATCCAACCAAACTGCAGGTATTTATTGAAAGCTTCACCTGGTTTTGGAACTCATAGAACATCGCATGGGTATAGCTTCTCACCGCTTGTGTCTCCCATTTTGACCCATACAAGTGTTTCGAGGGATTGAATTCGCATTCTCCTCTTCACGGAGCTTCAGCAGGTGCATTTGGTGGTCAGTGGCGCTTTCATAGCGCACCAAGAACTCAGTTAATGTCCCGTATTTGTTTTCAAACCGCTTAAAGAAACTATTAGCACTCTTTGACCTTTGTGTAGTTCGTAGTAAACCGCCCATTGGCACATTTCTGAAATAAGCGGGTATCCATGTGTGTCTATCAGCGAACTTCCCATTCAACCACGTATTGTCTTCCAAGGAGAAATCGTTCATGACTTTAAGCCACTTCTCTTCAAATTCCCCGGGCTCCAGGTCATCGTCCCATACAACACCGTTCAGACGGGTTGAAAAGTCGGTATCTCTACAAATTTAACTCCCAACCTTGTCGGTTATTTTCTTCATGATGTGCCACATGCAAAACCGATGTTTCGCTGTTTTGAACTTAGCTGCAATGAACAAAATCAAATTATCGACCGCCACCATCATTTTATAATAACTAAATTCACGCAGTTTCACATAACAAAGTCATACGATGCACTATTATGTAAATCTCAAGTCTTATCCTCAGATTCGGACTATACATCATATAGCTTATTTTGTGAATCCTATAGCTTATTTTGTAAATCTGGGGGGTTATTTTGTGAATCTCATGTCTTAACCTCGGATTCAGACTATATAAATTTTGTGCCTTATTCGCGATATAAGTACGTGAAACATATTTTTACCCCAGTTTCACAAATTCATGATCTAGTTTCGCATAATAAGCACTACGATTCACATAAACAAAAAACCAAACAAATTATTACAACCATCATATTTTCCAGTGCCAACTAGAATCAATAAAACAAATGTAGGATTCACAATTTAATATGAAGTTTCACAAGTTAATAGGTACGATTTGCAAATTTCGAAACATACCAGGAACTCGCTTTAATTATTCCCGGGTCTTCGTCGGTGATTATGTAGTTGGGCTCTTTCCCACCCATAGCTGCCGAAATCGGTCAAATACCCACATGAATGACTCATCGTTTTCATGTTCTATAAGCGCACATGCAAATGTGATTGACCTTTTATGATGGTCAATGCCCGTGAAAGGCGTGAACGTCATGTTGTACTTGTTTGTACCATAAGTTGGGTCGTATGAAACTCCATCCCCAAACAGAGCATACGCTCTTTGCATGTCACAATTCGTCCAGAAAATCCTTGTCAATGCATTCTTGGATTCTTTTTCATAAACAAAGTGGAGCCCTTTTGTTTCAGCTAGGGTGTCTAAGCGTGATTTGAACATTTCCCCATCATGACTGTTCATTAGACACTTCATTTCCCTCTGAAAATTTTTGAATTGCTTGACTGTTGCCCCGACATTTTGAAAACCACCCAATTGTTGAGTGCATAGTTGGTGTGTTAAGCTAGGACCAACATTTGCTTTTGAATGGTTGACAATCATTTGCATATGAAATTCATTGATATTTTCAGCAAGTTTCTCAAATTCCTTATTTTTCACAACATCAAGCGGGTGATTGTGACCCTCAATAAACACGTCAACCATGTACTTGTTCTCATGGAACTTGAACTTTATCATTCTTTGGACAGCCCCACCTTCTAATCTTTGTTATTCTTGTGGTTGACCCTTTGTTGGAACTCTCTGCCTCTCCTCCACCTTTTTTCACCCTACGTTTAGCAATTGGTTTGTTCGGTTTGCTCTTTGTACTACCTATTTCTCGTTATTTCGATGCAACGGATTCATCCGCCTTTTCTCGCAACACCGCTAGGGCAGGTCGTCTTTTCTTCTTATTACTGACCTTCCCGATTGCAAACCATGCACTTTGTTCTGATAATATCATCACGAAACCTTTTGCTTGAAGATTTCCTTGATTTAAACCCACAAGCAACGGCGACGTTTCATAAAACAAAGATCGGCTGAGTCTAAGTCAATAAATGTTTTCCCAATCGCTGGTGTAAACTTTTCATCAATCCTATTTATCCATTGTTGGCTGCCACTCGGTGTGTAAGTTATAAGAGTAGTAGGTGTGGAAATAGTTGGTCTTGTAGGGCTTGTTAACACAAAGAGGTAGAAGCTTCACCGTAATTAACATTGGAATCAACAACTGAAAATTGTAGATTCACAAAATAAGCCAAAAGTGCAAGATAGGAGATTAACAAATAAAGTTCCACAATATTAGCATATAAGGTTCATAATCTATGCCACAAACCAAGTTTCAGGATCTTATAGTCTATATTTCAATAGATAACCTACTAGATTCAAATAATTAGCTCTTATATTTACAAAATAAGCACTCGATTCACAAAATAGACAATGTTAAACAATCTACTTACAAACCAAGCTTCATAATCTTATAGTCTATATTCACTAAATAACCTATCAAATTCACATAATTAGCTCTTATATTCACAAAATAAGCTATCTGATTCACAAAATAAGGAGAATAGCAAAACAATCTCAAAAAAATAACATCTCAAATTCATAAAAGATTGATGTTTCTTCGGTTCAATTAGTAAGTTTTGCCAAAAAGAGCAACATAGGAGATTCACAAATCAAGTTTCACAATATTAGCATCTAAGTTCCTCTGTCACAAACCAAGTTTCGGGATATTAGTCTATATTTTTCAAAATAACCTCTCAGATGCACAAAATTAGCTCATAGATTCGCAAATAAACTTCTCAGATTCACAAAACCAGACCAAAATAACGTCTCAAATTCATAAAATAGGGACAAAACAGAATACCTGTTGCACTAGCACTCTTATCAGGAGTCGCTGTAGTAGCAGGAGTTAGACCTGCAACATTAGCAGGAACACTATAATAAGTAGGACGAAATTGATAAATTTTGATCAAATTCAGGATATTATAGCATACATTCATGAAATAACTTATCAGATTTACAAAATTCACTCTTAGATTCACAAAATAACCTCACATATTCACAAAATCGGGATAATAGCGAAAAAAAGGAGATTACCTGTTTCAACAACAATATTATCACCGATTCTTTGTAATGTCTCGTAATCTCCATTGAAATTGAAGTCCGCAACGTCAATTTGAGCCTTATTAGCTCTTATATTAACAAATACGGTTTCACGATAATAATGTTTCAAATTAACAAAATAGTAGGAACACCATAATAAGTATGAATACAAGGACAACCATAGATAAGAAAGCATGCAATATTACTGATACAAGACAATTAAAGCATTCAATGGTGCGGACTTGTGCAAACTTTTCAGAATTTGTCATCTTATTTAGTTTTAATCTTACCCAGGTTGTATATATTAGTTATTTAAGTTTCACAAAATAATCTTCTAGTTTCACAAACTAGGGTCCAAGATTCACTAACTATAGGTGAGATTCAGAAAATAAGGCCCAAGATTCGAAAAATAAGGCCCAAGATTCACAAACAAGGGTCCGAGGTTCACAAACTAGGGTCCAAGATTCACAAACTAGGGTCCAAGATTCACTAACTATAAGAAATAAATAAATTGCATCGATAACGTTTAACAACAGAGATTCAGAAAATAAGGCCCAAGATTCACTAACTATAGGCTGAGATTCACCAAATAAAATCCGAGATTCACTAAATAAAGTATCAGATTATTAGTTCAAATAATTAAAAAAAAAAAAATTGGTGAAGATTATGAATTCACTTTTAAGAAAAGGTCAGGTTGTATGTATCTAGATATTTTGTTGATTTGTTAATAACAGTTCCATTCCCAAGAAAAGGACATTGAACAATCAAGCATTCAATCAAAAAATTTAATATATGGGTAATGTGAACATGCACTGTTGACAGTTGTGCCAAATACAAGGCCTATAAATATCTAATTTCTGAAACATAATAGTATATACCAATAACCTATCTTCTCTCTTCTGTAAAACATTTCAAAAATCCCTATTGCACACAATGTCTCATTTATTTGTATTTCCCTATACTTGTGTTTTGGCGAATGTTCCAGTTATATTAATCAAAAAGGGAAGTATGTTTGTCGCGACCTCTCTAAATTGGCTGATTGTTTAATGAGCCAAGGTTATGAGATAGAGTCTTTGGTGCTGTTATCTGCGAGGCGGACTTGTCATTTTATGGGATTAGTACTAATTCAATTTGGCACAAATGACAATGGCTGCAAACAGGCTTTTAAGTTGCGGGAGAAGTTCGAGCAATTTGGGCGTACTAGATCGAATGGTCGGCTACCTATTCCCGAGTTCAGGGGCCCTTTCTATGGGTAGCATCTAGGCTTGATTCAAAATATTTTAACTACACTCCGGTATGTAGAAGAGTCCCATATTCATCTAAACACGCAGAAGATCACTCGGATGCGGATGAACGGTGCACCTATAGCTATATCAATATTGCTCTATGTGCATTGCCTCGAACAAATAGGGGTGATTGATAAACTAAACAAATATCATATCTTGTTTAATTTTTCAGCTTTTCAGTTTATTTTATTTTTGAATGTTGTTGTTTAGTTAATTCGAAAGCCATGAACCTGCGAAATTTTATGTGATGAAAAATTACAAGATTTTTAAGTTTTCTGAATATTATATTTAGCTCTTATATTCACAAAATAAGTACTCTAATTCACAAAATAGACAATGTCAAACAATTTCTGCCACGATCCAAGTTTCAGGATATTATAGACAGTTTATATTTTCAAAATAACCTCTCAGATGCACAAAATTAGCTCCTAGATTCGCAAAATAACCTCTCGATTCACAAAACCGAATGAGTCTATATTTTCAAAATAACCTCTCAGATGCACAAAATTAGCTCCTAGATTCGCAAAATAACCTCTCAGATTCACAAAACCAGAACAGTTAATATTTTCAAAATAACCTCTCAGATGCACAAAATTAGCTCCTATATTCGCAAAATAACCTCTCAGATTCACAAAACCAGAACAGTTAATATTTTCAAAATAACCTCTCAGATGCACAAAATTAGCTCCTAGATTCGCAAAATAACCTCTCAGATTCACAAAACCAGAACAAAATAACGTCTCAAATTCATAAAATAGGGACAAAACAGAATACCTGTTGTAATAGCACTATTATCAGGAGTCGTTGCAGTATCAGGAGTTAGACCTGCAACATCAGCAGTAATACCATAATAAGTAGGGCGAAATTGATTATTTTTGATCAAATTCAGGATATTATAGCCTACATTCACGAAATAACTTCTCAGATTTACGAAATAACTTCTTAGATTCACAATATAACCTCACATATTCACAAAATCAGGAGAATAGCAAAACAGCTTCATAAAATAGCGAAAAAAACGGAGATTACCTGTTTCAACAGCAGTATTATCACCAGTTATTGTAATGTCCGTAATCTCCATTGAAATTAAAGCTGCAACGTCAATTTGAGCCTTATTAATGAATGAATTATAATCAATTAATGAATGAACTAGTTTTGTGGCCCGCGAAACTCGCGAATCACTTCGACTAATTGCACACCCACTTTGAAGCGATTAGTTTTCTTCCCAAAGGTAATCTTAAGGAGGGGAATGAATATTTCATATGATTTGATTTTATAAACTTATGCAAACATATATGTAGGCATAACTTGATTTCATTGGCTTTAGACGTAAACACATCACTCATTGAAAAAAAAAAGGTCAACTTTAGTTTACTTAAGATCATATAAAATTAAGATGAGCGAGAGCAAATGTTTCTATTATTTTTTTTAAACAAATCTAATACTCCGTAGTAGATTAATAAAGTTGATTATCAGTTATATACTTATATGGTAAATGTACAGTATCGACGTTGCTTAACTTACTCCTCAAATACAACTTAAATAAATACTCCACAAGTATACAATACAAAGCAAAGAAACTAAAAAAGGAAAAAGAAAAATGAAAAACCATTGTTGGGCTCGAGCTTGACGTTGTTTATCTTTTTCTGAGGGAAAAATATTGTTATAATTAATAGCAAAATGCCGATATAAAATCGGTGGTTACACAAACAGCTATCATCTCGGGGCACATGTCAACCCACACCCAAGTCGAAAAATCCAAAGGGGTGTAGCGAGTCATACAATGAGCCACCCCATTACCACTTTACCAGTAGTCCAGTACGTCTAACAAAGTTATAGGAAGCAGAATCAAAATTATCACCAATGATCAGAATCTCACTGACCATAGTTTGCTGGAACCTCCCAAGGTTTGAGATCCGTGATAAGATGTAGCGAATCCGACTCCAAAATTACCGCACCTACCCCCATTTGCCTCACCAGCCTCATGCCTAGCACAACGGCCTTAGCTTCAGCGATGTCTACCTCCTACCGAGCGTGAGCGCACACTTGCTGGGCAACAGCCCACCCTACCATTCCTCCGTTTTCTCTAATGCCGACAACCATTTCACTACCCTTCCCATCAAGAGTAGAAGCACCCACATTAAACTTCCCAATACCCATTGGTGGTGCACCCCAACTTTCCCCATCCTGTTCACGCCCTGGTCAGACTCACGCAATTCAAAGTAGCATTCCCAGTATCGCTGCATTCCCAGATTTCTTATTCTTAATTTCTTATATGTGAAAATGGGCAAAAGTTCATTTGACAAAGTTGTAAGAGTATGAAATAACTCCTATATATTATTGTATAGAAATAAGCAACGACACCCACTCAACACCCATAAACAAATAAAGATACCGAGTAATAGATTAATCGCTCCACCATAGTGTCCATAGAACATTTCCAGATGAACAATCAACGACCTATAAAACAATAATACCCAATTAGGGCCAATATTTGATTGAGATCACATTCAATGAAACAATAGTTTATTAACTTTATCAAACTTAGGATTACTATTTTAACATTGTTTATGCTTAATCAACTAAAGTTATCAAGCTAAACATAAGTGAAATTTCGAGTAAAGAAACACTACTAAAATTGCTCACCTTCCATCAGAATTAGGAGCAAAAGTTGCAAACTTTGTTCAGTAAACGTCAATCTCAGTCCTACAATTAGTGAAACTAATTACCCATTGTGCTCAACTACCCTGTCAGCTATACAGTGAATCACAATTACATAAATAACACAGTTCATCACCATTATTACACAATTAACAAACATAGTTAGAAAATCTTCAGCCCACATAATATTTCGTCACTTTCAAAACTAATATGACTAATGTAGGACAATGAAGAATAAAAAAAACAAAAGAAAGATTTATACTTTCGCACAAAATTCTGTAGCAAGCTTGTTCATCTTGTGTAGAATTAGAAGACAAACGTCCTCTTGAGGGTCAAGAGACCAATAAAAAAACCACAGACATTCTAAATTAAATTTACAGAGATATAACCTAAATAGAGATTACAATGAAGAATGAAATCATGCGAGCAAATGAAAACAAAGAGTAAGCATTACACCAAAACGCAAAAATCAAGCTTTCAATATATAACTCAGTTTGTAGACCATAGTAGGTTCAAGCACTTACCATGATTATACGGGAACAATTTGTAGACCGCGAAGCATACTATTGAATCAATTAAACCCAAACCTGCAAAATCCGGATTAAATCGTAACTCAGAATAATCAGAAATAAATTGTATCAATCCAACCCAAAATGCAAAATCAGGATTAAATCGCAACTCGGAATATACAGAAACAAATTGAATAATTTATGAGCTTCACCCCAACACAAACAAACTATATATTAATTTATGACATATACATTCCAGCCAATAGCAACAAAAAAAGAAAATAGAAACGCAAATTTGAAGGTTCAAGATGAAGTTACCGGCAGCGTAAATAAGTGAAGCAGCAATCGGAGCTAAATAGCAAACATTGATGCCATTGATAGTCATTTAGGGTGAATTGAAAAACGTATGAAGTATTGAATTAAGGTTTGTATTGAATTGAAATTGGGGAGAAAACCGTTTTGGATTGGGAAAGATGAATGGTACTGAGTTATTATTGAATCATTCATGAACATTGATTTGTGATTAGTAATTAATCATTCGAGAGCATTGATTTGCATTAAGTTAAATTTGTATTGAGTTGAAATTGGGGAGGAATACGTTTTGGGTTGGGGAAGATGAATGGTACGGAGTAATTGTTTGTTTGTTTTTTTTTTTTTTTTTTTTTTCCCATTTTGTCGACTTAATATGTAGTGTTTGAAAATGTGTGTTTTTTATGCTTTAGAAGTCATTTAGGCATGCCACATAAGATTTTCTACACACCCCTCAACTAACCTTTTTATATTATTGTATACATGTGGCATAGTAATTATCTGACGTGGCTTTTTACAATTACACGTGGCTTTGTTGACGTGGACTTTATGAGCCATTTTAGTTTAGGCTTTTAATAGTATTTTATAGATTAACAAAATCAACAAATTTTACACCGCGAATTCCGAAATTGCTCAATTGCTCAGTTTTGATCGAATTCAAACCCTAAACTAACGAAATACTTCAGTTTTGATCCTTATAAATTTACAAAACAGTTCGATTTTGTTCAAATTTGATCATTATATCATCAATTAATGAACGAAGTTAAGAAAATCAATTTTTCATCAAATAATATGAAATTACCTGGAAATTACCTCGAAATCTTCTTAGAAATCGATTAATTTGATGAATTCGCCTCTTTGATTGTCAGAATTTGATTAATATGATGAAATCGTCTCACAAATTTGATGATATTTTAGCTCTCTTTGAAATCGACGCCCAAATTGAGTGTTTTTGTATAACGTGAAAGCTCATTAGTTTTGGAAGGAAAGAATTTGGGCCTTTTGTTTAGATTAGAGAGAATAAGGTATTTGGGCTTTTTTTTAGATTAGAGAGAGAAAGTGTTTTGGACCAAATGAAAAGTTTTTTGTTGACCCCTAATTTTCATCCTTGTTTTTTCAGTCCAACATTACAAAATCAGCCCATCCATGTATAATGCAAATGAGTCCAAGGTAGTAATTTGGTGAGACCGGCCGCCTCGCCATAATGAGGTGCCTCACCGGATCCGGCCTATATATATATATATATATATATATATATATATATATATATATATATATATATATATATATATATATAGAGTGAGCATCCCATGAGTCTAGCATCTTAGATGAGTCTAGCATATCAATAAGAACCGTTGGATCAACAAGATCCAACAGCCCTCATTCTTCCACGTCACCCTCTATCAATCTGCAAAATTATAAAACTAAACACTTCCTCTTTCACGTCTCATTATTGTCATAAATTTTATCTCTCTACAAGTACTCTCTCCCCCCCTCTCTCTCTCTCTAAACACCATAGTCATCGATTATTCAACAAAAAAACAGACGATCTAATTCCTTCAACCGCCTCTTTTTCCAAAAAACATTAAAAATCAAACGAAATTTTTATTAAAATCAAGCGAAGATCTTCAAAAAAGTTTAGTTAAGATTATATTAGATCGGTTTATCGCATAAAGAAGAGGTATAAATCGCTCTCAATTTTCGTTATATTTTTACAAAAATTTCGTTGTGATTTATGTTATTTCAGGTTGTTGTTGTTGTTGTTGTTGATGATGATTGTTATTGTTGTTGTGGTTGTTGTTGATTTTATTGATGATATGAAGAAACTATTAATTGATTTAGGGTTAATGTTTTGCTCAAACTGATTAATTGATTTTTCGCCAAAAAATTAGGTTTAATTTGCATGTTGCTTTTGTTGATCATGAATTATATAAATAAACTGTCAATTAATTGTATATATATTCACTTTTTCGAACATAGAAATTGAGAAATTAATTCTAGTTTTTGTTTTCTTAGTTATTAAATTCTGTGATACTTCATGTTCTAATTTTCGCCTAAAAATTAGGGTTAACGATTTATAAAAACTGAGTAATTAATGTACGCTTTTGTGTTTGCGTGGGATTGATTAATGTAATAGCGTTCTTCGTAATATTACTACTTTGCATGATGAGAATCAGTAACGATTTCATAAAATCCTCAACTCTTCTTACTGTAATAGCGTTTCTGTAACATTACTACTGCATGACAGAAACTGAACTTGAAATACTGTTACAATATTGTATATTTGATGTTATTGGTTTTTTCTCATTAAATTTGATGGTATAACAATTGTCGTAAACTCACAAATAATGTTACTGTAATATTGTTACTGTAAAATTATGAATAATGATGGACCACAAGCTTCGCATAAGTTTTAGTTATTAATAGTCGAATATTTTGTTTTTAATGTCAGAATATTTGAAGAAGAAAGTTTGAGAAATCCTCCAATACAAAAAAGGCGCGCAAAGAGAAGATATATACAAAATGGAGTAAGACTCTGGCTAATCGGTCATGAAGATAGGTGTGAAGAAGGCAACGTTAATGAAGTTGAAATCCTAGTTGAGGCGGTTAACATTATTGTCATATTTTGATGTGTGATTATGATGTATACTTCTTGTAAACTTTTCACATTAATACGATGTGATATTGCAAATTATTTTAGTGGATCAACTGGGCTAGTCTGTTTTCACTTGATTTTTTATTATTGAAGTAATTAAAGTTTGGTCTTTTAACACTGTATCCGTATTATTTTTATGAATGAATGATGTTACAGTAACACAATTACTGTATCAATGTTACAGTAACATTGTCACTTTTAAAATACGAAACATACAACTTTTTCATTACATTTTTGAACTACTTTATACACCGTTTGATATAATACACAAACTAAATAATAATTATTGTAACATTGTTGTCATGTTAGTTTAATGAATTAATGTTTGTATGCGACAAACATTGTTACAATAATATTGATATACCATTGAAAAATTAAATATAACGAAGATGTTACAAGAATAATCGTAACTTTGATTAATGACCGATATTCTTTGTAACACTATTGTTGTGACGTGGCAGAATAAGGATTGGTTGTATTGGAATTAGGAGGAACGTACAAAGTTATCTAATAAACTAATAAAGCAATAAAGTGGTGTTGACCATACAACAAATAACACAACAATAATGGTAAAAGTGTCCACTATCATTCCAACTTCAATAACATTGCTTTCTTCATGCCTATCTCCATGATTGATTATTCAACGTCTTGCTTTTTTTTGTATATATTGTATCCTTGTGCGCCTTTTTTTGTGTTGGTTGATTTCTCAAACCTTCTTCTTTCTTCAATTCTTCTGACAACCAAAACAAAACATTCGACAATTACTAGATAAACCATATGCGAAAGTCGGTGGTCCATTATTAATGATAATTTCACAGTAACATCATTACAGTAACATCATTGCGAGTTTATCACAATGTTAAACCATCATATTTAATTGAAAAAAATCACATAACATCAAATATACAATGTTGTAAGGATATTTTAAGTTCAATTACATCATGCGATTTTTAATGTTATCATTAACGCTATTACGAATGTGTTTCGTTGATTTTTTTACGAAAACTAATTGAATCCTCACATTTACCGCAATTTCACGAAAACAAATCCAGGTATGAATTTAATAATGTGAAAACCTTAATTTTTTTTTACAAACATTTATAACACAAATAATAAACGGTAAATAATATAAAATGATGTTATACCACAAAATAATCCATAAAATCGCAAATTAACACATAAATAAATTACAACAAAGCATGAGAAAACAAAAGATTGTTAGTTTCACCATGACATAGCCCTAACGTTTCAGAAATAGTTTGAATACAACATATAATCGACATTAATAGTATGAACAATCAACAATAACAATTTTTAAATTAACTAGAAAGCGTAGAACTAACCTGGAAATCGATTGAAGGTAATCGAACGAAAAATGCGATTTCAGCTGAAAGATCTAAATCGGGGTTTGATTAAGTTGTTTAAATCGATTGAATAGATTCAATCCCGAATTGCTAGAATCATGAATTAACTGAATTGATTGAACTAATAAAATTGCTTATTGCTTGAGTTTCTAGAATTGATGAGATTAATTAAACGTGAATTGTTGAAAATTGGAAACCTAGAATTTGGGGATCTGTAGAAGAAGACGATTTAGAGAGAGATGGGAGGAAGAGAGATAAAGTGATATTGGGTTATGATCTTTGTTAGGTTAGATTTTTAAGTTTATATAGTATGAGCTAGGATTAATCTCAGCCATTCATTTGTTTAAAATCGAATGGTTGAGATTAAAATCTTGACTCACCCAAGATCTGACTCACTTGATCATTTCTATATATATATATATATATATATATATATATATATATATATATATAGTTGACCTTACTCTTACACTTAAATTATCTCATTTGTAACAAACACAATTTACTCAATAATAATTCCTCTTTTATTTAACTTTGTGTTTACTGTGATACAACATAGAGCTTAGTTGATCAACAATGGTGAAGCTAGGTCTTCTTCACATGGTATCATTCGTATGGTGATCGACGATCTTTCAATTCATCAATTCGCTTCCGCTATACCTAAATTCCGGTGATAATCGCTTCTTTCCTTACTTTCAATCTGCATAATTCGTTCGAATTTCAGATTTTTTGCCTCTTCTTTCTGTTTAATTCCTTCGAATTACAGAAATTAGGCCAATTCTTGATAATCAATTGTTCATACATTCATACTTTTGTCGAAGTTTAGCTCAATTGTTTACATTTCTCTGCATTTCCTGATTCCAATTCGTTAATATGCCGACTGATGATAACATTGAAACTTCTGTCGCAACTTCTTCATATACTTTTGATGATCCTCTTTATGTTTCTTCTTCTGATCAACCAACACATAGCCTTACTGATACTCTGTTTTCTGGTCACGACTTCATGAGTTGGAAGCGTGAGGTTATGCTTGCTTTAATGGCGAAGAATAAAGACGGTTTCATTACTGGAACCTGTCTAATGCCTGATATTACCGATAAGAATCGTTATCGTTGGCTTAAATGTGATCTTCTTGTTAGAAACCAGATTTTGTATTCTCTGGATAAATCATTGCGTGATAGTATGCATTTTGTGCATTCGTCTAAGCAACTAGTGACCTTTTTTTAACGTGTCAACTCAACTATTAGGGGATTGTTCCAACTTTACTGGGGGTCGTATTGTAGGATTGAGCAGAAAAAATCTCCCTTACTACTAACAGAATAAAAATTCTCAAAACTTTTCCCTACAAATTCCATCTACTTATATAAGAAAAGAAATGATATTTTTCCATTAAACTATTACCTTTTTTTTAAAACATAATTTTTTCATTAAATTATTATTATGTTGTTTTAATCAAAATAAAATAAAAGGAGTATAAAATTATTAAATATAGAATTGCAAATTTTTCTTAGAAAATGACTTGATGCATACTTACACTGTATAAAATAATAAAATAAACTAATATTATTAGTTTCGTGAAAAAAATTCATTAAGATAATTTAAGAAAAGTTATGAAATGAAATCATTAGCTTTGTGATAAAAAAAAAGATTTCATGACAGTACTCATTAAGATACCTTCAAGTTGAATTGAGAAAGTATTAAAGTAAAGTGGTAGAGTGAAGTTGAATGGAGCAACTATTAATTATCTAGAATCGGAGTAAATATTAAGATACCTTCAAGTTAAATAGATATATTTTACAAATATTTCTCATTGAGCATATGCCATATGGAGGTAAATGTTTTTGAAGATTTCAGTTACATCGCTAAAAATTTGTATTCCGTAATGCAAGGTCATTTTGATATTTATTTACCAGTCCGTTTCATTGAAGACGATCATTATCCGTCATAAGTTGAAGACGGATAGTGGTCCTCTCACAAAATGTAAGTGGGAGGGCAAGTGGGGTATCCCACTTAAACTATTCATTTGCATTGTGTGAGAGGGACAATATCCGTCTTCAGCTTGTAACAGATAATGTCCGTCTTGAATGAGAATTTGTATTTATTTACTGACCTCATTTAAAATAAATTAAAAATGAAGTTGTTAAGAATAATGAGACTGTTATACGTCGTACATGATTATATTTTAAAATAAATTATACAATGCTCTAATTTATTTCACTAACTTATAGAATGAAAATCAATTTCAATTAATCGGGGTCATTAGAAATATCAATAATACTTGTATCGTTTGGTTGATGTAGTTCGCCATTAACGAGTATTCTGCAAAGGGAATATTTTTTGAAGTAATCCTCTAAACTAGTATAGATCCCCGTGCTACAGCATGGTATTTTTTAGCACGGTATTTTTTTTTGTTTTGTTTTATAAAGAGACATTCTCGTTATATTAATTGCTTAAATTAACTGTATCTTTAATGTTATAATGTATTAATATAATCTTAGAAAGAGCTAGAAAATTAAAGTTTTTTTATCATCAAAAGACACTTTAAGTTAAGTTATTTTTGTTTTAAACCATTATTACTTTACTATAAAAATTAACTCTGTAATGATATATCATTGCATGAAACTAATTTATGACATTAAATTACAATTAAGCGATGTAAAAATGTATAATCTAATTAAACGCATATATCCTTATAACAAAAATAGGTAAAAACAATATACTACGCATTTAAAAAGACGATTTAGGAATAATTAGACTAATATTTTTCTTACTTTTAATATAAAAAATACATAAAAATTGTTACGTCCTTTAAAATATACACCATATTTAGAGTGTAACTGATGAAGGATAATATAAGAAATAAATTTACGTAATTTTAGGGTGTACGTGATGACAATAATTATGTTAAAGACTGAATAAGAAGCAATTTTACGTAATTTTAGAGTGTAACTGATGGAAAATAATATTTATAGAAATGGAAATGATTGCATAATAAATTATAGATTTTAATGAAAAAGTCATAAGTATGAATTTTAATTAAAGGATTAGAGTTAAATTATAAGAATATATTGATTGAAAAGATAATAATGTAATGATTTTTTTTTACCTGTTACCTTATTTAGCTAGATGCCTTTTGGAGGGAAAACTAAGAGAATTTTTATTCTCTTAAGGCTTGCTTGGGATGTGAGTAATTATTCAGGGGCTAATAGAGCTAAAATGAACTAAAAAATGGAGGGAATGGATGAGGGTTGGAGGTAGAAATGGATAAAAATGAGAAAATATAGTGTAAAATCCCTCCATTAAGGGAGTAATTGTTACTCCCCTCCCCCCTCAAGTAATGCATTACCTCCTTGTGGAGGTAATAGTTCCTCCCTCACCCCCTATTTCCACACTCCTCCCATTTCTTCTTATTTAAGCTCCCATTACTCTCTTAATAATTACTTCCATCCCAAGCAAGTCCTTAGTAGATAGTAGGGGGATGAAACTAATTAGAGTTTTAGGGCTCCTTTCAAACTATTTCCCCCATGGACAACTGAGAGCTCAATTAAAGTTTGTCAATACGATGGATACGTCCAAGGGTGATATTATGGTTGGTGTGTAACAAGAATACAAGATACAATGTAAAATGTATTTGGAGATGTTCTTGGATATACCAATGTAGAAATAGAAGATTAAATTTTCTGATTTGATTCAGGCACATCATTTTCCATCCTAGAATAATTTGTTCCTAAATATATATGTCGGTCCTATGTTTTACGATACAATACTATATAAGAAATATCAAATTACATCGAATATAGTTATGTTGGGGGAGATAAAAGAGAAACAAATAAATCAGATTTGTTGATAATATGTTTCTGTATTATCCTATCTATTTCACGTATATAAATAGACCGTCTCATAACATTAAAACATCATCAAGTTTCAATTAATTTACGTAAGTGCATACTAATAATACTTGTTTTTGCAGGTGTCTTGGCAATCAATGCTCGATCATTGAAGAGCAATGACAATGGCGATCAATGGACTGCTATAACAAACATCAACGATCCTCATGTGAAGGAAATAGCTCAATTCGCAGTGTCGAAATATAACAAGAAACAAACGATGAGGTATGAGTTGGTGAAGATCTTCCAGGGTGATACTCAAAATGTAGGTGGTACACATTATAGGCTAATCATTTCTGTAACGTCTAATGGTGGTAATGCTGCAACTTACTTAACTGAAGTGCTCGAAAACGGGTCAACTAAGCAACTCTTGAAGTTTTTCGCTCTTCCTTGAGGCCTCTTAACTCTTAAGCATGGTTTTAAAAACTTCACAATACACACACATTTTTTATTTCTAGTTTATTCTATCGCATTACTTCAATTGAGAGTTATGTATCGTATTGAGAATGTATCATGTACTCTTGTCGTACGAGCTATCTACGTTATTCAATATGAATGATATACAATATTGAAATTCATATAATAAAATTATTTGTATTACTCGTATTAGACAAATTTAAATTACATAATTACAACATTATATATATTAAGTCATCACCACATAAAATATAATACATCTTTCAACTTTCGCTAATGATTATTGTTTCACGGAATGTGAGGCTTTTAACCGATTATTGTTACGAGATGATTATTAAAATTCTCGTAGTGAAGATATTTTTATTACGATTGATTAAATGATTAGTACTTGGTAGTGGTGTAACAAGATACATAATACGGAGTATCATATAATATATTAATCCTATAAGTTACCGTTGACATCATATAATTTCACCAAATATGACATGGCATTTTATGGGTAAATAAGAACATCTTAAACCAGAAAAATGATTTACTGCTAAAATTCTTTACTAATTTAATGATATTGATTGTGTATATTAATTACGTTGTATGATATCAAACTTTTAATATATTTAGATTTTATTTAGGGAAAAAAACGTTATTCTAACAAAAAATAAAAACCATTCTATTTCTAACTAAGATCTCTTTGAAAATATAAATAAGTCAATGTAAAATAAAATAACTTTTTTTTTTCTGGGAATAAATACATGTAATAATTTTTTTTAAAGTAACTTTTGTTATATGGAGAAGACCAACCCTAATTAATATTGTAAAAAAATGCCTTTTATGTTATTGAAATTATGATTCACCAGGCAAATCACGGATATTATAATCACTTTAAATTAATTTTAGGTGCGTTAAATAAATATTTTTCACTAATCTTTTTGTATAAGGTTGAGCTCACATGCTGTATGGATGTTGGTAGACCTGTCAAACCAGTTGGACGAGTGAGAACGTAAGCCAGTTCATACTGGACGGGTCAGAATATCGTTTGGGTCATATGGGTTATGTTGGGCCCTAAATTATCCTGCCTGACCTGACATAGGCCAGGCAACAGCCAAGGACAACTTCCAGGCAAAAGACATCTGAAACCAGGCATTGATTCAACACGGATAGGCACCAAGCATGAGTTGATGAAAGACAGGCGAAAGATAACCAGCAGCCTGAAAAGGAAAAGCACCAGGCCACTACAGGCGACAAACAGGCAACTGATATATGTTCCCTACAAAAAAGGAAGACCAATTCCAGAACGCTATGATATAGGAAGCAGTCAAAACAACGGCTAATAAAGAAACAACCACCTCCGGGTAAATAGGGCACATTCCCTATTTACCAGGAAACCCTAAACGGCATAAGAAGGAGGGAGAGATCAGCTATAAATAGAAAAGAAGAGAAGATTAGAAGGATCATCAGATATACCCTCACTTTTACTTATGTTTTTGTATTCTTAAGCAATATACCCGCCTGTCACGCCTGATATAACAATACTCTGTCAGGCTATCTAAAACCATAGTAACAATCACTCCTGTCTTGGTGCCCGTGGTTTTTTCCCTTATTCCCAGGGTTTTTCCACGTATAAAAATCTTTGTGTCATTGTTTATTAGTTCATTTTGCACTTAACTATACCAATCAGGCGAATTGTTTGAGTTAGATCACCCTACATATAAATCCCTGGCAGGACAATCTAGATCAGTAAAAAGCCTGTCAAAACAATTGGCGCCCACCGTGGGGCATCTAGCTCAAAAATAATCAAAGCCCATAACTAAACACCACAAAAAACTAAGAAAAGATGGCAGGAGATAGCGTTGAGCAACAATTAGCTGCTGCCAAACAACAGTTGTTGGAAATAGAACAACTGAAACAAAAAATGATCCAGGCTGAAGCAGAAGTGGCAAAATTGAAAGAATCAGAATCCAGCCTAAAAATACAGCTGGGAGAAAAAGCTTCAGGATCAAAGTTGAAAGTCTAGCCTGGCACACCATTATCCTCAATCATAAGGAACATTGATTTCTCCAATATTGGTACTCCTACTCCATCAAAGTCCAAAGCAGGAGAAGAGACAGACTCAGGAGAACTCCAAAATGAAGAGACCTCATCAGATCAGACTAACACGGCCATTATGATGGCTATGCTCCAAGAAATCCAAAAACTTCATGAGAGATTTGAAAAGATTCCAGGAGTTCCTACCCCAATTGAAGAAACAAATCCAGAGAGCTATCTTTGATTCACCCTTTGTGGATGAAATAGCAAAAATAGACTTGCCAAAGAAATTTGTGATTCCCTCAATGAGAATCTATGATGGAACCACGGATCCACAAAACCATGTTGCCTATTACAAGCAAAGGATGCTGGCAAAGATCAATTCCCAGTGAACTACGTCAAGTCTGCATGTGTAAGGGATTTGGAACAACTCGAACGGACACCCCCCGCAATGGTACATAAACCTGCCAAATGGAAGCATCAAGTCCTTTGCGACCTGGTCAACTCTTTCAATCATCGGTTTGCCAGCAGGCAGGGAACTAGAAAAGAGATCCAGTGACCTGTACAGGGTTAAACAAAAGCCTGGAGAATCCATCAGATCCTACATGACAAGATTCAACAAAGAAAAGGTTTCAATCCCCAGATGTGACGTTGGAACAGCCGTTGAAGCTTTCAGGCAAGGGCTACCCCTGGACAGTGACTTCTATGATGCAATGACCATGAAGCCCTGTCATACCTTTGAAGATGTCCAAGCATTAGCCATAGGCTATATCAGCTGAAGAAGACAAAGGCTACAAGGCGTATAATGCGACAACAACTCGATATGACAAAACCAACGAGAAAAAGCTCTAACCACGAGAGGAAGCGCCCAGGCCATCTCCCTACACGAGACCTGGACGATCGAAGTCAACTATACACATGAACAACGAGGTAACTCCTATACTTATCCTCCTGTCCAGGAATATAACTTCTCTGTTGACATTGCAGGACTGATCAAGAGACTTGACCATATATGAGACATTGTCAAGTGGCCAAAGAAGTCAGATAACCCCAACTCAAGGAAGGTCACCACCAGGTGGTGCGAATTTCACATGGACATAGGGCACACAACAGAAGAATGCCTGGGATTACGGAGACAAGTGGCTTACCTGCTAAAGAAAGGATACCTGAAAGACTTGATGCCAACAAAGAACAGGGAAGATGATGGAACAAGAAAAAACACAGAAAGGCAACAACGTGACTTACCCCCTGCACCACCCATCTATGAAGTCAAATTCATCAATGGAGGATCGAAAATTTGTGGCTTTGACCAGCTCAAATGCAAAGAAAATTGTCAGGGAGTCAAAAATGAAATCTCCTTTTAAACCTATCAATTTACCTCAAATTACTTTTGACGACACTGATATGCAGGGCATTCCAGACCTCCACCATGATAGCCTGGTCATCACCATGCAAATAGGGACTGCACGAGTCATGAGAATCCTGGTAGATGGAGGCAGTTCAGTAAACCTGATCATGCTTGATGTCCTTAAAGCAATGAAGATTGATGAAAGCCAAATCATAAAGAAGTCTAATGTCCTAGTAGGATTCAGTGGAGAAACAAGAAACACACTGGGAGAAATACACCTGCCCACATATGTGGAAGGAGTATCTTCATACGAAAGATTCGGCGTCCTGGACTGCCTGTCATCCTACAATGCCATATTGGGAAGACCATGGATCCACAACGTGAGGGCCATACCCTCCACCTATCACCAATGCATCAAAATACCAACAGAATGGGGAGTAGCAACCATAAAAGGTGAACATAAATCTGCCCAGGAATGCTATACTTGAGTCATCAAGCCTTCCAAGGCAGGTAAGTCCCTCGCCTAGAAATTACAAAGACTGTCAGACAACTCATGTGGCGAAACCAAAATGGAAACGATCAAGTAATTTTAGACCCTGAGTACCCTGACAGACAGCACGTCTTTGGTAGGATCTCGATGTCCCCGATAATATCGGCCGAATTAGTAAATTTTCTTAAAGGTAAATCTTCATGTTTTGCCTGGTCACATTTTGATATGACCGGAATAGATGCCAATATTATTACACATAAACTAAATATAGATGAGTCTTATAAGCCTGTCCAGTGAGAAAAAAAGAAAAAGTTTGCCGCTGAAAGACATGCTATCATTAATGAAGAAGTGGACAAACTATTGGACATGGGGATGATAAGAGAAGTCATGTACCCTAACTGGCTAGCCAACGTAGTGGTGGTACAAAAGAAGAATTGCAAATGGAGAGTTTGTGTAGATTACACAGACCTCAATAAAGCCTGCCCAAAAGACCCATTTCCGCTCCCACACATAGACGCAATGGTGGATGCTACAGCAGGGCATGAACTCATGACATTTATGGATGCCTCAAGTGGATTCAATCAAATCAAGATGCACCCATCTGATCAGGAACATACTGCATTTATCACGGAAAGAGGCATATACTGCTACACAGCAATGCCCTTTGGCCTGAAAAATGCAGGGGCAACATACCAACGCCTGGTCAATACAATGTTTAAAGACCAAATAGGAGACACCATGGAAGTCTATATTGATGACATGGTAGTTAAATCAAAGAAAGCTGAAGATCATGTCAGGGACTTGGAGACAGCCTTTAAGATCCTGGAAGAATTTAATATGAAACTTAACCCATCCAAATGCCATTTTGGAGTATCCTCAGGCAAATTCCTAGGTTACATGGTAACCAAAAGAGGAATAGAAGTCAGCCCAGAACAAATAAGAGCCATACTAGAACTGGAATCCCCCAAGTCAGTCAAAGATATTCAAAAACGACAGACGAGTTGCGACCACTGAATAGATTCATTTCCAGATCATCAGTAAGGTGCAAGGCATTCTATGACCTACTCAGGAAGAACAAGGCATTCAAATGGTTGCCTGAACATGAGTCAGCCTTCCAGGAGCTCAAAACATACCTGACTACACCTCCACTACTTGCCAAACCAGACAAAGGAGAACCCCTGACGGTCTACCTATCTGTCACAGAAACAGCAGTAAGTGGAGTCGTGACTAAAGAAATTGATGGCCAACAGCATCCAGTTTACTATGTAAGTAAAAGTCTCCTAGACGCAGAACCAGGTATGGCTTACTTGAAAAATATGTACTTGCTTTAGTAATGTCCTGCACTAAACTTCGACCTTATTTTGAAAGTCACCCAATTATTGTAAGAACCAACCTGCCTATCAAATCTGTCCTGAGAAAGCCCGAGTTGTCGGCGGAATGGCAAAATGGTCGACAAATTAGCACCTATGATATAACTTTTGAACCCGGACGGCAATTAAATCTCGTGCACTAGCAGACTTCGTGGGTGAATTCATCCTACCCTAGAACCAGACCTCATAAAAGAGGTCAATCTTCTTGACACCCAAAAGACAGACCAGGAATGGACTCTCCATGTAGATGGGGCAACAAATATGAAAGGCACTGGCCTAGGACTAGTCCTAAAGTCACCACAGGGAGACCTAATTGCACAGGCTATTAATTGTGAATTCAAAGCCACGAATAATGAGGCTGAATATGAAGCCCTAATTGCTGGACTAAAGGTATGTATAGAACTCGGTGTAGCAAACCTCAAGGTAAAACATGACTCTCTCTTAATTTCCAATCAAATCAAAGGAGTATATGCTGCAAAAGATTCAAAGATGATACTCTATTTGGAATATGTCAAAAACCTTTGCAAAAAATTCAAAACCTTTGACATTGACCAAATACCAAGGGACTTAAATACCCAGGCAGATGCCCTAGCCAGCCTGGGATCAAACTTCAGCCCTGCTGTGTTTGACAAAATACCAATCGTCCACCTGTTGGAACCAACCATAGAAAGGTCTGAACAAATTTGCCCTATCCAGGAAGATACAACCTCCTGGACTAAACCTTACTATGATTGGTTCTTACAGGGGATACTCCCTACAAATAAAAACGAAGCAAGGGCCCTGAAAATCAAAGCGTCCACTTATACCATTATAAATAACACCCTGTTTAAAAAGTCTCAGGCTAGACCTTACTTACGTTGCCTGGAACCAAATGAAGCCAGCCAAGTCATAGAAGACATACATGATGGATACTGCGGAAATCATAAAGGTGGAAGAAGCCTGGCAAGCAAAATTCTCAGGACAGGCTACTTCTGGCCCACCCTGAGAGCTGACTACATAGCATATAGCTCAAAATGTGAAGCCTGCCAAATCCACTCCCCTTATATCCATCAACCATCAGAGCTACTACATTCCATCTCAGCCCCCTGGCCATTCATGAAATGGGGCATGGACATAGTAGGCAAGCTACCTCGTGCGCCGGACAAAAAGTCTTCATGCTAGCAATGACTGACTACTTTTCCAAATGGATAGAGGCGGACTCTTACAGGCAAGTCAAAGAAAAGGATGTCATATCATTTATCAAAAGGAATATCATATGCGAGATATGGAATACCTTCGAAAATAGCCTCAGTGACAATGGTACACAATTTGTGGGAAAAAGAACAAAGAAACTTCGTGCACAATGGAATATCAACCTAGTCACATCTACACCAGGCTACCCTAAAGCCAACGGCCAAGCGAATCAAGTAACAAAGTAGTAATCACCGCTGAAGAAAAAGCTGAAAAGAAGAGAAGGAAGATGGGCGGAAGAGCTCCCCATAGTCCTATGGGCTGACAGACCACACCCAAAAACACCACAGGCGGACACCATATTCCCTGGTCTATAGTCATGACGATAATACAAAGCAGAAAATTCATGTGCCAACTACCGTAAGCGGCTGAACACAATAGAAGAGAACAAGCCCCTATTACAGGATAACCTACTCTTAACGAAATAACGAGGGATGCACCAAAGTCGGGATAGCCGCCTACCAACAGGCGAGCCAAAAGTTACAACAAAAATGTCAACATCGAGTATTCAAAGAAGGAGACCTGGTACTAAGGAAAGTTTTCCCAACACCGAGAAAAGAACGCAAGCAAACTAGCCCCTACATGGGAAGGCCCGTACTTAATTGATTCAATAGTGGGACAAGGAGCTTACAGGCTACAAACTTTGGAAGGAGAAATGATCCCCAGATCTTGGAACATTTCCCACTTAAAACTATTTCATATCTGAGAAGCAGGTAAAACTACCTACCCTATATACATGTCAATAGAACTTCCTGCTATGTGCTAAGTTGCTTGCCTGTTATTCTTAGCTTCACCTAAAACTTTATTTCAAATCCTGAAAACTTGTTTTACGCCTTCTTTTCACTTATTATATGTTACACTTTAGGCTTAAACAAATGTTACGGATTGAGGGCCACTCCACCCAACCTGAACAGCATTTCTAAAAATGCTCTAATTTGGAACCTGCCTGCCTGACCGGAAAATTAAACTCAGCTCAGTACATAAAAAGACAAGTACAAAGGTGGAATAGACCATAGTACTTGTCAAAGAAGCCCTCCTGACAGGCTGAGGGCCATAAGCCCTCCTGACCGGCAACCACCCTCATTCTTAAAAGCCCTCCCGACAGCGATAGAGCCACCATTCCCCATAAACACAGGAATGAGGGCCATAAGCCCTCCCGACAGGCATTACTCTAAAAAAATATCACATGAATGTACAGTACAAATTCCAAATCAAACACAAAGAAGAAAATCAAGAGAAGAAAGGATATATATATTAAAACCTACCCAGGAATATACCCTTCCCAGGCAGAAAGAACAAACCGTTTATCCAGGAAAAGCCAACAAAAACCAAAACAAATCCTAAATTGTTTGTGTAAACACCTCGTTTCTACACCTCCCGCAAACTACCCGGTGATGATTGGGCCGCATGTTTGATTCGCGGAACGATTTGCGACAATTCGTAAGATTATCGTCAAGTGTTTGCTCAAATATTAATGTCGACCTCTTAATTGTCATCTACGTCCTGATACGGTCGTTTTGGCAGTGATTAGAGTACATTCGGAGTCCGGGTCAAAAACCGTCTCCATTTTCTGGTAACTGTTAAATCCCGAGTCGGAATGTTCTGGAATGTTCCGGATATTTCTATTCCATATTTTATAAATTTTATCTTTTGACAAATAATATCCCGTAATATTCATAAGATAATCGAATTATTTCCGTCCTACCATAACTCAAACGCGGAAATCTTTCTTCAGCAGAAGGAAACCTCCTGGGAATAGACGCAGCAGGCGCTGCGCCTCTTCCAAGGGACGTAGTGGCTGCTGCGCCTCTTCCCAGGCCCTTCTTTGCATGATTTACGTATCTTTTTCGTATCTTTCCGAGATTCACTTCCAAAGAGTCTCTGAAACCCTATTTTCGTCGCGTGATTAGTATAAATAGAAGCTTTCGTTCCTCATATTTCTCACGCGAGTGTCCGCCCTTCTCTTCTCCCTTTGCATTCTAGACTTTGTTCTTACTAATTGGCGCCTACGTGCTTGAACTTTCGACCACGTAAGCTCGGATCCTTCCGGGTACCAGCCTCTCCGTTGCATGACCGACCAATTTGACCAACTACACTCAATCAACCTTAATTAATCAATCGCTTTCCTCTTACGAGGGAACTCTCTTTGCATTCGCGTCGAGCATTCACTAGTCGATATCTTAGTTCATCTCGTTTCGTCAACATGTAAGTCTGAGGGTGTATAATCCTTATTTATTTATTGTTATTTACTTTTTATCATCATCAATTGTAAGATTCACGTCGAAAATACCGATTAAAACCGATTTCTAAAACTGTGCTTTAAAACCCTTTTTTACGGATTTTCAGAAGACTGACAGTCGAGAAAAGACGCAGTAACTGCTGCGCCTCTTCGAAGGAGCGCAGTTCCTGCTGCGCCTCATCGTGAGGCTGCCGCAGCTTCTCGCTTTTCTTTCTTTCTTCGTCCTCTCGTAATTAAAAATCTTGTTTTGATTGTTTCGTTTGTTTGTTAATTCTTCTTTCACATGATAGTTTAATAATCACATGTATATTATAATAATTCATTCACATGTTTAGTTATTCATTAAATCCGACTTAAATCCCAAGTAATTCATATTTGCGGGTTTTCGTCATTAAATTCAAACCCGGATTTTAGAGATTCAATTTGTTCATATTGAGTTTCTGGAATTCGTCTTTGATATAATTTTCATCTGCTTATTTGCATATTCGTTGTATATCCGTCATATCTAGCCTAATTAGTTAGTTTATAAATTCATTAATCATTATTCCTTGTAATTAATTCATCTTAATTCCGTCTCATCCGTGTTTATCGCTTTCATGATCCCCTTCATATGTAAATAATACATTAAATCACTTTCATCCGAGTAATTATTATTTAATCGATCCATAAAATTACCGATTAACATTAACGATCTGCAGTTCCGGCTTCACAGCCAGAACTCACCCTTGGAACAGACGCAGCAACTGCTGCGCCTCTTCCAGAGGGCGCAGTCTCTGCTGCGCCTGTTCCAGGATGAGTTCTGTCCCTGAACTCCGTTGTTGCTTTGACATAGTTATTTAGTCTACGTATTAATTAACTATTATCCGTAATATCACGCTAATTCCTGTTCGTTTACTTCATTTATTTTATTCTTTTATTCTTTTGTTCCTTTTTCTCAAATTATCCGTTTTAGAGGTATTTTCGACATAAATCGCCTATCTCAATGTAATTATTGTAATTTTCATTATTGTAATTTATGATTATTGTATTTCTTTTATTGTTTGTATGTTTTCACATGTAAATGAACATTAAATCCTACTTCGACCCAATTGTATGCTAATTACGTGTCAACCGACTTAGTATTAATTCTCACATGCTAGGATTAATCTATGGATGTTGCATTGCATGCATATAGCCGACGATATATCAAGTACGAATAACTTCCCTAATCATTAGTAGAGGCCGCTATCGAGGCGGGCGGGATTAGGTGTTCGATCAAAAGAGCTTCCTAATACGTACCCTCACCCCTTACTCCAGATCTCCGTGAGCACCCGTGTTCATTGGCATCCACGAGAGTCATTCTAGACATAGAATGCTAAGGGTAACGATTGCTTAGTGTTCATGTCACTACTTTGTGTCTTGACATGACATGAGGTATTCGAACGGTTCCAATTTCCCATAAAAATTGGTGGCGACTCCATACAAAATGCAAACGCTTGTCTCCGTTTCTCACCAAGCGCCCCCGTGGGCGGCCCGCTGTCCACAGTTTGGCGACTCCGCTGGGGAAAATTCACTTACGTGTAGCAAGGGTGAAACTTGAACAAGGTTAGAGAATAAGTTTGTACAAGACAATTGTCGGTTTTCATAACTCGGTCTTCCTAGATCGTTTATTCGGCCTTCCTAAGCCCAACCTAACCCATTCGACCAATCGTCCCGTCTAAACGGTCCTAATTCTTATTTGGGCCTAAGGATGGATAGCGATTGACGTCATCCATACCATGATGCTTACTCTTGTTTGTATCAAGGGCCTTCACTACTTGAGGAAATGGACTAGGAATCGGCCTTACTCTTGTTTGGCACGAGCCTCTCCACAGACTTCGGGTTTGATGGTTCGGTATGGCAACCTACCCTCTAAACCAAAACCCTTCTAAATGCACTCAGCATCCCGTTATAATGCTTGTATAAATGTGTAAACCTTACGTGATCACCACTTCTAAACAAAACCATGACGAATTTTCAAAAAATCAAAATCCTTATTTTCAAACAAGAATTTCGAAAAAAAATAGGCCTTTAATTAGCGCAAAATCCGGTCAAAACTCCGTCCGTTTGTCGCGTCAAAATTCGGGCCACAAGCCCATTTCAAAACCTCACTTCGAGTCCACTCCTACAACTACACTACAGTTGACTAGGACACACATTTTCAAAGACCTTGTCTTTCTTCAAAACTCACTCAACACAAGTGGCACACACCCACTTCACGAGTCAAAACTTTTCCTCTTTTAGCAAGTGTGATAGAATGGTCGATCGTGTTTTGATTCGTCGCCGATCTCTTATCCAGTTTCCAAGATGCCCGGATCAAGTGATGAAACAAACCTCCAAAGAAATTCAAGAAAGTAATGATCGAATCCTAGCCGCGATAACCCAAATGCAAATCACTCAAGAACAAACCTATGACCGCCTTGAACTTATCGAAGGCCGCATCTTTGATGTAGAGGGAAAGTTGCCTCCCCCTAAAAGTGAAATACTACGTTTCTCCGATGACGAGTCTAAAGATGAGAATCCTGTCCTAGGAACAACTGCAGCCGAGAAGAGACTCCAATACCTAGAGGAGCAATTGATGTACCTTAAGGGGGATGACATTTATAGGGAAAACAATCGCAAATATGAAGCCGTCAATTCCAAATTGCCCACTAACTTTAGCATGACGGATATCCCTAAGTTTAAAGGACATGAGAACCCTTTGAACCACATCCGCGCCTTCAAGGACTACATGTCTATCAAAGGCATCAAACCCGAGATGTTCTTAAGGATCTTTCCTTCATCTCTTGACACCATCCCAAAGCAATGGTTCTACACTTTAGATCACAAAAAGGTCGCTACTTGGGAAGACGCCGCAATCGAGTTCTCGAAACAATACGCGGATAATGCCGAGATCCAAGTCAACATGCGTACTCTAGAGGTTCTTACCCAAAATGACAAAGAAGGATTCACCGACTTCCTAAGTAGGTGGAGGAAGACTAGTACTCAACTAGTTGAACGCCCGGATGAGGCTACTCTTGTGGAAAGGTTTGTGGATAATCTCAAGCCCATATATGCCAACCATTTGAGATATCAAAATATCAAGACTTTCAAAGACTTAACTGTGCTAGGGACGCGAATTGAAGATGACATCCGTAAAGGACTCTTGTCCAAAACGGTAGGTAGAGGATATCAAGGGTCCACAAGTCGTTCATACGGCTCTACTAGCAAGACCGACGAAGTTAACCTTCTCGAGCCATCCAAGAAAACTAGCCCACCAAGGAAGTTCGCAAACCTTGGGGATACGTACTCCAACGCTCTAAAAAGGCTAATGAAACAAGGTAAACTCCAACCCATTGGACCTACTCCCGAACCCGAAAAGAAGTCCAAATTCTGGGATGAAAACTCCTACTGTGAATACCATAGGGGCAAAGGGCACGACACAGAAAAATGCTACAAGTTGAAACACGTGCTTCAAGATATGATTGAAGATGGTCGACTTCCAATTCCACCAGGAGGTAAGCCCAACAACACTCAGAATCCTCTTGGAGTTCTAGTGATTACAAGTGACGAATCTACCTTAGATTGCTCACACCTCATTTCTCCCACCGAAAATGAAATTCATGCAATTGAGAAAGAAAGGCTATACTCTACTATCTCCCCTACCATCTCCGACTTCATCACATGGGCAAGGAGTGTAGATAGACAAGTATGGGAACTAGAAAACATGGTAACGACCTTACGCAATCCTAATGCAATACCTAAAGAACGCATACCATTGATCTTCTCTCAAAATGCCACTATGCAAGAAGTAGTCGCCATGGTTGATAAACTAGTCGATCAAATCATACAAATAGAAAGTGATATCATGAGAATGAAGGAACTAGCTGAAATCAATGGGGTTTGGGCCGATGACGATGAAGACGAATACCTTATTGAAAGCTCCTTGGTCAAGGAAATAGTCCAAAATGGTGAAGACCAAGATGTGGATCACCTAACTCGTTCGGGTCGCCCATATCAAAGCACTACTCAAAACGGTCCAACCAACGTCATCACACCAAATGACAACGAAGATGACCCCACTGATCATTTGCTCAAGCAATTACAGAAGACCAAGGCTGATCTTTCAGTCTGGCAACTAGTGGCAAGCTCATTTCCGCATCGCCAAGCTTTACTGCAAGCTTTGGCCAAATTGAATGTAGCACATAACTCCACTCCTGAAGATGTAGTCAACTTGGTTTTCCAAGAATCACCGAGGCTAAGTAATCCTATTACTTTCTCAGATGAAGACTTGCCACCTTTTGGCGCTAGTCACAACCTTGCTCTATACATCACTGTCATTTGTCTAAAGAAGAATGCGCCAATGACTTTGGTAGATGATGGCTCCGCGGTCAACGTCATACCCCTCAAAACGGCATACAAACTAGGCATGAAAGAGTCGGATTGGACTCCCACCAATCAAGGTGTACGTGCATATGACGGTACACGACGAAAAGTGGTTGGACTTGCTAGCCTAACCATAGCCACGGGACCAATCGAACGAAAAGTTAACTTCTAAATAGTGGACATCGAAGCTTCATTCAACATACTTCTGGGAAGGCCTTGGATTCACGCTTCCAAAGCGGTAACATCCACCCTTCATCAAAAGATCAAGATCCCACTAAATGGCAAAGTTGTGACGATCACTTCGTCACCCATCAAGGCAATAATCGAGAAGCAATCAAACAATCAAGTCCTTGCGGATCCCATATACGAACTTGGGGGCTTCCAAAGTGTGAATGTCATAGAAAGTGAGTTGGCACCCTTATACTATAATCCCTACTCTAACTTGGTGGTCAACCACATACTCAAATCCCATGGATACTTCCCTGGAATGCCTTTGAACCCAATTCGGAAGAACACCTTCGCACCATACAAGGAAGGCAACTCGACAAGGATACCACTTGGACTAGGGTACAAACCCACAAAAGAAGAAGTCCTCGAAATGCTTGCCCAAGTCCAAAATTGCAAGCACGTAGGAGTCCAAATGAGACCATATCTTCCCACTCTAAATGGGTACTTTGTCCAAGAAGGAAGTTCAGAACCCTTTCATGGATTTCCCGAACCTTGGCATTATCTTGAGAGGAAGTTAGCCGGAATCGAGATCTTTCACGATTGCTACTTCATTCCTCCCGAAACGGTTCCTACCGTCAAAACCCGTCAAGCACCTTGCTTCGACGAACAAGCTGTTAGCCTATTGTTTGGAGAGGACCGATTCATTAGGGCCGCGCAGGATGAGATCATTACTATGATACTTCAGACGATCGCTTCAACCCTACCGCGTTGATCACAGAAATCGACGCAAAGCAGCAGAAAGGATGGAGAAAATCTATCAAATGGACCAACAACCAAGGAAGACTCTTCAAGCTCACCACTGGAGAAGGAGAGATGTTCAAAGGAGAACCAGAAGACGACGAGTTCGAGTCGGAGTCGGAGTCGGAGTCGGAGTCGGAGTCGGAGTCAGAGTCGGAGTCTAGAGAAGCCATTAGAGAGTCTACTCCTGTTGTCATCCCCACTCCCTTCGTTTCTCCTAGCTTAGCCTCGAGTAGTCACGGTAGTTCGGGGAATGCCCCACCATCGTTTTCCTTTGCCGCCACTGACCATGGATCAGTTGGCTTCTTTGTTTTAACTTTACTCAAATTTTAAATATGAATAAATCAGGTTCTGCTTACTCTCTGTGTTCTTTCGAGTGCAATTCTGTTTACGATGAAACTGAGGATGACCAAGACCCAGACTTGACCGAAATACCTCCCTACGTAGCCAAAGAAATATTACAAGAAGGGGAAGGGGGACCTGTAATAGAAGATACCGAACCCATCAACGTAGGAACCGAATTAGAACCTAAAGAACTTAGGATAGGGACTACCTTGAGCTCTACCGAAAGGGCCGATTTCATAGACCTCCTAAATGAATTCAAAGACGTTTTCGCTTGGTCCTACAAAGACATGCCAGGAATCGACAGGGATATCGCCGAACATAGGATTCCGATTAAGCCGGGTTTCAAACCTGTGAAACAAAAGCTTCGACGAATGAGAACAGAATAGGCTCTAAAGATTAAGGAAGAAGTTGATAAGCAATTCAAAGCCGGGTTCATCAAAGTTTCCGAGTACTCTAACTGGGTAGCTAACATAGTACCTGTACCCAAAAAGGATGGGAGAATCCGTGTTTGTGTTGACTTTAGGGACTTAAACAAAGCGAGAACGAAAGATGACTTCCCTCTACCTCACATTGACATATTGGTGGACAATACTGCAGACCACGTATTACTATCCTTCATGGATGGATATGCGGGTTATAACCAAATCATGATGGCCATGGAAGATATGCACAAGACCGCATTCGTCACCCAATGGGGAACATATTGCTATACAGTAATGCCATTCGGATTGATTAACGCCGGAGCTACATACCAACGCACCGCAACTACACTCCTACATGACATGATGCACAAAGAAGTTGAGGTATATGTAGATGACATGATCGTCAAATCCAAGGAAAGAGAAGGACATATTGCGAACCTTCGCAAGTTCTTCGCGAGGCTACGAAAGTACAACATGAGACTCAATCCTCAGAAATGCACATTCGGGGTAACATCCGGAAAACTCCTGGGATATGTCGTTAGCCAACGCGGTATAGAAATAGATCCCTCAAAAATCAAAGCTCTGATCGAAATGCCACAACCTCAAACAGAAAAAGAAGTCAGAGGATTCCTGGGAAAGGTACAATATATAAGTCGATTCATATCGAAACTTACCATGATTTGCGAGCCTATCTTCAAGAAACTCAAGAAAACAGACCACACCATGTGGGATGATGATTGTCAAAAGGCGTTTGACCGAATCAAGGAGATATTGGCTAAACCACCAGTGCTCATGCCACCACAACGAGATCAACCTCTTGGTTTATATCTCACAGTAACTGAAACTGCCATGGGTGCTATGCTAGCTCAAACTGTAGGAAGTGAAGAAAGAGCTATTTACTATCTAAGTAAGAAGTTCTTGGAATATGAGTGCAAATACTCGCAACTCGAAAAGACATGCCTCGCTTTTGTGTGGGCAACGAAGAAGCTACGTCACTACATGCTTAGCTACTCCATCAAAATATATTCCAAAATGGATCCAGTCAAATACCTCTTCGAGAAACCCGTCCTCAACGAACGTCTTGCAAGATGGACTCTGATGCTCTCAGAATTCGACCTTAAATATGTCCCACTGAAAGTCATAAAAGGTCGCGCCGTCGCCGAATTCTTCGCAGAAAATCCTATCAACGACGCGCAAACCATAGATACTTGGTCATTTCCCGACGAGGATATACTTCAAACAGACGTAGACTCTTGGGATCTATACTTTGATGGAGCATCAAATTTAAGAGGATTCGGAATAGGAGTGTTGCTCATTTCTCCTGAAGGTGAGCATACACCGATTGCTGTCAAACTCGACTTCGAGGTGACAAACAACGCTGCAGAGTATGAAGCTTGTCTCATTGGACTACAAGCGGCAGTAAGCTTAGGTATCAAAAACCTCCGAGTACATGGGGACTCATCGCTGATCATCAACCAAGTTACAGGATCCTGGAAAATCCGAAGCGAAAACCTCGCACCCTATCAAGCTAGGATAGACCAAGTCGCTCAATTCTTTGACCACGTAACCTACTTACACCTACCTCGGGAGGAAAATCAATTTGCAGACGCTCTTACGAAACTCACATCTTTGATAAATATGCCAGATCACATGATAGACGTGCCCTTGTGTATCGAACGACGGTCAGAACCGGCTTATGTCCACCAAATCACCGATGAAGAAGAAATCACACAGGAACCCTGGTTCCAAGCGATCCTGAATTTCAAGCTTAATGGTACCTATCCACCAGATATGGACAAAAGGGGACAACGTGCTATACGCCTATTAGCTTCCCAATACATCCTGATGCAAGGAGAATTATACAAAAGAACACCTCTTGGTGTAGTCCTACGTTGCCTTGATCGTTCACAGGCACGAAAGGTGATGGAAGAAGTCCACGACGGAGAATGCGGTCCTCACATGAGTGGGCCCATGATGGCAAAGAAAATCACACGTTTAGGGTATTATTGGACCACAATGGAATCCGATTGCATCAAATACGTGAGACATTGCCACAATTGCCAAATCTTCAGGAATGTACAACATGTCCCTCCATCGTTGCTATACACGATGACATCTCCTTGGCCATTCTCTGCATGGGGAATTGACATAATCGGGAAAATAACCCCAAACTTTACAGAGGTCACTGTTTCATTCTAGTAGCAATTGACTACTTCACCAAATGGGTAGAAGAGGCTTCCTACACTGGTCTTACGGCCAAAAATGTGGCAAAGTTCATACAAAACAACATCATCTGTCGATATGGTTGCCCACATGAGATCATCAGCGATAATGGGTCACACTTCCAAGCTGAAACCGAGCAATTGCTAGCCAAATACAAGATTAAGCATCACCACTCTTCGCCCTATAGACCACAGACTAACGGCGCGGTAAAAGCGGCAAACAAGAACGTTGTCACAATTCTCAAGAAAATGACTGACAACTATAGAGATTGGCCAAGCAAGATACCCTTTGCTTTGTGGGGGTACCGTACATCAGTTAGGACGCCCACTGGGGCTACTCCTTTCTATTTGACCTACGGCATGGAAGCCGTACAAACAGTCGAGCTAGAAATACCATCCTTGCGTATTCTACTCGAAAGCCAAATCCCTGAAGCCGATTGGAAGAAGGATAGATGCGAAGAACTCATCCTCCTGGATGAACGTAGGCTACGCGCCTTACATAATGTCCAAACATATCAAGCACGTATCAAACGAGCTTTCAACAAAAGAGTTAGGCCAAGAAACATCAAAGAAGGAGACTTAGTACTCAAATCGGTTAGAGCTCTTTTACCTGTCGACCCAAGGGGAAAATTCAAACCTAATTGGGCCGGACCATACCTAGTCAAATCCATACTCCCAGGGGGTGCGGTTAGAATCACAGACCTAGATGGGAATGAGTTTTCAAACCCCACAAACCTTGACCAACTGAAACGATACTATGCCTAGATTAGGACCACAAACGCGCCTCGCGTAAACCCATGTGTCGCTCTTGTGGCACTAAATAAACGGCCCCTGGCCAAGCTGAAATAAGCTAAGTGTCACTATGCTCTTGCATTTTGACAAGATTGTCATCCTCATATCATCAAATAAACTAAATTCGCACCTTGAGAACAAGCAAAAGCTCATGCTTATTTTCTATGTTCATTACAAGCTCTTGCTTCGAACAATTATTCTTTTACATTTACTCGAACTACGCGCAAGGGTTTGATTTCGCTTTTTTAAGTGAATACTTAGGCAATCCTTCACAGGATTCAACCCGTTATACCTAAAATGTAAATAGAAGGACATTTGCATTGCATTTGAAATTCGACAAGAATAATAAAAGAAAATCACAGCGGTTTCTTAACCATTCAACCTTTTTTTATTCCTTTCGCTTTCTAATAATAATAGTACGTTACATAATAAAAATAGAATAGGCTAGGATTCTAAAAAATCCCTCCTTTTCATTACAACAATAATAATAATAATCAAATAATAAATAAGGACTCGGGCTATTCCTCCATCTTCCCCTTGCCCTTGTCATTCTTGTCATACTTCTTGTCACGACCTCGAGCTGGGCGCTCTTGCACCACTTCAGACCTAATCACCAACGGTCTTTCTCGAGGCCTGACTCTGCCATTCTTGCTAACAACCATTTCCGCAACAGGAGTAGTCTTTGATTTCTTCGAAGGATGAATGACCTGAAATCCAGCTTCTTCTTCTCCTTCTGTCAGATGCTTCTCCTTCTCTTTCTCTCCCTCGCACACCTTGTAGTCAACAGGTTCGCGTTTCCTCAGTCTTTCGCGTTCTTCCGAAGTCGCAGCCTTTCTCCACCTCAGATAGGAATCCGACACCCACAAAGCATTGGCGGAGAAACTCAAGAACCACATGTTCCTTTGGGCCCATTTGATGGCCCACTCTCTTCGGCTCTCGGTGGTAAGCGCTACGGCAGTCTGCGGAACGGTATCAAGCCTCGGGATAGTCTGCTTCAGCCCAACTTGCCTCATCAATCTTTCCGGAAAGATGCATACCATGAACTCCAATCCCGGAATGCGCACGGACCTAGTGGGATCCAAAGAAGACACTCCAGTGACAGACTTGAGGTGCCACCACGGTACAACCCACCTAATCAACGGGCCATCATCACTCTTCAGCTTGTTCCTTCAATAGTCACAGACCCGGGTGAAGTCCACCATGTACAACCGCGTCCTCATCGCAATCATACGGGAATGATAGGAAAATGCATGAACTGGGGGCTCGAGCAGTCGGAGCCGTTCCATAAGCCAAACCTACCAAAAGCAAGTATTAGACACCCAAACGAAAAAAAAAAAAAAAAAAACAAAAACGAAAAGAAAAAAAAAGAAGAAAGTGTGTCTTTTACCTGTAAGATAACGGGACTCCCCAAAAGTGGCAGATCGCGGTTGGATTTCCTATTATCCAAACCCAAGATAATCTCCCCTAAGCATAAGCAAGCTGGGCTCCTGCGCAGCTCCATTTGCTCAATAAGACCCAAAAGACGAGGGTCACCTCTCAAGTCTTCATCAACGTGTCCATGGAAGACATACACATGCAGCAAACAAAAGCCAAATGCTCTCCTCCTAGCAACATAAGAGACAGTGGGGTCGGCCCTGTTAATGAATCGGTCTACAAAGTCCAGCATTCTCACGCCTTTCGGGGTAACTAAGCGATCCACCTCGAGTCTAGTCAATCCGAGCAGGTCTCTGAATTTGCTCTTATACCCTTGTGAAGTGGAAGGAATGGCAGGTAAATGCTCGGGGTCCCACCCACCAATAGCACAATTTCTTCCTAAAAGGACAAATATCACCACCGGGAACGCGAAAACATGATAATTTGGGTCCCAATAGTCAAGGCAAGCATCCAAGAACGGTTTTACAACCTTAATGAGTTTCAAACTCAATAGAGACCCAAGGTTATGAGCACCCATGTCGTGCTTCTCAATATTCGAGAATTCATTAGTCCATTCCTTCAAGCGGATCTCCAAAGTATTCATGATGACAATTTTCTCTTGAAAATTTATTTTGGGAGTTTTTATGTGGATTAACGGAGCAGAGACGGAAGAATTATATGATTTAAAGCTTCGTCGACGCTTCTATTTATACTAATTGCTGTTTCCAAAAATCCGCCAGAAAAGACCGGCTTGGGAACAGGCGCAGCGCCTGCTGCGCCTATTCAAAGGGACGCAGCTCATGCTGCGCCTCTTCCCCAGACTCACTTTCTGCGATTTCCGCGTTTGGATCTTTCCTAATTCTATAACGAATAATGTCCTATTCCTACGGGATTTTATTTTGGTAAATACGAGCAGTTTACCATGTTTCAAATTTCCTAAATTCGCGGGCACGCATTTCGAGGCGACGTCGACACCTTCGCCATTTTCAACGCACTTAATTCTTCTTTTTATTATTATTTTAATTCATTTATTTATTCTTAGGAAATAAATTTCATTTTTTTTCATTTTTAGGAAGTAAATTTCATTTTTAGGAAATAATTTTCTTTTGTTTTCATTTTTTTAACAAATTTCAACATTTTCATTTCTACACTTGTAGATTTCTCTTTTTTCTTTTTTTAGGGGGTAACCCTCCCTACCGTCCGGTCATCTTCCGGCAAATTTTTTTTGCATTTTTGTGTCCTTTTGAGTCTCATTTTTGCGCTAATTAAGACCATATGTATAAAATGTACGTTTTGGTGAGATTTCTATGTGGATTTCGGCAGCATGACGGCGTAAACCGTTGTCTACCAAACCTGTTCAAGAACTAACCTGCAGGTACAAGCAACACAACCCAGCAGCAAAGGCACTCAGGCCATCATATATACAAATGTACAAGCAAACTGGGGGCTTGCGCCCCGAACAAAGTCCAAAGTCCAAGCAAACTGGGGGCTTGCGCCCCAAACAAGTCCAAAAAAACGTTCAAAATCAGATGTCCACATGTACAAAACTACACCAAACTACTGCTAGACACCCTCCAACTCAGCAACCCTCGCCGTAAGAGCAATAATCTCGGCGTCCCGAAACTCGAGCTCCCTCGACAAGCGAGCTGTCTCCTCCCGAGACTGGGCCAGCTCTCGCTCCAGGTCGCGGTCACCCTGTAAACAACAAATTGGCTCATGTCAATCAGTTCAAACAAAACTGAAAATCAAAAATCAAAAGAAATCAAATGAGGTTCATACCCGACGACCTCGACCACCGACGAGTGCCTCGATGGCTGTAGCTCGTAACCGGTTGGCCACCCTCCATAGCGCCACGAACCGAGATGGCGCGACCTGCATTTCAAAAGAAATTCTCAGTAAAGTGAACAAGTTCAATCAAATGTGTTCTTACACGAAAGGTATATAAGCTGGAGGCTCACCCTCCGAATCGATCTTGCCGCCATCGTCTAGGCCAAGATCCGTCACAGCTACGTCAAAGTCACGCAACTCGGAGATCGTCGTCCTCCCAGTCGCGTCAGTGTACTCAAGGGTCTCGGGGTACACTGGGGGCTCGATGCCCGCCGCCTCGACCTCCTGCAAGGACAAATAGCTCTCATTAATTGATGATCTTTCGTCGTAATTCTCAAAATCAAATCAAGAAAAATAAAGGATACTCACCACTACTGGCCAGTACGCCAACCTCCCGTAAAGGAACGCCGAGTAGTCCTCGCCAAGCAGAAGAAGGTCGTCGCCACTGGCACCAGCCAGGTCCGCCTCCCTCTCAGCCTCGGTAGGCTCCCTGAACATCGTCCTCGGAGGATCGACGGGAACCGTCAACGCGCCCCGAGAGCACTGACGAGCCAAACGCTCGCCCAGATTCAAACACACGGGACCCATCGACGTCCACAACAGCAGCCGACTCGGGCTCCTAGGTCGAAGGACCTCAGCGACAAAAGGAGGCGCTCCAGCGTACTCCGCCCAAGGTCTGGGCATCCACTGCGACAAGATAAGGCAAAGATCATTCCTACGATCAAGTGAAGGCAAAGGATGAGAAATATAAATGAACACGAGTGGGATACTCACACTGCTCAGCTGAAGGGCGTTCACATCCCGCCGGTAGACATTGTGAGAAGAGCGCTTGCTCTTCGTCCGGCACATCACCCAATCCCTCACCACGGGATAGGCCTTCTCCAACGGCTCCGTCCTCTTCGGCGCGAGACCCGGGAAGTAAGAGTACACCCATGCCTGTAAAACAGAATAATCAATGACGATCTTTCGTGATTCAATAAAGAAAGGAACTTACTTTGGTCTAAAGGAAGGTTCATACCTCCAACAGTAGTCCAGGTCCGACAGCGCCAAGAGAAGTCCCCTTCTCCATCAACTCCGGACGAACCATGGCCCTCATGAAGCGGATGAGGACCGCAAAACCAGCAGTGACCCAGTCCCAGCGCCCTAGGGAACTCAGGTCAGAAAGAAAGGGAAGAAGCTTCATCGATAGCCTCTCACCCTTGTGTCCGAGGTAAATCGAAGACAGGAACCACCAAAGCCATAGACAAGCCCTCTGCTCAGCTGTACAGGGAGGAGGAGCAGTCTCCCTCCCGTCGATCGTCACCAGCGCCGGGGTCTTCCCCGCAAAGTAGTCTCGAACGTAGGTACTGGGTACCAAACCCGGCACTGCAACAGCCTTCGGCGATAAGTTCCAGCCGATCAACCTCCTCCTCCTCCTCCTCGACGGCCTCCTCCTCGTGAGCCTCGTCTCCAGTGGCCATCACCGCATCGGTGAAGGCCTGCTCTAAAGCCTCCTCAACAGTACTGGCGTCTATCTCCATGGGAGTCCTCCCAGAAGTAGAAGCCTCATCACCTGCAACATTAAAGTAAATTTAGGCCGCGTCACATGACGACAAGCCTTTGTTAAGGAGCTTTCGAGCCCTCAGGGCCCTGAAAACTGTCCTTTCCATGCCATCTTTGGCCATATTCCCACCAACCCAATCACTCATGTGATAAATAGGGTCAAGTCAAGTCCAAGCAGAGCCTAGTTCCAGGTTCAAGTCGAAAATTCGGCAGCATTTCGTTATAATGGCGATTATGCCCTAGAAAGGTGTCCTGAAAAAATTGTCACAAACCAAAATTTCGAGATTGTAGAAAGTTTACCCATTATCCAAGGATCCCAAATGTCAAATTTCATCGCCAATGGACAATCCTAAGGCTATTTTCGAAGCAATTTACGGTTCAGCTGTAAAACCGTCTCAAAATTCGCTCAAGGGCTCAAAACTCGATGAAAATTCAAAGCAAATACATGGTTATGTTCCTAACATTGCCTACTATCCATTTCTAACATCAATTTGGCAAAGCAAATCCATTTGGGGGAAAAGCCCCAAATTTTCGATCAAAAGGGTCGAAAACCCTAAATCTCGCGGCTCAAAATTCAACAAATGTAGATGATTAATGCAAGATTAAGACACATACCTCGATTAGTCATGTTTAAAGCAAGCTTTTGGATCAAACCTCGACGGAAATGGTGAAGATTTGAGAGAGAAATTGAAAGAATTGATGTTTCGAAATAATGAATATAATCCTTCTGATTTCGCGTTTTTACGCGGAAATAGCCAAATTGGGGAAAAGACGCAGCAGGCGCTGCGCCTCTTCCAAGAGACGCAGCTCTTGCTGCGCCTCTTCCTTGTGTTCCCTCCATACGAATTTTCAAAAATTCGTTATGAGTTCGTTATTTGTGGGCCCATCTTTGGTGCGCCTCTTCTTCAACGCTATTATATTCTTTTGGTCCGTTTCGATGATTTCCTTTCGTTCCGGCCCGCATTTTATCCAGCGCAGCAGTATTTTTGCAGTATTGCTCAAGATCATTATGTCTAGCGCAGTAGTATTTTGCAGTACTGCTCACTCAAGATTCCTTCCATGACGATCAAGATGTTCCTAGTCGTCTGTCCCCAGCGCAGTAGTATTTTGCAGTACTGCTCATTCGAGATTTCTCCCACGACGATCAAGATGTCCCTAGTCATCAAAGTATTCCACTAGCAAGAGTTTGTTTGAGACCGACGCAAGTAGATTCAACCTCAAGTTTTGCCAGAGTTCGCTTGAGACCAACGCAAGCGGATTCCCCAACAGTTTCTACCGACGTCCTGCTGCTTTCAATATTTCTTGTTTCCCCGCGAAGTTCGATTAAGTCTCAGGTATGGTCTCTTCTTATGGCTGGCGAGCTTCCTTACGTAGTCTAATTGACTTTAAACGACCCTCCCCGATAGTCGACAGACTCTAAAATGTTCCCGACGACAGGTCCTTGGTTCAGACCCCTTGAGCCGCCTCGCGTCGCCATAGTCGTCAGGTTGTAATCTTCGATTGACCTGATGGCTATACTTTGACTTTCGCCTTGTCCAAGCCTCAGTCAAAGTGGGGGCTCTGTAGACACCTCGTTTCTACACCTCCCGCAAACCACCCGGTGATGATTGGGCCGCATGTTTGATTCGCGGAACGATTTGCGACAATTCGTAAGATTATCGTCAAGTGTTTGCTCAAATATTAATGTCGACCTCTTAGTTGTCATCTACGTCCTGATACGGTCGTTTTGGCAGTGATTAGAGTACATTCGGAGTCCGGGTCAAAAACCGTCTTCATTTTCTGGTAACTGTTAAATCCCGAGTCGGAATGTTCTGGAATGTTCCGGATATTTCTATTCCATATTTTATAAATTTTATCTTTTGACAAATAATATCCCGTAATATTCATAAGATAATCGAATTATTTCCGTCCTACCATAACTCAAACGCGGAAATCTTTCTTCAGCAGAAGGAAACCTCCTGGGAATAGACGCAGCAGGCGCTGCGCCTCTTCCAAGGGACGCAGTGGCTGCTGCGCCTCTTCCCAGGCCCTTCTTTGCATGATTTACGTATCTTTTTCGTATCTTTCCGAGATTCACTTCCAAAGAGTCTCTGAAACCCTATTTCCGTCGCGTGATTAGTATACATAGGAGCTTTCGTTCCTCATATTTCTCACGCGAGTGTCCGCCCTTCTCTTCTCCCTTTGCATTCTAGACTTTGTTCTTACTAATTGGCGCCTACGTGCTTGAACTTTCGACCACGTAAGCTCGGATCCTTCCGGGTACCAGCCTCTCCGTTGCATGACCGACCAATTTGACCAACTACACTCAATCAACCTTAATTAATCAATCGCTTTCCTCTTACGAGGGCACTCTCTTTGCATTCGCGTCGAGCATTCACTAGTCGATATCTTAGTTCATCTCGTTTCGTCAACATGTAAGTCTGAGGGTGTATAATCCTTATTTATTTATTGTTATTTACTTTTTATCATCAAATTGTAAGATTCACGTCGAAAATACCGATTAAAACCGATTTCTAAAACCGTGCTTTAAAACCCTTTTTTACGGATTTTCGAAGATCGACGATCGAGAAAAGACGCAAAGAATCGTGCGCCTCTTGAAGGATCGCAGTTCCTGCTGCGCCTCTTCGTGAGGCTGCCGCAGTTCCTGCTTCTTTTCTTCTTCCTTCGTCCTCTGTAATTCGTCAATCTTGTTTTGATTGTTTCGTTTGTTTGTTAATTCTTCTTTCACTTGATAGTTTTATAATCACATGTATATTATAATAATTCATTCACATGTTTAGTTATTCATTAAATCCGACTTAAATCCCAAGTAATTCATATTTGCGGGTTTTCGTCATTAAATTCAAACCCGGATTTTAGAGATTCAATTTGTTAATATTGAGTTTAAGAATTCGTCTTTGATATAATTTTCATCTGCTTATTTGCATATTCGTTGTATATCCGTCATATCTAGCCTAATTAGTTAGTTTATAAATTCATTAATCATTATTCCTTGTAATTAATTCATCTTAATTCCGTCTCATCCGTGTTTATCGCTTTCATGATCCCCTTCATATGTAAATAATACATTAAATCACTTTCATCCGAGTAATTATTATTTAATCGATCCATAAAATTACCGATTAACATTAACGATCTGCAGTTCCGGCTTCATAGCCAGAACTCACCCTTGGAACAGACGCAAAGAATCGCCGCGCTCTTCCAGGGCGCGATCTCTTGCGCTTTGTTCGAGATGAGTTCGTCCCTAACTCCGTTGTTGCTTTGACATAGTTATTTAGTCTACGTATTAATTAACTATTATCCGTAATATCACGCTAATTCCTGTTCGTTTACTTCATTTATTTTATTCTTTTATTCTTTTGTTCCTTTTTCTCAAATTATCCGTTTTAGAGGTATTTTCGACATAAATCGCCTATCTCAATGTAATTATTGTAATTTTCATTATTGTAATTTATGATTATTGTATTTCTTTTATTGTTTGTATGTTTTCACATGTAAATGAACATTAAATCCTACTTCGACCCAATTGTATGCTAATTACGTGTCAACCGACTTAGTATTAATTCTCACATGCTAGGATTAATCTATGGATGTTGCATTGCATGCATATAGCCGACGATATATCAAGTACGAATAACTTCCCTAATCATTAGTAGAGGCCGCTATCGAGGCGGGCGGGATTAGGTGTTCGATCAAAAGAGCTTCCTAATACGTACCCTCACCCCTTACTCCAGATCTCCGTGAGCACCCGTGTTCATTGGCATCCACGAGAGTCATTCTAGACATAGAATGCTAAGGGTAACGATTGCTTAGTGTTCATGTCACTACTTTGTGTCTTGACATGACATGAGGTATTCGAACGGTTCCAATTTCCCATAAAAATTGGTGGCGACTCCATACAAAATGCAAACGCTTGTCCCCGTTTCTCACCAAGCGCCCCCGTGGGCGGCCCGCTGTCCACAGTTTGTTCAAGGAACACCCCCCCCCCCCCCCCCCTGAATTGGCCAAAACAACACAAAATTCCACAACAGAAAAAATCAAACTAGCCCGCCTTGGACACAGTAGCAGAGCCAATCCCCTCATCAGCAGCCTCCTCTTCTTCATCTCCCTCTCCTTCAGCATCACTATTTTTCCCTTTGGATGGAGGAGAGTCCACTTCCTCGTCAGCATGCAACTTACAAAGCTCAGGATAAGTGGTATTGAGATCAGCCAACTCCTGATCAGGATTCCAAAAAGGCCTGACTTCAGCAGGCTCTTTCATAGCATCCACACGGCCCTTGCCAAAGAAATACAGTGCAACATCTTTATACCTAGCCTGGACCTCATCCCTCTCTACAGCCAATTCTTCATTTACCTTTAACTGCTCCTGCATAGCCTGCTTTTCAGCCTTCAACTCTTCCTGAGCAATATCAAACTTAGCCTGAAGAGCTTTCAGAGCATCCTGAGCAGATTTCAGCTTAGAAGACTCCACCAGCAACCGAGCCTTCCCTGCCTCATTATCCTCCTTCAAAGAATGATTCTCAGCCTTGGACACCTCCAACTTAGCTTTAAACTTGTCAGCATCTTTTTTCAAGATTTGTACCTCCCAATCCAAGGTATTTTTTAGACCATGGACTGATTCCAGTTGACAGGCGCTCCTCAACACATCATTAACAATCTAAAACAAAAGAAAAATGCCTATCTAAGCCACAAAAAAGAAAACACACACAAAAACCCACAATAAACAAAGACAGAGAATATATACCTCCTGAAGCATGGTAATTAGGTTGGCAGCATAGTCCCTGGAACGATACATAGCAGCCAAAGCACGGGCAGAAGCTTCCTCTGCTTGGTACTTGAAATAGGGATCATCAACCACAAAAGTCTGAGCCTGAATTTGATCCTTGGCAAACTGGACCTCATCCATACGAGCCCTGACCCCCTTGATCTCATGAACTCCTCTAGACTCATCCACTCTCTTCCTCTTCTCAGGACGGTCACTATCATCCACAATCTTTTCAGGAGACGCCAACTGAACCTCCTGCACAAGTTCCTGAACTTGAACAGCACTGTCACTTCCCGTTGCCTCACTGCTCTTTGGCTTCTCCCCTGTAATCTGAGAGACTCCTGCCTTCACCAAAGACAGACCAAACCTAGCAATCCTGGCAGAAGCCCTGGTAGCTGCACGACGAGTTTCTAAATCAGCAATATAAGCATGAACCCAATACAGGAAACAAAATGACAAAAATAAGCAAAAGAACTTACTCCCTGACGAAGATGCCCCTGGAACCTTAGTGCTCTTCACAGGCTTATACGTACTCAACTTAGCCTTCTTAAAACGAGGCATAGAAGCCTGCCCCAGACAGGTAGGCTAAGCCCTCTCCTCTTCAGGCAACGCCATGAACGCTGCTATCCGGTCAGCCAACCCCTCAGCATCAGGATCATTCACCTAATCATTTACTAAAAGAAAGCACGGGCAAAGTAAGTAAACTCTCCAAAATATATTATTACCAAACCAAAAATAATGCAGGAAAGGAAATTACCTCCTTCAACTGCTGGGTAATTGAGATAGTCCAGTCGGGGGCAATTGAATCAACCTTGATAAACATATAGGTTTGAGCCCATCCTTTATCATCCCCTGAATCAAAGTTGGTAATCAGGTGAGCCATCTTTGACCCGACTCGAAAATTGAACCTCCCGAGAGAATGACTCTTCAGGTGATAGACATTCTTGAAATCATCCAGGGTAATAACCAATTTATGCTTAGAACATAAATGCTCAATAGAATGGACAATTTTCCAAACCATTGGCATGAGTTGAAACGGAGGAACCGTGATAGCCCTAATCACCTCGGTCATAAAAAGGAGAAAGGGAAGGCGACCGCCACCCCGAACGCCCACTCAAAAATACGAAACCAACCCGGGCTACTCCAATTAGCCCCGACAGACTGTTCTCGGAATCCAAACCTCAGCCCCATGAGGAATAAGGCCCCCGCCCTTTATATAATGCTCAAAAGCGGTTTCGATTGATTGGCTTCTTGAAAAGAAGCCGCCAAAGCCTTATTAGGAGAATATTCAACCCCCTTATAAGACATGGACGAACTCCGGAGGAGCAACAATCTCCACCACATCATCCTCGGGGATGATATCGGGGACCCTCTCAACCTCGGCGAAACCATTTCAACTTCAACAGAACTTCTTGACCTCGGCGAGAGCTTTTGAAGTCTTGTCCTTCTCCTGCCACCAGCCATATCTTATTTTTTCTGGAAGATGAATTTTTCAAAGAGAGAATTTTTTAGAAAGGAAAGAAGAAATTTGGGATTGAAATGTAGAAGCAATCACGGCAAAGGAAGGATATTTATAACCGCAAATCCTAAACGGCTAGAAAATCAAGTGGTAGAGACTAATCATGACTCTCCTAGGGTTTTGTGAACCTACCCTATTAATGACAAATAACCGTTACAAGAAGTTGAATCAAACACCAATTCTAAATCCGATAAAAAGTCCCTGCACAAATCACTTGCCTGGCCCAAATTTTTTTCTCCTTATTCCTGGCCAGACCCAATAATGGAATAAGCAGATAAGGGGCAATTGTTAGGCCCTAAATTATCCTGCCTGACCTGACATAGGCCAGGCAACAGCCAAGGACAACTTCCAGGGAAAAGACATCTGAAACCAGGCATTGATTCAACACGGATAGGCACCAAGCAGGAGTTGATGAAAGACAGGCGAAAGATAACCAGCAGCCTGAAAAGGAAAAGCACCAGGCCACTACAGGCGACAAACAGGCAACTGATATATGTTCCCTACAAAAAAGGAAGACCAATTCCAGAAAGCTATGATATAGGAAGCAGTCAAAACAATGGCTAATAAAGAAACAACCACCTCCGGGTAAATAGGGCACATTCCCTATTTACCAGGAAACCCTAAACGGCATAAGAAGGAGGGAGAGATCAGCTATAAATAGAAAAGAAGAGAAGATTAGAAGGATCATCAGATATACCCTCACTTTTACTTATATTTTTGTATTCTTAAGCAATATACCCGCCTGTCACGCCTGATATAACAATACTCTGTCAGGCTATCTAAAACCATAGTAACAATCACTCCTGGCTTGGTGCCCGTGGTTTTTTTCCTTATTCCCAGGGTTTTTCCACGTATAAAAATCTTTGTGTCATTGTTTATTAGTTCATTTTGCACTTAACTATACCAATCAGGCGAGTTGTTTGAGTTAGATCACCCTACATATAAATCCATGGCAGGACAATCTAGATCAGTAAAAAGCCTGTCAAAACAGGTTACGTGTCGGATTATGGTCAAAATACGGGGAAAAAAATAGTATCGAACTGATACCGTCGTTTTGTATCAAAATTAAAATTTATAATTCCAAACTAAAACTATAGCTAGTGATAGTAAGGGTCGAACCACAGAGAGACAAGATTAATTTTGTTTGCTATTTTCAGTCTATAAAAGTAACAATTAAATGGGGGGTTTGAAATTTGGTTGATTCTAATGACTAATTGCTAAATACGAAATTTCTCAACAAGATAAAAGAGAGATCGGGAACTTCGGTTCACCATGGCTAAGGTCAGGTCAATAAGGTAGCAGAGGTCCTATAATACGGTCTCAGGGAATAAGAGCAAGCCTTTCGATCTATGCTCAAATTAACCTTACGGTCTACTAATTCCCAAGAATTTCTCAAAGCTTTCGCTCAAAGGAAATTCCAATCTAATGATAATTTAAATTACTAATCTTTCAATCTAGTAAAAAGGTTTATCAAAAGATAACAAGATCGATACAGAAGAATTCATACTAACAAAGCAATCCTAATTTACGCCATGGCTCACCTCGTTCCCAATCAATAAAATTAGCTACGCATGATTACAACTACGACAATTGCAAAATTAAAGACAAAGAACAAGATCGACATAATTGAAATTTAATTAATGGCAAAAGATAAGAACTGAATTGCTGGAATTAAATTGGTAAAACAAGAATTGAAATAACAAGAATTAAAAGAAGGAAGAATTTGCATAAAACTTACTAATTAAAATGATGAACAAAGTAAAGTGAATTCGGGATTTTTCGTCCCTCTTTCTTGCCTCCAAACTAGATCTAAAACTGAGTTCTTGAATAATGAAAAGCATAACCTAAAAGTGTTCTGCGTTCTACTGATAAACCATGCCAAAAGTTAATTACAAATTGGGCTTTTAAAAGTCTAACACGAAGAATTAATTCTCAGCTCGCAGACTGGTCGATCGACTGATGAGCATGGTCGATCGACCGGTAATAGCAGCACAGTAGCGTCTGATGAACTTCCTTGGTCAATCAACTGGTGATGCTGGTCGATCGACCAACTGAGCTGTGTAGAAACACCTTCTTCTCATCAAGAACAGCCTCTTCACTCCAAGCACGCATCCCGAGGTGAGTGAGTACGAAACTCCTTCTTCCAAGCTTCCTTGAAGTTGCCTCCGGAGGACGATTTAGGCTTGATTTAGCTTACTTTCACTCATTCCTACAATAAATCATAGAAAATGCAAAGTAAACCGTTTCGGGAGAAATAATAGCTTAAAGCTAACAAATACGCATGGAAATACGTGCCAAAACTGCAAATAAAGTGTATAGAATATGCACGTATCAAATCTCCCCAAACCAAACCTTGCTTGTCCCCAAGCAAGCACTATGACCCATATAAAAACCTAATGTAAAGGAGTATATCTCAGAGCTAGCTACAAGTTAATGCCAAACCGTTTAATGCACATAGTCAACTACCGCAAAGCTCAAATCAAGTGAACAAACTTATGCATATCATGGAATTAAATCGGGCGTTCGACCTTGCAAGACTCATAAATTCGGACCCTCCCGGGTCACTCTTCTCTCAGCAAGGCAAATGGTAAGAATATATGTAAAAGAGAGGGAAGAAAATACAGACTCTCACCTAGACTGCGACCGACAAAACATGTTTGCTTGACTAGTATGAATAATGATTCTAGCTACCATACACACGCATAACCACCGTCAAGGACTATTACATGCCGAACTATTGCAAGATTTGGATATGTGAGGCTAAGCGGGAAAGAAAGGGCAAAACAAGTATGGAAATGTGAAGGTAAGAGCCAAGCTAGTACCTAACAAACCATCAAAAACCGTATCCCGTTCCTCCAACTCGAAATATAAACCATGCCTTTAAAAGACTAGGCAACACAATATCCCAAAACAAACACCTCCCATTCATGAAATAAGCACATGAGGTGTATTCTCGACTCAGCCAAATTTTTTTTTTTTTTTCAAATTCCTTATTATTCTTTTTTTCTTTCTTTCTTTTCATTCCTTTTTTTTTTCAACTTCTGAGCTGTGGTCGATCGACCAGTGATGGCAGTCGATCGACCACTCTGTGCATTCCAATGCTCTCTGCCCAGGTGAACATCCTCTTTTTTTTTTTCATTTTTCTGAGTTTTTTTTTCTTTCTTTCTTTTCCTCTCCTGATTTTCTCCTTTGTTTTTCTTCAGGCTGACACTCCTGCAATTCCTCCACTTCCCATAAATACTCACTCCAACATTACAAAAACGAACCAAAACTGCTTATAGTTCGACAAATTCCTCTACTACTTCCTAGCTTGGCACAATGGTAGGCTAAGTATGGGATGTAGTTAAGGGCAACTGGCAGATATGGCTTATAGTGGAGTTAATGGGGTAAAATGAGAAAGGGGAAGATGCAATAGTTCTCAAAATATGCAATACCGACCACAAACCGATGCGTATAGGCAATAAGCAATCAAAACTAATACACGTGCAAAACATGAAATGACAGGAGTACTACTCTCAATCCTAAATTAACCGGTCATGAATGTCACCAGTCATAGGCTCTATATCTCAGAAAATATAAGTAGTTTGCCAAAAGTAATGAGTCAAGTCTAATAACCCGAAGTAAATTCCACAACAAAATTTGAGAAATCACTTTTAATTCTCGCTAAGCAGCTGTGAAAAGGCAAGGAATGGCATATTTGACTAATAGTGCAATATCATCATTAATAAACTCCAATCCGACTCAATTATATGCAAAAGTAAACGTGATATTTTTTTTTATGAATATTTTCAATTTTTTTTTTTTTTTTTTTTTTTTTTTTTTTTTTTTTGAAATAACACAAATGCAAGCTAAAATGCAGTAAACGTGTGACTGAAATGCAATAAAAAACAAATGCAGATGCAAAAGACATATGCAAATACCTTCCCCAAACCAAAACGCACAATGCCCCCATTGTGCTCAGCAGCAAATCACCAGCAGTCACAACAATATAGGGAGGAATAAAAGCAACAACAAAAGAAAGGGAAGCTAATAAAGAAGGTTCGGAAACTCACAAAAGACGACCTCCCCAAACCAGCCAAAAACGGGGAGGTCACAAGCATCTAATCGCCACCGTCGTACTCGTCACCACTAGACTCATCCGACCCTGAGTCATCCTCCTCTTCCGCCTCAGCAGCAGCGACAGTGGCTCTCCTGGAAGTGGAGGCAGCAGCAGTAGTAGTAAGAGGAGGTCTCCTGGCAGGCGGAGGGTACCCACCCACCGGGGGAAAAAAGTAGGAAGGGTGAGTCCAGGCACCCTGTGGGAGCATCCCCGTCCGAGTTAACTCCTCGTAGACTGGGTACAGGGCTAGGGCCGTGTCAAGTCTGTGCTGATTAAAGCTCCTGCACAAGTCACTCAACACACGTGACATCCCTCTTTGGTCCATGACCGGAGGGATAACCAAAGGAGGAGGGGGACGGAAAGTAGCCGGGTAACCGGTGGAAGCAGGAGTGGAGGAAGAGGGTGCCTGTGAAGAGGAGGCACGAGCTCTCCTCGAAGTGCTAGCAGTAGTGGTGCCCGCCCTAATAGGGAGCCTGTAGCTAGGCAAGGGCGGGCGAGCTGCCCCCTGAACAGTGGTAAGGGGCAGGATAGGAGGGAGGCTAGGGACAGGGATGGGGTCGCAGATGAAAGAATCAATCTTCCACCGACTCCGTCTATCGACCCACTTCACAAACCTCGCGTATGCAAGGTCCATGAAATGTAGGTCAGGGTCAATGGGGGCCTCCTCTCGAGGGAAAAGTAGAACTAGACGGTTGGCGATACGTGTCACCAACCCGCCACAAGCAATAGTGGTCAAAGTGCCCTCACTAACAGTCTAAAAGTGAGCGGCAGTCAAATAAGCGATGTTATAGATACGGGATAACCGACTTTTAATGTTCAGATAGCCCGCCAAGATAGACAGTTCGATGTTATTCACATTATTTGACTCTTTACGGCCGAAAATGGTATTACCCATTAGCCGTAGAAAATAGCGAAAAGGGGGCAGGTGAACGGAAGTGCCCATCCTCTTAGGCCCGTTCCCGTCACTAATGCAAGACCACATGACTCGGTGAATATCAGAAGTGTCCGAGGTTTTACCCTCGAAATAAAGACCCAGAAAACCAGCAAAGTCGGCTAATGTCAGGGAGTAGTTGACATTGAATAGCCGAAAAGAAATGCAAGCATTATTCTTATTTTCCTCAAAAGAGGCCGAGTCAAAAGCATAAGACCAAAAGAACTCGAGGGTCAAAATGTAATACGTGAACTCAGCCATGTCCACTAGACCCGTCATTCCTGTCCCATTTAGCAGGGACACAACCGACTCATAACAGCCTAATTTCTCTAAAGTAGGCTTGTGTAGAAAACAGGTGGCAGTAACTTTCATATTCGCAGCAAAAAGAGCAAACTTGGCACGCTGAGTAGAATTAGAAAAGATAACATGCGGATAGTCAGGTAGACTATCCGTGGTGTCCTCAATCATTAGCGGCGGACCCCTAGGTCGTTTGGCAGCTCCTTGACTCGACTTCCCTTCGTACATATGCTGCTTTCCCTTTGTCATCTTCGCTTCCTACAAAATGAACAAAATTAACAACTAGATTCCCATAACCATTAACAATGTCGAATTATGAAACCCTAACCAACAATCAGAAGTTGGAAAACGAATTAGGGTTTTGAAAAATTGGGGAAAATTGCATTAAACACCTCCTAGTTGCTAATTTGTTTCAAAAATCAAGGGGAAAAGGGTAGAAAAAGCAATTAAAGCATAAAAATCGACAAGAAACTAGCCCTAAATCAATTTCCCCCAATTCGATTTTTTCGTCTCAATGCAGCATTATTCGAAATTTGGGCATGAAACTTCAGTAAAAATCGAATAAAAAGGATGGGAATAAGATTAGAGACATACCTTTGACGATAACTTGAAGATTAAAGGAAGAAAATTCGAGAACAAGAGGAGATTGGCAGGGAAAACGCGAGAAAGGGGAAGGAAATAGGGTTTTCTTTGATTTTCTGAATTTATGAATATGAATGATTGAATGAGAAAAGAAAGAAAAACTCCCCTTATTAGAATGCATGCTGAACTCGCGCTGTGGTCGATCGACCACCTAACACAGTCGATCGACCAATCTCTCTTATACAGTGGCTTCTGCTTTTCCTAACTCAGTCGATCGACTGAGTAACTTAGTCGATCGACTGAGTTCGCTGGCAATTAAACTCAAATTCGTCAAAAATTCGTTTTGCCATCATAATTTCCCGTCTTTCTCACACAAACATGCAGTAAATCACCTGCGCACTTTGCAAAGAACAATCACCTGCAAAAATTTTCAAAGGCGCATATTCTCCGAACCAAGAAATTGCTAATTAAAAGGAAACAAGCTAAAGATCCTAATGCAAACCAAATGAAATAAAACCATTTAAGTCCTAATTACAAAAATTTACAAGCCGGGTTGCCTCCCGGTTAGCGCTGGTTTAAGAGGTCCCGCACGATCTTTTACCTCAATTTGCATCATCCGATAACGGGTCGAAGTACAATACCTCGACTTTCCTAACAAAATCATCTGTTCCGTGATAATGCTTCACATATTGGCCATTAACTTTGAACCTTTCTCCAACAGAGGTCTCCAATTCAACCGATCCGAACTTTGTAACTGCTGTGACCGTATAGGGGCCAGTCCACCTGGATTTCAGCTTACCAAGAAATAAACGGATATGAGCATTAAAAAGGAGTACCTTATCGCCAATATGGAACTCGCGCTTGATGATTCTCTTGTCGTGTCAGCGCTTTGTTTTCTCCTTGTAGATCCTAGCATTATCATAGGCCAGCAGCCTAAATTCCTCCAGCTCATTCAGCTGTGTCATGCGTTTCTCACGAGAGAGGTTAGGATCCAAATTCAAATCACATATAGCCCACCAAGACTTACGCTCTAACTCAACAGGCAAATGACATGTCTTACCATAAATCAATCGGTATGGTGACATCCCGATTGGCGTTTTAAACGCGGTCCTATAAGCCCATAAGACATCATCTAACTTAAGACTCCAATCTTTCCGTGATTTAGAAACAACTTTAGCTAAGACTTCTTTCAATTCTCTGTTAGAAATCTCAACCTGACCACTAGTTTGGGGATGATACCCCAAACCTCTACGATGTTGGACACCGAATTTAGTCAATAAAGCACTAAGTTGTTTCTCTTTGAAATGCATTCCCCCATCGCTAATGACAACCCTAGGGACACCAAAACGAGGGAAAATAATCTTTTTAAACAGTTTAATCACGGCCTTTGCATCGCAATGGGGAGTAGCAATAGCTTCCACCCATTTGGACACATAATCTACAGCTACGAGGATATATTTATTACCTTGACTGCTCGGAAAGGGTCCTTGATAATCGATGCCCCAGACATCAAAAATCTCAAACTCAAGAATGCCTACCTGTGGCATCTCATGTCTCTTGGAAATATTCCCCGATCTTTGACAAGCATCGCACTCAGCAACAAAATTGCGACTATCTGCATGCAAAGTTGGCTAATAGAAACCAGATTGGAGTACCTTTGCCACTGTCCGGGATGGACCATGGTGACCACCATAAGTAGAAGAGTGGCAAGCTTCTAGGATATCCTTCACCTCCCATTGAGGCACTCATCTCCGGATGAGACCGTCTGCGCATTCCTTGAAAACATAAGGATCATCCCAAAAGTATTGTCTAGCATCATAAGCGAACCGCTTCTTCTGCTGCCATGAAAGCTCGGGTGGTATCCTACCTGTCACAGCAAAGTTAGCAAAATCAGCAAACCACGGAGGTGGATAAGACCCTGAAGTAGTAATAGCTAACAGACTCTCATCAGGAAAAGAATCATTAATAGGTAACGAATCCTCCCTTTCTGTCAGCTGCAGACGAGATAAGTGGTCAGCCACCACATTCTCAGCTCCTTTCTTATATTTGATCTCCAAATCAAACTCCTGCAAAAGGAGTATCCACCTCAAAAGCCTCGGCTTCGCATCTTTCTTAAGAAAGAGAGTCTTCAATGTTGCATGGTCAGTATAAACAGTAACCTTAGAACCTAACAAATAAGACCGAAATTTGTCTAAGGCAAAAGCTACAGCTAGAAACTCTTTCTCAGTGGTATAATAGTTGACTTGAGCCTCATCCAGAGTTCGGCTCGCATAGTATATGGCATTCAAAGCTTTATTCTTCCGCTGTCCCAAAACTGCACCGATCGCATAGTCGCTGGCATCACACATAATCTCGAATGGGAGATCCCAATCAGGCGGCTGCATGATAGGTGCAGAAACTAGAGCCTCCTTTAACCTGTTAAAAGCTGAAAGGGACTCATCAGTAAACTCAAAGACAGCATCCTTAAGAAGCAATTGTGTAAGTGGTTTAGCAATTTTTGAAAAATCCTTAATGAAATGCCGATAGAAACCAGCGTGACCAAGGAAACTCCTCACTCCTTTAACATTCACGGGAGGAGGCAATTGCTCAATCACCTGCACTTTTACTTTGTCAACATGTATTCCTTTATCAGAAATCAGATGCCCTAACACAACTCCCTCATTGACCATAAACTGGCACTTTTCCCAGTTTAAAACAAGATAAACATCAATACAACGCTGCATGACTTTATCAAGGTTAGCTAAACAACGATCAAAGTCACTACCATAAACTGAGAAATCATCCATAAATACCTCCATAATGTTCTCTATGTAATCAGAAAAAATCTCCATCATGCACCTCTGAAAGGTAGCTGGGGCGTTACACAATTCGAAGGGCATCCTGCGGCATGCAAAAACACCCTGTGGACAGGTAAAAGTGGTCTTACTCTGATTATCTGGATGAATAGGGATCTGAAAGAACCTTGAATATCCGTCTAGAAAACAGAAAAATTTGTTAGAAGCAAGTCTTTCAGTCATTTGGTCAACAAAAGGGAGAGGGAAATGGTCTTTCTTGGTGGCGGCATTCAATTGTCTATAATCAATGCACATCCGCCACCCTGTCACTACTGTTGTTGGTATTAATTCATTTTTCTCATTTTTAACCATGGTAGTCCCTCCTTTCTTCGGGACTACCTGAACTGGACTAACCCACTTGGAGTTGCCAACTGTATAAATAATACCTGCATCGAGTAGTTTCATCACCTCAGCCATAACAACTTCCTGCATCTTTGGGTTCAACTTGCGTTGACCCTGTCTGTAAGGCTTGTGGCCTTCCTCCAGCTCTATCCTGTGCATACAAACATCAGAGCTGATGCCCTTAATGTCCTCCAAAGAGTAACCTAAAGCCTTCCTGTTTTTCTTAAGCACACACATCAAAGCATATAGCTGGTCATCATTAAGCTTAGCGCTAACAATAGCTGGGTACTGCTCCGTATCATCTAGAAAAACATACTTAAGATTCGGAGGAATTGGCTTACGCTCTGGCACTTTTACCTCTACAGCATAGACAGAATCAGCTTCAATGGTATAGCAAGTGTTCACCAAATTCTCGTTGGCCAGGCTTAAGAGCATTTCATCTTCTTCCTCGTTGAGCTCGTAGCTCTCCATTGAGGCTACCAAAGCGTCTGGCTCCTCAGTATTATCCGCTGTATTACCTGGACACTCATCTAAACGGGTTAGATCAGCTAAGGGATCCTTGGCTAAGGATTCCCTCCAATTATAACTAACAGCCCTATCAACAATATCTATGGAATAACATGCATCGTCATCAGCAGGTTCAGTCGCCTTGTGAGCAAGACTGAACTCAATGGTGTCATCCCCTACCTCTAAGGTGATGGTTCCGCGTTTGACATCTATTACAGCCCCAGCTGTATGTAAAAATGGTCTGCCTAAAATAATAGGTATCTGATTGTCCTCAGCAATGTCCAAAACAATGAAATCGACAGGAATAAAAAACTTACCCACTCGAACGGGTACATCCTCTAGAACTCCCATAGGTCTCTGAGTCGATCTATTTGCCATTTGAACGGTAATATCGGTCATCTTGAGTCTACCAATATTTAACCTTTCGCAAACAGAATACGGCATGACACTGACACTGGCCCCTAAATCACAAAGGGCCTTTCCAATTTCGTGGTTACCTATAGTTCAAGGAATTGAAAAGCTACCCGGGTCCTTTAATTTGGGTGGTATATTAATTTGCGAAAGAGCATTACATTCTTCCACAAAAGCAACATTACCATCATCACGAAAATTTCTCTTACGATTTAAAATGTCTTTCATAAATTTAGCGTAAGAGGATACCTGGGTAATTAGATCAGTGAAAGGAATCATTACCTTGAGATTCTGGACCATCTCCAAAAACTTACCAAACTTGCGCTCCAGCTTAGTATTCTTTAAATGCTCCGGATACGGGACTGCAACACTGGCTGTAGGATCAGTAACCTTCGGCTGCCGTAAGTTTAAAACCTCCGTCAAATCATCAATAAGGGTAGAATCGTGCAAACTAGTTGACGGATTTGCATCCTACACTGGAATCCCGGTCGATCGACCATTGGTCACAGTCGATCGACCAGTCTGGCTGGGCGTGAACAGTTCCTGGACAGAAACCTCTTCGTCAGGAATCTCAGTCGATCGACTGACAATGTTGGTCAATCGACTGCTTATGCTGGGTGTGAATAGTTTCTGATCAGAAACTTTTTTATCTGACGCTCCAGTCGATCGACTGATAGTAGTGGTCGATCGACCAGAGGTACTGGCAATTGAGCTCGTTTTTGCACCAGAAATTAAACTAGCTTCTTCATCATTAACCGAGTCTCCTCTTGGCTTGTCAGGACCTTCGTAAGAGAGGCCACTTCTGAGATTAATGGCATTAATCGTTTCAATTGGCCCTTCACATTTGCTTGAAGAATTGGCGACTTGCTTAGCCTCTATGTTCTCCAACTGCTTCACAAAATTCTTTGAGGACTCAATCCCGGCTGCTTCTATATTCGCCACTTGAATCAAAAGAGTTTGGACCATTTCTCTCAACTTCGTGGTCTCATCTGAATTATGGACAGGAATTTCAACTCTTTCCTTGGAAGCTTCAGAGGCCTCGAGCTTCTCGAGACGGGCAGTAATAGAAGTAATGAGTGTCACAACGGTACTCATTTCATCACTTTGCTTTCGTGAATTTCCACGTGAACTCCCAAACTCAGCTCTATGGACCGCCATCTCCTCAATAGTGTTCCAACCTCTATTCTGACCAGTATTGTTTAGGAACCTACCATTCGCAACAAGTCCGGGATGACCTTGTAATCATCATATAAAGCATTGTAGAATAAGTTGCAAAGATACCACTGCTGGAAACCATGGTGAGGGACAGCTCGGACCAAACTTTTGAAACGTCCCCATGCCACACAAAAGCCCTCATCAGCTCCTTGCTAGAAATTTGTAATTTTACTTCTCAAGGCATCAGTCTTTGGAAGCGGGAAGTACTTCTTGTAGAAGGCTAATGCTAGAGATGTCCAATCTGTGACTCCAGCTGCTACCCTATCAAGGTAGCGGTACCAATCTCGCGCCGAATCCTCCAAGGAGTATAAAAACATCACCCCCTTTACTTCATCCTGAGTCACCCCAGCCGGTATAGGTATGGAACAGCAGTAGTCTGTGAAAATTTCCATATGCTTCAAGGGGTCTGTTGGGGTTGGTGTCCTTAACAGTTAGTGCAAGGACTTATAAATCTCTAAAAGGATCAAAGGGCATACTTTTGGTATTATTATCAGTTGATCCACGTTTATCAATAACGGTTGGCTTGCTAGATAAGTTTGACGTTATTGTCATACGATATGGCGGTGATCAATCTGGTCCCTAAAAGTCACACCTATAGGATACGTTTGAGAGATGTGACGGTATGAAAATACAGTCATGTAGATGCCAATTTTGACTAACCAGTTAGTCTGAGTTATTTGACTAATAATTAGTCAAAATGTGATGTTGAGATATTTTATTTAATACGGATTAAATAATAATGGCTAAGACGAATTAAGCGGTTAATTCGTAAAATTGAATATAAGCGTTTTATATTTAATTAAATGTATATTGAATATAATTATACAATACTGTTTTGTCGGACACGTATTAATAATTCAACTAATCCGTGTAATTAGTCGATGCTTTAATATCCGATAACCGATGACAGTTTATAATTAGACCGTGTCATATACATTTAGTAAATTGCATGTCGGACCGCGAGTTTAAATAAAGAGGAAATGGAAAAGCCCATTCCCTCTCTAGAACTCGGTTTGGCCGAATTAGAGGTGTCAAAAGGAGAGCTTTCTCCTTCACTTCAACCCTAATTCATTTTGCAAACATTTCTAGGGTTTTGGGAAGTGTGCCTCTCGAAACTCGGATCTCTCATCCAACACAAACTCACAAAAACAATCCCCTCAATATTGCAAGGCAATTAGGGGATTCTCTCTAGCACAAGGGCATTTCTCGGACCATCTTGGGTGCATCATTTAGGAGGAGGTCTACTTTGATCTCTCATTGCCTTTAGCACTAGGACCGAAGGTTATTTCTATATCTTAATCGTTTCATCATGTTTTTCGTTTTATGACTATAATCACATGTAAATTTTGCGTTATAATCCTTAATTAGAAGGGTAGTATACGGATATTACCCCACAAGTGGTATCAGAGCGAGGCCACGTAAATTTTTATATGTGTTTTTCATCAAACGATTTATGAATCGATAATTTATGGTTAAAAATTTGTCACGGCTGCAATTTTTTTCCCTCACGGCACAAATTTTTTTTTTTGGGGCTCGGCAATTTAATTTTTCTTGCTGCGTTTTTTTGTTGATTTTGTGCCTTGGGATCCGTGTCTTGTTTACACGGTGATGGTTGTTTTGTTTTGTTTTAATTTTGATCATTGCATATTGTTTTGTAATCGATATTCATTTCAATATGTTAAAGATGTATCAAAATTTTGCATAAAATCTCGTGAGGCATCATTTTTTTTGTCTCGGCTGGTTTATTTTTTTTACGGCCTGTTTTGTTCATTGGGAATCGTGTCCAGTTTACACGGTTGCTTTGATGACGATTTTCTGTTTTGTTTTCGATTTGTTCTTTGCGAATTGTTGTTTTAAACGATAATTACAACAATATGTGAAGATCATGTCAATTGTAATTTTGTTTTAATCCGGATTAGATTAAATTGCAATTGAGTTTTTACAAATCGTTTTGTTGTTTGATCACTTGTTTGATCTCGTTTTAGCCGATTAATTTTTTTTGGCCTATTGAGGCTCTCGGCTTTTCAGCAAAGAAAAAAAAAAAAAAACTTTCTGGTACTGTTCACGTACAAGAAGATGAGAAAAAAAAAAAAAAAAAAAAATTTTTTTGTTTTTTTTCGGCCCTTTAATGCATAAAACGGTTTTTATGCTCTCGCTTGTTAGTGAAACGGTTCACCCACGTAAAATAAAGTTACTTTAAAACGATTTATTGTAACGGATTATCTCGGATTAAAATTAACTTGACTAAAGCAGTTTTGTCATGTAATTTTAATTATCTTTGGTGGTTTGGATAAAAATTTAACATAATTACGGAATTATGTCACGAATAAATTTAATTTTTAGTTGATGCATTTTAATTTATCGTTCTTGTTTAATTTGAATGCTTTTAATTACGTATTTATTTAATTTTGCAAACGGTTGTAACTTAGTGTGGCCTTAGTAGAACGTGTTACCGTAATGATGGAACACGGTCTTGGTTGTATTTTGAGATCTCGTATCTCCATTTTTATTTCTTTTAATTACAGTTTTTATTTAGAATGTAAATAGGTTTACATTTGTAAATTTAAAATTGTAATTTTTGAGAAGACCAAAGATGGAGACCGGATGCTCACTCCCGCTACATGGATCAAGGTGGAACATCAAGACAAGCTTCTCGGGTCCAACGGTGGATTCCAAAGTTGTTTTATGTTCTTTTTATTAGGATAGGCCACACTAGGAATTTATTTTTACGTATTGCATTCTTTTATTTATTTTTCGTAACGATAATATGCATCATATTCCGCCTAAAAACCAAACCACCTAATTATTGCATGAAAACTGACACATATAGAGGTTGCGAGTTAGTTTTCATTGACATTCTCATGTCACACGTTTTTTAAGCCATCACCCAAATTTAATTCATTCACGCAGACGCTAGTTATTCGTTCACTTAAAATGAATTATAATTAAGTTGATGGGATCTTCCTCGTATAAACCAAAATTGAGAACGGTCTTTATAGGTCAAACTCCAATGAGTCCCTTCTTCGTCGGTAGGCATAATATGACCCCTTCTACGTCGGGTAAGTTGGAACCGATTGACCTATTTTATCTCAACACTATAGTCACTCGTACGATCCTGTGACTGTGGTGGACTATAGATAGGATTTACGGAAATCTATCGACCAAGAGTTCTTCCGGAAGAATTAGCTAAACAGTTGGCTTATCAATTTACAGAAATTGAGTCTTGGGATCACTTGTATCATTCTTGAGGGAGATCAATTATGCAAGTGCATTGAGTCTACATGTTAAAATGAATTTTAAATAGACTTAAATCACCTCGATGAGTTGCTTATTTCGTTTTGTTTTTCTTTCTTTTACAGTGTAGATCACGAATTTTAACTGCTAATAACAAATGGCTGGTTCTACTGATAACCCAATGCCAAGTGCCACATTGGACCGTGAGTCCTGGCTTCGGATCTTCATGAATCGGATGAATCGGTCCACTCGATCAAGAATGATGGATCAAACTTCGGAGACCGGGAGGCGGCATTACGGAATGCTGCCGCTGGCGACGGAAGCTCAAATATCTATTAGAGCCTCTCCCGGAAACCCGAGTCCCACGGCTAGAGTCTTGAAATCACCAAGTTTAATGATTTCCGTATGGAAGCGGGTGCGATTAAAAACGTACTCATTTTTGCAATGGAATCCAATTTGCAGAAACGCTTCATAGCCCATGGTGCAAACAAGATTTTCACCACGCTCACCAAGGAATTCTCGAAAGCACCGAGAATCGTGACCTATGAGCATACCACTCGCTTCTTTGATGCGAGACTCCGAAAAGGGCCAACCACTTAGCCCACACATTCTCGCATGATTGAGAATGTCGAGAAGTCGAGACCTTTAATTGTAACATCAGCGAGAACATTGTTATCGACCGCATGCTTCATTCACTCCACGATGGTTTTTCGCAATTTAGAGCGAATTACTATATGAATGATTTGAAGAAAACCCCACATGAACTGCACTCCCTTCTCGTACAGACCGAGAAGGACATGAAGTTCAGTGGGAGCTTGAAACAGGATGTTCTCGTTGTGTCCAACAAAGGGAAAGGTAAGGGCAAAGCTCCGTGAAACCTAGCGATGGGTAAACCGAAGTTCAAGAAGTCGGGTTCGGGTAAGAGTGGGCCTGGTGAGTCGAGCACCTCATCGAGAACGACAAAGAGCAAGAATGAAAACATGGAGTGCCATCATTGCCACAAGACTGGGCATTGGAGGCGTACATGTCCTGTTTATCATGAGGACTTAAAGGCAGGTCGTGTTAAACCTGTTGGTATGTCTTCTCTCTCTTCTACTTCTATTCATATGATTGAGATTAACCACGCAAGTTACGGAACTTGGGTACTTGATACTGGTTGTGGTTCTCATCTGTGTAATCAAGTGCAGGGGCTCCGAAACATCGAACCCCTCGTAAAGGGTGAGGTGGACCTGCGTGTTGGGAATGGAGCAAGAGTGGCTGCCATTTCAAAGGGGACATATGTGATCCAGCTTCCTAGCGGATTTGAGTTGTCATTATATGACTGCTATTATGTACCTAGTCTTTCGAAAAACATTATTTCGGTTTACGCACTTGATAAACTTGGTTTTTCATTTGTAATAGAAAATAATACTTGCATTTTCTCATTACACGATATGATTTACTGACAAGGCGCCTCCATGAACGGAATTTATGTTTTAGATCCGACCACGGAAATATTACACGTAATGAATAAAAAGTTAAAGGTTGGTGACAAAGATCAAACGTATCTATGGCACTGCCGTATGGGACACATTAATGAGAAACGCGTAAAACAGCTCATCAAAAATGGAGCTATCTCGGCCTTTGATTTTCAATCATTTGGCACGTGTGAATCATGTCTCATCGGTAAGATGACTCGGATTTCCTTCAAAGGTGTTGGAATGCGCGGCTGCGACCTATTAGGACTCATACACACGGATGTATGTGGCCCTATGTCAATCACCGCACGAGAAGGCTATAGGTATTTCATCACTTTCACGGACGATTTAAGTAGATATGGCTATGTCTACTTAATGAAGCACAAAAGTGAATCCTTTGAGAAATTCAAAGAATACCAGAATAGGGTACAGAACCTATTGGGTAGAAAGATTAAAACAATGCGTTCGGATCGTGGTGGCGAGTATCTTTCTCACGAGTTTGATCAACACCTCAAAGACTGTGGGATTGCCTTACAGTTAACTCCACCTGGAACACCTCAATTGAATGGTGTGTCCGAACGGAGAAATCGAACACTACTTGATATGGTTCGATCCATGATGAGTCACACGGCTTTACCTGATTCATTATGGGGTTATGCTCTTTTGTCAGCCGCTCTAATACTTAACCGAAGTCCGTCTAAAGCTGTTGACAAGACTCCATATGAACTATGGAAGGGAACGGTCCCCAACTTGTCCTTTATACGGGTTTGGGGCTGCGAAGCTTATGTCAAGTGGAGAAACGAGGATAAGCTCGGCCCGCGATCGGTCAAGATATACTTTATAGGTTATCCTAAAGGAACGCTTGGTCATTACTTTTATTCGCCAACCGAACAACGTGTTTTTGTTGCGGCTAGTGCGACATTCTTAGAGAAGGAATTTCTCGAGAATGCAAAGAGTGATAGAACCTTCGAACTATCGGAGATTCCAGAACCAAGTACCGAGCAACTATTGGAGGAACCCATTCCTTCAATCCCGGCTGCGGTGAATATTCCTGAGGAACCTAGGAGGTCGGGAAGAGTCTCTATTCCTCCGGACAGATACATTGGTCTGGTCGAGGAACATGACATAGATGACATTCTACTCTTAACGAGTAGTGAACCCACAACCTATAAAGGTGCCATGACCAGTTCTGACTCAAAGCTATGGCTTGAGGCCATGCAATCCGAGATGGACTCCATGTATGAGAACAACGTGTGGGATCTTGTTGACTTACCTGCTAAGGTTCGTCCCCTTCAATGAAAATGGCTTTACAAGATAAAGCATTCTGTGGAAGGTCAACAAGATATCTACAAAGCACGACTAGTTGCTAAAGGTTTCACCCAAGTGCCAGGTTTGCACTACGATGAAATTTTCGCACCGTAGTCATGCTGCGTTCCATTCGGATTATCTTAGCGATTGCCGCTTTTCATGACTATGAAATTTGGCAAATGGACGTGAAAACCGCCTTCTTAAACGGTTTTTTGGAGGAAGAGTTGTACATGGTACAACCCGAAGGTTTCATCGATCCAGTACATCCTAAGAAAGTATGCAAACTTAAGCGTTCCATTTATGGACTTAAGTAAGCATCAAGGAGTTGGAATCATCGCTTCGACCAAGTGATAAAAGAAAATGGATTTACTCGATCGGTCGAGGAACCATGTCTATATATCAAGTCGAGTGGGAGCAAGATTGTCTTCTTAATATTGTATGTTGACGACATACTCCTGATTGGGAATGACATACCTCTCTTAACTTCGGTGAAAGTATGGTTGAAAAACCACTTCCAGATGAAAGATCTGGGAGAGGCACAAAGAATTCTAGGCATCCGTATCTATCGAGATAGATCACGACGGATGTTATCTCTCGATCGAGTCTTACATAGACAAAGTCCTAGAGAGATTCAGCATGACTAACTCCAAGAAGGGGTTCCTTCCTATGGCTCCAGGGGTGCATTTGAGCAAGTCTCAGGCACCAGAGACACCGGAAGAGAAAGAGCGCATGGCACGAATTCCTTATGCTTCGGCTATAGTCAATCATGTATGCCATGATATGCACACGTCCGGACGTGGCATATGCATTGAGTATGACAAGTCGATTCCAACAAAGATCCAAGTGAATCACATTGGTCATTTTGTCAAGAACATTCTTAAGTACCTCCGGAGGACTAAAGATTGGGCATTGACTTATGGAGGCTCTCAAAAGCTATGCGCAACCGGTTACGCAGATGCTAGCTTCCAAACGGATCGAGATGACTCGAAATCTCAGTCTGGATTCGTTTTTACTCTTAATGGCGCTGCGATCACCGGAAGAGTTCGAAACAAATCACATGTTGATTCTACGACGAGTCCGAGTACTATGCCGCGTCTGAAGCTACAAAGGAAGCGATATGGATGCGTCAATTCTTACATGGGCTATCGTAGTGCCTAGTTCGAATGACCCGATCACCATCTATTGCGACAATAGTGGTGCCATCTTCCAAGCTAAGGAGCCAAAGTCTAGCAACAAGTCTAGACATGTACAACGGAAAGCTCATCTAATCCGAGATTACGTGGAGCAAAAGGAAGTAGTGATAGAAAAGATTGCTACAGATGATAACATAGGAGATCCTCTCACTAAAGCATTACGACAAGATAAGCATGAAGGGCACGTTAATTCCATGGGAATTAAACGTGTTCCTAAGTTGTAGTACTCTTTTATGGATTAGATTCATTCGCTTTTGTACTCTATACAACATCATCGTTTTGATATTTTATATATATTTTGTTTTTCATGTGGATTTGTACGACAAATTTTGAACACCACAAAGTGAACTGAACGAACATTATATTTTTGGTCCTTAATTGCCCAAATGAGCTGATAACTCTGGCAATTATTTTGTGACGTTGGTTGATGGTGGGTTCAACGAGCCATAAGTCAACCGGTTGACTGACCAATCACAGAGGCGATTTATACGGATATTTCGTAGGACACAATTGTGACATCGACGTGGAGTCCTAAATGTTTTATAACATTCGGTGCCCGGTCGTGGATAGGACTTCCATGGTGATCCTAAGAGTCGATTCTTTTGACTATCGACTGTCTCTTGAGACTAAGGCATTTTGGGTGACTTTGGTTTCTTTCTCACGGTCATCCGTAACAGGGGGCCAAGTAGATTGTTTCTGGGTCATTTCATGCCGTGCTTAGATCGGAAGGAGTTCGAGTTGAAGGAAATATTCAGCCTTTATCGGTACTCGATATTTCTCGGGGCCACTCGAGGAGTCAGAATCGAAATGCATGGCCATGCTCGGATACGGATTCGTTTTATCGGTTAAGTTACTCTCTAGTCGGGGAAACCACTCTAGATACGGATCGATTGTAAAATACGACCTTTGTGGATCCAGATCTGCAAATTGTTTTACATTGAGTGGGAGAAATTTTAAATGAATATGAGAATCGGTTATCGCACATACACTTGTACGGACAAGTGGGAGTTTGTTGGAGCTTGTGTCCTCCAGTTAGTGCGGATAACGTCATTGCACATACACTTGTACGGACAAGTGGGAGCTTGTTGGGGTTGGTGTCCTTAACAGTTAGTGCAAGGACTTATAAATCTCTAAAAGGATCAAAGGGCATACTTTTGGTATTATTATCAGTTGATCCACGTTTATCAATAACGGTTGGCTTGCTAGATAAGTTTGACGTTATTGTCATACAGATGGCGGTGATCAACTGGTCCCTAAAAGTCACACCTATAGGATACGTTTGAGAGATGTGACGGTATGAAAATACAGTCATGTAGATGCCAATTTTGACTAACCAGTTAGTCTGAGTTATTTGACTAATAATTAGTCAAAATGTGATGTTGAGATATTTTATTTAATACGGATTAAATAATAATGGCTAAGCCGAATTAAGCGGTTAATTCGTAAAATTGAATATAAGCGTTTTATATTTAATTAAATGTATATTGAATATAATTATACAATACTGTTTTGTCGGACACGTATTAATAATTCAACTAATCCGTGTAATTAGTCGATGCTTTAATATCCGATAACCGATGACAGTTTATAATTAGACCGTGTCATATACATTTAGTAAATTGCATGTCGGACCGCGAGTTTAAATAAAGAGGAAATGGAAAAGCCCATTCCCTCTCTAGAACTCGGTTTGGCCGAATTAGAGGTGTCAAAAGGAGAGCTTTCTCCTTCACTTCAACCCTAATTCATTTTGCAAACATTTCTAGGGTTTTGGGAAGTGTGCCTCTCGAAACTCGGATCTCTCATCCAACACAAACTCACAAAAACAATCCCCTCAATATTGCAAGACAATTAGGGGATTCTCTCTAGCACAAGGGCATTTCTCGGACCATCTTGGGTGCATCATTTAGGAGGAGGTCTACTTTGATCTCTCATTGCCTTTAGCACTAGGACCGAAGGTTATTTCTATATCTTAATCGTTTCATCATGTTTTTCGTTTTATGACTATAATCACATGTAAATTTTGCGTTATAATCCTTAATTAGAAGGGTAGTATACGGATATTACCCCACAGGGTCCTCATCTGTTAGACCAGCAAACTGATTTCGCTCCACTAAATCGATATAAGAGGAACGAAATTCGAAGTTACCGGTAGTGGGGGTAGGTAACACGTGACCCTTCGGAAGGTGGTGCTTCTTTGACTGAAGATTATCATATATTGTAGCCATATTCGCAAAACTGAGAGTACTCAAGCCTTCCTCTCAAAAACCTGTCTTCTAACTGTGCAAAAGCAAAACTAGAAGCAAAGGTAAGCAACGGCCTCAAGGAACCAAAGTTCCTTGAGACAAGAAAAATAAACTAAAAATAAAGCAAACAGAATTACACCGTCTCCCCAAAACGGCGCAAAATTTGATATCGTCGTTTTGTATCAAAATTAAATTTATAATTCCAAACTAAAACTATAGCTAGTGATAGTAAGGGTCGAACCACAGAGAGACAAGATTAATTTTGTTTGCTATTTTCAGTCTATAAAAGTAACAATTAAATGGGGGGTTTGAAATTTGGTTGATTCTAATGACTAATTGCTAAATACGAAATTTCTCAACAAGATAAAAGAGAGATCGGGAACTTCGGTTCACCATGGCTAAGGTCAGGTCAATAAGGTAGCAGAGGTCCTATAATACGGTCTCAGGGAATAAGAGCAAGCCTTTCGATCTATGCTCAAATTAACCTTACGGTCTACTAATTCCCAAGAATTTCTCAAAGCTTTCGCTCAAAGGAAATTCCAATCTAATGATAATTAAAATTACTAATCTTTCAATCTAGTAAAAAGGTTTATAAAAAGATAACAAGATCGATACAGAAGAATTCATACTAACAAAGCAATCCTAATTTACGCCATGGCTCACCTCGTTCCCAATCAATAAAATTAGCTACGCGTGATTACAACTACGACAATTGCAAAATTAAAGACAAAGAACAAGATCGACATAATTGAAATTTAATTAATGGCAAAAGATAAGAACTGAATTGCTGGAATTAAATTGGTAAAACAAGAATTGAAATAACAAGAATTAAAAGAAGGAAGAATTTGCATAAAACTTACTAATTAAAATGATGAACAAAGTAAAGTGAATTCGGGATTTTTCGTCACTCTTTCTTGCCTCCAAACTAGATCTAAAAATGAGTTCTTGAATAATGAAAAGCATAACCTAAAAGTGTTCTGCGTTCTACTGATAAACCATGCCAAAAGTTAATTACAAATTGGGCTTTTAAAAGTCTAACACGAAGAATTAATTCTCAGCTCGCAGACTGGTCGATCGACTGATGAGCATGGTCGATCGACCGGTAATAGCAGCACAGTAGCGTCTGATGAACTTCCTTGGTCAATCGACTGGTGATGCTGGCCGATCGACCAACTGAGCAGTGTAGAAACACCTTCTTCTCTTCAAGAACAGCCTCTTCACTCCATGGCTTACTTCCACTCATTCCTACAATAAATCATAGAAAATGCAAAGTAAACCATTTCGGGAGAAATAATAGCTTAAAGCTAACAAATACGCATGGAAATACGTGTCAAAACTGCAAATAAAGTGTATAGAATATGCACGTATCACGAACGCCTTTTTTACACTATTTTTAAATCGAGAATTAATATTTTTTAAAAAAATTAAAATAAATTTAATATTATTATTTTAATCATATTAAATAGTTATAGAAGTACTAATTATATTGACACAATTATAGAAATTAAGTTATTTTAATTATTACTTATTATTAAGTTACAAAAATTTATAATATTAATTTTTTAATTATCATATCGTATGGAGTAATATAATAATCCTCTTAGTTACTGTTGACATGACATCATTGTTAGAAATATATAATCTCATTAATTTAGATATTCATATATGTGACATTTAATTTAGTCATAAAATTAAATCTAGATCTTATGCATGCAACCTTTAATAAAAGAGATGGAAAGATCTATTTCTCACCATCTAATTTTCGGCTATTTGGGCACCAACAAGATCTCCTTCTTGTTAGTTCTTGAGCTTTCCTTATTATGGATGAACAAGGATCCAAATTAGAATCCCTCCCAAAAGTGAATACCCACGGAAACCTCTTAATAACTAATATTATTATGATCTAGTAATAATATAAGTTTTACTATAAAATTGACACAAAAATATTGTGTATTTCCACTTGAAAATTTCGGCCAAGAGGAGAGATATGTGAGTTTTTATTTCTCTAAGTTTTTCCCAAAAATGGTAGAGAGAATTCTTTTTCTAACACTAGAAAAAAATATAGCCAAGTAGTGAATAATTGTAGAGGAAAAACCTCTTAACATCACTCTAGAAAACCGGTTGGAGGGGGGGGGGGGGTATTTTAAGCCCAATGCATGCAAAAGTTGCCCTTCTCAAAAGCTATAGGGTTGCATGGCTACTAGTTAGCTTTTATCATTGTGTTTTCCACTTAAAACAATTAACACAATTTAAACTTCATACTCCCTCCATAATTTCGGCACATGTGACATACAATGGGAGGTCCATTTTATTTTGTCATTTGTCAATTGTAACATATGTGACATGTTACTTGACATGTGAAATTGTAAAGTATTTTTAATATATTAAAAATCAACATACTCATAAAATATGTCATATACAATATCGACTAGCAATTCGTAATTACTTGTACCAAAACGGTTTATCAAATTATAAATTACAAAGTCTTGTATTTATAATAAATTATTCACTCAATTTTAATTTCAATTTTTCGTAAACAATAATTTTATCTAAGTAATAAAACAATTCGATTACTTAGACCGTATCTCATTTAATCAAATTACAATAAGACACGCTAACTTTACTCACAAAATCATTCGTCAATTTTAAGCAATTTAATCAACCCGTATCGGCATACGATTAATTAAATAATCAATTAAGAGCATTTCCCTATAGGTATGACCTAAGGGGATCAACTGATCACCACCATCGCACGACAGTAATGTCAAACTCTAGTCAGCCAATCATTACCGATATGTGTGGACCATTTGAATGTAAAATATTACAAGCCACATGTATTCTTAAAATGAGATTTAAACATGTGATCATCATGATCGACAGTTGTGATCGCATTATTGTCGGATGACACATATTCCAACAATCTCCCACTTGTCCTCGACAAGTGTGCGTCATCAATTCTCTTGTCATAGGACAATCTCCCACTCAATGCAAGGTGTCTTTCGGGTCGTACTTGCAAGTGATCATATCGAGAGTTGTTTCCTCGATCTGGAGAATAACTGATTGACTGGAATTATCTACCATAGATACCTTGCGAGCGTGGCCACGCATTTCCAGTTCATTACTCCTCGAGTGGCCCTGAGATATTGTTTTAACCCTGACAAGGGGGTGGACAATTCCTATTGCACTATTCCCTTCGACTAACCACAACCATCATAACCCAAAATATGCCCATTTGACCCCATTTACGAAGGTCGTAGTAACCTAAATCAAAGTTAGTCTGAAACTGTGCCACCTTAGGCGAACAGTCTTTAGTCAAAAGAATAGACTCATTAGAATACTATAGTAGCTCTCGCCACAACCAGGCTATATAAATTTGCCAGAACTCTATAAGCGGTCATAAGGCCCGACAAAGTGTTCCTAACAGTCTGCCTATGTGATCGACTAGTCATCTCACATGACTCTATGGCACTTGAACTTGCCATCAATCGCATCACACTCTAGTCACTTCGAGACGTCACCTCATACGAATACCATGTTAATCCGGGTTCACTTTAACGGGGTTCAATATTGTCTCTACAACCCGTTTGGATGTAACAAAGTATAAAAGGAGTTTTCAGATTTAAAAACTCGAACGACAAATGTGATTATCACATATGAATAGTCAATACCTGATTACTACTTCATATTTTTATAATCCAATTTGATCATGTATGTAGTCGTTCATCTCAATCCAATTGATATGACATGACTCATCATGTTAAGCCTATGAGAAGGCTTTGGTTAGTAGGTTTTATCAACTTCTTGTACCTAACTCAACCTTACTACATACTCGTTTTCCTTTGTAATGTATACATTTGCATTACAAAACTTTCTGAGTACGTGTCGAGATCCAATCTAGACATAAGCTCTCTAGTCATAGAACAGCTCCTACTGTTTTAACAGTGTCCGGGACCCATCCCTCTCGCACATCTCATGATTGCAAGTGTACTCAATTTCCGTTGTGAGCATCTCATTGTTCTTTATTGCTTAGAACGATTCTAACAAATCCATTTCTTAAATAACATAGCCACAATGGTTCCTTAACCCTCTTTATTGCTCATCAAGTTCATTCTTAAAATAGAAAGGAAAATAATTGACTGAGACACCATAAAATGAAAAAGAACAACAAATGACCGAGACAGAGAGAGTAGTAAAGAGAAAATGATACTCTAGTAATTCCTCTAAAAAAGATTCTCAATTTCTCATGCATGGTTGTAAGTTGTAACCACAACATATCTTTTTTACTTAATACGTTCACAAAATAAAGTAAGTGTAAACAACTGAGAGAGAGTATATTTATTTACAATATTTCAAATAATTCCCATATATTTTATTAAATGTACTTATGTACATGATTATAAATTATTCTACCATCTTGTTTTTTCCACTTGGATAATTAATTACAAAATGCAAAATTCCAAAAAGAGAACATGGTCTAATTGTCTAAACAATTTATCATGTTCATACAACAACATAAAGAAAACATACTCTGAGAATGCACTAAATTTTAACAAAATCACAAAATGGCGATTAATGTGATTTAATTGCCTATTAAGAAAATTACTTTTTGGGAAATGTATCAATTGATGATAATAAAATAAATGCTTTACGTAAGTTGTAGACTATAAATACACCATTTCATAAGTCCAAAAGATCATCAAGCAAAACAATAATACACCAATTAATTCAAACAAATAACACACAATTACAAAAATGAAAGCTCCTTCTTCAATCATCTTACTTTCCTTTGTCCTTGTAATCTTCCTTTCATGTGCCTCAAGCATTGACGCAATTGTTGGTGGATGGAAACCCGTTAAGAGCGTCACTGATCCTCACCTAGTCGACATTGCTCGATTTGCGGTGCTAGAAAACAATAAGAAGACCGGAAAGTCATTGGAATTGGTGAAGATCAACAAGGGTGAATATCAAGTGGTTAATGGATTTCAATATCGTCTTATCGTTGACGCGAAAGTCGAGGGCAAAATAAAATCTTATCAAGCAACTGTAGTTGAATCAGGGAAAAAGTTGGAGTTGATAAGCTTTATTGCTCTGCTACGTAATTAGTTTCATTTTGAGGATGAGTTTCATAGTATGCCATATTGTTATGTTATCTGTGTTTTGATGCAGAAAATTTTGGGTTTGCTGAAATAATAATCTTATTCCGAAATTATTCACCTTTTATTTTATGTTTTATGTTTTTACAGTAGATCGATTTGTTTTTAGTAAAAGATTATTTCATTAATAATGATAAGTCGTAATTCTATAAAAGACGATAAAACCAATCGTAATACAACTAGGTAGAAATCAAACAAAATAAAATCTTTTGAAAACAATGACTTTTGAACATCTTCAAAAATAGTGATGTTAATTCTTGCGGAGTACAACCATTTAAGAGTTGATAAGAATTTTTTTTTTGGTTAAATTATTATAACTGGGCAATAACAATTAATAAGTTCGCTTTATTTCAAACAACTAGTTAATTTGATTTAACAAAACTAAAATTTAATAATTGAATGTAAAATAACAAAAAATCCTAAGCTTAGGTCTATTTCGGGTTTAGTCCGGTCCAGAACCGAAAATTTTAGGTCCGATCTACAGTCCACAAATTTTGTTATTTTTTTTCGATTTTTAATCCGTTCCGGTTCGATCCGTTCTGTACGATCTTGGATATATGCTCAGCCTTAACGTCGAGTAATGTACTAATGTGTGTGTACTAAAAGTCAAAAATGCGGGTGACAAAACACGTTTCAAATTTCCATAATAACGTCGAGTAATGTACTAATGTGTGTGTACTAAAAGTCTAATGGTTAAATTCAGGTTCAAACTTCTCCAAGAGCAAAATCTCGTGGTATGTTTTTGGTCTGAATCCATGCCTAGTAAACTTCGAGCTTGTCACCCTCGGGGTTTCAGAAGCTAACTGATTAGGTAGCTGAAAATTAAAAACTGATAAGCTAGCTGACTATATAAAAAAGTGTTTGCCTAACTAACTGGGAAGGTAACTGATTTGGATGAAATGACGTAAAAGGATATGATAATTATTTAGGCCCTGTTTGTTAAAACTAACTGAAAAGGTAGCTGAAACCTGAAAAGGTAGCTGAAAACTGAAAAGCTAATTGAAACCTGAAAAGATAACTAATAAGGTAGCTGGAAATTAGGAACTGATAAGGTAGCTAATTATATAAAAAAGTGTTTGACAAACTAACTGAAAAGGTAACTGATTTTGATGAAATGACGTAAAGGATATGATAATTACTTAATAGTATAAATTTAAGGGGTAAAAACAGAAAATCAAAACAAATCACGTACCTGAAATCTCAAATGCTACTCTAGGTAGCATTTCATTTCAGGTAGCTTATTTGGTTAAATAAGCTACTTGCCAAACGCGTACAAAAAAATAAGGTACCTGAAATTTTGGTCAAATAAGCTACTTTGACCAAATCAGGTACCTGAAATGCTATGCCAAACGGAGCCTTAATAATATAAATCTTAGGGGTAAAAACGGAAAATTAAGTCAAAACAGGTACCTGAAATCTCAAATGTTATCCTAGATAGCATTTCATTTCAGGTAGCTTATTTGGTTAAATAAGCTACTTGCCAAATGCTTACAAAAAAATAAGGTACCTGGAATTTTTGTCAAATAAACTACTTTGACCAAATCAGGTATCTGAAATGCCTTGCCAAACGGAGCCTAAATGTGAAATTATGGTTGTGACATTTTTGAATTACGATTTTTTAGAATTACGGGTTTTCTAAAGTAAAAGATTTACAAGATTATATAATTAACTATGGTAAAAATGGGCTTGTTAATCATTTTCTCATGATATAATCTTGCAAATCTTCCTCGAATTAGCAGCATATTGAGATATGAACTCATAATTACCATACTTAGGAAATTATTCTTGCAAAACTTCCTCTAATTAGCATCTTAACATGTGCCCTTTGGGCACACATTAGAAAAACCTACGTGTGTGTATATATATATATATATATATATATATATATATATATATATATATATATATATATATATATATATATATATATATATAATTAGGATCACATGAGTCCACCCTATCTTTTTGAGTCCGTGAGTCCATGATACAATATCACACGTTATACTACACAATATCACAAACTTACGTTTCACACGTTATACTAAACAATATCACAAATCGAAATAAAAAGTTTTTGAAAAAAAAAATTGAAAAAAAAATCGTGATATTGTTTTGTAATACAATATCACACGTTATACTAAACAATATCACAGCATACATTAATTTTTTTTTTTTTAAAAAAAAAAAAAAAAAAAAAAACTTTTTCGAAAAAAAAATTGAAAAAAAAAATCGTGATATTATTTTGTAATACAATATCACACGTTATACTAAACAATATCGCATCTAAAAAAAAAAATTGAAAAAAAATTGAAAAAAAAAATTCGTGATATTGTTTTGTATAGTGCGTGATATTGTTTTATGGACTCATGGACTCAAATATATTGGTGGACTCACCGGATCTTGCCTCTATATATACAACATATATATATAATATTTTCCACTAATATCTCACATTAACAGTTAGGCCAAACACCCTAAATCATGAAGTTTTTAAACTACTTTTAAAAAGTCAGATTCTGATTATTGACCCCCAAAAGTAGAATTAGGTATTTTCTACTTCTACTTTTCACACAAAGTGCCAAAAACAATTACTTTTTTTTTTATGAAACCATTACTTCTTTATATATTTTGTTCCTACACTTTTTCTCTTCTATGTACAATATTTGCTTCTATCATCTCACATACACCGTCAAAGTAACATGATGTGTAAAATTATAATTTTGATTTGATTCTACACTCTCACAATATTTGTTGGCATAATTTTAGTTTGATAAGGATGTGTAAAATTATAAATTAAAGGGTAATTATATAGTTTTAGTATAATTGTCGAGTGATTAAATAAATTTTTTAGACGTTTATTTTTATTTAAATGATGAATCTACAAATAACATAGTTAATGGAGAAAGCAAAAAAAAAAAGGTTGGATGAGAGTAGTTAGGCCAAACATAAATTTTTTTTATAAGAAATCACTCTTACAAAAGTATGGCCAAACAATCAAAACTTTTCTCAAAAGTAGCTTGTGAATAAACTCATTCTAAAAAGGAAAAGTTATTTTTACACAAGCAAGACAAAACAACACCCATACTCAATATTACGAATCCAAATATAATACTCCGTATGATATTTTCCACCTATAATATTATTATTTTTGTGTCTATTTATAGAATATAATAATATTATTATTTTTATAAAAAAAGGATGCGCACAGCTTTCATTAAAAGAAAAATAAAAGTTTACATGAAATTGGTGGGGAGCCGAGAAACAAGCTGGGCTCCCACACCCTTAGCAACAGCAAAGCTAAGTCTAGTAAAAATGTAAGCAGCCACCCGAGCCCCCGCATCCTGAGATACCGAGAATTTCTGGATCCGCTTGAGCAAGGCAACAACATCCGAACCCAGCTCCCCAAGTGATGAGAAAGAGAAGGGAAGGAAACCATAACTCGCTGCCGCGCACAAATTTCCGTACTTAGCACAGTTACGCTAAGCAGCATCAGCAACAACCCGGCCAGGCACAAAATCTGTCATCCCAGTCTGAGTCAAAGGGGAAGACCCTGTCAAGTCAACGCACACATCACGTCCTCTGTCCTAAGAATAAAGCAGCAAATCCGCAGGACGAAGAGAACCCTCATGCCCGTCAACCAAACCGATATCAACCTCCTTTCCCGCAGAAATACCAGATCTATAGCAAATGTCGAAAAGAGTGTCACGGACGAGGTTATGCCGATGTTTAACGCCCACAGTACCAGTACAAGAAACAGTGTGGTCCCTAAAAACATCATCAGCAAAAACCCGAGAGCAAGTTGGACAGGGCCTAGAGACCGTGAATAACGGAACACTCAGACGATACCCAAGCACACTACGGTAAGTCCTCCCGTTCATAGTCTGACCCAACCCCGAGATAGGAATCACACGCAACCAATCAGAGGAGTGGGAACCCTGCTGAGACTGCCACAAAGCAAGCTGGCGAGGTGTCAAAGAGAAAACAGACCACGAGGCGGCAACAAAGAACCGTCGAAATAAATGTCGCCAATTTCTTCATAAGTTTGGGGCGAATTTCACTAGGGTTACCTAAGATACGAGCTTGTAGTCGCGAAAACCCCGCGCGACATCATCAATAGCGGGGCCAGCGGCTACAATACCGAAAGGTCGGAGGAGCTTAGCCTCGCAAATCGCCAGATCGCAAACGGGACGCAATAAAAGCATAATGTAAAACATCCCCCGCCGCATAGACACCAAGACCACCAAGATGAAAAGGGAAAGTAGCAAGGCGCCACTGCCAATCCCCAAAGCCCGGGCCAGACGCGGTGACGATACGTTCCAAGCTGGAACGAAGGGCAGCATCAAAAGGAAGATGGACGGACCCAAAAACACTAGGAGAGCAAGTACGAAGGGAGAAATAGAGCTTAGAAATACCAGTACAAGCTCGAAGTAGAAGCAACTCATACTGCGGGTCCTCAATCCTCGCAACCAAGTCCATTAGCTCAATGGTCTTACTTACTCTCCTCGCCATAATCTCACTGCCAAAACCAGGGCAAGTACTGACAGGTCCACCCAAAACTGTAACACCCCACCTCCAAAGTATCCCCCACAATGGTGCCATCATCCAAGTACCATGCCTGCATAGTGAGGTCAAATGTGTCCCGGATTTTGCAGACTAAGAGATGCAAAACCAAAGCGAAAAGCAACGGACCCAAATGATCACCCTGCTGGACACCTGTTAGAAATATCGGTATATTTCATTAAGAAAAATTCGGATTATAACGAAATTATGAAATATGAAATTATGAGTCATAAACGATATGTATAAACAAAAGAATAGAGATTAGAATTAACCTCCGGTCCTAGCAATTTGGCCTAAGAAGAAATATCGAGATCGATATGTTGGGAAATGTGTCCTCAACAATAGTGCGATCATATGATTTAAATATCATTATTAAAATCTCATTTTAAAGAATACCATTGGGAAGTATTTATACTGTCAACTGGTCAACATATATCGGTAATGATTGGCTGACTAGAGTTTGACATTACTGTCGTGTGACGGTGGTGATCAGTTGACCCCCTAGGTCATACCTATAGGGCAACACTCTTAATTGATTATTTAATTAATCGTATAACGTTACGAGTTAATTAAATTACTTGAAAAATTGACGGACGATTTTGGATGTAATATTTACGTATCTCATTAAAATGAGATATGGTCTGAGTAATCGAATTGTATCATTACTCAGATGAAATTATTGTTTAAGGAAACAATTGAATTTGAATAAATTATTATAAATGCGATTTATAAATTGGTAAAATATTTTGGTACAAGTAATTATGAATTACTAAGTCGATTTTTGTATGTGACGTATTTTTAATAATACGTTGATTTTTAATATGTTAAAAATACATAACAATTTTATGTTACATTTGACATGTGACATATTGACAATTGACAAAAATATTATGGAATCCATGTTATCCTTTTGTGCCGAAATAAGGAGGAGAATTAGACTAAAAATTGTTTGATTATGTTAATGGAAAACATAATTATGAAAATCTATTGCTAGCCATGCACACCTACATATTCTTGTGAAGGTAACCATGGGCATGCATTGGCTCTCCTTTTCCCTCCACTCCCACCGGTTTTGGGGAAGACAAAATCCTAGTGATTTTTTCTTATTTTGCCTATTATTCACTTTGACAAGATTATGTGAATATTTATTCATTCATGTAAAAAATAAGAGTTTTTAGAAAGAGAAAATCCTCTATAATCCCTCTTCTCCTACCCGGTTTTAGGAGCCAAGAACCAACCATTTTTGGTTCAATTTTTCACAAGATTAACATTATACTAGTTCATATAATATTGATCTTATTAAGAGTTAGCTTTGGGTATAATTCCTAAGGAGAGATCCTACACTTGGATCTTGTTTCTTCCATTAAAGGAAAGCTCAAGAACAAAAGAAAATGAGATTTCTTTTGTGCCCATAAAACCGAAATACCCATTGTAAGAAGACGATTTCTTCTCTATTTTGTTTATTTGTTTGCATGCATAAAATCCACATTTAATTTTATGACAAATTAATTTAAACATATATGAGTATGTTAGTATGTATATAGATCTACATTCCTTCAATTGGTATCAGAGCCACGGTTGTTTGCATGCAAATCGGTTAAAAGTTTTTCCGAGTTATAAGAATAACATATAAAACTTGTAAAATTTGTGTTATTATGATATATCACGAAATTAATCCATGCATGTTAATATTTCTGGTCCTAAAATGTTTTAGGATATTTTGGTTAATTTTACGGATTTTTATTGTTCATATAATACAATAATGGCATTTAAATATGATTTTATGAGTAAAAATGTCATTTTCGGTCTAAAATTAGCTATACTTCGAATTTTCCATTGATTTTTGGATATGTTGTCACATATTTTATTTTGAAATAACCTGTAAATTTTCATAATTTTTGGACTTGTTATGCTCGAAAAATGGATTTTTCATTATTAAATTCGGATTTAGGTGAAAAATAGGTTAATATGAGTTAAATTTCGAATCTGGTCATAGAAAATTAATATGTTGTCACATGCAATTTTACAAGATGTGTGTAAAATAATTGGCTATAAAGAAGTCTTTTTGCATGATTTATGAATTTTTGAAGAAAAATAGCATAAATAGTGACATTATTAGTGAAAATTTAATAAAACATAATCTATGACTTAGGAAAAACGTCTAATGTTGCATTTTATCATATTTTTCAGATCTAAAATTTAAAAGTTAATGAATATAATTTTTCCATGTTTTTATGATTATTTTATTAAAAATCGATAAACCGCAACATTGTTTTTCCGGAAAATTTTCGAAATTTTTAACCTAAGATTTTGAACATTATGAGTGTCATGGTAATTTTCCAGAATGTTCATGAGTTTAAATTTCAAATTTCGAATTTATTTGAAATTTTCTGATTTATTTGAAGTTTATAGCTTATTTTTGTAATTTTTGGTCCATTTATGAACAATTTTATAAAATATGGGTTAATTATGGTCAAATTATTAGTGAAGACTAAATTTTGAGTCCTAAGAGGTTAGGGTAATTAACTTATGCATAAATATGAGTTTATGTATTTTTGTGATTATAAAAATGTTAAAATCACGCAAATCCGTAAAAACCGAGTAATATACGATATTGGCTAATTAAAGGCGATTTAGCATAAAATTGAGCATGTTCATACATATTATAATGCTGCATTTTTCTTTATGATTGTCATAATTTTAATTTATGTAATTTTGAATTATGTAAATTTTACTTAGTATGGCCTTAGATTTTAATTGATATTGCCCGAAATGTATGGGAATATCGATTCGGTTGTAATTTTATTGTGATCTCGTATCACCGTTTTGTAATTTAATAGATTTATTTTATTTTAGTTACAAATGTATAATAGGAAATTATGTAATTTATTATGTAATTTTATTCATTCCGGAGTTCCCAAAGACGGATTTCTTCAAGAATGGCGATACATAAAGACGATGTTACCTCGAGATGCGTGCCACAACCGAAGTTCAAGGGACCAATGGAGTTGGTTTCCGAATATGTAATAGTTAAATAGTTTTTTATTTTAGGAAAGGCCATACTAGGATTTATTTATCTTTATGCTTGCATTTTATTTTATGTCACATGCATCGCTAAATCGCCATAACTAAAACCTGCATCCTTATTTTATCGAGTTTATCGACCGTGTCAATTCGAATTATCGTAGTTCACCGCTTTAGTTCACTTCAAACTTGATAGATAATAAATTGACATGACCTCTCGCTAAAACAATTAATTGAGACATAGCCTTACCAAATAGTAGAAACCATGAAAACCTATTTCGCGAGGGAGTGCGCTCGGCCCCACCGGGGTACAAACCTTGTTACGTAGGGGAAGTGGGTGATGAATGTTTATCCACCGAATTCATGTTGATGAGGGTTGCATCGGCTACCCCGTGCCCAAGTTGATGTGGGTTTGGATAATGGACACATTTATTCGAAATTTGGATTGAACTCAACAAAAGTTATTGATAAGGGTTGCATCGGCTACCCCGTGCCCTTGTTGATGTGTTTTGGGCTATAGATAAACATTAGAGTAATTTTATCGACCAAGAGTTCTAAAAGTAGAATCGATTAAAAGGTTAATCCACCAAGTTATATTGATAAAGGTTGCATCGGCTACCCCGTGCCTAAGTTGATATGAATTTGGGTCTTGGAATCATTTATCATAGTTGGGTAGAGGTCACTATGTAAATGCTATACTTGTTTTTCAAGTATTAATAAAACGATAAATGTTAAGTTTTCCACTATTCCGTTTTTTATATTGTTCTATTTCTTTACCACAATTCATATACGATATCATTTCGATTTTTTATTCATATCTCCATTAAAACATCGTAACTAAAGACAAATATGAATTTGCTTCTAAAACCTCAAATGAACCATTGCTAATGATCTCTTGCAAAGAGTATAGATTAAAGTTATTCATTATCAAACAGGTTTTTGATTCTTGACTAACACATCTACTTACAATGGATTGTTATTCATATACTTAATTGAATTAAGTACCTTGAAGCGATAAATTGTTTTGGTGATTAGATTTTCAGAATTCGTAATTGACCAAAATAACGCAACCACTTCAATGAAAGTTTTAAGACTAAAACGAACAAATGAAGAGTAATCTTCATGAATTCAATTTTGCTTCTCAAAGCAAAGACTCATTGTAATAAGTGGGAGCATTCTCTTAAACCGTTAAGATGAGGACGAGGTTCAAGAAGTAAAGATAATAATGGAATTGATACAAGGTAATGTTAAAGGTAAAGTTGTTGAGAATGACGATACTAAACCTATCAATCCCGACCGATAAAGTTTCCATTGTCTTAAATGTTGGACACGAGAAGGAAACTACCCCAAATTATTGAAGAATCAACAAGTTAGTTGTGGGACATCTAATGGGATCTTCTTCTTTAAATGTTTATTTGATTAAACATAAATTTTGCTAGTATTACTTCGTCAATATTAGAAACCAGTGGAGGTTTTCATCATTGTACTTGATACATAGGATGATTAGAATATGACGACTAGCAACAATAATGTCGAGAGATAGAGTAATTGTGTACTCAATCTAGTTTTTGGATTTAAAGTTGTACTTAATTGTCACTATTAAGTGCATAAACTCTAAATAAGAATATAAACTTGTTAAGATACAAAAAGGGTTTTCACTTTTGTGACCCTATACACAACGATTTGATGTATGGCTAGCCCATTATCAAGGTGATTATATTCTAAAACAAACTAGAATGATATATCATGTAGATGATGTAAGATTCAAATTGGTATCCCAAGATTAAACCTTAAATTTTGGAATGATGAACGCAAAGAGTTATCGAGTACTCTTGAAACCATTAGATTGTTAATGGTATATGCGTATCTTGTATTCAAAACAAGATGTCTCGTGCCTTTTGGTTGAAAAGGAGATCGAGGTTGTAAATCATTGATCCAAAATAGGTTGATCATTTTCTTTTACCAACGATTTAAGTTGACGCTAATGTGTTCACTTAATAAGGTAAATAGAGAAATCTTTGAAGAATTTCAAAGAATTCAAGGAATCACGATTTAAGTCGTGATGGGATTATCAAAGTGAAGACTTTGATATAAGCCAAAGGAAATGTGATAGAGTATCACAAGTTAATATCTCTTAGCACGCATTATGGAATAATGTGTGATTAGATAAGAAATCAAACGCTATTCGATATGGTTTGAACTCAAATCAAGTTACTTTGAGTTACTTGATCCTTTTGGGGATTTTATCATTTTTGTCTAAATTATTTTTCCACTAAATCGAATCATATGAGATATGAAATGGTAAGGGTACCATGTTTGTAAGTTTTCACAAGAAATAAATGCTCATTTTTCCCTTTTCAATTATCACGAGTACGATGGGTTTGCGGCTCGTGAAGCTGTCTTACTAAAATACAAGTTTATTTCTAGAAGACAGAGTGGGAGAAATTATTCAAGAGCCACAAAGAATGCCACAAAGAATGTTATGTCACAAGAAACTGGTCTCTCTTGGCTACATGAGACATTTTGTGTAAGACGTTGGTTCTTTAAAACCTAGGAGGTTAAATTCGTCACTTGTTAAAAATGATGAATTCATGCTACTTTTAAGAAAGTAAAGAGCTTATAACTGACAAAAGAAATTGTTTGATTCAAGTTGATTACTTCTAGAAAGTAATGAACATATGACTTACATAAGAGTGTTTAAGTCACAACTCAATTCAAGGCTTAGAGCCATGAAAATCCGAAACATAAGGGCTTGATTAGTGACAAAGGGTTTTGCACTAATAAAGAGATATTTCAAAGCAAGATTGGTTGCAAAGGGTTTTGCACTAATTGAAATGATTAAGTCTATTTGGATCTTCTTAGGGATTGTGTTTCATTATGAGGATATGCATACAGCAAGTGAATCTAGAACCCACTTCTTCAATAGAAGGAATGTATTCAATACATGTCATGAGTTTAGTAGATTCTTGCAATTCTAAGATAATGTGAAACTTAAGAGAGGGTCTTAAGTATGACATCAATGAGTTGGAATCAACATTTTGATCATGTGGTAAAACATTTCTCGATAAGTCGAGAAGTTGTGTTTATACATGAAGTTTAGTGGGAGTTACGAAAATTTTAATTAGTCCGATATGTGGATGACATATTGATCATTGAGAATGATTTAAAACTTTTGGAGTATTTTAATACATCTTGAATATCCGGATTTATGAAGATAAATCCACATGATATTAGCGTCAGTAAGAAGTCTTATGTTGATAAGATTCATGACTAGTTCAATTAAATTGAACATATTTGATTGATTTCATTTGTTTCCGCTGCCGAATCAATTAAAAGAAATGATGTATAGCACTTCATATGCTTTGAGTATGATGAATTGTTTCCAAAATTGAATTTTAAGTAATCTTTGCCAAATTAGCCATAAAGATTACCCTTAAGTGCTTGCAGAAGCATTAAGGCTATGATGCAAAGTGTTTATGATGCAATTTTGTGTAAGGGTGTTACACAAGTGACAATTGACAATTGAGATTGCGCATGGTTTCCGACAAAACCATAATCAAAACACATTAAGATGGTTAAGATACCATTGTGGCAATGTTAATTAAGAAGTAGATTTTCTAGAATCGTTCTAGGCAATAAAGAACAATGAGAGATATTTATAACGGAAATTGAGTACACTTGCGATCATGAGATGTGCGAGAAGGATGAGTCCCGCCCACTGTGAAAACAGTGGGAGCTATTCTTAGGCTAGAGGGCCTATGTCTTGATTGGATCTCGACACGTACTCAGAAAATTTTGTAATGCAAATGTATACATTACAAAGGAAAACGAGTATGTAGTAAGGTTGAGTAAGGAACAAGAAATTGATAAAACCTACTAACCAAAGCCTTCTCAAAGGCTAAACATGATGAGTCATGTCATTTCAATTGAATTGAAATGAACAAACTACATACAAGATCAAATTAGATTATAGAACATGAAATAGTAATCAGGCATTGACTATTCATGTGTGATAATCGCATTTGTCGTTCGAGTTTTATTTTAAAACTCTTTTATTATACTTTGTTACATCCAAACGGGTTGTAGAGACAATTGAACCCCGTTAAAGTGAACACGGATTAGCATAGTATTCGCCCATAGTCACTTGTATGAGGTGACGTCTCGAAGTGACTAGAGTGTGATGCGATTGATGGCAAGTTCAAGTGCCATACAGTCATGTGAGATGACTAGTCGATCACATAGGCAGATTGTTAGGAACACCTTGTCGGGCCTTATGACCGCTTATAGAGTTCTGGCAAATTTATATAGCCTGGTCGTGGCGAGAGTTACTATAGTATTCTAATGAGTCGATTCTTTTGACTAAAGACTATTCACCTAAGATGGCACAGTTTCAGATTACTTTGATTTGTGTTACTACGACCTTCGTAAATGGGGTCAAATGGGCATATTTTGGGTTATGATGGATGTGGCTAGTCGAAGGGAATGAGTGCGATAGGAATTGTCCATCCCCTTGTCAGGGTTAAAACAATATCTCAAGGCCACTCGAGGAGTAATGAACTGGAAATGCGTGGCCACGCTCGGAAAGTATCTATGATAGATAAGTCCGGTCAATCAGTTATTCTCCAGATCGAGGAAACCACTCTCGATATGATCACTTGCAAGTACGACCTGAAAGACACCTTGCATTGAGTGGGAGATAGTAATAGGACAAGAGAATTGGTGACGCACACTTGTCGAGGACAAGTGGGAGATTGTTGGGAAATGTGTCCTCAACAATAGTGCGATCATATGATTTAAATATCATTATTAAAATCTCATTTTAAAGAATACCATTGGGAAGTATTTATATCACAAACTGGTCAACATATATCGGTAATGATTGGCTGACTAGAGTTTGACATTACTGTCGTGTGACGGTGGTGATCAGTTGACCCCCTAGGTCATACCTATAGGGCAACACTCTTAATTGATTATTTAATTAATCGTATAACGTTACGAGTTAATTAAATTACTTGAAAAATTGACGGACGATTTTGGATGTAATATTTGCGTATCTCATTAAAATGAGATATGGTCTGAGTAATCGAATTGTATCATTACTCAGATGAAATTATTGTTTAAGGAAACAATTGAATTTGAATAAATTATTATAAATGCGATTTATAAATTGGTAAAATATTTTGGTACAAGTAATTATGAATTACTAAGTCGATTTTTGTATGTGACGTATTTTTAATAATACGTTGATTTTTAATATGTTAAAAATACATAACAATTTTATGTTACATTTGACATGTGACATATTGACAATTGACAAAAATAATATGGAATCCATGTTATCCTTTTGTGCCGAAATAAGGAGGAGAATTAGACTAAAAAATGTTTGATTATGTTAATGGAAAACATAATTATGAAAATCTATTGCTAGCCATGCACACCTACATATTCTTGTGAAGGTAACCATGGGCATGCATTGGCTCTCCTTTTCCCTCCACTCCCACCGGTTTTGGGGAAGACAAAATCCTAGTGATTTTTTCTTATTTTGCCTATTATTCACTTTGACAAGATTATGTGAATATTTATTCATTCATCTAAAAAATAAGAGTTTTTAGAAAGAGAAAATCCTCTATAATCCCTCTTCTCCTACCCGGTTTTAGGAGCCAAGAACCAACCATTTTTGGTTCAATTTTTCACAAGATTAACATTATACTAGTTCATATAATATTGATCTTATTAAGAGTTAGCTTTGGGTATAATTCCTAAGGAGAGATCCTACACTTGGATCTTGTTTCTTCCATTAAAGGAAAGCTCAAGAACAAAAGAAAAGGAGATTTCTTTTGTGCCCATAAAACCGAAATACCCATTGTAAGAAGACGATTTCTTCTCTATTTTGTTTATTTGTTTGCATGCATAAAATCCACATTTAATTTTATGACAAATTAATTTTAACATATATGAGTATGTTAGTATTTATATAGATCTACATTTCCTTCACGATATTCTCCTAATCGTTGCACCCAAGATGCTCCGACAAATGCCTATTTCTAGCTAGAAAGAGAACCCTAATTCCTAATTATTTTTAGGGTTTTTTTGTGATGAGAGTGTATTAGGAAAAAATTAGAAATAAAATGATCCTCCCTCGTGCAAAAGGAGGAAAAAAGGGGGGAAGATTTTTTCTTATTTTTTTTTCCTTAAACCGTGTAACAACCAAAATAAGGAGAAAATCTTCTTATTTTAGGTTATTATAATATTGTATAAAATGTGTATTATTATCAATTGTCACTTATGTCGTCACGTATTAATAAGTCCACACACAACAGTTTGTAGTCTATTTATTAATACAGGTCTGTCATCATTTATTATGACAATTTCGTATAATATATACATTAACTATAAATATCGCATATTTATAATTTGCTAATTAAATATAACCATTTATGTTTAATTACGAGTTAACATCTTAATTCATTTAAGCTAACATTATATACATTAATTAAATATAACAGTTTATATTCAATTTACGAATTAACAATTAATTCGTCTCAGCTGATATTATTTAATTGTATTAAATAATCGACTCATCATCACATTGACTAACCTTTTAGTCAAATACATGGACTAACCTTTTAGTCTTATAAGGTATCAATGTGATTATATTTTCATATAATCACATCTCTCAAACACATCCTTTAGGTGTGACTTTTAGGGACCAGTTGATCACCGCCATCAGTATGATAATAACGTCAAACTTCTAGTAAGCCAACCGTTATTAGTAAACGTTAATCAACTGATAAAATACTAAGTATACCCTATGAACCTATAAGAGATTTATACACGTTATCACACTAACTGTGGAGGACACTAGCTCCAACAACACCCTGACAAGACCACAAGCAATGCTCCCCATAAAAAAGACGGGCAGGGCTGGAATAAGAAAACTCCACCTAACGGGAAAGAACCGGGAAACGTTGGCGGACTTCCTAAAGCATGGTTCCCCTTCTTGGAGTTGGTCATGCTGAACCTTTCAAGAATCTTATCTAAATAAGACTACTGACTCAGTGATAACATCCGTCGTGATCTATCTCGATAGATACGGATTCCCAATATGCGTTGTGCCTCACCCAGATCTTTCATCTGGAAATGGTTCTTCAACTATCCTTTTACCGAAGATAAGAGAGGAATGTCATTCCCAATCAAGAGTATGTCATCGACATACAATATCAAGAAAACAATCTTGCTCCCACTCGACTTGACATATAAGCATGGTTCCTCGAGCGATCGAGTGAAACCATACTCTTTTATCACCTGGTCGAAACGATGATTCCAACTCCGAGAAGCTTGCTTAAGTCCATAAATGGAACGTTTAAGCTTGCACACATTCTTAGGATTTTCAGGATCTATGAAACCTTCGGGTTGTACCATGTACAATTCTTCTTCCAAATAACCGTTTAAGAAGGCGGTTTTCACATCCATCTGCCATATTTCATAGTCATGAAAAGCGGCAATCGCTAAGATTATCCAAATGGAACGCAGCATAACTACGGGTGCAAAAATTTCATCATAATGCAATCCGTGCACTTGAGTGAAACCTTTTGCCACTAGTCGTGCCTTATAGGTATCTGGTTGCCCATCTACATAATGCTTTATTTTGTAAAGCCATTTGCACTGAAGAGGTCGTACCTTGTTAGGTAAATAAAAAAGATCCCATACGTCATTCTCATACATGGAGTCCAACTCGGATTGCATGGCTTCAAGCCATAGCTTAGAGTCGGAACAGGTCATGGCACCTTTATAGGTAGCGGGTTCATTACTCTCTAGGAGCAAAACGTCATTTTCCTCGACCATACCAATGTATCTGTCTGGAGGATTAGAGACTCTACCCGACCTCCTAGGTTCCTGAGGAATATTAACCGTATCATAAGTTGAAGGAACATCTTCCTCCATCTGTTCCTCGGTTGTTGGTTGTTGAATCTCCGAAAGCTCGCAGGTTCTATTACTTGACTTGTTCTCGAGAAGTTCTTTCTCCAAGAACTTTGCACTAGCCGCAACAAAAACTCGATGTTCGGTAGGCGAATAGAATTAATGACCAAAAATTCCTTTTGGATAACCAATAAAGTATGTCTTGACCGATCGGGGGCCGAGCTTATCCTCGTGTCTCTACTTGACATAAGCCTCGCAGCCCCAAACCCGAATAAAGGACAAGTTAGGGACCGTTCCCTTCCATATTTCATACGGAGTCTTGTCGACAGCTTTAGACGGGCTTCGGTTAAGTATAAGAGCAACTGACAAAAGAGCAAAACCCCATAATGAATCAGGTACTACCGTGTGACTCATCATGGATCGAACCATATCAAGTAGTGTTCGATTTCTCCGTTCGGACACACCATTTAATTGAGGTGTTCCAGGTGGAGTTAACTGTAAAACTATTCCACAGTCTTTAAGGTGTTGATCAAACTCATTTGAAAGATATTCGCCACCACGATCTGAACGGAGTGCTTTAACCTTTCTTCCCAGTTGGTTCTCAACCTTATTCTGGTATTCCTTGAATTTTTCAAAAGACTCACTTTTATGCTTCATTAAGTAGACATATCCGTATCTACTCAAATCATCCGTGAAAGTGATAAAATATCTATAGCCATTGTAACACCCCCATACTCCAAGTGCCTTACCAGGACCACTCAGGTATGAAGACATTACCATCTCGGTTGCCCGAGGTATGATAATCAAATAAACAATGAAGAAACAACGTTTAATTATAAATACTTAGCGAAGAAGTACAATCCTCAAAACCAAACTGAAAGTACAATACATGTTCTCAAACTGACTGTTCTAACTGAAATGTAAATAACTAATAAGCTACAACGGAAGACTACTATCATCATGTCGTGGCCATCCCAGCTATCCCAGTACTCATCTCAATACCTGCTCAATATCTGCTCACCATCCCCGAATGGATCACCGCAGGTTTACACAACAACACCGGGTCAGTACTAATCACACAATTCAATATATAATAACAATAAGGCAAACAGACAGCTTAACTGCCACACACACGCAATCACGCCAAATCCAATCATCTCAATCACCGATCGTCCACTTTGGACCCACCCGCGCCGATGGGGGACCGCAGCCGTACCCACCAAATCCCCACTCCACATAGTGAGCGATAACCATGTCCATTAATGTGCACATCCCTTCTGTGGCGGGTTCCACAGAAGGCGAAACTAGGGCGTGAAGTCACTCCCGCAAGTGACCCCACTCAGCCGAGGCCACGCCTCGCGAACCATCAACAACGATCACAACCACAATCACAATACAATTATTATATCAAACAACCAAATACAATACATCAACCAATATCCCATTATGGGACTAATACGAGTAGGAAATCCTACCTAGTAAGCACACAATCGACGGTCTCTCTTCTTTGAATCAAAAAGCCTCCTCTATGAACCCTCCTCCTATCATACAACACATAAAGGCTACCAAATCACATACTACACATAAACCCCCAAATCTCTAAATTAGGGTTTAACCAATTCAAAGGAAAGATAATAAAAAGGGTACATAGATCTTACCCTCGACGCAAAGAACTCAACGGTATATTCAACGACAAGAACTGACCGTCCGAACTCCGGGAATTGCTAATTATGCGATTAGGATGAAGAACTTGTTTGCTTTCTCTCTTAAACAGTAATTTAGGTTTTGCAAAAGTGATTTAGAATAATGACGACAAAGCTTATATACCTTAATCGCATATTTAACAAAACCCGAGAAAATTCTCCGTAAAACCGGCTACTCGATCGAGTACCCAAGGATACTCGATCGAGTACCCCCCTACTCGATCGAGTACCCCAGCTACTCGATCGAGTACCCAACAGGTCAGAAACATTTCCAAAACGCAACTTACCCTTACTCGACAGAGTAAGGCCTACTCGATAGAGTACCCCAAGACTTATAAATACGGAGTATTACAGTCTTCCCTCCTTAAAAGGAACTTCGTCCCCCGGTTCAAACCACTACTAAACAAAGGTACTCCCACAACATTCCCGACTCAACAATCAAACAAAATTCAACATAAAACATGATACTAACCCAACTCATCCCGACAAACATACCGACACAACATATAAAAGGGGTATAACACTCTTAAAAACTATTCGCGATCATCTCCTACCCCCCCTAAAAGAAACAAGGTTACGTCTCCGTAACCATACATACCTAATCAAAAAGGAAAGGGTAACGCTCTTTCATAGCCTCCTCTGGCTCCCATATAGCTTCCTCGGTCTCGTGGTTAGACCAAAGGATCTTAAGCAAAACTGTCTCACCACTCCTAGTCTTTCTAACCTTTCGGTCTAGAATCTGCTTAGGCACATCAAGATATGATAAGGACTCATCTAGCTCTAAGCTCTCTGCCTCTAACATATGTGACGGGTCACTCACATACTTCCGCAGCTGCGATACGTGAAACACATTGTGTACTCTCTCTAACGCAGCAGGTAAAGCCAGACGATAAGCAACCTCTCCAACTCGCTCTAAGATCTCATAAGGACCGATGAACTTCTGACTTAGCTTACCTTTCTTCCCAAATCTCATAACCCCACGCATAGGAGACACTTTCAGAAGAACCTTATCCCCAACCTGAAACTCTATATCCCGGCGATGTGGATCTGCATAACTCTTTTGTCGATCCTGAGCTGCTCTCATCCTTTCCTTGATCATTTTAATCTGTTCCACCATCTCATGCACCATCTCTGGTCCCAAAACCACTGCTTCAGCACTATCGTCCCAACAGATTGGACTCTTACATCTTCTCCCATACAAAGCCTCAAACGATGCCATACCAATACTCGTGTGATAGCTGTTATTGTAAGAAAATTCTATCAAGTCCAACCTCTGCTCCCAGCTACCACCAAAATCCATCACACAAGCTCGCAACATATCCTCAAGAGTCTGGATTGTTCTCTCAGTCTGCCCGTCTGTCGCAGGATGAAATGCTGTACTCATCTTCAAAGTTGTTCCCAATGATTCCTGCAACTCCTTCCAAAACCTCGATATAAACCTCGCATCTCTGTCAGACACTATGTCCTTAGGGACTCCATGTATCTTAAGCACGTTCTTTCGATAGGCCATAGCCAATTGTGCCTTAGTCCATGTATCTTTCATTGGAACAAAGTGAGCTGACTTGGTCAGTCGATCCACTATTACCCAAATCATGTTGTTACCTTGTTGACTCTTTGGCAAACCCACAATGAAATCCATGGAAATGGATTCCCACTTCCACTCAGGTACCTCTAAAGACTGAATCTTACCTTGAGGTCGTCGCTGTTCCCCTTTAACTCTCTGGCATGTCAAACAACGGGATACAAACTCAGCTGTCTCTTTCTTCATTCCAGGCCACCAAAACATTTTCTTCAAATCCTTATATATCTTGTCTCCACCTGGATGAACTGAATATGGTGTGCAATGCGCCTCTGTCATGATAGTCTTTTTCAACTCCTCATCATTAGGAACACACCACCTACCGTCAAACCTCAAACTACCATCTGTATGAATAGAAAAGCGGGACACTGTCCCTTTCTCTACTCCAGCTCTCCACTCAACTATCTGAGGATCCAAAGCCTGCTTACCTCGAATATCATCATAAAACTCAAGCTGTACTGTCATATCACCCATGGCATCTCCTTTCTGCATCATATGTAAACCAAAGCTCGCTACCTCATCCCTCAGCCTCATCAAGGATAGAGAGTCAGTACACGAGAATGTACACTCTTCCTACTCAAAGCATCAAAGAACAACATTGGCCTTCCCTTCATGGTAGATGATTTCCATGTCATAATCGCCAATCAGCTCCATCCACCTCCTCTGTCTCATGTTCAACTTCTTCTGCGTGAAGATGTACTTGAGACTCTTGTGATCAGAAAATACCTTAAAGATTGCTCCATAAAGGTAATGTCTCCAAATCTTGAGAGCAAACACCACTGCACCCAACTCTAGATCATGAGTAGGGTAGTTCTCCTCATAAGGCTTCAATTGCCTAGAAGCATAGGCAATCACTTTACCATTCTGCATCAACACACATCCCAGCCCATTCTTTGAGGCATCTGTATAAACCTCAAAGTTCTCGGTCCCTTCGGGCAATGCTAAGACAGGAGCCGTGGTCAAACGCTCCTTTAATGTTTGGAATGCCGTCTCACAACTCTCATCCCAACGAAACCTGTTCTCTTTCCTCATCAACGCTGTCATAGGTCTAGCTATCTTGGAGAAATCCTTCACGAACCGTCTGTAGTATCCAGCTAAACCCAAGAAACTCCTAACCTCGGCAACATTCTTCGGTGCTTCCTACTTTGTCACTGCCTCTATCTTCGCCGGATCCACAGCTACCCCATCTTTAGAGATTACATGCCCCAGAAAAGCAACTTTCTCTAACCAGAACTCACACTTGGATAGCTTAGCATACGACTCATGATCCCTCAAAGTTTGCAACACGATCCTCAGATGCTCCTCATGCTCCTCCTTAGTCTTGGAGTAGACTAAGATGTCATCGATAAATACCACTACAAACTGGTCCAAGAACTGTCTGAAGATTCTATTCATCAAATCCATAAACACTGCCGGCGCATTAGACAACCCAAATGGCATCACCACATACTCATAATGGCCATACCTCGACGTGAAAGCTGTCTTTGGTATGTCCACCTCTCTAATCTTCACCTGATGGTACCCCGACCTCAAATCAATCTTAGAAAAGACTGATGCACCACTCAACTGATCAAACAGCTCATCTATCCTTGGCAAAGGATACTTGTTCTTTATCGTCACTCGGTTCAGCTCCTTGTAATCTATGCATAACCTCAAACTCCCATCTTTCTTCTTCACGAAAAGAACTGGTGCTCCCCACGGCGATACACTTGGTCTAATGTATCCCTTCTCTATCAAATCATCCAACTGCTTCCTAAGCTCCTCCATCTCCTTAGGACCCATACGGTACGGTGCCTTAGAGATCGGCCCCGTCCCTGGCTTCAACTCAACGGTGAAATCTATCTCCCTCTTCGGTGGCAACCCCGGAATCTCCTCTGGAAAAACATCTGCAAACTCTCCAACCACTGGTATCTCATCGACTGTCGGACTCTCTATTCGGTCATCTCTCACATGGCACAAGATCAAAGGACATCCCTTCCTCAGATAAGACTTCAAGGTGACAGCTGCAATCAACTTAACTTTGGGTTTGACTAGAAACCCACGATAAGACACACTAACACCCTTAGGACCTCTTAAAGACACTTTCTTTTGATGACAGTCTATCTTAGCTTTATACTTTCCTAACCAATCCATCCCGACTATCATCTCAAAACCGTCAAAAGGAAACTCCAGCAAGTCTACAGGTAGATCAACTTGCCCCACTATCATAGATACATCTCTAAACAATCTCCCACATGATACAGACTCACCCGAAGGTATAAAAACTTGCTCACTAACAGACTCATATACCCTCAGACCCAACTGTTTAACATGACTTGAAGACACAAACGACTGAGAAGCCCCCGAATCAAACAAAACAAAGGTAGGAATACCATTAACAAGGAATGTACCGGTGATAACGTGCGCATCTTCCTCAGCTGCTTTCTTCTCCATCATGAATAACTTGCCACTGGTCTTCTGCCCACCTCCCTGGACAGTACTGGCTGATGTGGTCGGCTTAGCACCCGACCCTTGATTGTTGTTGTTGTTCGTTGGTGGTTTCTGATAAGAATTACCGCCGTTGCGGTTGCCTCCACTCTGGTAACTCTGACCTCCCCGGTTTGGCCATGATGCGGCCGGTGCATTGTTCGCGTAGCTCGCGCAGTCTCTCGGAAAGATCCCGGTGCACTTGTGCACTCATGTCTCTTGTGGCCTACACCACCACAGCTATAGCAGGTCACTCCCCAACTATTACTCACACTTCCACGGCCACGCCCAAAGGAAGCCCCAGCACTGAACCCTGACCCAGAAGAAAATCCCTTAGACTGATTGTGGTTGCCTTTCTTGTGATTAGATTGGCCACCACCCTCGCTCTCAGACTTCCTCTTCTCACCACCTAACCTCTCCTGAGCCATCTCCACCAACCTCTCAGCTCTCCCAGCTCTCTCATAAGCTTCCTTAACATCGGTAAGGACTCCCACGGTAACTTGTCCATAATCTTAGGGGTCAACCCCTCTCAAACCTCAACGCCGGTTCTCCTCACTCAAACCCATATCCTCGATACCTAGACTTCTCATTGAACCGTCTCGTAGTACTCGGCTACAGACATCTCAAATGATCATCTTAAAACTGTCAAACTCTTCCCTCAACTTACTCCTCACATGTTCCGGTACAAACTCCTTCCTCACAGCCCTACGAAACTCCTCCCAAGGTATAGCAGATAACCCTTGGTTTGTATATATCTCCTTGGCACTCACTTTCACCGTATTCCACCACTTGCCACCGCCTCCCTCGGATAGAACGCAGCTGTTCCACTCTCATCTCATCGGACAAGAACCAAATCTAATATGTTCTCCATCTCTCTCAGCCAACTATCAAGAAGATTAGGCTCCCCAACTCCCTTATATTCTTTCGGGTTAAACCTCGCTATATAGAGGCTGATTTTAGAGTGATCAACCTCCTTCTCCTTATCTTTATTCTTATCCTCATTCACTTTCTTTAGGGTCTCAGTAAGAGCATCCTGATGCTCTAACATCTTAACAATGTCATCCATGGTCATAAGCTCAGCTCTCGCATACAAAGCAGTCTTCTTGGGCGGCATCTTGAAACTATACATATATAAGAAAGGGTAGATATGAACACACGTACTAAACTTCAAAACACGAAAACACGCCACCCAGAACCTACTCGATCGAGTGCCCAAACATACTCGATCGAGAAACGGGCTACTCGATCGAGTACCCAAACATCAGACCCTAAACAGACCTTCTGACCTCTAACATACTCGACCGAGTAGCTAGGCTACTCGATCGAGTACCCCTAGTTACTCGATCGAGTGCCCTAAAACTCGATTCTGGATTCAAAACCGTCAAAAACCCACCCGATCGAGTCAGTCCCACTCGATCGAGTCATGCCAATTCATAAAAGCTACCCGCATGTTACGTCATATGCTAACATGCTAAACTTATAAACCACATTATATCATAATAAACATGCTACGCATCTTTTCTACTATCTACGAGATCATTTCATCATGCTATTAAATGCCACGTTGTAAAACATTCAACATGCTATCATTCCATCAACAGTTTCCACATATTTCATTAACCTTTAACATTCTCAACCTTCAACTTCGAACATCCAACAATTAACACATTTCATCACATTCTTACACAAGTTAACCAAACACACATACGACTCGACAAACACTCCCCCCATGTGACCGGTTCAAAGTTGTAGGGCGACCCCGCGACTTTAGGACGTCTCCCAAGCCTTTGCATTAGCTCCTACAACTTTTACCCCGGGTTCATTTTAATTGACTCCCTATGTTCATTAGGTTCATTGGTTACAGGTTTCAGGATCGTCGCTCTGAAACCATTTGTAACACCCCCATACTCCAAGTGCCTTACCAGGACCACTCAGGTATGAAGACATTACCATCTCGGTTGCCCGAGGTATGATAATCAAATAAACAATGAAGAAACAACGTTTAATTATAAATACTTAGCGAAGAAGTACAATCCTCAAAACCAAATCAAAGTACAATACATGTTCTCAAACTGATCGTTCTAACCGAAATGTAAATAACTAATAAGCTACAACGGAAGACTCCTATCATCATGTCGTGGCCATCCCAGCTATCCCAAGTACTCATCTCAATACCTGCTCAATATCTCGCTTACCATCCCCGAATGGATCACCGCAGTTTACACAACAACACCGGATCAGTACTAATCACACAATTCAATATATAATAACAATAAGGCAAACAGACACTTAATCGCCACACACACGCAATCACGCCAAATCCAATCATTTCAATCACCGATCGTCCACTGGACCAGCCACGCGATGGGGGACCGCAGCCGTACCCACCAAATCCCCGCTCCACATAGTGAGCGATAAACCTGTCCATTAATGTGCACATCCCCTTTCGTGGCGGGTTCCACGAAAGGCGAAACTAGGGCGTGAAGTCACTCCCGCAAGTGACCCCACTCAGCCGAGGCCACGCCTCGCGAACCATCAACAATGATCACAACCACAATCACAATACAATTATTATATCAAACAACCAAATACAATACATCAACCAATATCCCATTATGGGACTAATACTGAGTAGGAAATCCTACCTGGTAAGCACACAATCAGACGGTCTCTACTGCTGAATCAAAATGCCTCCTCTATGAACCCTCCTCCTATCATACAACACATAAAGGCTACCAAATCACATACTACACAAAAACCCCCAAATTTCTAAATTAGGGTTTAACCAATTCAAAGGAAAGACAATAAAAAGGGTACATAGATCTTACCCTCGATGCAAGGAACTCAACGGTATAATCAACGACAAGAACTGACCGTCCGAACTCCGGGAATTGCTAATTATGCGATTAGGATGAAGAACTTGTTTGCTTTCTCTCTTAAACAGTAATTTAGGTTTTGTAAAAGTGATTTAGAAAAATGACGACAAAGCTTATATACCTTAATCGCATATTTAACAAAACCCGAGAAAATTCTCCGTAAAACCGGCTACTCGATCGAGTGCCCAAGGATACTCGATCGAGTACCCCCCTACTCGATCGAGTACCCCAGCTACTCGATCGAGTACCCAACAGGTCAGAAACTTTTCCAAAACGCAACTTACCCTTACTCGACAGAGTAAGGCCTACTCGATAGAGTACCCCAAGACTTATAAATACAGAGTATTACTGCCATCTCTTGCGGTGATTGACATAGGTCCACAACATCAGTATGTATGAGTCCTAATAGGTCATTAGCGCGCATTCCAACACCTTTGAAGGAACTTCGAGTCATTTTGCCGATAAGACATGATTCACACGTGCCAAATGATGAGAAATCAAATGTGGAGATAGTCCCATTCTCAATGAGTTTCTTTACACGTTTTTCATTTATGTGTCCCATTCGACAATGCCATAGATAAGTTTGATCTTTGTCACCAACCTTTAATTTCTTATTATTCACATGTAATATATCTGTGGTTTGATCTAAGATATAAATTCCATTCATGGAAACTGCTTTGCCATAAACCATTTCATTAAAAGAGAAAATACAGCTATTGTCCTTTATTGAAAATGAAAAACCGTCTTTATCAAGTACGGAAACAGAAATAATATTCTTAGATAAACTGGGTACATAGTAACAGTTATATAAATATAACTCAAAACCACTCGGGAGCTGGATTACGTATGTTCCCATTGAGACTGCAGCAACTCTTGCTCCATTCCCTACTCGTAGGTCCACATCACCCTTTGCGAGGGGTGTGATGTTTTTTAGGCCCTGCAAATGATTACACAGATGAGAACCACAACCAGTATCAAGTACCCAAGTTCCGAAACTTGCATGGTTAATCTCAATCATATGAATATAAGATGACATACCAACAGGAGTGACGCGGCCTGCTTTTTGTCCTCACGGTACACGGGACAGTTCCTCCTCCAATGCCCAGTCTTGTGACAATGGTGGCACTCAACGTCACCACCCTTGCTCTTTGCCTTGCCTTGTGAGCCACTAGTCTCACCAGACCCACTCTTACCGTTTCCTGACTTCTTAAACTTTGGCTTTCCTACAGTTAGGTCGCCATGAGCTTTGCCCTTACCCTTATTCTTGTTGGAAATCATGAGAACATCTTGCTTCATGCTCCCACTCAATTTCATATCCTTCTCGGTCTGTACGAGAAGTGAGTGTAGCTCATGAGGACTTTTCTTCATGTCATTCATGTATCATGAAGTGAATTAAGCATACGGTCAATGACTATGCTCTCACTGATTTTGCAATCAAGTACCTCCAGTTTCTCGACATTCTCAATCATGTCAAGAATGTGTGGGCTAACCGGTTGGCCCTTCTGGAGTTTCGCCTCAACGAAGCGACAGGTATGCTCATTAGTAACGATTCTCGGTGCTTTTGAGAACTCATTAGTGAGCGTGGTGAAAATCTTGTTTGCACCTTGGGCAATGAAGCGTCTTTGCGAATTGGTTTCCATTGCGAAAATGAGTACGTTCTTTATCGCACCCGCTTCCATGACGAAGTCACTATAAGCAAGTGACTCGTTAGCTCTTGCATTGGGGCTTGGGTTTGGCGGTATTGGCTCAGTCAAGTACTTGAGCTTACCGTCATCAATGACAGCATTTCGTAATGATGCCTCCCAGTCCGCAAAGTTGGACCCGTCATTCTTCAGTCGTGTGGACTGATTCATGTGGTCCATGAAAGTTTTGAGCCAGGACTCGCGTGCAAGTGTGGCACTTGGCATAGGGATATCATTATTTCCAGCCATTTGTTGTAAGCAGTATTATCAATATAAAACGAATTCTACACTGCGAAAAGAAGAAGAAAAACATAATAAGCATACTCATCGTTATGATTTAAGTCTAATGCAAAACTGTTATAATGCGAAGACTCAAGCATTTATACAATTGACCTCCCTCAAGAATTATATAAATGATCCCAAGACTCAATTATCTGTAAATTGATAAGCCAACCTCTTGGCTAATTCTACTTTTAGAATTCTTGGTTGATAAATTTCTGTAAAATCTATCTATAGTCCATCATAATCTCGAGAAACTCTTCGGATTATAATGTTGAGGTTAAATAAGTCAACACAAACTACTTACCCAACGTAGAAGGGGTCATATGGAGAGTAAGGTCTTATATGCCTACCGACGAAGAAGGGATTCATAGTTGTTTGGCCTATAAAGACTAGTCTCAATTTTAGTTTTAGAGGAAGATCCCATCAACTTTATTTTAATACATTTTAAGTGAACTAATATCTAGCATGCGAGAATGAATAAACTAAGATGATGGCTTAAAATAGTGTGACATCTTTATGTCCATGATAACTAACATCCAAACTATATGAGTCAATTTTCATGCATATAAGTAGGTGGTTTGGTTTAGGCGGAATATGATGCACTAACTATCAAGCGAAGAAAAGCAGCAAGAATGGAAAAACGTAACACAAAAACAAAGTCCTAGTCTGGCCTATCTACCAAAATGAACACAAATACAACTTTGGAATCCTTCATAGGACTCGAGAAGCTTGTCTTGATGTTCCATCTTGGTCCATGTAGCGGGAGTGAGCAATCCAATCTCCATCTTTACTCTTCTCAAAATTACAATAAATAAATTTCAAAATAAACCTATTTACATTCTAATTTCAAAAACATAATACTAAAGAAAACCAAAGGAGATTCGAGATCTCAAAATTACATCAAGATTATGTTTCCATCAATACCAAAACATAATCAACTAAGGCCACACTAGGTAATACAAATTACAACCGATTGCAAAAATACGTAAATAAACCATTCAACAATTCATACAACTAAATAAAATGCATCAACAATAAATTAATCATTCAAGACATAATTCCTTAATTATGTAGAGTAATTTATCCAAACCACCTATTTTAAAATGATCAAAATTATGTGACAATTCCTCAATTACTCACAATAATTCCAATTTTAATACATATTATCTTGTAATATGAATTAATCTAACATCATTTTTAACCACTTTAAAATAATTAGGTATCTAAAATTTGTGAACTTTTTCACAACAAACAATCATACATTATTGATATAATGTATAATAATTATTGGCCAAAACACAACAACAAAAGGAAAAAAAAAACGAATTTTTTTTTAAATGCTCACGGCATTCTGCCCTAAAAAAACGAAAAACAATTTTTTTTTCTTTTTCTCGAAAAACAACCCCTTTTATGAGAACAAATTTGTTTAAAGTTGTTACTATAACAAGATTGGCATAATCATCAACTTTTAATTTAAACATAGATCCAAACTAGATGATTCAATTTAACCTCTTAAAATGAAAATCTAAATTATGATTAAATCGATTATCTGAATATTTGATTTATCACAATTGATTTGAACATTATTAAATTAATGAATTATGATTCTTAAACAACAATTTAACACCATGTATGCCAAAACTATATAGCAAAACAAATGAACATCATCAATCAAAACAATTTCCATTTACATTTCAATTTAATTCTTATTAAATCAAAACATCTACAAATTTATCATATTATCATCTTAACATATTAAAACAACAATATTAATAAATCAAAATGGAAGCAAAGCATCAAAAACAAAAAACCATCTCGGCAAAAATTGATGCGGCCGAAATTTTTTTTTTCTTTTAATCCACTTATGAAAATCATATAAAATAATTTTGTGGCCTATGCTCTGATACCACTTGTTAGAAATATCGGTATATTTCATCAAGAAAAATTCGGATTATAACGAAATTATGAAATATGAAATTACGAGTCATAAACGATATGTATAAACAAAAGAATAGAGATTAGAATTAACCTCCGGTCCTAGCAATTTGGCCTAAGAACAAATATCGAGATCGATATTCTCCTAATCGTTGCACCCAAGATGCTCCGAGAAATGCCTATTTCTAGCGAGAAAGAGAACCCTAATTCCTAATTATTTTTAGGGTTTTTTTGTGATGAGAGTGTATTTGGAAAAAATTAGAAAGAAAATGATCCTCCCTCTCTCCTATTATAACCGTGCAAAAGGAGTAAAAAAGGGGGAAGATTTTTTCTTATTTTTTTTTCCTTAAACCGTGTAACAACCAAAATAAGGGGAAAATATTCTTATTTTAGGTTGTTATCATATTGTATAAAATGTGTATTATTATCAATTGTCATTTATGTCGTCACGTATTAATAAGTCCACACACAACAGTTTGTACTCGATTTATTAATACCGGTCTGTCATCATTTATTATGACAATTTCGTATAATATATACATTAACTATAAATATCGCATATTTATAATTTGCTAATTAAATATAGGATTATTTAATGAGAATACTCTGAACTAATGGGGTGCTTCTCAAAATACTCCAGATTTTATTTTAACTACCAATAAAACCAACAATTATACCCCTTCACTTATATTAGAATTTGTTGACCGACTACCTGCTAAACAGGTGAACAATTCTTTTACACCTTTTTTGTGTTTAAGTTTTAACCCCCTCTTTTAATCCTTTCCTTACCTCTTTGTCTTTCTGGGTATTTGGCGTTCTGTATCATCCAATTTGAACTTCAATTTCAATTTCTATGGAGGTTCTGGTATCATTCATCAATCAGATATCATTTGCAAAGACACACATGACTAGACCATGTTTAAAACTCCGAAACATGATCGTTTTAACTTGTAATCAAAATTTAACAATGGTTTCAATTACTAACATAAAAAACAAACAAAAAGCTAATTTTAGTTTATGAATGTGGAGTCCCATGGATAGTGTCGCTATTAGAAACAAATGCTGATGACAATTACCAATTCACATCACAAATTAAACAAGGCTAACCCACTCAACAGTTGATTAGATTTTCAATCCCAAATCAGCATGAACCTATTAATCAGTTGCTAATTAGATTCACCTGATTTCATGCAATACCAGGTTAATAACAAAACAGATAATCGATCATGAAGTTGATAAGACAAAGAAGTTAATCAAAATAAATCTGAAAAATAAATAAAAAGCGAGAAAGTATGCAAAACTTAAGAGTCAAAATTACTGAAAAAATCTAGTCTAGGAAAGTGAAAAGAGTACATTCTTTCCCTAGAAAAAAAAAGAGTACATTATGTCTAAAACCGATCTTGGAGTCCCTTAGGGGAATTGTTTGATTTTAATTGAATATCTGATTTTTAGATTATGTAATGACTCTCTAAATGGTTTGAAAAAAAAAAGTACAGTGGAAGGGGTTAATGGAATAAAGGAGGAAGATGAAGATTGATAAAAGGGTAAAGGGTGCTCATATTTACCTGCTACAACAAGTTATAAGAACACTGATTCTATTCATAGAGAAGAGATGTAATTGTTGATTTTATTGGTAGTTAAAATATAGTTTGGAGTATTTTGAGAAGCACCTCCATAGATTAGAGTATTCTCATTAAATAACCCTTAAATATAACCGTTTATATTTAATTACGAATTAACATCTTAATTCGTTTAAGCTAACATTATATACATTAATTAAATATAACTGTAACACCCCGTAAATTTGAAGACCTTTATTATATTTTAAAAGTAATATTTTAATCTATTTTAATTTAATATTAATTTATTTGAAATAAAATTTATTTGATAAAATATAATCTTATTTTATTTTGAAGAAATGTAATTATTTTTGATAGTTTAGAAATGTTTAAAAGTGATTTAAACTATATTTAAACCTTTTCCTTTGATAAAATAGATTTCGGATAAAAGTCATAAAATTGGGATTTTCCCATTTCTTACGGTCGTTGGGTAAACGAATTTGGATATTGGGCATATGAGTACTTAATCTTTTAGTAAAATCGTGTTTAAGAACTTTAATATTCTCAGAAATCGCGTTCGACGAATATTTCTAATTACCGTCGAAGCGAACCCAAAACGTAAACAATTGACCACCCTCCCCTTGCTATTTGGACCGACCAACCCCCTCCATTTGTCCCCTCTTTCAATCTTCATTTCCTCCATTCTCAATCTATCTCCTCCTTCTCTCAAACACCAAAAACCTATCAAAATAACCTCCTTACAATCCCTAAAACCACCATAAATCATTCATTTCTCCACCAATTTGCATAAAACTTATATATTTGGAACCCTCTCTTCAATCCTCATCTACTAGTAAGCTTTATTTTCATTTCCCCCAATTTCGTTTCGGGTCATATCTTTTTAGGGTTTCGAATTTAGGACTAATTTATGTGTTTTTGTTGTTCTTATAGGTAAAGAATATGAATATGAGTTAGGAGACTCATATATTGTGGAAGATGATGCATAATTTTGGGTTTTAGAAGCTTTCTCAAGTTATTACTTGTCTCTTTGCTAGCTTAAGGTAACTATTCCGAGTTACTCGACGATTTAATGTCACATAGATGTTGTGTTTGTTGTTTGTTAAGTGTTTAGGTGATTGATAATGTGTTAGTTCCGTTTTTCACATGACTTGTGTTGTTAAAGTTTACTAATTTGTGGTTATTTCATATACGTGAGTATTGAAACGAAATGGGTATTGTTGATTGTTGCTTGAGACAGTATTAAATTGAGCTTGAAATGGATTTTGGTAGGAAAAAGAGAAAAAGGGGCGGAAAAACCGCCAAAACAACCCGTAAAAGGGGCGCGGCAGACCGGCAGGACCGGTGGGTCCGGCCCGGACTTTGACCCGTCACTTTGGGTCGGGTCTTGGGTCTATTGTTTGATGTTTTGGGCCTATGGTTCATGTTTTGAAGTATGTTGGTATTTTGGCATGTAGGAAATTGTTTAAGCTAATAATTCCGTTGAATTGGTTATTTTATAAGTTGGAATATATTTCCTTATGTTGATAGTTTTTCACATAATAGAAATTGGAAATGGCATGAGAATGATATTGTGATGAATTTTGTGATTTGGGCCAAAGTAGGCCAAGACTCTGAGCTGGGACAGATTAACCGAACGAGTTTGGTCAAACTAGGTTTAAACCGGTCAGCCTCGATTTGACCGATGACCCGTCGCGGGACTTGGGTCAAGGGTTTGTCTTTGAGGTGAGATTGGTTGTTATTGGATGTTTTATGTTGATGCCTTGATATTTGTGATTATCATTTCACATGTTGGTTGTTGGATGCTTTGGATGTCTTATGCTTGAGTCTTGTTGTCTCTTTGCCATTTTAGCTTGTTCTCATGGATTATGGTACTGTTGGTTAGCTGGAATTTGGATTATTATTAATATTGGAGATATTGTTGGATTGTCAGCTGAATATGCTCTTACGTATCCTTTCATATGCTAGGGTGTGTATGATCATTTGTGTGTGCAAGTTTGGACTCTTTGCCCCTCTTATGGTTAATTGGGTGTCCTACTTGTCTTGTGTCGCGTGGGCTAAAGTATTCAAGCTGGGACTAGGTCCTAGGTGAGTATTTCGGCCTTCGTCATAGATAGGCCCTTATAGTCTTTGACGAGTGTATGTTCACCGCTCAATAACCTTTGTGTCTTAGCTTGGTGGGTTTATATCCAAGTTAGGGTATGACTTCCTGACGTACTCTTTGAATTATGTAGTCAGCTTAAGTACTAGCCAACCCTTTGGTGGACTCCTTAGGGGTACTCATGTTTTGTTATCATGGGTCTTGGATGCGGTAGTTTTCCGCATCTCGCTAGGTCTGCGCAGGTTTAGGACTAGGGTTTTTACCTTACCTCGTGGTATAGACTCGAGTTACAGAGTGACTATTGACTGTACTAAGAACTTATGCCTGTCTCTAGATATATTGTCCTTTCTTGTTTGATGATTCTATGAATCATAGAAGGTGAGATGCAAGCCGGCTATGGTTGATAGAGTTTGGGTTCCTGGATGTTATGTGATTCACATGATAGTGTAATATGAGTCGGTCTAGTATTCACATGCTAGGACTATGTGTTGTTATATTGTTGTTCACATGATAAGCACGATTTTCTAGCATCTATATGCTAAGGCTATGTGTTATTCATATTCGTGTTCTTATGTTTACATGTTATATTAATTATGACATTTTGTGGCTGGGAGAACTCGGAGTTACTCCCCATTGACTGTGGCTTTCGTATTTGTATAAAATGTGATTGACAGGTAGGTGATGCATATATAGGGTACATGGACGAGCTAGCGAGCAAAGTAACCTTGTGACCTAGATTGGCTTTATTTTATTGTGAGCCTTAAACACTTTTTATGTCATATACTTTTTAGGGACATATGTCTCCCTTTTTCATATTTGGGTTGTATAACTTTGTTTGGCGACTTTAGCGATGTTTTATTTATGAGATTTACTTTAGACCTTGCATGTTTGACACCTTCCCATTTGGATATTTTTATAACAGGTTCAGGTTTCCTTTTCGGTTTTAAAAATTACAGGTTTTTACCCAAATGAACCTATTACAAACATATCCATGGAGTTTTTATCTAGAATTATGTGTTTACTTTTCCGCAATGAATGAGGGTGTCACAGTTGGTATCAGAGCATATTTGCTCCCGACGCACGTTTGTGCACCCCCAATATAAATAACTTGACCTTAAAATAATAAACTTGAGAGATGGGTAGGATGGGTAGACTTAAGGACCTAAGGTGGTAGTCTGTAGTGTGTTTGCTCTTGTTAAGTTCTAACATGTTTGTTGATTGTCAATCATTTTTGTACCCTTGGATCAATGACCGTGAGCTTACCCGTGTCGTGATCAAGATTTGGTGTCTATCGTCGGGCATTGGAGATTTGTTCAACTTGTGAAGAATGCTTCTTCTTCCTCGAAGTTATCCCTCCATCTTTGTGTACCCTGCCTTACTCTTTACTTCTTAATGCTTGCTTCTTCTTCTAAACTCTCTTTTCTTTCCATAGGAGTGACTCTTGTACCCTCCTAACTTGTCCTTTGTTCCTTGCTTATCCTACCGTAACGCCTTTTTGATAGTACTCTTTCTTTTGAGGAACGTTGACCTTGGTTTGGAAAATTCGACTTTTGAGGAGATTGGTTGTGGTTAACCCATAACCCTGATTTTAAGAGGTTGTGATGTTAGAAAGACCTAGGTAGTGTGATGAGACATACTTAATGATTCTTAGACCTAAATCCTTGATAAAGTGAGTATTCTTGATTGGTGGATTTTGTGTTGTCAAGTGTGAGTTGCGTTTGTTACTAAGGCTATAGAACTTGGCTTTGTTGTTTAGGTTTGGGATTTGAGAGCCTTGGGAAGTGTAGTGAGACATGTCTTGGAATTCTAGTGCTTGGTTGTAACACCCCCCATACTCCAAGTGCCTTACCAGGACCACTCAGGTATAAGGATGTTTCCATCTCGGTTATCCGAGGCAATGATAATCAAATAAACAATAATGAAACAACGTTTAAATATAAATACTTAGTGAAAGGTTACAATCTCAAAACCAAAACCAAAAGTACAAATACATATTCTCAAACTGACTGTTTACTGATTTAACTGAAATGTTTATGAAAACTACTAAGCTACAACGGAAGACTTCTATCATCAGATCGTGGCACATCCCAGCTATCCCAGTACTCAACTCATACCTGCTCAATATCTGCTCACCATCCCCGAATGGATCACCGCAGGTTTTAAAACAATAATCGGGGTCAGTACTATTTACATAAATTATATAACCAACAGAACAGTAAACAATACAGCTCATACAATTATACACAATCATCCACTCCACTCCAACTCCGTCACCGACTGTCCACTGGACCAGCCCTGCCAGTGGGGGACCGCAGCCGTACCCACCAAATCCCCGCTCATCATACCGAGCGATAACCCTGTCCCATTAATGTGCACATCCCCTTCCGTGGCGGGTTCCACGAAGGGCAAAACTAGGGCGTGAAGCCACTCCCGCAAGTGACTCAACTCAGCCGAGAACACATCTTGAGAACCATAGACAAAAAATCACAATCACAATATCAACAACCGTATGAATCTATCAACAATGTATAATCACAACCGTCTGAATCAATCAACCACACTAACTACAGCACAATCACCACACATTATGTAAGTAATACTGAGTAGGGAAACCCTACTTGGAAAGCACAACTATCAGACGATCTCACAGCTGATATCAAAAAGCTTCCTCTACGAATCCTCCTCCTAATATACAAACACATAATCACTACCAAGCATACAAACAACAAAAACCCCCAATCCCCAAATTAGGGTTTAACCAACTTTAAAGAAACATCATAAAAATGGTATATAGGTCTTACCCTCGACGCAAGGATCACAACGGTGTAAAGAAAGGTGAAATCCGACCTTCCAAGCTCCGGGATTTGCCAACAATGCGATTAAAGCTAATAACGTAGTTTGCTTTCTCTTCTCCCAGTGATTAGGTTTTGAAAAGTGATTTAGGAACAATGACGGAAGTATTATATACTCTAATCGCATTATTAACAAAACCCGAGAAAACAACCCCCGTAAACCGGCTACTCGATCGAGTAGCTAAGGTACTCGATCGAGTGCCCCCTTACTCGATCGAGTACCCACGTTACTCGATCGAGTACCCAACAGGTCAGAAACTATTTTATTCCGCAACACGCCCTTACTCGACAGAGTAAGGCCTACTCGATAGAGTACCCCAAGACTCATAAATACGTAGTATTACATTGGTACTTGACTTTAAATGGATGGAATTGAATGGTGGAATATTTGAGGAACCCTTTCTGGGAATTTATAGCTTGGTATTCGGATCTTTGATTGAGGATTTTACTATTTTGAGAAACCCATTGTTGACACTAGTTGAATATGAGTATAGCTTTGTTGGAAACCCTGACCTTGATCTTGTTGAAGTTGTTTATGGATGTTTGAGGATTTGGAGTGATGAGATCACACTTATAGTGGAGTACCTTGTTTCACGGAATTGCTTAGGATGAAGTAACATGAGTGTTTTGAGGAAATCCTTGGGAGTGTTTTGGTTATAAGTTTTGTTGCTAAGAAGTTTTCGGAACCGCTTAGGTTGATGTTGTTGCTTTAGATTTGAGTACCTGGCATTTCCTTGTTGTCTAATTGCCTTTCTTCTTTGACCATAAGTGTTACCGTTCATACCTCCTTTCCTCGCTTCATCTTGCTCATGATCTTGAAGTAGCCGCCATGGTAGATGCCTTAAAGACATGGAGGCATTACCTTATTGGAGTTCATTGCCGCATTTATACCGATCATAAGAGTTTGAGGTGTATCTTTACCCAGAAAGAATTGAATATGAGGCAAAGAAGATGGCTAGAGTTGGTGAATGATTATGATGCCGAGTTGATTTATCATGAAGGGAAAGCAAATGTTGTGGCCGATGCTTTGAGTAGGAAGACTAGTCACTCTTTGAGCACTCTCCGTGTGTTACCTGATGAACTTACCACGAAATTTCAAAAGTTAGGGATAAGCCTTGTTGGGAAGGGCTTTGACTATCTTAGTGCCTTGAGTGCAGAACCCGACTTTTACCGTGAGATCCGTACGTGCCTACCTGAGGATGCTACTTTCAAGTCCATTCAAGCAAAAATCCAACTTGGGCAAGCTAAGGATTGTGTGGTGGATAGTGATAGATACCTTCGTTACCAAGGTAGGATGTATGTTCCGAGAGTAGCCGAGTTGAGGAAGAAGATCCTTGATGAAGCTCACCTTTCTCCTTACTCTATTCATCCTGGTGGTGAAAAGATGTATAAAGACTTGAGATTACAGTTTTGTTGGACTAGGATGAAGATTGATGTCCTAGAGTATGTTAGCAAGTGTCTTACCTGTCAGAAAGTGAAGATCGAGCATCAGAAACCCGGGGGTTTGCTACAACCTTTGGATGTTCCCCTTTGGAAATGGGAGTCCATCTCCATGGACTTTGTGATGGCTTTACCTAAGACTTCTAGTGGAAAAGATGCGGTTTGGGTGGTTGTAGATCGATTGACCAAATGTGCTAGGTTTATACCTATCAAGGAGACATGGAGATTAGATGTCCTAGCTGGTGCCTACGTGAAGGAGATAGTACGCTACCATGGAGTGCCTAAGGATATAGTTTCAGATCGTGACCCGAGATTCTGTTCCCGTTTCTGGACTTCTTTGCAAGAAGCCATGGGTAGTAAGCTACTGATGAGTACCGCTTTTCATGCCGCTACAGATGGACAGACTGAGAGGACTATCCAGACTTTAGAGGACCTCCTCCGTGCTTGTGCTTTAGACTTCCACACTTCTTGGGAGAAGTGCTTACCTCTTGTCGAATTCTCCTACACCAATAGCTATCATACTTCTATCAAGATGTCACCTTATGAAGCTTTGTATGGTAGGAAGTGTCGTAGTCCGGTCTGTTGGGATCAAGTCCAAGATGCTCATGTGTTGGGACCCGATTTGGTGACTGAGACCATCAATCAGGTTCAGATCATTCGAGAGCGTATGAAAACCGCTCAAGACCGACAGAAATCTTATGCCGATGTCCGTCGTCGACCACTTGCCTTTGAGGTTGATGATCGAGTGTTCCTTAAGGTATCACCTATGAAAGGGGTGAAACGGTTTGGTGTAAAAGGAAAGCTGAGTCCCAAATACATTGGACCTTTCCGTGTGCTTGAGAAGATTGGCCCCGTTGCTTACCGTTTGGATTTGCCCCCGAATTTGAGCAAGGTTCATGATGTCTTCCATGTATCTCAGTTGAGGAAGTACATTAGTGATCCGAGCCATGTCATTCAAGAAGAAATCCCAGATTTGGAGCCTAACTTGACTTTGGAAGAAAGGCCGATCTGAATCCTCAAAAGAGCAAACAAGCAACTTAGAAACAAAGTGGTGCCCCTAGTTCGTATCCGTTGGCGTTGTGGAAATGTCGAAGAAGAAACTTGGGAGCCTGAATCTTCTATGTTAGCTAAATATCCCGAACTTTTCTCGTGAGGTAATTCTCTCTCCTTTATCTAATTCTTGTGAGTTTTAGCTATCCTTTCGAGTGTTCCTCTCCTTCTCTTAAATGCTCTCCGCGTTAGTAGTCCTTGCTTAGCTAGTGGAGTTATTATCCTTATTATAGAGTTTCGAACTAAAGATTTTTGAAAATGTTTTAATGTTTTCCACTGGTTTTAACGTCAATGAGTGGTAAAGCTCGTTATTGGAGACGTCCGATAATTGGTTTTCTCATTTGTTGGTGTAAACATATATATTTTTATGTCTTTGATTTGGAATGTTGATGTTCTTGAACGGCCGACGAGGATATTCCGTTCCATTGAAAAGACACTTATATTTCATACGTTCATATTTTGAAGATTTTGTTTACTTGATTTTAAAGAGATAGACCTACATATATACAATGTTCCTTCTTCTAAGTTTCGGGGACGAAACTTCTTGAAAGGAGGGATGATTGTAACACCCCGTAAATTTGAAGACCTTTATTATATTTTAAAAGTAATATTTTAATATATTTTAATTTAATATTAATTTATTTGAAATAAAATTTATTTGATAAAATATTATCTTATTTTATTTTGAAGAAATGTAAAGATTTTTGATAGTTTAGAAATGTTTAAAAGTGATTTAAACTATGTTTAAACTTTTTCCTTTGATAAAATAGATTTCGGATAAAAGTCGTAAAATTGGGATTTTCCCATTTCTTACGGTCGTTGGGTAAACGAGTTTGGATATTGGGCATATGAGTACTTAATCTTTTAGTAAAATCGTGTTTAAGAACTTTAATATTCTCAGAAATCGCGTTCGACGAATATTTCTAATTACCGTCGAAGCGAACCCAAAACGTAAACAATTGACCACCCTCCCCTTGCCATTTGGACCGACAAACCCCCTCCATTTGTCCCCTCTTTCAATCTTCATTTCCTCCATTCTCAATCTATCTCCTCGTTCTCTCAAACACCAAAAACCTATCAAAATAACCTCCTTACAATCCCTTAAACCACCATAAATCCTTCATTTCTCCACCAATTTGCATAAAACTTATATATTTGGAATCCTCTATTCAATCCTCATCTACTAGTAAGCTTTATTTTCATTTCCCCCAATTTCATTTCGGGTCTTATCTTTTTAGGGTTTCGAATTTAGGACTAATTTATGTGTTTTTATAGTTCTTATAGGTAAAGAATATGAAGATGAGTTAGGAGACTCATATATTGTGGAAGATTATGCATAATTTTGGGTTTTAGAAGCTTTCTCAAGTTATTACTTGTCTCTTTGCTAGCTTAAGGTAACTATTCCGAGTTACTCGACGATTTAATGTCACATAGATGTTGTGTTTGTTGTTTGTTAAGTGTTTAGGTGATTGATAATGTGTTAGTTCCGTTTTTCACATGACTTGTGTTGTTAAAGTTTACTAATTTGTGGTTATTTCATATACGTGAGTATTGAAACGAAATGGGTATTGTTGATTAAGACGGTATTAAATTGAGCTTGAAACGGATTTTGGTAGGAAAAAGGGAAAAAGGGGCGGAAAAACCGCCAAAACAGCCCGTAAAAGGGGCGCGACAGACCCGGTGGGTCCGGTCCGACTTTGACCCGTCACTTGGGGTCGGGTCTTGGGTCTATTTTTTGATGTTTTGGGCCTATGGTTCATGTTTTGAAGTATGTTGGTATTTTGGCATGTAGGAAATTGTTTAAGCTAATAATTCCGTTGAATTGGTTATTTTATAAGTTGGAATATATTTTCTTATGTTGATAGTTTTTCACATGATAGAAATTGGAAATGGCATGAGAATGATATTGTGATGAATTTTGTGATTTGGGCCAAAGTAGGCCAAGACTCTGAGCTGGGCCAGATTGACCGAACGAGTTTGGTCAAACTAGGTTTAAACCGGTCAGCCTCGATTTGACCGATGACCCGTCGCGGGACTCGGGTCGAGGGTTTGTCTTTGAGGTGAGATTGGTTGTTATTGGATGTTTTATGTTGATGCCTTCATATTTGTGATTATCATTTCACATGTTGGTTGTTGGATGCTTTAGATGTCTTATGCTTGAGTCTTTTTGTCTCTTTGCCATTTTAGCTTGTTCTCATGGATTATGGTACTGTTGGTTAGCTGGAATTTGGATTATTATTGATATTGGAGATATTGTTGTATTGTCAGCTGAATATGCTCTTACGTTGCCTTTCATATGCTAGGGTGTGTATGATTATTTGTGTGTGCAAGTTTGGACTCTTTGCCCCTCTTATGGTTAATTGGGTGTCCTACTTGTCTTGTGTGGCGTGGGCTAAAGTATTCAAGCTTGGACTAGGTCCTAGGTGAGCTTTTCGGCCTTCGTCATAGATAGGCCCTTATAGTCTTTGACGAGTGTATGTTCACCGCTTAATAGCCTTTGTGTCTTAGCTTGGTGGGTTTATTTCCAAGTTAGGGTATGACTTCCTGACGTACTCTTAGAAGTATGTAGTCAGCTTAAGTACTAGCCAACCCTTTGGTGGACTCCTTAGGGGTACTCATGTGTTGTTATCATGGGTCTTGGATGCGATAGTTTTCCGCATGTCGCTAGGTCTGCGCAGGTTTAGGACTAGAGTGTTTACCTTACCTCGTGGTATAGACTCGAGTTACAGAGTGACTATTGACTGTACTAAGAACTTATGCCTGTCTCTAGATATATTGTCCTTTCTTGTTTGATGATTCTATGAATCATAGAAGGTGAGATGCAAGCCGGCTATGGTTGATAGAGTTTGGGTTCCTGGATGTTATGTGATTCACATGATAGTGTAGTATGAGTCGGTCTAGTATTCACATGCTAGGAGTATGTGTTGTTATATTGTTGTTCACATGATAAGCACGATTGTCTAGCATCTATATGCTAAGGCTATGTGTTATTCATATTCATGTTCTTATGTTTACATGTTATATTAATTATGACATTTCGTGGCTGGGAGAACTCGGAGTTACTCCCCACTGACTGTGGCTTTCGTATTTGTATAAAATGCGATTGACAGGTAGGTGATGCATATATGGGGTACATGGACGAGCTAGCGATCAAAGTAACCTTGGGACCTAGATTGGCTTTATGTTATTATGACCCTTAAAACACTTTTTATGTCATATACTTTTTAGGGACATATGTCTCCCTTTTTCATATTTGGGTTGTATAACTTTGTTTCGCGAGTTTAGCGATGTTTTATTTATGAGATTTACTTTAGACCTTGCATGTTTGACACCTTCCCATTTGGATATTTTTATAACAGGTCCAGGTTTCGTTTTTGGTTTTAAAAATTACAGGTTTTTACCGAAATGAACCTATTACAAACATATCCATGCAGTTTTTATCTAGAATTATGTGTTTACTTTTCCGCAATGAATGAGGGTGTCACAGTTGGTATCAGAGCATATTTGCTCCCGACGCACGTTTGTGCACCCCCAATATAAATAACTTGACCTTAAAATAATAAACTTGAGAGATGGGTAGGATGGGTAGACTTAAGGACCTAAGGTGGTAGTCTGTAGTGTGTTTGCTCTTTGTTAAGTTCTAATATGTTTGTTGATTGTCAATCATTTTTGTACCCTTGGATCAATGACTGTGAGCTTACCCGTGTCGTGATCAAGATTTGGTGCCTATCGCCGGGCATTGGAGATTTGTTCAACTTGTGAAGAATGCTTCTTCTTCCTCGAAGTTATCCCTCCATATTTGTGTACCCTGCCTTACTCTTTACTTCTTAATGCTTGCTTCTTCTTCTTCTAAACTCTCTTTTCTTTCCTTAGGAGTGACTCTTGTACCCTCCTAACTTGTCCTTTGTTCCTTGCTTATCCTTCCGTAACGCCTTTTTGATAGTACTCTTTCTTTTGAGGAACGTTGACCTTGGTTTGGAAAATTCGACTTTTGAGGAGATTGGTTGTGGTTAACCCATAACCCTGATTTTAAGAGGTTGTGATGTTAGAAAGACCTAGGTAGTGTGATGAGACATACTTAATGATTCTTAGACCTAAATCCTTGATAAAGTGAGTATTCTTGATTGGTGGATTTTGTGTTGTCAAGTGTGAGTTGCGTTTGTTACTAAGGCTATAGAACTTGGCTTTGTTGTTTAGGTTTGGGATTTGAGAGCCTTGGGAAGTGTAGTGAGACATGTCTTGGGATACTAGTGCTTGGTACTTGACTTTAAATGGATGGAATTGAATGGTGGAATATTTGAGGAACCCTTTCTGGGAATTTATAGCTTGGTATTCGGATCTTTGATTGAGGATTTTACTATTTTGAGAAACCCATGGTTGACACTAGTTGGATATGAGTATAGCTTTGTTGAAAACCCTGACCTTGATCTTGTGCAAGTTGTTTGTGGATGTTTGAGGATTTGGAGTGATGAGATTGATGCGTGTATTTTATATAAGGTTTTTACCTCATTTTTACACGCATTTCTGTACTTTTTATGTAGCATCTAGCTACAAATACCCCCGAATATTCTACTTTGGTTCGTTTTATGTAATTTGTAGGAATTAACCAAAGAGGAGCTAAATCGAGCCTTAATTCGTCCCATTTGCATGCATTTATGGAGAACGAGGAGCCGGAGCTTGGAAATCTAACATTTGGAAGACGCGTGAGCTGGATTCGGGAAGTATTTCAAGGTTTAACGTGCTTAAACAGCTCGATCGAGTGATTTCTTACTCGATCGAATGCTTTATATGCTCCAAGTTGCTCGATCGAGCAGTCCAAGTTTATACAAGATAAGACATTGCGAGAAGTACTCGATCGAGTGGTTTAATTCCACTCGATCGAGAGGTTTTGTGCTCAGTTGCTCGATCGAGTGGTTTAATTCCACTCGATTGAGTGGTTTGTCCTGCTATTGTTTATTTTCCGCCTAATTTCGTATGGGCTTTTGTAATTAGTCCATAGATTAGGTTTAGAGTGGATTTTTCGTATAAGACGAGAGGAGTGAACAACGTAACGCCTCTCTCCCTTCTCTTCGACACTCTTGGTTCTCTCATACATTTCTACTCTATACTTTTCTACTCGGAATTGGATTACGATTGGTACTATCATTCTTCTTTTATCTTTTAATTATAATTACTATTGCTATTGTGTTGTTGTTTTTCCCTATTATTTCATCTCTACCTTATTCGATCTTTATTAGTTCGCTTTAATGTTTAGTGTTAATTATTTATATGATTGTTATTGTTAATTCAATGATGACGCGTAGCTAATTCCTTTAATATGTTAGGATTAGGGAAACCGTGGTAGAAACATGTTAGGATCGACATGATTAGGTTAGCTTTGCGACAAGAATTGTATTAAGCAATATAATTGTGTTTAGGTTGAATGAATGCATGCAGGAGACCGATTAATTAGTTACCCCTGACCTGGATCGAAAGATTGGAAGGGAAGGCTTGTTTAATTACAATAGGTGACACCTAATTAGGGCGAAAGCTAAGTTAGGAAGACCCTAGGGCGATTAGAGACCGAAAGGGTATAATCGTAGGTTTAAGGACCGAAAGGTGACGACCTCGCTCTTCTTATCAATAATTTAATCGACTCAATTGATCCGATAGTGTAACTGCCACGGTAGACCGATTCCTATCATATTTTCCCCTTTTATCTGATTTACCCCTGTTTTTCTTCCTTATTTTCTCTACTTTATTTCTCTTCCTTACTCTCATTAGTTTAGAATCAATCAATTTAAAACCCCCCCATTTTGGTTACCGAGACGAACTTAGACAAAGCTGACATATTCCCATCTCCCTGTGGAGATCGACCTGACTTCCCTAGCTATATTAGTTAGAGCCAGATGGTATTTTTGACAGGTATACGACTGACGTGTCAAATTTTGGCGCCGTTGCCGGGGAGGTGGCGCAATTTTGTTGCTTTAATTAAGTTTGTTTCTCGTCTCAAGGAATTTATTCCTTGAGGCTGATCTCATTTCTGCAAGGTTTTGATTAGTTTTGCAGGTTGTTCGGTTTCTTTGTAAGTCTATCTGCCAGAATGTCTAAATTACAGGTTTGTTCTATTACTGAGCATATAGAGCCATGTGGTAGATGTGGCATGGAAGGGCATGACCCTATTGGATGCCTGGCAAGTATAGAGCGCGTCCTTGCTTATCAGAAATACAAGCAAGGAGTTCCTTTTTCTCAGCTGTATGAAGAAATAGAGAATGTCTCTACTCTTTCTACGCCAGCGCCGCAGCCGGTTTCTCCTCCTGCAAATGAGGAAATTGCCGAGTTGAAATCTTTTATGTTGAGCATATCACAACAATTTGATGAGAAGTGCAACAGGAACGAAGCTGTCATAGCGGAATTAAGAGAACAAGTCGCGCAGTTAACACTCGCAAAGGACCAAGCCAATCTTCTACCGATATGCAATCCAGCCAATGCAACGGACCTCCAAGTTGGCGTTACTCATGAAGGGCCAAAGGAACCGGAAGACGGGGTTTTGATAGCTGACATATTCCCATCTCCCTGTGGAGATCGACCTGACTTCCCTAGCTATATTAGTTAGAGCCAGTTGGTATTTTTGACAGGTATACGACTGACGTGTCAGAGATCACACTTATAGTGGAGTACCTTGTTTCACGGAATTGCTTAGGATGAAGTAACATGAGTGTTTTGAGGAAATCCTTGGGAGTGTTTTGGTTATAAGTTGTGTTGCTAAGTAGTTTTCGGAACCACTTAGGTTGATGTTGTTGTTTGAGATTTGAGTCTCTGGCGTTTCCTTGTTGTCTAATTTCCTTTCTTCTTTGACCATAAGCGTTACCGTTCATACCTCCTTTCCTCGCTTCATCTTGCTCATGATCTTGAATTAGCCGCCGTGGTACATGCCTTGAAGACATGGAGGCATTACCTTATTGGAGTTCATTGCCACATTTATACCGATCATAAGAGTTTGAGGTGTATCTTTACCCAGAAAGAATTGAATATGAGGCAAAGAAGATGGCTAGAGTTGGTGAATGATTATGATGCCGAGTTGATTTATCATGAAGGGAAAGCAAATGTTGTGGCCGATGCTTTGAGTAGGAAGACTAGTCACTCTTTGAGCACTATCCGTGTGTTACCTGATGAACTTACCACGAAATTTCAAAAGTTAGGGATAAGCCTTGTTGGGAAGGGCTTTGACTATCTTAGTGCCTTGAGTGCAGAACCCGACTTTTACCGTGAGATCCGTACGTGCCTACCTGAGGATGCTACTTTCAAGTCCATTCAAGCAAAAATCCAACTTGGGCAAGCTAAGGATTGTGTGGTGGGTAGTGATGGATACCTTCGTTACCAAGGTAGGATGTATGTTCCGAGAGTAGCCGAGTTGAGGAAGAAGATCCTTGATGAAGCTCACCTTGCTCCTTACTCTATTCATCCTGGTGGTGACAAGATGTATAAAGACTTGAGATTACAGTTTTGTTGGCCTAGGATGAATATTGATGACCTAGGGTATGTTAGCAAGTGTCTTACTTGTCAGAAAGTGAAGATCGAGCATCAGAAACCCGGGGGTTTGCTACAACCTTTGGATGTTCCCCTTTGGAAATGGGAGTCCATCTCCATGGACTTTGTGATGGCTTTACCTAAGACTGCTAGCGGAAAAGATGCGGTTTGGGTGGTTGTAGATCGATTGACCAAATGTGCTAGGTTTATACCTATCAAGGAGACATGGAGATTAGATGTCCTAGCTGGTGCCTACGTGAAGGAGATAGTACGCTACCATGGAGTGCCTAAGGATATAGTTTCAGATCGTGACCCGAGATTCTCGTTCCCGTTTCGGACTGCTTTGCAAGAACCCATGGGTAGTAAGCTACTGATGAGTACCGCTTTTCATGCCGCTACAGATGGACAGACTGAGAGGACTATCGAGACTTTAGAGGACCTCCTCCGTGCTTGTGCTTTATACTTCCACAATTCTTGGGAGAAGTGCTTAACTCTTGTCGAATTCTCCTACAACAATAGCTATCATACTTCTATCAAGATGTCACCTTATGAAGCTTTGTATGGTAGGAAGTGCCGTAGTCCGGTCTGTTGGGATCAAGTCCAAGATGCTCATGTGTTGGGACCCGATTTGGTGACTGAGACCATCAATCAGGTTCAGATCATTCGAGAGCGTATGAAAACCGCTCAAGACCGATAGAAATCTTATGCCGATGTCCGTCGTCGACCACTTGCCTTTGAGGTTGATGATCGAGTGTTCCTTAAGGTATCACCTATGAAAGGGGTGAAACGGTTTGGTGTAAAAGGAAAGCTGTGTCCCAAATACATTGGACCTTTCCGTGTGCTTGAGAAGATTGGCCCCGTTGCTTACCGTTTGGATTTGCCCCCGAATTTGAGCAAGGTTCATGATGTCTTCCATGTATCTCAGTTGAGGAAGTACATTAGTGATCCGAGCCATGTCATTCAAGAAGAAATCCCAGATTTGGAGCCTAACTTGACTTTGGAAGAAAGGCCGATCTGAATCCTCAAAAGAGCAAACAAGCAACTTAGAAACAAAGGGGTGCCCCTAGTTCGTATCCTTTGGCGTTGTGGAAATGTCGAAGAAGAAACTTGGGAGCCTGAATCTTCTATGTTAGCTAAATATCCCGAACTTTTCTCGTGAGGTAATTCTCTCTCCTTTATTTAATTCTTGTGAGTTTTAGCTATCCTTTCGAGTGTTCCTCTCCTTCTCTTAAATGCTCTCCGCGTTAGTAGTCGTTGCTTAGCTGTTTAAAAGTCGTAGTTAGAGTTTGGTCATAGCTAGTGGAGTTATTATCCTTATTATAGAGTTTCGAACTAAAGATTTTTGAAAATGTTTTAATGTTTTCCACTGGTTTTAACGTCAATGAGTGGTAAAGCTCGTTATTGGAGACGTCCGATAATTGGTTTTCTCATTTGTTGGTGTAAAAATATATATTTTTATGTCTTTGATTTGGAATGTTGATGTTCTTGAACGGCTGACGAGGATATTCCGTTCCATTGAAAAGACACTTATATTTCATACGTTCATATTTTGAAGATTTTGTTTACTTGATTTTAAAGAGATAGACCTACATATATACAATGTTCCTTCTTTTAAGTTTCGGGGACGAAACTTCTTGAAAGGAGGGATGATTGTAACACCCCGTAAATTTGAAGACCTTTTTTATATTTTAAAAGTAATATTTTAATCTATTTTAATTTAATATTAATTTATTTGAAATAAAATTTATTTGATAAAATATAATCTTATTTTATTTTGAAGAAATGTAATTATTTTTGATAGTTTAGAAATGTTTAAAAGTGATTTAAACCATATTTAAACCTTTTCCTTTGATAAAATAGATTTCGGATAAAAGTCGTAAATTTGAGATTTTCCCATTTCTTACGGTCGTTGGGTAAACGAGTTTGGATATTGGGCATATGAGTACTTAATCTTTTAGTAAAATCGTGTTTAAGAACTTTACTATTCTCGGAAATCGCGTTCGACGAATATTTCTAATTACCGTCGAAGCGAACCCAAAACGTAAACAATTGACCACCCTCCCCTTGCCATTTGGACCGACCACCCCCTCCATTTGTCCCCTCTTTCAATCTTCATTTCCTCCATTCTCAATCTATCTCCTTCTTCTCTCAAACACCAAAAACCTATCAAAATAACCTCCTTACAATCCCTAAAACCACCATAAATCCTTCATTTCTCCACCATTTGCATAAAACTTATATATTTGGAATCCTCTCTTCAATCCTCATCTACTAGTAAGCTTTATTTTCATTTCCCCCAATTTCGTTTCGGGTCTTATCTTTTTAGGGTTTCGAATTTAGGACTAATTTATGTGTTTTTGTTTTTCTTATAGGTAAAGAATATGAAGATGAGTTAGGAGACTCATATATTGTGGAAGATGATGCATAATTTTGGGTTTTAGAAGCTTTCTCAAGTTATTACTTGTCTCTTTGCTAGCTTAAGGTAACTATTCCGAGTTACTCGACGATTTAATGTCACATAGATGTTGTGTTTGTTGTTTGTTAAGTGTTTAGGTGATTGATAATGTGTTAGTTCCGTTTTTCACATGACTTGTGTTGTTAAAGTTTACTAATTTGTGGTTATTTCATATACGTGAGTATTGAAACGAAATGGGTATTGTTGATTGAGACGGTATTAAATTGAGCTTGAAACGGATTTTGGTAGGAAAAAGGGGCGGAAAAACAGCCAAAACAGCCCGTAAAAGGGGCGCGACAGACCCGGTGGGTCCGGCCCGACTTTGACCCGTCGCTTTGGGTCGGGTCTTGGGTCTATTTTTTGATGTTTTGGGCCTATGGTTCATGTTTTGAAGTATGTTGGTATTTTGGCATGTAGGAAATTGTTTAAGCTAATAATTCCGTTAAATTGGTTATTTTATAAGTTGGAATATATTTCCTTATGTTGATAGTTTTTCACATGATAGAAATTGGAAATGGCATGAGAATGATATTGTGATGAATTTTGTGATTTGGGCCAAAGTAGGCCAAGACTCTGAGCTGGGCCAGATTGACCGAACGAGTTTGGTCAAACTAGGTTTTAACCGGTCAGCTTCGATGTGACCGATGACCCGTCGCGGGACTCGGGTCGAGGGTTTGTCTTTAAGGTGAGATTGGTTGTTATTGGATGTTTTATGTTGATGCCTTGATATTTGTGATTATCATTTCACATGTTGGTTGTTGGATGCTTTGGATGTCTTATGCTTGAGTCTTGTTGTCTCTTTGCCATTTTAGCTTATTCTCATGGATTATGGTACTGTTGGTTAGCTGATATTTGGATTATTATTGATATTGGAGATATTGTTGGATTGTCAGCTGAATATGCTCTTACGTAGCCTTTCATATGCTAGGGTGTGAATGATCATTTGTGTGTGCAAGTTTGGACTCTTTGCCCCTCTTATGTTTAATTGGGTGTCCTACTTGTCTTGTGTCGCGTGGGCTAAAGTATTCAAGCTGGGACTAGGTCCTAGGTGAGTATTTCGGCCTTCGTCATAGATAGGCCCTTATAGTCTTTGACGAGTGTATGTTCACCGCTTAATAGCCTTTGTGTCTTAGCTTGGTGGGTTTATATCCAAGTTAGGGTATGACTTCCTGACGTACTCTTAGAAGTATGTAGTCAGCTTAAGTACTAGCCAACCCTTTGGTGGACTCCTTAGGGGTACTCATGTGTTGTTATCATGGGTCTTGGATGCGATAGTTTTTCGCATGTCGCTAGGTCTGCGCAGGTTTAGGACTAGGGTGTTTACCTTACCTCGTGGTATAGACTCGAGTTACAGAGTGACTATTGACTGTACTAAGAACTTATGCCTGTCTCTAGATATATTGTCCTTTCTTGTTTGATGATTCTATGAATCATAGAAGGTGAGATGCAAGCCGGCTATGGTTGATAGAGTTTGGGTTCCTGGATGTTATGTGATTCACATGATAGTGTAGTATGAGTCGGTCTAGTATTCACATGCTAGGAGTATGTGTTGTTATATTGTTGTTCACATCATAAGCACGATTTTCTAGCATCTATATGCTAAGGCTATGTGTTATTCATATTCATGTTCTTATGTTTACATGTTATATTAATTATGACATTTCGTGGCTGGGAGAACTCGGAGTTACTCCCCACTGACTGTGGCTTTCGTATTTGTATAAAATGTGATTGACAGGTAGGTGATGCATATATGGGGTACATGGACGAGCTAGCGAGCAAAGTAACCTTGGGACCTAGATTGGCTTTATTTTATTGTGACCCTTAAACACTTTTTATGTCATATACTTTTTAGGGACATATGTCTCCCTTTTTCATATTTGGGTTGTATAACTTTGTTTCGCGACTTTAGCGATGTTTTATTTATGAGATTTACTTTAGACCTTGCATGTTTGACACCTTCCCATTTGGATATTTTTATAACAGGTTCAGGTTTCGTTTTCGGTTTTAAAAATTACAGGTTTTTACCCAAATGAACTATTACAAACATATCCATGCAGTTTTTATCTAAAATTATGTGTTTACTTTTCCGCAATGAATGAGGGTGTCACAATAACAGTTTATATTCAATTTACGAATTAACAATTAATTCGTCTCAGCTGATATTATTTAATTGTATTAAATAATCGACTCATCATCACATTGACTAACCTTTTAGTCAAATACATGGACTAACCTTTTAGTCTTATAAGGCATCAATGTGATTATATTTTCATATAATCACATCTCTCAAACACATCCTTTAGGTGTGACTTTTAGGGACCAGTTGATCACCGCCATCAATATGATAATAACGTCAAACTTCTAGCAAGCCAACCGTTATTAATAAACGTTAATCAACTGATAAAATACAAAGTATACCCTATGAACCTATAAGAGATTTATACACGTTGTCACACTAACTGTGGAGGACACTAGCTCCAACAACACCCTGACAAGACCACAAGCAATGCTCCCCATAAAAAAGACGGGCAGGGTTGGAATAAGAAAACTCCACCTAACGGGAAAGAACCGGGAAACGTCGGCGGACTTCCTAAAGCATGGTCGTACGATCAACAAGGTTGAAAGCATTCTGGAAATCAACCAGCAACATGGAAAGTCCCACCTCAGCACCCCGAGCCTCAATGAGTCGATTCTAGGCATGTAAGATAGCCTCTCCTCCACCGGACACACCCACCCCAAACTGTAAACCAGCAAAATACGACGACAAAGAAGGACCCACCATAAAAGCACCAACATTAGAGACAAGTCGTCTCCAGACAGTGCCAACAGCAATAGGACGGACCCCACCACCTGGTTTAACAAGCGGCGTGAGAGGGGCGCTGGCAATGTACTCTCCCAAAGTAAGAGGTCACCGATCCTTAAGAAAAAGATTAACCACCCTAGGTCCCTAGTAATAGAAGTGATCAACTCATCAGAGATAGCCACAGCAGCGCCACTCAAACAATCCAAAAGGTGCTGGGTACGAAAACCATCCCTCCCACAAGAAGTACCACGAGGGAAACTCCGAATCATATCCAAAACCACTGACTCAGAGACAACCAGAGGATGATGATCCCCAGACAAAGGAGGCAATGAAGGAGGTGGGGGGACAGGATGCTTCTCACGCAAGGCCACAAGAGTGGCATCGGAGTAGGGGGCGACCCTAGAGGAAGAAAGCACCTGAACAGCAGCAGTATAATTACCATCAGAAATCTTCCGCCGACATTGACGGAGGTTAAGCTCACGCAAATCCAGATCCTCCACATTAAACAAAGAAGGACCCTCATCAAAACACTCCTGCAACAGCTGCAACCCACCCCCCCACAGGTACCCCCCAAGCAAGGATAGCCCTGGCAATACTCTCCTCCTGACGCTAGCGCCGAATAGCAGTCCTGCAGTCAACATTACTCCGAGGAGCGAAAGTCTTAAGCAGACACAGTGGTAAAACAAGTAAACGAATCCAGCGGGAGAGATCACTAGGGGAACCTGCCACATCATCTAGAGCTCCTTTCAAAGCCCGAGCAAACCCAAAACGACACTTAGGAGGAATAGATTTTACGATGCGGAGGCCCAAAGACAATAAACAATCAAGAGAAGATATAGACCACTAAACAAGCTCAACACCATCATCAGAAGAAACCGAAGTAGAGGGAGCCAAAGGTCTCGGAATACCATAAATATGAAAACTGTAGAGGCCATCAACACGCTCCGGAAGCAGCACAATATCACCCCGACTATGTCGACATCTAGCACGAGTGGTACGGGTCATAAAACTCACCTCACACAACCAGAGCCGCATCCGTCTCAAAGTACTCTCGGCATTAGAATAAACAGTCAAACTATCAGTAAGAGTCTGACGCGTAAGGTCCAACGCACCATCATGACAATGTCGGTCCTGAAAATATTTCTGCCAGGCAGCCTTAGTAAGCCCTCTACCAAACCCATTCGGACACTCATGAAGACACGAAAAAGAACAATGGTATCGCACAAGCTCGGGCATGAAGGAAGAAAAAACCCCGCACACCACCTGCACAAAACCAATATAGCCACCAAAACAAACACCCGCACGAAAACTACCACACAGGCAACCGATCGAGCAAAATGAGGCAAGACCCACTCCCGGTGAAGTTGACCACCAACACACCACCTAGTCCCGTGATGGTTAACAACCCACCCAAGCAACCCCATCACACGGCACTAGAAAACCGCAACACCCACCACAAACCACAACCACAACTAGGTAGTAGTGGCAGACAGTGGCCGATTACAGCACCAGCAAACACCAAAGTCACCACCAGCAGCAAACACGCAGCAGAAACAGTAAAGAAAACAGACCCCTAATGAGCGAAAAGAAAAACAAAACGAAACAGCCAGGAACTCACCGGAGGAAAACAGATGGCAGGGCCGTCAGCCACCATAACCTTGACCGACGACTTGAGGTCTAAAGGCCAATGGGTGGTGGCGCAGGGGAACACTAACCGCAAGGAGGCGACAATGACCCTCGAAAACAGCCGCCACACGAAAACCCCCACAAACAGCAGCACCACCGCACAAACAACCAACGACAAACACCCTTGACTGGCGACGTGAGGTTTAAAAGTCGATGCGGGTGGAGGTTGGCCGTCAACGGTGGCTGTAAGTCCGTAAAATCCGATGCCCTAACAGAAAACCACCTGCAATCCCCAGCAGCGATAGAAACCCCACTCAACACTGAACCACGACTATCGACAAGAAGGCCGGTGATGAGCAGTGGCGAGATCAGCGGCGTTGAAGGGATGACAGTGATGGCAGACTAGGGTGACGGCAGAAAACAGTGAGGTAGCCTGATCGCACAATCGCTCGTTCCCTCTCCTCTCTCCTCTCTCAAAAATTATTACTATTACTATTATTATTATTATTATTATTTTTATTATTATTTTTATTATTATTATTATTATTATTATTATTATTATTATTATTATTAGTAGTAGTAGTAGTAGTATTACTATTATTATTATTATTATTATTATTATTATTATTATTATTATTGTTATTATCTTAGGCTAGTTATCTCATAAACTGATTTTAATCTATAAATACACCAATTCTCAAGTCTAAAAGATCCATCATAAATTCACAACCTATTGTACAATTAATTGCAAAGAAACAAAGACATGAAAATGCACGGTTCCTCAGCCGTTGTCTTAGTTTCTCTAGTTCTTGTGTTCATCCTTGCCGGTGTCCCAAACATAGATGCTCATTACGCCGTCATTGACGGCAATCTGGTGGATGGGAACCCGTAAAGAACGTCACCGACCCCAAAATCGTTGAGATTGCTCGATTCGCGGTGTCTGAATACGATCGTAAGTTTGGCAGTTCATTTGAGCTGGTGAAGGTGGTTAAAGGTGAAATTCAGCAAGTTTAAAATGACGTTAAGTATCATCTTTATATTGTCGTCGAGGCAGACGGTAATACTTACGATTATGGAACGTTCGTCCAAGTAATTAAGTCATCTAAGATGCTTATAAGCTTTTTTCCTGGTGGTGGTAACTAGTATGTATTTCAATTTTTGTAGCCAAAGATCATTTCTTTAATGAAAGGATATGCGTTGTTAGAAATAAAAGTTCGTTGACAATTGTTAAAATAAAACAAAAACAACAATCGTTAGTATAACAAGACTACAGTATTATTTATTATTCTTTGCGTGTTGGTCGTTTGTAGCCATCGTCTAGACTCTTAAATAGATGAAAATTTTCTTTTTTCTTCGGAAAGACCGCCCTCCTTATACCTAAAAGTAATCCACCAAATCAAATATTGTAAAGTCTTAGGGCTCATCTGGAATGAAGGAAACAATTAGTAGGGTAATTTTTTAAGTGAAATAATCACCGAGGGATTTAATCCAGAAAGTAATATGTTCCTTATTTTCAAGTTTGGAATAATAAGAGAATTATTACCGGGGTAATCTATTTTTGGATTTGATAAAAGCATAATTAGTGCATTATGCTTTCATATTTGTTCAATATAGGGAGTAATGGATCACTCCAATAATAATTACCCGTGGGGAGGGTGGTTAATACATTACCCCTAGACGAGAGTAATAAGTTGCCTAGATGAATAATCGCCCTTATACCAAACTCACTAAAATAACCCCAAGCTATTACTCCCTTATTTTTTCCACCCTTCCCCCCCAATCCAAATAAGCCCTGAGGTGTAAAGAGTACGGTCCTTCTAGAAAACACAAGAATTTTTCAATAAATAAATACTAAATTACTAACTACTAAGTATTGATTGTTCAATATTACAACAACTATATGAGTGTATACATACGGCGACAATTTTTTTTTCAGTAGATCTCATGAGAGACCGTCTCCCACTAATTTAGTGGGAGACGTAACAGAGAAAAAAGAATATCCATGGGTCCCTCGCACTATCATGTGAGAGGTCTCTCAATAACGCTAGACCGTCTCTCTAAAATTTTTGTGATTTTAAAAAGCACTATATACATTGAATTATTTGTGTAAGAAAATCGCCCAAATTTATTAATAAGGCATATATGGAAATAAATTTCTTTTGAAGATGGAAATAAATAACCCCAAACTATATATGGGGTTATTAATAAGGCATATATAGAAATAAATAACCCCAGACTATTACTCAAGAATTTCAGAGAACCCAAGAATTTTTCAATAAATAAATACTGAATTACTAAGTATTGATTGTTCAATATTACAACAACTATACGAGCGTATACATACGGTGACAATTATTTTTAAAAGAACCATATGCAGTGAATTATTTGTGTAAGAAAATCGCCCAAATTTATTAATATGGCGCCACCGGATGGCACTCAATTTAGGCGCCACCTTCTCACATAGGGTAAGTAGAACCCCTTCAATTAAGAATGCATGCGAGATGGTGGCACCAATATGGAGTTTTTAATGTTGTGCACTTGTGCCCCACTTATATTACTAGTATCAACTAGTTTAGTTGGTGATCTTATGAGAGGTAATACTCATTCATAACCTGAGTTTAAACTAGTTTAGTTGGTGATCTTATCAAAGGTAATACTCATTCATAACCTGAGTTTAAATCCCATCAATATTAAAATCACGCACCTTTTTTTGGGTGACTTCCTTATCCTACGCTATAAAAATACCACCTCTCAACTCCAAAATATCGATCGATTATCAACTATTGTACACTTGCCCGGTACAAAGATATGAAAATGCAGGGTTCCACAACTATCGTCTTAGTTTCTCTAGTTCTTGTGTTCATCCTTGTCTGTGTCTCAAACACGGACGCTCGTGTGTCTAAGGCCGCAACTAATGATCTGTCTGGTGGATGGGCACCAACCAAGGACGTCACTGATCCCAAAATCGTGGAGGTTGCTCAATTCGCAGTGTCCGAATACGACCATATGATGAGCAAGTCGTTTAAACTGGTGAAGGTCGTAAAGGGTGAAATTCAATATCAAGATGGCGTCAAGTATCATCTTTACATTATCGTCGAAGCTGAGAGTAATAATTATGATTATGGAGTGTTCGTCCAAGATGATGACTCGTCTAGGACTCTTATTAGCTTTTTTCCTGATAACTAATTATTAGTGTAAATATATCTTTAGATTATTTGTTGTATCCTTTAATATAGCAACTCTATCATATCATATCATATCATATCATATCTTGTAACCACATAATATCTTGTACCTATTAAAAATAGTTAATATAAGTTAATCACCCATTCATGGGATTACATTATAACATGGTATCAGCTAGGTTACGATAATTAAAACCCTAGTCTCCATATCTTCGTTTTCTCTGTTTCGACAGACCCCACGGCTGCCTTCCTCTAGCCTTCCACATCCGTCTCGATGGGTGATAAACTCGACACTACTCCGTCCCCTAAGCCTCCCTTGCAACCCGTTTTACTGTCTCCAACATCCAACACAAAATTCGTATTCTTGATGGTACGAAGGTCACCTATGCGTCATGGGCTGCCTGTTCACGCTCCACGCCAAAGGCTACAAAGTTTTAGCGCATATTGACAGCACAAAACCACCTGCTCCTGATGCCGAAAACTATGGTGATTGGTGTGAGATTGATGCTCATGTCCTACAATGGATTTATGGGACCTTGAGTGATGACCTTCTCCCTCGGGTGCTTGAAGACGAATCAACGGCGTATGAGGCATGGAAACGTGTCGAAAATATTTTTCTGAATAATAAAGGGGCACGCGCTGCCGCCTTAGAGCATGGGTTTAATAATCTTAAACTCGTCAGTATGTCTTCCCTTGAGGCGTATTGTCAGCGTTTGCGAGATCTTGCTGGGTAAATGAAGGACGTCGGTGCCGCTGTGAATGATCAACGATTGGTGCTACAGCTCGTTTGCGGTCTTCCATCGTCATATGACACCGTCGCCTCCAATATTAATCAAACCTTGCCAAATTTCGAGACGGCAAGGAGCATGCTTGAACTGGAGTTGCATCGTCAAACTGCCAGGGATGAACCATCGGAAGCCCTGGTTGCGGCAAACCCAAATCCATCATCAGATTCGTCGGGGTGGAGTGATCGGTCCCAGCAGCCTCAAACCCAGACTCGCCCCTTAATTACAAAGGTAATAATTACAATCCCAACTACAATCCGAATTACGATTCAAATAATTCTCATTCGTGATAATCGCAACAATAAGCCACGGTCTGATTCCACCGCATCTGCAAACGGTGTTCCAACCAGTGCTCCTACTGTTTCGTGGCCCTCACCAGTCCCCTGGCCGTATCCCTGGACCCCACCGCCCTGTCCTTACCCTACTTACCCTGGGTGGGTCCAGCCTTGGCAACAATGGCCTACGCGGCCCCCGTCGAAAATGAACAGAAACTATGGCCAAGCGCATATGACAGAGACCGAGGCCCCTCAACCAACTGACCTCGGCCAAGCTTTTCAGGCTATGACGCTGCAAAATCCGAATGATGGTTTATGGTACATGACATGGGTGCATCAACTCATCTTACATCCGACGCAGGTACGTTAAATTCTTCCTCTAGTGCAAGTAATATTCGTTCTATTTTAGTTGACAATGGTAATAGTATACCTGTTCGGGGATCGGGAATCTCTACATTACCCGCCAAAGACCGCACTGTTTACCTTAATAACGTAATTTATACACCTAACATCATTAAAAACCTTATATCTGACCGATAATTTACAAAAAATTACAATGTGTCGGTTGAATTTGACCCGTTTGGTTTTTTTGTTCAGAATGGGACTACGATCTTGAGGAGTGACAGTACTGTCGAGCTTTATCCCGTGTCATCTGAGTCTTCTATATCCTCCACAAAGTCTAGTCATGGTCACGGTCTTCTCACAACTGCTCCTGATTTCTGGCGTCGGCGTTTGGGTCACCTGAGACCTACTGTTCTTGACCATATCCGGAGTCAGTCTTTTATTCATTGCAATAAAGTGTCTAGTTCGAGTCTTTGTCGTTCGTGTCAAATAAGTAAACACAGACGTTTGCCGTTTCATGATTCTACTTCTGCTAGTATTGCTCCTTTTGACATCATCCATGTTGATTTGTGGACTAGCCTCGTTTTGAGTAAAAGTAGCTACAAATACTATCTTATTTTAATTGATGATTTTTCTCTTTTTGTTTGGGTGTATCCTTTAACTGCCAAATCCGAAGTGTGCTAAATTCACCCAATTACGTTTATACTCAATTTCAACGTAAAATAAAGTGTTTTCAATGTGACTTAGGACGAGAATTCGATAATACTCTTTTCAAAAATCATGCTCATAACCACGGTCTTGTCTTTAGATTTTCTTGTCCTCAAACATCCTCCCAAAATGGTAAAGCTGAGCGCATGATCCAACGAGTAAATGAAATTGTTCTAGCTCTACTTTATCATGCTTCTGTTCCCCCAATTTATTAGGTCGATGCCCTTCATGCCGCAACCCATCTACACAATATTCTTCCTACTAAAATTCTACAAAATCGCTCACCAACTTCCGCTCTTTTCCTCAAAAATCCGTCATATTATCACTTACGAGTTTTTGGTTGCACATGTTATCCTAATCTCTCCGCCACTAGACCACACAAACTTGCCTCCCGTTCCATTAGGTGTGCATTCTTAGGTTATCCACCTCAACAACGTGGATATAGGTGTCTTGACTTGCACACGGGTAAAGTATACATTTCTCGTCATGTCACCTTTGATGAATCGATATTCCCATTTTCGGAGACCTCCACTAAGGAACCTGGGTCCTATTCCTTCCTTGAGGACTCCCATAATCCTCTTACCTACCAAACCATTACCTCACCCACGCCCCACCTACAACCACCGCAACCCACCCAAACCACCCAACCTACCCAGTCCACCCAACCTACCCAACCCGCCAGTACCCCACCTTCCTCTCCCTCTCCTACGAACAGCCCCACATCACCCATTACGCCTACCTCTCATATCCAGCCAAATACTCCACCCGTTCCACCTAACACCTCTCCAATACAGTCGCCACCGCCTCCTCCACCTCTCCCTCACCTTTCTCGCCCACATCAGATGTCCACCCGTGCTATGAACGGAATTTTCAAATCGAAATCCTTCATGGCAGCCCCTCCCCCTCCCATCTCACCTTTACCCAAATCCCCCACCGAGGCTCTCTGTGACCCGAATTGGACTATTGCTATGCAGGACGAATTTCGTGCACTTAAGGAAAATAACACTTGGGATTTGGTGCCACGACTTAGTGATGCTAATGTGATTCGTTGCCTTTGGTTATATCGTCACAAATTTCATAGCGATGGTTCGTTACAGCGTTACAAAGCTTGCCTTGTGGTTAATGGGAAATATCAACAGGTAGGCGTGGATTGTGATGAGACTTTTAGTCCGGTTGTCAAACCGACGACTATTCGTGCTGTTCTTAGCTTGGCTGTTTCTCGTTCTTGGCCCATTCACCAGCTTGACGTTAAAAATGCTTTTTTACACGGTGATTTAGCTGAGATAGTTTATATGCATCAACCACCGGGTTTTTTTGATAAATCTGCCCCATCTCATGTCTGTCGCTTGCGAAAGTCCTTATACGGGCTAAAACAAGCCCCACGTGTCTGGTTTCAACGTTTTGATACCTTTGTCACATCGTAGGGTTTTTGAAGCAGTGTGTGCGATACATCGTTATTTATTTATCATTCTGGTCCCGACATGGCATACATTCTTTTATATGTGGTTGATATCATTTTAACTGCTTCTAGTTCGATACTCTTGCAGCGTATTCTTGCCTCTTTATCGCAGTAGTTTGCTATGACAGACTTGGGCCCTCTTAATCATTTTTTCGGCATCACTGTTACTCGCAACGGATCAGACTTATTTTTATCACAGGGAAAATATGCTGAGAGCATTTTGAGCCGCGCGTCAATGTCATCCTGCAATCCCACGACTACTCCTGTGGATGTAGGTTCCAAGCTCAGTGCGACTACCGGCCCACTTATTTCTGATCCCACTCTTTATCGCAGCTTGGCTGGGGCTCTCCAGTATTTGACTATTACCCGACCCGATATTGCTTATGCAGTTCAGCAGGTTTGCCTTTTCATGCATGCTCCACGTGAACCACATCTTTATTTCTTGAAGCGTCTATTGCGTTATGTGAAAGGTACACTTGCTTATGGCCGAATATCATGGAGTTGCTAATGCTATGGCTGAAACGAGTTGGCTCCGCAATTTACTGCTTGAACTTAAGGTTCACATTTTACGAGCTACCCTTGTTTATTGTGATAATATTTCCGCTGTTTGTCTTGCTAGCAACCCCGTCCAACATCAGTGCACAAAGCATATTGAGCTTGACATACATTTTGTGCGAGAAAAAGTTCAAGTTGGCGTTGTCCGAGTCCTTTATGTTCCTGCTGAATATCAGTACGCTGATATATTTACCAAAGGGCTCCCACAGTTTCTTTTTACACGCTTTCGATCCAGCTTGAGCGTCCGGTCTCCTCCCGCTCCAACTGCGGGGTTGTATTAGTGTAAATATATATTTAGATTATTTGTTGTATCCTTTAATATAGCAAATGTATCATATCGTATCATATCTTATAACCGCATAATATCTTGTACCTATTATAAATAGTTAATACAAGCTAATCACCCATTCAGGGGATTACATTATAAAACTAATCATGTAACTCAATTTTCGTAGTGAAATATTATTCGATTAATAAAAGGATATACGATATTTGTGCTCGAAAAAATAAAAATAAAAGGATATACTACATTTCGATAAGATATTAAACTTGATTATTATTAAAACGGATTTTCCATCATGTGAATCGGTGTTTTTTTATCCATCACAAAAGCGTTTTCATCCACTGCAAATTTTGGTTGGGAACGACTTATACACCGTCCTAAATGTTCCGTCACTAGTGACCTTTTTTTAAGTGTTTAAATCAACTATTATGGGATTGTTCTAACGTTATTACGGGTTCGAGTTCTAGGATAGAAAAGAAAAAAAAATTGTTCTAACATTTCTCATTGAGCTTATGGAGGTAAATGTCCTTTGAAGATTTCAATTATTACATCCCTACAAATTTGTACTCCGTATTATACAAGGTCATTTTGTTGATATTTACTTACCGAACTCCTTTAATCAATGTGAAAGCTGAAGTTGTATATATATAAGAATTATGAGACTGTTATACGTCGTCGTACATGATCATATTTTAAAATAAATTATGCAATGCTCTAATTTATTTCACCAACTTATATAATGAAACCAATTCAATTAATCGGGGTCATTAGAAATATCAATTATACTTGTATCGTTTGGTTGATGTAGTTCACCATTAACGAGTACTCCACAAAGGGAACTCTTTTTTGAAGTAATGCTCTAAATGAAACTAATTAGCGGCTTAGGGCTCATTTTAGACTATTTTGCCCCAATGGATAACGGGGATCTCCATTAAAGTTCGTCAGTATATACAAGTAATACAAAAAATACGTCCAAGAATACAAGGTACAATGTAAAATGTATTTGGAGATCTTCTTGGATATACCAATGTAGAAATAGAAGATTAACTTTTCTGATTTGATTCAGGCACATCATTTTCCATCCTAGAATAATTTGTTCCTAAATATATATATATATCGGTCCTATGTTTTACGATACAATTCTATGCAAGAAATATCAAATTACGTACATTGAATAATATAGGTGTCTTGAGGGAGATAAAAGAGAAACAAATAAATGAGATTTATTGATAATATGTTTCTGTATTATCCTATCTATTTCACGTATATAAATAGACCGTCTCATAACATTAAAACATCATCAAGTTTCAATTAATTTACGTAAGTGCATAATAATTAGAAAATCCAAAATAATAACATGTCAAAAAACATTGTTTCTCTAGTTCTTGTACTTGTTTTTGCAGGTGTCTTAACAATCAATGCTCGATCATTGAATAGCAACGACAACGGCGATCAATGGAATGCTATAACAAACGTCAACGATCCTCATGTGAAGGAAATAGCTCAATTCGCAGTGTCGGAATATAACAAGAAACAAACGACGAGGTATGAGTTGGTGAAGATCTTCCAGGGTGATACTCAAAATGTAGGTGGTACACATTATAGGCTAATCGTTTCTGTAACGGCAAATGGTGGTAATGCTGCAACTTACTTAACTGAAGTGCTCGAAAACGGGTCGACTAAGCAGCTCTTGAAGTTTTTCGCTCTTCCTTGAGGCCTCTTAAACATGGTTTTAAAACATCACAATATACTACACATTTTTCATTTCTAGTTATTCTATCACGTTACTTCGATTAAGTGTTATGTGTTGAGAATGTATCATGTATGTCGTACGAGCTATCTACATTATTCAATATGAATATGAATATGAATGATATACAATATTGAAATTCATATTATAAAATGATTTGTATTACTCGTATTAGACAAATTTAAATTACATAATGAGAAGATTATATATATGAGGGACTATTGCTAGGTGCTGGGCTAGCTATGGACTCATCAAGTCATACCACATAAAATATACGGAAAATTTACGTGATATTCTCGAACTTTTCCATTTTGCACATAGTACCTAACTTTGTAAGTTTGTGTACATTATATCCTCCATGTTTGATTTTTATGCACAACATACCCTTTTTATCGCTGTAAAAAAACTCAATTGAGCATAACTCCTAGACAGGAATTCAGAATCGGCCATTCTCGTCATAATCCACGATTTGTGAAAACAAAATTGTCGACTGACATTTTATAGAGTTTTTTTGACGAAAATCTCAATTCAATCATATCTTCGATCTTAAATTTTCGAATGACCATTTTCGTTTTATCAATTTATAGATCTCAATGAGGTAATCAATTTGAAAAATAAAAATTAGTTAATTCCGATTTCTGGTCTATATTTATGACCAATTGAAAATTTTAAAAACGATAAAAAGGGTACGTTGTCCTTGAAAATAAAATTCCAAGGATATTATGTGCACAAACTTACAAAGTTGGGTACCACATGAAAAATGGCAAAGTTTGAGGGTACCACGTGAATTTTCCGTAAAATATAATGCATCATTCGCTAATGGTTATTGTTTCACGGAATCTAAATGGGTGTACAAAGTCAAACATAGAGCAGATGGTAGCATTGAGAGATTTAAAGCAAGATTGGTGGCCAAGGGATATAATCTGATCAAGGATAAGGATTTCAAAGATACATTCTCCCCTGTAGCAAAGTTTGCCACTATCAGAACTTTGATAGCAGTTGCAGCAGTAAAGGGATGGCCATTACACCAATTGGACATAAACAATGCCTTCTTGCATGGCTATATTGAGGAAGAAGTATACATGAAGCCACCTCAAGGTTATATAAAAATAGGAGCAGGTCAGGTTTACAGGCTTAAGAGATCACTATATGGTCTTAAGCAGGCAAGCAGGCAATGGAACATACAATTGTCAAGGCATTTGTTAAGTCTAGGGTTCATTCAATCCAAGCAAGACTATTCTCTTTTTACAAGGAAGAACACTGTTTTGGGGAGTTTTATTGTTATCCTAGTGTATGTTGATGATTTGATCATCTCAGAGGATAGTCATGAGGAAATAAAAATGATTAAAGAGAGTCTGGATGCTACTTTCACTATCAAAGACTTGGGGCTTATGAGATATTTTTTGGGTTTGGAGGTGGTAAGAAATAACACAGGGATTCTCCTAAATCAAAAGAAATACATAACTCATATAATAAAGGACTTGAGGATAAAGAATTATACAGAAACTCATTTCCCTATGCCAAGAGGACTCAAACTCTCTACTGATCAAGGTGAGTTGTTGCCTGATCCAGAGAGATACATAAGGTTGGTGGAGAGGCTGCTCTATCTTAACTTTACTAGGACTGACATATCTTACTCAGTTCAACATCTTAATCAATTTCTGAGCCAGCCTAGAGTTCCTCATATGCAAACTGCCCTACATGTTGTGAAATACTTGAAATACTCAGTCAATGTAGGACTGTTCTATCTTGCAACTTTTGAGTTACAGTTAAAGGCATTCTTTGATGCAGACTGGGGGCAATGTGCTTTCAATTGCAAGTCTTTGTCGGGATATTGTGTTATGTTGGGCAATTCTTTGATATCCTGGAAGACAAAAAAGCAAAAGACATTTAGTAAAAGCAGTACAGAAGCTGAATACAGATGCATGTCTTATACTACTGGTGAAATAGTGTGGTTGGAAAGATTACTGAAAGATCTAGAAGTGACAGTCCCTACACCTATAAATCTTCACTGTGATAATAATAGGGCAGCAGAACATATAGCCCTCAATCTTGTCTTTCATGAAAGGACAAAACATCTTGACATTGATTGTCATTATGTTAGAGAGAAAATATAGGAAGGACTTATTGTTCTAATCCATGTGAAGTCAAGCCTTCAACTTGCTGATATATGTGTAACTTTAGTCCGAAATGAGTTCGATATAAATGTAACTTTAGTTCATATGGAGTGTAACTTTAGTCCGTAAAGAGTGTAACTTTAGTCTAACCACCTTGTGCACAACCACGACCACCACCGCCATTACCCTCGTTGCCTTCTGACGACCAACCACAACAAATTAAAAAAAAAACAGAGAACTGAAAAAACGAATTGGAAAAAAAAAACATGACCACCAACGCCACCAACTTTGCCGCCACCATCAGCCAACAGAATAAAAATTGAAAAAAAAACGATAAAACACACATAAAACCGAGATCCAGAGGACCTAAAAAAAATATTAGATCCTCCATATTGCCGCGACATCTTCCTCTCCTCTCTTTCCTTCCCGCGACAAACACCACCAAGCCGACCATGCACCACCTCCATTGTTTCAATTCTAGTGTTTTAGATCTAGTTTTTTTGGATCTCATGTTTGATGGGGGTGGCTCGTGGTGGTGGGGTTGACGGAGGAGAGTGAAGGAGGGGCGCTTATGGTAAATTTTTGAAACAAAATGAAAAATATCAAATTTTTATGTGTAGATCTGGAAAAAAGAAAGAGAAAGGAGAAGGGTCGTCGGAGTTGCTGCGTCTGGGGTGGCGGCGTCGTAGAAGGCATGGCGGCGGCAGGTGGTGTGTGGTATGGTCGGTGCGGCGGCGTTGGAGTAGTGGTGGCGGCGTGGCAACATTAGCGTGATGGTGGCGGCAGTGGAGTTTAGAGAGAGATGGGAAGAAGAGAGAGAAGTGAGAGATTTGTGTTGTGAGGGAATGAAATGAGAGATTAGGGTTTTATGGTATTTATGTCACAACCCTTTATTTTAATCTAATCCTAGCCATCCGTTATTTAGATCTAAGGGCTTGGATGAGGACTCAAGGACTCACCTAAATAAGGTGGACTTATAGGATCCCTTTTCTATATATATATATATATATATATATATATATATATATATATATATATATATATATATATATATATATATATATATAGAGAGAGAGAGAGAGAGAGAGAAAAGAGATCATGTAAGTCCACCATATGTATTTTAGTCCATAAGTTCTATTAAGGGCCCTTGGATGGTGAGAATGGATGGCCAAGATCAACCTCCAAAAAGTGTGTTTGTGGACTAATATCACTCATTCTCTCCTCCCTCACTAATCCTTCTAATTAATCACTAATTCACTATAACTTCCTTTCCTCTCATCCACTTCTCTCACATATCACACAATGACACAACTCATCTCCTCTCTCAAACCCCCAAAAATAAAAAACCTAAAAAATCCAAATAAATAAAAAACCCCAAAAACACAAATAAATAAATAAAACCCAAAAAAATCCAAATAAATAAAAAAAACCCAAAAAATCCAAATAAATAAAAAAACCCAAATAAATCATTATTTCCTCTCTTTCTCATTCACCACCACCCACCACTATCCCAACCGACGCCACCCACCACCACCCACCACCCACCTCCATCACCGCCGTCGGTAAATTCTATAAACACGTTTTTTTTCCAAATTTTGCGTCTTGGTTTTTTTCGTCCCTTTTTTTTTGTTTTGTTTTTTTTTTTTCAGATTTTGTGTTAAATTTGTTCTTTGGGGTCGGTTTATTTTATTTGTTGGTTTTTTTGTTATTTATTCTTTTCAAATCTCTTCTTGTTATATGTTTTTTTAAAAGATTTCGGGTTTTAAATATCGTTTTTTTTTGTGATATACTTTTTTTCATCTAAGATCTACTAAAATATTTTTCATAAAATTTGTTGTTTTAATCTTAGCTATATTAAAATTCTTATAATTTGTTGATTTTTAATCTTATATTTCACATTTTTATAAAAAAAATGATATAAAATAACTAAAGTATACACAGTTATGGACAAAAGTTATACTGTTATGGACTAAAGTTATACAAAAATGGTCTAAAGTTATACAAAAATTGACTAAAGTTATACAAATAAGGACTAAAGTTATACAAAGATTGACTAAAGTTATACAAATATGGACTAAAGTTATACAAATATGGACTAAAGTTATACAAATAACGATATGAATAACTTCTACTCAACGAATGTATAACTTCAGTAGAAATGTGTGTAACTTCAATGAAAGTATAACTTTTGTTTTCTCATTTCTCTTTGTTGACAAATGAAAAAAAATATATGTATAACAACAAAAACTAACAAATAAAAACCAACACTATAAATTTGAATTTATATAAGTACTGTTTGTATAACTTTAGTCCATTTTTGTATAACTTTAGTCTTTATTTGTATAACTTTAGTCCATATTTGTATAACTTTAGTCCTAATTTATATAACTTTAGTCCATATTTGTATAACTTTAAGCAATTTTTGTATAATTCTAGTCCTTATTTGTATAACTTTAGTCTATATTTGTGTAACTTTAGTCCATTTTTGTGAACAAAAATAAACCAATAAGTCAAAAAAGTACAATAAAAAAAACTTCAATCTCATTTTTGTATAACTTTAGTCAATTTTTGTATAACTTTAGTCTTTATTTGTATAACTTTAGTCCATTTTTGTATAACTTTAGTCTATTTTTGTATAACTTTAGTCCAAAATCGTATAACATTAGACCAATATATAACTTTCGTCCAAAATCGTATAACTTTACTCCAGTTTTTATAACTTTACTCCAGTTTTTATAACTTTACTCCATATTTGTATAACTTTAGTCCATTTTTGTATAACTTTAGTCCAAAATCGTATAACTTTAGTCCAATATATAACCGAAATCCGAAAAACCACCAATACTAACTTTAAACTAACAATAATAGATCTGAAAAAAAAAGCCATTATCTAAATATCAAAATATAATATAAGACATATTTGAAATAAAAAAAATATAAAATTTAGTAAATAACAACACACAACAAAATAGTATAAATTGTATAACTTCAATTTTTGAAGAATATAACTTTAGTGTTTTAAGTGTATAACTTTAGTCGTAAATAGTATAACTTTAATGTTTTAAGTGTATAACTTTAGTCGTAAATAGTATAACTTTTATAAAAACCAAATAAATATGAAAAATCGTAATTAATCAACAAATATTAAATCTGAAAAAATTAAATAACAACCATGACTTCACCATCAATAACCAACAAAAAATAAAAAACCAAATAACAATAATAAAATAAAGTAAATTTGACAAAAACACTAAAAAAACAAATCTGAAAAAATAAAAACCAAAAAACCCCGTAAATCTAAGAAAAAAAAAAACAAATAACAATAACAAAAAAACCAAGTAACAAAAACATGATTCGTAAAAAAAGTGTATAAATTTACTGCATAATGATATAACCAACAAATCTGAAAAAATAAAAACCAAATAGATATAAAACATAAAAAATCTTAAATAACAAAAAAAAATTGTATAACTTTAGAGGTTAATAGTATAACTTTATTTTGATTATTGTATAACTTTAATATTTTAAGGGTATAACTTTAGTCGTAAATTGTATAACTTTAATATTTAAAGGTATAACTTTAGTCGTAAATAGTGTAACTCTAATGTTAAAAGAGTATAACTTTAGTCATAAATAGTGTAACCTCAGTCATAAATAGCATAAATTAAATAAATATTAACAAAAAATAAATCTGAAAATATATATAAAAAAACTCATATAAGTATAAACTTACACTAATTCATATGTTTATATAAAAATATATAACAAGACGATTTTTTACAAGACGATATTTGAAAAAATATAAAACAAGACGATATTTGAAAAAAGACGAGATCTGAGAAAATAAAAAAATAACCAAACCAACAACAACATTGGCTCAGAGGAGACAAGACTGATATAAATAAAAAAACAAATAAAGCAAAAAATAACCAACCCAAAAACAAAAGACGAGACGAGATCTGATATAAATAAAAAAACAAATAAAAAAAAGAATGAAAACACAGCAACATCATCAACGACCTTCACAACCTTCACCATCAAGATCTGAAAACAAATGAAAACACAAAAAATAAAAACACAAAAATGAAAACACAACAACATCATCAACAAAAACCAATAAAAACCATCACAACCTTCACCATCAAGATCTGAAAAAAAAAAAAAAAACAAAAACCACGGAGATCTCAGATGAGCGGAGGAGGGAGGCGGTGGTGGTGGAGAAAAGGAGGCGGCGGTTCAGAGTAGAAGAGAGGAGGTGGCAGGGGTTGTGGGTGGTTGTGCGGGGGTGTTCGTCGCGTTGTGCATGGGTAGTGGGGTTATCGGGTTGGGGTAGTGGTCGGGTCGAGTTGTCGGGCTGGGGGTAGTGGTGGGTTCGAATTGTGGGTGGTGGCGGGTCTGGTGGGTCTGGTGGTGTTGGCGGATTGGGGGTCGGGCTGGTGGTTTGCTTTTTTTTTTTTTTTTTTTTTTTTTTAGTTGTTTTTTTTTTTGGTTTTGTGAGAATGAGAGGAAAATGAGAGAGAAGTGAGAGAGTGAATTATGAGGAAGTGAGAAGGGAGATTAGAATGGTGAAGGAGTTATACAGGATTAGAAGAAGTTGTACAAGATTAGGGAGAGAGATTTATGGCCATCCATTGAGATGCAATCTCATCCCTCCATTTCCTCATCTAAGAGCCCTAATAACTTAGGACTCATAAGATGTAAGAAACATGAGAACCTATCTCTCTCTCTCTATATATATATATATATATATATATATATATATATATATATATATATATAGTTGACCTTACTCTTACACTTAAATTATCTCATTTGTAACAAACACAATTTACTCAATAATAATTCCTCTTTTATTTAACTTTGTGTTTACTGTGATACAACATAGAGCTTAGTTGATCAACAATGGTGAAGCTAGGTCTTCTTCACATGGTATCATTCGCATGGTGATCGACGATCTTTCAATTCATCAATTCGCTTCCGCTATACCTAAATTCCGGTGATAATCGCTTCTTTCCTTACTTTCAATCTGCATAATTCGTTCGAATTTCAGATTTTTTGCCTCTTCTTTCTGTTTAATTCCTTCGAATTACAGAAATTAGGCCAATTCTTGATAATCAATTGTTCATACATTCATACTTTTGTCGAAGTTTAGCTCAATTGTTTACATTTCTCTGCATTTCCTGATTCCAATTCGTTAATATGCCGACTGATGATAACATTGAAACTTCTGTCGCAACTTCTTCATATACTTTTGATGATCCTCTTTATGTTTCTTCTTCTGATCAACCAACACATAGCCTTACTGATACTCTGTTTTCTGGTCACGACTTCATGAGTTGGAAGCGTGAGGTTATGCTTGCTTTAATGGCGAAGAATAAAGACGGTTTCATTACTGGAACCTGTCTAATGCCTGATATTACCGATAAGAATCGTTATCGTTGGCTTAAATGTGATCTTCTTGTTAGAAACCAGATTTTGTATTCTCTGGATAAATCATTGCGTGATAGTATGCATTTTGTGCATTCGTCTAAGCAACTAGTGACCTTTTTTTAACGTGTCAACTCAACTATTAGGGGATTGTTCCAACTTTACTGGGGGTCGTATTGTAGGATTGAGCAGAAAAAATCTCCCTTACTACTAACAGAATAAAAATTCTCAAAACTTTTCTCTACAAACTCCATCTACTTATATAAGAAAAGAAATGATATTTTTCCATTAAACTATTACCTTTTTTTTTAAAACATAATTTTTTCATTAAATTATAATTATGTTGTTTTAATCAAAATAAAATAAAAGGAGTATAAAATTATTAAATATAGAATTGCAAATTTTTCTTAGAAAATGACTTGATGCATACTTACACTGTATAAAATAATAAAATAAACTAATATTATTAGTTTCGTGAAAAAAATTCATTAAGATAATTTAAGAAAAGTTATAAAATGACATCATTAGCTTTGTGATAAAAAAAAGATTTCATGACAGTACTCATTAAGATACCTTCAAGTTGAATTGAGAAAGTATTAAAGTAAAGGGGTAGAGTAAAGTTGAATGGAGCAACTATTAATTATCTAGAATCGGAGTAAATATTAAGATACTTTCAAGTTAAATAGATATATTTTACAAATATTTCTCATTGAGCATATGCCATATGGAGGTAAATGTTTTTGAAGATTTCAGTTACATCGCTAAAAAATTGTATTCCGTAATGCAAGGTCATTTTGATATTTATTTACCAGTCTGTTTCATTGAAGACGACCATTATCCGTCACAAGTTGAAGACGGATAGTGGTCCTCTCACAAAATGTAAGTGGGAGGGCAAGTGGGGTATCCATTTCACCCCCACTTAAACTATTCATTTGCATTGTATGAGAGGGACAATATCCGTCTTCAGCTTGTAACAGATAGTGTCCGTCTTGAATGAGAATTTGTATTTATTTACTGACCTCATTTAAAATAAATTAAAAATGAAGTTGTTAAGAATTATGAGACTGTTATACGTCGCACATGATTATATTTTAAAATAAATTATACAATGCTCTAATTTATTTCACTAACTTATATAATGAAAATCAATTTCAATTAATCGGGGTCATTAGAAATATCAATAATACCTGTATCGTTTGGTTGATGTAGTTCGCCATTAACGAGTATTCCTCAAAGGGAATATTTTTTGAAGTAATCCTCTAAACTAGTATAGATCCCCGTGCTACAGCATGGTATTTTTTAGCACGGTATTTTTTTTGTTTTGTTTTATAAAGAGACATTCTCGTTAAATTAATTGCTTAAATTAACTGTATCTTTAATGTTATAATATATTAATATAATCTTAGAAAGAGCTAGAAAATTAAAGTTTTTTATCATCAAAAGACACTTTAAGTTAAGTTATTTTTGTTTTAAACCATTATTACTTTACTATAAAAATTAACTCTGTAATGATATATCATTGCATGAAACTAATTTATGACATTAAATTACAATTAAGCGATGTAAAAATGTATAATCTAATTAAAACGCATATATCCTTATAACAAAAATAGGTAAAAACAATATACTACGCATTTAAAAAGACGATTTAGGAATAATTAGACTAATATTTTTCTTACTTTTAATATAAAAAATACATAAAAATTGTTACGTCCTTTAAAATATACACCATATTTAGAGTGTAACTGATGAAGGATAATATAAGAAATAAATTTACGTAATTTTAGGGTGTACGTGATGACAATAATTATGTTAAAGACTGCATAAGAAGTAGTTTTACGTAATTTTAGAGTGTAACTGATGGAAAATAATATTTATAGAAATGGAAATGATTGCATAATAAATTATAGATTTTAATGAAAAAGTCATAAGTATGAATTTTAATTAAAGGATTAGAGTTAAATTATAAGAATATATTGATTGAAAAGATAATAATGTAATGATTTTTTTTTTACCTGTTACCTTATTTAGCTAGATGTTTTTTGGAGGGAAAACTAAGAGAATTTTTATTCTCTTAAGGCTTGCTTGGGATGTGAGTAATTATTAAGGGGCTAATAGAGCTAAAATGAACTAAAAAATGGAGGGAATGGATGAGGGTTGGAGGTAGAAATGGATAAAAATGAGAAAATATAGTGTAAAATCCCTCCATTAAGGGAGTAATTGTTACTCCCCTCCCCCCTCAAGTAATGCATTACCTCCTTGTGGAGGTAATAGTTCCTCCCTCACCCCCTATTTCCACACTCCTCCCATTTCTTCTTATTTAAGCTCCCATTACTCTCTTAATAATTACTTCCATCCCAAGCAAGCCCTTAGTAGATAGTAGGGGGATAAAACTAATTAGAATTTTAGGGCTCCTTTCAAACTATTTCCCCCAATGGACAACTGAGAGCTCAATTAAAGTTTGTCAACACGATGGATACGTCCAAGGGTGATATTATGGTTGGTGTGTAACAAGAATACAAGATACAATGTAAAATGTATTTGGAGATGTTTTTGGATATACCAATGTAGAAATAGAAGATTAACTTTTCTGATTTGATTCAGGCACATCATTTTCCATCCTAGAATAATTTGTTCCTAAATATATATGTCGGTCCTATGTTTTACGATACAATATTATATAAGAAATATCAAATTACATCGAATATAGTTGTGTTGAAGGAGATAAAAGAGAAACAAATAAATCAGATTTGTTGATAATATATTTCTGTATTATCCTATCTATTTCACGTATATAAATAGACCGTCTCATAACATTAAAACATCATCAAGTTTCAATTAATTTACGTAAGTGCATACTAATAAAACTTGTTTTTGCAGGTGTCTTGGCAATCAATGCTCGATCATTGAAGAGCAACGACAATGGCGATCAATGGACTGCTATAACAAACATGAACGATCCTCATGTGAAGGAAATAGCACAATTCCCAGTGTCGGAATATAACAAGTAACAAATGATGAGGTATGAGTTGGTGAAGATCTTCCAGGGTGATACTCAAAATGTAGGTGGTACACATTATAGGCTAATCATTTCTGTAACGTCTAATGGTGGTAATGCTGCAACTTACTTAACTGAAGTGCTCGAAAACGGGTCAACTAAGCAGCTCTTGAAGTTTTTCGCTCTTCCTTGAGGCCTCTTAACTCTTAAGCATGGTTTTAAAAACTTTACAATACACACACATTTTTTATTTCTAGTTTATTCTATCGCATTACTTCAATTGAGAGTTATGTATCGTATTGAGAATGTATCATGTACTCTTGTCGCACGAGCTATCTACGTTATTCAATATGAATGATATACAATATTGAAATTCATATAATAAAATTATTTGTATTACTCGTATTAGACAAATTTAAATTACATAATTACAACATTATATATATCAAGTCATCACCGCATAAAATATAATACATCTTTCGCTAATGATTATTGTTTCACGGAATGTGAGGCTTTTAACCGATTATTGTTACGAGATGATTATTAAAATTCTCGTAGTGAAGATATTATTATTACGATTGATTAAATGATTAGTACTTAGTAGTGGTGTAACAAGATACATAGTACGGAGTATCATATAATATATTAATCCTCTAAGTTACCGTTGACATCATATAATTTCACCAAATATGACATGGCATTTTATGGGTAAATAAGAGCATCTTAAACCAGAAAAATGATTTACTGCTAAAATTCTTTACTAATTTAATGATATTGATTGTGTATATTAATTACGTTGTATGATATCAAACTTTTAATATATTTAGATTTTATTTGGGGAAAAAAACGTTATTCTAACAAAAAATAAAAACCATTCTATTTCTAACTAAGATCTCTTTGAAAATATAAATAAGTCGATGTAAAATAAAATAACTTTTTTTTTTCTGGGAATAAATACATGTAATAATTTTTTGTAAAGTAACTTTTGTTATATGGAGAAGATCAACCCTAATTAATATTGTCAAAAAAATGCCTTTTATTTTATTGAAATTATGATTCACCAGGCAAATCACGGATATTACAATCACTTTAAATTAATTTTAGGTGCGTTAAATAAATATTTTTCACTAATCTTTTTGTATAAGGTTGAGCTCACATGCTGTATGGATGTTGGTAGACCTGTCAAACCAGTTGGACGAGTGAGAACGTAAGCCAGGTCATACTGGACGGGTCAGAATATAGTTTGGGTCATATGGGTTACGTGTCGGATTATGGTCAAAATACGGGGAAAAAAATAGTGTCGAACACCTTTTTTACACTATTTTTAAATCGAGAATTAATATTTTTTTAAAAAATTAAAATAAATTTAATATTATTATTTTAATCATATTAAATAGTTATAGAAGTACTAATTATATTGACACAATTATAGAAATTAAGTTATTTTAATTATTACTTATTATTAAGTTACAAAAATTTATAATATTAATTTTTTAATTATCATATCGTATGGAGTAATATAATAATCCTCTTAGTTACTGTTGACATGACATCATTGTTAGAAATATATAATCTCATTAATTTACATATTCATATATGTGACATTTAATTTAGTCATAAAATTAAATCTAGATCTTATGCATACAAACTTTAATAAAAGAGATGGAAAGATCTATTTCTCACCATCTAATTTTCGGCTATTTGGGCACCAACAAGATCTCTTTCTTGTTAATTCTTGAGCTTTCCTTATTATGGATGAACAAGGATCCAAATTACAATCCCTCCCAAAAGTGAATACCCAAGGAAACCTCTTAATAACTAATATTATTATGATCTAGTAATAATATAAGTTTTACTATAAAATTGACACAAAAATATTGTGTATTTCCACTTGAAAATTTCGGCCAAGAGGAGAGATATGTGAGTTTTTATTTCTCTAAGTTTTTCCCAAAAATGGTAGAGAGAATTCATTTTCTAACACTAGAAAAAAATATAGTGAAGTAGTGAATAATTGTAGAGGAAAAACCTCTTAATATCACTCTAGAAAACCGGTTGGAGAGGGGGTATTTTAAGCCCAATGCATGCAAAAGTTGCTCTTCTCAAAAGCTATAGGGTTGCATGGCTACTAATTAGCTTTTATCATTGTGTTTTACATTTAAAACAATTAACACAATTTAAACTTCATACTCCCTCCATAATTTCGGCACATGTGACATAAAATGGGAGGTCCATTTTATTTTTGTCATTTGTCAATTGTAACATATGTGACATGTTACTTGACATGTGAAATTGTAATTTATTTTTAACATATTAAAAATCAACATACTCATAAAATATGTCATATACAATATCAACTAGTAATTCGTAATTACTTGTACCAAAATGGTTTATCAAATTATAAATTACAACGTCTTGTATTTATAATAAATTATACACTCAATTTTAATTTCAATTGTTTCGTAAACAATAATTTTATCTAAGTAATAAAACAATTTGATTACTTAGACCGTATCTCATTTAATCAAATTACAATAAGACACGTTAACTTTACTCACAAAATCAACCGTCAATTTTAAGCAATTTAATCAACCCGTATCGGCATACGATTAATTAAATAATCAATTAAGAGCATTTCCCTATAGGTATGACCTAAGGGGATCAACTGATCACCACCGTCGCACGACAGTAATGTCAAACTCTAGTCCGCCAATCATTACCGATATGTGTGGACCAGTTGAATGTAAAATATTACATCCCACATGTATTCTTAAAATGAGATTTAAACATGTGATCATCATGATCGACAGTTGTGATCGCATTATTGTCGGAGGACACATATTCCAACAATCTCCCACTTGTCCTCGACAAGTGTGCGTCATCAATTCTCTTGTCCTATTACTATCTCCCTCTCAATGCAAGGTGTCTTTCAGGTCGTACTTGCAAGTGATCATATCGAGAGTGGTTTCCTCGATCTGGAGAATAACTGATTGACTGGAATTATCTACCATAGATACCTTCCGAGCGTGGCCACGCATTTCCAGTTCATTACTCCTCGAGTGACCCTGAGATATTGTTTTAACCCTGACAAAGGGGTGGACAATTCCTATTGCACTATTCCCTTCGACTAGCCACAGCCATCATAACCCAAAATATGCCCATTTGACCCCATTTACGAAGGTCGCAGTAACCTAAATCAAAGTTAATCTGAAACTGTGCCACCTTAGGCGAACAGTCTTTAGTCAAAAGAATCGACTCATTAGAATACTATAGTAGCTCTCGCCACGACCAGGCTATATAAATTTGCCAGAACTCTATAAGCGGTCATAAGGCCCGACAAAGTGTTCCTAACAGTCTGCCTATGTGATCGACTAGTCATCTCACATGAATCTATGGCACTTGAACTTGCCATCAATCGCGTCACACTCTAGTCACTTCGAGACGTCACCTCATACAAGTGACTATGGCGAATACCATGTTAATCCGGGTTCACTTTAACGGGGTTCAATATTGTCTCTACAACCCGTTTGGATGTAACAAAGTATAAAAGGAGTTTTCACATTTAAAAACTCGAACGACAAATGTGATTATCACATATGAATAGTCAATACCTGATTACTACTTCATACTTTTATAATCCAATTTGATCATGTATGTAGTCGTTCATCTCAATCCAATTGATATGACATGACTCATCATGTTAAGCCTATGAGAAGGCTTTGGTTAGTATGTTTTATCAACTTCTTGTACCTAACTCAACCTTACTACATACTCGTTTTCCTTTGTAATGTATACATTTGCATTACAAAACTTTCTGAGTACGTGTCGAGATCCAATCTAGACATAAGCTCTCTAGTCATAGAACAACTCCCACTATTTTCACAGTGTCCGGGACCCATCCCTCTCGCACATCTCATGATTGCAAGTGTACTCAATTTCCGTTGTGAGCATCCTCATTGTTCTTTATTGCTTAGAACGATTCTAACAAATCCATTTCTTAAATAACATAGCCACAATGGTTCCTTAACCCTCTTTAGGTGTTTTGAATACGGTTTCTGTCCGAAACCTTATGCAATCTCAACAGTCATTAGTGTAAGCCCTTACACACATTTGTGAATTGCAAAAACACTTAACTTTGCATCTTTAATGCTTCTTCAAGCACTTAATAATAAACAATATGGCTATTTGGTAACTATTACTTAAATTCGATTTGAAACAATTCATCATGCTCAAAGTATATGAAGTGCTATACATCATTACTCATTTAATTGATCCGGCAGCGGAAGCAAATGGAATCAATCAAATATGTTCAACTTGATTGAACTAGTCATGAATTTTATCAACATAAGACTTCTTATTTGACGCTAATATCATGTGGATTTATCTACATAAATCTGGATATTAAAGATGTATTATATTACTCCAAGTCTTAAATCATTCCCAATGATCAATATGTCATCCATATATTAGACTAATTAAAATTACCGTGACTCCCACTAAACTCCATGTATAAACACAACTTCTCGACTTATCGATAAAATTTTTATAACATGATCAAAACATTGATTCCAACTCATTGATGTCCTACTTAAGACCCTCTCTTAAGTTTCACATTATCTTAGGATTGCAAGAATCTACAAAACTCAAGACATGTATTGAATACATTCCTTCTTATTGAAGAAGTGGGTTTTAGATTCACTCGTTATATGTATATCATCATAATGAAACACAATCCCTAAGAAGATCCGAATAGTGCAAAACACTTTGCAACTAATCAAGCTTTGATATCTCTCTTAGATATCCAACAATTTCATTCGGAATTTATTTCGGATTTTCATGGCTCTAAGCCTTGTATTGAGTTGTGACTTAAACACTCTCATGTAAGTCATATATTCATTATTTTCCAGAAGTAAATTTGAATCAAATAATTTCTTTGTAAGTTGTAAGCTCTTTACTTTCTTAAAAGTAACATGAATTCATTATCTTCAACAAGTGATGAATTTAACCTCCTAGGTTTTGAAGAACAACGTCATGTAGCCAAGAAAGACCAGTTTCTTGCGACATACAATTTTTGACACAATTCTTTTGTGGCTCTTGAATATTTTCTCCCACTCTGTCTTCTAGAAATAAACTTGTATTCTAGAAAGACAGCTTTACGAGCCACAATCCTGTTGTACTCGTGATTATTGTAAGGAAAAATGAGCATTTGTTTCTTGTGTAAATTTACAAACATGGTACCCTACCATTTCATATCTCATATGATTCGTTTTAGATTTAGTGGAAAAATAATTTAGACAAAATGATAAAATCCCCCAAAGGATCAAGTAACTCAAAGTAACTTGATTGAAGTCCAAACCATATCGAATAGAGTTTGATTTCTTTATCCAACCACACATTATCCCATAATGCGTGCTAAGAGAGATTAATTTGTGATACTATAACACATTTCCTTTGGCTTATATCAAAGTCTTCACTTTGATAATCCCATCACGACTAAATTGTGATTCTTTGAACTCTTTGAACTTCTTCAAAGATCTCTCTTTTACCTTATGAAGTGAACACATTAGTGTCAACTTAAATCGTTGGTAAAATAAAATGATCAACATATTCTGGATCAATGATTTACATCCTCGATCTCCTTTTCAACCAAAAGGCACGAGATATCTTGCTTTGAATACAAGATACGCATATACCATAAGATTAACAATCTAATGGTTCCAAGAGTACTCGATAACTCTTTGCGTTCATCATTCCAGAATTTAAGGTTTAATCTTGGGTTACAAATTTGAGTCTTGCATCATCTACATGATATATCATTCTAGTTTGGTTTAGAATATAATCACCTTGATAATGGGCTAGCCATACATCAAATCGTGGTGTATAGGGTCACAAAAGTGAAACCTCTTTTGTATCTTAACAAGTTTATATTCTTATTTAGAGTTTATGCACTTAATAGTCACAATTAAGTACAACTCTAAACCCAAAAACTAGATTGAGTACACAATGACTCTATCTCTCGACATCATTGTTGCTAGTCGTCATATTCTAATCATCCTATGTATCAAATACAATGATGAAAACCACCACCGGTTTCTAATATTGATGAAGTAGTACTAGCAAAATTTATGTTAATCAAATAAACATTTAAAGAAGAAGGTTCCATTAGATGTCCCACAACTAACTTGTTGATTCTTCAATAATTTGGGGTAGTTTCCTTTCTAGCGTCCAACAATTAAGACAATCGAAGCTTTATCGGTCGGGATTGATAGGTTTAGTATCGTTATTCTCAATAACTTTACTTTTAACATTACCTTGTATCAATTCCATTCTAATTTTACTTCTTTGAACTTCGTCCTTTTCTTAACGGTTTAAGAAAATGCTCCCACTCATTTCAATGAGTTTTTGCTTAGAGAAGCAAAATTGAATTTCATGAAGACTACTCTTCAATTCATTTGTTTAGTTTTAAAACTTTCATTGAAGTGGTTGCGGTATTTTGGTCAATTTTGATTTCAAACAAATCTAGTTACCAAAATGATGTAACGTTTCAAAGTACTTAACTCAATTAAGCATATGAGAAACAATTCATTGTAAGTAGAAATGTTAGTCAAGAATCAAAAACCCTTTTGATCACGAATAACTTTTATCTATACTCTTCACAAGAGATCCTTACAAGGGATAATACGAGGTTTTTAGAAGAAAAATTCAAGTTTTTTCTTTAGTTACGATGTTTTAATGGAGATTTGAATAAAAAATCGAAATGATATCGTATATGAATTGTGGTAAAGAAATAGAACAATATGATAATGGAATAGTGGAAAACTTAACATTTATCGTTTTATTAATACTTGTAAATAACAAGTAAAGCATTTACATAGTGACCTCTACCCAACTATGATAAATGATTCCAAGATCCAAATTCATATTAACTTGGGCATCGGTAAAGCCGAATACAACCCTCATCAATATAACTCGGTGGATTAGCTCTTTAATCGATTCTACTTTTAGAACTCTTGGTCGATAAAATTACATTAATATTTATCTTTAGCCCGAAACACATCCGTCAACCGTCGAGAATACTTTCGTTGAGTTCAACCCAAATTTCGAATAAATGTGTCCATGATCCAAATTTACATCAACTTGGGCATCGGTAAAGCCGAATACAACCCTTATCTTTATAAATTCGGTGGATAGACATTTGTCACCCACTTCCCCTACGTAACAAGGTTTGTACCCCGGTAGGGCCGAGTGCACTCCCTCATGAAATAGGTTTTCATGGTTTCTACTTTTTGGTAAGGCTAAGTCTCAATTGTTTATTTTAGCGAGAGGTCATGTCAATTTATTATCTATCACGTTTTAAGTGAACTAAAGCGGTGAACTATGATAATTGTAATTGACATGGTCGATAAACTCGATTTAAAATGCATGTTTAGTTATGGCGATTTAGCGATGCATGCAACATATAAATAAAATGTAAAGCATGAAGATAAAATCCTAGTATGGCCTTCCTAAAATAGTAAATCTAATAAACTATTACAAATTCGGAAACCAACTCCTTTGGTCCCTTGAACTTCGGTCTTGGCATGCACTTCAAGGAAACACTTTCTTTGATGGATCGCCTTCTCGAATGGCACCGTCTTCAAGGAACTCCGGAATAATAAAATTACATAATGAATTACATAATTTCCTATTATACATTTGTAATTAAAAATAAAAATAAATCTATTAAATCACAAAACGGTGATATGAGATCACAATAATTACAACTGAATCGATATTCCCATACATTTCGGGTAATAACAATTAAAAACTAAGGCCATACTAAGTAAAATTACATAATTCAAAAATTACATAAAATTAAAATATGACAATCATAAATAAAATGCAGCATTATAATATGTATGAGCATGCCAAATTTTATGCTAAATCGCCTTTAAGAGCCAATATCGTATATTTATTGGTTTTCATTGATTTGCGTGATTTAACTTATTAAAATCACAATAATTACATAAATTCATATTTATGTACAAGTTAATTACCCTAACCATCTTAGGACTCAAAATTAGTCTCCACTAACATTTGACAATAATTAAACTTGATTTCTTAATATTGTTCACAAATGGACTCAAAAACACAAAATTATGCAATAAACTTCAAATTAAATTATAAAAATTTCAAATAATTTCGAAATTAGAAATTTAAACTCATGAACATTCTGGAAAAATACCATGACACTCATAATGTTCAAAACTTAGGTTAAATATTTCGAAAATTTATCGAGAAAAACAATGTTGCGGTTTATCGGTTTTAACAATTATGACCATAAAAATATGAGAAAAATTATATTCATCAACTTTTCACTTTTAAATCTGAAATATATGATAAAATGCAACATGTGACGTTTTTCCTTAGTCATGAAGTATGTTTTAGCATTATTACTAATTATAGTCACTATTTATGTGATTTTTCATCAAAAATTCATAAAGCATGCATAAAGACTTCATTATAGCCAAATATTTACACACATCTTGTAAAAGTACATGTGACAACATACTAAATTTCCATGACCAGATTCGAAATATAACTCATATTAACCTATTTACCCATTAAAATACGATTTTAACTTAAAAAATCCATATTTCGAGCAAAACAACTCATTTTATCATGAAAATTTACAGGTCATCAGTAGATAATATATCTGAAAACATATCAAAAAACCACTGGAAAAATCGAAGTTTAGCTATTTTTCGTCCAAAAATGACATTTTTATCAAAAAAAAATCACATTTTAATGCCAATATTATATAAAATGAACAATAAAATCCATAAATAAACCAAAATGTCCTAAAAATCACTTAGGACCAGAAATTTTTAACATGCAAGGTTATTTTTAGGTTTATCTTCATAAAACCAAATTAATTAGTTTTGTATGTTAATCATATAACTCGGAAAAACTATAAACCGATTTGCATGCAAACAACCTAAGGCTCATGATACCGCTTGTTAGAAATATATAATCTCATTAATTTACATATTCATATATGTGACATTTAATTTAGTCATAAAATTAAATCTAGATCTTATGCATGCAAACTTTAATAAAAGAGATGGAATGATTTATTTCTCACCATCTAATTTTCGGCTATTTGGGCACCAACAAGATCTCCTTCTTGTTAGTTCTTGAGCTTTCCTTATTATGGATGAACAAGGATCCAAATTAGAATCCCTCCCAAAAGTGAATACCCAAGGAAACCTCTTAATAACTAATATTATTATGATCTATTAATAATATAAGTTTTACTATAAAATTGACACAAAAATATTGTGTATTTACACTTGAAAATTTCGGCCAAGAGGAGAGATATGTGATTTTTTATTTCTCTAAGTTTTTCCCAAAAATGGTAGAGAGAATTCATTTTCTAACACTAGAAAAAAATATAGTGAAGTAGTGAATAATTGTAGAGGAAAAACCTCTTAACATCACTCTAGAAAACTGGTTGGAGGGGGGTATTTTAAGCCCAATGCATGCAAAAGTTGCTCTTCTCAAAAGCTATAGGGTTGCATGGCTACTAGTTAGCTTTTATCATTGTGTTTTCCACTTAAAACAATTAACACAATTTAAAATTCATACTCCCTTCATAATTTTGGCACATGTGACATAAAATGGGAGGTCCATTTTATTTTGTCATTTGTCAATTGTAACATATGTGACATGTTACTTGACATGTGAAATTGTAATGTATTTTTAACATATTAAAAATCAACATACTCATAAAATATGTCATATACAATATCGACTAGTAATTCGTAACTACTTGTACCAAAACGGTTTATCAAATTATAAATTACAACGTCTTGTATTTATAATAAATTATTAACTCAATTTTAATTTCAATTGTTTCGTAAACAATAATTTTATCTAAGTAATAAAACAATTCGATTACTTAGACCGTATCTCATTTAATTAAATTACAATAAGACACGTTAACTTTACTCACAAAATCATCTGTCAATTTTAAGCAATTTAATCAACCCGTATCGGCATACGATTAATTAAATAATCAATTAAGAGCATTTCCCTATAGGTATGACCTAAGGGGATCAACTGATCACCACCGTCGCACGACAGTAATGTCAAACTCTAGTCAGCCAATCATTACCGATATGTGTGGACCAGTTGACTGTAAAATATTACATCTCACATGTATTCTTAAAATGAGATTTAAACATGTGATCATTATGATCGACAGTTGTGATCGCATTATTGTCGGAGGACACATATTCCTACAATCATATACTTTCACCAAATATGACATGATATTTTATGGGTAAATAAGAGCATCTTAAACGGTTAAACCAGAAAAATGATATACTGCTAAAATTCTTTCCTAATTTAATGACATTGATTGTGTATATTAATTACGTTGTATGATATCAAATTTTTAATATATTTAGATTTTATTTGGGGAAAAAAATGTTATTCTAACAAAAAATAAAAAGATCTCTTTGAAAATATAAAAAAGTCGATGTAAAATAAATACCTTTTTTTTCTGGGAATAAATACATATAATAATAAATTTTTTTAAAGTAACTTTTGTTATCTGTAGAAGACCAACCCTAATTAATATTGTCAAAGAAATACCTTTTATTTTATTAAAATTATGATTCACCAGGCAAATCACGGCCTCACGGGTACTATGATCACTTTAAATTAATTTTAGGTGTGTTAAAAAAATATTTTTCACTAATCGTTTTATATAAGGTTGAGCTCACATGCCGTATGGATGTTGGTAGATCTGTCAAACCGATCAGACGAGTAGGAACCTAAGGCAAGTCATACTGGTCGGGTCAGAATACTTTTTGGGTCATATGGGTTACGGGTCGGATTATGGACAAAATACGGGGAAAAAATAGCGTCGAACGCTTTTTTTACACAATTTTTAAATCAAGAAAGTATTTTAAAAAAAAAATTAAAACATATTTAATATTAATTATTTAATCATATTAAATAGTTATAGAAGTGTTAATTATATTGACACAATTATAGATATTAAGTTATTTTAATTATTATTTATTACTAAATTACAAAAATTTATAATATTAATTTTTTAATTATTTATGTAATTAAAAGTATAAAAACTAATGTTTTATTATTATTATTATTATTATTATTATTATTATTATTATTATTATTATTATTATTATTATTATTATTATTATTATTATTATAAAATTCTTAAATAATCTTTAATCTAACAGGTCGATTCGTCCGGGTTGGATTTTGACCCTAAATTAACAGGTCATTTTGGGTTTGGATTAAACTGGTCTTTTCAGGTGGGTTTCGACCCTACATTAACGGGTCATTCATGTTCGAGTTAAACGGGTCCCAGGTTGAGATTTTATGGGTCTTGACCTTGGAAAAAGTAGATCAGGCGCGTCAGATTTTCAGGTCGGGTCAAAATTTAACATCTCTAGATGTTGGTGTAATACTATGGTTTTCTAAGCCTGTTACTCGGCCGAATATAGCTTACACGGCCGAGTAATGCTTCATGTGTTTCTGGTCAGGCTACTGTCCAGGAATACTCGGTCGAGTATGGTAATACTCGACTGAGTAAGGGACACTCGGCCGAATATACTCTATACCCGACCGAGTATCCGGTCTGACGGGATTTATTTCCGCGGTTTGGTTAAAGATGATTAGAGTTATAAAATGGGATTTACAGTTTCACTTTTACTCTTTACAAAACCTAAACCTTCAAACGTAACTCTAATCACCTCTAATCTCCCTTAAGATCGTGGATTGTTCGTGAGTCTTGTTCATTCCTCTCTTGCGTCTATTGCGTCGGTAAGCCTATAGTTCTACAAGTTCTATCAGTTTGTGTTTTAGAGTTTACCCTAGTTTTGTAATTTGGAGAAAAGGGGAGGTTTTGCATGATTGTAATTCGATTGTATGATTATTGTTAGGTGGAGATTTCGTAGAGGAGTCGTTCTAGCTTTCTTGTTGACTCGTAAGTTTTATCAGATTTGTGCTAAGGTAGAGTTTCCTTATTCAGTTGATTGTATAATTGATTTAAGATGTGTGTTGTTATTTAATTGATATGAATAATATTGCGGGTTGATCGTTGTTGGTTGATTGTATATTGGAGTGTTAGAGTTGAGATGATTGTAGATGATTGCGAGGTGCGTCCTCGGCTGAGTAGAGTCAGTTGCGGGAGTGACTTCACGCCCTTGATTCGCCCTTTATGGAACTCGCCACAAGAGGGGATGTGCATATTAAGGAACATGGGTTATCGCTCGTGTGATGAAGGTGGGCAAGGCTGCGACCCCCCACTGGCGGTGAGGATTATCTGTTGCGGCAGTAATATGGCAGGGCTACACACGCAAGTGTTTAGTCAATTACGAGATGTGATTGAGAACTTTGAGATTGGTTGTGTAACGGTTGTTTTATCTTTGTTGCATTTGTCTTATTTTGATTATGTAGTGAAATGACCCCGTTGTTATTTTGTAAAATCTGTGGTGATCCATTTGGGGATGATGAGCAGATTGTGACAGGTGATGATGGTCTTTAGCTATGGGAACGAGATGGGTTGTCATCACTTCGAGTCTAGCTTTCGCTGTTACGAGTTTAGCTATTTAAGATTTCAGTTGTTTTGAGTATTAGTAAACATTTATTTTGATTTGGTTTTGGAACTAGGTAATCGTAAACTTTATATAGTTTAATAAATGTTGTGGAATGGTTTCTTATGATATACTATCCTCGGGCAACCGAGATGGTAACAGTTTCTCATGCTTGGCTAGTCCTTGGTAAGGCACCTTGGTATGTGGGGGTGTCACAAAGTGCTATCAGGGCGATGATTCTGGAACATAAAACAAATGAACCTAATGAACACAGGGAGTCTAAATAAAATAAACCCGGGGAGAGTTATTTGGAGCTACCGCAAAGACTTGGGAGACGTCCCGAAGTCACATTGAGGCCCTTACAATGTCGAGCCGGTCCACATGGGGGTGTCTTGGGGATCGTTGTGTGTTTAAAGTTATGTGTGTTGTACTTGTAGCCGTGAATCTTGTGAAGTTGTTGGATAAAATGAGAACTAAATTGCGTATTTTGAACATGGTAGTATATGAGAAAGTGAATTGCGTAGTTGGACATGATAGACTTGGAGCATGATATGTGATTTATTACTTGGCCTTTGGAAGGGTAGTAAAGTATTGGATATAGAATTACATGTTTAAGTATGTTATCGTAAGTATATAGCTCATTTTGGCATGACTCGGCCGAGCGGGGCGGGTATTTGACCGAGTAGAGGATACTCGGCCGAGTAAACAAGCACTCGACCGAGTGTTCATTTGTATATACGATGCAGTAGCCACTGGTTGTGATCACTCCGCCGAGTAATAGGCGTACTCGACCGAGTGAGACATACTCGACCGACTAACTTTCATACTCGACCGAGTATGTTTTCTGTGTTTTTGAGGTTGGCTACTGGAGTGGAATACTCGGCCGAGTAGTCTCATTACTCGACGGCGGAGTCCTTACTCGACCGAGTATTTCACCGTACTCGGCCGAGTACTTCTTCGGCGGAGAGTTTTGCTTATTTTAAGCCGTAGGTTATGTGCTTATGTTTCCTTGCTTTTATTAGCGCAAAATTCCTCCAACGAAGTCAGCAGCATACATCCAAGCCACTGAGATGACTGTGGATGAGGTCTCCCATATGATTGAGCAGTAATATGTGCTCATGGAGGCACTCAAGAACGTGGGTAAGGGAGGCGATAAACCGGTGGACGCATCCCATTTAAGCACCATCATTGCTCGCTTCCACCTCTCGACTTATGAGGGCACTGGTGAGCCAAAGCTACTCGATAACTGGCACCGCGAGATGGAGAGTCTTCTTGAGGTCGTGAAGTGTCCGGCGCAGATGGCGGTAGAACAAGTGGCGTACTACCTAAGAGGGGAGGCTGGGGTTTGGTGGTAGAATGTGAAAGAGGATGCGAGAGCATACTACAAGGACCAGGGATATGATGGTATATCGTGGGCAAGTCTCAACAGCGCTATGATGGAGCATTTTATGCCGGAGCATATCCGTCACAAGCTGAGGATTGAGTTTGATTCTTTCACTATGGCTGATGATATGACAGTCACGGAGTACTATCACCGGTTCCTAGAGTTGTCACATTATATCGAGGATATACAGTTGGGTCAGCGAGGTTTAACTCTTCGTTTTGAAAAGGAGTTGGCAACTAAGATCATGGAAAGATTACGAGCTGGGGTACTTACCGATCTGAAAGAAGTATATGCACGAGCTTGGCATGCTGAGAGGTTAGTGGACTTGGCCAAGGAGGCTAAGGAAAGGAATTCAGAGAAGAGAAAGGCGGAAAGTGAGAGTGGCAACCAGTCGGACCACAAGAAGAGCAATCATGGTCAATCCAGGGCTTTTTATGGAGGGTCTGGGTATGCAGGGGAATCCCGAGCTTGGGGAAGAGGCAGTGGTCGGAGTAACATTGATAACTTCAACCTTACTAACTTCAACTGTGGCGAAGTGGGTCACAAGAGGCATGAGTGCACCAGTGCTAGATTAAGAGGAGGCTTTTCGGGGACTTATCAGGGGAACTTTTCTTAGGCTCCGAGCCAGAGTTTTACTAGCAACAAGCCATCTGGGTCATGGGGTAATCGTGGAGGGCAGAATAACAACAATGGCGACTTCAACCGTAACAATGGAGGGTCCTATCAGCGCCCGAACAACAGTGTGACTTAGAACTCGGCAGCTAAGTCGACTACTTCGACTACCACGGTCCAGGGTGGAGGTCAGAAAAGCAGCGAGAAGCTCTTTATGATGGGCAAGTAGGAGGCATAGAACGATGCTCATGTGGTTACCGGTACCTTTCTTGTTCATAATACACCGTCTTTCGTTTTGTTTGACTCAGGGGCTACCAATTCTTTTGTGTCTACGAGTCATGCCTTAACTATGGGTTTGGGAGATTGTGAAATTGTAAAATATAGTGTGTTTATACCTTCTGGGGAGTCGTTGTCATGTTCTAAGTTATATAGAGATGTGTCCATGTTGGTAGGGGAGGTAGATTTACCGGTCAACTTGTTAGAGTTTCTTATGGATGGATTTGAGGTTATCGTTGGGATGGACTGGTTGGGCATGTATAATGCTAAGATAGATTGCAGACAAAATAAAGTGTCTTCAAAAGGCCTAAATGAGTCAAGGTGTCATATAGGGGGTTTGTGGTAAGACCAAAATGTAAGTTTATCGCAGTGATGAATTTAAAGTCATGTTTAAGAAAGAAGTGTCCCTTGATTCTTTGCCAAGTGAGGGATATGCTTGTGGAGGAGCCATCAGCGTCTGATATACATGTGTTTGGGGAGCTTAGTGATATTTTTCCAGATGAGATACCGGGGTTACCACCTAAAAGAGATATCGACTTCAATGTGGAGCTCAAACCGGGGACGGGTCCTATATCTAAAGCACCGTACCGTATGAGGCTTAAAGAGTTGGAAGAGTTGAAGAAGCAGCTAAATGACCTGTTAGACAAAGGGTATATCCGGCCTAGTGTATCACTGCGGAGAGCACCAGTGTTGTTTGTGAAAAAGAAATACAGGAGCATGAGGTTATGCATCGACTATAGGGAGCTGAATCATGTCACGGTGAAGAACAGGTATCCTTTGCCAAGGATTGATGATCTTTTCGATCAGCTGAGTGGCGCGGGGATGTTTTCTAAGATCGACTTGAGATCTGGTTATCACCAGTTGAGGATAGCAGATAAGGATATTTCAAAGACAGTTTTCCGGTCACGTTATGGTCGCTATGAGTACGTAGTGATGCCTTTTGGGTTGACGAATGCACCAGCAGTTTTCATGGATCTCATGAACCGGATTTTCAGCCCGTTCCTGGACAGGTTTGTGATCATCTTAATTGATGACATCTTGGTCTACTCTAAGACTAAAGAGTAGCACGAGGAAAATCTGAGGTTAGTTTTGCAAACTTTGCGAGATAATCAGCTATATGCCAAGCTATCTAAGTGCGAGTTTTGGTAAGAGAAATTGGCTTTTCTAGGCCATGTGATATGTAAGGAGGGTGTGTCGTGGATCTTAGCAAGATTGAGGTAGTGACTAAGTAGGAATCACCGAAGAATGTTGCTGAGATTCGAAGTTTCTTGGGTTTGGCTGGCTACTACAGGAGGTTCGTGAAAGACTTTTCTAAGGTCGCGAGACCTATGACACCGTTGATGTGGAAAGAGACCAGATTTCACTGGGATGAGAGTTGTGAGACGGCGTTCCAAACCTTAAAGGAGCGTTTGACCACAGCTCCTACCCTAGCTCTACCTGAGGGAAGTGAGAACTTTGAATTATACACCGATGCTTCAAAGAATGGTTTGGGTTGTGTTTTGATGCAGAATGGGGAAGTTATAGCTTATGCGTCGAGGCAACTGAAGTCGTATGAGGAGAACTATCCTACTCATGATTTGGAGCTTGGAGCAGTTGTCTTTGCTCTTATGATTTGGAGGCACTACCTTTATGGGGCAACTTTTAAGGTGTTTTCAAATCATAAGATTCTCAAGTATATCTACACACAAAAAGAGATGAACATGCGACATGGATGGTGGATGGAGCTGATTGGGGACTATGACATGGATGTCATCTATCACGAGGGTAAGGCCAATGTTGTGGCAGATGCTTTGAGTAGAAAGAGTGTTCGTTTGTTATGTACAACTATGTCGTTGCTTAAACTGAGGGGCGAGATGTCCAAGATGGGGATTCATATGATTCGGAAAGGGGATGCCATCGGGGACTTGACGATCAAACCAGACTTGTATGATGATATAAAGAGAAAACAAGAGCTTGAACCAAAGATTCACTAATGGAAGTCAAGGGTAAAGAGTGGCACGGTTTCAAGGTTTTCTATCCACACATATGAGTGTTATTTTTGATGGGAGATAGTGTGTTCCTAGTGATGTGGACTTGAAAAGGGTGATCATGACGGAGGCTCATTGCACTCCTTATTCAGTTCACCCAGTGGGTGACAAACTTTATAAGGACCTAAAGAAAACGTCTTGGTGGCCTAATATGAATAAGGATGTGGCCGAGTTCGTGGCCAAGTGTCTAAATTGCCAGAGAGTAAAGGGTGAGCAACGAAGACCATAAGGTGAGATACGGTCACTTGAGGTGCCAGAGTGGAAGTGGGAGTCTATCTCTATGGACTTCATCGTGGGGTTACCAAGGACTCAGCAAGGTAACAATATGATTTGGGTGATCGTCGATCGTTTAACAAAGTCAGCTCACTTTATTCCGATGAAGGATACTTGGACCAAGATACATCTAGCTTTGGGTTATAGGAAGCATGTGGTTCGGTTACATGGTGTGCCAAAAGGACATAGTGTCTGATCAAGATGCGAGGTTTATATCACAGTTTTGGCAAGAGTTATAGGATTTGATGGGAACGACCTTAAAGATGAGTACAGCTTTTCATCCTGCCAAAGATGGTCTGTAACACCCCCATTTATTTAGGAGCCTTTAGCAAGACATTCCCAAATAAATAGGACTGTTACCATCTCGGTTTCCCGAGATAGCTTTTCATCCTACCACAGATGGTCCATAACAACAAACCAAAGTACTTTAGATAAAATTTAGCGATTACATGTTCTTTACAAATTAACCAACTAAAAACTCAATATAAATTTAATTAAAACTCGCAGCGGAAATAAAAAAAGTGATTAATAAATTATATGATCTAGACTTCTAGGTAGATTGGTCGAGTCCTCACGCATCCCCATAAACTCCCAAGTGAGCTAATCTTAAGTACCTGTCAAGTCTGCTCCCCAGTTACGGTTCATCACAGGTGTTCACGAATACACTATCAACCACGAGATTGAGTAGGATAAAATACGTCATAATAATAAAGCAAAAATTCAGTCTCGCTACTGTCAACATGTCATATCTCAACAACACTGTCCATGTTATCCACCAGAGACTAAGCCTTAAGCCTTCCAATTAATCACACACGTTATACACCGGAGACTAAACCTCGGGCAGTCCAATATCCATTCACATTATCCACTAGAGACATGATCTGCAGAACCAGCATAAGGCCGTCCAATCATTCACAATTCCAATATCAACACAATATAAACGCAATATGCCATACTCAACTTAATTCTCATCAATAGCCCAGTCCAATAAAGAGATTCCATCTCATAATAACATATCAATCTCAACAACATAAATCATCAACAATTACAATATCATATGCTCAAGCTATCTCAATCAAACATAGTTAAAATAAGTAGATTATCCTACCTGGCAAGCCTTATCCAATTACCAATTACGCAATCCGAGCTAATCAACTAGTAGCACTCTTCAATAAAACTGTCACCTAGCAATTATAATAATTATTCAACATTAATTATTTATACTTTACTTATAATTCATTACTTCCTCCATTTCATTCAATTCCATATATTTGCCTTTTTGAGCACTATTCACAAGTAGAGAGAATTTTCGATACAACTTCTAATATATAGCATAAAATATAGTCATGTGAGTCTTGTTTTAATTGTCTTACCGAGTACATTGTAAATAACAAATTTTTATAATTTTTACTAATATGGAACGAAAGATATGAACAAAAGAAAACGAACATTGATATACGTGTATAAAGCAAATGTATGGAATTGAATAAAATGGAGGAAGTATTAATTATCATATTTGTTCATAGCTCATTATTATTAATTATTATGATATACGAAAACCCGAGTCACGAACCAAGTCAACATCCAAATAAACCCGTCTCCAAAACCCGTCTAACAACACCACAATATGATAATGATTAAAGGTTACGTGTAAAATAAAATAACCCTTACAAACCCATATTAACGCATCCTAAAACCCCACAACACCCATACTCATTCACAAGATACCACCCCCAAAACCCCATAAATTCCTTCATACCCGACTACCACCCAACCACCAGTCCACACCGTGAGCCCCCTCTACCCACAACCCAGCCACAGTCCTACCACCATACACAACCACCCCTCACGGCTGCCAAAACGAGCCCTACCAGCTAACACCATCAATACCAATACTAAACGAACCCGACGCAACGTAAACAACAAACACGGTTTCAACCACAAATTCACGACCACCACCACCCTTTTTAACCACCAACTCAACCACCCATGGCCACGGGTTCATCCAACCATAGCCACCGCCATCAAAACGTCCACATGTGGCCACAAAAACACGCCCTAGCCAACCAACACCATCGACACCAACAACAACAATATACACGACACAAACACCACTCAACCTCTGGTCATTACCGCCATCACCACTAACCAACGGTGGCTCCAGAGGTGGTCCCACTTCCTCTCAACCCATCTGAAACACCACAACCACCACCCATCACCGACAGCACAACAACAAACAAACCTTCCTCTGTTTTGCGAAATTCCAGCCACCACCACCTACGGCCACCACGACGTCACCTCTAAGGTCGACTACACTACTAGCTTTCATACCCACCATACCTAGGTTAAGGCAACGAGTATTAAACGGTTCCATCGTGCTTAAACAACAATTCTACCCTAGCTCGTAATTCCAGCCAACCACCGTACCAAACACCACCCTTGACCACCTACTACCACCCAATGGCATCGACAAACCACCCTGAGCCAACCCCAACCCAAGTCCAGGTCAGATACGTCAAAGCCAAGGTGTTAAACCCGTGTAACCAATGGTACAAACACCACAAACAACCAACGTAAAACACCAATAATATACCCCTTCCCATGGTCAACGGTGGTCAAACGTGGGTCCGGTCATACCTTGGTGGTTCACGGTCATGGTCACGGTCTTAGTTAGTCATACGGTGGTCTAGTTAACGAGTTATAACGATTATGAAATCAATACATTAGTTTATGAGACGGTCTTACCTTGAGACGATAATGTAAGCCGAGTTCTTCCTTTTTCACCCTTCTAAATCTCCCTCCCTCTCTTTATTGTGAGATTATGAATTTATGAGTATTATGAGTGAATAAGGTCTCTAGTTAGGTTCTACCATCTATTTATAGTGATAAGGTAGGTCATATAGAGCGGTATTAGGAAACTATGTAATTATTATTATTATTATTATTATTATTATTATTATTATTATTATTATTATTATTATTATTATTATTATTATTATTATTATTATTATTATTAGGATTATTGTATTATTATTATTATTATGCTCCAAATATTCGGTCCAACTCGTCTTCCCGACTCATTCAACTCGTCTTCCCGAATCATCCTTTTTTACACTATTTTTAAATCAAGAAAGTATTTTTAAAAACAATTAAAACATATTTAATATTAATATTTTAACCATATTAAATAGTTATAGAAGTATTAATTATATTGACACAATTATAGAAATTAAGTTATTTTAATTATTATTGATGGGGCATATTCTGCACCCGCTGACCGAGTCAACATATTGACCAAGGTCAAAGCCAAAAGACAACAAGTCAAAGGAAAAACAACCTAACCGACGAAGCCTGCCGGCCTACCACTTGGGTCTCGGTTCGGCAACTAGCCGGCCGAGAAGCATATCTGCGTACTCACATCCAGTCCCCTCGGCATGGAGTCAACCAGGCCTGCCGGCCTGCCATGGGTCCCTCGGCCGAGGGTAAGACAGTCTTTCCACCTGCTACGACCACTTGGCCACTTGGCCACTACGTGACAAAAGGTGAAAGTCTATAAATACTCCACATCTCTCATTGAGAAAGATCATCTCACAATCCAATAATCTGGTATAAACTCCCTTATCTCTCTACAATATACTTTGCCAAGTTAACATACAACTTATCTCTCTAAGTTTACTGACTTGAGCATCGGAGTGAGTACGCTTGGCCCAAGCCGAGTCCTCAGTTTGTTAATCTTTACAGGAAAGAGTGAAAGGAAGAGACGAGCAACGACATCATTCTACAAGCTTACGTGGTCACAATCCTGCTCCGAAATTACACCCGGAACAATTGGCGCCGTCTGTGGGGATACTTACTAAAAGCTAGTCACCTACATTAAACGAAAAAAAAAAACCCATTTAGCGAGCTAAGAAGATGTCAAAGCAACAAGAAACTGTGATTGAAGGAACTGCATTCTTCCAGGATGACACGTTCCATAATTCTGAGATCGGGCACAGTCCCCCACCGGCCGAGTCACTGAGCCGGTGATGTTCGGGATGCCGAAAGAGCCAGAAACACCGCTGCCTACCGACCAAGTCACCGTCATGGGACATGTGGTCGATGCGGCCAAATTGAAGCTATTCCTGGACCTAATGGGTAGTACGCCGATCACCCCTGTCACGATGACGGTGACGGCAGCGCATCCACAGGTGACCAGGGCCCATAAAGTGACTCCGAACAACTTGACCGGAGCGATACAAGGAGTTGGGCATGCTAGGACGCCGGCGGAGCCCGTGGTGCCAGTGGCAGACCTAAGTCCATCCCCCACTCGCAGGAGGACAGCGTCGCCACGCCAACAATGAGGCCTGCCCCGAAGGAATGAAAGAAGTCCGACTCACCAAAGTCGGACAAGAAGCCCTTCCCGCCAGAGGGAGAGAAGCCGGACTAAGGTTGCGAGGAGCCGATCGCCGCGTGTCATTCGACACGTGGTCAGACAGCCCCTCTGTGCCTATGTCCTAGAGGTCCCGGTGCCGACTAAGCTGAAGCTGCCGCCCATATCATACAAAGGGGATAGCGACCCGACCGACCATGCCGAGGCTTTCGAGTCGTACATGTCGGTATGGGAGCAGCCCGATGAGTTGTGGTGTCGAGTCTTCCCAACGACCCTGCATGGGATGGCTCAGAGTTGGTACAAGGGGCTACCTAATGGCTCGGTATACTGTTATGCCGACCTGAGGGACAATTTCATTGCCCAGTATGCTTGCAACAAGCGAAGGGCCATGGAGACATCAGATCTCCTAACCATCCGACAGGGGGAGGATGAGTCCCTCCGAAGCTACGTGAAAAGATTCGACGCTAAGGTTCAGCAAATCCGTGAGCTGAACACCGAACTGGCGGCCTTCGCGCTGATGAAAGGCTTCCGAAAGGCGAGTTCAAAACCGAGCTCATCAAGTGCGAAGACCTCAACTTAGACTCCGCCAGAAAGATAGCCGACCGAGCCGTAAAGGTGGAAGACTATCACAAGACCTGGGTAGGCCACAGTGAAGCTGGGCACCCAGAGAGGAAGAGCCGCCGGGACAACATAGATGAAGGTCGCCGTGACGTTAATAGGTCACGGCCTGAGAGATTTAATAGGAAACAGAACTCGGCGGGTGCCGGGAGGAGTTCGGGACCGTACAACCGAAGCGGCGGTGACAAGAGTCTCACCCCCCCTGGTCGCCTCTCCAGCCGAGGTCTTCACCCTAAGCAAGAATGACGGACAGAAGTGGGCAAGGCCCCCCAAGGCGAGGGGGGGATGGTGACGCAAGTCAGTTTTGCGAATACCACAGCCACAAAACTGACAACTGTCGGCACCTAAGGAACGCCATCGAAGAGCTAATCCGAAAGGGGAGCCTCAGCAAGTATGTAGCTGGAGGCCCAGGAGCAAGCTCCGACGGGGCGAATAGAAAATCCGTTTTTCAACGGATGGGAGTAATCCAGGTTGTCATCGGAGGAAACGAGAACGGTGGGTCAGCTAATGGGCACAAACGGCACCTAAATGAGTTGTACCAAGCCATCAACTTTGTGCCTAAAACAGCGACCCCTGCTTCCACCATCCCCGATATAACCATTGGAAAGAAGGACTACGAAGGAGTCGTTGCCCCGCACAGCGACCCGCTTGTTGTCCACCTGGATATAGCCAACCACTTGGTCAAAAGGTGCCTGATTGACACAGGCGCCTACACGAACATCATGTTCAGGGAGTGCTTTCTTAATCTCGGTTTGAAGATAGGAGACCTGAGCCCCTGCACTAACCCGCTATACTGACTTCTTCTCCGGCCGGCCTGGTACCCACAGGGTCAATCAGATCGCCGGTGATGTTCGAAAAAGCCAAGCGCGGCTAAAAATGTTTTATCTGAGTTCGTGGTTATCGACGGTTCGTCTGCCTACAATGTTCTCATAGGCCGGGTCACTTTGAGTGAGGCCGATGCTGTGATGTCCATCCGGGCCCTGACATTGATGTACGTCTCGGACCGGGGGGAAGCACAAAAACTCGTCTCAAAGGACGAGAATGATGGAATAGTCAATATCCAAGTGTCTGCCAGGGGTGCAACATGCAATCCCTCAAAGTGGCGAAGAAATCAGAGAAAGGGAAGAGCCCATCCCTGCAACAGGAGGGCGACCCAATGAACACTCATGTCGGCATGGTCGAAGGAGCCGAGACCGAGGAAGTGGAAATTGACCCAGGGCGCACCGTAACTGTCGGTGTCAACCTGGAGCCAAAATTCAGGGCCGATCTCCTAGACCTGCTGAGGAAGAACAAAGATGTCTTCGCATACTCAGCTACCGAGATGCCAGACGTGAGCCGGGAGGTGATCGTTCACAAGCTGAACGTACTCTCCACCGCTCGGCCTGTCAAGCAGAAGATGAGGAACTCCTAGGCCGAGAAGGATGAGGCCATCAAAGCTGAAGTAGACAAATTGTTAGCGGCGGGCTTTATCATGCCTTGTACTTACCCTGAGTGGCTAGCAAATGTTGTAATGGTGAGGAAATCGTCGGGGGCGTGGAGGATGTGTGTTGATTTTACCAATCTTAATAAAGCGTGCCCTAAAGATTGTTATCCCTTGCCTCGAATAGATAGTTTAATTGATGCCACAGCAGGCTACACTATGCTGAGCCTGCTAGACACCTTCTCGGGGTATCATCAGGTATTTATGGCCGAGGAAGACATGCCTAAATGCGCATTCATCACCATACACGGCACATACATGTATAAAATGATGCCGTTCGGTTTGAAAAACGCTGGCGCAACTTACACTAGGCTGGTGGACAAAGTGTTCCAAAATAAAAAAGGGCGAAACATCGAGGCTTACGTCGACGATGCTATTGTAAAAAGCAAGTCCGACAGCGAGCACTTGGCTGATTTAAGCGAGACATTTTGTTCACTAAGGAAATATAGAATGAAGCTCAACCCAAAGAAATGTAACTTCGGTGTCCGGGTCGGCAAGTTCCTCGGCGTGCTTGTCAGTGCTAGGGGAATTGATGCCAATCCGGAGAAAGTCCAAGCAATACTAGACCTACCGGAGCCGAGAAATCGAAAAGAGGTTATGACGCTGACCGGGAGAATGGCGGCTCTCGCCCGCTTCATCTCTCGGTCGGCCGACAAGAGCACTCCGTTCTTTAAAAGCTTTGAAAGGGAATAAAAACTTCAGGTGGGGGAGGAACAGAGCACGGCTTTCGAACCGAAAGCCCACCTTCGACACTACCGACCCTGTCCCGGCCGACACCGGGGAGACGCTATATCTATACTTAGCAGTTACCTCGGCCACGGTCGGTCGTAATCGTCGTCGAGGAAGAAAATAAGCAGCAATACCCAATTTACTTTATCAGCCATACACTGCTGGACGCCGAAAGGAATTACCCACTAATCGAAAAAGCAGCCCTCGCCGTCGTCGTTGCCGCAAGGAAGCTCAAACCCTACTTCGACACACATCCCGTGACGGTCTTAACCGACCAGCCATTGGAGAAAGCCTTAGAGAAATTCGAATAATCCGGCAGGCTTATCAAATGGGCAGTGGAGCTCTCCGGCTTCGGCATTCAGTACAAACCGAGGCCTTCGATAAAGGGGCAAACGCTTGCAGACTTCCTGGCCGAGTGCACTTATCAAGAAGAATCACATCCCGGCGTGTGGGAAGTATATACCGACAGGTCCTCCACGGCGAACAGCTCAGGAGCCGGCATCCTTATCATCAGCCCTAACGGAGACGAGTTTGAGTACGCCATGAAGTTTACCTTCTCGGCCTCAAATAACGAATCCGAATATGAGGCGGTGATAACTGGAGTCGAGTTAGCTAGAGCTGCCGGGGCGGAGCATGTTGTGTTGAAAACAGACTCGCTATTAGTGACTAATCAAATCCGAGGAGAGTATGAGACTCGAGACGATGGGATGATAAGGTACCTGGAAAGGGTAAAAGCTGACACCTCAAAATTGAAATCTTTCCAAATACAGTGCATCCCCAGGTTTGAGAACAACCGAGCCGACGCTCTCTCAAAACTTGCCAGTTCAAGCATCAAGAATGTCAGTCGAACCGTGCTGGTGGACATCAGAAATGCTAAAAGCATCACTGAGACCGTCGGCATGGTGGGCGACATCGAAGCCGAGACGACGTGGATGACTCCGATAATGAAATACAAGCTGACAAACGAGTTGCCGGAGGACCGCAGTCTGTCTCAGAAGATAAGAAGGATCACCGCAAGGTACTCAGTGTTCGAAGGAGAATTGTACAGAAGGTCCGTAATAAGACCACTCTTGAAATGTGTCGGCCCAGCCGACGCGGAGCTTATACTGACAGAGATTCACGAAGGCATCTGCGGACATCACATGGGGGCGAGAACGCTAGCCCACAAAGCTCTCCGAGCCGGCTACTTCTGGCCTACCATGCTGAAAGATTCCAGAGCAAAAACCAAGAAGTGCAAGAATTTTCAGGTGCATGCTCCGGTAATACATGCACCTTCCCGAGACATGCAACCAGTACTTAGTCCCCTACCATTTGCACAGTGGGGGATGGATTTATTAGGACCATTTTCGACGGCCTCCGGAGGAAGGAAGTACCTGATTGTCGCCGTTGACTACTTCACCAAATGGGTCGAGGCTGTCGCGGTACCTGCCAAGACCACGGCGGCCATAAGAAAAGTGATTTGGGAGAACGTCATAACTCGTTTTGGGCTACCCCAAGTCATTGTATTTGACCACGGCCGAGAGTTTTGGAGCGACATGGTGATGAATTGGTTGGAAGAACTCGGTATCAAATTCGCATACTCCTCTGTCTGCCACCCTCAGAGCAACGGGCAGGCAGAGGCAGCTAATAAAACAATACTGAACGGGTTGAAGAAGAAGGTTGAAGATCTAAAGGGAAGATGGGTTGATGAACTACCCGGCGTCCTGTGGTCCCTTCGAACCACAGAGAAAGAAGCAACAGGGTACAATCCATTCCACCTAGTCTATGGGTCTGAGGCCGTACTGCCAATTGAAGCAGCGGTGCCAACATTCAGAACGCAAACCTTTAACCCAGTCGAAAATGAAGAAGGCCTGAGAGCCTCCCTAGACCTGGTCGAAGAAAGTCGAGATACGGCACGGCTCAACTTGGCAGTATATCAAAACCGAATGAGAGGAGCCTACAACCGTAGGGTCCACAAAAGGGACTTAAGAGTAGGAGATCTAGTCCTGAGAAAGTCGGCCGCAACCAACAAAGGAAACATCCATGGTAAAATGACGGCCAACTGGGAAGGACCCTACAAGGTGGTTGAGGAAATGAGGCCGGGGACATACCGGCTAACAGACATGGAGGGTGTGCCTCTAATGAGCCACTGGAACACAGACAACCTTAGGAAATACTTCGTATAGCGGCGGAGGTGTCCGAGACTGTTGTGGGCACCCCAACGCGTGATTATATCTTATGAAGAATGATCCAAGTTTTCCATCAAAATGATTGTCCCCTCCGTAGTCGTACCAAAGTAGACGCCACGGCCAAAGCCTGGCAGTCATGACAAATGCAGTTGATACTCGCGAAAGCGACCAACATGCTTAGTAGACGCCAGCCGGGCAGTCACTACAAACGCAGTTGATACTCGCGAAAGCGACCAACATGCTTAAGAACGTATAATTACAGTTGAGTAACGCAAATCTGACTGCCTCGGCCAATCCGGGAGTGGCAGAAGAAGCGATCAATATGTCTATAGATACGAATGCAGTCGAGCCGTAACCCCGATTGCCTCGGCCAAAGCCGGGAGTGACGGGGAAAATCGACCGATATGCTAACATGTTTACAACAGCAGTTGGGAAGCGCAAATCTGACCGCCTCGGCCAGACCGGGAGTGGAGGAGGAAGCGACCGACATGCCAACATGTTGCTAAGCAAATTGGCACGACCAATATGCTAAAAACGTTTAAAGTACAGTTGAGACACGCGATCTAACTGCCTCGGCCAAGCCGAAGGTAAAACGAAAAAAAGCGCTCAATATGTTTAAAAACGTAAGAAGACAACTGAATGGAGGGCAAATAAACAAACTTTATTAAAAATGTTTACAAGTAAAACAAAGTCGACGGCCGTCCCCATAGGGATAGCCTAAGCACAACCTACCAATGTTTAACAAAAAAAGAAGGAACAGCAAAAATTACAACATTTCAGACATGAAGCGCCAAAAGGATGGCAGGGAGGAAAGGCTCAATAGTTGGCCCCCGAACAGCTGAAGCTGTCCGAAGGGCCGGGTGACTCTGGTGACGATCGCCCATCTCCCTATGCTTGTTCTTTGCTCGCCACCGCAGCAGATAGCAAAGATCACCAACGGTGGGCGGCCCAGAGGATGACTTGGCAGCTTCACTTGCCTTTGCCCTTTCAGCCTCCTCCTTAGCCTCCTTCACCTTAGCAGCATGGGCCGCCTTGGCCGCAGCTTCCTGAGCAGCCTTCGCCGCCTTCGCCTCGGCTGCGGCCTTGGCTTCCGCAGCAGCCGCCTTCTCATCCAGAAGCCTGTCAAAATCTTGCCACGGAAAGGTGCCTTCAGGAAGGAGCTTCTTAATCGCATCCCTTGTAGCATCTTCAGCTTGGTCCCGGTACCGGGCACACATGTCTAGGATGATGACGGTTTTCAGCGTCTCAATATCCTTCTCCCTCTGAGCAAGGATAGCTTTGGTGCTCTTGTGCTCCTTCGCCTCGGCCAAATGCAGGGACTTCCATCTTTCCCTCTGCTCAACCATGGCCGTATAACCACCCTCAAGCTTGTTTCTCTCCTCCCGCAGCTTGGCGACATCAGCCAACGCCGACTCAACCTTGGCTCTCTCGGCCAGGACCGCCTTCTCAGCGTCCTCCTTAAGCTTCCGCTCAGCAAGGAAGTCCTTCATGGTGGCCAGGAAGTCCTTCTTCGTCCTCTCGGCCTCCTTCTTAGAAGCGGCAAGCTCAAGCCTAAGCCGTTCGAGCACAGGAGCTGCTTGAGCCATGAGCTTTTCTTGCTCGATAATATGAGCGCCGGCAGCTTCAGCCCACTTCACCAGCCTTTTGGCCAGCCTTATGCCGTCCGCCCTGAGCTGAACGGAAGAAGCCTTCTCGGACGAGGAGTCGGCGGTGACATTTTTGTCGCCCGTCTGCGCAGGCTGCTTCTCCAATTGCCGTTCGGTGAGAACAACAGCTGGCGACGGCTGATCTATAAAAAACCCAGACAAAGCGTCCATGTCAACATTCATTGACATATCAGAAAGCCTGTCATCAGGAATGCATAAGGAACCTGCTAAATCCGAGCCATGGGTTAGATCCGTACCAGTCTTGGCCTTCTTGGATTGAGGGCCGGCTGACCCCTCCTCTTTCCCTGCCTCGGTAACAGAAGCAGCAGAAGGCATCGCTTCCTTCCTCTTATTTGAAAGAGGAGGACCCTCCAGAACGGTGACTTCCTCATCAACATTGACGACCACCTTCTCCTTTTGGACTACGGGGATTGGAGATCGGGTCGGAGTTGACGTCGTAGCCGCCGAAGACATTGCTTTTGGTTTTCGGCGCGGCACGTGTCCGCCAATCTCTGCCTGAGTCGCCCCCACATCCATAGCTTTCAACGCCTGCTCCATTAGTTCGTGCGGGGCCAGGCGATCACGCGGCGCGGCCCTAGGGTGCAGCTCAACAACTCTCCCGTCCTGGTCAAGTCCCAACTTGTTTAGGATGGATACAGACAGATCCTGGCCAAATCGATCTGCAAGAAATAAAGCAGGAGTTAAGCAAAAGAAGTAAACCGAGGCTCAAATACAGAAGCATAAAAAGCAAAGGTGGGCCTCATACCGACCCCAATCACCCTGGCCGAGGGCCGGTATGAGGCCGACGTGGCAAAGCGGCTCGTCTTGAAGGACGATCTGCGTCGGAGGCATCCCTCCCTTCGGCGTGCCATCCTTCGTCGCCTCGAACATGCTCATTGCCCGCATTTCATCATCTTTAAGATAGACCTTCTTGGCGTCCATCTTAATCTTATTACGGGAGACATATCTTTCATGCTCCCCCTACTCTCACACCGCAAATTGACGCGGCGCTGGAAGGACCGGGGCAATGGATAGTCTTCCGGAACCTCGACGTATACCCACCGCCCCTTCTAGTCTTTGCAAGATGTCAGCTTGGTGACGGTCACATAACCCGGCTCGTTCTGCACGTTGTACCACCCCGTGCCGCCTAGGGTAGTCTGCCGAAGATGGTGGAGCCGGCGGAATAGGTTCACCATTGGGGCCTCCCCCCTTAAAGAAGCAGAACCATACGAAGCCAATAATCGTCCTGATGGCCAACGGATGCAGTTGTGCCACGGCGACATTCATGGCTTTAATTATGGCCGCGACGTGTTCATTAAGAGGAAACCGGAGCCCATACTCCAGGTGTCTAATATACACGCCGATACAACCTTCGGGAGGGCAACAGACTGCATGATCACCCTCAGGGACAATAATTCTATACCCCCTGCCGAAGGAGTAATGGTCTTCAAAAAGTTTAGGCCCGGAGACACTAGCGAACTTGTTCGTCCAAACACGATCGGGTTTAATCGAGCAGGCTTCGCCGTGCCACAAGTACTGCGGCCTCTCGGAATCAGATTGGGTCTTTTCATCATCATCATCATCAAAATCCTCCAAAAATTTCTCATCAATTTCAGGAGAAGGCGACTTGCGGCCCCCGAACCCTATCGGGGTGACAACCAGTGGCTCCTGTTCATCGGGATCGCGACGTTCGCCCCGGAGTTGAGGTACTAGGCAGAGCATCAGCAGAAGACATGGTGGCAACAATTAATTAACAAATAAAAGTTGGGGAAGAATTTGTTTGTTTACCTTGAAAGAAAGTGTTACGCCGAGTAACGCTTCGAAAATTAGAGAGAAAACGCTTCAAAAAACTAGAGAGAAGAAATTTTTTTAAGAAAATGAAGTTTGCAGGTCAAAATGAGGGGCAAACTGCTCTATTTATAGAGCAAAGCCCATTCAGTGGACCAATCAGAGCAAAGCCCATGAAGCGTCCACCAATCAGCACCAGGCCACGTGTCAAGCATGCAACCACGGAATGTCAATCGACATACAGTAACCAATCTTCTTTGACACGCTTCTTGGTATCTACTTGCCAACGGCCAGCTGATCAACCAAGCTTGGCAGCACCGGCCGGGGGCAATCAAAAGCACACGGCACTCTCAACCTTGGTCTCGGCCAGCGCCATTTCCTTTTCCACATTCGATGTCCATTACACAACAATGTGGAGGGGGGATATGGTACGGCCTGAACAGAACCAAGCCGAGGAAGAAGTTCGACTTGCGCAGAATACGCTAAACACGCATCGAAGGTCCATACCACGGCATAGACTACGCTGGGGGCAAATTGATGGGGCATATTCTGCACCCGCTGACCGAGTCAACATATTGACCAAGGTCAAAGCCAAAAGACAACAAGTCAAAGGAAAAACAACCTAACCGACGAAGCCTGTCGGCCTACCACTTGGGTCTCGGTTCGGCAACTAGCCGGCCGAGAAGCATATCTGCGTACTCACATCCAGCCCCCTCGGCATGGAGTCAACCAGGCCTGCCGGCCTGCCATGGGTCCCTCGGCCGAGGGTAAGACAGTCTTTCCACCTGCTACGACCACTTGGCCACTTGGCCACTACGTGACAAAAGGTGAAAGTCTATAAATACTCCACATCTCTCATTGAGAAAGATCATCTCACAATCCAATAATCTGGTATAAACTCCCTTATCTCTCTACAATATACTTTGCCAAGTTAACATACAACTTATCTCTCTAAGTTTACTGACTTGAGCATCGGAGTGAGTACGCTTGGCCCAAGCCGAGTCCTTAGTTTGTTAATCTTTACAGGAAAGAGTGAAAGGAAGAGACGAGCAACGACATCATTCTACAAGCTTACGTGGTCACAATCCTGCTCCGAAATTACACCCGGAACAATTATTTATTATTAAGTTACAAAAATTTATAATATTAATTATTTATTTATGTAATTAAAAGTATAAAAACTAATGTTTTATTATTATTATTATTATTATTATTATTATTATTATTATTATTATTATTATTATTATTATTATTATTATTATTATTATTATTTCAAATATAATATATAATTATTAATATTTTAATAAAATTCTTAAATAATCTTTAATCTAACAGGTCGATTCGTTTGGGTTGGGTTTTAACCCTAAATTAACGGGTCATTTTGGGTTTCGATTAAACTGGTCATTTCGGGTGGGGTTTCGACCCTAAATTAACGGGTCATTCAGGTTTGAGTTAAACAGGTCCCGGGTTGAGATTTTATGGGTCTTGACCTTGGAGAAAGTAGATCAGGCGGGCCAGATTTTCAGGTCGGGTCAGAATTTAACATCTATAGATGTTGGTGTAATACTACTGTTTTCTAAGTCTGTTACTCGGCCGAATATGGCTTACTTGGCCGAGTAATGCGTCGTGTGTTTCTGGTGAGGCTACTGTCCAGGAATACTCGGCTGAGTATACTCTATACTCGACCGAGTATCCGGTCTGACGGGATTTATTTTCGCGGTTTGGTTAAAGATGATTAGAGTTATAAAACGGGATTTACAGTTTCACTTTTACTTTTTACAAAACCTAAACCTTCAAACGTAACTCTAATCACCTCTAATATCCCTCAAGATCGTGGATTGTTCGTGAGTCTTGTTCATTCCTCTCTTGCGTCGGTAAGCCTCTAGTTCTACAAGTTTGTCTTTTAAGGTTTACCCTAGTTTTATAATTTGGGGTAAAGGGGAGGTTTTGCATGATTGTAATTCGATTGTATGATTATTGTTAGGTGGAGATTTTGTAGAGGAGCCGTTCTAGGTTTCTTGCTGACTCGTATCAGATTTGTGCTAAGGTAGAGTTTCCCTACTCAGTTGATTGTATAATTGATTTAAGATGTGTGTTGTGATTTAATTGATATGAATAATATTGCTGGTTGATCGTTGTTGGTTGATTATATGTTAGAGTGTTGGAGTTGAGACGATTGTCGATGATTGTGAGGTGCGTCCTCGGCTGAGTGGAGTCACTTGCGGGAGTGGCTTCACGACCTTGATTCGCCCTTTGTGGAACGCGTCACAAGAGGGGATGTGCACATTAAGGAACATGGGTTATCGCTCGTGTGATGAGCGGGGCTTAGGTGGCCAAGGCTGCGGTCCCCCACTGGCTGTGAGTATTATCTGTTGCGGCAGTAATCTGGCAGGGCTACGCACGCAAGTGTGTAGTCCGCTATGAGATGTGATTGAGAAGTTTGAGATTGGTTGTGTAACAGGTGTTTTATCTTTGTTGCATTTGTCTTATTTTGATTATGCAGTGAACTGGCCCGTTGTTATTTTGTAAAATCTGAGGTGATCCATTCGGGGATAGTGAGCAGATTGTGACAGGTGATGATGGTCTTTAGCTATGGGAACGAGATGGGGAGTCATCTCTTCGAGTCTAGCTTCCGCTGTTACGAGTTTAGCTGTTTAAGATTTCCGTTGTTTTGAGTATTAGTAAACATTTCTTTTGGTTTGGTTTTGGAACTATGTAATCGTAAACTTTATATACTTTAATAAATGTTGTGGAATTGTTTCTTTTGATATACTATCCTCGGGCAACCGAGATGGTAACAGTCTCTCATGCTTTGTTAGTCCTTGGTAAGGCACCTTGGTATGTGGGGGTGTTATAGTTGGTCCTAAATTAGCAAGTTGTTTTGTTGTAACTTAGTCTTGGGTAGCGGGTCAAGATTTAAGGGTTTATAACCATGAAAAAACGGTTTAGGTTCAGACATATTTACAATTCTGGTCAATTTGACAGATCTACATAATACGATGTAGACCAATAACGTTTAATTTGTTAATGGGGATGATCAAACTTTAAATTTTATTTTTTTTAATTATTGTACAAAGTACAACATTAATTGTAAAACTGTTATTCGCGTTATATTTAATACTTCCTCCATTTTTTATCTTCTCATTTGCTTTATTATGGTCTCCAAAACAGATCTTTGACCAAATCTTTCGACTTCTATTTGTTTTTTTGTCGAAAAAAATATTAAGCAAAAGATATTTTGATAATAGATAAATATTTTATTTACAACATATTTACGATTAAAGTCACAAACTTTGGCCTTCAAAAAGTAAATGAGAAAATAAAAAAAATGGAAAAAATATAAACAAATTTTAAAACAGAAAGTAAATTTCACGAGTTTAAAACTAATTCAATCCAATCTCCCCTAATCCTAAACACATTCTCCCACAGGTCACATAATATTCGCTTTATTTTATAACTACACTTCCAAAGCACCTAAACTACCGCAAAACGCAATATGTTACGCCATGCTAAAACCGTCTCATCAATTGCTTTACGAGCTGGATAGTGACGTCATGCCAAGTTGTGATCTTCTTAGTTAGGATCTAGGGAATTCTAAGATTTGGAGCACATCGTCTAGTGCTAGGATGATCATGCATAATAATAGTTTACATTTGCTTTATTTCCCTTTCACAAAACAAAATAAATGTAAACTTTTCACTGGAAGAGAGAGAAAGTATTAGAACTTTTTTATGTATTTATCAATCAGAGTAGAAATTAACATGTTGAGCATGATTGCACTTATTATCATATAATTTTTTTTTATTATGATTAATTATCCCTATACTCCAACAAAATGAGAAATCATTCGCCTTTCTAATTTCCAAGAAAAAAAAAAGAAAACAAAAGAGAAACCATGAGTATTTGAATTGATCAAGTAATATTGCATGCAAAAACTTTTCTTATGGCAACCATATTCATCGGATGACAATCGTAATCATCATAGGATGAACGTATAAGACACACATTTTATATGGAATCGTAGTATGCCGTATGTTTCAATATGTAAATACAACATTGTCATACCATACCGAAAACATGTAAGCCTCATTGAAAATCATATCATATAGTTAATTAAGTCACAAGATATACGTGTCAAAAAACCATTTCAATCAAAAGTTTAAGATGATGGTTGATGTCCAAGATCGGTTTTATACTCAAATAGTACGTAGAGAAAATTAGGTAGACTCTAATGGATCACCATCGCTCGGTTGTTTTGTACTCCAATCATACTTTTTAAAATACTTCTTTTTCTGAATATGAAACAAGTAAATACCATCGTCCATTGCCTTCCAAAAACAATGTCGCCCTCCACATTCATGATCAACAAACTCTATCATATCCCGAAAGGTGTCAAACACCTTGTACACCCGTCCCGGAGCTATGAGATCACAAAAATACCGTGTTGCCTTGAACATTTGTGTTTGAAACCCATGCGTATAATTGTTATGAACGGGTAGTCGAACAAGGCCGAGATCATCGTCATTTGTCATACAATGAACATTAAGAACACCGTCGGACATTGCATTTTCAATGTTAAACTCATAATGTGTCGGTCCGATTGCCCATCCTTTTGCTTCTCCAATTATTAAGAATGCTAACAAAATCTTGATTAGATCAATAATTCCCATTATTTATAGATTTTGATTTGTGATTTTTTTCAAAAGGTGATTAATGATGAAATGATTTGTTTTATTTGCTTATACATTTGATTATTCTAGAGGGGATAGATAATCTAGCTCTCTAAATCCAACAAAAGAGTTGTTTTTGTATATTGAGCCACCTTATTTTTAGGAAAAAGATCAATCTAATTTAGGTAAGTATATAGTTGATTCTATAACCTATTATGCAGTTTAGAGATTATACATCTGAATATATACTTTTTGAATTTTAAAATAAACTTTGGGTGGTGATTTTCGCAGTACACATTTTACTCGTGTAGTACATTATTGACAATTATACCCTCTCATTTCCCCACCCATCTTCTCTCTAAATTTTCTCTAATCTATTGTCTCTATTTTCAGTTACCCATAAGGCCATAATCCTCTAATTTCACCCACTTATGGTTAATGAACAAAACATTAGGAGAGGTGATTTGCCGGCCGACCGACTAGCCGGTTGCACTGGGACTATAATGGTCGGTCAGAGGCCAGAGGGTGGTGGTTTCAGTTTGGGAGTTGCGACACATTGTACTCCGATCCGTCGTGGTGGGTTGTGGCGGCTATGTCGTTATGTCGCAGGCGGGGAAGTCCATTGGTAGGCCAACGAGACAGACGGCAACGAGGGGCCGGCGCTGGGTTGCGGTGGTGTTAAGGACTTGTTGGTGTAATGGTGTGTACTACGTTGATGTACTATGCTGATGACTTGCTTTATCACTTTTTTTTTTAGTTTGTATACTACATTGTCAATGTACTACTACGTTGGTGTGTACTATGTGTATTTGTGTTGATAACCAACACAACCAACTCCGCCGTTAATCACAGCCTCCGTCACCGTCGTTACTACCGTCGCCGGACGCCGTCCAACCATCATCGACCTACACCGGCGATGCAATATGCTAAAACACCAACAGCAACCTCGCCATACACTAACAATTTATCAATTTAGACTTAAAACCCTAATTAAAAGGAATAAAAATATAAAAAAGAGTCAATTAAATTATTTATATAGGATTAATGAATTAAATTCCTGCTCTTGATTCGAATACTCTTTATAATTGAAGAATTTTGAGGAGATTAAAGAAGGTTGGTTTTAACAAGAGAGAGAGAGAGAGAGAGAGAGAGAGAGAGAGAGAGAGAGAGAGAGAGAGAGAGAGAGAGAAGGAGGTAGAGAGAAGAGAGAGAAAAATAGGGTTATTGTGTTTTTTAGTCAACGGTATCAAATGAAAATTTTGGTGTAAAAAGTACTAAGATGAGTAAAAATCGTACTGCGAAAAAATATTGAGCTAAAAAATCACATTATTTAATTTATTTATCTGATTCAATGCGTAATCCTTTTTTCCCTGAATTAAAATCACATTATTTTTGACATAAATGTTGTGAAATAAAGGGGAGAGAGAATTAGAGAGAATTGTAGAGATGAGTTAGAGCGAAAGTAAGGGAGACAAAACTGTATTCTTATTCCATTATGAGGGGGCATATATATACACATGCAATGAGGGTAAAGTTTCCATAAGATAATATACCCTATAATATTTTAAGATATGGATATCCATATAATCATATTTCATAACACTCCCCCTTGGATGTCCATTACTGAAGAAGATGCCTCGTTAAAAGCCTTACTAGAAAACCCTATGGGAAAAACGCTAGAAAGGAAAAGAGTACAATAGTCTTCAAACACGCATAATAATAGTTGCCTCGTTAAAACCTTTCCATGGAAAACCCAGTGAGACAAAACCATGGATAAGGAAAAAGAGTACAACGCGTGTCAACTCCCTCTGTTGATTACATAACTTGATGTACCTTGAAATGAACCATGCTTTAACGTAACTTCTCGATAGTTGAATAAAACTCATTGTAGTTGATAAACTTGATATCTTCAAATCCTTGATAATTTCTATCTTCATATTTCATTAGAACTCACAATCTGGGTGTAGTTCATTTGTGATGACTCTTGGATCTTTATTTCAAAGGGTTATTTAATGAGAATACTTCAAATTATTGGGGTCCTTCTCAAAATATTCTGAACTTTAATTTAACTATCAATATACCAAACTATTATACCCCTTTCCTTTTAATATAATTGGCAATTTCGTTACCTGTAACAGTAGGTAAAGTAGTGCGTGGGTCCCACCTTTTATAATATCTTCATCCTCTTCCTCTTCCCTTTCAGTGGTAACCTGCAACTTTAAATAATTTAACATAAAAAGATGAAATATGGTAATATAATTTCCCTGCCTTTTGAATTGTTCATCTCCTCTGATATAATAAAAGACATGCTCAGCAAATGGGTCAAAAAATAGAGTAAATTGGATAACCTACAAAGCTGTAAAATAACATACACCCCCAACTCCTCAATCTAATCTAACAGGAAATAATGAAAGAGAGCTGCAACATAAAAGATTGAATCTTTGCTATAAAATTGCAAAAAAATTGAATCTTTGTCATCAATTTGCAAAAAAGATTGAATCTTTGCTACCTATTGGACACTCCCGCCGAACTCCACACTCACCCCCAAATTACTGACGATTTAATTTCTTAGAGGTGATGATTTGTTTTCTTTGATTTCTGATAAGGATCTTGAATTTATACTTTCTAAAGTCCCGATTTTGCAAGTATACTGATGAATCAAGATACGGCTTGTGACGTGCTTCCCGGAGGTGGTCAAGGAGAGCGAGCATATGGTGATAAGGTGCAGTAGAGGCGGGCTTTATGGTGGTAAATGGAGGACGAATGTGGTGGGGAAAGGAGGTAAGAAACGGTATTGGTTGATTCCGGACAGCCATGGATGGCTTGAATTGAGAAGTTAGTCACCAGAGGGAATTGGATATGATGTAGGTTGAAGGAGATGTGTTTGATGAATGAGCAGGGTGGTATTATTCATAGAAACAAAAATTAAAATGGTAATGACCTGCTAAACAAGTAGACGGTCATCCGAGTCTATTTTAAGAAGAGGGTACGTAAAGTTAGGTTTATTTTGAGTTAAAATGTAGTTTGTAGTATTATGAGAAGACCGTATATAGTTTGGAGTATTTACGTTAAATAACCCTATTTCAAATAATACTTCCACAATAGTGATAGAGAATTTCTTGATAGATGACATAACATTATATATTAAGAATAACGCATCTTAATAGTCATAGCGTATCAATGCGCTTATTGTGCAACCTCGTTAAAAACCTTGCTAGGAAAAACCCATTGGGACAAAAAAAACCTAGTCGAAGGAAAAAAGAGTGTAGCCATCATTCCTTAATTCCTTATCTTAAGGGTAATTAATCCGATAATTATTGAATAAATCGTCCAATTCCTTTGAGCGCAGATTTTCACTACATTATTCTAGTCGTTATGGTAATTTTGGACCATAAACTAATTTCACATGTTTAGCAAAAAGCTCATTCAAATCTAATTTCCAATATGCTCAAACTTCAGGTTGAGACAATAACTTTTCAAATAAACTCTATAGGAGTTTTGATGTTCCATTTTGGAACTAATCACGATATCTTTCAATCGTATTGTAGAGGTTTATATATTTCATCGGGAGTTTTCAATAACTCAATTGATCAACTATTAACAATTGATGATCATTTATAAGAGGCTCCTATAGGGAGTTATCCTCAAAGGAGTAGATCATAATATATTTCTCCTTTCCAACATTATCCATTCAAAATTATATTATGAAACATGTGCATGCATATAATATTAAACTAAGTTCTAAATAACATATCCTAACAAATATGCAATAATAATAATGTATAAATTAAAACTACGATGCAATGATGAACTGACTCTCTATATGCACATGATTGATGAGTCAAAATGCAAACTGTACAGTTTTCTTTTACAATATTCATAATTTGGATTGACTTCAAGTCAATAAGTAGACTTCTAGTCCATGAGCTCATTTATAATCATTGATTATATGCCGACAATCAAAATGGACTTAAATTTACGATTCCTCATTTATAAAGTCCATAAAATACCGCGCGCAAATGTATGTAGGTTCCATAAATATATCGATATAATTTTATCACCTCTTGATGATATCAGTACTGTTAAATGATATCTGGATCTGAATATGTATGTGGTACCATTATATTCATTTAAGCCATCTATTATCCTTCAGATATCGTGTCACTTCAGGGACACTTCAAATATAGTAATTACATATCATACCAACTGCTTGAACTTGCTATTTCACATTCATTGGAACCGTCAATTCATCTTGACTTTTATTATAATACACTTCAAGTGTATATACTTGTATTAATCTGGTAAGAGATATGGTTATATCAAATTCAAAAATCTCTACTCAATGAATTTAATGTATAACATGCTCTGAACTTCTAGTTCAGTAAGGGATCATATTTGTTTTTACCAGCTTTAATTCACTTTTCTCCCCCTAAGGTGGTAAAAACTATAACCAATGTATAGTCTAAATATTTATCATAACCACCTTAGATATCAATTTCTCATATCATCAATGAGAATTTATATGGGCATCTTTGTACAATAACAAAATATTTCTGGAAGAAATGTATAATGCAGTTGGATTTTAATGTGCTGATTCACAATGCCCAGTTTAAGAGATCAACGATTTTATATAAAAATTTGAATGTGATTTTTAATCACGGGAACTACTCAGAAAAATCATTATGTGACTACAAGTCACACAATATAGTGTCAAACCATACACGAACATTTAAGTTCTTTATTCAATATCGAGTAGTTTAGATCTCCAACATCATATATACTCAATCGTAGTTTAGTGTCTTGCCTTTAATACAATTTCTACACGAGAGAATTTCAGCACGTATCTTTTCTTGAAGATAAAAAGGTTTATCAAAACGGGTATAGTAAGAACCCGGATGGCTTTATTTTGTCACATCTGAATCATTTCATGTCAACTTTCTTAGTTTGCCAAAAAAATATACGACAATCTTTAATAAGAATTGGATATATCCCAATAATTTCACTTATCACATGCCATAATTTAGTTGACTATATTTATCATGCTAATCTTTTAGCAATACTTATATCAGTAAATCTCATTAAAAATTTATATCCGGCCAGATAAACGATGTGACATCTGAATTAGGACACAATAAGTGTCTCATATATGTAAGCAAGACTCATCAATATTCCAATAGGGAATATATTACTCTTTGAGTATTTTCGTATGACCAACAATTATATTCGTCAACATATACAATGATGACATATGCATGCTTGTCACAACGCATGTTTCAATGTGTTATATAGCATGATAATACAAGTAAGTTGATAATTCAACTTACGAATCAATTATTCCCTTCAAGCATGAAAGATGATTCAACAACTTTCAAATTAGTTGTATTTTTCGACCATTTACTTCACAATATATTATATGTTGGTCACATTATCACTCTTGTTTCAAATGTGAAGCGATGTCCACTTCTAGTGGGAATACTAGTGTTTTAAAATAAACACATAAATCATGAAAATATCCATATCCTTATACTTACCACTGCTTGTGGTATACTTTCATACTTTTATTATATCAGTAAAGCAATATCATATTATTCTCAGGGAATAATGGCCTCTAATGTAGTCTTATTGACACATTACTTATATGAAAGATAAAATAATTTCAGCCTCAAAACGTGATATCTCATTCACTTGAAGGAATGTTTTGAATCAGTTTAATATGATTATGAATTTTCAAAAGTGTCTCATAATTTGCAGATATCGTCCATGTATAAATACCGAGTTCATTCTTAATATTGATACTCAATATAATACTCACTATATGAAATGTGAGAATTTATAAATATTGTAAACTTCAAGTCACAGTTTCAATATCTGCAAACATTATGAACTCCATGTCATAATTCAGTATGTGTAAACACTATGAACTTTCGTCATAGTATGAATATCAAAATTTCAGCTCATATATCATTTTCTTTCTCTCATGTCAAACTCTTGCATATACGAGTCTCATATTCTCACATGACTTTTTGAGATATTCACTTTCATGAGATATTTTCATTTCTTTCAATGAACGAATTTAAGGCTTCTTTACTTGGCTCATCAAATGTCACATTATTAGGCTTAGTTAAGGCCGCAATATTAGGCTTATCATAACGCCATATTCTCGATCTCTGTTAGAGACAGAGTCTTTATGAGATGTCACATTCACTTAAAGGAATGGATCAAATTTTATATCTCATTATACTGTCCAACTTCAGGTGAACAAGAATCAATTCGCAAATAAATTTGTATTTCATAAAGACCGCTTAAAATTGAACAGCGGTTCATATACTCATAGATGTGGACTTCTGGCCACTTACACTTATACAATATGAATATATTGTATTGATGAGACGGTGTTAAAATTATTACACACGTTTCAAACTTTGAACTTCAGGCCAAAGTCATAATATGGTAAAATAAATCTTTTGAAACTTCAGGTCCAAAATTGTATGCTATGTCCCTTTTTTCAATAACGATCTTCAAGTCCAATGTAATTAAAATTACCAAAATTTAGTTGTATTCATCCAAGAATTGGTGACGCAATACAAAGTATAAAATCATAGTTTAAAAAAAAAAAATACAGTCTATTGCCCGTGACATATTACGGATTCATTATGCAACAAAACTAAAGAACACATCATTAAACTAATGATAGTGTAATACTTCAAAACAAGATCTTATTATCATCACAATTTTAATTACATTGGACTTGAAGATCGTTATTGAAAAAAGGGACATAGCATACAATTTTGGACCTGAAGTTTCAAAAGATTTATTTTACCATATTATGACTTTGGCCTGAAGTTCAAAGTTTGAAACGTGTGTAATAATTTTAACACCGTCTCATGAGGGCTGATTTATATCGACGACGTTTTAGTAAATATCGACGGTGTTTTTCATAAAAAAGACAATAACTACCCTTCCACTCATCCAGCCCTTTCTCTCTCTAAAAAATTTCCTCTCAACCTCAACTAAATTAAAAAAAAAAAAAACAACAACAATTAACAACACAACGGATCTCGAATCACCGGTACTTAAACAACTTAATCGCTTCATTATTTGGTTTTTTTTTTTTGCGCACCGTTAAATCCATTCGATAATTGATTTACGTCACGTATTGACTTAGTAATAACAAACATTGCAATTTTTCAGCGTAAATCTGAAATTTGTATCCTCAAAGTTGAACCATGGACCAAACTTTGAGATCTAACGTTCAGCCATGGACCAATCGTTAGAAACCAATGCTTGCCGTGGTCCAAACGTGGGAAATTAACGTTGGCCGTGGTCCAAACGTTGGAATCCCACGTTTGGCCACGGAGAGATTTTTTTTTTTTTTTTTCTTTGGAAAATTTCAAAAAAAAAAAAAAAAAAATCTCCGTGGTCAAACGTGGGATTCCAACGTTTGGACCACGGTCAACGTTGGTTTCCCATGTTTGGACCGCGGCCAACATTGGTTTCCCACGTTTGGACCATGGCAAACGTTGGTTTTCAACGTTTGGTCCATGGTCGATTGTTGAATCTCAACATTTAATCCATGAGCTAGTTCATTTTTTTTTAAAAAAATCGTGTTTAATACGTTTATTTGCTGATTTTTTAAATTTATTTAAATTTTCTAGTCGATGTGCGTTAATTTCTAACATCTTTTAATTGGTTTAATGCGATGAGAGAACGAAATATAGTTGGTTTTTAGTAGAATTTGAGAGAAAATTGTTTAGAGAGAGAAAATAGTGTAATTGTGAAAAAGGGCATTATCGTCTTTTGGAATGAAAACGTCGACGATATTTACTAAAACGTCGACGATATTTACAAATCGGGAATCAGGAGAACGTACCAAAAAAAAAAAATATATAATCAGGAGACAAAACATACAATCATGCAAGTCATCGTTTTATACAATAGTCTATACGGAGTACGTACGAGTATATATTAGGTGGACTCATCAATACAGTCGATTTGTGTAATCATGCCTAAATATGGTCTCTAATTATGGTCTCTGATACAACTGATTTTCAATTCTAATAAACAGACAAGATTAACATAAGATTTCATCTTTTAAATGATTGTGATTCAACATATGCAAATCTAAAATACATAATCAGACAAAAGATAATCAGTTATCATATAAAAATTTATTAATGCACTTCCAACATGAAAAACAATATAAAAATTTAATCTACCATTAATATGACATTCAAATACGCCTTACGATTGAAGTTATCAAGTCATAAACATGAAAAACAACTGATATTTACCATACTTCAACTGAATCATTGTTGGGAAGATTTACCAAATGAACAGGTTTAAAAAATTGTTTGGTCAATTGGATTTGTACGTATAATATCCAAATGTAATAGTAACTAACCATAACTTAATTCGTATATCTTAATAAATAATCACGGGTATAACGAAAACATACCTCGATTAGCATAATAAAATAATAAGATCTGATATGAACCTCCTTATTATCAGATCTTAATAATATACGAATAAATTAAGACTATTAATTCCTTTTCGTTCAGTCGATTAAGACTCGTACTGATAACGTGTTGTGAAATAAAGGGGAGAGGGAATTAGAGAGAATTGTAGAGATGAGTTAGAGCGAAAGTAAGGGAGAGAAAACTGTATTCTTATTCCATTATGAGGGGTATATATATATATACACATACAATGAGAGTAAAGTTTCTATAAGATAATATACCCTATAATATTCTAAGATATGGACATCCATATAATCATATTTGATAACAATAAATGCATTTTTGACATAAATGCTTCCCAATGTTTGAAATCGTATATCTTGTAGAATGGTGACAATGTGTTCTCATTTGCACAGAGTTCACAAAATTGATGTTCATTTTCAACATTTTGCTTAAAAAAATCAGTTTCAAATTTAGGCTTTCTTGACAAACGTAGATGCACGCAGATTCATAATAACGGATAACGTTAACATAATACAATAATTAACAGATTTTAGTAATAGTTTTAATTATCAAATCAAATTAGCAAATTAAGAAAAAATGTTTGGTAATTAGCTGATTATAGGATAAAGAGATAATTAGCAAAATTAAGAAAGAGTGTTTGATCGACCACGAGCCGAGCTTTGACCAGAGCCGATTCCGAGGCTCGACGAGCCGGCTCAAATAATTTACAACCCTACTCGGAACTCGTTAAACGCAACAATAAGCCGATAAGGAAAGACCAACAAGTCAAATTCAGGTCTATCCTCTTGCGTCTTCACACCTGGCCATTCTGGCTTTCTTATCAAAAGGGAGAAAAAAGGGACAAAATTCATGCATCCTTGTCATCTGTTGTGATTTGCTTAAAATTCATGCATTATCCTACTCATTTATATAGCTTTAGTTTCCTTGAATGTACTCGTAACGTTTTGGAATTCATGATTTAACTGCCTTTTCATCCCCTAAACTCACCATATAAACGTCACCCAATAGCCTAATTTTCACTTACACCGAAAACAATATTATTTGGAAAGATAATCAACAAAAATGTCTAAACAATTATTACTCATCTTCTTTAGTATACAACTAATAATGATAAGTAACCAAGCATTCGTAAGGAGTTGGACACTCTGGCCGTCTCAATACTGGGTAATCATCGAAAATGGATTAAGCAAAGACAGTTTAGAATTACATTGTCGAATTGTTCATGATAAGAAGTTTGAAGATTTAGGGGCAAAACATCTTCCGGTGAATGGTAGTTTCAATACAAGCTTCAAAACGATGTGGTTCACACCGACATTATGCCAGTGTAATATGAGTTGGCCTAATCACGGTCGTTTAGACATGTTCAATGCTTTCGAAAATGACCAAGGTTTCGTTGATAATATGTGTGGAGCACATCATTGTAATTGGAGAGCTGCTGATGATGCCATTTACTTGTATAATTGGAAGAAACAGAGATATGTTAACGTTGGAAATTGGGATAAGTTCTAAGTTATGGATTCGTCCAATAATTTCATACCACCGTACAAAATAAGTGATTTTAAAAAGTTGATAAGATAACATATATATGTGAATATATATGGTGGATTGGTGGTATTAAAATTTAATAACATCCTTTATTAGCCAAAATTGTTTTTGCGCAAATTCTTCTTTCAAACGGCCACTTTTTTTTTTTTTTTTCCTGAAGCTTTAGACGGATATATGTGATAATTTTATGCTTAAACGTAATCACAATGGTACAGCCAGTGTTATAACTTATGGTAACTTATTTTTCAATAATGGCCACATTTGTCTGTAAAATGGTTATAAAATTCCGTCTTATTGTTTCAGACTAAAATGACCGTCTGAAGCAAGACCAATTGTTGTCTTTGTTGGTGTAAAGAATAATATTAAGGAATATCCTTGATATTATTCTTATCTTGTGTATATAGTTTGTTATAGTAATTAGGTAAGTAGATTATTGGTTGCCTATTAAGATGAAGCTAATCTAGGAATATATAGCTTAGAATATATTGTATTACACTATATAATAAGGCCATGTATGTCGTGTATTGGATTGCATGAGAAGTTAACATATTCACCATCTTTCCTTTTTCTGTTATCTTTTCTCATGGTATCGTGAGCCAAGAATAGATCCAAAGATCAGTTTTTTTTCATCTGTCAAAACGAAAATTCAAAAGTCCTCAGATTTCACCATGCCTGGTGATGAAGCAAAATTAAGCGGTATTGGGAGTGGTCCAAAGACAATTCCCATGACATCACCCTTATACCTTCATCCTTCCGATAATCCCAATTTGAATGTTACACAAATCATCAATAATAATTACCAAGCAAATGCGGTTTCGAATGGGTCAAGCAATAAACCAGGAGACACGTTGAAACAGAATGTTCCATTCACAAATGACGAAATAGAAAGGCTTCGCATTTTGTTAAGTAATAGTCCGGATGGAAGCGAAAAATTGCAAGGTATGAAATTAGCTGTAAATATTGAATGGTTGATTGACAGCGGAGCTTCCCATCATATGACGGGAAGACGAGAATACCTTGAGAACACCTGGGTAGAGGATTCATCGACAGTAAGTCTACCAGATGGGAGACGAGTAGAGGCTAATGTTCATGGAGAAGTCAAATTAAGCACAAACTTTGTGTTAAAGGATGTTTTATTTGTGCCCTCACTTACTTGCGATTTTATTTCCGTCCAACAATTAATACGTGAAAATAATTGTGTAATAACTTTTCATCCCGATTATTGTGAAATGCGAGGACCGGACTACGAGGATGCAGATTGACGGGCCGAGCATCGACAAGGGGTGTACTATTATCAACCTGGACAAGGCCGAGTTGGTGAGGCAAGTCGCTGTTTCAAGGGAAAGTCAATTATGGCACAAAAGGCTGGGACACCCTTCGAAAAGTATTTTTCCTATTTTTTCTGATTTAGTTGGACAACGTTTGAATTGGAATTTGGATACGGTTTGTGATTCTTGTTGTAGGGCGAAACAATCTCGTACCCCTTTTAAGCTTAATAATAAAAGATGTGATGTTTTATTTGGTCTTATTCACTGTGACATTTGGGGCCAATATCGGGTGGCAAGTTTGACTCGTGCACACTATTTTTTGACCATAGTAGATGACCATAGTCGGGGAGTATGGGTTTATCTCATGAAAGACAAAAGTGAGGCTGGAGATTACATGAAAATTTTTTGTCAAATGGTCAAAACTCAGTTTGAAAAATGTGTAAAAATCATTCAAAGTGACAATGGAACGGAGTTATTATCCGGGCCAATGCAACGTTATTACGAAGAAAATGGAATTTTATTTCGGACTAGTAACGTAGATACACCCCAACAAAATGGCCGGGTAGAAAGAAAACATCGTCACATTCTTGAAAAGGCAAGGGCATTACGGTTTCAAGGAGGGTTACCCTTACAATTTTGGGGCGAGTGGATTATGACTGCCGCTTATTTGATAAATCGAACACCCACTCCTTTGTTAGACGGAAAGACTCCCTATGAAATTTTGTATCGAAAAAAACCCCAATTGAATAATTTAAAGGTGCTAGGTTGTCTTTGTTATGCCCATAATAAAGATAAACCACGAGATAAATTTGGAGAACGGGGAAAGAGATGCATATTTATTGGGTACCCACATAGTAAAAAGGGTTGGAAGGTCTATGATTTAAAGGAGCGACGAGTTTTTGTGTCACGTGACGTTATTTTCTACGAGAATGTATACCCATATTTAGTTTCAAATGATACAGCTACACCTCAACATGGCAAGTTTCCTACTGGTTTTGAACGAAATAGTGGGGGAGATTTCTTTATTGATTATGACATGTCCCTTACACCTACTCATGTTGAGAGGGGGAGTGATGATTTGGCGATGGGCAATGAAACCGAAGTGTGGGTATAGGAGACAAGAGATTAGTGACACAAATGAAACAGGAAACAGACAGGTTAATGATGCATCAGATGTTGAGCACGAAATTGCAGAAGCTCCTGGGAATGGGGATACGGGTATACAACAAAATGAGCAAAGAATGGGGCGTGGTGCACGCGACAAGTTCGAGCCGGCATGGAAGAAAGACTATTATTGTAAATCAAGGAGAATTATCACCCCAAAACAGAATGCTCACCACGTCCAAAGCAGCTCCTCACGGTCACGGTCAGGTACACGATATCCCTTAGATGATTATGTTGTTACTAATTGTTTTTCACAATCTCATCAAGCTTTTCTAGCTACTATTGATAAGGAGCATGAGCCTACTAACTATGGAGAGGCAGCCAAAGATAGACGGTGGAGAGAAGCGATGAGTAAGGAAATTGAAGCTTTGGAAACGAATGGGACTTGGAAGATAGTCACTTTGCCTAAAGGAAAGAAACCCATTGGATGTAAATGGGTGTACAAGATTAAATATCTAGCAGACGGAAAGGTTGAGCGATACAAAGCAAGACTCGTGGCACAAGGATTTACTCAAGTAGAGGGAGTAGATTTTCATGAGACTTATGCACCCGTGGCGAAAATGACGAGCGTACGGTGCATGCTTGCGATTGCGGTGATAAAAGGGTGGTTCATTGAACAATTAGATGTAAATAATGCTTTCCTACACGGAGATCTCGACGAGGAGGTATACATGAGAATTCCACAAGGATTCGAAAGAAAAGGGAAAAGCAAAGTTTGCAAGTCATTGAAATCAATCTATGGGTTAAAACAAGCTTCTCGGAATTGGTTCGCAAAATTGACAACTTCAATGAAAAATTACGGGTTTGTACAATCAATGGCGGACTACTCATTGTTCACGCTGAATCGAGATGGAATTTTCATTGCCGTGTTGGTTTATGTTGATGATATGATCGTTGCTAGCAACGATAAGGAGGCATGTAAACATTTCAAAGACTTCCTAAATAAAAGCTTTGGAATAAAAGACTTGGGACGATTGAGATATTTCTTGGGAATTGAAGTAGCACATGGATCGAATGGGTTATTTCTAAATCAACGGAAATATGCTATGAATATCATCGAGGAAGCCGGAATGAAAGGAGCAAAGACCGCTTACACACCTATCCAACCACGACACAATTTGGGGTTAGCAAACGGGTATGTCTTGAAAGACATAATGAAGTATCGACGTCTTGTTGGAAGGTTAGTATATTTGACAATTACGAGACCGGACCTTGTCTATGCGGTTCATGTATTGTCACAATTCGTTAATGAACCAAGAAAGGAACATTGGGAGGCTGCATTACGAGTAGTTCGTTATGTAAAAAGGAACCCAAGCAAGGGCATAACGTTCAAGAAAAGTCCGGACCTACAACTCGAGGGATATTGTGATTCCGATTATGCGAGTTGTCCGTTGACTAGGAGGTCATTAAGTGGATATTTTATCTCAATAGGAGGGTCACCAATTTCGTGGAAAGCTAAGAAGCGGTGACGGTAGCAAAATCAACAAAGAGGCCGAGTATAGAGCCATGGGTGCAAAGAACAAGTGAACTGATATGGATAAAGGCATTTTTGGCATCTTTAGGCGTGTTTCATACGAAGCCAATGAGCTTGTATTGTGATAATCAAGCAAATACATATAGCAAAGAATCCGGTGTTTCATGATAGAACTAAGCACATTGAGATAGATTGTCATTTTGTGCGGCAACATTTGATTTCGAACGAAATTCACACGGCACACATCCGGAGTAAGGAACAAATTGCGGATTTGTTCACTAAGGCATTAGGAGGAGAAACATTTGATCATTTGCAATTCAAGTTGGGACTCGGTCTACCAAGTGCTCCAACTTGAGGGGGAGTGTAAAGAATAATATTAAGGAATATCCTTGATATTATTCTTATCTTGTGTATATAGTTTGTTATAGTAATTAGGTAAGTAGATTATTGGTTGCCTATTAAGATGAAGCTAATCTAGGAATATATAGCTTAGAATATATTGTATTACACTATATAATAAGGCCATGTATGTCGTGTATTGGATTGCATGAGAAGTTAACATATTCACCATCTTTCCTTCTTCTGTTATCTTTTCTCAGTTGGAGTAATTTGTTTTGTCGTTTTTTCTTGTCTTCACTGATTTTTCTAGTATAATAGGATCATCAGTAGTTGTAGTCATCTATTATCCTGTAGATATCTTCAAGCATTCAGGCATTGCATATATAAACAGCTGTGGGAAACGTTTATGACGATAGTCAATTGGTTGATGCATATAAACAATTTCCTTGAGTTTGTCATGAAAGAAAGCATTTTTAACGTATAATTGTCGACAATAGGTCTTAGTATAGACTGGTGGGGCGAACAGACGGGTAAAGACCTCTAATAAAATGGGTAGGGGGACAAAGTGGGGCACCCCCATGCGCTTCCCACTTTATGGCAAATGGATATTTTGTGAGAGTAAATGGTATCCGTCTATACGTATAGACGGATAGTGTCCGTCTATAATGAAAATTTGTGAATTGCCCAATAGGTCTTAGTATAGACGGGTGGGGCGAACAGACGGGTAAAGACCTTTAATAAAATGGGTAGGGGGACAAGGTGGGGCACCCCCATGCGCTTCCCACTTTATGGCAAATGGATATTTTGTGAGAGTAAATGGTATCCGTCTATACGTATAGACGGATAGTGTCCGTCTATAATGAGAATTTGTGAATTGCCCAATAGGTCTTAGTATAGACGGGTGGGGCGAACAGACGGGTAAAGACCTCTAATAAAATGGGTAGGGGGGACAAGGTGGGGCACCCCCATGTGCTTCCCACTTTATGGCAAATGGATATTTTGTGAGAGTAAATGGTATCCGTCTATACGTATAGACGGATAGTGTCCGTCTATAATGAGAATTTGTGAATTGCCCAATAGGTCTTAGTATAGACGGGTGGGGGGGAATGACAGGGTAAAGACTTCTAATAAAATGGGTAGGGGGACAAGGTGGGGCACCCCCATGCGCTTCCCACTTTATGGCAAATGGATATTTTGTGAGAGTAAATGATATCCGTCTATACGTATAGACGGATAGTGTCCGTCTATAATGAGAATTTGTGAATTGCCCAATAGGTCTTAGTATAGACGGGTGGGGCGAACAGACGGGTAAAGACCTCTAATAAAATGGGTAGGGGGGATAAGGTGGGGCACCCCCATGTGCTTCCCACTTTATGGCAAATGGATATTTTGTGAGAGTAAATGGTATCCGTCTATAAGTATAGACGGGTATAGACCAATTGTGTGTGTGAGAGAGAGAGAGGGGGATAATACCGTGTGAATGGTAGCCGTTTTAACGATGGGATTGAAAGTCTCTCCCAATCCACTGCAACCTGCTAAGTTCTTCCATCACCTACAAAATTAGCTTTGTGCCTTTCAAAAGAACTCGTTCTAAGTTCATTCCTCCTTAAAAGTGTGTATTTTATTTTATGGTTAAAGGATGAAATAATTAATAATAGTTTGAAACATAAAGTTAGAACCCTAACTTCATTTCAAAAATATCAACCAAATATTAAAAAGCATTAAATTTATTTCAACCCATTATAAGAGGATCAACCAAAAAGCCATAAAATGGTCAAATATGTGTATTTTATTTTATGGTTAAAGGATGAAATAATCAATTGGTTGATGCATATAATACCCCTTAGTTTTTAAGGTAGTTAATGATATATCTCACACATAAATACATACTATCATGAGACGGTCCATCATAAAACCAGTAAGTAGATTATACATTCGATGTACTATCAACAGTTGTATAGTTTCAAAGCATTATAATAAAGTTTTTAAGTTTTGTTTTAAAAATTATAAGTTTTACTGTAAAGTTTCTGATTTCATTCACTTAAACATTAAGCTAAAAAAATTACAATAAAGCTCAAAAACATTACATACAAGCTTAGTTAATTTGAGTTTTAATGGGGAAAAAAAATGAAATATAACTTATAAACTTTAATAAGCTAAAAAAAACACATTGCTCAAAAACAAATAAAGTCTGAGGTAATAAGCTCAGAAAAAATACACATATGCTGAAAAACAAATAAAGTATAAGGCGATACATCCGATTATGTTCCTTTTTTCCTCATGAAACTTATTCTTTCTTGAGTAAACTATCAATTACACCACGCTTAATCCACTTTTTTTTCACTTACTCCCACGTTTAATTTTTTTTTTTTAAATTTACACCCAAATTATTGGCTCGGGTTACATTTTACACCCAATACCATTTTCAGGTGAAAAACTTTATGAAGTGACGATTTTACCCCGCGTTTATAACTCTGAGTTTTTGGTGTGATTCTTCATTTACTTGCCCTATTTCATTTACTCTAACCTAATTTTCCCCAAATATTTCCCCTAAATATTCAATTGACATTTTGATTTACTAACCCTAATATTCAAAAGATAAAAATAAAAAAGGCAACCTAATTAACAAGAACCATAATAAAATGACAAATTTAACAAAAATAACCCAACCTTTAATATGTCTTCGAGAAATAACCCAACCTTTTAACTTAAACAATAATAATCCAACCTTCGTATTTTTGTCACAAAAATATCCCAAAATCTCACCTAAACTAATTTCTATCTAATATTGAGAAATGATATTTTGTAAAATAGTTTCATAAATCATTATATAAAGTTTATTTTGCGATATCATACTTAAAAAAAATCATAACCAAAAAATTTGAAAAATTATAATTTCCTTAGTTATAAATGGAAAATTAATTAATAAAACAAATATATAATTTTTTGAAAAAAAAAATAGTTTGGAAAAGATTGCAAGTTTCAAACTTTTTTAATGTTAGCGAAAATTTGTAGAGTTGATACCCATGTTTGTGATTTCTCAATGAATAAAAAGTTTGGTGAAGATGAAAGTTTGAATCTTTTTAATTTTCTACTTGATTATTTGATTTTATGTAGTGTTAATAAACTTTATATAAATATTTATGAAACTATTTGACAAAATATCAGTTCTCAATATTAGGTAGAAATTAGTTTAGGTGAGATTTTGGGATATTTTTGTGACAAAAATACAAAGGTTGGATTATTATTGTTTAAGTTAAACGGTTGGGTTATTTCTGGAAGACATATCAAAGGTTGGGTTATTTTTGTTAAATTTGCCTAACAAAATTAAACGAAAAACAATTTTATTGACTGCAAATTAATTAAATTGAACACAATGAACGAAAACAAAACATTGGGCATACCTTAAGGATGAGTTCTTCAAATGAAATTGGGAAAAATGAGAGAGAAGGATAAAGAAGAGAATAAATGAGGAGAAAGAAGAATCTAACCTATATGCTTAATAAAAGAAGAGGGGATGGCAAAATCGTCATAAAATTATTGTTTTACCGAAAAAAATTGAATTTTGACGGAAATATGGCCTGAAAATGGTATTAGATGCAAAATATAGCCTGGGCAAATAATTTGAGTGTAAATTATTAAAAATATTTGACGTGGGAGTAATTGAAAAAAAAATGGATCAAACGTAGATGAAATTGATAATTTACTCCTATTTCTTCTCTTGTTAGGGCGCGAAAGTGGCAGTTTTCCCCCTTAACTGTGTTCAATAGTGAAATTAGGCCCCTTAACTTTCAATTGTAGCAATTGTTGCATTCAAGAGATGTACAGGATTAGAGGACATTGCAAGCATAGAGAGCAGAATATGGTTGAAGTTTTTCATTAATTGTTTTTGTGTGTTTTTGAAAGAAAGTAGATAGTAGAGTATATATGCAGTAGTTACAGCATTGTGCTTTTTGGTAGTACACAGAGGGTAATAGCCTAACTGGATAATAACTTGTTTGTGTAAGACTAAAGCTAACATAGTAGATTCCTAAGACTAAGACGGATCTCTATGTTTTGGAGTTGAATATTCATGTTTCCTTTTCTGCTTTCTTGCTTTGTCATTTCGCTTGATGATGTCATCACTGCTTCCATCACTACTGTCATCTTTACACTCCCCCTCAAGATGAGAGTGGAGTCCTGATGAAACTCCCATCTTGGATAGAAGGTACTTGTGCTGATACACAGGACACGACTTGGTGAACACATCAGCTATTTGTTCCTTGGTGTTAACATAAGAGGTTGTGAGGAGGCCTTGTTGTATTTTTTTCTCGAATGAAGTGGCAATCCACTTCAATGTGTTTGGTGCGTTCATGATACACAGGGTTAGCAGCTATGGCTAAAGCTGCCTGATTGTCACACTTGAGGTGGGCAGGACCCAGGTGTTTGAGTCCAAGATCCTGAAGCAATTGGAATAATCAGGTGACTTCACACGTAGTCATGGCCATGGCCCTATACTCAGCCTCTGCTGATGAGCGTGACACAACTATTTGTTTCTTTGATTTCCAAGAAATTGGAGAATCACCAAGCAGGATACAGAAACCAGTTGTAGACCGTCTGCTGAATGGGCAAGATGCCCAATCTGAGTCACAGTAAGCTGTGAGGTAAGCAGCAGAGTTGCTGGCAAATAGAATTCCTTGATGAGGTGCTGACTTCAAATACCTCAAGACCCGTTTGGCTGCCTGCATATGATCAGAGGTAGGACACTGGAGAAACTGACTTAACAATTGAACTGAGAAGGCAATGTCTGGTCTGGAAATAGTTAAGTATATTAATTTCCCCACCAATTGTCTATAAGTGTCAGGATGAGGTAATAGAGTGCCCTTCCCAGGCTCGAGTTTGATGACAGGGCAAACTGGGAGTTGAAGTGGCTTGGCTTTATCCACCCCAAAGGTGCTAAGCATGTCAAGTGTGTACTTCTTCTGAGATATAAAAATGCCAGCTGCACTCCTCTCAACTTCTAACCCAAGAAAATAGGAGAGCTCTCCTAAGTCCTTCATAAGGAAGAGAGAATTGAGATGTTCCTTTAAGTTCTGGATTTCAGAGGAGCAGTCACCAGTGATGACCATATCATCCACATACACATGTACAGTTGTGGTGTGGCCATCATGTTGTTTGACAAAAAGAGAATGATCTGCATGGGATTGCTTGAAACCATAGTTCAGGAGTGCTTGAGATAATTTGGAAAACCATTGTCTGGGAGCTTGTTTGAGCCCATAGAGAGATTTCAGCAATTTGCAGACTGTGTTGTCAGAGATGTGATCAGGAAGCTCCCCCTGACCAGTAAATGTGAGAACCCCATCACCATATCCTTGGGGCAGTTTCATGTAAACATCTTCATTCAGGTCCCCATGCAAAAATGCATTGGCCACATCCATTTGACAAGTCTCCCAATTGAACATGGCTATGATGGCAAGAAGAGCTCTAACAGTAGACATCTTGGCCATAGGTGCAAATGTTTCATCATAGTCTATGCCCTGCCTTTGTCTGAAGCCTTGAACAACTAATCTTGCCTTGTGTCTTTCCACTGACCCATCTGGGTTGTACTTGGTTTTGTAGATCCATTTACAACCTATTGCTTTTCTTCCCTTAGGTAACTCAGTGAGGGTCCAAGTGTTGTTGTCATGTAGGGCTTGGAGTTCCAGGTTCATGGCATGTATCCACTTAGGATCCTGGGCAGCTTCAGTGAAGGTGAGAGGATCAGTAGGACTGTTGACACAGACATGTCCAGCAAAGGGTTTGATGAGATACAATTGAGCAACATTGGCAATGGTAGTGGGTGCCATGACAGGATTGGTGACAACATAATCCTTGGTCCATCCAGGAGCTCGTCTGTCTCTGATGGGTCTGGTAGTTGGCTCAGGTGCAGGATTGTGAGTTAAAGAGGTTGGATGTTGGGTCATTGCAGGCATGGAGGGATCATGACTTGCAGTCAGAGAAGAGTCAGGTTCAAAAATTGATGATGATGGTGTTCCAGCAGGCATTTCAGGTAGAAGGTCATGTGTGTCTGACTGTAGAGAAGGGATGTATTGGCTAAACTTAGGAGTTCTGCAAGGAAAGACAGATTCATAAAATTTGACATCTCTAGATACAAAGACAGTCTTGTTGGTGATATCATACACTCTATACCCTTTCTGAGATAGAGGGTATCCAAGGAAGATGTAGGGAATACCCCTTGGTTGGAACTTGTCTCTGTCCCTGCTTGGGTTGTGTACCATGGCCAGACAACCAAAAACCTTCATCATGTTATAATCAGGTGCTTTAGCAAACAGGGCTTCATAAGGAGTGCTATTATTCAGCAAAGGTGTGGGCAGCCTGTTTATGATAAAAGCTGCAGTGAGGACACAGTCTCCCCAAAAAGTGAGTGGTAAGCCTGAACTGAACCTTATAGCTCTACTAATCTCAAGCAAGTGTCTGTGTTTCCTCTCCACCACTCCATTCTGTTGGGGCCTGTCAATGCAACTGGTTTGCTGCCAGATCCCTTTAGATAAAATGAACTTCTTACTATCTCCCTCTGTAAGTTCTAAGGCATTGTCTGACCTGAGCACTTTAATTGGTGTTCCAAACTGTTTTTTGACAAACTTATAAAAGTGCATAAGCAATGAAGCAACCTCAGACTTGTGTTTCATCAGATAGACCCAAGTAGCCCTAGAACAGTCATCAACTAAGGTAAGAAAGAATTTGTGCTTGCCTCTAGTTTCTTTCCTGTAAGGGCCCCAAACATCTATGTGAACTAAATCAAAAATGTGAGCAGCTTTCTCATTTCTAGTAGGAAAGGGTAGTTTTGTTTGCTTAGCCATAGAACAAGTGATGCAAATTCTTTGGCAATTTAAAGGTGATGGTTTTATATTAGGTATAAATTTTAGTTTGGTATCAGCAGCATGTCCCAATCTTAAATGCCACACATCATCATCCTTGTCATTAATAGTAGAGAGAACATTACATGAGATATCAGGTGCATTACATGATTGGAAAAGTATGCCACCTGATTTTAGTTCTTGATTGCTAAGACTACCATCTAAACTAGCATTACATAGAGTAGCTAAGGTGGGGAAGGGATTTCCTGTCCTTATTTAGTAGATAATAGACACCCCTAATTTCTCTTCCAAATCCCTTAATCCTCTTGGTTTGTAAGTCCTGTATCACACACAGATTTGCATAGAAAACCACAGAATAATGTTCATCTCTGGTTAGTTTATGAACTGATAAAAGATTGTGTTTGAAGGTTGGAACAAATAATACATTTCTGAGAGTGATTCCATTATCAAACCTATATGTGCCAATGTGAGAGACAGTGGATGTCTCTCCATTGGGTAGATTGATTTTGGGCGTGTGCCTCAGTTTAACACATTTTTCCAAGAGATTTAAATCAGAGACCATGTGATTGGATGCACCTGAGTCTATGATCCATTCTGGTGGTGTATCTGAGGCAAGATTGCAGTTTAGGAAAGTCATACCTGCAAAGTTAACCTCCATTTCATCTTCTGTTTCAGGATAGTGACTTGTTCCCTTGCCCTTGCTCATTAACTGTTCAAATTGTTGTGTTGTCAGGGTGATGGTGCCGCCAATGTCACCTTGACCTTCATTCATTGATACATTTCCTGCCATCCTCCCATGCTTGGCATAGGAGACTGATTTCCCTTTGTTCTGTCCTGACCTGGGTTGTTTGGAACCTGAGCTTTGATAGCTACCCCTCTTCTTGTTGGCAACATATTTCTATGAAAACCGTATGGATACAGGGTGATCAACTGGGTAGCCCACCACTCTCCAACAGTTATCCCTTGCATGGCCCTTCTTCTTGCACACAGGGCAGGAGGATGCATCAACAGGTGCATTCTGATCAGCAGCATAAAATGCCAGGTTGTCAGACTCCATCTTCTCAGTGCTCATACTCTTATAGTTCCTTCTCTGTGCCTCCTCCTGTTGGAATATGGCAGCGGCTTCTTCCACAGTTGGCAGCGGATTCATCATCAGAATATGACTCCTCATAGTGGTGTATGAGGGATTCAGTCCATTTAGGAACTGAAACAGTTTCCTTTCATTTTGTTCTTTGATTTGAGCATCTAACCAGGCATTGATTTCAGTAGTAACCTGAGTGACTGGTGGCCAGTCTGACATGATTTCAATATTTTGCCACAAGATTCTGAGCTCAGTGAAGTACTCACATATGGACTTGTCTCCCTGACTGAGGTCATCAAGCTCCTTGTTGAGCCTGAACTTCCTTGCCCCATTACTCACAGAGAATTGGGTTTGAAGGTAGTCCCATATCTCTTTTGCTGTCCTAGTGCACATGACAGATCTCTTGATGGGTTGGTCAACATTGTGCATTATCCACGTGATGAGGAGACAATTACATGTGTCCCAGGCAGCCTCCCTGAGTGGATCATTTGTAGGCCTCTTCACCACTCCTGTGAGGAACCCCAGCTTCCTCTTGGCACAAATGGCTATCTCCATTTGTCTTTTCCATTCCAAGTAATTCTCAATACCAGTAAGCTTGGTATCAACAACTACCGGATGAGTGCTCTCTGCTGGATGCAGGTAGAGAGGGTCAGTGGGTTCCATGGTGAACATGGCAGTGGAAGAAGTTTGTGTAGTAGCAGATGCAGTGGTGGTTGAAGTGGTGTTGTTTGTGTTAGTCATTTTGTTGGAGTGGTTTTGAATTTTGTTTGAGATATTGCAATTACAGGAGAAGAAAATTCCTGAGTATGAATATGAGATGCACTGCCTTTAAATAGGCAAGGCATTCATTCCTTGGTTGTTGAAGGTTAGTAAATGCTGCTCTCTTCAGATGGTTATCCGTCCCCTCATTCCTGAGGGCTCTGATACCATGTTGCATTCAAGAGATGTACAGGATTAGAGGACATTGCAAGCATAGAGAGCAGAATATGGTTGAAGTTTTTCATTAATTGTTTTTGTGTGTTTTTGAAAGAAAGTACATAGTAGAGTATATATGCAGTAGTTACAGCATTGTGCTTTTTGGTAGTACACAGAGGGTAATAGCCTAACTGGATAATAACTTGTTTGTGTAAGACTAAAGCTAACATAGTAGATTCCTAGGACTAAGACGGATCTCTATGTTTTGGAGTTGAATATTCATGTTTCCTTTTCTGCTTTCTTGCTTTGTCATTTCGCTTGATGATGTCATCACTGCTTCCATCACTAGTGTCATCTTTACAGCAATCAAGCCCCATAACTCTAACAAAAAGTGAAATTTAACCCCATTATTTGATTTTTCAAGAAATTCCACCAAAATTCATTTTTATGATCCAATTAATCAAATATAAAATTTAATTTTATAACTTTATAAACTTTATACAATCTATAAATTTTATACAATCCAAATTTTTTTATAATTTTACAATTTTAGACAATTTATTCTAAATATAAGAATAGTTCATAAAATTGTGACATATTTTTATTTTGTTTAATATAGATGAATGTAAAATTATTATTTAAATGAATAACTAAACTTCTATAGATTAAGAAGGTTAAAATTAGTAACTTTATGTATTATTAGTTGTATAATTTAAATATAAAATGAATTTTTGTTGAAATTTAAGTGAAAAATAAAATTGGGGTTGAATTTCAATTTTTGTTAAAGTTATGTGGCTTGATTGCTACAATTGAAAGTTAAAGGACCTAATTTCACCATTGAACAAAATTAAGAGGGTAAATTGCCAGTTCCGCGCTTGTTAGGGTGACGTTTAAAAACTTTGCTCAAATAACCCTACTCTACATATGCATCTGATATGATTCATCAAGGTTGAAAGTCAACTTTTCCTATAAACAAGATTTAGAAATTAGAAGGCCAAAATGGGATACACGCAACAATAGCTAACAACATTCTTCCACATTTCCTTTTACGTAAGTATTTCAAGATCCAACAAGGTTTACATTTACATTTACATTTACGCCGTCATACATACTGACACAAACCTCACACAATGTAAGTTTTGCATCATCTTTAATCAAAATCTCCTACTTTCTTTTGTACATTTTTGTAAAAATTTGAAAAGATATACAAATGCTTAATTTGCGTAATCGAAACCTGTGGGTTTAATTTGATAGGGAAGGAGAAATGTTAAAACCCATGGATGCAGAACAACTTCGAGAGTACGGGCATCAAATGGTTGATTTTGTAGCTGATTATTATAAAACCATTGAAAATTTCCCTGTTCTTAGCCAAGTTCAGGTTTCATTTTTGTCCGTCTTTATTTATTACTCGTATTTTACCTGCGTTGTTTCTATGTACATTATGAGAAGCGGCCATATTTTACGTAACCGGTGTTATGTACGTTATACATACTTATCCTATTTGATTTTATATGGTTGGTAGGCCAAATGTCATTTTCCCTTTCCGACCAGATAACTAATTTACTTAATTCGCGATTAAGGCTCTAATGTTATTGTTATTGTTGTTATACATTCTATGACTATTTGTCGGTATCATACAGCCAGGGTATCTTCGCGAGCTTGTACCGTCTTCCCCACCTATTCATCCTGAATCTTTACAAAATGTTCTTGATGGTTAGACTCATAATAATTACTCTTTCTTTTGTACTGGTACAAGCAAGACTATTTGTGGTCGATCGAGTACACATTAAAATGATGAGTTTGTATGGTTGCAGATGTAAGAACAAAAGTATTACAAGGGGTAACACATTGGCAAAGCCCGGCATATTTTGCATATTTCCCTTCTAATAGCAGCACTGCAGGGTTTCTGGGTGAAATTCTTAGTGCTGGTCTCAACATTGTTGGCTTTAGTTGGATGAGTTGTCCGGCTGCAACTGAACTGGAAATTATCGTCTTAGATTGGCTCGCTATTTTGCTCAACCTACCTGAAGCTTTTCTTTCTTCTGGTAACTCGACCTGATGCACTGTCGCTTATTTTTATTCATCACACCCTTCTATTTTCCATAACTAAAATAAAACATGTTTCAAAATAACATTGCAGGTCACGGTGGTGGTGTGATACAAGGAACTGCTAGTGAAGCAGTTCTAGTTGTGTTACTGGCTGCGCGTGACGAGATGCTGAAAAAGCTTGGAAAAGATGCACTGGGAAAACTTGTTGTATATTCATCGGACCAAGCACATTCTTCTGTTCAGAAAGCATGTCAGGTAATCTGAAAAGCATTTACATCATCCGCGAAAATATGACTTATCATCATCAGACTAATATTTAATCTTACACGTATTGCTCACTTGTATATTTCTCTTAGAATGTGAATTAAGATAATCAGATATAGGATGAACACTGATTGATGGAAGATTGCAGGGATTCATCCCTTATTTTTGTATCATCTTGTACCAACTCTAATGTGTACTGTTGTTTTTGTGTTTGATGGAAGATTGCAGGGATTCATCCTGAAAATTTTAGAATACTGAAGACAAACTCAAGAACTGCATATGCCCTTTCTCCAGAAGAATTTTCGAAAGTCGTATCACAAGACGTGGCCTCTAGTCTCATACCACTTCTTTTAAGTGCTACTGTAAGAAAACAGCATATTGACTGAACAGTTTGCAACATTTACTAGTCGCAGAAAGATTATAACGTTATTTGCAGGTCGGGACCACCTCTTCAACCGCAGTTGATCCCTTGCCTGATCTAGGAAAGATCACCAAGGTAAAGACTAAAGAGCATAAGCTTTGTTCGTTGTTTCTGTATTACACATTCGTATCCATTATTTTCATTGCTCAGTTTAACCAAAGCATCGACTGATATGAGGAGTTTTTGTATGTTCGATTTGGTGACAGAGTAATGGAATTTGGTTTCATGTTGATGCTGCTTTTGCTGGAAGTGCTTGCATATGTCCTGAATACCGGCATTACATTGATGGCGTGGAAGAAGCTGACTCATTTAACATGAATGCACATAAGTGGTTCCTTACTAATTTCGATTGCTCAGCTCTTTGGGTTAAGGTATCCTGTCTCATATTTTTTTGTGCATTCTACAGCATGGTTTTGGTGCATAATTAAACTCCTGATATTATGCATTTTCACCTCTTACAGAACAGACAGGCTCTCATTCAATCCTTGTCCACCTATCCAGAGTACTTGAGGAATAAAGTAAGCACTATTTCGTACCTTACTTCTTTTTATGGCGTCTGATTTCCTTGACTGATAATACTGTACATCAGGCTTCAGAGACAAACGCAGTCGTGGATTACAAGGACTGGCAAATTCCTCTTGGTCGTCGATTCAGGTTGGCCTTAATAAACTTTTCTGCGGTTATCTTTCAATACTTGAACAGTTCAGTGTCCTATATTGTATGTATGCAGTAATTTTCATTAAACCATCTGCTCTGTCTCTGTCAGAATTTCAGTATATGAAACATTGGAATAAGAGTGAATTGGGTTGATATTTTCAACGTCTTGCAGATCGCTAAAACTGTGGATGGTTCTACGATTATATGGCCAGGAGGGCTTGCAGTCTTATATAAGAAATCATATATCATTGGCTAAAACGTTTGAGGAACTGGTTATTCAAGACTCGAGATTTGAGGTAAACATTCCTTCCTGCAGAATGTTACATTTGAGCTAACAGTTTTTATTTTACGGTGTAAACTGTAAAGGGAGGCCCAAGGGCGGTTTCAATGCTGCTGCCTTTTTTTCGAATCTACATCATGTTGTTAAACTGATTTGAAGTGCCAACGCAAAACTTTATTTGTATTAGCGATTAGTTAGTGGATACTTTTTGTGCAGTATAATATGGAGTTGACGGAATATGCATGCTTTAATATTGTGAACTGCATAATGTGTAGGTGATTACTCCTAGGCTGTTTTCGTTAGTGTGTTTCCGGTTGCTACCTCCTGCTAATCATCAAGACAAAGGTGATAACCTGAACCAAGCGCTACTGGATGCTGTCAACTCGACTGGGACCATATTCATGTCTCACACAGTAAGTTCTTTCGAGAAAGCAAAAATACTAACAGACACTTGAAAACATGGTGTCCAATGAACTGCTACGATGCTGAAAGATGACCGTTGTTAATTGTTCGACAGCAAATACAGCGACATTGACCAAAACCGAGATTTAATGCTTACATTTGATACATTTTGGAATTTTAAAGAGTTTGTGGATTAAATTGCCCATTTTCAACAGGTCCTGTCTGGTAAGTATGTGCTACGTTTGGCTGTTGGAGCTCCCTTGACGGAAGAAAAACATATTAAGGCAGCTTGGGAGATATTGCAAGAAAAAGCCACTTTTCTGTTGAAGTATGTCTAGTTGTTTTCTGTAGTGTCATTAAGCAATGACCAACTCTTCGTAGGCGAGCAATATGAGGTAAAAATGATGAAGTGTGGCAACTTTGCAAGACATCTAGACGTGTTGGTTATTAGGATAACTTTTTTATTAATTGTAGTTCAAAACACACATTAAATAATACGTTTGTTATTTAATATATTTACACAATTGAAATTGTGTGGTGATTGAAATTAATACGGAGTATCTCTTATTACTAAATTTCATATATTTCACAAAAGTACATAACATGTTGGTAATACCCACTTATCGTAATGAAAACTTATATTTTATTAACATTTTATAGCATTCGCATTAATCTTATTTCTTAACATCTGGTTTTCAAAGTGTTAGTTTCCATTACCGATTAAGTTAGTTCTGTACATATACTCTAATTTTATTTCTATTGAATTTCGTATAGAGCGTAAACTCCATTTCATCTATGTTTTTATTAACATTTTATAGCATTCGCATTAGTCTTATTTCGTATTTTTTTTTCTATAATAATGAATTTTATACTTAACCTAAATCTGTCAACTATTTTATCATTACTGTTAATCCGTGAAATATTACAATATTACTATCACAAAAAGACCGCTAATATTACATAATCAATGTCTGCACCAATATAAAAATAATGAAGTGAAATTATTTAATGTAGAAAAAAAAATTTAATATATATGAATTAAATTTGTAAACTAAAATAAATATATATCCAGATGGGAAATTCATCGGCATTTTAAATGTATTGTTTTATATCGGCAGAAATTTAAAAAGAAGCGGATTGCTTTTACATCTAATATTGAAATATACGATATAAAGCTTTAATGTTATTAGTTGATATCCACGCTTTTTTTATCACATGCAAACTCTTGAGTTATGTACAAATATAAATTTTCTCAAGCAGTTTATAATCATTTTCAAAACTCGGTAATATTTCAAACAAATGAAATGCGAAATATCAATATCATTTAGGCAATCAGACGATTTGAAACATTTAAACTAAACAAAATGTTAATTTTAAACAACTATTTTCTTATCAGAGACTATAAATCTCGATTGGATCTGAAAAGGTCAATATACTCAAAATAATTAAGATTTTAATTTTGATAATGTTTGGATTTATAATTATCTAAAACTTGGTAGTATAATTATAGATATACGTGTAATTTGAACAAATAGGAACAAATAATTTATATCGAAATAAATATATTCCAACATTGGTTAATAGATGTTGCCTTTGCAAAGCTAAGGGGGAAACTTTTGCGCATTTATTCTTCAAATGTTCATTTTCTAATGCCACATGGTTGGACCTGTTAGGCTGGATGGGAATAAGAAGTCGAAGTTCAGAGTACACGACTGAATTTCATAGGATAAGTAGGAGGAGGCACAAGAAACATTGAAGAGCAAAATGGTATAGATGTTGTCTTACTATTGCCATATATAATATCTGTTTCCAGATGAGAAAAAGACAACTGACCAATATGTAAATGCATCAAAAGCAATGTGACTTTTAGTTGATTAGACAAAATCATCCCGACCTGGTTGACTAGAGCCAAAAGCGCTGATCGGAGACCCAAAATTGACCCGCACTATAGCACCGCAATGTGACCCTAAACCCGAATGGACCCGACCCGAACATGACACGAGCTTTGTTGACACGTAACTAACTTGATACGAAATGACCTGATCCAAAACCACCCAACCCGAAAATAACCCGACAAAACACAACTCTAGTTGACCCAAAAGGACTTAATATCATTTACGTTAAAATAAAGAATCAATAGGTAATAATTCAAAACGTAATTTCTTATCTCATAATCATTAACCCGAATTAACTCGACCCGTTTGATCCGAAATGACCTGACCAACATACTCGAAAAAGATTTGAAAACCAAAAAAACCGACTCGACCCGAACTAACTAAATTATGTGACAAACCCAACCACGCCTGACCCGATCCGACCCGATTGGCCCGTTTGGGAGGTGTATTAGCCATTAAAGTGGTTCATACTTATGTTATGAACTATAAGGAGGGGTTAAAAGATCTTAACAAGTTGGATAATTTGTCATTATTTATTCTTATAATGATCATATATTGAGTAAACTAGGTTTGTGACCCGTGAAATTCACGGATTTATCTGTTTTAGTTTTGTTATTTTATCGTATAGTTAAGATTTGTCCGAGCAATTAGCCGATTCATTTAAAAAGATATACTCTTGAAATACATTAAAGTTAGTTAGCTAATGTCTTATTTCTTTGATAACCTCAATTTATTTTCAAAACTATATATTGTAATTTAGTTGTTATTTTTATTAATATTCTAATAGCATGTGGTTTAAAAAAAACACTTTCAATGAGTCCAGTAAATTCATGACACCCATGTGGAAACCCATTCAACAAATTCATGAGAAACCTAACCAATTGATCAACATCTGACCAACATGCCCTAATCAAATAAGTATTGTAAATTATGAATTGTAAATAAAATGTTAAACTTGGTTTAGATAATATGTATGTTACTAAAATTGTTGAAACTACACATACCGTACCGAGCCATCACATCTAATCTTTTAATTATTTTAGTTCTCTTTTATAAGCTATTTATATTGAAACGCATGTGAGATGAGAGTTATTTTAACTTGGCATGAATGAGAACGTGTCAACAGTCATTGGGCGAAACATAAATAATAAATAAATCGAAATTAAACTTTATATTATTGATCCTATAATTATAAATTATTAAAGCAACACTGGTCCAAGAACATGAACAAAATTAATTATTAATGAGTATTTTAAAGTAGTGTTTTTTTTTTTTTTATATAATTTAGTGTAGTTGTCATGTGGCAAAAAATTAAAGGGTTTCATTTGATAAGAATAATCCATACTATCGCTCATCTTCTCAAAATAATCCGAACATCAATTTAACTCAAAATAAACCGTGTTATTGCCCTCTTCTTCTCATACCGCACTTAAGCCATTTTTGACCTATTAAATCCGTTAACTAACATGTCAAGCCCAATTTTTTATTTTAAGAAGGTCAAACCCAATTTTTGTTTAAGCTTCTTTCTTCCTCCTCCATTAACAAGTACCACCTACCCCCACTCCCGCCAGCACCATCAATCGAGGCACTAACTACACCTTCATTACCGTTTCACCATCATTACTCAACTACCGTTCACCACTACGACCACCTACAATTCTCCAGCGCCTATTCCTCTCTGTCTTTCCTAAAAACTCTTTCCAAGGTAACCACAACACCATGGTATTATGAATAGGAACCAAAAACGCTAGCGCCTACTAGACTGGGTTCGAGTCCGGAGTGGGGAAATAGTTTTCCATACCGAGTTATCAAAAATCGGGTTTATTGTGGGTGAACCCAGAAAAAAATAAGATTCATATTAGCAAAGAACAAAAACCCAGAAAATTAAATGAGATTGGGAAAAAATGGACGCGGAGACGCTGATTTGACGGGGGATTTCATAACCCAATTAGTCCACCACCGCTCACCACCAAGGCCGTCGATAATCATCCCACATCTGTTTCTCTCTCTTCAGCAACTCCGACAACACGCTGATTTGAAGCGGAGTTCGATCAGCAGAATGGTAGAACTGGGTTGCCGCGAGGAGTGAGGATGTGGCAGAGATGCCGACGGGGTGCGGAGAGGACTAAGGGAGGTGGGTGTGATGGTGAGAGTTGGAGTTTAGAGGAGGTCTGGTGGTGGTGCCATGGTGCGGAAGTGTTGGCGGTTACTGATGGAGGACTGAGGAGTAAAATGGGTAAAGGGATGATTCTGATAGAAGATGAAGATTATTTTAATGGTGTTGAACCATATAGATATATATGTTTATGTTTTGATAATGTCAAGAGTGCTTTATATTCTATATACTCGTTATGCTTAATTGTTTGTTTAGTCCTTTTAGATTAGACTTATTAATCACAAGCATTAAAGAATTGTGATGGAAGTATACAACAATATATTATGATCAAGCCCTCAATCAAGGATCAAGATATTACAAGCTATTAAAGTATTATTCAAGCATTCATGAGAAGATGAAGATCATTCAAAGATTAATCAAGCTTGAATAATGAAGAAGCCTATATTCGAAGATCTCCTAAGAAGATTAGAATAGTGTAGGTGATTATCTCGTAATGGTAACATAAGAATGCACTTCTTAGATTGGTAAAGTTATAGCTTCACAGCCATAACATTACTTATATAAGAGCTCAATGTTATAGCTCTTTTACTATAACATTGAGACGTGAAGTTTATATTATCCACGACAAAAATAGTTTTTAAATTGTTTTTAGAAAACTGTTTGATTCTTTTAAATGTTTTTAGTAGAAGTGTTTATTTTACAAGGAAGCTTATATTTATATTGAGTGTGGTTTTATTTTAAACTTATAATTAGTAATTATGTTGAATCAACTTATGAGTTGAGTCATATTACTAATTAGGGTTTCTAATCCTACACACTCTTAAACCCTAAATCTAATCTAATGTCAAGCTAGGGTTTTCACGAAAAAACGAAGCCTATGAGCCGTGTGGATCTCGTGTAAACCTAATAATATAAGTTAAGTATTGTTAAGATTTTATTCTCTAAAATTATCTTAACATATCTTTTATATTTAGCATGATATGGTTATATATGATAAGATATTTTTATTATGGAAAAATCTTATCATATCTCAAGATTTAAGGAAAAGATAATAGAAGAATAATTGATAAAGTTATCTTTTAGTTATTCACTATCTTTTCTTAAGATTTTAAGGAAAGAAATAACAAGATATGATTTGTTTACATATCTATTATTTCGGCCTCTAAGGTTTCGAGGAAACCGAGTGCCATGCTTCCTCTTTTGCTATAAATACTTTACTCTTTGCTACATTCAAAAGTAAGACCTTTGAGCATAATTTTGATTTTATTTTAAAAAGCAAAAACTGTGTTTTACAAGCAAAAACCGTTTTGTTATTTTTGAAAAGGTCGTGTGTCTTATATACTTGTGCTTTCGTTCTTTCATTATCGTTGTAAGATAATAGTGCTTAATTGATTTCTTACTCGTTCATTAACGTGAACTTTTAGTAGAATCATTAGTGCTTTCTTATTAGCGTAAGTTAGTCTCTCGAGTATTTCACGATACTCACTTGAGTTACAACTATGGTTAGTTGTACGAGTTGGGTTAGTAAATTTATAATCCGTAGAAAGGTACTAAATTTATTAATCGAGAATAGTGGACGTAGGTTTCGATTTGTGAAACTGAACCACTTCAAAAATCCGTGTGTCTCTCCTTCTCTTACGTTTTATTTACACTTTGTTTTAATTCATTAATTAGTTGATTAGTTAAAGTTTAATCAATAAACTTTAAATAATTAATTATATACTTACAATCGAAAAAGTTGGCTAAAGTTTTTAATCTTCAATTCACCCCCCTCTTGAGTATTTCGGGTATTGATAGATTCTTCAAATGGGAGATGAAGTAACATAACTATTAGTTTAATGATATCCAAATTTTTTTAAAATTTTTTTTTATAAATGTGACTTAGCAAAGGAATAAGGGAAATGTGACTTGGTAAATAGGTAGCAGGTTATCGAGTTTAATATGAGAGAACGAGGGCAATAGTATGGTTTATTTTGAGTTAAATTGATGTTCGGATTACTTTGAGAAGATAGGCGATAGTATGGATTATTTCTATCAAATTAAATAACCCAAAATTAAATGCTTAAGGTTGCCTTTTAATTAGATTGTATAGATAGATTGTATACTAAATTTTCGATGTAAAAGTTTGAACGTCCCTTTGTTATCTAGGCAAATGAAGTTAGTAAGTGAAGATGAAAGGGCAAACTAATGCATAATGTTGGATTATTTCTCTTTTTTTTTTCTTTTTTTTTTTTGAGAATGATAAATCCCCCAATGTATGGAGCTTAAAACATATATGATTATAGGGTTTTTTTTATCTTATCAATATTTTAATTCTCATAAATCATATTTTTTTTATAGTAGCATAGTTATGAAGTTTAATAATTGCTAGTCTTCATATATCATCTATATCAATTTGTCAAAAATCCTAAATTTTAAATTTTTGCAAAAATGATACATTAAGTTAAATAGTAGCCTACTACAAATCTCATTCCAATCTCATTAATGTGTTATAAGAGATATATGTTAGATAATATGACATGCACGCATAAATATTAGATAATAATGTACATTTAGCCATTATCCATGTCAACAGGATTTATTTTATCTAACTTGTTAATAAGATTGAGATTCTCGTAACTCATTCTATGAGAGACATTTTTCAAAGGGAAAATGATGAGTAAAAAATAACACATACCAAAATAAAACATACATCTGAAAGTTTCTGAAATTCTATTTTTTTTTTAAGAAATGAAAAACAATTAGTCATTCACATTCATGTTGTCAATATTGTTTGTAATGCTACCCACCGATTGTAGATGGGCCATGTTGTCAATCTTATAGTTAGTTTATAATATAGTATTGAGTGGAATGGAGGGAGTATTTGTTTAAGAAATTCTAGTATTTCCCTTTTTCATATAGTCCTCTTTCTCCAATAAACTATCCCTACAAAAAAAATCCACTGAGTAATTAATAACAAACAAAGTGGTGGAATTTGATTTATGTCATATTAACCTTATCGTTATTAATTTAAGTTTTCTCTTAAATAATGGGCATTGAATTATAAAGATGTAAGTATATTTACCTTTGAATAGCACAACTCCACAAATTTCGATAGCCCCTAAATGAGAACAAAATAACATATATGTGAAGTTTAAAAATGTGATGAGTATTTCATAACCAATGGAACTTAAAAATAAATAAATAAATTATTAATTTAAAACCCTAATACACTTACCTTACCTTAATACACTTACCTTGATGTTGATACAATGATAAGAAAGATTATTGACGCAAACAATTTTCTAGGCGATGGGGGTAAAAAAAATTTGGCTTCAATTTTGGCTTACAAATGTTGCCTTCAATCAAACATTTATAGCCAATTGAGGATGCGTTTTAAGACTTTTGGACGTCTTTTTTTTATTATTATCAAATTTAATATATACATAAATATGTAGTAAGGTTTTATGACTTTTGAGTATTCTTTTTCATTATTAGTAAATTTAATATAGAAATAAATATAGAATAAGGAGAAATGAAATGTAAAAGGTTTGCTTTAATTTTATTTTCTCTTTTTTCTTTTTTCTTTTTTTTTACTTTTTTTTTTTACAAAATCCACTTTGTATAAGAGTTGTTTAGGGAGTTATCTTACAAAACTAAAAGATGGTACATACTTTGCCTTGCCTTTTATTTACAGATTATATTTATAGATTTGTATATATCCAAGTTAATTAAATTGAGCAAGTTTATAGCAATAAGACTTAAGAGAGAACTGCAAATATAAACCGTGTAAATTTTTATTTGTCGTTTAACCTATTCTAGTTTTTAAAATTAAAAGGCCACTATTTAATGTTAAGTATGTTATTATTTGTCCTTAATATTTACAAATTATTTATTATTTTATAAACGGTGTACAATTAGAATTATGTGATAATTAATTGTTGCTTAAAATATTCTAAGAATAAACACCGAAATTTAAAATTTAGTTGTATGAATTTTTATTTTTAATTGTTGTTTAAGCTATTTAGAAATTTAAAAGACCCGAATTTAATGTTTGTTATGCTATTTGCATTTAATGTTTCAGAATTTTTTTTTTCTTTTTTCCTTTTTAAATAAGAAACTAGTTTGGTGACCCGTGAAATTCACGGGTTTGGTTTAAGGATTGTTTATGCATTTTCCCCTTTAGTTTTTTTTGATGGTTTTTTCATTTTTTCATTCGTGGTCTATCTCTATAATTATTTTAGCCGTTCATATTTTAGGTATGCTTTACTGAGTAAGAAAATGAGTCGTTTCTATGAATCTATAACAAAAATAAAGTTGACACATGATACCCTCCACGATATCGCATACTAATATACTCATATTTTATGAAAGTAAAAGATTGGGCTTTTAAAGAGGATGATGAATTTGAATTTATGACAAATTAATGAAAGAATAAAAAGTTATAAAAGATGGAAAGGCACACAAAGCATTTGTGTAGGGTTCTAATTATTGCAATATTATGATAGGGAAATTGAAAGGATGGGGTGTGGTTTATTCAATAGGAGATAACCTATTATGAAAGTGTAAGAGTTAAGCTCTAGCTTTTCATTAATTTGTTGGCGTAAATTTTTTTTTACTACTTTTTTGTAGTAGCTTGATATTTAGTTATTTACGATTTTACGTCATTCTTTAGTATTGTTTCTTTTTTATTGTAACCTATTATTTTGTTATTCTCATTCTTATTACTTTTGTAACCAAATGATACCATTTTTGTTTAACGTCAAATTTGATATTTTTGTTAGTCAACTTTATTCAAATGATGATACTCCGTATTAATCAAAAAATAATAAGTAGTATTAAACATAATTTATATACCTATTTTTTAGTTTGGAAATAATGATATTTAAGACTTAAAATATTATTCCACTCATTTTCTCTTAACTTTTATAACGTTTAATCAAATAAAAATAATTTAAATAAGGTGGGTAAATAGATAAACATCCATTCTTACATTGAAAATTAAAAGTAAAAAAGATATTCTGCTCATTAGTATTAGGTTGTTTTGAGATAAAATGTAAGTAATTATACTAAGGGAATTAATATAAATAGATTATCGCAAATCGATATATACAATGTACTTTTGCCGTCTTATCATCAAAGCAACAATAAGAAAACAAAATCAAATGTATCCTATCTCATCTCATTAGTATTCTAATCATAAGGAAAATATAGATTTACCGATCTAACCAACTTAATTAAATATATAGAGAATACTATATTTACACTATCTTGCCTTGGTTATATTTGTAATTTGTTGTTAATATCAATCTTAATAAATTTATTACACATTAACAATGATGAATATATTAAAAACATCCGCAAAACAATCTATCACTATTTAAAAGAGATTAAAAAAACTAAAGTTACAATTTAGTTAAGTTATATTATTACGAAAACGCGGGTTACTGACGGGCAAAATTGTAATACTACGGATTTTCTTAAGGGACTAATCGACCTAGTAGAGCCTACTCGGCCGAGTAGTGTTGTTGGTATTGATTGTTTCGGTTCTGCCGAGGAATACTCGGCCGAGTATAGTGGATACTCGACCGAGTAGAGGATACTCGGCCGAGTATACACTTACTCGACCGAGTATCCTGTCTGGCAAAGTATTATTTCGACGGTTTGATTAGGGAATGTTTAGGGTATTTTATATCCCACGTCAGTTTCTAAAAGAGCATTTTCAAACTTCATCATTTCTACGATCACCCTAATATCTCCCCAAGCACTTCCTAATCATTCCATAGCATTATTGTGTGTGTAATCGTCGGAGTTCTTGCGTTTAATCCCTCATTCTACTGCTGGTAAGTTCTATATTTATGTTATTTGTATTCTTTGGGGTTACTGTATACCTATATGGAGTTGGGAATATGGGGGATTGTGCATTGTGTAATCGTGTTATATGCTTATTGTATAGGAGAAGACTTCGTAGAGGAGCCTTTCTGATTGTCCATGTTGCGTGCTACTGTTGATTGCTAAGGTAGGGTTTCCCTACTCAGTTTACTGCTCTTTGTAAGACATGCTTGTTGTGATTATTGTTAACTGTTGATCATCGGAGTATGGAGATTGTTGTGACGATGTTGGTGCGAGGGTATTGAGACGGCTGTGATGTCGTGTGATTGTGATTGTGGTGGAGTCACTTGCGGGAGTGGCTTCACACCCTAGTTCGCCCTCCGTGGAACCCGCCACGGGAGGGGATGTGCACATTAAGGGACAAGGATTGTTGTCGCTCATTGAGGAGCTGGACTAGGTGGGAATGGCTGCGGTCACCCACTGGCGGCGAGGATTACCTGTTGCGATGGGTAATCTGGCAGGGCTACACACTTTGGTGTGTAGTCGGTTACAGTGTGATAATAGAGATTGGAATTGGAAGATGATCAGTTGATTACTTGTTGGTCTGTTTTATAATGTTTGAGTAATACTGACCCCGTTGTTGTTTGTGGAATCTGCGGTGATCCATTCGGGGATGGTGAGCAGGCTTGACAGGTATTGCTAGTGTGAGCTTGGGGACAGTCATGGGAGTATTGTCATCACCAGTCGTAGTCTCACCGTCTGAGTCTTAGCTGATTTCTTTTATTGTCAGACATTGGAGTTGTATTTTGGTTAATCAGTATTTTGATTTGAGATGTTGTAAACTTTATATCTTGCAGTACTTTAATAAATGTGCTCAGTTCAGACGCTTTTGATATGTACTAACCTCGGGCAACCGAGATGGTAACACACTTTCATGGTAGGGTGGTCCTGCTAAGGCACCTTGGTATGAGGGGGTGTTACAAAGTGGTATCAGAGCCGAAGATTCCGGCACCTAAACAAATGAATTTAATGAACCTAGATAGTCTAAATAAAATGAACCGGGGGAGAGTTGTTTGGAGCTACCGCAAAGACTCGGGAGACGTCCCGGAGTCGCAAATTGGCCCTCACTAACTCGAACCGGTAACATGGGGAAGTGTGATGAGAGTTAGGTTTTGTATGTACATGTATGCGAAGATGCATGTTGGTAATAGTTGAAATTTGTAAGTGTGGTGATGGGAGAAATGGTGGATGTGACGGGTTTGTGAATGTTTGTCATGTTGGATTTAGCATATGCATGAATTGTATGCTGATATGATTATAACGTGGTATTAAAGTTCTTGATATTTGAGTTGTATGCTGATATGATTATAACGTGGCATTAAAGTTCCTGATATTATGTGTTTGCTGCGGGAATAGTGAGCATGATAGAAAACTTTATACTGTATACCCGTCTATAGTGAGACTCGGCCGAGCAGGGCAGGTACTCGACCGAGTATGGAGTACTCGGCCGAGTAACCAAGCACTCGACCGAGTGTTGTTTGATTGTAAGTAGCAATCGCTACTGTATGTGACAACTCCACCGAGTAAATATGTATACTCGACCGAGTGTTGTTTTACTCGACCGAGTGTTGTTTCTGGATTTTTGACGTTTGCTTCTGGAGTCGAATACTCGACCGAGTATCTATGATACTCGACCGAGTAGTCGTTACTCGACCGAGTATGGTTGTATACTCGGCCGAGTGTTCTTTTGGCGGAAGGTTGTTACGTTTTGAGCCATAGGCTTTTGTGTTTACGTTTCCTTGTTTCTTGTCAGCTCAAAATGCCGCCCAAAAGAACTCCCGCGCAGATCCAAGCTTCTGAGATGACTCTTGATGAGGTTGCTCGCAAGATTGAGCAACAAGAGGCTCTCCTTGAAGCTCTCAAAAATGTGGGAAAGGGAAACGAGAAGTCGATGGATGCTACTCAGCTCAGCATCATCATTGCTCGCTTCAACCCTCCCACATATGATGGGGTAGGTGAACCAAAGCTACTCGAGAAGTGGCACCGTGAGATTGAAGCTCTCATGGAAATGGTTAAGTGCCCCGAAGACATGATCGTCGAGCAGGTAGTGTACTACCTAAGAGGTGAAGCTGCAGTTTGGTGGCAAAATGTCAAGGAAGATGCTAGAGCTTTTTACCAGGCGGAAGGAGCTATTCCTTGGTCTGGGTTGAAGAGTTCTATGAGAGAGCAGTTTGTGCCGGAGCATATCTGACACAAGATGAGATCCGACTTTGATTCCTTCACCATGACTGAGGAGATGACGGTCACTGACTACTATCATCGGTTCTTGGAGCTATCTCATTATGTTGAGAACATGCAGCTAGGACAGAGAGGTTTGGCTCTCCGTTTTGAGAGGGGTTTATCTGCTAAGATTGGGAGTCGTATGCCAGCTGGGGTTGCTACTGACCTCAAGGAAGTGTACCTGAGAGCGGGTCAAGCTGAGAGAATGGTAGATCTCTCAAGAGAGATCGACGAGAGGACTGCTGCTGAAAAGAGGAAGGCTGATGGTGGAAACAACAGTCAGTCGGCCAACAAGAAAGGGAACTTTAGCCATGCTAAGGCTTTTTCTGGGGGAGCTGGTTTTTCGGGAGGATCTCGTGGCTGGGGAAAGAATGGAGGTCGGAGTGTGAGTGACAACTCTAACCTTACATGCTTCAACTGTGGTGGGATAGGCCACAAAAGACGGGAATACACGAGCTACAAGCCCGACACTGGTTCAGGAGCTCGGTTAGGGAATTTTTCTCAGGGGCCGACTCAGAGTTTTGCTAGTAACCGACCGGGAGGTTCATGGGGCAACAGAGGTGGACAGGGCAACCAGGGCGGTTACAACCGCGGTGGTGGTGGATCTTATCGGTGCGAACAACAAACCACTCGAGGATTCGGCGACCAAGCCAAGTACCTCCAATGCTTCAGTTCAGGGTGGAGGACAGAAAAACAGTGGAAAGCTTTTCATGATGGATAAGCAGGAAGTACAGGATGATGCTCATGTAGTTACTGGTACCTTTCTTGTTCATAATGTACCGTCCTTTGTTTTGTTTAATTCCGGGGCTACACATTCTTTTGTGTCTAAGAGTCATGCTGTGTCTATGGGTTTGGGGAAGTTCGAGGTTGTAAAAGATGATGTATTCATACCTTCAGGGGAGTCTGTGTCGTGTCTCAAGCTGTATAAGGGGGTATCCATGGTAGTTGGAGGGGTAGATTTACCAGTAGACCTATTAGAGTTTCCTATGGATGGGTTCGAGGTAATTGTCGGGATGGATTGGCTGGGTAGGTATGATGCCAGGATAGATTGTCGGCAAAAGAGAGTGTCCTTAAAGGGTCCCAAGGGTGCTAGGGTGTCATATAGAGGGTTTGTGGTAAAGCCTAAGTGTAGGTTCATAGCTGTGATGACTTTAAAGTCATGTTTGAGGAAGAAGTGTCCTTTGATTCTCTGTCATGTGAGAGACCACCGAGTAGAGTCACCGACAACTTCTGAGATATCTGTGGTGAGAGAGTTCGAAGATGTTTTTCCTGAGGAAATACCGAGTTTGCCTCCCAAGAGGGATGTTGATTTCAGCGTGGAGCTTAAGCCGGGAACGGGTCCTATATCTAAAGCACCTTACCGTATGGCACCTAAAGAGTTGGCAGAGTTGAAAAAGCAGATACATGAGTTGCTAGGCAAGGGTTACATCAGGCCTAGTGTGTCACCGTGGGGAGCTCCAGTTCTTTTTGTCAAGAAGAAAGATGGGAGTATAAGACTGTGCATTGATTACAGAGAGCTCAATCGTGTTACAGTGAAGAACAAGTATCCGTTGCCTAGGATTGATGACTTGTTTGATCAGCTAAGTGGAGCAGGGGTGTTCTCAAAGATTGATCTGAGGTCGGGTTATCATCAGTTAAGGATAGCAGATGAGGATATTCCTAAGACAGCGTTCCGGTCTCGATATGGTCACTATGAGTATGTAGTGATGCCGTTTGGGTTGACCAATGCACCAGCAGCTTTCATGGATTTGATGAATCAGATCTTTACACCGTTCTTGGATAGGTTTGTGGTTGTTTTCATCGACGATATCTTAGTCTACTCTAAGACTAAGGAAGAGCATGAGGAGCACTTGAGGATAGTCTTGCAGACCTTGAGAGAAAATCAGCTTTATGCCAAGCTATCTAAGTGCGAGTTCTGGTTAGAGGAAATGGCTTTTCTGGGCTATGTGATATCTAAGAAGGGGGTATTTGTGGATCCTAGTAAGATTGAGGCCGTCACCAATCGCCGAAGAATGTTGCTGAGATTCGGAGTTTCTTAGGCCTTGCCGGCTACTACAGGAGATTTGTGAAAGATTTCTCTACCATAGCGCGGCCTATGACATCTTTGATGAGGAAGGAAGTCAGATTTGTTTGGGATGAGAGTTGTGAGACGGCGTTTCAGACCTTAAAGGAACGCTTGACCACAGCTCCTATCCTAGCCTTGCCAGTGGGTTGTGAGAACTTTGAGGCATATACCGATGCTTCAAAGAATGGTCTTTGTTGTGTTTTGATGCAGGAAGGGAAAGTCATAGCTTATGCTTCGAGGCAGCTGAAGCAATATGAGGAGAACTACCCTACTCATAATCTGGAGCTGGGTGCAGTTGTATTCGCTCTTAAGATTTGGAGGCACTACCTTTATGGAGCAACTTTTAAGGTGTTCTCTGATCATAAGAGTCTAAAGTATATCTACACCCAGAAAGAGCTTAACATGCGACATAGACGGTGGATGGAGCTGATCGGGGATTACGATATGGAGATCATCTATCACGAGGGTAAGGCTAACGTTGTTGCAGATGATTTGAGTAGGAAGAGTGTTCATTCGCTATGTACCGCCATGTCCTTGCTAAAGCTGAGGGATGAGATGTCTAGGTTGGGGATCTTTATGATTCGAGAGGGGGATACCATCGGGGACTTGACGATCGAGCCGAGTTGTATGAACAACATCAAGAGTAAGCAAGAGCTTGATCCTAAGATTCAGGAGTGGAAGTCAAGGGTAGAGAGTGGAACGGTTTCCAGGTTTTCTATCCATACAGATGGGAGTGTTCGTTTTGATAGGAGATGGTGTGTTCCTGAGGACGCAGAGTTGCGGAGAGTGATCTTGACGGAGGCTCATTGTACTCCTTATTCAGTACACCCGGGTGGTGATAAGCTTTACAAGGATCTTAAGAAGACCTTCTGGTGGCCAAACATGAAGAGAGATATAGCTGAGTTTGTGGCCAGATGTTTGACTTGTCAAAGAGTCAAGGGTGAACAAAGGAGACCACAAGGTAAGATACAGTCTTTGGAAGTACCTGAGTGGAAGTGGGAGTCGATCTCTATGGACTTCATTGTGGGGTTGCCTAGGTCACAGCAGGGTAACAACATGATTTGGGTTATTGTTGATCGGTTAACCAAGTCAGCCCATTTCGTTTCCATGAAAGATACTTGGTCTAAGATGCAGCTAGCATTGGGTTACAGGAGGCATGTGGTTCGGTTACATGGTATACCTAAAGATATCGTTTCTGATCGGGATGCGAGGTTCATATCCAAGTTTTGGCAAGAACTGCAAGAGTTGATGGGTACTACTTTGAAGATGAGTACAGCCTTTCATCCGGCAACCGATGGTCAGACAGAACGGACCATCAAGACCTTAGAGGACATGTTGAGGGCATGTGTTATAGAGTTTGGGGGCAGTTGGGAAGATAGGCTTGATCTGATCGAGTTTTCATGCAATAACAGTTATCATACAAGCATCGGGATGGCACCTTTTGAAGCTTTGTATGGCCGGAAATGCCGAAGTCCAGTTTGTTGGGATGATAGTTCTGAGACAGTGGTTTTGGGGCCACAGCTGGTACAAGATATGGTTGAGCAAGTTCAGTTAATTCGGCAAAAGATGAGAGCAGCTCAAGATCGTCAGAAGAGCTATGCCGACTTACACCGCAGGGATATTGAGTTTGCGGTAGGTGACAAGGTCCTTTTGAAAGTGTCACCTATGCGAGGTGTTATGAGATTTGGGAAAAAGGGTAAGCTAAGCCAAAAGTTTATAGGCCCTTATGAGATTTTAGACCGTGTTGGCGAGGTAGCTTACAGGTAGCGTTACCACCGGCTTTGGATAGAGTACATAATGTTTTTCATGTATCTCAACTTCGGAAGTATGTGAGCGATCCGTCGCATATCCTTGAAATGAAGAACATCGAGCTTGATGAATCCTTGTCCTACGCCGAGATTCCTAAGGAGATTCTTGATCGCAAGGTTCGTAAGACCCGTAATGGTGATACGGTCTTACTCAAGGTCCTTTGGTCTAATCATAATGTGGAGGAAGCCACATGGGAACCCGAGGAAGCTATGCGAGAACGTTTTCCTAACCTTTTTGATCAGGTATGTTTGGTTACTGGGACGTAACCGTTGTCTTTTTAGGAGGGTAGGAGATGGTCGCGGTTGTGTTTTGTCTTGTTTTGCTGTTTTGTTTTGAGTCGGGTTAGTGAATTTTTGTGGTGACTTGTGTAGTTCTTTGGTGTTGATATATGTGGTTAGTATAGTCTTGTTGCGTTGTGTTGTGCCTGGTTTAGAATGGGGTGTGAACTTCGGGACGAAGTTCTTTTTAAGGGGGGAAGACTGTAATACTACGGACTTTCTTAAGGGACTACTCGACCGAGTAGAGCCTACTCGGCAGTAGTGTTGTTGGTATTGATTGTTTCGGTTCTGCCGAGGAATACTCGGCCGAGTATAGTGGATACTCGACCGAGTAGAGGATACTCGGCCGAGTATACACTTACTCGACCGAGTATCCGGTCTGGCGAAGTATTATTTCGACGGTTTGATTAGGGAATGTTTAGGGTATTTTATATCCCGCGTCAGTTTCTAAAAGAGCATTTTCAAACTTCATCATTTCTACGATCACCCTAATATCTCCCTAAGCACTTCCTAATCATTCCATAGCATTATTGTGTGTGTAATCGTCGGAGTTCTTGCGTTTAATCCCTCATTCTACTGCTGGTAAGTTCTATCTTTATGTTATTTGTATTCTTTGGGGTTACTGTATACCTATATGGAGTTGGGAATATGGGGGATTGTGCATTGTGTAATCGTGTTATATGCTTATTGTATAGGAGAAGACTTCGTAGAGGAGCCTTTCTGATTGTCCATGTTGCGTGCTACTGTTGATTGCTAAGGTAGGGTTTCCCTACTCAGTTTACTGCTCTTTGTAAGACATGCTTGTTGTGATTATTGTTAACTGTTGATCATCGGAGTATGGAGATTGTTGTGACGATGTTGGTACGAGGGTATTGAGACGGCTGTGATGTCGTGTGATTGTGATTGTGGTGGAGTCACTTGCGGGAGTGGCTTCACACCCTAGTTCGCCCTCCGTGGAACCCGCCACGGGAGGGGATGTGCACATTAAGGGACAGGGATTGTTGTCGCTCATTGAGGAGCTGGAATAGGTGGGAACGGCTGCGGTCACCCACTGGCGGCGAGGATTACCTGTTGCGATGGGTAATCTGGCAGGGCTACACACTTTGGTGTGTAGTCGATTCTGATGTGATAATAGAGATTGGAATTGGAAGATGATCGATTGATTACTTGTTGGTCTGTTTTATAATGTTTGAGTATCTGACCCGTTGTTGTTTGTGGAATCTGCGGTGATCCATTCGGGGATGGTGAGCGGGCTTGACAGGTATTGCTAGTGTGAGCTTGGGGACAATCATGGGAGTATTGTCATCACCAAATCGTAGTCTCACCGTCTGAGTCTTAGCTGATTTCTTTTATTGTCAGACATTGGAGTTGTATTTTGGTTAATCAGTATTTTGATTTGAGATGTTGTAAACTTTATATCTTGCAGTACTTTAATAAATGTGCTCAGTTCAGACGCTTTTGATATGTACTAACCTCGGGCAACCGAGATGGTAACACACTTTCATGGTAGGGTGGTCCTGGTAAGGCACCTTGGTATGAGGGGGTGTTACAAAAATCCATTAGTAACAGCCTTTTTCCGTCAGTAATTTGCTAATGATTTCCTTCACCAAAGTTTGACCACCATTCGCTGATGATTATATTCAATCGTCGACGATCTCAAGTGTCTTTATATACATTCGGCAATGTCTAAAACAAACGATATAATACAAATGCTTGTCGAATTCTCCACTTTTCTTCTACTTCTCTCTTCTCTCTTCATTTCTTGTCCATTTGATTCCAACACACCACAAAGTAAAGATATGAGAATTGTTGAAAAATAAATCAAATAAAATAATTAGGTGAAAATAAAAAAACTTTTTCATTAATTTGTTTTTGCTAGGAATGTGCTAGAATTTTTATCAATTTATTTTCTTTTATAGGTGAAATATTTTCATAACGGTAAAATATAAAAAGATTAGCACTAAATTATGATTATTAAGTGGAATAATGCATGATAAATGAAACTATTTAAATAAGATGAGTAATTAGTCTATTTATTGATTACTACTTTGCCTTTTCATTTTCTATTTTTACTTTTTTTTAAATAAAAAATAAAAAAGTGATCAAACATGTAAATGTAGCTCGTCACGTGTTATTCTAGTAACTATTCAATCTAGGCTTTTTATGTTACTTTTCATTAATTTTTCATTAATTTGTTTTTGCAAGGAATATGCTAGAATATTTATCAATTTATTTTCTTTTATAGGTGAAATTTTTTCATAACAGTAGAATATAAAAAAATTAGCACTAAATTATGATTATTAAGTGGAATAATGCATGGTAAATGAAAGTGTTTAAATAAGATGAATAATTAGTCTATTGATTACTACTTTGCCTTTTCATTTTCTATTTTTACTTTTTTTTTTTCTAAAATAGAAAATAAAAAATTGATCTAACATGTAAATGTTGCGCGCCACGTGTCATTATACTAACTACTCAATCTAGGTTTTTTTATGTTATTATATAGATAGATTATATAGATTACCACCTAAACAATCTGATTTTCTTAAGATGTCAAGTATACTCCAAAGACTTTTTTTTATTATTATATTTATTTATTATAATTCAAAGACTAAATATATAAATTAGTTGTAAAAATGACACATGGAATAAATTTTGATGCTTTAGTAGGTAGCCTTTTAACTATATTGTATAGATATATATAATAAAGTTTGATGTTTTAAGTAGCTTTTTAATTATATTATATAGATTTATATACTCACTCCGTCCCAATTTTTTTTACATTAATTTAAATACTCTCACAAAGAGTATAAATGAAAAACAAAAGCTCTAAAATAATCAATCACAAATATAGAGCGTAGAGTATATCAATATGTGTAGGAGATGATGTGGACATTATGAAAAAGTTAGGTGGCATTTATCGGTGTCTACGTGGCATTAAAATTGATGTTTCAAGTAGCCTTTTAATAAGATTGTATAGATAATTATGTGACTTGCTAGGATTCTAAAGGTAAAATGAGATACTTTTGGCTTGCCTTTTTATTTTATATATATATATATATATATATATATATATATATATATATATATATATATATATATATATATATATATATAGAGAGAGAGAGAGAGAGAGAGAGAGAGAGAGAGAGAGAGAAGAGATCAACTAAGGCCAACATATGTATTTGAGTCCATAAGTTCTATTAAGGGCCCTTGGATGGTGAAGATGGATGGCCAAGATCAACCTCCAAAAAGTGAGTTTATGGACTAATATCACTCATTCTCTCCTCCTTCACTAATCCTTCTAATTAATCACTAATTCACTATAACTTCTTTTCCTCTCATCCACTTCTCTCACATATCACACAACTCATCTTCTCTCTAAAACCCCAAAAAATAAAAACCCAAAAAATCCAAATAAATAAAAAACCCCAAAACCCAAATAAATAAATAAAACTCAAAAAATCCAATTAAATCAAAAAACCCAAAAAATCCAAATAAATCAAAAAACCTAAATAAATCATTCATTCTTTTCTTCCTCATTCACCACCACCCACCACTATCCCACCCGACACCACCCACCGCCCACCCCCACCGCCACCCACCTCCACCACCGCCGTCGGTAAATTCTATAAACTCGTTTTTTTTTCTCCAGATTTTGCGTCTCGGTTATTTTCGTCACTTTTTTTTTTTTTTTTTTTTTTTTTTAGATTTTGTGTTAAATTTGTTGTTTGGGTCGGTTTATTTTATTTGTTAATTTTTGTTGGTTTTTGTTGTTACTTATTCTTTTCAAATATCTTCTTGTTATACGTTTTTTTTAAAAAAAATTCGGGTTTTTTTGGTGATATACTTTTTTATTTTTACAAATGTCGTTTCTTTAAAATTCGTCTTGTTATATAAATTACTAGATCTAAAAAGAAGATATTTGAAACTTTAGTCATTATTCACTGACATTATTGATGTGACCATAATTAGCGCACATTTAGCCCCCGAATTACCATTGTTTTCATGCTTTTTAGTGCCTATTTGGGTCATTTCTTATCTTTAGTTCTTTGTTTTGCATATTCTTTGAGATTTTGATCCCTTGGTAGGAAAGGAGTAAGAATCTTGCATTTTCATGGCAAAACGAGGCTAAATTGATTGTATTCAATGACCAAGCATCAAGAAGAGACAAGACTAGAAGGCCTTTGTACATATTATAGTAGAAGAACAATGTTGAGAAAGGATCCTTGCGTCCCCAAAGAAATCCCCAAGGAATTTATGAAGAAAAGGGAAGAAAAGAAGAAGAATTGAAGCTGACCAACAATCCGAACGGATTGCAGACAATCCGTCCGTCCAGCCAGCACAATCCGAGCGTCCCTCCTTGGAATCCGCTCGGATTCCCCCTCAACAATCCGAGCGTCCCTCTCCTGAATCCGCTCGGATTGCACAACCCAAATCCGGCCGTCCCGACTCTAATCCGCACGGATTCCTGCACAGCACGGATTTCATTCTTCAAGCTACGAAAAGAGAAGCCCTTCTCTCGTAAAAAATACCGGTCCTCCTTGCTCAACTTAAAAAGTGTAATTACTAGTTTAGCCCTTAGTTAACCCTAATGCATCCTCCCTAATTTTCACTATAAATACCCCATTAGGCTAATTAGAGGAGCATGTTCTTCTTATCAATATTTAGAGTAGTTAATATCAATCAAATCTCTCTTCAATATTGTAATCAAGTATTAATCAAGTTTTAATCCATGTTTTAGTTCTTTAATCTCTCTCTTGTTCTTCCTTTATTTTGGGTAATTAGAAGATTATTGGGTTTATTGGGAGATTGACAACCTTCCATCAATCATCAAGTTCTTCTATTATTCTTTGCATTATTATTTTGGAATCATTAGTAGGTATAATCTCTTAATCCCTTTTTAATTATTGTTAATTACTTTCATTTATTCATCATGTTTCATATTGTTAGTATGATTGACAACCTTGCTAGCATGATCAACATGATAATGAGTGAGTAGTCTCTTAGCTAGGGTTAATGGGTGATTAGGGGAAACCAACATGGGGATGATTCATGCTTAAATCAATATGCTTTCGTATCTTATTTGCTTGCTTGTTTTGATCTTAATACATGCACATGTTATATTTGATGAAATGCTAAGCCTATGAATCCTTGCATTTACTATCATCTCCTATCTTTTCAATGAGACTTGTAAGACATAACCCAACTCGAGTCTTGTTAGACCATGCATGTGTTGAGTAGGAAAGATTAAGTCGACTTGTAGGTGTTGTACAATCTAATCGATTCGGCTCCGGGACCCAAACTTTCCTAGGATTGTAAGACATAACCCAACTCAATCCATCACAACAATAATTGCTTGCTTATAATTTGAGAACATGTTTGTATGATCATATCCCATGATTCCCCTATGAACCCATGACACCCTAGTGCCTTTAATCAATTGTTTACACCCCTTATTTTATTCATCTTTCTAGTTTATTTTCATTGTTATTTTAGTTTAGTGACCTTCTACACCAACCCAATTTGTGACACCCCTAGACACTACTAGTTACAATAGAATTCTCATTTCAATACCCGTCCCTTGGGATCCGACCTTTACTTGCCTCTTTACTAATTGTAGAGTTGTTTGTGAAGTATAAATTGTGTTTTGTATCGACCATTGACCAACGACCACATATACTTAATTGTGAACACGAAATGGCCTCGATCAAAAATGGCGCCGTTGCCGGGGACGGTGTTTAATTGATTTAAGATTTCTTTTATTGTTATTAGTTGTGTCTTTTTCACCTTGGGGAAATAAAAATCCTTCAAGGATCCCATGCAAGCATTAGAGGCCTTAGAAGCAAGTAAGGCTAAGAGCATGTATTGGGAGTTGGAGGTGGATCTCTTCGAGGCCGCTCTAGCTAACAAGGAACTTACCCATGCACAATCCGAGTTGGTGCATAATATTCTAGTAGAAGCATGTCAACCCGTAGAGGATGAGCAATCCATCCTAGAGGATATTCTACAAACTCAAGAGCAAGAGGAACCCATCATGGAATTCGAATATGATGAGGTTGATGAAAGTGAAGATGAGTATGCTATGAGAATGGAATGTTTAATGGAGATGGAGCAAATCCTCAATGAAACTCCAAAGGAGGAAAGTGGGGTACAAACTCCTACTTTAAAACCCCTTCCCTCAAATTTGAAATATGCTTATCTTGATGAATCAAAGACCAAACCCGTGATTGTTAATGATAGACTTGATGATAATCAATTGGAAAAGTTGCTTGATGTGTTAAAACAACATGAGAAGGCTATAGGTGATAGTCTAGATGACCTTAAGGGGATAAGTCCCAACTTTTGTATGCATAGGATTCATCTAGAGGACGACCATAGACCTACCATTCAACCCCAAAGAAGATTGAACCCCCACATGCAAGAAGTTGTCAAAGGAGAAGTCATGAAATTACTTGATGCGGGAATCATATATCCCATATCGGATTCTTTGTGGGTTAGCCCCGTCCAAGTGGTACCTAAGAAAGGAGGTACTACGGTAGTGACAAATGAAAAGAATGAATTAATACCCACAAGGATGATCACCGGTTGGCGTATGTGCATTGACTACCGGAAATTAAACTCCGCAACAAGAAAAGATCACTTCCCCTTACCATTCATTGACCAAATGCTTGAGAGGTTAGCCTCTAACAAATTCTTTTGTTACCTTGACGGGTATTCGGGATTCTTCCAAATCCCTATACACCCGGATGACCAACATAAGACCACCTTCACATGCCCTTATGGCACTTTTGCATATAGAAGGATGCCTTTTGGATTATGTAATGCCCCCGCTACTTTCCAAAGATGCATGATGAGTGTCTTCTCCGATTACCTAGAGACCATAATGGAAGTTTTTATGGATGATTTTAGTGTTTATGGAAAGGACTTTGACTCATGCTTGCATAATCTTTCTCTTGTATTGCAAAAATGTGAAGATGTTAGCCTTGTTTTGAATTGGGAAAAGTGTCACTTCATGGTCAATGAAGGAATTGTTTTGGGTCATTTAATTTCGGAAAAGGGCATCGAGGTCGATAAAGCTAAAGTTGAGGTGATAGAGAAACTCCCACCTCCCGTGAATGTTAGAGGGGTGAGAAGTTTTCTCGGTCACGCGGGTTTTTATCGTCGTTTTATAAAGGATTTTTTGAAAATAGCAAAACCCCTCACTCAACTTTTACTTAAAGATGCCCAATTCCAATTTACTGATGAGTGTGTTGAAGCTTTTAATAGAATCAAAGAAGCATTAATCTCGGCACCAATCATTCAACCCCCGAATTGGGAGTTACCTTTCGAGATTATGTGTGATGCTAGTAACTACGCCGTTGGAGCGGTTCTTGGCCAACGGGTAGGGAGAGCTCTTCATGCCATCTATTACATAAGCAAGACCCTCGATCCCTCTCAAGTGAATTATGATACAACCGAAAAGGAGCTTCTTGCCATTGTTTATGCTTTGGATAAATTCCGTTCCTACTTACTTGGATCCAAGGTGATTGTATTTTCGGATCACCGTGCTCTTCGACATCTCTTGATAAAGAAGGAGGCAAAACCAAGATTGTTGAGATGGATTTTGCTTCTTCAAGAATTTGACTTGGAAATAAGAGACAAGAAAGGAGCCGAGAATGTAGTAGCGGATCACTTGTCAAGAATCCGGTTTCATGATGAAAATGGAGAAACCCCGATCAATGACTCATTCCCCGACGATATTTTGATGGCTATTCAAACTCAACTTGAAAGGCACATCACCCCATGGTTTGCCGATTATGCTAACTATATTGTTGGAAAAGTGCTCCCTCCAAACTTGAACCACAACCAAAGGAAGAGATTCCTATTCGAAGTGAAGAGGTACTTTTGGGATGACCCAAACCTCTACAAGGAGTGTAGTGATGGGCTCTACCGGAGATGCATCCCTCAATGGGAAATCCAAGGAATCTTGGAAGGATGTCATTCATCACCCTACGGTGGGCACCATGGAGCAAGAAGAACCGTTGCAAAAATCCTCCAATCGGGCTTCTATTGGCCCACAATGTTTCAAGATACAAGGGAATTCATCATTCATTGTGATGCTTGTCAAAGAACGGGCAATATATCTTGGAGAAACGAAATGCCACAAAGGGGCATTCTAGAGGTGGAGATTTTTGATGTTTGGGGAATCGACTACCAAGGACCCTTTGTGACATCCAATGGGAACAAGTATATCCTTGTGACCGTCGATTATGTTTCGAAGTGGGTAGAGGCAATTGCCACCCCAAATGATGATGCGAAAACGGTCACCAAGCTTTTCAAGAAGATCATTTTCCCACGATTTGGAGTTCCTAGAGCTATCATTAGTGATGGAGGAACACATTTCCATGAGAAGAAGCTTGCATCCCTTTTGACCAAATATGGTGTTCAACATCGAACCGGCTTGGGATATCATCCTCAAACAAGCGGTCAAGTGGAAATTTCAAATAGAGAGATCAAGCAAATTCTTGAAAAAGTTGTGAACAAGACTCGGAAAGATTGGAGCACAAAGCTTGATGATGCTCTTTGGGCTTATAGGACGGCCTATAAGACTCCCATTGGTGCCTCCCCATACAAGCTTGTATATGGAAAAGCATGTCATTTGCCAATCGAATTGGAGTACAAAGCTTATTGGGCAATCCGAGCACTCAATCTTGATCTCAAATTGAGCGGTCAAAAGAGGATGATCCAAATCCAAGAGTTGGAGGAATTCCGACTACAATCTTATGAGAATGCAAAGATTTACAAAGAAAGAACAAAATTGCTTCATGATAAGAGAATTCGACAAAAGGCCTTGCACAAGGGAGACAAAGTCCTTCTATTCAAGTCCCGCTACCGACTCTTTCCGGGAAAATTGAACTCTAGATGGATGGGTCCCTATGTGATAACCGAAGTTGGAAAATATGGAGATTTCGAACTCAAGGCGGAAGATGGAAGCAAGTTCAAGGTAAATGGTCAAAGGTTGAAGCCATACTATGAAGGAGCATTTGTTGGAGAGGTCGAGGCTACCTACCTCGGGCCTCCTCCTCCTTGAAAGGACCATCTAAGGGAGAGTTTGGTAGAGTCCTCCCTAAACCACCATTTGTAAATATACTAACCCTCTAACTTGTATTTATTATTTAATTACTTTTATTTTAATAATTGTCATAAACTCTTTTCATGAGCGTAAGTGAGGGAGGGTTACTAACAAGTTTTTGAATGAAGGACGGAGCAAATTCCTAAGTGTGGGGATGCATTGAAAGAAAGAAGAAAAAGTCAAAGCTCGCAGCCAGAATCCGAGCGGATTCTCAAGAATCTGGCCGTCTTGGCTGAATCCGGACGTCTGGGAGAGAAACCGCACGTCCAGCTGTGTCGAAAAATTGAAGGTTTCTGGGCTGTTTGAAAATCCGAGCGTCCTATGGAAGAAGACGCCCGTCTGGTTGAATCCGGCCGGATTTGTGGAAAGACGCTCGTCTCTCCGCCTGTGCATTTCAAGAAAAATCTCTGTCGAAGAATCCGCCCGTCTTCTCAATAAGACGCCCGTCCAACCCTTGAAGAATCCGAGCGTCTCTCGCTCGGGACGCCCGTCTTGTGGCGACAAAAATTTTGGAATTTCACTCTGTGGCAGAATCCGGGCGTATTGCCCAAAATCCGCCCGTCTCGTGAAGGAGGAATCCGAGCGTCTGCCCTCCGAATCCGCTCGTCTCCTCCCACTATTTCTCGACCCGACTTTTTCCAATTAATATACACCCCACCACCCATATAATGCCACATCACTATTCCTTCCACTTACCCTATAAAACCCACCTCCTTATGACTCCCATACATATCCAATTCACTCTCTTCACCCTCAAAATCAAAAACCCCCAATTTTCTAGGGTTTTCAACACTCAATCAACAAGGAACATCCTTAGCAAATCTTCAAATCAAAAGAACCCAACAAAAGAAGCAAGAATGGCACCAAGGAGATCCTCCTTTAGAAGTGCAAGAAGACCAAGGATGGTGGGAAGTTCCTCTACCTCACATCTCAACACCATTAGAAGGGAACATGTAGAGATTGTAGACCTCACAAGGCTCGACGATTTCTCGAATGTGGAATTCCTTGATGATGTACAGCGATTGGTCTTCCATCGACTCTTAAGTAAGAATATTCTTCCCACTAAATTTCTTTGTCATGATACCTTAAGAAAGCTTGGAATCTTTCACCAAGTAGAAGCACTCTTTGAGGTTTTTGGTCTTTCGACTCTCTTTCGCATGTATGAGCCAACCTATCGGTCCCTTGTGCTAGAATTCTTAAGCTTTTTGAAGATTACAACCGTAAACAAAGTGATATGCATAGAGTTTCGGTTAGAAAATGTTTCTAGGATGATGACCCTTGTCGAGTTTGCCAATGTGTTCGGACTTGATGTTTCGCCTACCCGAACATCAAAGCCCAAAAAGTATAGTGTTGCACCATTGTAGAGGGCCATGACGGGCCGGGATTTCATTCTTACCAAAGAGTTTCTTGCTTTTCACATCCAAAACCCGATCTTGAGGCTTACATATAGATTTCTTTCGGGTACTCTTTTCGCCCGTCGAGATCCGGCCATTGTCAACCAATTGGACCTCGTATTTATGGAATCATACCTCAACATTCAAGGGAGAGATAGGTATCACTTCAACGCACCTCTAGTTTTGCTAGAGAAGTGGGCAAGGTTTAGAAATGGGGATGATGATGGAATGAAGCACATAGTGAATGGTGGACTCATAACTAGACTTGCAAAGCACTTCAACCCAAGGTTCAATGAGAACAATGAGTACACTCCACTTACGGGGGGAACAAGAATTAATGAAGATCTACTTGTCGTCCAACACCATTGGATAACCCTTGAGGGGGTTGATAAGAGGATAAAGTGGTTGACAAAAGGGAGCGATCCACTCTTTCTCCCAATGCACGATCTACCTCGGGTCTCCCCAAGAAGAGGAAGCTTGTCCCCAATGCCCTCCTACCTCATCCCAAGTCAAACAAGGCAAACTCCATCTCCACAAAATCTACCACCACAACAAGAACAACAAACTCAAAATGAGAAGATAAAAGTGCCTCCTTACCCCTTTCCCTACCAACCATATAACCATCCGAATCCCTTCATCCTCCCCCGTGACGACTTTGTCACGGGAATTTTGCAAGATTTACACTACCGTCAATATGAGACCTCCGTGGACACTTATTATGCTCTTTACCCCCAATACTTTGAGATGGCTCAAAAAGGACGGATTAGTGAGGAAGGAGCTTTCCCCTCATGGGCTCAAATGGAATTACTCTTTCCTAACTCGGAGAAGGCTAATGAAGGGGCGAACGGTCGCAAAGGGGAAGAAAGTGGGGATTCTTGTGGAGGTGATATGGTGAAGCTTGAGAGTGAAGATGAATTCATGGATCCAAGTTTAAGTGATGCTTCAAAGGATATTTGGGATAGCGATATAGAGGGAGATGATGCGGATGCCTAGGAGACTACTTCATCACTAGGTGGAGCAAGCATGAGCGGCCACCTAAGTTCAAGTGAAGTTCTCTCATCTCTTCTCTTTATCTTAATTTTTCATGAAAAGAACTTTGTATCTTGTTTCTTTGTACTTTATTTCATCTTGATCATTTGTTGGTTTAGTCCTAGCAACATCAAAGGACTCGCACCTCGGTACCATTGAGGTGTTCTTTATTGTTCCCATTTGTAAAATCCAAAATGACAATCTAGTTTCATGCATAGCATAGTGTGTGCATGAACTACCCCAATGCTTTGACATTAGCAATAGTGTCTCATTTGGTTTGGGGAAGTTGATGCATACACAACGGGAGGTAATCTAAATTATCCTCTCCGTCATAACAAAAACCATGCATCATATAGTATAGCTTAGTGTAGAATTGCATTTAGTATAGAAATCATGCATCATCTTTGCATAATTTCCATCATTTTGGCCATTGAGGACAATGCCCATATTAGTGTGGGGATGGGAATTCTAACACTTAACTTTTATTCAAAAATCATAAAAATTCAAAAATTCAAAAATTCAAAAACAAGTTCATTTCCTTTGTATATATTGTCTTGTATATATCGTGTTATCCTTGTTCACTTTGATTGACTATGCCACATCCGAGACATGAGGATATCGAAGACCGCATGGTATGATCTTTCCAATCTCCTTTTTCCTCTTTATGTTAATGACTATGTGGCTTTATTTTGATTGATGCGGTAAAAACAATGTGAACTTAGGACTTGCATTTAGTTTATATGACATATTAGTTGGTAGAAACATTTGCATTAGGATGTGTATATGTTAGTTGCATCATGGCATGTAGTTTGCATGTTAGAAAAATTTTGCGAAACCGTCTATTTGGGAAGCTTGACAAGTGTATATAGGCCCTAGTAGATGCTTTTTATTCTTAAGACTTTGCTTGTTAGAATGCTTGTAAAACACCCTAGGATGTGTCATGCTAGTATCCTTTGACCCATGGTTTAAGGCCTAGTCAAGAGTACCTTGTGGTGTGATAACTCCTTGGCTACCGTTTATTCCAAGGTGACCCTTGAAACCATGCATACATCTATCATTCATCCATGTTCTACCATATTTTTGTCATCAAAGGGAATGGGCACAAAAAAAAAAAGAAATCAATTTGAGTTCAATGAAATGAAAAATGAAAGAAAGTTTGCAAAAAATGCATCAAAAGAAAAGAGGAGCAAAAATAGACTCCTAAAGCTTCAAATACAAGGCACCCTCGTTACTAATTGGGGTGACTTTGAAAATGTTCAAAAAGAAATGCAAAAAAAGTTGTCAAGTATTGAAATGCCAAAAATCAAAAAGAAATGGCAATAAAGTGTTCTCAAATGTCAAATGCCACATGAAATTGGGGGGAAAAACAAAAACAAAAGCAAACTCCCAAAATGAAACTCAAATATCTATTGATCCCTTCATCCATCGTATCCATTTTTGTGCATGGTAGAGAGGGGACGACCCTTCTTCTTGTCTAGGCAAGAGGGGGAATTCCGCGATCCTCCAGTGTTTCTAACACCATAGGGAGCCTATTCTTGACGAAAGCATTTAACGATTGAGGACAAAGGTACCCTAGCTTGACACATTTTGGAGGTGATTTATTGGTATCCTTCTAGGCTTAGTAGTTTGAATAAATTGCATCTATGAAGGATTGTGTACCCTTGAATTGCTTCCCTTGTAGATAATTTCCGCCACTTAGATGAGGAAAGTGGCTATTCTTTTTGTAGATGCATCCATTATGTGATTTTTATGTGCTTAATGTTTGGATGTGTCGCCATTTTGGCAAGACCCACCTTGCCTTGCAAGAAGGCATCCTACCTCATGGTTGTCTTGTTGTGAGTTGAAGGGGCGGAGTGAGACCCGCTAATTGTCTCATATCGGCTATTATTATTAGGATAGGTTAGTATTGGTCCTAGTCTTTGTCACCTCTTTACTCGGGACGAGCAAAGGTTCGGTTTGGGGATATTTGATGTGACCATAATTAGCGCACATTTAGCCCCCGAATTACCATTGTTTCCATGCTTTTTAGTGCCTATTTGGGTCATTTCTTATCTTTAGTTCTTTGTTTTGCATATTCTTTGAGATTTTGATCCCTTGGTAGGAAAGGAGTAAGAATCTTGCATTTTCATGGCAAAACGAGGCTAAATTGATTGTATTCAATGACCAAGCATCAAGAAGAGACAAGACTAGAAGGCCTTTGTACATATTATAGTAGAAGAACAATGTTGAGAAAGGATCCTTGCGTCCCCAAAGAAATCCCCAAGGAATTTATGAAGAAAAGGGAAGAAAAGAAGAAGAATTGAAGCCGACCAACAATCCGAACGGATTGCGGACAATCCGTCCGTCCGGCCAAAGACAATCCGAGCGTCCCTCCTTGGAATCCGCTCGGATTCCCCCTCAACAATCCGAGCGTCCCTCTCCTGAATCCGCTCGGATTGCACAGCCCAAATCCGGCCGTCCCGACTCTAATCCGCACGGATTCATGCACAAAGACGGATTTCATTCTTCAAGCTACGAAAAGAGAAGCCCTTCTCTCAGAAAATACCGGGTCCTCCTTGCTCAACTTAAAAAGTGTAATTACTAGTTTAGCCCTTAGTTAACCCTAATGCATCCTCCCTAATTTTCACTATAAATACCCCATTAGGCTAATTAGAGGAGCATGTTCTTCTTATCAATATTTAGAGTAGTTAATATCAATCAAATCTCTCTTCAATATTGTAATCAAGTATTAATCAAGTTTTAATCCAAGTTTTAGTTCTTTAATCTCTCTCTTGTTCTTCCTTTATTTTGGGTAATTAGAAGATTATTGGGTTTATTGGGAGATTGACAACCTTCCATCAATCATCAAGTTCTTCTATTATTCTTTGCATTATTATTTTGGAATCATTAGTAGGTATAATCTCTTAATCCCTTTTTAATTATTGTTAATTACTTTCATTTATTCATCATGTTTCATATTGTTAGTATGATTGACAACCTTGCTAGCATGATCAACATGATAATGAGTGAGTAGTCTCTTAGCTAGGGTTAATGGGTGATTAGGGGAAACCAACATGGGGGATGATTCATGCTTAAATCAATATGCTTTCGTATCTTATTTGCTTGCTTGTTTTGATCTTAATACATGCACATGTTATATTTGATGAAATGCTAAGCCTATGAATCCTTGCATTTACTATCATCTCCTATCTTTTCAATGAGACTTGTAAGACATAACCCAACTCGAGTCTTGTTAGACCATGCATGTGTTGAGTAGGAAAGATTAAGTCGACTTGTAGGTGTTGTACAATCTAATCGATTCGGCTCCGGGACCCAAACTTTCCTAGGATTGTAAGACATAACCCAACTCAATCCATCACAACAATAATTGCTTGCTTATAATTTGAGAACATGTTTGTATGATCATATCCCATGATTCCCCTATGAACCCATGACACCCTAGTGCCTTTAATCAATTGTTTACACCCCTTATTTTATTCATCTTGCTAGTTTATTTTCATTGTTATTTTAGTTTAGTGACCTTCTACACCAACCCAATTTGTGACACCCCTAGACACTACTAGTTACAATAGAATTCTCATTTCAATACCCGTCCCTTGGGATCCGACCTTTACTTGCCTCTTTACTAATTGTAGAGTTGTTTGTGAAGTATAAATTGTGTTTTGTATCGACCATTGACCAACGACCACATATACTTAATTGTGAACACGAAATGGCCTCGATCAATTATGTATAACTTTAATTTACATTATGTACAACTTCAATGATATTGTGTGCAACTTCACCGATATTATGTATAACTTCACTGAACATTATGTATAACTTTACTGACATTATGTATAACTCCACTGACATTATGTACTACTTTAACTTACATTATGTACAACAATGACATTGTGTTAGTTTCAAATCTTAATTACATTTAGACAAAAGTTATACTATTATGGATTAAAGTTACACGATTTTTGGACTAAAGTTATACAAAAAAGGACTAAAGTTATACAAAAAAGGATTAAAGTTATACAAAAAAGGACTAAAAGTTATACTATTATGGACTAAAGTTATACAATTTTGGACTAAAGTTATACAAAAAATGACTAAAGTTATACTATTATAGACTAAAGTTATACAGAAAAGGATTAAAGTTATACAAAAAGGGACTTAAAGTTATACTATTATGGACTAAAGTTATACAAAATATGACTAAAGTTATACTATTATAGACTAAAGTTATACAAAATGTGTACAACTTCAAAGACATTTTGTACAACTTCATTCAACATTAAGTATAACTTCACTGACATTATATATAACTTCAATCCACATTGTGTACAACTTCAATGACATTGTGTTCAACTTCACTGTTATTATGAATAACTTTAGTGCATATTTGTATAACTTTAGTCCAAATTTGTATAACTTTAGTCCATATTTGTATAACTTTAAGTCCAAATTACTCTAGTCCATAAAGTGACATTATTTAGACCAAAATAGCGCAACTTTAGTCCAAAAATGAAGAGAAATGAGAAGAATAAGAGATTTAATATTTTAAGCGTATAACTTTAGTCCAAAATTGTATAACTTTAGTCCAAAATTGTATAACTTTAATGCACGCAGTGTATAACTTTAATAGACAAGATGTATAACTTTAATGCACCCAGTGTATAACTTTAATAGACAAGATGTAGAACTTTAGTCCAAAATTTGTGTAACTTCAATTTATACAATGTATAACTTTAGTAGTTAATAGTATAACTTTATTTTGATTATTGTATAACTTAAGCCCAAAATATGAAACTTGAAAAATAAGAAATTAGAAATTAAAAACAACAAAGATCAAAAATTAGAAAATACAATACAATAATAAATAATCTAACAAAAAAATATAGTGGACTGAAAAAAGTAGATCTGAAAAAAATAAATAATAAAAAAAAAAATCAAACTTTAATAAAAGAAAAAACCAAAATCCAAACCAACAATACTAGAAAAACAAAAATCCTTATCTAAAAAAAAAACATAATATGTAAACACTGAAAAAAGGCCAAAAAAAATAATGAAAAAAAAACCGAAAGACATCCCACAAACCAAATTCTCAAAAAAAAAATAATAGTCTAACCAAATTCTCAAAAAATTTATATATCGTGTGTATAACTTTAATGCACGCAGTGTATAACTTTAATCGACAATATGTATAACTTTAGTCATAAAAATTGTAACTTTAATGTTTCAAGGGTATAACTTTAGTCATAAAATGTACAACTTTAGTCATAAAATGTATAACTTTAGTCATAAAATGTATAACTGTTGTCATAAATAGTTTAACTTTAATGTTTAAAGGGTATAACTTTAGTCGTAAATTGTATAACTTTTATGTTTTAAGGGTATAACTGATACGTTAGCGACAATATATTTTATGGTTTCCACAAAGTGGAAATATATAAATAAAGCACTTTTTTTTGTGGGTTTTATATTTATAATTAAATAGAAAATAAAAATTAAAGATATGATTGCATAAATTCGACCTTGAATTTATACAAAATGGGGTGCTTAATAATAGACGACCTTGCCTAATAATTAAACGCTTGATTTCACCAACCGCAGCTAGAAAATCAAAATAGAATTGAATTACTTCTCAACTCTTGTATTAAAATTCAACGAGAACTTCAATGTGTAATTTGTATTGAAAATTTGATGATTATAATCAATTACAACATCACTTATTTATAGTGATTTAAGAAATGAATGTACGTAAACATGAAAACGTACAACACTTATTACATTTAACATATGTAATTTATTTATCTCAAATAAACTTGCGAGATTACTAAAACTTCATGAGTTACCACAATTAACTCAATTGAATAAGCCTTCTGTTTTCATCCAACTTGAAATGCGTTGCACTGAGATAACTCTGCATCTTATGTTTTGTAAACTCCCATACTTAAATTACTAAAGAAACTCCCTACTTTATTTAATATGTCAACAATATGTTGAGAAGATAAGGAGTTTTCCAATCACTTCCATTAAGCGATTGGTCCATTAAAATAATCCTCATTAATCAACGCAATATGACTTAGACTTGAATTCACCCCAAATAAATAAGTCCAATTTGTTGTACTTAAAAGAACTTCTTTGTCATTTACGTCAAATAATAATTGATCACTTACTCCCGTATCATCCTCTCCCTCTTGAAAAGAAATTGACCTCAATTCTGCAAGACCGTCATCATCTAAGTAAGGAGATAAATCACCAACATTGAATGTAGCATGAACACCGTAATCACCTGGTAACTCTAACTTGTAAGCATTATCATTCACACGCTCAATAATTTTATATGGACCTTCTGCTCGAGGCATTAACTTGTTTTTCCTTTTACTTGGAAATCTTTCTTTTCTAAGATGTAACCAAACCAAATCACCATTATCGAACACTTTGGGCTTTCGGTGCTTGTTAGCTTTTCTCTTGTATGTTTCATTAACAACCTCAATTCTCTTGCGGACTTGTTCATGTAACTCCATCATAGACTTTAGTTTTGCCTCGGCATCCTTGTGAATTATTTCATCTTTTGGCAAAGGAATTAAATCAAGTGGTAAATATGGATTAATACCATAAGCAACTTCAAATGGAGAATGCTTAGTAGCAAATGTAGGTGACCTGTTATAAGCAAACTCAGCATGAGCTAACTTTAAATCCCAATCCCTTTGTGTTTTACTCACCAAACCTCGAAGCAAAGTACCCAAAATTCGGTTAGTAACTTCAGTTTGCCCATCCGTTTGCGGGTGGTGTGAAGTACTAAATAATAACTTGGTACCCAACTTTCTCCATAGAGTATTCCAGAAATAGCTCAAAAACTTAGAGTCTCGATCAGAAACAATGGCTTTAGGTATCCCATGTAAACGAACTATCTCGCGAAAATACAAATCAGCAACATGTGAGGCATCATCATTTTTATGGCAAGCAATGAAATGGGCCATTTTAGAAAATCGATCGACAACCACCATAATTGCATACTTCCCTCTTGGTGTCCTAGGGAGAGCAACAATGAAATCCATCGAAATATCTTCCCATGGATTCTTGGGAATAGGCAATGGCAAATACTTTCCAGGTGTGAATTTGCTCTTAGCCATTTGACATGTAACACATTTAGCAATTAAACTTTGAACATCTCCCTGCATCTTCGGCCAATAAAATGTTCATGTAAAATATCAAGTGTTTTAGAAACACCAAAGTGACCTGCAACACCTCCTCCATGAGCTTCTCGTACTAATAACTCACGCACTGGACATTTAGGAACACACAAGCGGTTCCTTTTAAAAAGAAAATCATCTTGTAGTGAGTCGTCTTTCAGAACACCATGTTTACATGTAGAAACAATATCAGCAAAATCCACGCCGTTCTTGTAGTAAGCTTTTAACATCTCAAATCCAAGAAGTCTCACATTAAGTGTAGTCAGGAGCGTATAACGCCTAGACAATGCATCAGCGACGACATTACTTTTACCATCCTTATATTTTGATGAAAAATTAAAGGACTGCAAAAATTCAACCCACTTAGCATGGCGTGAGTTAAGCTTGTGTTGGCCATTTATATGTTTCAATGCTTCATGATCAGAATGTAACACAAAATGATTAGGCCTCAAATAATGACTCCAATGATCAAGAGCTCTCACAATTGCGTAAAATTCCTTATCATATGTCAAATAATTGCATCTTGCTCCACCAAGTTTTTCAGAAAAGTAAGCAATTGGGCGTCCACCTTGAAGCAAAACAGCTCCAATACCCACTCCACTAGCGTCACATTCAACTTCAAATGGATTAGAAAAATCAGGTAATGCTAGGATAGGTGTTTCACATAACTTTCGCTTTACCTCATCAAATGCACGTTGAGCTTGGTCGTTCCATCCAAATGATCCTTTCTTGAAACATTCAGTTATAGGACTCATAATAGTGCTGAAATTGCGAATAAATCGACGATAAAAAGAAGCTAAACCATGAAATGATCTTACTTCTGTCACATTTGTTGGTGTAGGCCATGAATGAATAGCTTCAACTTTTGATTGGTCAACGGCAACTCCATCTTTCGATACCACATATCCAAGAAACACAACACTAGGCACCATAAAACTACATTTCTCCAACTTGGCATATAATTTTTGCTTCCTTAAGACTTCAAACACTTGCTGCAAATGGTTCAAGTGTTCTTCCGTATTTTTGCTGTACACAAGGATATCATCAAGGTAAACCACAACAAATTTACCAATGAAAGATCTCAATACCTCATTCATCAATCGCATAAATGTGCTAGGTGCGTTAGTAAGCCCAAATGGCATAACCAACCACTCATATAAACCCTGTTTTGTCTTAAATGACGTTTTCCATTCGTCTCCTTCACGCATTCTGATTTGCTGATAGCCACTACGCAAATCAATCTTGGAAAATATAACTGACCCATGTAACTCATCAAGCATATCATCCAAACGAGGAATAGGAAAACGATATTTGATAGTAATATTGTTGACAGCTCTACTATCAATACACATACGCCACGTACCGTCTTTCTTTGGAACAAGAAGTGCAGGTACTGCACACGGACTTAAACTTTCTCGCACATAACCACGCTCCATAAGTTCCTCAATTTGCCTTTGTAACTCCTTTGTATCATCGGGATTGCATCTATAAGGTGCTTTGTTAGGTAATGCAGCACCGGGAATCAAATCAATTTGATGCTCAATTCCTCTCATTGGTGGAAGGCCTGGTGGTAGATCTTCCGGAAATACATCATGAAATTTCTCCATCAGGGGTTGGAGTAAAGGTTGCACCTCCAAAGAACTATTTTTTTCATTTTCTCCCTCTTTGACAAAAAATAGCGAAAACTTGGCCTCCTTTATTCAATTCCCTGTCAAAATCTTTAGCACTTGCAATTGTTATTAAGCCTGGTTTCTTACTCTTACTCATAGTGGTTCTTATGTCTTTAGGAGACATAGGTTTCAATTCGATTTTCTTACCACCAACCAATAAGGAATACACATTAGAGGGTCCCCTGTGAGTGACATCACGGTCAGATTGCCAAGGACGACCTAATAAGAGATGACAAGCATCCATAGGCACCACGTCACACAATATTTCATCTTCGTAAGAACCCATAGCAAAATTCACAAGAGTTTGTTTTGTTACTTTTACCTCATTACCATCATTCAACCAATGAAGTTTATAAGGTTTAGGATTATTATGAGTGTTCAAAGACAGCTTGTTCACCATTTCAGTTGAAGCAACATTTGTGCAGCTTCCCCCATCAATTATCACATTACACCATTTACCTTTTACAAGACATCGAGTGTGAAAAAGTTGCTCCCTTTTTTCAGTATCAATAGGTTCAAGTTTGGCATGTAAAGAGCGTCGAATTACCAAAGACTCCCCTCCAATAGGAGCCTCAAATCCCTCAGTTTCAATTTCCTCATCTGTTTCAACTTCTTCTTCTTCCTGTTCTTCTAATTCTTCATATATCTCATCCCTTATTTCAATTGCATCACGTAAAGTAACAATACGTTTGTTTGGGCACTCGCTTTGATAGTGACCAAAGCCTTGACATTTAAAACAACGAATTTTACTCAAGTCACGCTCTTTACCCTTTGCATGTGAACTAACAGCTTCTGGTTTGGGTGGTAATTGAGGTTTAGAACTCGAGCCAGAACCTCCAAATTTTGATGTACCTTCATTCTTACTCCAAGTTGTGCTTTTAGTACCAAATGAAGCGGTACGAGCAGTCTTTTGTTGTTTCTCAACTTTATGAGATAATGAACATAGATCATCAAAAGAAACATATGGATACATATTGACTACATTTGCAATAGGTCGATTTAAGCCTCTCATAAATCGTGCCATCTTTTGTTCTTCTAGTTCATTCACATCACACATCATAGTAACTTTCTCAAATTCAGAAATGTATTCATGCACAATTAAAGATCCTTGAACCAAATCAGCGGCCCTTCGATAAAGATCTTGTTTGTAATTTTTTGGAACATACCTTTTACGCAATTTGCGTTTTAAGGTCTCCCAAGAATTTATCTTTTCTTTGTTTTCACGTGCTCTTTGAATTTTTAAATTCTCATACCAAAGTGATGCATTTCTCACAAGCTTTAAGATAGCATACTTGCAGCATTTTTCATCGTTGAGATCTTTAAATTCAAACATACGTTCAATCTTACGTTCCCACTCCAAATAATTTTCCGGATCTGTTCCTCCATTGAATTCTGGCAATTCATTTACTTTGAGATCATCGATATTGCGCCTTGGTTCTTCGTAACGTTGCGGAGGTGATCTACTACTACGATCCTTGAGGACCAAGTCTCGTAATTCTTCTAAGACTGTAGCTTGCGAATGGAAGTTTTCAAGAAGGACAGCAATCTCCCTATCACGCCTTGCATTTGCATCTTCGTCACCGTCACCGTTCACCATTATTATCACTTGGTTAGGAAATCAAGAGCCGAAGCTCTGATACCAGATGATACGTTAGCGGAAGCGTTAAATATTTTATGGTTTCCACAAAGTGGAAATATATAAATAAAGCACTTTTTTTTGTGGGTTTTATATTTATAATTAAATAGAAAATAAAAATTAAAGATATGATTGCATAAATTCGACCTTGAATTTATACAAAATGGGGTGCTTAATAATAGACGACCTTGCCTAATAATTAAACGCTTGATTTCACCAACCGCAGCTAGAAAACCAAAATAGAATTGAATTACTTCTCAACTCTTGTATTAAAATTCAACGAGAACTTCAATGTGTAATTTGTATTGAAAATTTGATGATTATAATCAATTACAACATCACTTATTTATAGTGATTTACGAAATGAATGTACGTAAACATGAAAACGTACAACACTTATTACATTTAACATATGTAATTTATTTATCTCAAATAAACTTGCGAGATTACTAAAACTTCATGAGTTACCACAATTAACTCAATTGAATAAGCCTTCTGTTTTCATCCAACTTGAAATGCGTTGCACTGAGATAACTCTGCATCTTAAGTTTTGTAAACTCCCATACTTAAATTACTAAAGAAACTCCCTACTTTATTTAATATGTCAACAATATGTTGAGAAGATAAGGAGTTTTCCAATCACTTCTATTAAGCGATTGGTCCATTAAAATAATCCTCATTAATCAACGCAATATGACTTAGACTTGAATTCACCCCAAATAAATAAGTCCAATTTGTTGTACTTAAAAGAACTTCTTTGTCATTTACGTCAAATAATAATTGATCACTTACTCCCGTATCAATAACTTTAGTCGTAAATAGTATAACTTTAATGTTTTAAGTGTATAACTTTAGTCGTAAATAGTATAACTTTTATAAAAACCAAATAAATATGAAAAATCGTAATTAATCAACAATTATTAAATCTGAACAAATTAAATAACAAACCATCAATAACCAACAAAAATTAAAAAACCAAATAACAATAACAAAATAAAGTAAATCTGAAAAAACACTAAAAAAAAACGAGATAAACACAAGCTAATTAAAGAATTAAAAAACCAAATAACAAAAACACAAAAATTAAAAAACCAGATCTGGAAACCATTTACATGAACCAAATAACAAAAACACAAAAAACAAAACAAAAAACGAGAAAATGGGTTGCGGGTTTTGAAGGGGATATGGTGTATGGTGTTACAATGTGAGAGGAGTTGCGGGTTTAGGGCTTCGTTTTTGAAGGGGTTGCGGGTTGGTTTGGGTCTGGGTATGGACAGATCTAGGTCGAGGGTGGTGAGATGAGTCGAGTGGTGGTTCTGGGTGGCTGTGAAGGTGGCTGTAGGTGGCGGAAAATGGGAGAGAAAGAGGGATGTCGGGTTGGTTATGGTTGTTGATATCGCGGCTGTTGTTGCGGTTATTGCCTCTGTTGTGGGTGGTGGCTGCCGGCATGGTGGCCACTCTTGAAACCACCGTGTTCAGGCCGGCACAGTGGTAGTGGTGGCGGCCACGGTGGTGGTGGTTAGTGTAGGTATGTGGTGTGTGTGTGGTTGTTGCGGGTGGGATTGTTGGTGTCGGGGGGTTGACGGTAGGGCCGTGGTGGTGAGGTGAGGCGCGTGGTTGTGTGAGTAAAGGAGGGAGGACGGTATGGTGGTGGTGAATGGTGGTGGAAGGGTGGTTTGTTATGGTGGTGTTGTACTGTTGTCGATGAAGTTGTTATTGTTTTTTTTTTGGTTTTTTTTTGTTGGTTTTTTTTTTGTTGATTTGGTTTTTTTTTTTTGAGAGAATGAGAGAAAGATGAGAGAGAATGAGTGTATGAGAGAAGTGTGAAAGAATGAATAATGAGAAAGTAGGTAGGGAGATTAGAATGGTGGAAGAGTTATACAAAATTAGGAGGAGTTATACAGAATTAGGGAAGAAGATTAGGGAGGTTCATTTGTGACCCTTGAATGAGATGTAATCTCATCCCTCCATTCCTTCCATCCTAAAGTCCTTATAAGGACTTAGGGACTCATAAGATGTAAGGGCCTTATGAGAACCCCTCTCTCTCTCTCTCTCTCTCTCTCTCTCTCTCTCTCTCTCTATCTCTCTCTCTCTCTCTCTATCTATCTATCTATCTATCTATCTATCTATCTATCTATCTATCTATATATATATATATATATATATATATATATATATATATATATATATATATATATATATATATATATATATATATATATATATATAATTAAATCAATGTCATATAATAATAAATTAATAATCCATGTCACATTAATTTGTCATGTCACATTAAAAATTGTCATGTCACATTAAAACTTGTCATGTCACATTATTTTAGTTAGTCTTTTAATTAGTTTTATAGATGTTTAACAATCGAGTTTAACAAGGTAACTTGTTTCTTACTCTAAATATTACTCCCAAAGTAACCACACAAAATTATGAAGATAATATCATTAAAAAAACATGTGATAAGTTAAGAAACAAACTCGTAGTTATTAACAATGCACATTAATTAACTTTAAATAAATATTAGCAACGTATGTTTATTATATATGCAGAATAAAACGTTAAATGTGAAACTTCATATATAAACTAGAACGATGAATGCTTTTGTTTTCCAACAACTAGCCATATACTTCTTTTGTATTTCAATTTTAAGAGTGCTAATTATTAGCACTAAAACTACAAATAATTAAATTAACTTTTCATCATGGAGTCAAACCCAATCATTATGGCTCTACTCCTAATTCCATTATTTATAATGGTAGGATAAAGTATTGCTGCTGAATCTGCTCCTACATCAAGCCCTACAACAATCGATGAATTCCAAAAATGTGCAACTAGTTTAGGGACTTGTGGAGATGCCATATCTAAATATATATTTGCTAACGGAAAAATGTTTCAAAAGAATGTTGTAGCGCTTTGTTAAACGTCGGAGAGGATTGTCATGATCTTCTAACAGAAGTGACGATAGTATACTTGCATCTTCAGAAGAAAGAAATACGAGCAGCTTGGGGTAAAAATAATGAAGTGTGACAACTTTGCAAGACATTTGGACATGTTAGTTATTAGGATATTTTTTCTCTTCTAAATTGTAGTTCAAAACACATATGGAATAATACGTACGTTAACTAACATATTTGCAAAATTGAAATTGTGTGGTTAGTGAAATTATATCTCCTATTACTAAATTTCATATATTTCACATAACAATTGTAGGTTATACCCCTTAATCATAATGAAGACTTATATTTTATTTACGTTTTCTAGCATTTGCATTAGTCTTATTTCTTAACATCCGGTTTTGAAAGTTTTAGCTTCCATTATCTATTAAATTAGTTTTCATACATATAATCTAGTTTTATTTCTATTTAATTTCGTATAAAATGTAAACTCCATTTGATCTATGTTTTCTAACCAAGTATTTAATCTGTCAAATATTTAATCATTAATATTACTCACTGAAATATTACGAATATTACTAAATCACAAAATAACCGCTGACATTACATAAGAAATGTCTGCACAAATATAAAAATAATGAAGTGAAATTATTTAATCTTGAAAACAAATTTTAAAATATATGAATTGAAATTGTAAATTCAAATAAATATATATCTAGATGGGAAATTCATCAACATTTTAACTTTGTTGTTTTATATCCGCAGAAGATTTAAAAAAAGGCGGATTAATTTTACATCTAATATTTACATATACGACATAAAGATTTAATGTTATTAGTTGATATCCACGCTTTTTGATCACATGAGAACTCTTGGGTTATGTACAAATATAACTTTTCATTTATCATCATTTCAGTACTCGGTAATATTTCAAACAAACGAATTGTTAAATATCAATATCATTTAGGCAATGAGACGATTTGAAACATTTAAACTAAACAAATTATTAATTTTAATCAACTATTTTCAGAACAGAGACTATAAATTTCGATTGGATATGAAAAGGTCAATAGACTCGAAATAACTAAGAATTTAATTTTAATGTAATGTTTGGATTTATAATTATTTAAAACTTGGTATAATGTGTAATTTGAACAAATTGGAACAAATAATTTATGTCGAAATAAACATATTCCAATATTGGTTAATAGGTATTTCCTTCGCAAAGCTAAGGGGGAAACTCTTGCGCATTTAGTCTTCAAATGTTCATTTTCTAATGCCATATGGTTGAATCTGTTAGGCTCGATGGGAATTAGACGTCAAGTTCAGAGTACACGAAAGAATTTCATAGGATACGTAGGAGGAGGCATAGGAAACATTGGAGAGCAAAATGGTATAGATGTTGTCTTACTACTGCCATCTATTATATCCGTTTCCATATGAGGAAAGGACAACTGACCAATATGTAAATTCATCAAAAGCAATGTGACTTTTAGTTGACTAGGCAAAATCAACCCAACCTAATTGACTAGACCCAAAAGGGTTGACCTGAGACACAAAATTGACTCGCACTATAGCACCGTAATGTGATCCTAAACCCGAACGTACCCGACCCGTCCTAAACATGACACGAGCTTTGTTAACACTTAACTAACTCAATACGAAATGACCCGATCCGAAACCACCCAATCCTAAAATAACCCGACAAAACATAACTCTAGTTGACCCAAAAAGACTTGAAATGACTAATTTGTAATCACACTTAATATTATTTATGTTAAAATAAAAAATCAATAGGTAACAATCCAAAGTGTAATTTCTTATCTCATAACCATTAACCCAAAATAACCCGAACTGTTTGATCCGAAAATGATGCAACCAACATACTCGAAGATGACTTGAAAACCGTAAAAAAATCGACTCGAACCGAACAAACCAAATAATGTGACAAACTCAACCTAGCCTAACCCGATCCGACCTGATTGGCCCGTTTGACAGGTGTAGTCGTGTAGGTTATTAAACTAATTCATACTTATGTTATGAACTATAAGGAGTTAAAAGATCTTAATAAGTCGGATAATTTGTCTTTATTTATTCTTTATAATGATCATAGATTGAGTTAATTAATAAGATAACTTGTTTATTACACTAAATATTACTCCTAAAGTAACCACACAAAATTATGAAGATAATATCATTAAAAAAATATTTGATAAGTTAAGAAACAAACTCGTAGTTATTTACAATGCACATTAATTAACGTATGTTTATTATATGCAGAATAAAACGTTAAATGTGAAACTTCATATATAAATTAGAATGATGAATGCTTTTGTTTTCCAGCAACTAGCCCTATACTACTTTTCTAATTTTATTTTAAGGGCGCTAAAATATATTAGAACTAAAAATACAAATAATTAAATTAACTTTTTATCATCGAGTCAAAACCAATCACTATGGCTCTACTCCTAATTCCATTATAATGGTAGAATACGGATTTGCTACTGAATCTGCTCCCGCACCAAGCCCTACAACAATCGATGAATTCCAAAAATGTGCAACTAGTTTAGGGACTTGTGGGGATGCCATATCTAAATATATATTTGCTAACGGAAAAAATGTTTCAAAAGAATGTTGTAGCGCTTTGTTAAACGTCGGAGAGGATTGTCATGATCTTCTAACAGAAGTGACGATAGTATACTTGCATCTACAGAAGAAAGAAACACGAGCAGCTTGGGGTAAAAATGATGAAGTGTGGCAACTTTGCAAGACTTTTGGACATGTTAGTTATTAGGATATTTTTTTTCTCTTCTAAATTGTAGTTCGAAATACATATTGAATAATACGTACGTTATCTAACATATTTGCATAATTGAAATTGTGTGGTTAGTGAAATTATATCTCTTATTACTAAATTTAATATATTTCACATAACAATTATAGGTTATACCTCCTAATCATAATGAAGACTTATATTTTATTTACGTTTTCTAGCATTCGCATTAGTCTTATTTCTTAACATCCGATTTTGAAAGTTTTAGCTTCCACTATCTATTAAATTAGTTTTCATACATATATAATCTAGTTTTATTTCTATTTAATTTTGTATAAAATGTAAACTCCATTTGATCTATGTTTTTCTAACCAAATATTTAATTTGTCAAATATTTAATCATTAATGTTACTCACTGAAATATTACGAATATTACTAAATCACAAGATAACCGCTAACATTACATAACAAATGACTACGCAAATATAAATATAATGAAGTGAAATTATTTAATGTTGAAAATAAATTTTAAAATATATGAATTGAAATTGAAAATTAAAATAAATATATATCTGGATGAGGAATTCATCAACATTTTAACTTTGATGTTTTATATCGGCAGAAGTTTAAAAGAAAAGGTGGATTGCTATTACATCTAATATTTACATATACGACATAAAGATTTAATGTTATTAGTTGATATCCACGCTTTTTGATCACATGCGAACTCTTGAGTCATGTACAAATATAACTTTTCATTTATCATCATTTCAGTACTCGGTAATATTTCAAACAAACGAATTGTTAAATATCAATATCATTTAGGCAATGAGACGATTTGAAATATTTAAACTAAACAAAATATTAATTTTAATCAACTATTTTCGGATCAGAGACTATAAATCTCGACTGGATATGAAAAGGTCAATAGACTCAAAATAACTAAGATTTTAATTTTAATGAAATGTTTGGATTTATAATTATCTGAAACTTGGTATAATGTGTAATTTGAACAAATTGAAACAAATAATTTATGTCGAAATAAACATATTCCAACATTGGTTAATAAGTGTTTCCTTCCCAAAGCTAAGGGGGAAACTCTTGCGCATTTAGTCTTCAATGTTCATTTTCTAATGCCATATGGTTGAACCTGTTAGGCTCGATGGGAATTAGACGTCAAGTTCAGAGTACACGAAAGAGTTTCATAGGATAAGTAGGAGGAGGCACAGGAAACATTGGAGAGCAAAATGGTATAGATGTTGTCTTACTACTGCCATCTATTATATCTGTTTCCATACGAGAAAATGACAACTGACCAATATGTAAATTCATCAAAAGCAATGTGACTTTTAGTTGACTAGGTAAAATCAACCCGACCTAATTGACTAGACCCAAAAGGGTTGACCCGAGATACAAAATTGACTCGCACTATAGCACCGTAATGTGATCCTAAACGCGAACGTACCCGACCCGACCTAAACATGACACGAGCTTTGTTAACACGTAACTAACTCAATACGAAATGACCCGATCCGAAACTACCCAATCCTAAAATAACCCGACAAAACATAACTCTAGTTGAACCAAAAAGACTTGAAATGACTAATTTGTAATCACACTTAATATTATTTATGTTAAACTAAAAAATCAATAGGTAACAATCCAAAGTGTAATTTTTTATTTATGTTAAAATAAAAAATCAATAGGTAACATACTCGAAGATGACTTGAAAACCGTAAAAAAACCGACTCAAACCGAACAAACCAAATAATGTGACAAACTCAACCTAGCCTAACCCGATCCGACCTGATTGGCCCGTTTGACAGGTGTAGTCGTGTAGGTTGTTAAACTACTTCATACTTATGTTATGATCGAGAAGGAGTTAAAAGATCTTAATTTGTCGGATAATTTGTCTTTATTTATTCTATATAATGATCATAGATTGAGTTAATATTTAACAATCGAGTTTAATAAGATAACTAGTTTATTACACTAAATATTACTCCTAAAGTAACCACACAAAATTATAACGATAATATCATTAAAAATGCATTTGATAAGTTAAGAAAGTAACTCGTAGTTATTAACAATGCACATTAATTAATTTTAAATAAATATTAGCAACAACGTCTGTTTATTATATGCAGAATAAAACGTTAAATGTGAAACTTCATATATAAATTAGAATGATGAATGCTTTAGTTTTCCAACAACTAGCCCTATACTACTTTTGTATTTCTATTTTAAGGGCGCTAAACAATATTAGCACTAAAAATACAAATAATTAAATTAACTTTTCATCATGGAGTCAAAACCAATCACTATGGCTCTACTCCTAATTCCATTATTTATAATGGTAGAATACGGGTTTGCTGCTGAATATGCTCCCGCACCAAGCCCTACAACAATCGATGAATTCCAAAAATGTGCAACTAGTTTGGGGACCTGTGGAGATGCCATATCTAAATATATATTTGCTAACGGAAAAAATGTTTCAAAAGAATAATGTAGCGCTTTGTTAAACGTCGGAGAGGATTGTCATGATCTTCTTACAGAAGTGACGATAGTATACTTGCATCTTCAAAGAAAGAAACACGAGCAGCTTGGGGTAAAAATGATGAAGTGTGGCAACTTTGCAAGACATTTGGAAATGTTAGTTATTAGGATATTTTTTTCCTCTTCTAAATTGTAGTTCAAAACACATATTGAATAATACGTACGTTATCTAACATATATGCATAATTGAAATTGTGTGGTTAGTGAAATTATATCTCTTATTACTAAATTTCATATATTTCACATAACAATTGTAGGTTATACCCCTAATCATAATGAAGACATATTTTATTTACGTTTTCTAGCATTCGCATTAGTCTTATTTCTTAACATCCGATTTTGAAAGTTTTAGCTTCCACTATCTATTAAATTAGTTTTCATACAAATATAATCTAGTTTTATTTTTATTTAATTTTGTATAAAATTTAAACTCCATTTGATCTATGTTTTTCTAACCAAGTATTTAATTTGTCAAATATTTAATCATTAATGTTACTCACTGAAATATTACGAATACTACTAAATCACAAGATAACCGCTAACATCACATAACAAATGTCTGCGCAAATATAAAAATAATGAAGTGAAATTATTTAATGTTGAAAACAAATTTTAAAATATATTAATTGAAATTGTAAATTAAAATAAATATATATCTAGATTGGGAATTCATCAACATTTTATTTTTGTTGTTTTATATCGGCAGAAGTTTTAAAAAAAAAGGCGGATTGCTTTTACATCTAATATTTATATATACGACATAAAGATTTAATGTTATTAGTTGATATCCACGCTTTTTCATCACATGCGAACTCTTGAGTTTTGTACAAATATAACTTTTCATTTATAATTATTTCAGAACTCGGTAATATTTCAAACAAACGAATTGTTAAATATCAATATCATTTAGGCAATGAGACAATTTGAAACATTTAAACTAAACAAAATATTAATTTTAAACAACTATTTTCGGATCAGAGACTATAATTCTCGATTGGATATGAAAAGGTCAATAGACTCAAAACAATTAAGATTTTAATTTTAATGTAATGTTTGGATTTATAATTATCTAAAACTTGGTGGTATAATGTGTAATTTGAACAAATAGGAACAAATAATTTATGTCGAAATAAACATATTCCAACATTGGTTAATAGGTGTTTCCTTTCCAAAGCTAAGGGGGAAACTCTTGCGCATTTATTCTTGAAATGTTCATATTCTAATGCCATATGGTTGAACCTGCTAGGCTCGATGGGAATCAGACGTCAAGTTCAAAGTACACGAAAGAATTTCATAGGATAAGTAGGAGGAGGCACATGAAACATTGGAGAGCAAAATGGTATAGATGTTGTCTTACTACTGCCATATATTATACCTGTTTCCATATGAGGAAAGGACAACTGACCAATATGTAAATTCATCAAAAGCAATGTGACTTTTAGTTGACTAGGCAAAATCAACCCGACCTAATTGACTAGACCCAAAAGGGTTGACCCGAGACACAAAATTGACTCACACTATAGCACCGTAATGTGATCTTAAACCCGAACGTACCCGACCCGACCTAATCATGACTCGAGCTTTGTGAACACGTAACTAACTCAATACGAAATGACCTGATCCGAAACTACCCAATCCTAAAATAACCCGACAAAACATAACTCTAGTTGACCTAAAAAGGCTTGAAATGACTAATTTGTAATCACACTTAATATTATTTATGTTAAAATAAAAAATCAATAGGTAATAATCCAAAGTGTAATTTCTTATCTCATATCCATTAACCCAAAATAACCCGAACCGTTTATCCGGAAATGACGCAACCAACATACTCGAAGATGACTTGAAAACCGTAAAAAAACCGACTCGAACCGAACAAACCAAATAATGTGACAAACTCAACCTAGTCTAACCCGATCCGACCTGATTGGCCCGTTTGACAGGTGTAGTCGTGTAGGTTATTAAACTACTTCATACTTATGTTATGAACTATAAGGACTTAAAAGATCTTAATAAGTCGGATAATTTGTCTTTATTTATTCTTTATAATGATCATAGATTGAGTTAATATTTAACAATCGAGTTTAATAAGATAACTAGTTTATTACACTAAATATTACTCCTAAAGTAACCACACAAAATCATAACGATAATATCATTAAAAAAACATTTGATAAGTTAAGAAAGCAACTCGTAGTTTTTAACAATGCACATTAATTAATTTTAAATAAATATTAGCAACAACGTCTGTTTATTATATGCAGAATAAAACGTTAAATGTGAAACTTCATATATAAATTAGAACGATGAATGCTTTTGTTTTCCAACAACTAGCCCTATACTACTTTTGTATTTCTATTTTAAGGGCGCTAAACAATATTAGCACTAAAAATACAAATAATTAAATTAACTTTTCATCATGGAGTCAAAACGAATCACTATGGCTCTACTCCTAATTCCATTTTTTATAATGGTAGAATACGGGTTTGCTGCTGAATCTGCTCCCGCACCAAGCCCTACAACAATCGATGAATTCCAAAAATGTGCAACTAGTTTAGGGACTTGTGGAGATGCCATATCTAAATATATATTTGCTAACGGAAAAAATGTTTCAAAAGAATGTTGTAGCGCTTTGTTAAACGTCGGAGAGGATTGTCATGATCTTCTAACAGAAGTGACGATAGTATACTTGCATCTTCAGAAGAAAGAAACACGAGCAGCTTGGGGTAAAAATGATGAAGTGTGGAAACTTTGCAAGACATTTGGACATGTTAGTTATTAGGATATTTTTTTCCTCTTCTAAATTGTAGTTCAAAACACATATTGAATAATACGTACGTTATCTAACATATTTGCGTAATTGAAATTGTGTGGTTAGTGAAATTATATCTCTTATTACTAAATTTCATATATTTCACATAACAATTGTAGGTTATACCCCTAATCATAATGAAGACTTATATTTTATTTACGTTTTCTAGCATTCGCATTAGTCTTATTTCTTAACATCCGATTTTGAAAGTTTTAGCTTCCACTATCTATTAAATTAGTTTTCATACATATATAATCTAGTTTTATTTCTATTTAATTTTGTATAAAATTTAAACTCCATTTGATCTATGTTTTTCTAACCAAGAATTTAATTTGTCAAATATTTAATCATTAATGTTACTCACTGAAATATTAAGAATATTACTAAATCACAAGATAACCGCTAACATCACATAACAAATGTCTACATAAAATATAAAAATAATGAAGTGAAATTATTTAATGTTGAAAATAAATTTTAAAATATATTAATTGAAATTGTAAATTAAAATAAATATATATCTAGATGGGGAATTCATTAACATTTTAACTTTGTTGTTTTATATCGGCAGAAGTTTACAAAAAAGGCGGATTGCTTTTACATCTAATATTTATATATACGACATAAAGATTTAATGTTATTAGTTGATATCCACGTTTTTTGATCACATGCAAACTCTTGAGTTTTGTACAAATATAACTTTTCATTTATAGTCATTTTCAGAACTAGGTAATATTTCAAACAAACGAATTGTTAAATATCAATATCATTTAGGCAATGAGACGATTTGAAACATTTAAACTAAACAAAATATTAATTTTAAACAACTATTTTCGATCGAGACTATAAATCTCGATTGGATATGAAAAGGTCAATAGACTCAAAACAATTAAGATTTTAATTTTAATGTAATGTTTGGATTTATAATTATCTAAAACTTGGTGGTATAATGTGTAATTTGAACAAATAGGAACAAATAATTTATGTCGAAATAAACATATTCCAACATTGGTTAATAGGTGTTTCCTTTCCAAAGTTAAGGGGGAAACTCTTGCGCATTTATTCTTGAAATGTTCATTTTCTAATGCCATATGGTTGAACCTGTTAGGCTCGATGGGAATCCGATGTCAAGTTCAAAGTACACGAAAGAATTTCATAGGATAAGTAGGAGGAGGCACAGTAAACATTGGAGAGCAAAATGGTATAGATGTTGTCTTACTACTGCCATATATTATACCTGTTTCCATATGAGGAAAGGACAACTGACCAATATGTAAATTCATCAAAAGCAATGTGACTTTTAGTTGACTAGGCAAAATCAACCCGACCTAATTGACTAGACCCAAAAGGGTTGACCGAGACACAAAATTGACTCACACCATAGCACCGTAATGTGAACTTAAACCCGAACGTACCCGACCCGACCTAATCATGACTCGAGCTTTGTGAACACGTAACTAACTCAATACGAAATGACCTGATCCGAAACTACCCAATCCTAAAATAACCCGACAAAAGATAACTCCAGTTGACCTAAAAAGGCTTGAAATGACTAATTTGTAATCACACTTAATATTATTTATGTTAAAATAAAAAATCAATAGGTAATAATCCAAAGTGTAATTTCTTATCTCATATCCATTAACCCAAAATAACCCGAACCGTTTGATCCGGAAATGACACAACCAACATACTCGAAGATGACTTGAAAACCGTAAAAAAACCGACTCGAACCGAACAAACCAAATAATGTGACAAACTCAACCTAGCCTAACCCGATCCGACTTGATTGGCCCGTTTGACAGGTGTGGTCGTGTAGGTTATTAAACTACTTCATACTTATGTTATGAACTATAAGGAGTTAAAAGATCTTAATAAGTCGGATAATTTGTCTTTATTTATTCTTTATAATGATCATAGATTGAGTTAATATTTAACAATCGAGTTTAATAAGATAACTAGTTTATTACACTAAATATTACTCCTAAAATAACCACACAAAATTATAACGATAATATCATTAAAAAAACATTTGATAAGTTAAGAAAGCAACTCGTAGTTATTAACAATGCACATTAATTAATTTTAAATAAATATTACCAACAGCGTCTGTTTATTATATGCAGAATAAAACGTTAAATGTGAAACTTCATATATAAATTAGAACGATGAATGCTTTTGTTTTCCAACAACTAGCCCTGAACTACTTTTGTATTTCTATTTTAAGGGTGCTAAACAATATTAGCACTAAAAATACAAATAATTAAATTAACTTTTCATCATGGAGTCAAAACCAATCACTATGGCTCTACTCCTAATTCCATTTTTTATAATGGTAGAATACGGGTTTGCTGCTGAATCTGCTCCCGCACCAAGCCCTACAACAATCGATGAATTCCAAAAATGTGCAACTAGTTTAGGGACTTGTGGAGATGCCATATCTAAATATATATTTGCTAACGGAAAAAATGTTTCAAAAGAATGTTGTAGCGCTTTGTTAAACGTCGGAGAGGATTGTCATGATCTTCTAACAGAAGTGACGATAGTATACTTGCATCTTCAGAAGAAAGAAACACGAGCAGCTTGGGGTAAAAACGATGAAGTGTGGAAACTTTGCAAGACATTTGGACATGTTAGTTATTAGGATATTTTTTTCCTCTTCTAAATTGTAGTTCAAAACACATATTGAATAATACGTACGTTATCTAACATATTTGCATAATTGAAATTGTGTGGTTAGTGAAATTATATCTCTTATTACTAAATTTCATATATTTCACATAACAATTGTAGGTTATACCCCTAATCATAATGAAGACTTATATTTTATTTACGTTTTCTAGCATTTGCATTAGTCTTATTTCTTAACATCCGATTTTGAAAGTTTTAGCTTCCACTATCTATTAAATTAGTTTTCATACATATATAATCTAGTTTTATTTCTATTTAATTTTGTATAAAATTTAAACTACATTTGATCTATGTTTTTCTAACCAAGTATTTAATTTGTCAAATATTTAATCATTAATGTTACTCACTGAAATATTATTAATATTACTAAATCACAAGATAACCGCTAACATCACATAACAAGTGTCTGCGCAAATATAAAAATAATGAAGTGAAATTATTTAATGTTGAAAACAAATTTTAAAATATATTAATTGAAATTGTAAATTAAAATAAATATATATCTAGATGGGGAATTCATCAACATTTTAACTTTGTTGTTTTATATCGGCAGAAGTTTAAAAAAAAAAGGCGGATTGCTTTTACATCTAATATTTATATATACGACATAAAGATTTAATGTTATTACTTGATATCCACGCTTTTTGATCACATGCGAACTCTTGAGTTTAGTACAAATATAACTTTTCATTTATAATCATTTTCAGAACTAGGTAATATTTCAAACAAACGAATTGTTAAATATCAATATCATTTAGGCAATGAGACGATTTGAAACATTTAAACTAAACAAAATATTAATTTTAATCAACTATTTTCGGATCAGAGACTATAAATCTCGATTGGATATGAAAAGGTCAATAGACTCAAAACAATTAAGATTTTAATTTTAATGTAATGTTTGGATTTATAATTATCTAAAACTTGGTGGTATAATGTGTAATTTGAACAAATAGGAACAAATAATTTATGTCGAAATAAACATATTCCAACATTGGTTAATAGGTGTTTCCTTTCCAAAGCTAAGGGGGAAACTCTTGCGCATTTATTCTTGAAATGTTCATTTTCTAATGCCATATGGTTGAACCTATTAGGCTCGATGGGAATCAGACGTCAAGTTCAAAGTACACGAAAGAATTTCATAGGATAAGTAGGAGGAGGCACAGGAAACATTGGAGAGCAAAATGGTATAGATGTTGTCTTACTTCTGCCATATATTATACCTGTTTCCATATGAGGAAAGGACAACTGACCAATATGTAAATTCATCAAAAGCAATGTGACTTTTAGTTGACTAGGCAAAATCAACCCGACCTAATTAACTAGACCCAAAAGGGTTGACCCGAGACACAAAATTGACTCACACTATAGCACCGTAATTTGATCTTAAACCCGAACGTACCCGACCCGACCTAATCATGACTCGAGCTTTGTGAACACGTAACTAACTCAATACGAAATGACCTGATCCGAAACTACCCAATCCTAAAATAACCCGACAAAACATAACTCCAGTTGACCTAAAAAGGCTTGAAATGACTAATTTGTAATCACACTTAATATTATTTATGTTAAAATAAAAAATCAATAGGTAATAATCCAAAGTGTAATTTCTTATCTCATATCCATTAACCCAAAATAACCCGAACCGTTTGATCCGGAAATGACACAACCAACATACTCGAAGATGACTTGAAAACCGTAAAAAACCGACTCGAACCGAACAAACCAAATAATGTGACAAACTCAACCTAGCCTAACCCGATCCGACCTGATTGGCCCGTTTGACAGGTGTGGTCGTGTAGGTTATTAAACTACTTCATACTTATGTTATGAACTATAAGGAGTTAAAAGATCCTAATAAGTCGGATAATTTGTCTTTATTTATTCTTTATAATGATCATAGATTGAGTTAATATTTAACAATCGAGTTTAATAAGATAACTAGTTTATTACACTAAATATTACTCCTAAAATAACCACACAAAATTATAACGATAATATCATTAAAAAACCATTTGATAAGTTAAGAAAGCAACTCGTAGTTATTAACAATGCACATTAATTAATTTTAAATAAATATTACCAACAGCGTCTGTTTATTATATGCAGAATAAAACGTTAAATGTGAAACTTCATATATAAATTAGAACGATGAATGCTTTTGTTTTCCAACAACTAGCCCTGAACTACTTTTGTATTTCTATTTTAAGGGCGCTAAACAATATTAGCACTAAAAATACAAATAATTAAATTAACTTTTCATCATGGAGTCAAAACCAATCACTATGGCTCTACTCCTAATTCCATTTTTTATAATGGTAGAATACGGGTTTGTCTTCTTTGAATCTGCTCCGCACCAAGCCCTACAACAATCGATGAATTCCAAAAATGTGCAACTAGTTTAGGGACTTGTGGAGATGCCATATCTAAATATATATTTGCTAACGGAAAAAATGTTTCAAAAGAATGTTGTAGCGCTTTGTTAAACGCGTCGGAGAGGATTGTCATGATCTTCTAATGTAGTGACGATAGTATACTTGCATCTTCGAAGAAAGAAACACGAAGCGACTTGGGGTAAAAACGATGAAGTGTGGAAACTTTGCAAGACATTTGGACATGTTAGTTATTAGGATATTTTTTTCCTCTTCTAAATTGTAGTTCAAAACACATATTGAATAATACGTACGTTATCTAACATATTTGCATAATTGAAATTGTGTGGTTAGTGAAATTATATCTCTTATTACTAAATTTCATATATTTCACATAACAATTGTAGGTTATACCCCTAATCATAATGAAGACTTATATTTTATTTACGTTTTCTAGCATTTGCATTAGTCTTATTTCTTAACATCCGATTTTGAAAGTTTTAGCTTCCACTATCTATTAAATTAGTTTTCATACATATATAATCTAGTTTTATTTCTATTTAATTTTGTATAAAATTTAAACTATATTTGATCTATGTTTTTCTAACCAAGTATTTAATTTGTCAAATATTTAATCATTAATGTTACTCACTGAAATATTATTAATATTACTAAATCGCAAGATAACCGCTAACATCACATAACAAGTGTCTGCGCAAATATAAAAATAATGAAGTGAAATTATTTAATGTTGAAAACAAATTTTAAAATATATTAATTGAAATTGTAAATTAAAATAAATATATATCTAGATGGGGAATTCATCAACATTTTAACTTTGTTGTTTTATATTGGCAGAAGTTTAAAAAAAAAGGCGGATTGCTTTTACATCTAATATTTATATATACGACATAAAGATTTAATGTTATTAGTTGATATCCACGCTTTTTGATCACATGCGAACTCTTGAGTTTAGTACAAATATAACTTTTCATTTATAATCATTTTCAGAACTAGGTAATATTTCAAACAAACGAATTGTTAAATATCAATATCATTTAGGCAATGAGACGATTTGAAACATTTAAACTAAAAAAAATATTAATTTTAATCAACTATTTTCGGATCAGAGACTATAAATCTCGATTGGATATGAAAAGGTCAATAGACTCAAAACAATTAAGATTTTAATTTTAATGTAATGTTTGGATTTATAATTATCTAAAACTTGGTGGTATAATGTGTAATTTGAACAAATAGGAACAAATAATTTATGTCGAAATAAACATATTCCAACATTTGTTAATAGGTGTTTCCTTTCCAAAGCTAAGGGGGAAACTCTTGCGCATTTATTCTTGAAATGTTCATTTTCTAATGCCATATGGTTGAACCTGTTAGGCTCGATGGGAATCAGACGTCAAGTTCAAAGTACACGAAAGAATTTCATAGGATAAGTAGGAGGAGGCACAAGAAACATTGGAGAGCAAAATGGTATAGATGTTGTCTTACTACTGCCATATATTATACCTGTTTCCATATGAGGAAAGGACAACTGACCAATATGTAAATTCATCAAAAGCAATGTGACTTTTAGTTGACTAGGCAAAATCAACCCGACCTAATTGACTAGACCCAAAAGGGTTGACCCGAGACACAAAATTGACTCACACTATAGCACCGTAATGTGATCTTAAACCCGAACGTACCCGACCCGACCTAATCATGACTCGAGCTTTGTGAACACGTAACTAACTCAATACGAAATGACCTGATCCGAAACTACCCAATCCTAAAATAACCCGACAAAACATAACTCTAGTTGACCTAAAAAGGCTTGAAATGACTAATTTGTAATCACACTTAATATTATTTATGTTAAAATAAAAAATCAATAGGTAATAATCCAAAGTGTAATTTCTTATCTCATATCCATTAACCCAAAATAACCCGAACCGTTTGATCCGGAAATGACGCAACCAACATACTCGAAGATGACTTGAAAACCGTAAAAAAACCGACTCGAACCGAACAAACCAAATAATGTGACAAACTCAACCTAGCCTAACCCGATCCGACCTGATTGACCCGTTTGACAGGTGTGGTCGTGTAGGTTATTAAACTACTTCATACTTATGTTATGAACTATAAGGAGTTAAAAGATCTTAATAAGTCGGATAATTTGTCTTTATTTATTCTTTATAATGATCATAGATTGAGTTAATATTTAACAATCGAGTTTAATAAGATAACTAGTTTATTACACTAAATATTACTCCTAAAGTAACCACACAAAATTATAACGATAATATCATTAAAAAAACATTTGATAAGTTAAGAAAGCAACTCGTAGTTATTAACAATGCACATTAATTAATTTTAAATAAATATTACCAACAACGTCTTTTTATTATATGCAGAATAAAATGTTAAATGTGAAACTTCATATATAAATTAGAACGATGAATGCTTTTGTTTTCCAACAACTAGCCCTATACTACTTTTGTATTTCTATTTTAAGGGCGCTAAACAATATTAGCACGAAAAATACAAATAATTAAATTAACTTTTCATCATGGAGTCAAAACCAATCACTATGGCTCTACTCCTAATTCCATTTTTTATAATGGTAGAATACGGGTTTGCTGCTGAATCTGCTCCCGCACCAAGCCCTACAACAATCGATGAATTCCAAAAATGTGCAACTAGTTTAGGGACTTGTGGAGATGCCATATCTAAATATATATTTGCAAACGGAAAAAATGTTTCAAAAGAATGTTGTAGCGCTTTGTTAAACGTCGGAGAGGATTGTCATGATCTTCTAACAGAAGTGACGATAGTATACTTGCATCTTCAGAAGAAAGAAACACGAGCAGCTTGGGGTAAAAACGATGAAGTGTGGAAACTTTGCAAGACATTTGGACATGTTAGTTATTAGGATATTTTTTTCCTCTTCTAAATTGTAGTTCAAAACACATATTGAATAATACGTACGTTATCTAACATATTTGCATAATTGAAATTGTGTGGTTAGTGAAATTATATCTCTTATTACTAAATTTCATATATTTCACATAACAATTGTAGGTTATACCCCTAATCATAATGAAGACTTATATTTTATTTACGTTTTCTAGCATTTGCATTAGTCTTATTTCTTAACATCCGATTTTGAAAGTTTTAGCTTCCACTATCTATTAAATTAGTTTTCATACATATATAATCTAGTTTTATTTCTATTTAATTTTGTATAAAATTTAAACTACATTTGATCTATGTTTTTCTAACCAAGTATTTAATTTGTCAAATATTTAATCATTAATGTTACTCACTGAAATATTATTAATATTACTAAATCACAAGATAACCGCTAACATCACATAACAAGTGTCTCAAAATATAAAAATAATGAAGTGAAATTATTTAATGTTGAAAACAAATTTTAAAATATATTAATTGAAATTGTAAATTAAAATAAATATATATCTAGATGGGGAATTCATCAACATTTTAACTTTGTTGTTTTATATCGGCAGAAGTTTTAAAAAAAAGGCGGATTGCTTTTACATCTAATATTTATATATACGACATAAAGATTTAATGTTATTAGTTGATATCCACGCTTTTTGATCACATGCGAACTCTTGAGTTTAGTACAAATATAACTTTTCATTTATAATCATTTTCATAACTAGGTAATATTTCAAACAAACGAATTGTTAAATATCAATATCATTTAGGCAATGAGACGATTTGAAACATTTAAACTAAACAAAATATTAATTTTAATCAACTATTTTTGGATCAGAGACTATAAATCTCGATTGGATATGAAAAGGTCAATAGACTCAAAACAATTAAGATTTTAATTTTAATGTAATGTTTGGATTTATAATTATCTAAAACTTGGTGGTATAATGTGTAATTTGAACAAATAGGAACAAATAATTTATGTCGAAATAAACATATTCCAACATTGGTTAATAGGTGTTTCCTTTCCAAAGCTAAGGGGGAAACTCTTGCACATTTATTCTTGAAATGTTCATTTTCTAATGCCATATGGTTGAACCTGTTAGGCTCGATGGGAATCAGACGTCAAGTTCAAAGTACACGAAAGAATTTCATAGGATAAGTAGGAGGAGGCACAGGAAACATTGGAGAGCAAAATGGTATAGATGTTGTCTTACTACTGCCATATATTATACCTGTTTCCATATGAGGAAAGGACAACTGACCAATATGTAAATTCATAAAAAGCAATGTGACTTTTAGTTGACTAGGCAAAATCAACCCGACCTAATTGACTAGACCCAAAAGGGTTGACCCGAGACACAAAATTGACTCACACTATAGCACCGTAATGTGATCTTAAACCCGAACGTACCCGACCCGACCTAATCATGACTCGAGCTTTGTGAACACGTAACTAACTCAATACGAAATGACCTGATCCGAAACTACCCAATCCTAAAATAACCCGACAAAACATAACTCTAGTTGACCTAAAAAGGCTTGAAATGACTAATTTGTAATCACACTTAATATTATTTATGTTAAAATAAAAAATCAATAGGTAATAATCCAAAGTGTAATTTCTTATCTCATATCCATTAACCCAAAATAACCCGAACCGTTTGATCCGGAAATGACGCAACCAACATACTCGAAGATGACTTGAAAACCGTAAAAAAACCGACTCGAACCGAACAAACCAAATAATGTGACAAACTCAACCTAGCCTAACCCGATCCGACCTGATTGACCCGTTTGACAGGTGTGGTCGTGTAGGTTATTAAACTACTTCATACTTATGTTATGAACTATAAGGAGTTAAAAGATCTTAATAAGTCGGATAATTTGTCTTTATTTATTCTTTATAATGATCATAGATTGAGTTAATATTTAACAATCGAGTTTAATAAGATAACTAGTTTATTACACTAAATATTACTCCTAAAGTAACCACACAAAATTATAACGATAATATCATTAAAAAAACATTTGATAAGTTAAGAAAGCAACTCGTAGTTATTAACAATGCACATTAATTAATTTTAAATAAATATTACCAACAACGTCTTTTTATTATATATGAAATAAAACGTTAAATGTGAAACTTCATATATAAATTAGAACGATGAATGCTTTTGTTTTCCAACAACTAGCCCAATACTACTTTTGTATTTCTATTTTAAGGGCGCTAAACAATATTAGCACTAAAAATACAAATAATTAAATTAACTTTTCATCATGGAGTCAAAACCAATCACTATGGCTCTACTCCTAATTCCATTTTTTATAATGGTAGAATACGGGTTTGCTGCTGAATCTGCTCCCGCACCAAGCCCTACAACAATCGATGAATTCCAAAAATGTGCAACTAGTTTAGGGACTTGTGGAGATGCCATATCTAAATATATATTTGCAAACGGAAAAAATGTTTCAAAAGAATGTTGTAGCGCTTTGTTAAACGTCGGAGAGGATTGTCATGATCTTCTAATGAAGTGACGATAGTATACTTGCATCTTGAAAGAAAGAAACACGAGCAGCTTGGGGTAAAAACGATGAAGTGTGGAAACTTTGCAAGACATTTGGACATGTTAGTTATTAGGATATTTTTTTCCTCTTCTAAATTGTAGTTCAAAACACATATTGAATAATACGTACGTTATCTAACATATTTGCATAATTGAAATTGTGTGGTTAGTGAAATTATATCTCTTATTACTAAATTTCATATATTTCACATAACAATTGTAGGTTATACCCCTAATCATAATGAAGACTTATATTTTATTTACGTTTTCTAGCATTTGCATTAGTCTTATTTCTTAACATCCGATTTTGAAAGTTTTAGCTTCCACTATCTATTAAATTAGTTTTCATACATATATAATCTAGTTTTATTTCTATTTAATTTTGTATAAAATTTAAACTACATTTGATCTATGTTTTTCTAACCAAGTATTTAATTTGTCAAATATTTAATCATTAATGTTACTCACTGAAATATTATTAATATTACTAAATCACAAGATAACCGCTAACATCACATAACAAGTGTCTGTGCAAATATAAAAATAATGAAGTGAAATTATTTAATGTTGAAAACAAATTTTAAAATATATTAATTGAAATTGTAAATTAAAATAAATATATATCTAGATGGGGAATTCATTAACATTTTAACTTTGTTGTTTTATATCGGCAGAAGTTTAAAAAAAAAGGCGGATTGCTTTTACATCTAATATTTATATATACGACATAAAGATTTAATGTTATTAGTTGATATCCACGCTTTTTGATCACATGCGAACTCTTGAGTTTAGTACAAATATAACTTTTCATTTATAATCATTTTCATAACTAGGTAATATTTCAAACAAACGAATTGTTAAATATCAATATCATTTAGGCAATGAGACGATTTGAAACATTTAAACTAAACAAAATATTAATTTTAATCAACTATTTTTGGATCAGAGACTATAAATCTCGATTGGATATGAAAAGGTCAATAGACTCAAAACAATTAAGATTTTAATTTTAATGTAATGTTTGGATTTATAATTATCTAAAACTTGGTGGTATAATGTGTAATTTGAACAAATAGGAACAAATAATTTATGTCGAAATAAACATATTCCAACATTGGTTAATAGGTGTTTCCTTTCCAAAGCTAAGGGGGAAACTCTTGCACATTTATTCTTGAAATGTTCATTTTCTAATGCCATATGGTTGAACCTGTTAGGCTCGATGGGAATCAGACGTCAAGTTCAAAGTACACGAAAGAATTTCATAGGATAAGTAGGAGGAGGCACAGGAAACATTGGAGAGCAAAATGGTATAGATGTTGTCTTACTACTGCCATATATTATACCTGTTTCCATATGAGGAAAGGACAACTGACCAATATGTAGATTCATCAAAAGCAATGTGACTTTTAGTTGACTAGGCAAAATCAACCCGACCTAATTGACTAGACCCAAAAGGGTTGACCCGAGACACAAAATTGACTCACACTATAGCACCGTAATGTGATCTTAAACCCGAACGTACCCGACCCGACCTAATCATGACTCGAGCTTTGTGAACACGTAACTAACTCAATACGAAATGACCTGATCCGAAACTACCCAATCCTAAAATAACCCGACAAAACATAACTCTAGTTGACCTAAAAAGGCTTGAAATGACTAATTTGTAATCACACTTAATATTATTTATGTTAAAATAAAAAATCAATAGGTAATAATCCAAAGTGTAATTTCTTATCTCATATCCATTAACCCAAAATAACCCGAACCGTTTGATCCGGAAATGACGCAACCAACATACTCGAAGATGACTTGAAAACCGTAAAAAAACCGACTCGAACCGAACAAACCAAATAATGTGACAAACTCACCTTAGCCTAACCCGATCCGACTGATTGGCCCGTTTGATGTGTGTAGTCGTGTAGGTTATTAAACTACTTCATACTTATGTTATGAACTATAAGGAGTTAAAAGAACTTAATAAGTCGGATAATTTGTCTTTATTTATTCTTTATAATGATCATAGATTGAGTTAATATTTAACAATCGAGTTTAATAAGATAACTAGTTTATTACACTAAATATTACTCCTAAAGTAACCACACAAAATTATAACGATAATATCATTAAAAAAACATTTGATAAGTTAAGAAAGCAACTCGTAGTTATTAACAATGCACATTAATTAATTTTAAATAAATATTACCAACAACGTCTGTTTATTATATGCAGAATAAAACGTTAAATGTGAAACTTCATATATAAATTAGAACGATGAATGCTTTTGTTTTCCAACAACTAGCCCTATACTACTTTTGTATTTCTATTTTAAGGGCGCTAAACAATATTAGCACTAAAAATACAAATAATTAAATTAACTTTTCATCATGGAGTCAAAACCAATCACTATGGCTCTACTCCTAATTCCATTTTTTATAATGGTAGAATACGGGTTTGTTCTTGAATTGCTCCCCGCAAAGCCCTACAACAATCGATGAATTCCAAAAATGTGCAACTAGTTTAGGGACTTGTGAAGATGCCATATCTAAATATATATTTGCTAACGGAAAAAATGTTTCAAAAGAATGTTGTAGCGCTTTGTTAAACGTCGGAGAGGATTGTCATGATCTTCTAACGAAGTGAGTGACGATAGTATACTTGCATCTTCAGAAGAAAGAAACACGAGCAGCTTGGGGTAAAAATGATGAAGTGTGGAAACTTTGCAAGACATTTGGACATGTTAGTTATTAGGATATTTTGTTCCTCTTCTAAATTGTAGTTCAAAACACATATTGAATAATACGTACGTTATCTAACATATTTGCATAATTGAAATTGTGTGGTTAGTGAAATTATATCTCTTATTACTAAATTTCATATATTTCACATAACAATTGTAGGTTATACCCCTAATCATAATGAAGACTTATATTTTATTTACGTTTTCTAGCATTTGCATTAGTCTTATTTCTTAACATCCGATTTTGAAAGTTTTAGCTTCCACTATCTATTAAATTAGTTTTCATACATATATAATCTAGTTTTATTTCTATTTAATTTTGTATAAAATTTAAACTACATTTGATCTATGTTTTTCTAACCAAGTATTTAATTTGTCAAATATTTAATCATTAATGTTACTCACTGAAATATTATTAATATTACTAAATCACAAGATAACCGCTAACATCACATAACAAGTGTCTGCAAAATATAAAAATAATGAAGTGAAATTATTTAATGTTGAAAACAAATTTTAAAATATATTAATTGAAATTGTAAATTAAAATAAATATATATCTAGATGGGGAATTCATCAACATTTTAACTTTGTTGTTTTATATCGGCAGAAGTTTAAAAAAAAAGGCGGATTGCTTTTACATCTAATATTTATATATACGACATAAAGATTTAATGTTATTAGTTGATATCCACGCTTTTTGATCACATGCGAACTCTTGAGTTTAGTACAAATATAACTTTTCATTTATAATCATTTTCAGAACTAGGTAATATTTCAAACAAACGAATTGTTAAATATCAATATCATTTAGGCAATGAGACGATTTGAAACATTTAAACTAAACAAAATATTAATTTTAATCAACTATTTTCGGATCAGAGACTATAAATCTCGATTGGATATGAAAAGGTCAATAGACTCAAAACAATTAAGATTTTAATTTTAATGTAATGTTTGGATTTATAATTATCTAAAACTTGGTGGTATAATGTGTAATTTGAACAAATAGGAACAAATAATTTATGTCGAAATAAACATATTCCAACATTGGTTAATAGGTGTTTCCTTTCCAAAGCTAAGGGGGAAACTCTTGCGCATTTATTCTTGAAATGTTCATTTTCTAATGCCATATGGTTGAACCTGTTAGGCTCGATGGGAATCGGGACGTCAAGTTCAAAGTACACGAAAGAATTTCATAGGATAAGTAGGAGGAGGCACAGGAAACATTGGAGAGCAAAATGGTAAAGATGTTGTCTTACTACTGCCATATATTATACCTGTTTCCATATGAGGAAAGGACAAGCGACCAATATGTAAATTCATCAAAAGCAATGTGACTTTTAGTTGACTAGGCAAAATCAACCCGACCTAATTGACTAGACCCAAAAGGGTTGACCCGAGACACAAAATTGACTCACACTATAGCACCGTAATGTGATCTTAAACCCGAACGTACCCAACCCGACCTAATCATGACTCGAGCTTTGTGAACACGTAACTAACTCAATACGAAATGACCTGATCCGAAACTACCCAATCCTAAAATAACCCGACAAAACATAACTCTAGTTGACCTAAAAAGGCTTGAAATGACTAATTTGTAATCACACTTAATATTATTTATGTTAAAATAAAAAATCAATAGGTAATAATCCAAAGTGTAATTTCTTATCTCATATCCATTAACCCAAAATAACCCGAACCGTTTGATCCGAAATGACGCAACCAACCAACATACTCGAAGATGACTTGAAAACCGTAAAAAAACCGACTCGAACCGAACAAACCAAATAATGTGACAAACTCACCTTAGCCTAACCCGATCCGACCTGATTGGCCCGTTTGTGATGTGTGTAGTCGTGTAGGTTATTAAACTACTTCATACTTATGTTATGAACTATAAGGAGTTAAAAGAACTTAATAAGTCGGATAATTTGTCTTTATTTATTCTTTATAATGATCATAGATTGAGTTAATATTTAACAATCGAGTTTAATAAGATAACTAGTTTATTACACTAAATATTACTCCTAAAGTAACCACACAAAATTATAACGATAATATCATTAAAAAAACATTTGATAAGTTAAGAAAGCAACTCGTAGTTATTAACAATGCACATTAATTAATTTTAAATAAATATTACCAACAACGTCTGTTTATTATATGCAGAATAAAACGTTAAATGTGAAACTTCATATATAAATTAGAACGATGAATGCTTTTGTTTTCCAACAACTAGCCCTATACTACTTTTGTATTTCTATTTTAAGGGCGCTAAACAATATTAGCACTAAAAATACAAATAATTAAATTAACTTTTCATCATCGAGTCAAAACCAATCACTATGGCTCTACTCCTAATTCCATTTTTTTATAATGGTAGAATACGGGTTTGCTGCTGAATCTGCTCCCGCACCAAGCCCTACAACAATCGATGAATTCCAAAAATGTGCAACTAGTTTAGGGACTTGTGAAGATGCCATATCTAAATATATATTTGCTAACGGAAAAAATGTTTCAAAAGAATGTTGTAGCGCTTTGTTAAACGTCGGAGAGGATTGTCATGATCTTCTAACAGAAGTGACGATAGTATACTTGCATCTTCAGAAGAAAGAAACACGAGCAGCTTGGGGTAAAAATGATGAAGTGTGGAAACTTTGCAAGACATTTGGACATGTTAGTTATTAGGATATTTTGTTCCTCTTCTAAATTGTAGTTCAAAACACATATTGAATAATACGTACGTTATCTAACATATTTGCATAATTGAAATTGTGTGGTTAGTGAAATTATATCTCTTATTACTAAATTTCATATATTTCACATAACAATTGTAGGTTATACCCCTAATCATAATGAAGACTTATATTTTATTTACGTTTTCTAGCATTTGCATTAGTCTTATTTCTTAACATCCGATTTTGAAAGTTTTAGCTTCCACTATCTATTAAATTAGTTTTCATACATATATAATCTAGTTTTATTTCTATTTAATTTTGTATAAAATTTAAACTACATTTGATCTATGTTTTTCTAACCAAGTATTTAATTTGTCAAATATTTAATCATTAATGTTACTCACTGAAATATTATTAATATTACTAAATCACAAGATAACCGCTAACATCACATAACAAGTGTCTGCGCAAATATAAAAATAATGAAGTGAAATTATTTAATGTTGAAAACAAATTTTAAAATATATTAATTGAAATTGTAAATTAAAATAAATATATATCTAGATGGGGAATTCATCAACATTTTAACTTTGTTGTTTTATATCGGCAGAAGTTTAAAAAAAAAGGCGGATTGCTTTTACATCTAATATTTATATATACGACATAAAGATTTAATGTTATTAGTTGATATCCACGCTTTTTGATCACATGCGAACTCTTGAGTTTAGTACAAATATAACTTTTCATTTATAATCATTTTCAGAACTAGGTAATATTTCAAACAAACGAATTGTTAAATATCAATATCATTTAGGCAATGAGACGATTTGAAACATTTAAACTAAACAAAATATTAATTTTAATCAACTATTTTGGATCGAGACTATAAATCTCGATTGGATATGAAAAGGTCAATAGACTCAAAACAATTAAGATTTTAATTTTAATGTAATGTTTGGATTTATAATTATCTAAAACTTGGTGGTATAATGTGTAATTTGAACAAATAGGAACAAATAATTTATGTCGAAATAAACATATTCCAACATTGGTTAATAGGTGTTTCCTTTCCAAAGCTAAGGGGGAAACTCTTGCGCATTTATTCTTGAAATGTTCATTTTCTAATGCCATATGGTTGAACCTGTTAGGCTCGATGGGAATCAGACGTCAAGTTCAAAGTACACGAAAGAATTTCATAGGATAAGTAGGAGGAGGCACAGGAAACATTGGAGAGCAAAATGGTAAAGATGTTGTCTTACTACTGCCATATATTATACCTGTTTCCATATGAGGAAAGGACAACTGACCAATATGTAAATTCATCAAAAGCAATGTGACTTTTAGTTGACTAGGCAAAATCAACCCTACCTAATTGACTAGACCCAAAAGGGTTGACCCGAGACACAAAATTGACTCACACTATAGCACCGTAATGTGATCTTAAACCCGAACGTACCCAACCCGACCTAATCATGACTCGAGCTTTGTGAACACGTAACTAACTCAATACGAAATGACCTGATCCGAAACTACCCAATCCTAAAATAACCCGACAAAACATAACTCTAGTTGACCTAAAAAGGCTTGAAATGACTAATTTGTAATCACACTTAATATTATTTATGTTAAAATAAAAAATCAATAGGTAATAATCCAAAGTGTAATTTCTTATCTCCTATCCATTAACCCAAAATAACCCGAACCGTTTGATCCGGAAATGACGCAACCAACATACTCGAAGATGACTTGAAAACCGTAAAAAAACCGACTCGAACCGAACAAACCAAATAATGTGACAAACTCAACCTAGCCTAACCCGATCCGACCTGATTGGCCCGTTTGACAGGTGTAGTCGTGTAGGTTATTAAACTACTTCATACTTATGTTATGAACTATAAGGAGTTAAAAGATCTTAATAAGTCGGATAATTTGTCTTTATTTATTCTTTATAATGATCATAGACTGAGTTAATATTTAACAATCGAGATTAATAAGATAACTAGTTTATTACACTAAATATTACTCCTAAAGTAACCACACAAAATTATAACGATAATATCATTAAAAAAACATTTGATAAGTTAAGAAAGCAACTCGTAGTTATTAACAATGCACATTAATTAATTTTAAATAAATATTAGCAACAACGTCTTTTATTATATGCGAATAAAACGTTAAATGTGAAACTTCATATATAAATTAGAACAATGAATGCTTTTGTTTTCCAACAACTAGCCCTATACTACTTTTGTATTTCTATTTTAAGGGCGCTAAACAATATTAGCACTAAAAATACAAATAATTAAATTAACTTTTCATCATGGAGTCAAAACCAATCACTATGGCTCTACTCCTAATTCCATTTTTTTATAATGGTAGAATACGGGTTTGCTGCTGAATCTGCTCCCGCACCAAGCCCTACAACAATCGATGAATTCCAAAAATGTGCAACTAGTTTAGGGACTTGTGGAAATGCCATATCTAAATATATATTTGCTAACGGAAAAAATGTTTCAAAAGAATGTTGTAGCGCTTTGTTAAACGTCGGAGAGGATTGTCATGATCTTCTAACGTAGTGACGATAGTATACTTGCATCTTGAAAGAAAGAAACACGAGCAGCTTGGGGTAAAAATGATGAAGTGTGGAAACTTTGCAAGACATTTGGACATGTTAGTTATTAGGATATTTTTTTCCTCTTCTAAATTGTAGTTCAAAACACATATTGAATAATACGTACGTTATCTAACATATTTGCATAATTGAAATTGTGTGGTTAGTGAAATTATATCTCTTATTACTAAATTTCATATATTTCACATAACAATTGTAGGTTATACCCCTAATCATAATGAAGACTTATATTTTATTTACGTTTTCTAGCATTCGCATTAGTCTTATTTCTTAACATCCGATTTTGAAAGTTTTAGCTTCCACTATCTATTAAATTAGTTTTCATACATATATAATCTAGTTTTATTTTTATTTAATTTTGTATAAAATTTAAACTCCATTTGATCTATGTTTTTCTAACCAAGTATTTAATCTGTCAAATATTTAATCATTAATGTTACTCACTGAAATATTACGAATACTACTAAATCACAAGATAACCGCTAACATCACATAACAAATGTCTGCGCAAATATAAAAATAATGAAGTGAAATTATTTAATGTTGAAAACAAATTTTAAAATATATTAATTGAAATTGTAAATTAAAATAAATATATATTTAGATTGGGAATTCATCAACATTTTATTTTTGTTGTTTTATATCGGCAGAAGTTTTAAAAAAAAAGGCGGATTGCTTTTACATCTAATATTTATATATACGACATAAAGATTTAATGTTATTAGTTGATATCCACGCTTTTTCATCACATGCGAACTCTTGAGTTTTGTACAAATATAACTTTTCATTTATAATTATTTCAGAACTCGGTAATATTTCAAACAAACGAATTGTTAAATATCAATATCATTTAGGCAATGAGACGATTTGAAACATTTAAACTAAACAAAATATTAATTTTAAACAACTATTTTCGGATCAGAGACTATAATTCTCAATTGGATATGAAAAGGTCAATAGACTCAAAACAATTAAGATTTTAATTTTAATGTAATGTTTGGATTTATAATTATCTAAAACTTGGTGGTATAATGTGTAATTTGAACAAATAGGAACAAATAATTTATGTCGAAATAAACATATTCCAACATTGGTTAATAGGTGTTTCCTTTCCAAAGCTAAGGGGGAAACTCTTGCGCATTTATTCTTGAAATGTTCATTTTCTAATGCCATATGGTTGAACGTGCTAGGCTCGATGGGAATCAGACGTCAAGTTCAAAGTACACGAAAGAATTTCATAGGATAAGTAGGAGGAGGCACAGGAAACATTGGAGAGCAAAATGGTATAGATGTTGTCTTACTACTGCCATATATTATACCTGTTTCCATATGAGGAAAGGACAACTGACCAATATGTAAATTCATCAAAAGCAATGTGACTTTTAGTTGACTAGGCAAAATCAACCCGACCTAATTGACTAGACCCAAAAGGGTTGACCCGAGACACAAAATTGACTCACACTATAGCACCGTAATGTGATCTTAAACCCGAACGTACCCGACCCGACCTAATCATGACTCGAGCTTTGTGAACACGTAACTAACTCAATACGAGATGACCTGATCCGAAACTACCCAATCCTAAAATAACCCGACAAAACATAACTCTAGTTGACCTAAAAAGGCTTGAAATGACTAATTTGTAATCACACTTAATATTATTTATGTTAAAATAAAAAATCAATAGGTAATAATCCAAAGTGTAATTTCTTATCTCATATCCATTAACCCAAAATAACCCGAACCGTTTGATCCGGAAATGACGCAACCAACATACTCGAAGAAGACTTGAAAACCGTAAAAAAACCGACTCGAACCGAACAAACCAAATAATGTGACAAACTCAACCTAGCTTAACCCGATCCGACCTGATTCGACCGTTTGACAGGTGTAGTCGTGTAGGTTATTAAACTACTTCATACTTATGTTATGAACTATAAGGAGTTAAAAGATCTTAATAAGTCGGATAATTTGTCTTTATTTATTCTTTATAATGTTCATAGATTGAGTTAATATTTAACAATCGAGTTTAATAAGATAACTAGTTTATTACACTAAACATTACTCCTAAAGTAACCACACAAAACTATAACGATAATATCATTAAAAAAACATTTGATAAGTTAAGAAAGCAACTCGTCGTTATTAACAATGCACATTAATTAATTTTAAATAAATATTAGCAACAACGTCTGTTTATTATATGCAGAATAAAACGTTAAATGTGAAACTTCATATATAAATTAGAACGATGAATGCTCTTGTTTTCCAACAACTAGCCCTATACTACTTTTGTATTTCTATTTTAAGGGCGCTAAACAATATTAGCACTAAAAATACAAATAATTAAATTAACTTTTCATCATGGAGTCAAAACCAATCACTATGGCTCTACTCCTAATTCCATTTTTTATAATGGTAGAATACGGGTTTGCTGCTGAATCTGCTCCCACACCAAGCCCTACAACAATCGATGAATTCCAAAAATGTGCAACTAGTTTAGGGACTTGTGGAGATGCCATATCTAAATATATATTTGCTAACGGAAAAAATGTTTCAAAAGAATGTTGTAGCGCTTTGTTAAACGTCGGAGAGGATTGTCATGATCTTCTAACAGAAGTGACGATAGTATACTTGCATCTTCAGAAGAAAGAAACACGAGCAGCTTGGGGTAAAAATGATGAAGTGTGGAAACTTTGCAAGACATTTGGACATGTTAGTTATTAGGATATTTTTTTCCTCTTCTAAATTGTAGTTCAAAACACATATTGAATAATACGTACGTTATCTAACATATTTGCATAATTGAAATTGTGTGGTTAGTGAAATTATATCTCTTATTACTAAATTTCATATATTTCACATAACAATTGTAGGTTATACCCCTAATCATAATGAAGACTTATATTTTATTTACGTTTTCTAGCATTCGCATTAGTCTTATTTCTTAACATCCGATTTTGAAAGTTTTAGCTTTCACTATCTATTAAATTAGTTTTCATACATATATAATCTAGTTTTATTTTTATTTAATTTTGTATAAAATTTAAACTCCATTTGATCTATGTTTTTCTAACCAAGTATTTAATCTGTCAAATATTTAATCATTAATGTTACTCACTGAAATATTACGAATACTACTAAATCACAAGATAACCGCTAACATCACATAACAAATGTCTGCGCAAATATAAAAATAATGAAGTGAAATTATTTAATGTTGAAAACAAATTTTAAAATATATTAATTGAAATTGTAAATTAAAATAAATATATATCTAGATTGGGAATTCATCAACATTTTATTTTTGTTGTTTTATATCGGCAGAAGTTTAAAAAAAAAAGGCGGATTGCTTTTACATCTAATATTTATATATACGACATAAAGATTTAATGTTATTAGTTGATATCCACGCTTTTTGATCACATGGGAACTCTTGAGTTTAGTACAAATATAACTTTTCATTTATAATCATTTTCAGAATTAGGTAATATTTCAAACAAACGAATTGTTAAATATCAATATCATTTAGGCAATGAGACGATTTGAAACATTTAAACTAAACAAAATATTAATTTTAAACAACTATTTTCGGATCAGAGACTATAATTCTCGATTGGATATGAAAAGGTCAATAGACTCAAAACAATTAAGATTTTAATTTTAATGTAATGTTTGGATTTATAATTATCTAAAACTTGGTGGTATAATGTGTAATTTGAACAAATAGGAACAAATAATTTATGTCGAAATAAACATATTCCAACATTGGTTAATAGGTGTTTCCTTTCCAAAGCTAAGGGGGAAACTCTTGCGCATTTATTCTTGAAATGTTCATTTTCTAATGCCATATGGTTGAACCTGTTAGGATCGATGGGAATCAGACGTCAAGTTCAAAGTACACGAAAGAATTTCATAGGATAAGTAGGAGGAGGCACAGGAAACATTGGAGAGCAAAATGGTATAGATGTTGTCTTACTTCTGCCATATATTATACCTGTTTCCATATGAGGAAAGGACAACTGACCAATATGTAAATTCATCAAAAGCAATGTGACTTTTAGTTGACTAGGCAAAATCAACCCGACCTAATTGACTAGACCCAAAAGGGTTGACCCGAGACACAAAATTGACTCACACTATAGCACCGTAATGTGATCTTAAACCCGAACGTACCCGACCCGACCTAATCATGACTCGAGCTTTGTGAACACGTAACTAACTCAATACGAAATGACCTGATCCGAAACTACCCAATCCTAAAATAACCCGACAAAACATAACTCTAGTTGACCTAAAAAGGCTTGAAATGACTAATTTGTAATCACACTTAATATTATTTATGTTAAAATAAAAAATCAATAGGTAATAATCCAAAGTGTAATTTCTTATCTCATATCCATTAACCCAAAATAACCCGAACCGTTTGATCCGGAAATGACGCAACCAACATACTCGAAGATGACTTGAAAACCGTAAAAAAACCGACTCGAACCGAACAAACCAAATAATGTGACAAACTCAACCTAGCTTAACCCGATCCGACCTGATTCGCCCGTTTGACAGGTGTAGTCGTGTAGGTTATTAAACTACTTCATAGTTATGTTATGAACTATAAGGAGTTAAAAGATCTTAATAAGTCGGATAATTTGTCTTTATTTATTCTTTATAATGATCATAGATTGAGTTAATATTTAACAATCGAGTTTAATAAGATAACTAGTTTATTACACTAAACATTACTCCTAAAGTAACCACACAAAATTATAACGATAATATCATTAAAAAAACATTTGATAAGTTAAGAAAGCAACTCGTAGTTATTAACAATGCACATTAATTAATTTTAAATAAATATTAGCAACAACGTCTGTTTATTATATGCAGAATAAAACGTTAAATGTGAAACTTCATATATAAATTAGAACGATGAATGCTTTTGTTTTCCAACAACTAGCCCTATACTACTTTTGTATTTCTATTTTAAGGGCGCTAAACAATATTAGCACTAAAAATACAAATAATTAAATTAACTTTTCATCATGGAGTCAAAACCAATCACTATGGCTCTACTCCTAATTCCATTTTTTATAATGGTAGAATACGGGTTTGCTGCTGAATCTGCTCCCGCACCAAGCCCTACAACAATCGATGAATTCCAAAAATGTGCAACTAGTTTAGGGACTTGTGGAGATGCCATATCTAAATATATATTTGCTAACGGAAAAAATGTTTCAAAAGAATGTTGTAGCGCTTTGTTAAACGTCGGAGAGGATTGTCATGATCTTCTAACAGAAGTGACGATAGTATACTTGCATCTTCAGAAGAAAGAAACACGAGCAGCTTGGGGTAAAAATGATGAAGTGTGGAAACTTTGCAAGACATTTGGACATGTTAGTTATTAGGATATTTTTTTCCTCTTCTAAATTGTAGTTCAAAACACATATTGAATAATACGTACGTTATCTAACATATTTGCATAATTGAAATTGTGTGGTTAGTGAAATTATATCTCTTATTACTAAATTTCATATATTTCACATAACAATTGTAGGTTATACCCCTAATCATAATGAAGACTTATATTTTATTTACGTTTTCTAGCATTTGCATTAGTCTTATTTCTTAACATCCGATTTTGAAAGTTTTAGCTTCCACTATCTATTAAATTAGTTTTCATACATATATAATCTAGTTTTATTTCTATTTAATTTTGTATAAAATTTAAACTACATTTGATCTATGTTTTTCTAACCAAGTATTTAATTTGTCAAATATTTAATCATTAATGTTACTCACTGAAATATTATGAATATTACTAAATCACAAGATAACCGCTAACATCACATAACAAATGTCTGCGCAAATATAAAAATAATGAAGTGAAATTATTTAATGTTGAAAACAAATTTTAAAATATATTAATTGAAATTGTAAATTAAAATAAATATATATCTAGATGGGGAATTCATCAACATTTTAACTTTGTTTTTTTATATTGGCAGAAGTTTAAAAAAAAGGCGGATTGCTTTTACATCTAATATTTATATATACGACAAAAAGATTTAATGTTATTAGTTGATATCCACACTTTTTGATCACATGCGAACTCTTGAGTTTAGTACAAATATAACTTTTCATTTATAATCATTTTCAGAACTAGGTAATATTTCAAACAAACGAATTGTTAAATATCAATATCATTTAGGCAATGAGACGATTTGAAACATTTAAACTAAACAAAATATTAATTTTAAACAACTATTTTCGGATCAGAGACTATAAATCTCGATTGGATATGAAAAGGTCAATAGACTCAAAACAATTATGATTTTAATTTTAATGTAATGTTTGGATTTATAATTATCTAAAACTTGGTGGTATAATGTGTAATTTGAACAAATAGGAACAAATAATTTATGTCGAAATAAACATATTCCAACATTGGTTAATAGGTGTTTCCTTTCCAAAGCTAAGGGGGAAACTCTTGCGCATTTATTCTTGAAATGTTCATTTTCTAATGCCATATGGTTGAACCTATTAGGCTCGATGGGAATCAGACGTCAAGTTCAAAGTACACGAAAGAATTTCATAGGATAAGTAGGAGGAGGCACAGGAAACATTGGAGAGCAAAATGGTATAGATGTTGTCTTACTACTGCCATATATTATACCTGTTTCCATATGAGGAAAGGACAACTGACCAATATGTAAATTCATCAAAAGCAATGTGACTTTTAGTTGACTAGGCAAAATCAACCCGACCTAATTGACTAGACCCAAAAGGGTTGACCCGAGACACAAAATTGACTCACACTATAGCACCGTAATGTGATCTTAAACCCGAACGTACCCGACCCGACCTAATCATGACTCGAGCTTTGTGAACACGTAACTAACTCAATACGAAATGACCTGATCCGAAACTACCCAATCCTAAAATAACCCGACAAAACATAACTCTAGTTGACCTAAAAAGGCTTGAAATGACTAATTTGTAATCACACTTAATATTATTTATGTTAAAATAAAAAATCAATAGGTAATAATCCAAAGTGTAATTTCTTATCTCATATCCATTAACCCAAAATAACCCGAACCGTTTGATCCGGAAATGACGCAACCAACATACTCGAAGATGACTTGAAAACCGTAAAAAACCGACTCGAACCGAACAAACCAAATAATGTGACAAACTCAACCTAGCCTAACCCGATCCGACCTGATTGGCCCGTTTGACAGGTGTAGTCGTGTAGGTTATTAAACTACTTCATACTTATGTTATGAACTATAAGGAGTTAAAAGATCTTAATAAGTCGGATAATTTGTCTTTATTTATTCTTTATAATGATCATAGATTGAGTTAATATTTAACAATCGAGTTTAATAAGATAACTAGTTTATTACACTAAATATTACTCCTAAAGTAACCACACAAAATTATAACGATAATATCATTAAAAAAACATTTGATAAGTTAAGAAAGCAACTCGTAGTTATTAACAATGCACATTAATTAATTTTAAATAAATATTACCAACAACGTCTGTTTATTATATGCGAAATAAAACGTTAAATGTGAAACTTCATATATAAATTAGAACGATGAATGCTTTTGTTTTCCAACAACTAGCCCTATACTACTTTTGTATTTCTATTTTAAGGGCGCTAAACAATATTAGCACTAAAAATACAAATAATTAAATTAACTTTTCATCATGGAGTCAAAACCAATCACTATGGCTCTACTCCTAATTCCATTTTTTATAATGGTAGAATACGGGTTTGCTGCTGAATCTGCTCCCGCACCAAGCCCTACAACAATCGATGAATTCCAAAAATGTGCAACTAGTTTAGGGACTTGTGGAGATGCCATATCTAAATATATATTTGCTAACGGAAAAAATGTTTCAAAAGAATGTTGTAGCGCTTTGTTAAACGTCGGAGAGGATTGTCATGATCTTCTAACAGAAGTGACAATAGTATACTTGCATCTTCAGAAGAAAGAAACACGAGCAGCTTGGGGTAAAAATGATGAAGTGTGGAAACTTTGCAAGACATTTGGACATGTTAGTTATTAGGATATTTTTTTCCTCTTCTAAATTGTAGTTCAAAACACATATTGAATAATACGTACGTTATCTAACATATTTGCATAATTGAAATTGTGTGGTTAGTGAAATTATATCTCTTATTACTAAATTTCATATATTTCACAGAACAATTGTAGGTTATACCCCTAATCATAATAAAGACTTATATTTTATTTACGTTTTCTAGCATTTGCATTAGTCTTATTTCTTAACATCCGATTTTGAAAGTTTTAGCTTCCACTATCTATTAAATTAGTTTTCATACATATATAATCTAGTTTTATTTCTATTTAATTTTGTATAAAATTTAAACTACATTTGATCTATGTTTTTCTAACCAAGTATTTAATTTGTCAAATATTTAATCATTAATGTTACTCACTGAAATATTATGAATATTACTAAATCACAAGATAACCGCTAACATCACATAACAAGTGTCTGCGCAAATATAAAAATAATGAAGTGAAATTATTTAATGTTGAAAACAAATTTTAAAATATATTAATTGAAATTGTAAATTAAAATAAATATATATCTAGATGGGGAATTCATCAACATTTTAACTTTGTTGTTTTATATCGGCAGAAGTTTAAAAAAAAGGCGGATTGCTTTTACATCTAATATTTATATATACGACATAAAGATTTAATGTTATTAGTTGATATCCACGCTTTTTGATCACATGCGAACTCTTGAGTTTAGTACAAATATAACTTTTCATTTATAATCATTTTCAGAACTAGGTAATATTTCAAACAAACGAATTGTTAAATATCAATATCATTTAGGCAATGAGACGATTTGAAACATTTAAACTAAACAAAATATTAATTTTAAACAACTATTTTCGGATCAGAGACTATAAATCTCGATTGGATATGAAAAGGTCAATAGACTCAAAACAATTAAGATTTTAATTTTAATGTAATGTTTGGATTTATAATTATCTAAAACTTGGTGGTATAATGTATAATTTGAACAAATAGGAACAAATAATTTATGTCGAAATAAACATATTCCAACATTGGTTAATAGGTGTTTCCTTTCCAAAGCTAAGGGGGAAACTCTTGCGCATTTATTCTTGAAATGTTCATTTTCTAATGCCATATGGTTGAACCTATTAGGCTCGATGGGAATCGGGCGTCAAGTTCAAAGTACACGAAAGAATTTCATAGGATAAGTAGGAGGAGGCACAGGAAACATTGGAGAGCAAAATGGTATAGATGTTGTCTTACTACTGCCATATATTATACCTGTTTCCATATGAGGAAAGCACAACTGACCAATATGTAAATTCATCAAAAGCAATGTGACTTTTAGTTGACTAGGCAAAATCAACCCGACCTAATTGACTAGACCCAAAAGGGTTGACCCGAGACACAAAATTGACTCACACTATAGCACCGTAATTTGATCTTAAACCCGAACGTACCCGACCCGACCTCATCATGACTCGAGCTTTGTGATCACGTAACTAACTCAATACGAAATGACCTGATCCGAAACTACCCAATCCTAAAATAACCCGACAAAACATATCTCTAGTTGACCTAAAAAGGCTTGAAATGACTAATTTGTAATCACACTTAATATTATTTATGTTAAAATAAAAAATCAATAGGTAATAATCCAAAGTGTAATTTCTTATCTCATATCCATTAACCCAAAATAACCCGAACCGTTTGATCCGGAAATGACGCAACCAACATACTCGAAGATGACTTGAAAACCGTAAAAAAACCGACTCGAACCGAACAAACCAAATAATGTGTCAAACTCAACCTAGCCTAACCCGATCCGACTGATTGGCCCGTTTGACGAGTGTAGTCGTGTAGGTTATTAAACTACTTCATACTTATGTTATGAACTATAAGGAGTTAAAAGATCTTAATAAGTCGGATAATTTGTCTTTATTTATTCTTTATAATGATCATAGATTGAGTTAATATTTAACAATCGAGTTTAATAAGATAACTAGTTTATTACACTAAATATTACTCCTAAAGTAACCACACAAAATTATAACGATAATATCATTAAAAAAACATTGGATAAGTTAAGAAAGCAACTCGTAGTTATTAACAATGCACATTAATTAATTTTAAATAAATATTAGCAACAACGTCTGTTTATTATATGCAGAATAAAACGTTAAATGTGAAACTTCGTATATAAATTAGAACGATGAATGCTTTTGTTTTCCAACAACTAGCCCTATACTACTTTTGTATTTCTATTTTAAGGGCGCTAAACAATATTAGCACTAAAAATACAAATAATTAAATTAACTTTTCATCATGGAGTCAAAACCAATCACTATGGCTCTACTCCTAATTCCATTTTTATAATGGTAGAATACGGTTTGTTCTTGAATCTGCTCCCGCACCAAGCCCTACAACAATCGATGAATTCCAAAAATGTGCAACTAGTTTAGGGACTTGTGGAGATGCCATATCTAAATATATATTTGCTAACGGAAGAAATGTTTCAAAAGAATGTTGTAGCGCTTTGTTAAACGTCGGAGAGGATTGTCATGATCTTCTAACAGAAGTGACGATAGTATACTTGCATCTTCAGAAGAAAGAAACACGAGCAGCTTGGGGTAAAAATGATGAAGTGTGGAAACTTTGCAAGACATTTGGACATGTTAGTTATTAGGATATTTTTTTCCTCTTCTAAATTGTAGTTCAAAACACATATTGAATAATACGTACGTTATCTAACATATTTGCATAATTGAAATTGTGTGGTTAGTGAAATTATATCTCGCATTACTAAATTTCATATATTTCACATAACAATTGTAGGTTATACCCCTAATCATAATGAAGACTTATATTTTATTTACGTTTTCTAGCATTCGCATTAGTCTTATTTCTTAATATCCGATTTTGAAAGTTTTAGCTTCCACTATCTATTAAATTAGTTTTCATACACATATAATCTAGTTTTATTTCTATTTAATTTTGTATAAAATTTAAACTCCATTTGATCTATGTTTTTCTAACCAAGTATTTAATTTGTCAAATATTTAATCATTAATGTTACTCACTGAAATATTACGAATATTACTAAATCACAAGATAACCGCTAACATCACATAACAAATGTCTGCGCAAATATAAAAATAATGAACTGAAATTATTTAATGTTGAAAACAAATTTTAAAATATATTAATTGAAATTGTAAATTAAAATAAATATATATCTAGATGGAGAATTCATCAACATTTTAACCTTGTTGTTTTATATCGGCAGAAGTTTAAAAAAAAAGGCGGATTGCTTTTACATCTAATATTTATATTTACGACATAAAGATTTAATGTTATTAGTTGATATCCACGCTTTTTGATCACATGCAAACTCTTGAGTTTTGTACAAATATAACTTTTCATTTATAATCATTTTCAGAACTAGGTAATATTTCAGACAAACGAATTGTTAAATATCAATATCATTTAGGCAATGAGACGATTTGAAACATTTAAACTAAACAAAATATTAATTTTAAACAACTATTTTCGGATCAGAGACTATAAATCTCGATTGGATATGAAAAGGTCAATAGACTCAAAACAATTAAGATTTTAATTTTAATGTAATGTTTGGATTTATAATTATCTAAAACTTGGTGGTATAATGTGTAATTTGAACAAATAGGAACAAATAATTTATGTCGAAATAAACATATTCCAACATTGGTTAATAGGTGTTTCCTTTCCAAAGCTAAGGGGGAAACTCTTGCGCATTTATTCTTGAAATGTTCATTTTCTAATGCCATATGGTTGAACCTGTTAGGCGCGATGGGAATCAGACGTCAAGTTCAAAGTACACGAAAGAATTTCATAGGATAAGTAGGAGGAGGCACAGGAAACATTGGAGAGCAAAATGGTATAGATGTTGTCTTACTACTGCCATATATTATACCTGTTTCCATATGAGGAAAGGACAACTGACCAATATGTAAATTCATCAAAAGCAATGTGACTTTTAGTTGACTAGGCAAAATCAACCCGACCTAATTGACTAGACCCAAAAGGGTTGACCCGAGACACAAAATTGACTCACACTATAACACCGTAATGTGATCTTAAACCCGAACGTACCCGACCCGACCTAATCATGACTCGAGCTTTGTGAACACGTAACTAACTCAATACGAAATGACCTGATCCGAAACTACCCAATCCTAAAATAACCCGACAAAACATAACTCTAGTTGACCTAAAAAGGCTTGAAACGACTAATTTGTAATCACACTTAATATTATTTATGTTAAAATAAAAAATCAATAGGTAATAATCCAAAGTGTAATTTCTTATCTCATATCCATTAACCCAAAATAACCCGAACCGTTTGATCCGGAAATGACGCAACCAACATACTCGAAAATGACTTGAAAACCGTAAAAAAACCGACTCGAACCGAACAAACCAAATAATGTGACAAACTCAACCTAGCTTAACCCGATCCGACTTGATTCGCCCGTTTGACAGGTGTAGTCGTGTAGGTTATTAAACTACTTCATAGTTATGTTATGAACTATAAGGAGTTAAAAGATCTTAATAAGTCGGATAATTTGTCTTTATTTATTCTTTATAATGATCATAGATTGAGTTAATATTTAACAATCGAGTTTAATAAGATAACTAGTTTATTACACTAAACATTACTCCTAAAGTAACCACACAAAATTATAACGATAATATTATTAAAAAAACATTTGATAAGTTAAGAAAGCAACTCGTAGTTATTAACAATGCACATTAATTAATTTTAAATAAATATTAGCAACAACGTCTTTTTATTATATGCGAATAAAACGTTAAATGTGAAACTTCATATATAAATTAGAACGATGAATGCTTTTGTTTTCCAACAACTAGCCCTATACTACTTTTGTATTTCTATTTTAAGGGCGCTAAACAATATTAGCACTAAAAATACAAATAATTAAATTAACTTTTCATCATGGAGTCAAAACCAATCACTATGGCTCTACTCCTAATTCCATTTTTTATAATGGTAGAATACGGGTTTGTTCTGAATCTGCTCCCGCACCAAGCCCTACAACAATCGATGAATTCCAAAAATGTGCAACTAGTTTAGGGACTTGTGGAGATGCCATATCTAAATATATATTTGCTAACGGAAAAAATGTTTCAAAAGAATGTTGTAGCGCTTTGTTAAACGTCGGAGAGGATTGTCATGATCTTCTAATGTAGTGACGATAGTATACTTGCATCTTCGAAGAAAGAAACACGAGCAAACTTGGGGTAAAAATGATGAAGTGTGGAAACTTTGCAAGACATTTGGACATGTTAGTTATTAGGATATTTTTTTCCTCTTCTAAATTGTAGTTCAAAACACATATTGAATAATACGTACGTTATCTAACATATTTGCATAATTGAAATTGTGTGGTTAGTGAAATTATATCTCTTATTACTAAATTTCATATATTTCACATAACAATTGTAGGTTATACCCCTAATCATAATGAAGACTTATATTTTATTTACGTTTTCTAGCATTCGCATTAGTCTTATTTCTTAACATCCGATTTTGAAAGTTTTAGCTTCCACTATCTATTAAACTAGTTTTCATACATATATAATCTAGTTTTATTTCTATTTAATTTTGTATAAAATTTAAACTCCATTTGATCTATGTTTTTCTAACCAAGAATTTAATTTGTCAAATATTTAATCATTAATGTTACTCACTGAAATATTAAGAATATTACTAAATCACAAGATAACCGCTAACATCACATAACAAATGTCTGCAAAAATATAAAAATAATGAAGTGAAATTATTTAATGTTGAAAATAAATTTTAAAATATATTAATTGAAATTGTAAATTAAAATAAATATATATCTAGATAGGGAATTCATCAACATTTTAACTTTGTTGTTTTATATCGGCAGAAGTTTAAAAAAAAAGGCGGATTGCTTTTACATCTAATATTTATATATACGACATAAAGATTTAATGTTATTAGTTGATATCCACGTTTTTTGATCCCATGCGAACTCTTGAGTTTTGTACAAATATAACTTTTCATTTATAATCATTTTCATAACTAGGTAATATTTCAAACAAACGAATTGTTAAATATCAATATCATTTAGGCAATGAGACGATTTGAAACATTTAAACTAAACAAAATATTAATTTTAAACAACTATTTTCGGATCAGAGACTATAATTCTCGATTGGATATGAAAAGGTCAATAGACTCAAAACAATTAAGATTTTAATTTTAATGTAATGTTTGGATTTATAATTATCTAAAACTTGGTGGTATAATGTGTAATTTGAACAAATAGGAACAAATAATTTATGTCGAAATAAACATATTCCAACATTGGTTAATAGGTGTTTCCTTTCCAAAGCTAAGGGGGAAACTCTTGCGCATTTATTCTTGAAATGTTCATTTTCTAATGCCATATGGTTGAACGTGCTAGGCTCGATGGGAATCAGACGTCAAGTTCAAAGTACACGAAAGAATTTCATAGGATAAGTAGGAGGAGGCACAGGAAACATTGGAGAGCAAAATGGTATAGATGTTGTCTTACTACTGCCATATATTATACCTGTTTCCATATGAGGAAAGGACAACTGACCAATATGTAAATTCATCAAAAGCAATGTGACTTTTAGTTGACTAGGCAAAATCAACCCGACCTAATTGACTAGACCCAAAAGGGTTGACCCGAGACACAAAATTGACTCACACTATAGCACCGTAATGTGATCTTAAACCCGAACGTACCCGACCCGACCTAATCATGACTCGAGCTTTGTGAACACGTAACTAACTCAATACGAAATGACCTGATCCGAAACTACCCAATCCTAAAATAACCCGACAAAACATAACTCTAGTTGACCTAAAAAGGCTTGAAATGACTAATTTGTAATCACACTTAATATTATTTATGTTAAAATAAAAAATCAATAGGTAATAATCCAAAGTGTAATTTCTTATCTCATATCCATTAACCCAAAATAACCCGAACCGTTTGATCCGGAAATAACGCAACCAACATACTCGAAGATGACTTGAAAATCGTAAAAAAAACCGACTCGAACCGAACAAACCAAATAATGTGACAAACTCAACCTAGCCTAACCCGATCCGACCTGATTGGCCCGTTTGACAGGTGTAGTCGTGTAGGTTATTAAACTACTTCATACTTATGTTATGAACTATAAGGAGTTAAAAGATCTTAATAAGTCGGATAATTTGTCTTTATTTATTCTTTATAATTATCATAGATTGAGTTAATATTTATAAATCGAGTTTAATAAGATAACTAGTTTATTACACTAAATATTACTCCTAAAGTAACCACACAAAATTATAACGATAATATCATTAAAAAAACATTTGATAAGTTAAGAAAGCAACTCGTAGTTATTAACAATGCACATTAATTAATTTTAAATAAATATTAGCAACAACGTCTGTTTATTATATGCAGAATAAAACGTTAAATGTGAAACTTCATATATAAATTAGAACGATGAATGCTTTTGTTTTCCAACAACTAGCCCTATACTACTTTTGTATTTCTATTTTAAGGGCGCTAAACAATATTAGCACTAAAAATACAAATAATTAAATTAACTTTTCATCATGGAGTCAAAACCAATCACTATGGCTCTACTCCTAATTCCATTTTTTATAATGGTAGAATACGGGTTTGCTGCTGAATCTGCTCCCGCACCAAGCCCTACAACAATCGATGAATTCCAAAAATGTGCAACTAGTTTAGGGACTTGTGGAGATGCCATATCTAAATATATATTTGCTAACGGAAAAAATGTTTCAAAAGAATGTTGTAGCGCTTTGTTAAACGTCGGAGAGGATTGTCATGATCTTCTAACAGAAGTGACGATAGTATACTTGCATCTTCAGAAGAAAGAAACACGAGCAGCTTGGGGTAAAAATGATGAAGTGTGGCAACTTTGCAAGACATTTGGACATGTTAGTTATTAGGATATTTTTTTTCCTCTTCTAAATTGTAGTTCAAAACACATATTGAATAATACGTACGTTATCTAACATATTTGCATAATTGAAATTGTGTGGTTAGTGAAATTATATCTCTTATTACTAAATTTCATATATTTCACATAACAATTGTAGGTTATACCCCTAATCATAATGAAGACTTATATTTTATTTACGTTTTCTAGCATTTGCATTAGTCTTATTTCTTAACATCCGATTTTGAAAGTTTTAGCTTCCACTATCTATTAAATTAGTTTTCATACATATATAATCTAGTTTTATTTCTATTTAATTTTGTATAAAATTTAAACTACATTTGATCTATGTTTTTCTAACCAAGTATTTAATTTGTCAAATATTTAATCATTAATGTTACTCACTGAAATATTATGAATATTACTAAATCACAAGATAACCGCTAACATCACATAACAAATGTCTGCGCAAATATAAAAATAATGAAGTGAAATTATTTAATGTTGAAAACAAATTTTAAAATATATTAATTGAAATTGTAAATTAAAATAAATATATATCTAGATGGGGAATTCATCAACATTTTAACTTTGTTGTTTTATATCGGCAGAAGTTTAAAAAAAAGGCGGATTGCTTTTACATCTAATATTTTTATATACGACAAAAAGATTTAATGTTATTAGTTGATATCCACGCTTTTTGATCACATGCGAACTCTTGAGTTTAGTACAAATATAACTTTTCATTTATAATCATTTTCAGAACTAGGTAATATTTCAAACAAACGAATTGTTAAATATCAATATCATTTAGGCAATGAGACGATTTGAAACATTTAAACTAAACAAAATATTAATTTTAAACAACTATTTTCGGATCAGAGACTATAAATCTCGATTGGATATGAAAAGGTCAATAGACTCAAAACAATTAAGATTTTAATTTTAATGTAATGTTTGGATTTATAATTATCTAAAACTTGGTGGTATAATGTAATTTGAACAAATAGGAACAAATAATTTATGTCGAAATAAACATATTCCAACATTGGTTAATAGGTGTTTCCTTTCCAAAGCTAAGGGGGAAACTCTTGCGCATTTATTCTTGAAATGTTCATTTTCTAATGCCATATGGTTGAACCTATTAGGCTCGATGGGAATCAGACGTCAAGTTCAAAGTACACGAAAGAATTTCATAGGATAAGTAGGAGGAGGCACAGGAAACATTGGAGAGCAAAATGGTATAGATGTTGTCTTACTTCGCCATATATTATACTGTTTCCATATGAGGAAAGGACAAGCGACCAATATGTAAATTCATCAAAAGCAATGTGACTTTTAGTTGACTAGGCAAAATCAACCCGACCTAATTGACTAGACCCAAAAGGGTTGACCCGAGACACAAAATTGACTCACACTATAGCACCGTAATTTGATCTTAAACCCGAACGTACCCGACCCGACCTAATCATGACTCGAGCTTTGTGAACACGTAACTAACTCAATACGAAATGACCTGATCCGAAACTACCCAATCCTAAAATAACCCGACAAAACATAACTCTAGTTGACCTAAAAAGGCTTGAAATGACTAATTTGTAATCACACTTAATATTATTTATGTTAAAATAAAAAATCAATAGGTAATAATCCAAAGTGTAATTTCTTATCTCATATCCATTAACCCAAAATAACCCGAACCGTTTGATCCGGAAATGACGCAACCAACATACTCGAAGATGACTTGAAAACCGTAAAAAAACCGACTCGAACCGAACAAACCAAATAATGTGACAAACTCAACCTAGCCTAACCCGATCCGACCTGATTGGCCCGTTTGACAGGTGTAGTCGTGTAGGTTATTAAACTACTTCATACTTATGTTATGAACTATAAGGAGTTAAAAGATCTTAATAAGTCGGATAATTTGTCTTTATTTATTCTTTATAATGATCATAGATTGAGTTAATATTTAACAATCGAGTTTAATAAGATAACTAGTTTATTACACTAAATATTACTCCTAAAGTAACCACACAAAATTATAACGATAATATCATTAAAAAAACATTTGATAAGTTAAGAAAGCAACTCGTAGTTATTAACAATGCACATTAATTAATTTTAAATAAATATTACCAACAACGTCTGTTTATTATATGCAGAATAAAACGTTAAATGTGAAACTTCATATATAAATTAGAACGATGAATGCTTTTGTTTTCCAACAACTAGCCCTATACTACTTTTGTATTTCTATTTTAAGGGCGCTAAACAATATTAGCACTAAAAATACAAATAATTAAATTAACTTTTCATCATGGAGTCAAAACCAATCACTATGGCTCTACTCCTAATTCCATTTTTTATAATGGTAGAATACGGGTTTCTTCTTTGAATCTGCTCCCGCACCAAGCCCTACAACAATCGATGAATTCCAAAAATGTGCAACTAGTTTAGGGACTTGTGGAGATGCCATATCTAAATATATATTTGCTAACGGAAAAAATGTTTCAAAAGAATGTTGTAGCGCTTTGTTAAACGTCGGAGAGGATTGTCATGATCTTCTAACAGAAGTGACAATAGTATACTTGCATCTTCAGAAGAAAGAAACACGAGCAGCTTGGGGTAAAAATGATGAAGTGTGGAAACTTTGCAAGACATTTGGACATGTTAGTTATTAGGATATTTTTTTCCTCTTCTAAATTGTAGTTCAAAACACATATTGAATAATACATACGTTATCTAACATATTTGCATAATTGAAATTGTGTGGTTAGTGAAATTATATCTCTTATTACTAAATTTCATATATTTCACATAACAATTGTAGGTTATACCCCTAATCATAATAAAGACTTATATTTTATTTACGTTTTCTAGCATTTGCATTAGTCTTATTTCTTAACATCCGATTTTGAAAGTTTTAGCTTCCACTATCTATTAAATTAGTTTTCATACATATATAATCTAGTTTTATTTCTATTTAATTTTGTATAAAATTTAAACTACATTTGATCTATGTTTTTCTAACCAAGTATTTAATTTGTCAAATATTTAATCATTAATGTTACTCACTGAAATATTATGAATATTACTAAATCACAAGATAACCGCTAACATCACATAACAAGTGTCAGCGCAAATATAAAAATAATGAAGTGAAATTATTTAATGTTGAAAACAAATTTTAAAATATATTAATTGAAATTGTAAATTAAAATAAATATATATCTAGATCGGGAATTCATCAACATTTTAACTTTGTTGTTTTATATCGGCAGAAGTTTAAAAAAAAGGCGGATTGCTTTTACATCTAATATTTATATATACGACATAAAGATTTAATGTTATTAGTTGATATCCACGCTTTTTGATCACATGCAAACTCTTGAGTTTTGTACAAATATAACTTTTCATTTATAATCATTTTCAGAACTAGGTAATATTTCAGACAAACGAATTGTTAAATATCAATATCATTTAGGCAATGAGACGATTTGAAACATTTAAACTAAACAAAATATTAATTTTAAACAACTATTTTCGGATCAGAGACTATAAATCTCGATTGGATATGAAAAGGTCAATAGACTCAAAACAATTAAGATTTTAATTTTAATGTAATGTTTGGATTTATAATTATCTAAAACTTGGTGGTATAATGTGTAATTTGAACAAATAGGAACAAATAATTTATGTCGAAATAAACATATTCCAACATTGGTTAATAGGTGTTTCCTTTCCAAAGCTAAGGGGGAAACTCTTGCGCATTTATTCTTGAAATGTTCATTTTCTAATGCCATATGGTTGAACCTGTTAGGCTCGATGGGAATGAGACGTCAAGTTCAAAGTACACGAAAGAATTTCATAGGATAAATAGGACGAGGCACGGGAAACATTGGAGAGCAAAATGGTATAGATGTTGTCTTACTACTGCCATATATTATACCTGTTTCCATATGAGGAAAGGACAACTGACCAATATGTAAATTCATCAAAAGCAATGTGACTTTTAGTTGACTAGGCAAAATCAACCCGACCTAATTGACTAGACCCAAAAGGGTTGACCCGAGACACAAAATTGACTCACACTATAGCACCGTAATGTGATCTTAAACCCGAACGTACCCGACCCGACCTAATCATGACTCGAGTTTTGTGAACACGTAACTAACTCAATACGAAATGACCTGATCCGAAACTACCCAATCCTAAAATAACCCGACAAAACATAACTCTAGTTGACCTAAAAAGGCTTGAAATGACTAATTTGTAATCACACTTAATATTATTTATGTTAAAATAAAAAATCAATAGGTAATAATCCAAAGTGTAATTTCTTATCTCATATCCATTAACCCAAAATAACCCGAACCGATCCGGAAATGACGCAACCAACATACTCGAAGATGACTTGAAAACCGTAAAAAAACCGACTCGAACCGAACAAACCAAATAATGTGACAAACTCAACCTAGCCTAACCCGATCCGACTGATTGGCCCGTTTGATGTGTAGTCGTGTAGGTTATTAAACTACTTCATACTTATGTTATGAACTATAAGGAGTTAAAAGATCTTAATAAGTCGGATAATTTGTCTTTATTTATTCTTTATAATGATCATAGATTGAGTTAATATTTAACAATCGAGTTTAATAAGATAACTAGTTTATTACACTAAATATTACTCCTAAAGTAACCACACAAAATTATAACGATAATATCATTAAAAAAACATTTGATAAGTTAAGAAAGCAACTCGTAGTTATTAACAATGCACATTAATTAATTTTAAATAAATATTAGCAACAACGTCTGTTTATTATATGCAGAATAAAACGTTAAATGTGAAACTTCATATATAAATTAGAACGATGAATGCTTTTGTTTTCCAACAACTAGCCCCATACTACTTTTGTATTTCTATTTTAAGGGCGCTAAACAATATTAGCACTAAAAATACAAATAATTAAATTAACTTTTCATCATGGAGTCAAAACCAATCACTATGGCTCTACTCCTAATTCCATTTTTTATAATGGTAGAATACGGGTTTTGTAATACTCGGGAATTGTAGGAACGCTGTTGACCGATCTTGTTGACCAAACAGACTTAGGGATGATTGGGGGAGGGATCAGACTGGTAATAGGGGGCGTATAAGTTAGTCACTCGACCTAGGAGAGGCCACTCGGCCGAGTATCACCAATACTCGACCGAGTGGAGTCTACTCGGCCGAGTATTCCTATACTCGACCGAGTATGGCTGCTGTCGACGCGTTATTATTAAACGCGTGTTCGCGAGATTCATTTCTATTTTTCTCATTTCCTCGACAGTTTCTCTTTCTCTAACCCTAGACCATCTCCCTCCTCTATCACTCCATAGTTTCATACCCTAAAGAAGTTAGCCTAAACCCCTACCATGGGAATGTCGGGATTCGCGGAGCAAGGATGACGTGGGTGGTGGTTGTTTATGTCGTCGCCGATGTGCAAGGTTAGGTAAGTTGCTGCCTTGTGTCCTTTTGATTGATTCTTTGAGTATAGTCGTGTAATAGGACATGGTTATTATTGTTAGGGTGCTTATTGGAGTCGTACGCGGCTGTAGTTGGAACTCTTTCATGCTGTGCGATGAGGTAGGGTCTCCCTACTCAGTCTACTGTTAATTGAATTGAATTTATGATTGTATTATGATTCATGGCTATCCGCTGATCATCGGAGTATAATGGTTGTGGTAATGATGACGTTGTCATGTGACAGCTGCGATGTTGTGATTGATTGTGGTGGAGTTACTTGCGGGAGTGGCTCCACACCCTAGTTCGCCCTCCGTGGAACCCGCCACGGGAGGGGATGTGCACATTAAGGGACAGGGACTGTTAGTCGCTCGTTGAGGAGCTGGACTAGGTGGGGATGGGCTGCGGTCACCCACTGGCGGCGAGGATTACCTGTTGCGATGGGTAATCTGGCAGGGCTACACACTTCGTGTGTAGTCAGTGTTGGTACGAGGTGATGAGTGCGGGATAGTGATGATCAGCTATTTGCTTTATTGTTTTTGTTTTATGTTTGGTTAGTCAGTACTGACCCCGTGTTGTTTTGTGGTATCTGCGGTGATCCATTCGGGGATGGTGAGCAGTTGGTTTAGCAGGTATTGTTGATTACTGCTGCTGGGATTGGAGGGATCGAGTCATCACGCTACAGGTCTAGAGTTGTAGAATCACAAGCGTTGTAATTGAGCTTTATTTTGGAGACTAGTATACCATGATATTGTAATAGATATTCCAATGATATAATAGTGTTCTTGTATTGTCTAATTTGATCTACCTCCTCGGGAAACCGAGATGGTGACACCGTCATATACTGGAATGGTCCTTGGTAAGGCGTTCTGGTGTACGGGGGTGTTACAAAGTGGTATCAGAGCCGACGATTTTGGAACCTAAACTAACGAAATTAATGAACATAGGGTGTCAATTAAAATGAACCTGGTGTATGTACGTTGGGAGCCCCAGCCGATGCTAGATTTTGGGTGAGTAGGCGCCCTCATTTCAAAATCATGGCCCCATCGGACTTAAGCCAGACATGGGAAAAGGGTAGCTAGTGTGAGTCGTGGATTGCTAAGTGTTGTGTGTGGTGTGCATCTATTGTGTGCGTATCTATTACTAGAGTGGTATGTGTTAGATAGATGTGTGGAAAAAGGGAAGTGAATATGGAATAGTTGCAAGATGTGATCAGCGACAAATTAATCAATTTGTTTTATGATTAATGTGTCAGGTGTGAAATCGTTGTGTTACAAATGTGAATAATGTGTACTTTTGGTGATTAGCAGAAGTAGAAATGTTGAGATATAGAGCTAAACCTGGTAGGTACCGTAATTAGATTGTGACATGTGCCATATGGGTACAGTAAAATAGTTTCTTGGCATAGTGAGGAATGAAGGTAGAAGTGACGATTGTTTGGAGATGAATGTACAGATATACACGTTGTTATGTGTTTATGTGATAGGAATCAGTTTTAACTGTGACGAGCCGGAATCCCGGAACTCCGAACGATATTATTTGATTTTGCAGGAACAGTGAAACGTTACGACTCCTTCTCTATTTCGAAAATTAAATCGGGTAGATGCGAGTACTCGACCGAGTAGACCAAACTCGGCCGAGTAACAAATTACATAACCAAGTACCCATTTTGTCAGAATAATAATCGATTCTGGTCTTTAGAACTCGACCGAGTAAGAAAGGTACTCGACCGAGTAGTGCTCACTCGGCCGAGTATCCTAAATACTCGACCGAGTAGTAAACACTCGGCCGAGTACTCCCAACACTCGGCCGAGTGTTGCTGTAGCAGACCGTCTGCGGGTTATACAAAAACCCTAATTTCGTGTCTTTCTTTCTTATTTCCGCCTCCCATCTTCACCTTTCCTTCTCTCTAAAACTCCATACTCATCCTTTCTCAAGCTCTTGGGTGAAATCTTGGTGTCACACTTGTTCTTAATTGCCCTAGACCAGTTTAAGGTAAGATTTAAACTCAAATTCCTTTATTGTTTTCAAAGACATTGTGTATTAGCATGTCATACTTCGATTCCTGTTAAAAACAATTGAAATTCAGTCTTAAACTTGTTAATTTTCGAATTTGACCCCATATAGAATTTGTGTATATTTGGTTGATTAATTTAGTGAGGTAAAGTTCAATTTCTGAAATTTTAGGGTTAGCAAAAACGAAATTCTTCTTGTTGTGGATGAGTATTTTCTGATTTGAAGCGGTTTGAAAACTTGGGAATTTTGTGAATGGTAATCAGTTGGTGATTTTCTGATAGTTGTTTTAAAAATATTGTCCTTAAATCGGTACACAAGTGAAACAGTCCGTCTTTTGCGCTAAGAGTTTCCAATGTCGATCCTTTGTTAAAGATAATTTTCTTGCAGTATGGTGAAAACTAGAGGTTTACCCAACAAGAGACCCCGCGCGAATGTCCAACTCGAGGTTGGGCAAGGTAGCAGTGGACCAGTTGTACCGCCGGTGGAGGCACATCCATCGGTAATTTTTGCTAACTTTGATCATCGTAAGGCTTTTGTGGCTCTTATGCGCCGTCCTTTTCGCCCCACCCGATGTGTCAACCCTAGTATCCTTGAGACTTTGGGAATTAAGGAGGACATAGTTCACATTTTCAAGATTTTGGGCATGGAGGGGTTGTATCACTTGAGAAAGAAATCATACCCCCACTTGACCTTAGAATTTTTGAGCTCTTTTGTTTATGATAGGAAGGGCAAGACCGTCTCTTTTCGTCTCATGAACGAGGATCATGAGCTTACCCTTGATGAGTTGGCTGACCATTTGGGTTTAGAGGCAAAGGATGATGACTACCTTAGTGACGTGGCCAAGAACAGTGGCGCACCTCAGTACCTTCCGTATTTGACTGGCAGACCTGCCCCTACCGTCAGTGCCATGTTGATTAATGATATCCAGCACATTTCTCTTCGTATGTTTCTAAGGATGTTGACCTGTTTACTTTACTCGAGAGAGGACGTGAGTAAACTCAACTCTCACGAGGTCATGCTTCTTGTGTCCTACCTTAACCTCCACCGTCGGAAACCGTTTTACTACAGTGCTCCTGGAATAGTGTGCTCTAATCTAGAGCGCATGGCTCAGTCTGAGACCCGATTTATTGCTTGCGGGGCCATAGTGACCCGCCTAGCTCAGCGACTGACCGACTTTGAGGCCCCACCTCCTGAGGGGAACGAGTATGTTGAGGTTGTACCCACCATGGACGCCCAGTACTGGCGTCAGAACCGATGGTTGAGGAAGATGGATGATGGGTCATATGCTTGGAGAGTGAGGGGAACTATGTGGATGGTGCTTCCGGACCCAGCTCGTCTCCCTGTTGTTGATCATTTGGCCGAGTGGGAGCCTTGTGGCATTCCTAGACCTGAGCCCCAGTCTTATCTGATCGACCCTCGGATCCTCCTGGACTTACCTGAGCCCGTCACTGTACACGAGGGACAGCAGCAGGCACCTCCCCTACCTAGAGAGCGTCGTGGAGTTAGGCAGCCTAGGGTAGACCCGGTTGTGTCTGAGCCCTCTTACTCTGCCCCCGACTCCTACCCTTACCATCCCTACCAGTTCTCGCCGTACCCTACGGTGCATGACCCTAGGATGCAGCCTCATGAACTGGCTGAGCGGATCTCTTCTACTTTGGTGCTCCGCAACCTTCACGAGATGACCCTTAGTCAGGGCATCGGGACTGATTTGGCACAGCCTGTATGGTGGAGAGGACCGGGAGTGGATACGGGAGTGTTTCACAGTTATGGGGTGGACCCGAGTTTCTGGAGACCTCCAGAGGAGACCGAGTTTGGCTACCTCGCGGGACCGTGGGGAGCCAACTCCGGCATCGGGGGAGGGGACTACTCGGCGGCGGTTTTCCAGTGCGGGGAGTTCAGGTGCAGGTACTTCTGGCGCTGGTGGTGGTGATGACATGGAGGAGGGTCCTCATTGCTGATCTTGGATGTTGTTTAGTTGATTCCTTAGATGTTAGACTTATTTAGTGGTGATGGACTTGTTTGTTGTGTCGGATTTATTGCCTCTTCTTTAGACGTTGCTTTCAGTATTTGGTGTTTTCCGTTAGATGATTGTACTAGGCCATAAGGCCGTTACTTGGTGAACGTATGGAGACGCGTTTCATGTCACTCCAGGTAGGAATTATTCATGTGTTAAACCCCTGTGAAGTAATGTTGCAGATTTGTTGCAGGTTGTAGTGATAGCCAAGTGATATCGACAAAACACTCCCTGTCGGCATCACTCGACCGAGTATAGATTACTACTCGACCGAGTAGAGCTCACTCGGCCGAGTGTTCCTATACTCGACCGAGTAGACCGTACTCGACCGAGTAGTCTTTCATACTCGGCCGATTGTTGTGATTTCAGAGGGATATTGGGAAATTTGTTATGAGACTTTCATAATTTGTTATGAGATTTGTTAAGAAATTTGTTATGAAATTTTAAGGGGGGAAATACCTTAGACATTTAATTATAGGAAGGGAATACTTTACTCATATCACATGCTCATGGTAAGAAGTGTTATACGTATGTATATGTTTGGATACGATGATAATTGTTTCAATGAGGTTATGTGTAGAACCTATCCTTTTCCAATTATTCTATATGTATACGGTTTTTATACGTCACCAGAGTGTAATGTCGTAAAACAAGTTTAGCTACATGAGTTTATAAGTAATGTCACCGTTATGTGGTACGTTTTAGCGTTGGGTTTGGGAAAGTGATTACTGGTGAACTTCGGGGACGAAGTTCCTTTAAGAGGGGAAGAGTAATGTCGCGGAATTAAGTATTTAATTATGTAAAAAAAAAAAAAAAAAAAAATGTGTGTTTAGTTATACCTATGCTTTTGATATGTGTTTAGTTATACCGATATGTGTTTAGTTATACCTATAATTTTGGAATTTCATGTATGTAGTTAACATTCGGAATTTATGTTCATATTCTTGAAGCGATAGCTATGTTGTATTCGGGTAATATAAAGGTTATACTATGATGTCGCAACTAAATTTGATGACAAGTATTGTATTTATGAAAAATGTATCTTCTTCATGGGTAATTATTTAATTTTATGGGACATTGGGAATCATATGTATGTTAGGTACGCTCACATTCGGGGATTACTGAATTGCAATTATGTTTTCTTTATGCTACATCTATATTGGATCCAAGTAATATGAAAATTTTAGGGCGCAAGGGTATCAAGTAATATAAAGAGTCAATTCAATTGATGATAATTGGTATTCGTGTTCGGAATGTGGTGATTGTGTACTTCTGTACTTTACGATGGTGTGTCACTTTGCAATTGTATAATTAATATAAACGTATGGAACGTAGTAGTACAAGGGTGTATGGTTTTCTTACTTTGGTAAAGCGTTTCAATTGCATACTTGTGTAAGTATAGAGTTGAATGCCGTTTTGAATAATCTCCGTATGTATATGCGTAAGTGAGGAGTAGCATTGTTTGGGAAGGTAGTGGTGGTAAGCGATTGTTGTTGAATAGGATGGCTTGTTGTTGAGTAAGATGACTGATGATAATTGACGGATTGTGTGAAGTTATATACCTTTGGGTAGGGGGTTAAGGCCATGGTACCTTTGTGTCGTACGGGCTGAACTTCGGGGACGAAGTTCTTTTAAGGGGGGAAGATTGTAATACTCGGGAATTGTAGGAACGCTGTTGACCGATCTTGTTGACCAAACAGACTTAGGGATGATTGGGGGAGGGATCAGACTGGTAATAGGGGGCGTATAAGTTAGTCACTCGACCTAGCGGAGGCCACTCGGCCGAGTATCACCAATACTCGACCGAGTGGAGTCTACTCGGCCGAGTATTCCTATACTCGACCGAGTATGGCTGCTGTCGACGCGTTATTATTAAACGCGTGTTCGCGAGATTCATTTCTATTTTTCTCATTTCCTCGACAGTTTCTCTTTCTCTAACCCTAGACCATCTCCCTCCTCTATCACTCCATAGTTTCATACCCTAAAGAAGTTAGCCTAAACCCCTACCATGGGAATGTCGGGATTCGCGGAGCAAGGATGACGTGGGTGGTGGTTGTTTATGTCGTCGCCGATGTGCAAGGTTAGGTAAGTTGCTGCCTTGTGTCCTTTTGATTGATTCTTTGAGTATAGTCGTGTAATAGGACATGGTTATTATTGTTAGGGTGCTTATTGGAGTCGTACGCGGCTGTAGTTGGAACTCTTTCATGCTGTGCGATGAGGTAGGGTCTCCCTACTCAGTCTACTGTTAATTGAATTGAATTTATGATTGTATTATGATTCATGGCTATCCGCTGATCATCGGAGTATAGTGGTTGTGGTAATGATGACGTTGTCATGTGACAGCTGCGATGTTGTGATTGATTGTGGTGGAGTCACTTGCGGGAGTGGCTCCACACCCTAGTTCGCCCTCCGTGGAACCCGCCACGGGAGGGGATGTGCACATTAAGGGACAGGGACTGTTAGTCGCTCGTTGAGGAGCTGGACTAGGTGGGGATGGGTTGCGGCCACCCACTGGCGGCGAGGATTACCTGTTGCGATGGGTAATCTGGCAGGGCTACACACTTCGTGTGTAGTCAGTGTTGGTCCGAGGTGATGAGTGCGGGATAGTGATGATCAGCTATTTGCTTTATTGTTTTTGTTTTATGTTTGGTTAGTCAGTACTGACCCCGTGTTGTTTTGTGGTATCTGCGGTGATCCATTCGGGGATGGTGAGCAGTTGGTTTAGCAGGTATTGTTGATTACTGCTGCTGGGATTGGAGGGATCGAGTCATCACGCTACAGGTCTAGAGTTGTAGAATCACAAGCGTTGTAATTGAGCTTTATTTTGGAGACTAGTATACCATGATATTGTAATAGATATTCCAATGATATAATAGTGTTCTTGTATTGTCTAATTTGATCTACCTCCTCGGGAAACCGAGATGGTGACACCGTCATATACTGGAATGGTCCTTGGTAAGGCGTTCTGGTGTACGGGGGTGTTACAGGTTTGCTGCTGAATCTGCTCCCGCACCAAGCCCTACAACAATCGATGAATTCCAAAAATGTGCAACTAGTTTAGGGACTTGTGGAGATGCCATATCTAAATATATATTTGCTAACGGAAAAAATGTTTCAAAAGAATGTTGTAGCGCTTTGTTAAACGTCGGAGAGGATTGTCATGATCTTCTAATGTAGTGACGATAGTATACTTGCATCTTGAAGAAAGAAACACGAGCAGCTTGGGGTAAAAATGATGAAGTGTGGAAACTTTGCAAGACATTTGGACATGTTAGTTATTAGGATATTTTTTTCCTCTTCTAAATTGTAGTTCAAAACACATATTGAATAATACGTACGTTATCTAACACATTTGCATAATTGAAATTGTGTGGTTAGTGAAATTATATCTCTTATTACTAAATTTCATATATTTCACATAACAATTGTAGGTTATACCCCTAATCATAATGAAGACTTATATTTTATTTACGTTTTCTAGCATTCGCATTAGTCTTATTTCTTAATATCCGATTTTGAAAGTTTTAGCTTCCACTATCTATTAAATTAGTTTTCATACATATATAATCTAGTTTTATTTCTATTTAATTTTGTATAAAATTTAAACTCCATTTGATCTATGTTTTTCTAACCAAGAATTTAATTTGTCAAATATTTAATCATTAATGTTACTCACTGAAATATTAAGAATATTACTAAATCACAAGATAACCGCTAACATCACATAACAAATGTCTGCGCAAATATAAAAATAATGAAGTGAAATTATTTAATGTTGAAAATAAATTTTAAAAAATATTAATTGAAATTGTAAATTAAAATAAATATATATCTAGATGGGGAATTCATCAACATTTTAACTTTGTTGTTTTATATCGGCAGAAGTTTAAAAAAAAAGGCGGATTGCTTTTACATCTAATATTTATATATACGACATAAAGATTTAATGTTATTAGTTGATATCCACGTTTTTTGATCACATGCGAACTCTTGAGTTTTGTACAAATATAACTTTTCATTTATAATCATTTTCAGAACTAGGTAATATTTCAGACAAACGAATTGTTAAATATCAATATCATTTAGGCAATGAGACGATTTGAAACATTTAAACTAAACAAAATATTAATTTTAAACAACTATTTTCGGATCAGAGACTATAAATCTCGATTGGATATGAAAAGGTCAATAGACTCAAAACAATTAAGATTTTAATTTTAATGTAATGTTTGGATTTATAATTATCTAAAACTTGGTGGTATAATGTGTAATTTGAACAAATAGGAACAAATAATTTATGTCGAAATAAACATATTCCAACATTGGTTAATAGGTGTTTCCTTTCCAAAGCTAAGGGGGAAACTCTTGCGCATTTATTCTTGAAATGTTCATTTTCTAATGCCATATGCTTGAACCTGTTAGGCTCGATGGGAATCCGATGTCAAGTTCAAAGTACACGAAAGAATTTCATAGGATAAGTAGGAGGAGGCACAGGAAACATTGGAGAGCAAAATGGTATAGATGTTGTCTTACTACTGCCATATATTAAACCTTTTTCCATATGAGGAAAGGACAACTGACCAATATGTAAATTCATCAAAAGCTATGTGACTTTTAGTTGACTAGGCAAAATCAACCCGACCTAATTGACTAGACCCAAAAGGGTTGACCGAGACACAAAATTGACTCACACTATAGCACCGTAATGTGATCTTAAACCCGAACGTACCCGACCCGACCTAATCATGACTCGAGCTTTGTGAACACGTAACTAACTCAATACGAAATGACCTGATCCGAAACTACCCAATCCTAAAATAACCCGACAAAACATAACTCTAGTTGACCTAAAAAGGCTTGAAATGACTAATTTGTAATCACACTTAATATTATTTATGTTAAAATAAAAAATCAATAGGTAATAATCCAAAGTGTAATTTCTTATCTCATATCCATTAACCCAAAATAACCCGAACCGTTTGATCCGGAAATGACGCAACCAACATACTCGAAGACGACTTGAAAATCGTAAAAAAACCGACTCGAACCGAACAAACCAAATAATGTGACAAACTCAACCTAGCCTAACCCGATCCGACCTGATTGGCCCGTTTGATGTGTAGTCGTGTAGGTTATTAAACTACTTCATACTTATGTTATGAACTATAAGGAGTTAAAAGATCTTAATAAGTCGGATAATTTGTCTTTATTTATTCTTTATAATGATCATAGATTGAGTTAATATTTAACAATCGAGTTTAATAAGATAACTAGTTTATTACACTAAATATTACTCCTAAAGTAACCACACAAAATTATAACGATAATATCATTAAAAAAACATTTGATAAGTTAAGAAAGCAACTCGTAGTTATTAACAATGCACATTAATTAATTTTAAATAAATATTAGCAACAACGTCTGTTTTATTATATGCGAGAATAAAACGTTAATCGTGAAACTTCATATATAAATTAGAACGATGAATGCTTTTGTTTTCCAACAACTAGCCCTATACTACTTTTGTATTTCTATTTTAAGGGCGCTATACAATATTAGCACTAAAAATACAAATAATTAAATTAACTTTTCATCATGGAGTCAAAACCAATCACTATGGCTCTACTCCTAATTCCATTTTTTATAATGGTAGAATACGGGTTTGCTGCTGAATCTGCTCCCGCACCAAGCCCTACAACAATCGATGAATTCCAAAAATGTGCAACTAGTTTAGGGACTTGTGGAGATGCCATATCTAAATATATATTTGCTAACGGAAAAAATGTTTCAAAAGAATGTTGTAGCGCTTTGTTAAACGTCGGAGAGGATTGTCATGATCTTCTAACGTATGACGATAGTATACTTGCATCTTCAGAAGAAAGAAACACGAGCAGCTTGGGGTAAAAATGATGAAGTGTGGAAACTTTGCAAGACATTTGGACATGTTAGTTATTAGGATATTTTTTTCCTCTTCTAAATTGTAGTTCAAAACACATATTGAATAATAAGTACGTTATCTAACATATTTGCATAATTGAAATTGTGTGGTTAGTGAAATTATATCTCTTATTACTAAATTTCATATATTTCACATAACAATTGTAGGTTATAACCCTAATCATAATGAAGACTTATATTTTATTTACGTTTTCTAGCATTCGCATTAGTCTTATTTCTTAACATCCGATTTTGAAAGTTTTAGCTTCCACTATCTATTAAATTAGTTTTCATACATATATAATCTAGTTTTATTTCTATTTAATTTTGTATAAAATTTAAACTCCATTTGATCTATGTTTTTCTAACCAAGTATTTAATTTGTCAAATATTTAATCATTAATGTTACTCACTGAAATATTACGAATATTACTAAATCACAAGATAACCGCTAACATCACATAACAAATGTCTGCGCAAATATAAAAATAATGAAGTGAAATTATTTAATGTTGAAAACAAATTTTAAAATATATTAATTGAAATTGTAAATTAAAATAAATATATATCTAGATGGGGAATTCATTAACATTTTAACTTTGTTGTTTTATATCGGCAGAAGTTTAAAAAAAAAGGCAGATTGCTTTTACATCTAATATTTATATATACGACATAAAGATTTAATGTTATTAGTTGATATCCACGCTTTTTGATCACATGCAAACTCTTGAGTTTTGTACAAATATAACTTTTCATTTATAATCATTTTCAGAACTAGGTAATATTTCAGACAAACGAATTGTTAAATATCAATATCATTTAGGCAATGAGACGATTTGAAACATTTAAACTAAACAAAATATTAATTTTAAACAACTATTTTCGGATCAGAGACTATAAATCTCGATTGGATATGAAAAGGTCAATAGACTCAAAACAATTAAGATTTTAATTTTAATGTAATGTTTGGATTTATAATTATCTAAAACTTGGTGGTATAATGTGTAATTTGAACAAATAGGAATAAATAATTTATGTCGAAATAAACATATTCCAACATTGGATAATAGGTGTTTCCTTTCCAAAGCTAAGGGGGAAACTCTTGCGCATTTATTCTTGAAATGTTCATTTTCTAATGCCATATGGCTGAACCTGTTAGGCTCGATGGGAATCAGACGACAAGTTCAAAGTACACGAAAGAATTTCATAGGATAAGTAGGAGGAGGCACAGGAAATATTGGAGAGCAAAATGGTATGGATGTTGTCTTACTACTGCCATATATTATACCTGTTTCCATATGAGGAAAGCACAACTGACCAATATGTAAATTCATCAAAAACAATGTGACTTTTAGTTGACTAGGCAAAATCAACCCGACCTAATTGACTAGACCCAAAAGGGTTGACCCGAGACACAAAATTGACTCACACTATAGCACCGTAATGTGATCTTAAACCCGAACGTACCCGACCCGACCTAATCATGACTCGAGCTTTGTGAACACGTAACTAACTTAATACGAAATGACCTGATCCGAAACTACCCAATCCTAAAATAACCCGACAAAACATAACTCTAGTTGACCTAAAAAGGCTTGAAATGACTAATTTGTAATCACACTTAATATTATTTATGTTAAAATAAAAAATCAATAGGTAATAATCCAAAGTGTAATTTCTTATCTCATATCCATTAACCCAAAATAACCCGAACCGTTTGATCCGGAAATGACGCAACCAACATACTCGAAGACGACTTGAAAATCGTAAAAAAACCGACTCGAACCGAACAAACCAAATAATGTGACAAACTCAACCTAGCCTAACCCGATCCGACCTGATTGGCCCGTTTGACAGGTGTAGTCGTGTAGGTTATTAAACTACTTCATACTTATGTTATGAACTATAAGGAGTTAAAAGATCTTAATAAGTCGGATAATTTGTCTTTATTTATTCTTTATAATTATCATAGATTGAGTTAATATTTAACAATCGAGTTTAATAAGATAACTAGTTTATTACACTAAATATTACTCCTAAAGTAACCACACAAAATTATAACGATAATATCATTAAAAAAACATTTGATAAGTTAAGAAAGCAACTCGTAGTTATTAACAATGCACATTAATTAATTTTAAATAAATATTAGCAACAACGTCTTTTATTATATGCGAGAATAAAACGTTAAATGTGAAACTTCATATATAAATTAGAACGATGAATGCTTTTGTTTTCCAACAACTAGCCCTATACTACTTTTGTATTTCTATTTTAAGGGCGCTAAACAATATTAGCACTAAAAATACAAATAATTAAATTAACTTTTCATCATGGAGTCAAAACCAATCACTATGGCTCTACTCCTAATTCCATTTTTATAATGGTAGAATACGGGTTTGCTGCTGAATCTGCTCCCGCACCAAGCCCTACAACAATCGATGAATTCCAAAAATGTGCAACTAGTTTAGGGACTTGTGGAGATGCCATATCTAAATATATATTTGCTAACGGAAAAAATATTTCAAAAGAATGTTGTAGCGCTTTGTTAAACGTGGGAGAGGATTGTCATGATCTTCTAACGTATGACGATAGTATACTTGCATCTTCGAAGAAAGAAACACGAGCAGCTTGGGGTAAAAATGATGAAGTGTGGAAACTTTGCAAGACATTTGGACATGTTAGTTATTAGGATATTTTTTTCCTCTTCTAAATTATAGTTCAAAACACATATTGAATAATACGTACGTTATCTAACATATTTGCATCATTGAAATTGTGTGGTTAGTGAAATTATATCTCTTATTACTAAATTTCATATATTTCACATAACAATTGTAGGTTATACCCCTAATCATAATGAAGACTTATATTTTATTTACGTTTTCTAGCATTCGCATTAGTCTTATTTCTTAACATCCGATTTTGAAAGTTTTAGCTTCCACTATCTATTAAATTAGTTTTCATACATATATAATCTAGTTTTATTTCTATTTAATTTTGTATAAAATTTAAACTCCATTTGATCCATGTTTTTCTAACCAAGTATTTAATCTGTCAAATATTTAATCATTAATGTTACTCACAAAATATTACGAATATTACCAAATCACAAGATAACCGCTAACATCACATAACAAATGTCTGCGCAAATATAAAAATAATGAAGTGAAATTATTTAATGTTGAAAACAAATTTTAAAATATATTAATTGAAATTGTAAATTAAAATAAATATATATCTAGATGGGGAATTCATCAACATTTTATTTTTGTTGTTTTATATCGGTAGAAGTTAAAAAAAAAGGCGGATTGCTTTTACATCTAATATTTATATATACGACATAAAGATTTAATGTTATTAGTTGATAACCACGCTTTTTCATCACATGCGAACTCTTGTGTTTTGTACAAATATAACTTTTTATTTATAATCATTTTCAGAACTCGGTAATATTTCAAACAAACGAATTGTTAAATATCAATATCATTTAGGCAATGAGACGATTTGAAACATTTAAACTAAACAAAATATTAATTTTAAACAACTATTTTCGGATCAGACTATAAATCTCGATTGGATATGAAAAGGTCAATAGACTCAAAACAATTAAGATTTTAATTTTAATGTAATGTTTGGATTTATAATTATCTAAAACTTGGTGGTATAATGTGTAATTTGAACAAATAGGAACAAATAATTTATGTCGAAATAAACATATTCCAACATTGGTTAATAGGTGTTTCCTTTCCAAAGCTAAGGGGGAAACTCTTGCGTATTTATTCTTGAAATGTTCATTTTCTAATGCCATATGGTTGAACCTGTTAGGCTCGATGGGAATCAGACGTCAAGTTCAAAGTACACGAAAGAATTTCATAGGATAAGTAGGAGGAGGCACAGGAAATATTGGAGAGCAAAATGGTATAGATGTTGTCTTACTACTGCCATATATTATATCTGTTTCCATATGAGGAAAGGACAACTGACCAATATGTAAATTCATCAAAAGCAATGTGACTTTTAGTTGACTAGGCAAAATCAACCCGACCTAATTGACTAGACCCAAAAAGGTTGACCCGAGACACAAAATTGACTCGCACTATAGCACCGTAATGTGATCCTAAACCTGAACGTACCCTACCCGACCTAAACATGACACGAGCTTTGTGAACACGTAACTACCTCAATATGAAATGACCCGATCTGAAATCACCCAATCTTAAAATAACCCGACAAAACAAAACTCTAGTTGACCCAAAAAGACTTGAAATGACTAATTTGTAATCACACTTAATATTATTTATGTTAAAATAAAAAATCAATAGATAATAATCCAAAGTGTAATTTCTTATCTCATAATCATTAACCCAAAATAACCCGAACCATTTGATCCGGAAATGACGCAACCAACATACTCAAGATGACGTGAAAACCGTAAAAAACCGACTCGAACCGAACAAACCAAATAATGTGACAAACTCAACCTAGCCTAACCCGATCCGACCTGATTGGCCCGTTTGACAGGTGTACTCGTGTAGGTTATTAAACTACTTCATACTTATGTTATGAACTACAAGGAGTTAAAAGATCTTAATAAGTCGGATAATTTGTCTTTATTTATTCTTTATAATGATCATAGACTGAGTTAATATTGAAAAATCGAGTTTAATAAGATAACTTGTTTATTACACTAAATATTACTCCTAAAGTAACCACACAAAATTTTAAAGATAATATCATTAAAAAAACATTTGATAATTTAAGAAAGCAACTCGTAGTTATTAACAATGCACATTAATTAATTTTAAATAAATATTACCAACAACGTCTGTTTATTATATGCAGAATAAAACGTTAAATGTGAAACTTCATATATAAATTAGAACGATGAATGCTTTTGTTTTCCAACAACTAGCTGTATACTATTTTTGTATTTCTATTTTAAGGGCACTAAACAATATTAGCACTAAAAATACAAATAATTAAATTAACTTTTCATCATGGAGTCAAAACCAATCACTATGGCTCTACTCCTAATTCCATTTTTAATAATGGTAGAATACGGGTTTGCTGCTGAATCTGCTCCCGCACCAAGCCCTACAACAATCGATGAATTCCAAAAATGTGCAACTAGTTTAGGGACTTGTGGAGATGCCATATCTAAATATATATTTGCTAACGGAAAAAATGTTTCAAAAGAATGTTGTAGCGCTTTGTTAAACGTGGGAGAGGATTGTCATGATCTTCTAACAGAAGTGACGATAGTATACTTGCATCTTCAGAAGAAAGAAACACGAGCAGCTTGGGGTAAAAATGATGAAGTGTGGAAACTTTGCAAGACATTTGGACATGTTAGTTATTAGGATATTTTTTTCCTCTTCTAAATTGTAGTTCAAAACACATATTGAATAATACGTACGTTATCTAACATATTTGCATAATTGAAATTGTGTGGTTAGTGAAATTATATCTCTTATTACTAAATTTCATATATTTCACATAACAATTGTAGGTTATACCCCTAATCATAATGAAGACTTATATTTTATTTACGTTTTCTAGCATTCGCATTAGTCTTATTTCTTAACATCCGATTTTGAAAGTTTTAGCTTCCACTATCTATTAAATTAGTTTTCATACATATATAATCTAGTTTTATTTCTATTTAATTTTGTATAAAATTTAAACTCCATTTGATCCATGTTTTTCTAACCAAGTATTTAATCTGTCAAATATTTAATCATTAATGTTACTCACTGAAATATTACGAATATTACCAAATCACAAGATAACCGCTAACATCACATAACAAATGTCTGCGCAAATATAAAAATAATGAAGTGAAATTATTTAATGTTGAAAACAAATTTTAAAATATATTAATTGAAATTGTAAATTAAAATAAATATATTTCTAGATGGGGAATTCATCAACATTTTATTTTTGTTGTTTTATATCGGTAGAAGTTAAAAAAAAGGCGGATTGCTTTTACATCTAATATTTATATATACGACATAAAGATTTAATGTTATTAGTTGATAACCACGCTTTTTCATCACATGCGAACTCTTGTGTTTTGTACAAATATAACTTTTTATTTATAATCATTTTCAGAACTCGGTAATATTTCAAACAAACGAATTGTTAAATATCAATATCATTTAGGCAATGAGACGATTTGAAACATTTAAACTAAACAAAATATTAATTTTAAACAACTATTTTCTGGATCGGACTATAAATCTCGATTGGATATGAAAAGGTCAATAGACTCAAAACAATTAAGATTTTAATTTTAATGTAATGTTTGGATTTATAATTATCTAAAACTTGGTGGTATAATGTGTAATTTGAACAAATAGGAACAAATAATTTATGTCGAAATAAACATATTCCAACATTGGTTAATAGGTGTTTCCTTTCCAAAGCTAAGGGGGAAACTCTTGCGTATTTATTCTTGAAATGTTCATTTTCTAATGCCATATGGTTGAACCTGTTAGGCTCGATGGGAATCGGGCGTCAAGTTCAAAGTACACGAAAGAATTTCATAGGATAAGTAGGAGGAGGCACAGGAAATATTGGAGAGCAAAATGGTATAGATGTTGTCTTACTACTTACCATATATTATATCTGTTTCCATATGAGGAAAGGACAACTGACCAATATGTAAATTCATCAAAAGCAATGTGACTTTTAGTTGACTAGGCAAAATCAACCCGACCTAATTGACTAGACCCAAAAAGGTTGACCCGAGACACAAAATTGACTCGCACTATAGCACCGTAATGTGATCCTAAACCTGAACGTACCCTACCCGACCTAAACATGACACGAGCTTTGTGAACACGTAACTACCTCAATATGAAATGACCCGATCTGAAATCACCCAATCTTAAAATAACCCGACAAAACAAAACTCTAGTTGACCCAAAAAGACTTGAAATGACTAATTTGTAATCACACTTAATATTATTTATGTTAAAATAAAAAATCAATAGATAATAATCCAAAGTGTAATTTCTTATCTCATAATCATTAACCCAAAATAACCCGAACCATTTGATCCGGAAATGACGCAACCAACATACTCGAAGATGACGTGAAAACCGTAAAAAAACCGACTCGAACCGAACAAACCAAATAATGTGACAAACTCAACCTAGCCTAACCCGATCCGACCCGATTGGCCCGTTTGATGGTGTACTCGTGTAGGTTATTAAACTACTTCATACTTATGTTATGAACTACAAGGAGTTAAAAGATCTTAATAAGTCGGATAATTTGTCTTTATTTATTCTTTATAATGATCATAGACTGAGTTAATATTGAAAAATCGAGTTTAATAAGATAACTTGTTTATTACACTAAATATTACTCCTAAAGTAACCACACAAAATTTTAAAGATAATATCATTAAAAAAACATTTGATAATTTAAGAAAGCAACTCGTAGTTATTAACAATGCACATTAATTAATTTTAAATAAATATTACCAACAACGTCTTTATTATATGCGAAATAAAACGTTAAATGTGAAACTTCATATATAAATTAGAACGATGAATGCTTTTGTTTTCCAACAACTAGCTGTATACTATTTTTGTATTTCTATTTTAAGGGCACTAAACAATATTAGCACTAAAAATACAAATAATTAAATTAACTTTTCATCATGGAGTCAAAACCAATCACTATGGCTCTACTCCTAATTCCATTTTTAATAATGGTAGAATACGGGTTTGTTTCTTGAATCTGCTCCCGCACCAAGCCCTACAACAATCGATGAATTCCAAAAATGTGCAACTAGTTTAGGGACTTGTGGAGATGCCATATCTAAATATATATTTGCTAACGGAAAAAATGTTTCAAAAGAATGTTGTAGCGCTTTGTTAAACGTGGGAGAGGATTGTCATGATCTTCTAATGTAGTGACGATAGTATACTTGCATCTTCGAAGAAAGAAACACGAGCGAATTGGGGTAAAAATGATGAAGTGTGGAAACTTTGCAAGACATTTGGACATGTTAGTTATTAGGATATTTTTTTCCTCTTCTAAATTGTAGTTCAAAACACATATTGAATAATACGTACGTTATCTAACATATTTGCATAATTGAAATTGTGTGGTTAGTGAAATTATATCTCTTATTACTAAATTTCATATATTTCACATAACAATTGTAGGTTATACCCCTAATCATAATGAAGACTTATATTTTATTTACGTTTTCTAGCATTCGCATTAGTCTTATTTCTTAACATCCGATTTTGAAAGTTTTAGCTTCCACTATCTATTAAATTAGTTTTCATACATATATAATCTAGTTTTATTTCTATTTAATTTTGTATAAAATTTAAACTCCATTTGATCCATGTTTTTCTAACCAAGTATTTAATCTGTCAAATATTTAATCATTAATGTTACTCACTGAAATATTACGAATATTACCAAATCACAAGATAACCGCTAACATCACATAACAAATGTCTGCGCAAATATAAAAATAATGAAGTGAAATTATTTAATGTTGAAAACAAATTTTAAAATATATTAATTGAAATTGTAAATTAAAATAAATATATTTCTAGATGGGGAATTCATCAACATTTTATTTTTGTTGTTTTATATCGGTAGAAGTTAAAAAAAAGGCGGATTGCTTTTACATCTAATATTTATATATACGACATAAAGATTTAATGTTATTAGTTGATAACCACGCTTTTTCATCACATGCGAACTCTTGTGTTTTGTACAAATATAACTTTTTATTTATAATCATTTTCAGAACTCGGTAATATTTCAAACAAACGAATTGTTAAATATCAATATCATTTAGGCAATGAGACGATTTGAAACATTTAAACTAAACAAAATATTAATTTTAAACAACTATTTTCGGATCAGACTATAAATCTCGATTGGATATGAAAAGGTCAATAGACTCAAAACAATTAAGATTTTAATTTTAATGTAATGTTTGGATTTATAATTATCTAAAACTTGGTGGTATAATGTGTAATTTGAACAAATAGGAACAAATAATTTATGTCGAAATAAACATATTCCAACATTGGTTAATAGGTGTTTCCTTTCCAAAGCTAAGGGGGAAACTCTTGCGTATTTATTCTTGAAATGTTCATTTTCTAATGCCATATGGTTGAACCTGTTAGGCTCGATGGGAATCAGACGTCAAGTTCAAAGTACACGAAAGAATTTCATAGGATAAGTAGGAGGAGGCACAGGAAATATTGGAGAGCAAAATGGTATAGATGTTGTCTTACTACTGCCATATATTATATCTGTTTCCATATGAGGAAAGGACAACTGACCAATATGTAAATTCATCAAAAGCAATGTGACTTTTAGTTGACTAGGCAAAATCAACCCGACCTAATTGACTAGACCCAAAAAGGTTGACCCGAGACACAAAATTGACTCGCACTATAGCACCGTAATGTGATCCTAAACCTGAACGTACCCTACCCGACCTAAACATGACACGAGCTTTGTGAACACGTAACTACCTCAATATGAAATGACCCGATCTGAAATCACCCAATCTTAAAATAACCCGACAAAACAAAACTCTAGTTGACCCAAAAAGACTTGAAATGACTAATTTGTAATCACACTTAATATTATTTATGTTAAAATAAAAAATCAATAGATAATAATCCAAAGTGTAATTTCTTATCTCATAATCATTAACCCAAAATAACCCGAACCATTTGATCCGGAAATGACGCAACCAACATACTCGAAGATGACGTGAAAACCGTAAAAAAACCGACTCGAACCGAACAAACCAAATAATGTGACAAACTCAACCTAGCCTAACCCGATCCGACCTGATTGGCCCGTTTGACAGGTGTACTCGTGTAGGTTATTAAACTACTTCATACTTATGTTATGAACTACAAGGAGTTAAAAGATCTTAATAAGTCGGATAATTTGTCTTTATTTATTCTTTATAATGATCATAGACTGAGTTAATATTGAAAAATCGAGTTTAATAAGATAACTTGTTTATTACACTAAATATTACTCCTAAAGTAACCACACAAAATTTTAAAGATAATATCATTAAAAAAACATTTGATAATTTAAGAAAGCAACTCGTAGTTATTAACAATGCACATTAATTAATTTTAAATAAATATTACCAACAACGTCTGTTTATTATATGCAGAATAAAACGTTAAATGTGAAACTTCATATATAAATTAGAACGATGAATGCTTTTGTTTTCCAACAACTAGCCCTATACTACTTTTGTATTTCTATTTTAAGGGCGCTAAACAATATTAGCACTAAAAATACAAATAATTAAATTAACTTTTCATCATGGAGTCAAAACCAATCACTATGGCTCTACTCCTAATTCCATTTTTAATAATGGTAGAATACGGGTTTGCTGCTGAATCTGCTCCCGCACCAAGCCCTACAACAATCGATGAATTCCAAAAATGTGCAACTAGTTTAGGGACTTGTGGAGATGCCATATCTAAATATATATTTGCTAACGGAAAAAATGTTTCAAAAGAATGTTGTAGCGCTTTGTTAAACGTGGGAGAGGATTGTCATGATCTTCTAACAGAAGTGACGATAGTATACTTGCATCTTCAGAAGAAAGAAACACGAGCAGCTTGGGGTAAAAATGATGAAGTGTGGAAACTTTGCAAGACATTTGGACATGTTAGTTATTAGGATATTTTTTTCCTCTTCTAAATTGTAGTTCAAAACACATATTGAATAATACGTACGTTATCTAACATATTTGCATAATTGAAATTGTGTGGTTAGTGAAATTATATCTCTTATTACTAAATTTCATATATTTCACATAACAATTGTAGGTTATAACCCTAATCATAATGAAGACTTATATTTTATTTACGTTTTCTAGCATTCGCATTAGTCTTATTTCTTAACATCCGATTTTGAAAGTTTTAGCTTCCACTATCTATTAAATTAGTTTTCATACATATATAATCTAGTTTTATTTCTATTTAATTTTGTATAAAATTTAAACTCCATTTGATCCATGTTTTTCTAACCAAGTATTTAATCTGTCAAATATTTAATCATTAATGTTACTCACTGAAATATTACGAATATTACCAAATCACAAGATAACCGCTAACATCACATAACAAATGTCTGCGCAAATATAAAAATAATGAAGTGAAATTATTTAATGTTGAAAACAAATTTTAAAACATATTAATTGAAATTGTAAATTAAAATAAATATATATCTAGATGGGGAATTCATCAACATTTTATTTTTGTTGTTTTATATCGGTAGAAGTTAAAAAAAAAGGCGGATTGCTTTTACATCTAATATTTATATATACGACATAAAGATTTAATGTTATTAGTTGATATCCACGCTTTTTCATCACATGCGAACTCTTGTGTTTTGTACAAATATAACTTTTCATTTATAATCATTTTCAGAACTCGGTAATATTTCAAACAAACGAATTGTTAAATATCAATATCATTTAGGCAATGAGACGATTTGAATCATTTAAACTAAACAAAATATTAATTTTAAACAACTATTTTCGGATCAGAGACTATAAATCTCGATTGGATATGAAAAGGTCAATAGACTCAAAACAATTAAGATTTTAATTTTAATGTAATGTTTGGATTTATAATTATCTAAAACTTGGTGGTATAATGTGTAATTTGAACAAATAGGAACAAATAATTTATGTCGAAATAAACATATTCCAACATTGGTTAATAGGTGTTTCCTTTCCAAAGCTAAGAGGGAAACTCTTGCGTATTTATTCTTGAAATGTTCATTTTCTAATGCCATATGGTTGAACCTGTTAGGCTCGATGGGAATCAGACGTCAAGTTCAAAGTACACGAAAGAATTTCATAGGATAAGTAGGAGGAGGCACAGGAAATATTGGAGAGCAAAATGGTATAGATGTTGTCTTACTACTGCCATATATTATATCTGTTTCCATATGAGGAAAGGACAACTGACCAATATGTAAATTCATCAAAAGCAATGTGACTTTTAGTTGACTAGGCAAAATCAACCCGACCTAATTGACTAGACCCAAAAGGGTTGACCCGAGACACAAAATTGACTCGCACTATAGCACCGTAATGTGATCCTAAACCTGAACGTACCCTACCCGACCTAAACATGACACGAGCTTTGTGAACACGTAACTACCTCAATATGAAATGACCCGATCTGAAATCACCCAATCCTAAAATAACCCGACAAAACAAAACTCTAGTTGACCCAAAAAGACTTGAAATGACTAATTTGTAATCACACTTAATATTATTTATGTTAAAATAAAAAATCAATAGGTAATAATCCAAAGTGTAATTTCTTATCTCATAATCATTAACCCAAAATAACCCGAACCATTTGATCCGGAAATGACGCAACCAACATACTCGAAGATGACGTGAAAACCGTAAAAAAACCGACTCTAACCGAACAAACCAAATAATGTGACAAACTCAACCTAGCCTAACCCGATCCGACCTGATTGGCCCGTTTGACAGGTGTACTCGTGTAGGTTATTAAACTACTTCATACTTATGTTATGAACTACAAGGAGTTAAAAGATCTTAATAAGTCGGATAATTTGTCTTTATTTATTCTTTATAATGATCATAGACTGAGTTAATATTGAAAAATCGAGTTTAATAAGATAACTTGTTTATTACACTAAATATTACTCCTAAAGTAACCACACAAAATTATAAAGATAATATCATTAAAAAAACATTTGATAAGTTAAGAAAGCAACTCGTAGTTATTAACAATGCACATTAATTAATTTTAAATAAATATTAGTAACAACGTATGTTTATTATATGCAGAATAAAACGTTAAATGTGAAACTTCATATATAAATTAGAACGATGAATGCTTTTGTTTTCCAACAACTAGCCCTATACTACTTTTGTATTTCTATTTTAAGGGCGCTAAACAATATTAGCACTAAAAATACAAATAATTAAATTAACTTTTCATCATGGAGTCAAAACCAATCACTATGGCTCTACTCCTAATTCCATTTTTTATAATGTTAGAATACGGGTTTGCTGCTGAATCTGCTCCCGCACCAAGCCCTACAACAATCGATGAATTCCAAAAATGTGCAACTAGTTTAGGGACTTGTGGAGATGCCATATCTAAATATATATTTGCTAACGGAAAAAATGTTTCAAAAGAATAATGTAGCGCTTTGTTAAACGTCGGAGAGGATTGTCATGATCTTCTTACAGAAGTGACGATAGAAGTGACGATAGTATACTTGCATCTTCAGAAGAAAGAAACACGAGCAACTTGGGGTAAAAATGATGAAGTGTGGCAACTTTGCAAGACATTTGGACATGTTAGTTATTAGGATATTTTTTTCCTCTTCTAAATTGTAGTTCAAAACACATATTGAATAATACGTACGTTATCTAACATATTTGCATAATTGAAATTGTGTGGTTAGTGAAATTATATCTCTTATTACTAAATTTCATATATTTCACATAACAATTGTAGGTTATACCCCTAATCATAATGAAGACATATATTTTATTTACGTTTTCTAGCATTCGCATTAGTCTTATTTCTTAACATCCGATTTTGAAAGTTTTAGCTTCCACTATCTATTAAATTAGTTTTCATACATATATAATCTAGTTTTATATCTATTTAATTTTGTATAAAATTTAAACTCCAGTTGATCCATGTTTTTCTAACCAAGTATTTAATCTGTCAAATATTTAATCATTAATGTTACTCACTGAAATATTACGAATATTACTAAATCACAAGATAACCGCTAACATCACATAACAAATGTCTCAAATATAAAAATAATGAAGTGAAATTATTTAATGTTGAAAACAAATTTTAAAATATATTAATTGAAATTGTAAATTAAAATAAATATATATCTAGATGGGGAATTCATCAACATTTTATTTTTTTTGTTCTATATCGGCAGAAGTTTAAAAAAAAGGCGGATTGCTTTTACATCTAATATTTATATATACGACATAAAGATTTAATGTTATTAGTTGATATCCACGCTTTTTCATCACATGCGAACTCTTGTGTTTTGTACAAATATAACTTTTCATTTTTAATCATTTTCAGAACTCGGTAATATTTCAAACAAACGAATTGTTAAATATCAATATCATTTAGGCAATGAGACAATTTGAAACATTTAAACTAAACAAAATATTAATTTTAAACAACTATTTTCGGATCAGAGACTATAAATCTCGATTGGATATGAAAAGGTCAATAGACTCAAAACAATTAAGATTTTAATTTTAATGTAATGTTTGGATTTATAATTATCTAAAACTTGGTGGTATAATGTGTAATTTGAACAAATAGGAACAAATAAGTTATGTCGAAATAAACATATTCCAACATTGGTTAATAGGTGTTTCCTTTCCAAAGCTAAGGGGGAAACTCTTGCGCATTTATTCTTGAAATATTCATTTTCTAATGCCATATGGTTGAACCTGTTAGGCTCGATGGGAATCAGACGTCAAGTTCAAAGTACACGAAAGAATTTCATAGGATAAGTAGGAGGAGGCACAGGAAACATTGGAGAGCAAAATGGTATAGATGTTGTCTTACAACTGCCATATATTATATCTGTTTCCATATGAGGAAAGGACAACTGACCAATATGTAAATTCATCAAAAGCAATGTGACTTTTAGTTGACTAGGCAAAATCAACCCGACCTAATTGACTAGACCCAAAAGGGTTGACCCGAGACACAAAATTGACTCGCACTATAGCACCGTAATGTGATCCTAAACCTGAACGTACCCGACCCGACCTAAACATGATACGATCTTTGTGAACACGTAACTACCTCAATACGAAATGACCCGATCTGAAACCACCCAATCCTAAAATAACCCGACAAAACAAAACTCTAGTTGACCCAAAAAGACTTGAAATGACTAATTTGTAATCACACTTAATATTATTTATGTTAAAATAAAAAATCAATAGGTAATAATCCAAAGTGTAATTTCTTATCTCATAATCATTAACCCAAAATAACCCGAACCGTTTGATCCGGAAATGACGCAACCAACATACTCGAAGATGACGTGAAAACCGTAAAATAACCGACTCGAACCGAACAAACCAAATAATGTGACAAACTCAACCTAGCCTAACCCGATCCGACCTGATTGGCCCGTTTGACAGGTGTACTCGTGTAGGTTATTAAACTACTTCATACTTATGTTATGAACTATATGGAGTTAAAAGATCTTAATAAGTCGGATAATTTGTCTTTATTTATTCTTTATAATGATCATAGATTGAGTTAATATTGAACAATCGAGTTTAATAAGATAACTTGTTTATTACATTAAATATTACTCCTAAAGTAACCACACAAAATTATAAAGATAATATCATTAAATAAACATTTGATAAGTTAAGAAACAAACTCGTACTTATTAACAATGCACATTAATTAATTTTAAATAAATATTAGCAACAACGTATGTTTATTATATGCAGAATAAAACGTTAAATGTGAAACTTCATATATAAATTTGAACGATGAATGCTTTTGTTTTCCAACAACTAGCCCTATACTACTTTTGTATTTCTATTTTAAGGGCGCTAAACAATATTAGCACTAAAAATACAAATAATTAAATTAACTTTTCATCATGGAGTCAAAACCAATCACTATGGCTCTACTCTTAATTCCATTATTTATAATGGTAGAATACGGGTTTGCTGCTGAACCTGCTCCCGCACCAAGCCCTACAACAATCGATGAATTCCAAAATTGTGCAACTAGTTTAGGGACTTGTGGAGATGCCATATCTAAATATATATTTGCTAACGGAAAAAATGTTTCAAAAGAATGTTGTAGCGCTTTGTTAAACGTCGGAGAGGATTGTCATGATCTTCTAACAGAAGTGACGACGATGTGTACTTGCATCTTCGTAAGAAAGAAACACGAGCGAAATTGGGGTAAAAATGATGAAGTGTGGCAACTTTGCAAGACATTTGGACATGTTAGTTATTAGGATATTTTTTTCCTCTTCTAAATTGTACTTCAAAACACATATTGAATAATACGTACGTTATCTAACATATTTGCATAATTGAAATTGTGTGGTTAGTGAAATTATATCTCTTATTACTAAATTTCATATATTTCACATAACAATTGTAAGTTATACCCCCTAATCATAATGAAAACTTATATTTTATTTACGTTTTCTAGCATTCGCATTAGTCTTATTTCTTAACATCCGATTTTGAAAGTTTTAGCTTCCACTATCTATTAAATTAGTTTTCATACATATATAATCAAGTTTTATTTCTATTTAATTTCGTATAAAATGTAAACTCCATTTGATCTATGTTTTTCTAACCAAGTATTTAATCTGTCAAATATTTAATCATTAATGTTACTCACTGAAATATTACTAAATCACAAGATAACCGCTAACATCACATAACAAATGTCTGCGCAAATATAAAAATAATGAAGTGAAATTATTTAATGTTGAAAACAAATTTTAAAATATATTAATTGAAATTTTAAAGTAAAATAAATATATATCTAGATGGGGAATTCATCAACATTTTAAATTTGTTGTTTTATATCGGCAGAAGTTTAAAAAAAAAGGCGAATTGCTTTTACATCTAATATTTATATATACGACATAAAGATTTAATGTTATTAGTTGATATCCACGCTTTTTCATCACATGCGAACTCTTGAGTTTTGTACGAATATAACTTTTCATTTATAATCATTTTCAGAACTCGGTAATATTTCAAACAAACGAATTGTTAAATATCAATATCATTTAGGCAATGAGACGATTTAAAACATGTAAACTAAACAAAATATTAATTTTAAACAACTATTTTCTGGATCGTAGACTATAAATCTCGATTGGATATGAAAAGGTCAATAGACTCAAAACAATTAAGATTTTAATTTTAATGTAATGTTTGGATTTATAATTATCTAAAACTTGGTGGTATAATGTGTAATTTGAACAAATAGGAACAAATAATTTATGTCGAAATAAACATATTCCAACATTGGTTAATAGGTGTTTCCTTTCCAAAGCTAAGGGGGAAACTCTTGCGCATTTATTCTTGAAATATTCATTTTCTAATGCCATATGGTTGAACCTGTTAGGCTCGATGGGAATCAGACGTCAAGTTCAAAGTACACGAAAGAATTTCATAGGATAAGTAGGAGGAGGCACAGGAAACATTGGAGAGCAAAATGGTATAGATGTTGTCTTACTACTGCCATATATTATATCTGTTTCCATATGAGAAAAGGACAACTGACCAATATGTAAATTCATCAAAAGCAATGTGACTTTTAGTTGACTAGGCAAAATCAACCCGACCTAATTGACTAGACCCAAAAGGGTTGACCCGAGACACAAAATTGACTCGCACTATAGCACCGTAATGTGATCCTAAACCTGAACGTACCCGACCCGACCTAAACATGATACGATCTTTGTGAACACGTAACTACCTCAATACGAAATGACCCGATCTGAAACCACCCAATCCTAAAATAACCCGACAAAACAAAACTCTAGTTGACCCAAAAAGACTTGAAATGACTAATTTGTAATCACACTTAATATTATTTATGTTAAAATAAAAAATCAATAAGTAATAATCCAAAGTGTAATTTCTTATCTCATAATCATTAACCCAAAATAACCCGAACCGTTTGATCCGGAAATGACGCAACCAACATACTCGAAGTTGACGTGAAAACCGTAAAAAAACCGACTCGAACCGAACAAACTAAATAATGTGACAAACTCAACCTAGCCTAACCCGATCCGACCTGATTGGCCCGTTTGACAGGTGTACTCGTGTAGGTTATTAAACTACTTCATACTTATGTTATGAACTATAAAGAGTTAAAAGATCTTAATAAGTCGGATAATTTGTCTTTATTTATTCTTTATAATGATCATAGATTGAGTTAATATTTAACAATCGAGTTTAATAAGATAACTTGTTTATTACATTAAATATTACTCCTAAAGTAACCACACAAAATTATAAAGATAATATCATTAAATAAACATTTGATAAGTTAAGAAACAAACTCGTACTTATTAACAATGCACATTAATTAATTTTAAATAAATATTAGCAACAACGTATGTTTATTATATGCAGAATAAAACGTTAAATGTGAAACTTCATATATAAATTTGAACGATGAATGCTTTTGTTTTCCAACAACTAGCCCTATACTACTTTTGTATTTCTATTTTAAGGGCGCTAAACAATATTAGCACTAAAAATACAAATAATTAAATTAACTTTTCATCATGGAGTCAAAACCAATCACTATGGCTCTACTCTTAATTCCATTATTTATAATGGTAGAATACGGGTTTGCTGCTGAACCTGCTCCCGCACCAAGCCCTACAACAATCGATGAATTCCAAAATTGTGCAACTAGTTTAGGGACTTGTGGAGATGCCATATCTAAATATATATTTGCTAACGGAAAAAATGTTTCAAAAGAATGTTGTAGCGCTTTGTTAAACGTCGGAGAGGATTGTCATGATCTTCTAACAGAAGTGACGACAGTGTACTTGCATCTTCAGAAGAAAGAAACACGAGCAGCTTGGGGTAAAAATGATGAAGTGTGGCAACTTTGCAAGACATTTGGACATGTTAGTTATTAGGATATTTTTTTCCTCTTCTAAATTGTACTTCAAAACACATATTGAATAATACGTACGTTATCTAACATATTTGCATAATTGAAATTGTGTGGTTAGTGAAATTATATCTCTTATTACTAAATTTCATATATTTCACATAACAATTGTAAGTTATACCCCCTAATCATAATGAAAACTTATATTTTATTTACGTTTTCTAGCATTCGCATTAGTCTTATTTCTTAACATCCGATTTTGAAAGTTTTAGCTTCCACTATCTATTAAATTAGTTTTCATACATATATAATCAAGTTTTATTTCTATTTAATTTCGTATAAAATGTAAACTCCATTTGATCTATGTTTTTCTAACCAAGTATTTAATCTGTCAAATATTTAATCATTAATGTTACTCACTGAAATATTACGAATATTACTAAATCACAAGATAACCGCTAACATCACATAACAAATGTCTGCGCAAATATAAAAATAATGAAGTGAAATTATTTAATGTTGAAAACAAATTTTAAAATATATTAATTGAAATTTTAAATTAAAATAAATATATATCTAGATGGGGAATTCATCAACATTTTAAATTTGTTGTTTTATATCGGCAGAAGTTTAAAAAAAAAGGCGAATTGCTTTTACATCTAATATTTATATATACGACATAAAGATTTAATGTTATTAGTTGATATCCACGCTTTTTCATCACATGCGAACTCTTGAGTTTTGTACGAATATAACTTTTCATTTATAATCATTTTCAGAACTCGGTAATATTTCAAACAAACGAATTGTTAAATATCAATATCATTTAGGCAATGAGACGATTTAAAACATGTAAACTAAACAAAATATTAATTTTAAACAACTATTTTCGGATCAGAGACTATAAATCTCGATTGGATATGAAAAGGTCAATAGACTCAAAACAATTAAGATTTTAATTTTAATGTAATGTTTGGATTTATAATTATCTAAAACTTGGTGGTATAATGTGTAATTTGAACAAATAGGAACAAATAATTTATGTCGAAATAAACATATTCCAACATTGGTTAATAGGTGTTTCCTTTCCAAAGCTAAGGGGGAAACTCTTGCGCATTTATTCTTGAAATGTTCATTTTCTAATGCCATATGGTTGAACCTGTTAGGCTCGATGGGAATCAGACGTCAAGTTCAAAGTATACGTAAGAATTTCATAGGATAAGTAGGAGGAGGCACAGGAAACATTGGAGAGCAAAATGGTATAGATGTTGTCTTACTACTGCCATATATTATATTTGTTTCCATATGAGGAAAGGACAACTTTGAACGATCATAGATCCATATTAGACTCTCTAATAAAATTAATTTATCTCAGAAATTGTCATTTAGGTGATCTATGTAACATGCATGCTAATATGAAAGCATAAAAAGAAAGTATAAGGAAAAACAATTTCCTTACATTAAATTTGTGGTAAAAAAGGGCACAAACTAGTTCACCTTACTAGCTTGTTCTTGAGCTTAAACCAAATGGAAGATCCTCCTTGCAAATCTTCAAAAAGAAGATCTCCTTCGTGTTGCACCCAAGAACTAACCCAATAATAATAACAAGTATGAACTAGAACATGTTATTATTGTACCCTTGATTATTATTAGTAATATTACTAACTAGTCTTAGTAATATTATTTATGTTCTTACTAACAAGCTTAGTAGTGATGATTATTATTTTAGAGAGATGTAGTAGAATTATTCACATGCAAAAGTGTTGAGTGAAGTAGTGAGGTAGAGTGAATAAATGAACAATATATGGAGTGTATAGGAAGGGAAGTGGCGGGTGGAATGGAGTGTGGTAGTAGACAATTTTGTCTTATATTTTTATCTTACATCACATTAAAAATCTTGTATAAGATAAATTATGGTAGTATACAAAATAAGGTGAAATGATTATGTGAGTAATCATCCACTACTCTTATTTTACACGGTCCACTTGACCATTTACGGGTCCATGTTGGTTCTTATATTTGTCACACAAATCCGTGTAATTTTTATTTTAAACATCGTATCATGCTTAAATACTTCCATAATTAATTCGTCCAATTCACTCCGTAAATATACGTGTACCGCTACACATATTATTTACGTACTAATATTAATCACATTAATCAATTAGTACAGTTTTAGTAAATTAACAGTTAATTAACTAAAACACGTCTCCCAAAACTTATTATTCAATTATCGCATAATTAAATAATAATTGCCGCTCCTCGAGTTCGCAACTCGAAATCTCTCTAAAAATAATCGACTAACCTCTTAGTCTATAAATCAAGGGACTAAACAAATTGTATCTCATACAATTAATTAGTTATCAATTGGGGTTCGTTCCTTTAGGTGTGACCGAAAGGGGTCAGTTGATCACCGCCGTCTCACGACAATAACGTCAAACTCTAGTCAGCCAACCGTTATCGATTTACGTTAATCAACTAACGAGGATTAAATAAATAAATATCTGATGATATTCCATTAATGAGATTTAATATGTTAACGCACTATTGTGGAGAACACTAAGTCCAACAATCTCCCACTTGTCCGACACAAGGCGTGCGCTACCAATTCTCTTGTCCGTTTTAATCTCCCACTCAATGCAAGGTGTCTTTCAGGTCGCACTTGCACATGAACACATCGCGAGTGGTTTTCTCGATCGGGAGTGTGACTACCTGACCGGAAAAATCTCTCACAGATTACTTCCGAGCGTGGCCACGCATTTGTAGCCATTAACTCCTCGGGTGGCCTTGAGATATAGTTACTCAACGTGGGTGGACAATTCTTGTATGCCCTATCTATCCTATTGCACAATACAGCTCACCATGACCTAGTAAGTGCCCTTTTGGCCTCCTTTCACGGCACGACCTAGGACAAAAACCAAAGTCACTCGGAAACTGCGCCTGCTCAGATAATAGTCTCCAGTCAAAAGAATCGACTCATTAGAACATCTTAGAGATCCTTGCCACGACCAGGCATCTATAATAGAACTTAGGGACTCTCTAAATGGTCACTGTCCGGCAAAGTGTCACACACTCTGCCTATGTAATCGACCAGTCATCACGTATGACCTTATGGTGTTGAACAACCATCAATCGACTTATAATCTAGTCACTCCGAGACGTCACCTCATTAAGTGACTAGGTACAAAAATACAATGTTCATCTTATTCACTTGAATAGTGTTCAACATTGTCTCCACAACTTATTCAGATAAACAAGGTATTAAAATTTAGTCACACTAAATAAAGATTCATAAAATAATGAATACGAAAACAATGAATGTGATTATCATATATATATATATATATATATATATATATATATATATATATATATATATATATATATATATATATATATATATATATATATATATATATATATAATAAAAGATACACTATCCAATTATTACATATCCATAATCTAAAGAAAATTTGGTTCTCGTCTCAATCCCATAGCGATGACATGACCATCATGCTTAGCCTTTGATAAAGGCTTGGTTAAAGGATCAACAATATTATCATCTGTCCCAACCTTACAAATGTCAATTTCCTTCCTTTCCACATAATCTCTAATTACATGGTATTTCCTTTCAATGTGTCTAGATTTGTTACTAGACTTAGGCTCTTTGGCTTGAAAAATAGCTCCACTGTTATCACAATATAGAGTGATAGGATCTTTGGCGGAATCGACTACTCCTAGCCCCTCCATGAATTGCCTAATCCAAACAAACTTCCTTCGCGACCTCGGGGCGCCGCAAGGTACTCACCTCTGTTGTAGAATCCGCAGATAACGCTTTACTTGAAGCTCTTCCAAAGAAACACTCCTCCATTTAGCATAAACACATAGCCGGATTGGGATTTCATGTCATCCCGATCGGTTTGGAAACTTGCGTCCGTGTAACCTCTTACACGCAACTCAGTTTCTCCTCCAAACACTAAGAACGAATCCTTAGTCCTTCTCAAGTACTTAAGGATGTTCTTTACGGCTATCCAATGACTCTCACCAGGCTTGGCTTGATACCGACTTGTCATGCTAAAGGCATACGCAATGTCGGGACGAGTGCAAATCATAGCATACATGATAGACCCAACAGCGGAAGCATAAGGGACGGTCTTCATGTGTTCAATTTCCTTAGGGGTGGAGGGAGACTGTGACTTGCTCAAAGTGATCCCTTAGCCCATAGGTATAAATCCTCTCTTGGAGTCTTTCATATTGAACCGGTCAAGAACTTTGTCAATATAAGCTTCTTGACTCAATGCTAGTATCCTCTTGGACCTATCCCTATAGATCTGGATACCTAAGATTCGTTGTGCCTCTCCCAAGTCCTTCATTTGGAAGTGTTTCCCTAGCCACTCCTTTAGGAAGTGAGTGATGGAACATCATTCCCAATGAGCAATATGTCATCCACATATAGGACAAGGAATGCAACCTTACTCCCACTAAACTTCATGTATAAACACGGTTCTTCCACACTTCTAGTGAAATCGTATTGTTTAATAACATGATCAAAGCGATGATTCCAACTCCTAGATGCTTGCTTAAGACCATAAATGGACTTCTTGAGCTTACACACCTTCTTAGGGTTAGATATATCCACAAAACCTTCAGGTTGTATCATGTACACCTCTTCTTCCAGAATCCCATTCAAGAAGGCGGTTTTGACATCCATTTGCCAAATCTCATAATCATGAAATGCGGCAACCACTAAGATTATCCTAATGGACCTAAGCATAGAGACTGGAGCGAAGGTTTCGTCATAGTGTAAACCATGAACTTGGGTGAAACCTTTTGCCACCAATCTAGCTTTGTAAACATCCACATATTTATCCACGTCGAGCTTAATTTTATATATCCATTTACACTGAAGGTGTCGCACTCCCTAAGGTAAATCCACCAAGTCCCATACTTGGTTCTCGTACATGGAATCCATTTCGGATCGCATGGCTTCTAGCCAAAGCGAGGAGTCGGGACTAGACATGGCCGATTTGTAGGTAGTGGGTTCATTACTTTCAAGAAGTAACAAAACACCATCCTCTTCGATGTTACCAAGGTAACAGTCAGGTGGATTAGAAACCCTACTTGACTTTCTAGGAACAATTACCGTTTCAGAGGAAGAGGGAATGCTATCCTCCACGTTCTCCTCTACCTCATTCTCGGTTTGTGGCTCTCGAACTTCTTCAAGTTCAAATTTTCTCCCACTCTGTCTCCTAGAAATAAACTCCTTTTCTAGGAAGACAGCATCATGAGCCACAAACACTTTGTTCTCGTGTTTATTGTAGAAGTAATAGCCACGTGTTTCCCTTGGATATCCTACAAAAAGACATTTGTCGGACACAGGTGCAAGCTTATTGTCAGACTTGATCTTAACGTACGCTTCGCAACCCCAAATACGCATGAATGACAAATGAGGGACTTTCCCTGTCCATATCTCATATGGAGTCTTATCGTCCGCTTTAGTCGGGCTTCGATTTAGTGAAAGTACTCCAGACAAGAGGGCAAAACCCCAAAATGAACTAGGAAGCTCAGTTAGACTCATCATTGACCGAACCATATCAAGTAAAGTTCGGTTTCTCCTTTCGGCCACACCATTTAATTGCGGTGTGCCAGGAGGAGTCCATTGTGATACTATGCCACAATCTTTTAGGTGTGAATCAAATTCAATATTTAGATACTCACCACCACGGTCGGACCGTAGGGTCTTAATCTTTTTATCCAATTTGTTCTCTACTTCTTTTTGGAACTCTTTGAACTTGTCAAAGGCTTTACTCTTGTTCTTCATTAAGTAGACATACCCATATCTACTTAAGTCATCAGTAAAAGTAATGAAGTAGTGAAAACCTCCTCTACTGGTGATAGTTAATGGTCCACACACATCCGTATGTATGAGAGCCAAAACCTCACTAGCTCGTGTCCCTTTTCCCGCAAAAGGTGCACGAGTCATCTTGCCTAAAAGGCAAGATTCGCATGTACCATAAGATTCGAAACCAAATGGTTTGAGCACTTTTGATGAAGCAAGTCTCTTAATGCGTCTTTCGTTTATGTGGCCTAAACGACAATGTCGAAGGTAGGATTCGTTTGGATCACCCTTTTTGAGCTTTTTAGTTTCCACATGACAAACGTCATTAACATCATTTAAAACATAAATGCCTCCAATTGAAATGGCCTTGCCATAAACCACATCATTAAAAGAAAAAGTACAACACTTGTCCTTAATCATAAAACAAAAACCTTTCGTGTCTAACGCGAAATGGAGATGATGTTCTTAGTTAAAGTTGGTACAAAATAACACTTATTTAAATACAACTCTAAACCACTAGCTAAAGTGAGCACATAGGTCCCCACGGAAACGGCGGCTACTCTAGCTCCATTGCCCATGCGGAGATCCACATCACCTTTTGCTAGTGCTTGCACGTCCCTTAAATCCTGCAAATGGTTACAAAGGTGAGAGCCACATCCGGTATCAAGTACCCAAGTGGAAGTACAAGCATAATTAACGTCTATCACATAGAGAGAGGAAATCATACCAATAGGCGTCACACGCCCTTCCTTGAGATCCTCCAAGTATTTTGGACAACTCCTCCTATAATGCCCCTTCCCATTACAATGGAAACATTCGGCCTCGGAGAGCTTGACACTTTTTGCCTTAGGATTGCCATTCTCAACGGACTTCCCCTTTCCCTTGTCATGTTTCTTTGACGATTTCTTGAATTGGGACTTTTCTTTCCCTTTTCCTTTCTTAACTCCAAGAGACATGTTCTTTAACTTCATGGTTAAAACATCTCCATTTTTACTCCCACTAGCCTCCATATCCCTCTCCTCTTGGGAGAGGAGTGCATGAATTTCATGGTAACTCTTATCCATGTCATTCATGTTGTAGTTTAACCTAAAGTGGGCAAACTTGGTAGGGAGTGAGTGAAGGATACGATCCACCACAAGAGTCTTAGGAATCTTACACCCTAGACGCTCTAGGATGTCAACATATTCGACCATTTTGAGTACATGGGCACCAACCTTTTGGCCCCTCTCAAGCTTAGCTTCAAAGAAGCGTGCCGCCGCATCGTATTGACGGACTTTTGGTGTTTGTGAAAACATAGTGATCATACGAGTGAAAATCTCGTACGCATTCAAAGAAATGCATGATAGCTTGAGCTTTGGGGATATTGACCATATCAACACATTCTTGATATCATTCAACATCCTCACATAGTCATCATAGGCGGTCCGCACCGCCGATGAAGCTCTTGCACCGGGCTCGATAGGAGGAGCATCGGTCAAGTAAGTGAGCACATTGTCGGACAACGCGACACTTTTGATGTTGGATTCCCATTCAAGAAAGTTACTACCGTCATCTTTTAAAATACATTTGTCCATTACAGACCTTAGCCGTGAATCTTTGCCTAGTGAAGTAGTCGATGGAGTTGATGAAGTTGCCATTGCGAATTAAAATGCTACAACAAAAAGGAAAAATTAACATTCATTGTTTTAAAAAATTACTTGTAAAAACATGTTTAGCAAGTTTTAGCATTTATATAATGACCTCCCACTAAATTATATAAATGATTCCAAGACCCAAATATTAAACAAAAATGAGCATCGCTTGGGCGAAACATCCCATAATTGCGTAAATACGGTAAGTCACGTTGACTAATTCTATCTCTAGAACTCTTGGTCGACGAATTTCCTCAAATTCATCTACTAGCCCCGGAACACAAGACCATCTTATATGCCGTTGAGTCCAACCAATTTTAGCGTGTGATAACCGTTTACCACCCTACTTACCCAAGGTAAAAAGAGAAGACCCCGCTTGGGCGAGCGTGGCTCTAATGAACAAGAGATTTATAGGTGTTACTAATTGGTAAGGCTAATCTCAATTTTAGTTATGTGAGAGATCTTGTCAATTTAGTCATAAATTCCTTATAAGTGAATTAATTCAGTGAATGTAAATGACGTGAATTGACAACCGCGAAAATAAAATGCATGTGAATGACGATTTTGGCATGCGCGAAAATAAAACAAGCAAACATGTAAGCATATGAATAAATCCTAGTATGGCCACCTAGTTAATAAAAACTAGTCTATTACATTTCGGAAACCAACTCCTTTGTCCCTTGCCTCTTCATTCCAAAAGAGGCTCTTCCTTGTGGGATTTGGAACACCTTCCAAAAATAGACTCCGTCTCGTTGTAATCCGTCTTTTGGAAACGCCGGTAAAAATAACTATTACAAATGAATTACATAGTTATTACTATTATACATTAATTAATAAAATAAACAAAACTATTAATTAATTACAAACCGACGATGCGAGATCGTATTTAATTACAAACAAATCGATATTCCCATTCATTTCGGGTAATAACGATTAAAATTAACTAGGCCATACTAGGTACAACAAGATAAATACTTTAAATAAATGACAATCATTCATTCAACTTAAATAAATATGCTTAAAATGTTGTAAAATGATGCCAAAATCGCCCTATCTATCATTCGTTGGTATCCATCTCGGTTTTTGTGGATTTAATCGATTTTTAACATGTAAAAATCAATAATTAACTCTTAAATCTCATTTAAGTCCAAACAAATTGTCCAAACTGTTTTGAACCTCAAAATTAGTCCTCACTAATTTTATGATAAATAATTAGTTTGATTTGGTGATATTTTGCTAATTTAATCGGTAAAATCATAATATTTAAGTAAAAATCCAAAATAATTGAAAAATTACCCAAAAATTGAAAAAAAAAATTTTAGTATTCTGGAACACTCCCAAGAAGACCAAAATGTCAGAAAAATAGCCCAAAAATTCCGGATAAATTTTGTGAAGAAAAAGATCGATATTTATCGGTTTTTAACCACTAAAACCAATAAACATCAAAACAAAGTCAAAACACACATACAAAATCACTTTTTACATTTAAATAATATTTTTAAATGTACATAAATTTATCATGGGCAGAATAAAAAGTTTCGAGATTATGATTAATTAATTTGACTTTTATCAACTTTTAACTCAAAAAATCAATAAACATGCAAAAAATTCGAACCAACCATCAACTTTTTGCATACAATCATTAGAAAATATGCATGAACTACCATAAATAATCCATGCACCGAATCAACTTTTAACTAATTTTAGTCAATTTTTAACTAAAATACGGCATTTTGACTCGGTTTTCTACCAAAAACCATTAAAAATAGCAAATTAACTTCAAAAATCACCAAACAATTCCACAAACCTTTTGAGATCAGTAGGTATGCATGTCCTAAAAATTTCGTGATAAAACCTCTTATAACACAATTTTTGAGTTTTTACAAATTATCTCATAATTCATTAAAATGCTTAAAATCAACATGCAAATTACAAGCCTAGGCTCTGATACCACTTGAAAGATCATAGATCCATATTAGACTCTCTAATAAAATTAATTTATCTCATAAATTTTCATTTAAGTGATCTATGTAACATGCATGCTAATATGAAAGCATAAAAAGAAAGTATAAGGAAAAACAATTTCCTTACATTGAATTTGTGGTAAAAAAAAGGGCACAAACTAGTTCACCTTACTACCTTGTTCTTGAGCTTAAACCAAATGGAAGATCCTCCTTGCAAATCTTCAGAAAGAAGATCACCTTCTTGTTGCACCCAAGAACTAACCCAATAATAATAATAAGTATGAACTAGAACTTGTTAATATTGTACCCTTGATTATTATTAGTAATATTACTAACTAGTCTTAGTAATATTATTTATGTTCTTACTAACAAGCTTAGTAGTGATGATTATTATTTTAGAGAGATGTAGTAGAATTATTCACATGCAAAAGTGTTGAGTGAAGTAGTGAGGTAGAGTGAATAAATGAACAATATATGGAGTGTATAGGAAGGGAAGTGGCGGGTGGAATGGAGTGTGGTAGTGGACAATTTTGTCTTATATTTTTATCTTACATCACATTCAAAATCTTGTATAAGATAAATTATGGTAGTATACAAAATAAGGTGAAATGATTATGTGAGTAATCATCCACTACTTTTATTTTACACGGTCCACTTGACAATTTACGGGTCCATGTTGGTTCTTATATTTGTCGCACAAATCCGTATAATTTTTATTTTAAACATCGTATCATGTTTAAATACTTCCATAATTAATTCGTCCAATTCACTCCGTAAATATACGTGTACCGCTACACATATTATTTACGTACTAATATTAATCACATTAATCAATTAGCACAATTTTAGTAAATTAACAGTTAATTAACTAAAACTCTTCTCCCAAAACTTATTATTCAATTATCGCATAATTAAATAATAACTGCCGCTCCTCGAGTTCGCAACTCGAAATCTCTCTAAAAATAATCGACTAACCTCTTAGTCTATAAATCAAGGGACTAAGCCAATTGTATCTCATACAATTAATTAGTTATCAATTGGGGTTCGTTCCTTTAGGTGTGACCGAAAGGGGTCAGTTGATCACCGCCGTCTCACGACATTAACGTCAAACTCTAGTAAGCCAACCGTTATCGATTTACGTTAATCAAACGACGAGGATCAAATAAATAAATATCTGATGATATTCCATTAATGAGAATTAATATGTTAACGCACTATTGTGGAGGACACTAACTCCAACAAACTGACCAATATGTAAATTCATCAAAAGCAATGTGACTTTTAGTTGACTAGGCAAAATCAACCCGACCTAATTGACTATACCCAAAAGGGTTTACCCTAGACACAAAATTGACTCGCACTATAGCACCGTAATGTGATCCTAAACCCGAACGTACCCGACCCGACCTAAACTTGACACAAGCTTTGTGAACACGTAACTAACTCAATACGAAATGACCCGATCCGAAATGACCCAATCCTAAAATAACCCGACAAAACATAACTCTGGTTGACCCAAAAAGACTTGAAATGACTAATTTGTAATCACACTTAATATTATTTATGTTAAAATAAAAAATCAATAGGTAATAATCCAAAGTGTAATTTCTTATCTCATAACCATTAACCCAAAATAACCCGAACCGTTTGATCCGGAAATGACGCAACCAACATACTCGAAGATGACTTGAAAACCGTAAAAAAACCGACTCGAACCGAACAAACCAAATAATGTGACAAACTCAACCTAGCCTAACACGATCCGACCTGATTGGCCCATTTGACAGGTGTAGTCGTGTAGGTTATTAAACTACTTCATACTTATGTTATGAACTATAAAGAGTTAAAAGATCTTAATAAGTCGGATAATTTGTCTTTATTTATTCTTTATAATGGTCATAGATTGAGTTAATATTTAACAATCGAGTTTAATAAGATAACTTGTTTATTACACTAAATATTACTCCTAAAGTAACCACACAAAATTATAAAGATAATATCATTAAAAAAACATTTGATAAGTTAAGAAACAAACTCGTAGTTATTAACAATGCACATGATGCGTGTCTAAAATATGATGTTTCACACTTTATTCTACACGCATTTCAGAGCTCAAATGTGCAATATATGCCATTATTTCTCTATTTTCCCCTACTTTCGTGTTTTTGTCTATTATTGCTGAAATATGAAGAATTGAGCGGAAATCGAGCCGAATCCGTTCCTAAGTAATTAACATTGCATTTGACATGAAGTATTGACTTAAGGAACGAGCTTGGTGCGCAATCCAAGGCCCAAAAGACAAGTCCACGAGTTTCAAGAAGTCAAGTAGCAGCTCCATTAGTCGATCGACCATCACCCTCAGTCGATCGACCAATGTTCGGTTCCGAAGCTACTTGTTTGCTTTGAGGAGCGATCGATCGACCAGCCTTATCGATCGATCGACCAGATTGCTATTCCAGACGAGAATTAGAAGACCGAGAAAGCGCAAGCCCATGATTCTAGGTTTAGGAAATAAGATGTTACGTTTTTTGCTATATAACGTAACACAAAACATTCAGTTTATCATCGAAGTTTTTATCTAAGTTTCATACAGTAACTTTCAGTTTTATTCATTCGAGTAATTAGGGTTTGGAACATCGTTTTAGCATTGGAATTCTGTTCTTGTTCTTAATCTTTCCTCTGAAATCTCGGTATTCCTTCCGCCTAATTCCAGTTTTATTGTTTTACTTTCATCATTAGTATAGATTTGCTAGTTAGTATCCCGAAAGCCAATTATCGTATTATCGCTGTTTGTTATTTACTTTAAGCATGAATTCAGTAATCGTTATTAGTTTTATTGTTGTTATCACTTTCATCATGAGTAGCTAATTCTTTAGTGCTAGGATGTAGGCGATTTATGGCATAGGCGGCAATAGATTTTACACGGCTGTCTCGCGTGTTGGTCGATCGACTAACATTGTCAGTCGATCGACTGACCTCGTAGGGTTTTCCTTCGTTTTAATTGAATTTAATCTTGTATTTAGCGAATCGAATGTATGCGACCAGTTAGATACCTATTTTGTGACCGACCCATTAGATCGAAAGATAGGGAAAGTTATTTGACCAACAATTAAATCGACTAAACTGTGCTAAGATCGAAAGATAGGTATAGTTTAGACCATTAGTCACTTTTCAGGACGAAAGTTAGTATTAGTGACATTAGGGACCTATAGCGAGATCGAAAGATGCTATTTGTTAAGAGTAGACCGAGAGGACCTCTTTATCTCCCGCCTTACCTGTGTTTGATTCAGACTGACTTAGTTTGCTGCCGCCGAAGCTATAATGAACCGACCATCCTAGTACCCTTCTTTTATCTGTTTAAATCGTTTATTTAGTTTATTATCTTTGTTCACTTTTAGCTGTAGATCAATTCAAATCAACCCCCACAATAGTTACCTCAGACTGAACTTAAATCAACTAAAATTTACATCTGCCTCCTTGTGGTTCGACCCTGTTACCACTAGCCTAGGTTAGTCTTAATAGGAATTATAAATTTTATCTTTGGTACTCACAACGACGGGTATCAGCACATTAATTAACTTTAAATAAATATTAGCAACAACGTATGTTTATTATATGCAGAATAAAACGTTAAATGTGAAACTTCATATATAAATCAGAACGATGAATGCTTTTGTTTTCCAACAACTAGCCCTATACTACTTTTTGTATTTCTATTTTACGGGCGCTAAACAATATTAGCACTAAAAATACAAATAGATAAATTAACTTTTCATCATGGAGTCAAAACCAATCACTATGGCTCTACTCCTAATTCCATTATTTATAATGGTAGAATACGGGTTTGCTGCTGAATTTGCACCCGCACCATGCCCTACAACAATCGATGAATTCCAAAAATGTGTAACTAGTTTAGGGACTTGTGGAGATGCCATATCTAAATATATATTTGCTAACGGAAAAAATGTTTCAAAAGAATGTTGTAGCGCTTTGTTAAACGTCGGAGAGGATTGTCATGATCTTCTAACAGAAGTGACGATAGTATACTTGCATCTTCAGAAGAAAGAAACACGAGCAGCTTGGGGTAAAAATGATGAAGTGTGGCAACTTTGCAAGACATTTGGACATGTTAGTTATTAGGATATTTTTTTTCCTCTTCTAAATTGTAGTTCAAAACCCATATTGAATAATACGTACGTTATCTAACATATTTGCATAATTGAAATTGTGTGGTTAGTGAAATTATATCTCTTATTACTAAATTTCATATATTTCACATAACAATTGTAGGTTATACCCCCTAATCATAATCAAGACTTATATTTCATTAACGTTTTCTAGCATTCGCATTAGTCTTATTTCTTAACATCCGATTTTGAAAGTTTTAGCTTTCACTATCTATTAAATTAGTTTTCATACATATATAATCTAGTTTTATTTCTATTTAATTTCGTATAAAATGTAAACTCCATTTGATCTATATTTTTCTAACCATGCATTGAATCTGTCAAATATTTAATCATTAATGTTACTCACTGCAATATTACGAATATTACTAAATCACAAGATAACCGCTAACATCACATAACAAATGTCTGCGCAAATATAAAAATAATGAAGTGAAATTATTTAATGTTGAAAACAAATTTTAAAATATATTAATTGAAATTGTAAATTAAAATAAATATATATCTAGATGGGGAATTCATCAACATTTTAACTTTGTTGTTTTATATCGGCAGAAGTTAAAAAAAAAAGGCGGATTGCTTTTACATCTAAAATTTATATATACGACATAAAGATTTAATGTTATTAGTTGATATCCACGCTTTTTGATCACATGCGAACTCTTGAGTTTTGTACAAATATAACTTTTCATTTATAATCATTTTCAGAACTTGGTAATATTTCAAACAAACGAATTGTTAAATATCAATATCATTTAGGCAATGAGACGATTTGAAACATTTAAACTAAACAAAATATTAATTTTAAACAACTATTTTCGGATCAGAGACTATAAATCTCGATTGGATATGAAAAGGTCAATAGACTCAAAACAATTAAGATTTTAATTTTTATGTAATGTTTGGATTTATAATTATCTAAAACTTGGTGGTATAATGTGTAATTTGAACAAATAGGAACAAATAATTTATGTCGAAATAAATATATTCCAACATTGGTTAATATGTGCTTCCTTTCCAAAGTTAAGGGGGAAACTCTTGCGCATTTATTCTTGAAATGTTCATTTTCTAATGCCATATGGTTGAACCTGTTAGGCTCGATATGAATCAGACGTCAAGTTCAAAGTACACGAAAGAATTTCATAGGATAAGTAGGAGGAGGCACATGAAACATCGGAGAGCAAAATGGTATAGATGTTGTCTTACTACTGCCATATATTATATTTGTGTCCATATGAGGAAAGGACAACTGACCAATATGTAAATTCATCAAAGGCGATGTGACTTTTAGTTGACTAGGCAAAATAAACCCGACCTAATTGACTAGACCCAAAAGGGTTGACCCGAGACACAAAATTGACGCGCACTATAGCACCGTAATGTGATCCTAAACCCGAACGTACCCGACCCGACCTAAACATGACACGAGCTTTGTGAACACGTAACTAACTCAATACGAAATGACTCGATCCGAAACCACCCAATCCTAAAATAACCCGACAAAACATAACTTTAGTTGACCCAAAAAGACTTGAAATGACTAATTTTTAATCACACTTAATATTATTTATGTTAAAATAAAAAATCAATAGGTAATAATCCAAAGTGTAATTTCTTATCTCATAACCATTAACCCAAAATAACCCGAACCGTTTGATCCGGAAATGACGCAACCAACATACTCGAAGATGACTTGAAAACCGTAAAAAAACCGACTCGAACCGAACAAATCAAACAATGTGACAAACTTAACCTAGCCTAACCCGATCCGACCTGATTGGCCCGTTTGACAGGTGTAGTCGTGTAGGCTATTAAACTACTTCATACTTATGTTATGAACTATAAGGAGTTAAAAGATCTTAATAAGTCGGATAATATGTCTTTATTTATTCTTTATAATGATCATAGATTGAGTTAATGTTTAACAATTGAGTTTAATAAGATAACTTGTTTATTACACTAAATATTATTCCTAAAGTAACCACACAAAATTATGAAGATAATATCATTAAAAAAACATTTGATAAGTTAAGAAACAAACTCGTAGTTATTAACAATGCACATTAATTAATTTTAAATAAATATTAGCAATAACGTATGTTTATTATATGCAGAATAAAACGTTAAATGTGAAACTTCATATATAAATTAGAACGATGAATGCTTTCGTTTTCCTACAACTAACCCTATACTATTTTTGTATTTCTATTTTAAGGGCGCTAAACAATATTAGCACTAATAATACAAATAATTAAATTAACTTTTCATCATGGAGTCAAAATTAATCACTATGGCTCTACTCCTAATTCCATTATTTATAATGGTAGAATACGGGTTTGCTGCTGAATCTGCTCCAGCACCAAGCCCTACAACAATCGATGAATTCCAAAAATGTGCAACTAGTTTAGGGACTTGTGGAGATGCCATATCTAAATATATATTTGCTAACGGAAAAAATGTTTCAAAAGGATGTTGTAGCGCTTTGTTAAACGTCGGAGAGGATTGTCATGATCTTCTAACAGAAGTGACGATAGTATACTTGCATCTTCAGAAGAAAGAAACACGAGCAGCTTGGGGTAAAAATGATGAAGTGTGGCAACTTTGCAAGACATTTGGACATGTTAGTTATTAGAATATTTTTTTTCTCTTCTAAATTGTAGTTCAAAACACATATTGAATAATACTTACGTTATCTAATATATTTGCATAATTGAAATTGTGTGGTTAGTGAAATTATATCTCTTATTACGAAATTTCATATATTTCACATAACAATTGTAGGTTATACCGCCTAATCATAATGAAGACTTATACTCCGTATTTTATTTACGTTTTCTAGCATTCGCATTAGTCTTATTTCTTGACATCTGATTTTGAACGTTTTAGCTTCCACTATCTATTAAATTAGTTTTCATACATATATAATCTAGTTACTCACTGAAATATTACGAATATTACTAAATCACAAGATAACCGCTAACATTACATAACAAATGTCTGCGCAAATATAAAAATAATGAAGTGAAATTATTTAATTTTGAAAACAAATTTTAAAATATATGCATTGAAATTGTAAATTAAAATAAATATATATCTAGATGGGGAATTCATCAACATTTTAACTTTGTTGTTTTATATCGGCAGAAGTTTAAAAGAAAAGGCGGATTGCTTTTACATCTAATATTTATATATACGACATAAAGATTTAATGTTATTAGTTGATATCCACGCTTTTTGATCACATGCGAACTCTTGAGTTTTGTACAAATATAACTTTTCATTTATAATCATTTTTAGAACTCGGTAATATTTCAGACAAACGAGTTGTTAAATATTATTATCATTTAGGCAATGAGACGATTTGAAACATTTAAACTAAACAAAATATTAATTTTATACAACTATTTTCGGATCAGTGACTATAAATCTCGATTGGATATGAAAAGATCAATAGACTCAAAATAATTAAGATTTTAATTTTAATGTAATGTTTGGATTTATAATTATCTAAAACTTGGTGGTATAATGTGTAATTTGAACAAATAGGAACAAATAATTTATGTCGAAATAAACATATTCCAACATTGGTTAATAGGCGTTTCCTTTGCAAAGCTAAGGTGGAAACTCATGCGCATCTATTCTTTAAATGTTCATTTTCTAATGCCATATGGTTGAACCTGTTAGGCTCGATGGGAATCAGACGTCAAGTTCAAAGTACACGAAAGAATTTCATAGGATAAGTAGGAGGAGGCACGGGAAACATTGGAGAGCAAAATGGTATAGATGTTGTCTTACTACTGCCATATATTATATCTGTTTCCATATGAGGAAAGGACAACTGACCAATATGTAAATTCATCAAAAGCAATGTGACTTTTGATTGACTAGGCAAAATCGACCTAATTGACTAGACCCAAAAGGGTTGACCCGAGACACAAAATTGACTCGCACTATAGCACCGTATTGTGATCCAAAACCCGAATGTACCCGACCTGACCTAAACATGACACGAGCTTTGTTAGCTGATGTGACTCATATTTGAGCACATTTAGTCCCCGAATTAGCCTCGTTCCCATGCTTTCTAGCATATATTAGGGTCATTTCTTATCTTTAGTTTCTCATTTTGCATATTCTTTGAGGTTTTGTGTCCTTGGTAGGAGAGGATCGCTAACCTTGCATTTATGGAGCGAAATGGAGCTAAATGGATTGCATCTAATGACCAAGCATCAAGGAGGAGACCGATACTAGAGGCCTAAGCGAATAAATAAAGTGAAATGGGCAATTATGAAAAGATCCTTGCATCCCCAACAAGATCCACGCGGATTGTTGAGGAGCCAAACAAGAGAAGAATCCTATGCCACGATCCGAGCGGCCCGAGCTCAGGACGAGCGGATCAGAGAAACAATCCGAGCGTCCCTGGGAATGATCCGAGCTTACCAAAGCACAATCCGAGCGTCCCGACTGCCAGCCCGAGCGGATCTTCTTACAGGACAACCCGTGCTTCAGGTGAGGACGAGCGGATCCTGGTGGGAGTTGCAAGCATGATCCGCACATGTCCCTCGGGAGTTGCATTTCCTCAAGTTCTCTTAGGGTCTTAATAGTCATTTAAGCCCTTAATAACCCTAATTCTTGTACTTAGTTTTAGTATAAATACCCCTTTGTACTACCTAGATTATCATCAACTTTTAATCAAGCTTTAATCCCTTCTTAATTAAGTTTTAATCATCTCTTAATTTAGTTGTAATACATTTCTCAATATTAGTCACATCTTAATCTTTCCTTAATTTCTCAATTGTTCTTAGTTTTATTTGGGTAATTAGAAGATTATTTGGGGTTTATTGGAGGATTGACAACCTTCCATCAATCATCATGATTACTTCTATTATTCTTTGCTTTATTATTTGGATCATCTCCATAGGTATAATTCCTTTTTACCCTTATTTAATTATTGTTAACCACATCATTTATTCATCATGTTTTGCTTTGTTAGTATGATTGACAACCTTATTAGCATGCTAAACTTGATCATGAGTGAGTAGTTCTTTAGCTAGGGTGAATGGGGAATTAGGGGAAACAAACATGGGGATTGATCTATGCTTAATCTAATATGTTTTCATAATTAATTTGCTTGCTTGTTTGTGATTTCAACCTATGCACATGTTATGTTTGATGAAATGCGAGCCTATGAATCCTTGCATTTTTTGACCATCCCTTATCTTTTCAATGAGGCTTGTAAGACATAAACCAACTCGAACCTCATTAGACCATGCATAGAGTTGAATAGGAGGAGACTAAGTCGACTTTTAGGTGTTGTATAGTCTAGACGACTCGGCTTCGGGACCTAAATTGTCCTAGGGATTGTAAGATATACACTAACTCGATCCCATCACAACAATAAGTGCTTGCATCTATTTGAGAACATGTTTGTATAATCTATTTCCAGAATTCCCTATGAACCCATGACACCCTAGTGCCCTTAATAAATTGTTTACAAACCTCTTTATTTGCTTTTATTTACTTTACTTAATTTACATTCATCTTGTTGATTAGTTTAGACCAAGTCTCATCTCAAACCCAATTTGTGACACCCTAAGACATAGCTACTTACAATTGAAAATCCTACATCAATACCCGTCCCTTGGGATCCGACCTTTACTTACCTCTTTACTAAGAGTAGTTTGTGAAGTTATAAATATTGTTTTGGTTGGTAGCTTTTGACGACGAGTTGTAAACCGAACCAAAAATGGCGCCGTTGCCGGGGACGGTGTTTAATTGATTGGATTTTCGTTAATTTTTTTTAGTTGTGTCTTTCTTCCCCTTGGGGAAGTCAATCTCCTCAAGGCTGTTCTAATCGTTTTCGAGTTGTTTGACATTTTGCATGACTAGGATATCACAAGGTAATTTATTACCTATTGATTTCGAGATTGAAAGGACCTTAACCAACAATAAAAGAGTTGTTAGAGGTACTTCAAGAGTTGTAGGTATTAGTGAGATTGTACCAAATAACATTGAGTTTGTCAACCCTTTTGCAAGAGAAGGAGAGGATAACCCAATTCAAAACCCACCACAAAATCAACCAACAATGCCTAAATTTTCATCACATTCCGTACCAACCGAGGAGAACCTACCAAACGATACTCCTACACCACCATATTTAACCGGTAATTTCATTCCCAAATCCGCATTCATACAATTAGTTGAGAGAAGTCAATTTGGAGGGATGCCTAATGAAGATCCTCACTTACATATGGAGACTTTTTGTGACTATTGTGATGCAATTTCTCAAACCGGAGTTACTCAAGACCAAATCCGATGGGTATTGTTTCCTTTTTCTTTGATCTGTGCCGCAAAGAAATGGTTGAAGAGTCTAGACAAGGCTACCCTTGGTATTGATTTATGGAAGAAGTTAGCACTTGCCTTTTACAAGAAATTCTATCCTCCGGAGAAGACAAATATGTTGAGAGCCTAAATCACCGGGTTCACGCAAAGGGATGAGGAATCATTATATGAAGCATGGGATAGATTTAAGGACACTTGTCGTTCTTGTCCACACCATGAACTTAGTGAGTGCGGTTCCTTGTGCAACAATTTTGGAACGACCTATATGAAGACTCATGTAATATTCTCAATATGGGATCCAATGGGATGTTTACCAAAGTTGATGACAATCAAACATGGACCAAAATCGAATAGATGGCGGTTCATAATTCCCAATATAGTAGGCCTCGAAAGGCCAAAAGAGGAGGAAAGCATGAGCTAGATTTCATCACTCAATTGGGTGCTCAACTAAGTGCTCATATCAACACCATCAATTTAAAGTTTGAGAAGGCCATGGCTAAGCTTGATGAAGCCTCCAAATCACCCAAACAACATGTTAATGCTATGGTGGCATCATCCTCAATCCCAAGTGGAGTATGTGAAAGTTGTGGAACCTTGGGACATGATCAAAATGAATGTAGGGGAACAAATGAACAAGTTAATGTTTTCGAAGCATATATACAAGAGTGGTACCCCTTATTCCAACTACTATAATGAGAATACCAAATTTCATACAAATCTTTCATACAAAAGCCAAAATGTCCAAAACCCCCAACAAACATACACCCCACCTCCAATGAGAAACCAAGCTCAAAGACCCCTTTTCAACCAATGCCAAGGTTACCAAAATCAACTTTCCTACAACCAATCAAATGACCAAAACTTTGATGTTCAAAAATCGGTCCTTCAAATGCAAAAGAACTAACAAGAATTTTTCACCCAAATGCAAAAAGATAGCCAAGCTAAGGAGATCACCATCAACAACATTGTAACACCTGCGAATTTCTCATTTTGACATTTATAATTTATTTAACCGTTTAATTACTTTATTTTAGATTTTTAAATTATTTAATTTAATTAATTTATTTTAAACACGATTTTTATAAAAGTAATTTATTAAAGCTCATTTATATAAAAATACATATTTTAGTCGGATAATAATAATAATGTAATAATATTAATAATAATAAACTTCCGTCTTAAATTATAGTATATTTAAGATGAATTTCCGTCTAACTAAAGACCGTCACATGTTCACATGTGAGACTACATTAATCTATTCTCAACCTATCCCGGATCGACAACTCGGTCCTCAATTTGAGACCCAACTAAAATATTACCTTTTGACTCACACTCTCACCTTACTGACCAATCCCCATCCGTTTTCCCTTTAAGCCTTCCCTTCCTTTTAACTTTCCTGAACATAGGGTGCTGCAACAAAAGCAACAAACAAATACTCAGACGCCATTTTTGGCCGAGCTACAAACTTAGATTTCCCGCTCATTTCTTCACCATTCCTCTTAATTTTTGTACCATCCTCCTCCTTACTTCGTCCTTCATCTTTCAAGGTAATAAAGTCTCATTTTTGTGATGGTTTCATTTTTCGCCGTCTTATAAAAGTTTCGTCTTTTAGCTTCTTTATCCCGTTTTCTTGCCTTTTAATGAAGGATTTGAAGACTCGGTGGAAGAGTCAAGCTTTGGTAACCGTTTATTCGAAGAATAGGGAGCGTTTAAGGTAACGGTGATAGGTTACTCGACAAAATTGTCGAAATTTCGTCCTATGGGTCGTGTTATAAACTCTTGTGTGATAAAATTTGATTCTTTTGCTTTTCTTTTATTACTGAATGTGAATGTTTGATTAATGGGATGGATATAGAAATAAAAACTGATGATTAAGTAATTGATTAGGGAACCTAGTACGTAGATTTGCACTGATAAGCTAATAAAGATGAAAATCAAGTGTGGTGATAGGTATAAATTTGGGATTGACTTTGATAGCGTGTAAAATTTGTCCAATGCTACGGTTTTGGCATATGGATAATTGAACCTTTTTAATTTATAAGCTTATGCCATTAATGTGGAGAGAATTGGTTATGAGATGGTCTTACACACGGCTTTGGTCATTGTTTAGTTGGTGGTTCGAGCCAATTTCTTATTTCCGTCTCAAGGGCATGTCCATGTATGAATTGGGTCATTTATATGGGAAAGATTTCATCTTTTGTATGCTTAAAAACTTGTCTTATGACGGCTTCACAAATTGTCTAGAAAACCATGTATGTAGGTTGTTGATGGATGACTTTTGTGGACTGTTTTCGAGTAGATTTCACGGATGATTTGAGCCAATTATTTAATTTCCGTCTCATGTGTATATCCATGTATGAATTGGGTTGGTTGTATGTGAGAAATTTCACCCTTTTCATGCTTAAAATTTCGTCTTAAGACGGTCACAAAAGTACTTTATAAATCGTGAAAATGGACTTTGTCGAGCAGTTTTAGCGGGCTGTTTTGACGGATTTCTTTATGTTAAATTGAACCAAGTTCCTTGCTACTGTCTCAAGTGCATATACATGTTTGGATTGGGTCTTTTGTTTGGGTGAAATTCCTCTTGGTTTAGCCTAGAAAAACCGTCCTAAGACGGTTGAACAAGAGGTAAATGCTGCAACTTTTAGTCCATCAATCCTCAACTTGCATGGATTTCCTTTTATATCAACTTTCCAAAAAAATAACGTAACAATTAGTAATGGCATGACATCAATTAGCAGTTAGCACAGTTGACCCGTAGCGTGTTGTATGCCCTCACAGAAGGAATCCAATCTTTATATTTAGTTGAGATTTATTATGTTAAATTAGTTGGACTAGTTATATTAAATTAGTTGGATTTGTGTACTTAAAGTGATTAGGCTTGTTGTATGCCACTTATTGGATTTCATATAAATCTTTTGTTGGGCATTATATGAGTAAATGGTTGGACTTAACATGACTAGTTTATTGGGTTTTACATGATTAATTTATTGGGCTTCTTGTATGTGACTTGTTGGAGTCACATGCCTCCTTTGTTTGGGCTTGTTATATCTCATTTGCTAGACTTGTCACATGATTAAATTGTTGGGCCAAATAACCCTATGCTTTGTAGTGGGCTCATAAATGAGTCACCTGGACTTGGTCACATTTTATTCCGTAATTTCATATAACGTAATTTATTCATTATCATTTATTATATTTTATTTAACTGGCATGTAAAATTGGGAAATGGAGTATCTATTAATATGAGACAAGGAGGAGTTATTATTATTTAAATAGTTATTTATAAAGGGTCATATTCTAGATAATGTCTAGTATTGTTCGGTTGTGAGAGTCTTGGTTCTACCGGAATACTAATAGGGGTGAGCCAGAGGCCCTCTAGTTGCGGTATGAACGCCGGGAGTGATGTTCCCATCCGTACTTATGGTGCTGCAAGCTATAAGTATGAATGTGACATTTATAATCCCGACCCTGAGTCTTGGTCCTATCGGATACTAGGGGTGAGCCAGAGGCCCTCTAGTTGCGATATGATTCGGCGGGAGTGATGTTCCCATCCGTACTCATGGTGATGCAGACCATAAGTATGAATGTGACGTTAAGCATCCCGTCCCTGAGTCACGGTCCTATCGGATTCTAGGGGTGAGCCATAGGCCCTCTAGTTGCGGTAAGGTCGTCGGGATTGATGTTCCCATCCGTACTTATGGTGAGATGCAAGCCATGAGTATGAGTGTGACATTAATAATCCCGTTCTATGTGCTTGTTTGTTGTATTTGTTTGTTGTGCCTCGGACATGTTTTAAAGGTAACCTCTGAGTCGGGCACTTGTTTGTTGTATTTGGCCATGTTTGTTTTAAAGGTAACCGCTGAGCGGATACTTGTTTGTTGTGTCTCGGACATGTTTTAAAGGTAACCTCTGAGCCGGACACTTGCTTGTTGTATTTGGCCATGTTTTAAAGGTAACCGCTGAGCCAGATACTTGTTTGTTGTACCTCGGACATGTTTTAAAGGTAACCTCTGAGTCGGGTACTTGTTTGTAGTATTTGGGCATGTTTTAAAGGTAACCGCTGAGCCAGATACTTTATATGTTGTGTCTCGGACATGTTTTAAAGGTAACCTCTGAGTCGGACACTTGTTTGTAGTATTTGGACATGTTTTAAAGGTAACCGCTGAGTCAGATACTTTATGTGTTGTGCCTCGGACATGTTTTAAAGGTAACCTCTGAGTCGGGCACTTGTTTGTAGTATTTGGACATGTTTTAAAGGTAACCGCTGAGCCAGATACTTTAGAGGTCGTGCCTTGGACATGTTTTAAAGGTAACCGCTGAACCAAGGTACTTAAGGTTTTGTATCTCGGACATGCTTTAAAGGTAGCCTCTGAGCCGGATGCTTTGCTTATTATGTGATGTTAGTAGTCCCATTTCGTGTATCGTATGTTATTTGGCTTTCAAAGTTCATGGCTAAGGTTTCCATTCACATGTTTCATGATGTTAATCTTGTTTATCCGTGACCTATGATATTCTATCGTGTTTATAGTTGTATTATCATTTATGACATTTTGGTTGGATTGTCTCATATGTATGTATCATATGCCTTATCTATGATTGACTACGCATGTTTTGAATGTTAGTCTCATGTTTCAATACTTGAATCAAATGTTTATATTCATAATGTTCTAATATGTTCTTGTTTATCTGTGTTTCGACATTTTGTGGCTGGGAGAACCTTGAGTTACTCCCCACTGACTGTGGCGTTCATGTTTACATGAATGACAGGTTGTGAAGATGCTTACGTGGGGAAGACGTGTGGGCTAGCGAGAACTAAACCTTGGACTAGTAGTTGGTTTATTAAGATTGTTTAGACTTCCCTTTTATCTTTTGGCATTCGAGGGATATATTTTCCCTCACCTTTGACTATCGCGTTTGTATAATTTAATCTTTATTTCCGCATTCTTTATTTGTCTTTTAGATTTTTATGAACCCGCGCTTTATAAACTTTAAAAGTTTCTAAACATTTACTAAAATTCCGCATTTTATAAGTTATATTTTCCGCGTTATTGCGGGGGTTCATAGTTGGTATCAGAGCCTTTGTTGCTCCCGACGCACACACGTGTACCCCAAACTTAGTTTGAACTTGAACTTGACCTTGAATAATGAATGAGAGATGGGTAGAACTAAGGACCTAAGTTGGTAGTCTCTTTGTGTATGCTATTTGTTAGGTGCTAACTTGATTGGTTTATTTGGTGTCTTGAGAAGATGGTGCGACCAACCAAGGTGGAGAATACTATCATGGAAGCCCTTACACAAACTCTCCGGAATCAACAAGATGCCAATGCTCAAGTCAATCATCGTCCTAACTCCCGTGGCAAGAGATCCTTTGTGCCCTCATCTTCGTCATCTGCTAAGAAGAAGAAGAAGCCTTTTCCAAGAGGACAAGTACCAAGTGGACAAGTGCAAGGTGGACAAGCTCCCTCGTCGGAAGACAACCCTGAGGAGACCCGCAAGTGTTTCAAGTGTAGGCAAGCTTATCACCCCGGAATTGGATGCTTTGATATGCCCTTGAAGTGTTACCTTTGCAAGAAGCCCGGTCATTTCATCAAGGATTGCCCCGAGAAGAAGAAGACTTCTCCTCCTCATGATCCGGAAGCTGAGCCAAGAGAAGCCGTTCGTGTCGAGAATCAAGTCGGAGCCGTCGTTCCTCCCGACACCGCTTCGGGTGTGTTTTCTATCCTTGATCAACCTTATCTTACTTTTATCCCGTGATACTCATCCTTCTTCTAAACTCCTTTTTGTTTTACCTTGAGAGTTCCTCTCATATCATTCTTTCCGTCTTACCCTTGGAATTCTTGTTGTGAATCTTTCCTCTCAGTTCACCTTTGTACCTTTCCCTTTTCCTTGACCATGAGCTTTATTGTTCCTGCATCTCCTATTCTTTTGGTTATGCTTTCCCTTTTAAATCTAGTCTAGAGGCTTATGAAAGATTCTATCTTTGACATCCTTGTTGACCTTACCTCTACTCTTACCCCTATGATGTTATTTATGATATCTAAGTTGTTTTTCCATTTCGTTCAATTTCTAAAAATTTCAAACTACCATTTTTGGTCCATTCTTAAAAATTTATATCACTTTTACAAAACTTTACCTATTTTTAAGGGTTGAAAATGAAAATTTGATTTAATTCTCTTTTGTTCTTTGAGCATAACTTCTTTTTATTAATTTTTAATTGCTAAACCCGAGTTACTTTGAATTTTGCTCAATTTCTAACTAACCTATTATTTATGATTTCTCTGCAAGTTTGAAGTTACATTTTAAAGAACTTAAATCCTTTTTGAATTTAAAAGTGGAGCTTTTATTTTTATTTTGGCTTTTATAAAAGCAAATTTGAGTGGATTATCATTTTCAATTGGTTTTAACGTTGATGGAATGTTAGGACTCGTTATTAAAGGCGTCTAATAACTTGTCCTGCGCTTATCGATGGATGATTTTTGTTTAAAACTTGTCTTTGACTTGGAAAGTTAGCGTTCTTGTGTGCACGACAAGAGCAATTTCGTTCCATGAAAGAGACTTATACTTTTGAAAACTCTTCATAAATATTTTCGAAAGTATTCTGATTTTGGATTTCTGTAAAGGATTTGATTTTTGACCTTGTCTTCGATTTGGAGTGTAATGTTCTTGAATGCGCAACGAGAACACTTTCGTTCCTTTGACGAGAATATGGTGCTGTCGGAAAATCTTACTTGAAACTTTTGAAGGAATTTTAATTATTACAATAAGTAACCTTTTAATATTTTAGTTACCAATTTCAAAAATTCCAGCTTTATTTTTATAACCTTTCATTTCTACTTTCAAGTTTCGAGGACGAAACTTTTTAAAAGATGGGGTGATTGTAACACCTGCGAATTTCTCATTTTGACATTTATAATTTATTTAACCGTTTAATTACTTTATTTTAGATTTTTAAATTATTTAATTTAATTAATTTATTTTAAACACGATTTTTATAAAAGTAATTTATTAAAGCTCATTTATATAAAACTACATATTTTAGTCGGATAATAATAATAATGTAATAATATTAATAATAATAAACTTCCGTCTTAAATTATAGTATATTTAAGATGAATTTCCGTCTAACTAAAGACCGTCACATGTTCACATGTGAGACTACATTAATCTATTCTCAACCTATCCCGGATCGACAACTCGGTCCTCAATTTGAGACCCAACTAAAATATTACCTTTTGACTCACACTCTCACCTTACTGACCAATCCCCATCCGTTTTCCCTTTAAGCCTTCCCTTCCTTTTAACTTTCCTGAACATAGGGTGCTGCAACAAAAGCAACAAACAAATACTCAGACGCCATTTTTGGCCGAGCTACAAACTTAGATTTCCCGCTCATTTCTTCACCATTCCTCTTAATTTTTGTACCATCCTCCTCCTTACTTCGTCCTTCATCTTTCAAGGTAATAAAGTCTCATTTTTGTGATGGTTTCATTTTTCGCCGTCTTATAAAAGTTTCGTCTTTTAGCTTCTTTATCCCGTTTTCTTGCCTTTTAATGAAGGATTTGAAGACTCGGTGGAAGAGTCAAGCTTTGGTAACCGTTTATTCGAAGAATAGGGAGCGTTTAAGGTAACGGTGATAGGTTACTCGACAAAATTGTCGAAATTTCGTCCTATGGGTCGTGTTATAAACTCTTGTGTGATAAAATTTGATTCTTTTGCTTTTCTTTTATTACTGAATGTGAATGTTTGATTAATGGGATGGATATAGAAATAAAAACTGATGATTAAGTAATTGATTAGGGAACCTAGTACGTAGATTTGCACTGATAAGCTAATAAAGATGAAAATCAAGTGTGGTGATAGGTATAAATTTGGGATTGACTTTGATAGCGTGTAAAATTTGTCCAATGCTACGGTTTTGGCATATGGATAATTGAACCTTTTTAATTTATAAGCTTATGCCATTAATGTGGAGAGAATTGGTTATGAGATGGTCTTACACACGGCTTTGGTCATTGTTTAGTTGGTGGTTCGAGCCAATTTCTTATTTCCGTCTCAAGGGCATGTCCATGTATGAATTGGGTCATTTATATGGGAAAGATTTCATCTTTTGTATGCTTAAAAACTTGTCTTATGACGGCTTCACAAATTGTCTAGAAAACCATGTATGTAGGTTGTTGATGGATGACTTTTGTGGACTGTTTTCGAGTAGATTTCACGGATGATTTGAGCCAATTATTTAATTTCCGTCTCATGTGTATATCCATGTATGAATTGGGTTGGTTGTATGTGAGAAATTTCACCCTTTTCATGCTTAAAATTTCGTCTTAAGACGGTCACAAAAGTACTTTATAAATCGTGAAAAATGGACTTTGTCGAGCGCTTTTAGCGGGCTGTTTTGACGGATTTCTTTATGTTAAATTGAACCAAGTTCCTTGCTACTGTCTCAAGTGCATATACATGTTTGGATTGGGTCTTTTGTTTGGGTGAAATTCCTCTTGGTTTAGCCTAGAAAAACCGTCCTAAGACGGTTGAACAAGAGGTAAATGCTGCAACTTTTAGTCCATCAATCCTCAACTTGCATGGATTTCCTTTTATATCAACTTTCCAAAAAAATAACGTAACAATTAGTAATGGCATGACATCAATTAGCAGTTAGCACAGTTGACCCGTAGCGTGTTGTATGCCCTCACGAAAGGAATCCAATCTTTATATTTAGTTGAGATTTATTATGTTAAATTAGTTGGACTAGTTATATTAAATTAGTTGGATTTGTGTACTTAAAGTGATTAGGCTTGTTGTATGCCACTTATTGGATTTCATATAAATCTTTTGTTGGGCATTATATGAGTAAATGGTTGGACTTAACATGACTAGTTTATTGGGTTTTACATGATTAATTTATTGGGCTTCTTGTATGTGACTTGTTGGAGTCACATGCCTCCTTTGTTTGGGCTTGTTATATCTCATTTGCTAGACTTGTCACATGATTAAATTGTTGGGCCAAATAACCCTATGCTTTGTAGTGGGCTCATAAATGAGTCACCTGGACTTGGTCACATTTTATTCCGTAATTTCATATAACGTAATTTATTCATTATCATTTATTATATTTTATTTAACTGGCATGTAAAATTGGGAAATGGAGTATCTATTAATATGAGACAAGGAGGAGTTATTATTATTTAAATAGTTATTTATAAAGGGTCATATTCTAGATAATGTCTAGTATTGTTCGGTTGTGAGAGTCTTGGTTCTACCGGAATACTAATAGGGGTGAGCCAGAGGCCCTCTAGTTGCGGTATGAACGCCGGGAGTGATGTTCCCATCCGTACTTATGGTGCTGCAAGCTATAAGTATGAATGTGACATTTATAATCCCGACCACGAGTCTTGGTCCTATCGGATACTAGGGGTGAGCCGAGGGCCCTCTAGTTGCGATATGATTCGGCGGGAGTGATGTTCCCATCCGTACTCATGGTGATGCAGACCATAAGTATGAATGTGACGTTAAGCATCCCGTCCCTGAGTCACGGTCCTATCGGATTCTAGGGGTGAGCCATAGGCCCTCTAGTTGCGGTAAGGTCGTCGGGATTGATGTTCCCATCCGTACTTATGGTGAGATGCAAGCCATGAGTATGAGTGTGACATTAATAATCCCGTTCTATGTGCTTGTTTGTTGTATTTGTTTGTTGTGCCTCGGACATGTTTTAAAGGTAACCTCTGAGTCGGGCACTTGTTTGTTGTATTTGGCCATGTTTTAAAGGTAACCGCTGAGCCAGATACTTGTTTGTTGTGTCTCGGACATGTTTTAAAGGTAACCTCTGAGCCGGACACTTGCTTGTTGTATTTGGCCATGTTTTAAAGGTAACCGCCGAGCGTATACTTGTTTGTTGTACCTCGGACATGTTTTAAAGGTAACCTCTGAGTCGGGTACTTGTTTGTAGTATTTGGACATGTTTTAAAGGTAACCGCTGAGCCAGATACTTTATATGTTGTGTCTCGGACATGTTTTAAAGGTAACCTCTGAGTCGGACACTTGTTTGTAGTATTTGGACATGTTTTAAAGGTAACCGCTGAGTCAGATACTTTATGTGTTGTGCCTCGGACATGTTTTAAAGGTAACCTCTGAGTCGGGCACTTGTTTGTAGTATTTGGACATGTTTTAAAGGTAACCGCTGAGCCAGATACTTTAGAGGTCGTGCCTTGGACATGTTTTAAAGGTAACCGCTGAACCAAGGTACTTAAGGTTTTGTATCTCGGACATGCTTTAAAGGTAGCCTCTGAGCCGGATGCTTTGCTTATTATGTGATGTTAGTAGTCCCATTTCGTGTATCGTATGTTATTTGGCTTTCAAAGTTCATGGCTAAGGTTTCCATTCACATGTTTCATGATGTTAATCTTGTTTATCCGTGACCTATGATATTCTATCGTGTTTATAGTTGTATTATCATTTATGACATTTTGGTTGGATTGTCTCATATGTATGTATCATATGCCTTATCTATGATTGACTACGCATGTTTTGAATGTTAGTCTCATGTTTCAATACTTGAATCAAATGTTTATATTCATAATGTTCTAATATGTTCTTGTTTATCTGTGTTTCGACATTTTGTGGCTGGGAGAACCTTGAGTTACTCCCCACTGACTGTGGCGTTCATGTTTACATGAATGACAGGTTGTGAAGATGCTTACGTGGGGAAGACGTGTGGGCTAGCGAGAACTAAACCTTGGACTAGTAGTTGGTTTATTAAGATTGTTTAGACTTCCCTTTTATCTTTTGGCATTCGAGGGATATATTTTCCCTCACCTTTGACTATCGCGTTTGTATAATTTAATCTTTATTTCCGCATTCTTTATTTGTCTTTTAGATTTTTATGAACCCGCGCTTTATAAACTTTAAAAGTTTCTAAACATTTACTAAAATTCCGCATTTTATAAGTTATATTTTCCGCGTTATTGCGGGGGTTCATAAACATTCTTGCCCACACCAAAATGTTAGAGACTCAAATGACTCAATTAGCATCTTCTAGCTCTCAAAGACAAAAGGGACAACTACCTCCTCAAGGTAACCCGCCCACAAGACATGAGACGGTTAGTGCTATCCATTTGAGGAGTGGTACAAGATATGAGGGGCCAAAGAGGCCAATTGATGAAGATATTGTAGATTCTACACTAGTAGAAAACACCCCTACGGTGGCGGTCGAAAATGACCTTTTATGGCGGGTTTTAAAGGTTTTGGGTGCGTCGTTTATCACGGGGTCGTATATACTTTTGCGGCGGTTGTACAACCGCCACTATAGCTAGCCTACAGTGTCGGTTTTCCAAACAAAACCGCCATTATAACCTTATATAAAACGACGGTTTTTAGACAACAACCGCCGTTATAACTCATCTATAGTGGCGGTTATTGTTTGAAAACCGCCACGTTAGATATTTCAATAATGGTAGTGCACCGCTACATTTCCTCTATAACAGCGGTTGTTTTTACACAACCGTTGTAAAAGGTAAAAATAACGTCGGCTGTGATTACAGAACCGCCACTAAAGTTACTTATGACGTCGGTTGTATAACAAAGAACCGTCATTAAATAAATCACTATTTTTGAAATATTTAAATTTTTGACGTCGTTTCTAAAAGAACCGTCGTTAAAAAAATTATATTTTTTTAATAATAATTTTCTACCGCAATTTCGGAAAGACCTCCCCTAAATTTGATAAATCCAAATATTATACGAACAAAATGAAACCTGTCAATAGAAATGTAACCACATTTATATTATTTGCAACAACACAAGTCCAACAAACTTACAAGAATCTTGCATTACATGCATCGAACATAAAATTAACATCTATCATTCTTACCAAAGGTAAATCCAATATAATGTATGAATAACATACACGCCTTACTTGAAAAACTAATCTAGAAGTTGTCTAAAAATTTGGTAGCCCACTCTTCTTTGATCTCATAAATATCAGCACTTGACATGGTTGATTGCTCCATATGCTATAGTTAATAAATAGGTCAATTAGCAACAATATAAATATACAACTACATAAATAAACAATACCAAGAACGGAAATAAGATATACCTTCACAAATTCTTCTTCTTTAACCCTCGAAAGGTAAAAAGTTATGTTATACATCCATTTCATGACATAATAACCACACTCGTAATCCTTTGGTTGTTGAGGGCACTAAAATTTATAGAAAAAATATGATATTAATTATGTAACATATAAAATGTAATTATAATTTAAAGTTAGTCATTAGAATATAAAATGAGTTCACATTTCACTTACCAAGATATCGTCTTTTATTATGAGTTTATTATTCTTTCTATTGAAATTACGCCTTCCGCCATGAGCGCAATGTATGAACCAAGCGTTGTGGAGTCTTTTTTTTTATCTCCAATCTCTTTGGATTTTTTCGATCCGAATCCAAAATATAAATAGTGTTTAACCCCAAGCATGTAACGATCAACATCCAATGGTTGCTGCACATATAGGTTCATTGTTAGAATTACTACTAATAAGCCATATATTAATAAATTAATAAATTAAAAACAAATAACTAAGGAAGGCTTATGTGCAAAGGCGATGGGAAAATTTGAACATCCAATGGCTGGATTATACACCTTCCTCTAATGTAAGTTGGCATGTAACTACAACTTTATCAAGCTGCTCATAACTGGCTGGGGTGTGAGGTTAAAGGTACTGACAACAAAGAACGGATTCAGAAGAAGAGATGGTCCAGAGTAAAGAAACAGGTGGTCAGGGCTGTGCATTTGGCTATCTGGTACAACATCTGGATTCAGAGAAATGAAGCACGATTGAATGCAAAGCTCCTCAGGCCTGACTGTGTAGTTAGGAATATTCAGAATTTGCTAAAAAATCATTTTCAATATGAGCTATGTAATAGGTTAATGAGTAGAGATAGGCAATGGTTAAGTAGTGTCCAATTGTTAGGAAATTAAAATTGCCTATTATCTCCACAAACTGTAAGCTGGTTTTAATTATTAATGAAACTTACCTCTTAGCAAGAAAAAAAAAAAATTAAAAACAAATAAAATTATTACCTCTCATGAAATGCGCCAATGATATAATTCTTTTTTTCTTGACTCTTCCAAACATGAGCAATATAATCTTCACATTGTCGCCCCCTATATATATATTCACAAAGTTTCACCGGACACATGTATCCAACTACGTTTGTCGGTTCTCCTTCTTTGCTTTCAGTAACACTTTGATATAGGAAACTACATCGATTATATTAGTAAACAAAGAATGAGTGAACAAAGAATGATACATAACGACCAGGTAAAAAAAGTCAGAGCATACGAAATTATAATACAAGGTTTTACATATAATACATACCTTCCCCAAATTTGAAGCATAACAACATTTAGCCATTTATTTCTCAACATCTCCCTAATCTCGATAACCGTTAAAAAGCTCCTTGCGCTACCTTCTTGGTAATTATAAACGGACTCATCTATCACCATCTCGATTATAGCATTTTTGGATAAGGAACACAACTTCTCTTCTAAAGAACGACCAAAATAACCTAATTCCCCAACCTCTTCCACGCTTAGAGGTCTAACATCATCTTCTTCTTCAACACATGACGACTGAGTATTACCTTTTACCATAGCCTTTTCAACGGATTTATCATGTAAAATAAAAACAAGTCAAACTGAGCTCATCCATGATATAGTAATTAATTAGTAAGGAATGATGATACTTACTTGCTTTTGAACTTTATTAGCGGACTCCCCCGCATCTTTGGAGTTGTGTTTCCTCTTGGACTTTCGAGTCTTATAATTGACCTTAACAACCCGAAAAAAAAACATGGACAACGTAGAATTAACTCATTAGTATGTACATTAATAATAGAGGGAATATCATAAACCTATTTCTTACATTTGCAGTTTTACAAAGGCTTGTTCTACTTTAGACAGAGTACATGTTGACATAGTTCAAAAATTACTCTGCACTGATGTATCTATATAAGCTACATTTGACTACTGCTTATTGATCAATTAAACCCAACCATGGTTGTCTGACATGAGACGATGCAATAAACTGTTCACAGCCTGCCCGACATGTTACAACGTAATTGGCCTTACACAATTGAATGGCTATGTCATAGCCACAGATCACTTTTAGTTTTAGGACCTGATGGCACTATAAATTGCAAGTGAGCTCATCCATGATATAGTGATTACCTCATTTTCATCTAATAAAACCAATGATTTGGGCCATTGAGCAAAGCTACCCTGTGCATCACCGACCATTGTGAATCCAGTCCATGGCAACGAAAGTGGTACATCCCCTCGTATGATTTTATCGATGCAAACATGAGCATTCTCCATGGTTAATAGTTTGTTGTGTACCATTTTACCCTCTACCCATGGGAAAACCAATCCTTCAGCAACAATGGTGAACTCCTCGTTCACATGTACAACAAGCCAACAACAAACTGATTCCTACAATCATTAACAGACAGATTCCGAAAGTTAGCTGCAAGTTAGTAACCTGCAAATTTTATATGAGAACGGTTGGTTTTTAATTGTCAACTCTTGTGAAACCACCTGGAGGTTTGAGTCAAAACACAAACTATTCTAAAATAAGTTGAAAAACAAACATAAGCAACTGGTTTAGACAAAAGCAACATCATCAAGCAGCCTGAGCAGGTGGTGATATTACCTTTAATTCAATAAAGGGGTCAATTTGGTGAGTAGTAATTTGATGAGTAGACTGACTGCTTGGATCACTTTGATGCGTTGATGGATCCGTAAATGGACGTTCAGTATTAACACCATCTAGTTGAGACTTTTTTCCCATAATTTCCGCCCATTTCTTCTCCATCATCACGCTCAACTCATCAAAGGTTTGTCTTTTAAACTCCTCCCTTGCTTCACTCTTTGCCTTCCCAATTAGCGATTGAATTTTATCTTCAGAAAATTTCTTTCCATTAGTACTTCGGCTTGATGGTTTTCCAAAAAACTTCTGGAGACCAACAAAACCTCCGACTCCTCTTGTTCTGCTATTGTGTTCCGGGTTTCCTAATGCTTTGGCCAATGCATCTTCAAATCTTGTAGGAACAAACTCTCCTTTTTGCTCCTTTTCCTTCCAATGTTTCTAAGAATATAGTTCAAAAAGTTAATTAGGACCATGACATGCTTTGTGCCAATGTTTCTAAAAATTTCTTGCATTCTTTCTATAGGATGTCATGTTTTGTGCCAATGTCAATTATATACATGGACCTGTAACCAGAGAACTTTTACTTAGTCAACCAACCACTACTCATGACAGAAAGTTGTTTCTTGTTGACCTTGGACTAGGTAATCTCGTCATTTGTATGACTGTCGATGATTTTATATTTTTACTAGTGTTTTTTTAATCTATCTAGCATTTTAAACTTATTTCAGGGATAGTGGATGGAAAACATATGGATCGATTACAATCAGTGTCGTGATATGTTCAGGTTAGCTCACTTATATTTATAATCCAAATACATCATTGTCTGTTATTGAATTGTGTTCTCTCTTATACAACACCACCTCAATATGAATTTAACAGGGGAATAACCTACGTTATGCAAGTGTGCATGCCCATATTTGTAGAACCACAAGCAGAAGAAATAAATTAGAGTCATAAGCAACAGTAAGTAATGATGAGGTTTAAAGTATTCGGGCTCTGTTCGCAATTAGATGTACGGCTGAGGATTGAAGGACTCAAGTTTGTAATTAGTTACTGTGCCATGAGTGTATATTTTCCCAATATTTTTATATTTTGAGTTCAAACATTACTTTGTATTTCTTTCCTCAAGATTTGATCTTTACATTATGGATAATTCAGGCTTGATATTTATTGATTTGGCATACTCAGATGTTGTGAAATCATCAACTTGTAAGAGTTATAAAATCTTTTGAGTAATATTGTGTAGGGTTAAAATGAAACAAAAATTGTTATTACAAAAGCTATGTTGAAAGAGGACGGTGAAAGACAATTAGGCAGGGGATCTGGTGGCATAAGAGCATGGTTTAGCAAGGCAAAGAGCACGGTTCAACAAGGCAAAATAGCACAGTTCAACAGGTACAAAGAAGACGGTTCATACAAGCAACCGTGCTCTTGTTTTTTTACAAAGAAGACGGTTCTAAAACTCAACCGTGCTGTTTTGTGTTACTAAAGAAGACGGTTTGAATCGGATACAACCGTCCTCCTAGGCAAAGAGGACGGTGACCTAGAGGACGGGTCTTGTACCCCTTTAAAGACAGTTTTTAACCGTCCTTGTTGCCTATTTTTGTAGTAGTGTTTGGCAGCAACGAAACTTGGCCAGACTTGAAGGACTACTGCAAAGGCCTGAATGTTTGATAACTCGGGTGAAGCCCTAATAATCGCCATTTACTTTGCTTCATTGAAGCCCTAATAATCTTGTCCAATCATGATTTTGGCGATTATTTAACCGTAGAGAATTGTGATTGTTACGCTAAACTAGTAATGTATTCTGTATTAATGAACCCGACTAGAACAGGGGATGTTACCAGCCTATATTTCATGATTGAACAGGGGATGTTACCAGCCTATATTTCAACTCTAAAACATAATGAACCCATCCTAGATTCATACCCTTCAAACCCTTTAACAGCCTCGATCAACACATTACAAGTCGCACAAAATAAGCCCCAAAAACGACTAATACTCAAACGAACAAGGGGCAAAGAAATACCCGACTTTAAACTCGATATTTTACCAACCTAAAACAAGTATTCCAATTATACTAATGGAGATGCTACTTTGTATAATTCAATAATTCATAATTCAATAACACAACAATACAATAACAATTAATTTGATGATAGTGATAATTTTTAAATGAAGATACTATAAATTGCAATTAAATATGGTCAAAAGTACCTTTGAAGTTGTTGCGGATAAAGGGCTGTGCCTTTGTATCGTTGCTTCTGCGGTGTAGACGGAAACAACCTTATAAAGAGGATGCGAGTTCGAAAAATAGGATTACCAGTGTTAAATTCGAATTGATGATTGAATTGAGTCCAACAATAGTCGGTGTAAACGGAAGCAACAAGTTTTGAGGAACTTAATCAATACTATGTCAGAGGGCGGCGTGAGGAAAGCAGGTTTTCGATTTGTCGGAGTTGAATTGTGAGGGGCGAGGTTTTGGCGGTGAAGTGAAGAAGACGAAGAAACAGCGGTATATTTTGGCGGTTGATTGAATGAACCCAGCGCTAAGGGTTTGACTTTTTAATTATTTTTTTTAATTTTTCTATTAAAGTCGATTTTAATTAGAACTGACACAAAAACATATCGTGGTGGTTTTTAGCCCAAAAAATTATAACTTTGTATTAACTTTTAGCGTCATTCTTAACGTCGGTTGTTAATAGAACCGCCACTATTGAACTATGGTGGCGTTTCCTATTTAGAACCGCCATAAAAAACTTATATTATCACGACGGTTCTTACTTTAACCGCCACTATAGACCTCCTACATACAAAAATATTTCCTTCCCGCCAAATTATTGGGCTTTTTATGTCGTTTCTATTAGAACCGCCACGATAACTGCGTCGTGATAGGGGTTTTTTCTACTAGTGCTAGTGACAAGCAAAGAGTTGTGGAGAACCCTAAGGAGGTAGATCCTACTTCCAATGAAGTTTCAAAGAAGAAGAATGAAGAGAAGGCTAAGGAAAAAGAGCCTATTGTGATTAGACTTCCCTTCCCAAGTCGCCAAGCTAAGCCTAAGCTTGATGATAAACTTGGAAAGTTCATGAAAATTGTGAAGAACTTAGAAGTCTCAATCCCGTTCACGGAATTGATCAATCACGTTTCGGCTTATGAAAAGTACATGAAAGACATTCTTACCAAGAAGAAATCCATCCAAAAGTTGGAGAGTATTGCCTTTACCAAAGTGAGTAGTACTATTCTTCAAGGGAGTTCCCCTTCAAAACTCAAATATCCGGGAAGTTTTTCTATCCCATGTACCATTGGCGACACTACAATCAACAAAGCATTATGTGACCTTGGAGCAAGTGTAAGTGTCATGCCATACTCGGTATGTAAGAGGCTAGGAATGGGAGAGCTCAAATGCACCAACATCACTCTTCAAATGGCAGATCGATTAACAAAGGTACCTTTAGGGGTATGGGAGGATGTGCCCGTAAGAATTGGGAAATTCTTCATCCCGGTAGACTTTGTCATTGTAGACATGGAAGAGGATTCCAACATTCCTATCATTTTAGGAAGACCCTTCTTGCATACCGCTGGAGCTGTAATCGATGTGAAACATGGAGAGCTCACACTTGAGGTAGGGGACGAGACAATCACTTTCAATCTTGACAAAACAATGAGAGCTCCCTGACTACATGAGCCATGCGTCATGGTCGATCATTATAGCCGGCAAAGTGATAGGAAGAAGTTAGAATCTCTATGCAAAGGTCAAGCCATGGGTAAAGAAACACCACCCATATGGAAGAAGAAAGTGGATGACCTTCAAGTAGCTCTATTTGGAGAGCAAGGAATTTTAAACAACAATGAGAGCTTGAATAGCTCACCCATCATGACAAGTAATGAAGAAGGTCTCATTGGCCAAGACAACAAGAAAGAGGAGTTGCCCTTGTCAACTCATGACATCATTGGGGAACAAGCTAGTGAAGTTTGTGGTCTATGGGATGATGAATTTGAAGGATTGGTTAATCCTTATATTGGAAATGCTATGATCTTAGACCAAGGCTTTGTTGATCCTTGTCATCACTTTGACTTGGAAAATAACAATGAAGAAAATAATGTGCAAAGGTCTACCCAAGACCTCTATCATGAAAATGAGTAAGCCTTCGACTACTTCTACAAGGTGTTGAGCAACATCAACAACATCTCGGCTTTGCCCCCATGACATCTCATCCAAGAATGAGAGTTTGGTGGAGTCCTCCCTAAACCACCATTTGTAAATATTCTAACCCCTTAACTCGCATTTTATTTCCTTTATTGCATCTTTGTCATTTTTGGATTTGTATTTTTGTGTTTTGATCAAGATTTTTGACATGAGAGCAAGTAAGGGAGGTATTTTAATGTGTTTTAATGTGTAGTGTTTGACCAAGTGTGGGGATAGCAAATGCCTAGGCTAACCAAGCCTTTGTAGTGCACCCACAACATTTAACAAAGGAGAAGAAGAAAGAATGACATGGGAAAAAGAATCCCTATGAGCGGACCTGAGCTCGTGGGAGCCCAAGGGAATCCGAGCGTCCCCAAGGTAATCCGAGCGTCCCCAGCCTGCATCCGAGCGTCCTGGTCTTAGGACGTGGGTCCTGGGAAAGCTTGAATTGAAGAAAGTGTCCTGTAACAAATTCTGAGCAGATCATCATCAGGACGCTCGTCCCCATTCTTAGGACGCTCGTCTTTGCATCAGTCCGCGCGTCCTGGCATGCTTCAAAGTTTATGAAATTTCCCTGCAAGGAAGTCTGCACGTCCCCAGGAGAATCCGAGCGTCCCCAGAAGGAATTCGCTCGAGCTGAGGTGAATCCGCGCGTCCTGGCACGGGTTTGCAATTTCAGGAAATCCTTTAAACTGATCCGAGCGTCCCGTGTTTAATCTGAGCGTCCTCAGCTGCTACTTAAGCAAAACACGGGATTTCCCTTCCTTATTGCCAATATATTTTTATCTTTCACAAACACAAACACATACCTTTTCTCCCACTAAAACCCTCAATCTCCTCATTTAAAAACACCAATTTCTCAACAAAATTCATCACCATTCAAACAAAACTTGCTCAAAACAAAATTAAATCACTCCTTTATCAACAAAAGACCATCTAAACATCAATTTCCTCACCAATTGAATCAATTTTCTAGGGTTTGGCCAAAAATTTGAAAATCCTAAATTGATCGAGGAATTGATTAAAGTTTGGGGAAGCAAGGAACATTCAAGCAAAATCTTAAATTTATCAAAGACTCTAAATTTATCAAAGAGACAACAAGCTTTTCTTGCATCTAAGGCTTTGGTAGTGACGCAACCAAGGGTGGAAATCCAAGAAATCGCAACTCCTATTGAGGAAGCTACCACACCTACTCCGGTTATAGAACAATTGCCAAATTTTCCGGAGGTAACTTTCTTAACCGATGCTCATAGGAATGCATTTTTATCCCTTACTAGAAAGACTATTGTAGCTACCAAGTTTATATGTCAAGACACTTTGGAAAACTTGGGTGTGCTTGAGCGAACTAGAACATTTTTCGAGTCCATGAGGTTGTTAGCCCTCTTTGAAATGGAAGAATTGACCTACCCTTCATTAACCATGGAGTTCATAAGCTACTTGAAGGTGTCTAAGGTAGAGACTCGACATTATGTTGATTTCCGTCTTGAGAACAAGAGTAGAAGCATGACTTTGAGTGAGTTTGGTAATGTGTTTGGTCTTTCACAATATCATCATTATGAGAAGAAGCCTTTAAAATATGATGCCGCACCCCTTTGGAAAGCCATTATCGGTCGAAAATTCGACTCTTTCCGGGAGTGTCATGCTTTATATGTTCATCATCCGTGCATAGAGTATGGCACAAGTTTGTGGGCAATACCTTAATTACTAGAAAAGGCACCAATCACTTCACCGAACTTGATTTTGTCTACTTTGAGTCCTACATGAATATAAATAGAAAGTTCACCAAAAATTACAACATTCTTCAACTATTGCTTGATCGGTGGCTTGAGATTGATTGTGACACCCCATACTCCAAGTGCCTTACCAGGACCACTTAAGGTATGAGAACGTCACCATCTCGGTTACCCGAGTTAATGATACTCAAATAGACAATAAGGAAACGTATTTAAATGATAATAAAGTTTAAGTGATACAAGCCAAACTCCAAAAACTGTTAAAAGGGAATACAAGGTTCTCAAAACTGTCAACTTCTAAACAACAACAAAATGTTCAACACAGCGGAAGACTTCTAAAACTGCAATGTGATGACTCATCCCAGCTATCCCATGCGCATCGTCTCATACCTGCTCAACAACTGCTCACCATCCCCGAATGGATCACCACAGATTTTAAAACAATTAACGGGGTCAGTACTAATTACACAATCAATGCCACAATGAAACAATTATACAAATAGCTCAGACATCTCAACACTACTCCAGTCACCATCTCCAATCTCCACATCACTGACTACACACTAAAGTGTGTAGTCCTGCCAGAGTACCCATCACAATAGGTACTCCTCGCCGCCAGTGGGGGATTGCAACCATTCCCACCTAAGCCACGCTCATCTCCGTTGAGCGATAAACCCATGTTCATTAATGTGCACATCTCTTATGTGGCGGGTTCCACATAAGGCAAATCAAGGGCGTGAAGCCACTCCCGCAAGTAATCACAATACTTCTATCAACAACCACCAAAGCAGAAACCAACATGATAATTACTCAATACAAGGATACTGACAACACCAATACCAATCATTCCATGTAATTAATACCGAGTAGGGAAACCCTACCTGGAAAGCAAACACCACAATAAACGATCAAGCAGCTAACTCAGAATCTCTCCTCAACGAATCCTCCTCCTATACATACATACATACATATATACAATCATATAACCACCAAAAACCCCCAAATCACCTAATTAGGGTTTAACCAACTTTAACAAAACAATATGAAAATTATACGTAAAGCTTACCCTCGACGCAAGGATCACAAAGGTATAAAGAACGACGAAAACCGACACTCCTAGCTCCGGGATTTGCTAATAATGCGATGAGATGAAGCAACGTAACTTAGATCTTCTCCTTTTTGTGATTTTAAGTTTGTAAAAGTGTTTTAGGAAAAAGATGACGAAACATTATATATTAATCCGCATTATTAACAAACCCGTCGCAAATCACCCGTTAACCGACTTACTCGATCGAGTAAGTCACTTACTCGATCGAGTAAGTCACTTACTCGATCGAGTGACCCTTACTCGATTGAGTGCCAAGCTTACTCGATCGAGTATCCATCAGGCAGACTACTGTTTTGCGTAAAACCATACTTACTCGACAGAGTAAGCCCCACTTGATAGATTACCCTAAGACTCATAGAACCGTAGTACTACAATCTTCCCTCCTTAAAAAGAACTTCGTCCCCGAAGTTCAAACCACAAACAAAACAAAACACACTAACATCAACCCAACACAACAACATAAACAAAACTTGACACAAAACTCCAAAACACACCTCCAAAACAAAACTCAACCCGACTCAAAACAACCACTAACTATACTAAAACTCATATAAAACATGCAAAAACTCTATACGACCATCTCCTACCCCCCTAAAAGTAACAAGGTTACGTCCTCGTAACCACACATACCTGATCAAACAGAGACGGGTACCGCTCTCTCATAGTCTCTTCCGCCTCCCTTGTAGCCTCCTCAACCTCATGGTTGGACCAAAGAAACTTAAGCAACACTGTATGATAATCAAATGACAATGAAGAAACATAATTTAAATAACAATACAGTTTAAAGTGATTATATGTTCAAATGCCCAAAACTGATAAAAGGGAATACAAGGTTCTCAATAGTGTCAACTTCTAAACAACAGCAAAATGTTCGACCCAGCGGAAGACTTCTAAAACTCCAACGTGATGACTCATCCCAGCTATCCCATGCACATCGTCTCATACCTGCTCAACAACTGTTCACCATCCCCGAATGGATCACCACAGTTTTTAAAACAATTAACGGGGTCAGTACTAATTTCACAATCAAAGCCACAATGAAACAATTATACAAACAGCTCAGACATCTTAACACTACTCCAGTCACCATCTCCAATCTCCACATCACTGACTACACACTAAAGTGTGTAGTCCTACCAGAGTACCCATCGCAACAGGTACTCTTCACCGCCAATGGGGGACTGCAGCCGTTCCCACCTAAGCCCCGCTCATCTCCGCTGAGCGATAAACCCATGTTCATTAATGTGCACATCCCTTCTGTGGCGGGTTCCACAGAAGGCAAATCAAGGGCGTGAAGCTGAAAGATCATAGATCCATATTAGACTCTCTAATAAAAATTAATTTATCTCATAAATTGTCATCTAGGTGATCTATGTAACATGCATACTAATATGAAAGCATAAAAATGAAAGTATGAGGAAAAACAATTTCCTTACATTGATTTAGTGGTAAAAAGGGCACAAACTAGTTCACCTTACCAGTTTGTTTTTGAGCTATATGAATATGGAAGATCCTCCAAAACCAACCTCCAAAGTAGAAGGTCTCCTTCCTTAATCCACCCAAGAACTTACCCAACAACCTTACTAATATTAACTAGATATAAGACTACCCTTGATAATATGTAGATATTACTAACATCTTAGTAATTATTTATTTTACAAACATATCTTAGTAAAATGATTTTATTGTTTTTTTAGAGAGAAAAGACCAACAAAACATTCACATGCAAATGCACAAAATGAGGTAGTTTGTACAAATGAGCAAATGTTGGTTCATAAAAAGGAGGAAAAGTGGCGGGTTGGTGAGGAGGAGTGTAGGAGTGAATCTCTTATTTTTTTATCAATCTTACATCACATGCAAAATCATTATAAGATAACTTATGGAAGAATATAAAGTAAGGTGAAATTATTATGTGAGTAATCATCCACTACTCTTATTTTACACGGTCCACTTGACCATTTACGGGTCCATGTTGGTTCTTATATTTGTCGCACAAATCCGTGTAATTTTTATTTTAAACATCGTATCATGTTTAAATACTTCCATAATTAATTCGTCCAATTCACTTCGTAAATATACGTGTACCACTACACATATTATTTACGTACTAATATTAATCACATTATTCAATTAGTACAATTTTAGTAAATTAACAGTTAATTAACTAAACCCCGTTTCCCAAAACTTATTATTTAATTATCGCATAATTAAATAATAACTGCCGCTCCTCGAGTTCGCAACTCGAAATCTCTCTAAAAATAATCGACTAACCTCTTAGTCTATAAATTAAGGGACTAAACAAATTGTATCTCATACAATTAATTAGTTATCAATTGGGGTTCGTGTAACACCCCGATTTATAAAGGAGCCTCTAGCAAGACATTCCCTAATAAACCGGACTGTTACCATCTCGGTTTCCCGAGGTAGTGAATAACAAATTAAACTCCAAGGCAAATTACATAATTTCTTTAACTTAACTTTTTTACAAAACCTCATTTACATCAAATTACAAAGAACTAACATAAATAAAAGTGAAAGTCTTCTAATTGACGTTCTAGCTACTAAGTCTTCTGATCCAGTGTCTCACGCCCATCAAGCTCCCATCCTATCTCATAAACCCACAAGTCTCGCTCCCAATATTTGGATCGTCACAGGTGTTCACGAATACACAGGGTCAACCACGAGGTTGAGTAGGGAATACAATGAAACAACAAAATATGATATGCATGCTCCTCCGTCACCTCCACCTCCATCTCAACTCATATCTCATAACCCGGAACGCCCACCATACCGATCCCCGGACTATCAATCGACCGTCGTCGATATACCGGCTTCATGTTGAGGTTATCCAGGCGGTCTGCCGCGAACCCGCCTGGGCCTTATCACAACATCACAATGTATCACAACCTCGTCACCACCACACTATCCTCCAACTCCAATGCACATGAAATGCTTAACAGTAAACAATGCAATGCAATATGTATACCATTGAACTGATCAATTATAAAATCATGCCAGCTACAAAATGTTGTGATAGCATACTCAATACGATCAACTCGATCAATCACAATCCAGTATATGAGTCATAGCATAAAGCAACAACCACGAAATAAGTCAACATTCACAACTTGGTCATACGAAACACAACAAATCAACACCATTCAACAACAACGATAATAAGTCAAGTGTATTTCCCTACCTTTTCGCAATCCAAGCACGCACAAGCAATCAATTATGATCCTTCACATATCCATCACCTACATAACATAATTATGTATAATTACCACCTACTCAGTCAATTAATCATTCACATAACCTAGACTCATCGTAATTTAGTAGGAATATCAACTTAAGGAACAAACACGACTTTCCCTGATTTTCCTGCACATGGCAGACTCGGTATAAAATGAATAACTAAATCCAGAAAATTCGAATTGATGCAAGGCCAATTGAATTGGAACCCCATGAGTCTTAGCTACAAATTATATCTAACGTGTTTTTCTCAAATTCCAAACTTATCAAGGGTTTTCAGACTGATTTCCAAAAACTGACAGAAACCGTCGCATAAAAAGTATTGATTCATAAAACGAGTTTGACAAATGATTTTTAAGTAAAACCAACGCCTAACTCATCTAAACTCTTTAAATTAAATATATGAAAAAGACCCAGCACCAATTCAATATCTAAATTATGTTTTAGAAGTAATCTTTCAGCCTCTACTGATTCGCGGACTTTTTAGATAGACGTTCACAAATAATTTCTTCAGGAAAACCTACACGGTGAAATGCTACCAATTTTCACAGGCATAAACTAGGCTTGTAATAAACATGAGTCTCTTCTTTAACTTTTTGCATCTCATGACTTTAAGACAGGTAAAACACTCAAACAACACAGACCAACGAATCTGTAAATTCCTGTAACTATTCTATTCATTTATCTCATACAATTTATAATCAAAACCCCCAAACCAATTTCTAGGGTTACAAAAATTATTCCACTACTACTATAATTATGCTAATAATTGAATAAAGAGGTAATAGGATAGTCTACTTACGAAATAGGATGAGAATAGGCCGAGAAATCGCCTCGCATGCCTCACGCGACTCCCTTCACACACGGCTCCCTTCTTCTCTTTTTCTCTCTTTTCTCATGGTTAAAGTGAATATGGTGATAGAGAGATTAGGGTTTGGTTAGATGAGTTATACATATAGGATAGGTGCTATTAAGACGATACGGGCCTAGCCTAGTTAGATTAATTAAAACCCGAGTCACATACTTACCCGAGTCACAAATACACTACACGACCCAAATTGGTAACTCGGCCTAATATAATATCATATTAAAATACCGGGTATTACAGTCTACCCTCCTTAAAAGAAACTTCGTCCCGAAGTTTACCCTCTCTACCAACCAACGCAAACGAATTATGAAACGCATATACAAAAGTATGTAAGGCACCCACCAAATTGAATATTAAACGCAGTATTACATTCCACCCTCCTTAAAATAAACTTCGTCCCCGAAGTTTAACCATAACAGAAACACATTATGTAACACTCCAACATAACCCACACAACGCATAACCAATATAGCCAAACTGAGAAATCACACATGAAAGTATAAAGATTTTACAATCCTACCCTCCTTAAACATGGTTACGTCCCCGTAACCTTCATTATTATAACAAAAGTTCTCAAACTACTGCTAACAACTTACAGAGGATAAAAGATTCACAACTCACACTCAAGTTAACTAATCCCTACTAAAGACAATCAATATACAAGCTCTCTCAAGGAAGCTACAGTTACTGCTGCTACAGCACATCGCCACGGATCGGAGCAAAAGCCACGTTGAATAACTTAAGACATTTCATTATTAATCTAAACACTCTTCATATCAATCAATACATGCAATAACATTCACAGGATCTGCTTGTCAATCTAATTTATACATTACTACTCAGGTTACAAAGATGAAGATGCTTAGGTGCTCACATATGGTTCATGTCAAATAGCATATTTTCCAAGAAATATTGGTAACATTTATTCATGTGAATAATCAAATTATGAATGGAACAATGCTTTACAAGGTCACCAGTAAAAATCATTAGTAATTATTCATTTCACTAATCATTTTAATCTCATACCTTAGAAACATAGGGAATCAATCAACATAAGAAAAGAATTAGGGTCAAAACTTAATAAATCGATTTATGAGAATTTGTAACCTAATAGGTCCAGTCTGACTTTCCTTTACATAACTGTACCGATTTAGGTCAAGACACAGAATCACCCATAAAATGAAGACAACCAGTTTCGCAACACTTATCGTCCTAGAAATATCTTTAATCCTCATAACAAAGGGTTGGGATTTATTCACGAATGACGAATGCACATTGATTGGCAAATTTTACAAGCTTATTGGTCGAGTCAGTCAAGCGAGTAAACAACGATATTGGAAAGTTAACATACAAGACTATCATACATAAAATTTTGTTCTTGGTGTTAAATATATTTAAACTGCACCCAACACAATGACATAAAAGATTAAATGTATTTAACTACACCAATTTTACAAATATTCTTTACATATCATGCTAATATCAACATACCATGTTAACACACAACTCACTTAAATCACCACATTACATTTCCCGTTTTGACATTCGTAACTAACCACAACCCACCAATTCACTACATGAACGAACAACATGACTAAATTAACCCACTATTTGTAATTCCGTTCTAGCTTCATTCCTCCAGACTAGCAAATATCATGAAACCATACAACCAGACACTGGCTGGAAATCTCATTCCGAATTTATACTCACACGACAAAATTTAACTTCATTTTCAAAACTTTTACTTTCATACTGGACGGTGAATAACTTTCTTAACATAAATCTTATAACAGAGTCGTCCATAGAATCCATTTAACTCAAAATCAGATAAACTTAACTCAATTCCTTCAAACAATACAAGCTTAGGTGTCGACTCATATTTCGTAATTTACAGGTTCATCTTATTCATTTCAGTCCTATCTTTACTAATGAACGACTATTACCTCAACATCAGGATTTTAGTTGCACTTCTTTACTCAGTTATATTCACGGCTAACACGACTACATCATTTAATCGGAGACCTTTTAGATAGTACACATTCCCTGGTGACGTCTCATCAAACCATACGATTCGTACCATAATGTAAAGCAAGTAACTACAAATTAACTGTGTTCAATCAAAATTTTACCTCTTTATTACAGATCTATTTATCACAGGTTGCATGGTCACACAAAAGTATAAGTACCAACTCAATTACATGTTAAATTTTAAAACGATTTATCACGTCATAAGAACTAGACAAGAGTCTAACCATATAGTCAATATAAGAAGATTATTAGTTTAGATCGGAGGCACACTATAAAATTCCCGTTAAACTCCTTACGGAACCATCGATCGTAAGGTCATGAGTAATTAACTTAATAATGTAGAAGTCAAACAACTGAAATTACAATTGAGTATTAATAGTTATATGATTCACAATAACAACAAAATTACTTCCATATCACACATATGTTTAACATTTTAGCAACCATACCAATCAATTGTATCCATCAACTCAGTATAATTCATTTTCAGCAAAAATAAAAGATATCGCATAAACAACTTAAACATGTACATATACCATCATATAACTTGTAAAACATTATCTATGACAAAAGATTAGTAAGGTGAACAAGTTCTCTGGTTTGCACGATTTGAACAAATAGGCAACTCGCGGCTCAATCAAACGTAACTATAACGACTATCATTTAAACATACGCATGACATGTGAATCATCAAAGGGTTATCTCATTATAATTCGACGGTTCGAGAATATATTTCAAATATCGTAACTATATCGTAACTATATCAACTATATTTCAAATATCGTGACAATTGCAACAATCACCTTAGCATTTCATGACAATACAACTATGAACATATCCAATAAGGAACAACAACACTATTTTATTATCATATCATAAGTTTAGGTTCAATCAAATAAATTAATGCAATGAAAGTAATAAGTATAACTATAGGCACACAGACTCACATAAAAGACATGAGAACTCAGATGACATCCTACATGTGTGAACATTTAGACATACTCATTACTACCATCCATGTGTAAACATTTAAACATAATTATTATAAATATTCACGCGAGTATATTAGAACAATCAAGTTAACATTTAACGCCACCAACTTTACCAAGATATGACAATATAGTTTTATATTTATATATATCCGACCACTATACAAATATGATGAACACACCAGAGATATTACAATATGCCAAACATATATAAAATATGCAACAACTGGACTCGTATAAAATATTTCACCCTCGATTAAGGATCAGATTAAGCTATTCAATTTCACACATACTATCATGCCAACAATGTTATAAACTAAACTTTAATTTTTTTTTATCACTTGTTAAGATACATAACCAATGAATATGTGTGCTACTATCATCATATAAGGACACTATAATTTCACATTAATAAGGCTCATGAAATAATCGAACAACTATATGAAAACTCAACATAGAATTCACATTTTAAAAGTTATGATTCACGTTGTAACTTCCAAAAATCACGAATAAATAACCGTTCAACGAAAAGTTGAGTTATATTACTTTTTATAACATACAGAGAGTTAATAATTCGTGAGAAAAAGAATGAGGTCCAAAGCTCAAGAATTCAATTTTTAAAGGATTTTACAACTCAGTTGGTCCAAACAAGTATGTGACAGCAATTGGTCCGAAACTTGGGTCAGTTTGCAAAACTTACCATTTAATATAGAGACATCAAAAATTTTCGTGGCTTATCAATTTGAAAACATATGTGAATCTTCTAATCGATGGTGTTGGAATTATGCAAAAATTATTAATACAATTTAAAAGAGGATTTTTACAAAATCGTTGGTCAAAACATCACTGCACAGGAACTTCCTGACCATAGCCCACTAAAATATTTATTACTCCTAATCCGTATATCCTATAAGCATGAACCAACGCCAAATGAACACTAACTCCCGAGGCTATCTCCCATAAAATTTTCATCCATAGGCAATAAACAGAAAAGAAATGGCAGTAAGGTCAATTAAAGAGTAAAATCAAACAAAACGAGTTTCAGCACTAGGTCATTCTTTACTATGTTACAAGCTCTTATGAACATACTATGTATACTAACCCATCCCAACTTAAATCTCACACTTTGTACTTACGTAAACATCTATCCCATAGAATCCCTTCGCATCTCGATCTACTCCTTACATCTAAATCACGATTGCTATGACTAGAAACATGCAATTCAATAGTGTTTCTGATTACTATCACAATACTATACTAGCATGGCTTCGGGATCACATAACCGCATATCATTAGACATAATAGCACTATCAACACGTCATTCAACATCCATCCAGATAAATATCATCAATTCGCAATTATTTCTACGCTCACGATTACCACAATCCAACACTTCATTGATTATCAACCTGAACACGAAAATTTATTTCTCATCTCCACAACATCATATGATCACGTCATCATTCATACAAAATACTTACCGTAACGTTGTCCTGCAGAGTGGTTAGAATATATAGGTCTTAAGGTGTACACCCACTCGATTATATCCAAGGTTTTCCTTCTAACTACCCCATTCACTCGATTTCTCTCGGGTGACCTGGTTCAAAACTGAGAAGGCAAAAGAGCACGCATTAAGGGCGCCTTCTTAACCGCACTGTGAGCTCCTAACAGTTTATTCCCAGGGGTTCATTTTATTTAGACACATCCTACGTTCATTGGGTTCATTGGTTTAGGCCTGAGGATCGTTCGCTCTGATACCACTTTGTAACACCCCGATTTATAAAGGAGCCTCTAGCAAGACATTCCCTAATAAACCGGACTGTTACCATCTCGGTTTCCCGAGGTAGTGAATAACAAATTAAACTCCAAGGCAAATTACATAATTTCTTTAACTTAACTTTTTTACAAAACCTCATTTACATCAAATTACAAAGAACTAACATAAATAAAAGTGAAAGTCTTCTAAATGATGTTCTAGCTACTAAGTCTTCTGATCCAGTGTCTCACGCCTATCAAGCTCCCATCCTATCTCATAAACCTCTCAAGTCTGCTCCCCAATATTTGGATCGTCACAGGTGTTCACGAATACACAGGGTCAACCACGAGGTTGAGTAGGGAATACAATGAAACAACAAAATATGATATGCATGCTCCTCCGTCACCTCCACCTCCATCTCAACTCATATCTCATAACCTGAACGCCCACCATACCGATCCCCGGACTATCAATCGACCGTCGTCGATATACCACTTCGCAGGTGAGGTTATCCAGGGCGGGTCTGCGCAGAACCCGCCCGGGCCTTATCACAACATCACAATGTATCACAACCTCGTCACCACCACACTATCCTCCAACTCCAATGCACATGAAATGCTTAACGAGAAACAATGCAATGCAATATGTATACCATTGAACTGATCAATTATAAAATCATGCCAACTACAAAATGTTGTGATAGCATACTCAATACGATCAACTCGATCAATCACAATCCAAAGATATGAGTCATAGCATAAAGCAACAACCACGAAATAAGTCAACATTCACAACTTGGTCATACGAAACACAACAAATCAACATCATTCAACAACAACGATAATAAGTCAAGTGTATTTCCCTACCTTTTCGCAATCCAAGCACGCACAAGCAATCAATTATGATCCTTCACATATCCATCACCTACATAACATAATTATGTATAATTACCACCTACTCAGTCAATTAATCATTCACATAACCTAGACTCATCGTAATTTAGTAGGAATATCAACTTAAGGAACAAACACGACTTTCCCTGATTTTCCTGCACATGGCAGACTCGGTATAAAATGAATAACTAAATCCAGAAAATTCGAATTGATGCAAGGCCAATTGAATTGGAACCCCATGAGTCTTAGCTACAAATTATATCTAACGTGTTTTTCTCAAATTCCAAACTTATCAAGGGTTTTCAGACTGATTTCCAAAAACTGACAGAAACCATCGCATAAAAAGTATTGATTCATAAAACGAGTTTGACAAATGATTTTTAAGTAAAACCAACGCCTAACTCATCTAAACTCTTTAAATTAAATATATGAAAAAGACCCAGCACCAATTCAATATCTAAATTATGTTTTAGAAGTAATCTTTCAGCCTCTACTGATTCGCGGACTTTTTAGATAGACGTTCACAAATAATTTCTTCAGGAAAACCTACACGGTGAAATGCTACCAATTTTCACAGGCATAAACTAGGCTTGTAATAAACATGAGTCTCTTCTTTAACTTTTTGCATCTCACGACTTTAAGACAGGTAAAACACTCAAACAACACAGGCCAACGAATCTGTAAATTCCTGTAACTATTCTATTCATTTATCTCATACAATTTATAATCAAAACCCCCAAACCAATTTCTAGGGTTACAAAAATTATTCCACTACTACTATAATTATGCTAATAATTGAATAAAGAGGTAATAGGATAGTCTACTTACGAAATAGGATGAGAATAGGCTGAGAAATCGCCTCGCAATGCCTCACGCGACTCCCTTCACACACGGCTCCCTCTTCTCTCTTTTCTCTCTTTTCTCATGGTTAAAGTGAATATGGTGATAGGGAGATTAGGGTTTGGTTAGATGAGTTATACATATAGGATAGGTGCTATTAAGACGATACGGGCCTAGCCTAGTTAGATTAATTAAAACCCGAGTCACATACTTACCCGAGTCACAAATACACTACACGACCCAGCTGGTAACTCGGCCTAATATAATATCATATTAAAATACCGGGTATTACAGTTCGTTCCTTTAGGTGTGACCGAAAGGGGTCAGTTGATCACCGCCGTCTCACGACAATAACGTCAAACTCTAGTCAGCCAACCGTTATAGATTTACTTTAATCAACTGACGAGGATCAAATAATTAAATATCTGATGATATTCTATTAATGAGATTTATTATGTTAACGCACTATTGTGGAGGACACTAACTCCAACAATCTCCCACTTGTCCGACACAAGGTGTGCGCTACCAATTCTCTTGTCCGTTTTAATCTCCCACTCAATGCAAGGTGTCTTTAAGGTCGTACTTGCACACGAACATATCGCGAGTGGTTTTCTCGATCGGGAGTGTGACTACCTGACCGGAAAAATCTATCACAGATTACTTCCGAGCGTGGCCACGCATTTGTAGTCATTAACTCCTCGAGTGGCCTTGAGATATAGTTACCCAACGTGGGTGGACAATTCCTATATGCCCTATCTATCCTATTGCACAATACAGCTCACCATGACCTAGTAAATGCCCTTTTGGCCTCCTTTCACGGCACGACCTAGGACAAAAACCAAAGTCACTCGAAAACTGCACTTGCTCAGATAATAGTCTCCAGTCAAAAGAATCGACTCATTAGAACATCTTAGAGATCCCCGCCACGACCAGGCGTCTATAATAGAACTTAGGGACTCTCTAAATGGTCACCGTCCGAAAAGTGTCATACACTCTGCCTATGTAATCGACCAGTCATCACATATGACCTTATGGTGTTGAACAACCATCAATCGACTTACAATCTAGTCACTCTGAGACGTCACCTCATTAAGTGACTAGGGACAAAATACAATGTTCATCTTATTCACTTGAATATTGTTCAACATTGTCTCCACAACTTATTCAGATAAACAAGGTATTCAATGTTTTCAGTCAAACTGAATAATTGAGTTCTTAAAGAAACTCTAACAATGAATGCGATCATCACTTATGTAAATATCAATACTCTATCCAATATTTACATAACGATCTTCAGCAATTAAGGTATACTGCTCAATCACATTGAGATGACATAACCATCATGTCTACCTTATGCCAACGGCTTTGGTTAGAGGATTAACAACAGTTGCATCACTCTAATTTCCATTGCAATTTTCCTTTGTTCTATGCAATCTTTTCATCACATAGAGCCTTTCTAAGTACATGTCTAAATAAGTTTTTAGACTCTGCTTCTAAAGCCAGTCAAACACTCCCACTGTTTTCACAGTCTCTCGGGAGACGATATTCGGCTAACAGAACTACTCTAGTTCCATTAAATTCCGGTTATCAACTATCTCTTTTACAACATCGGATGCTGTAATGTACTTAGCTTTTCGTTCATGATTTGTACGCGTAACACTTATACATACACATTCTTCATATGACATCTTTTATGTATGACTCCTCATACATATCTTCTTTATACATGTATAACTTCTTATACATATTATTCTTTATGCACATAACACTCTTACATGCTAACTATTCCTTAACGAGGCCCATAACATCTTATAAGCATAGGAATGTTTCCGTGTAATCCTTTTACACAAAATTCATAAATTCCTCCAAACTATAAGAGTAAATCCTTAGTGCTTCTCAAGTACTCAAGGATGCTCTTGATAATCATCTAGTGACACTCACTAAAAAATGATTGGTAATGACTTCTCATATTCTCAACATGATAAGTCCCGACGAGAGAATCTTTTAGCATATTTAATAGATTTTTCAGCGGAAGCACAAGAGATCATATTAATTGTTCAACAACTTGAACGAGTCAAGAATCTTATCACATAAGTCTCTTGACTATAATGCTAATATCTATAGAGATCTATCTCATTAGATCCGGATATTTAATATGCGCCATGCTACTCTCAAGTATTCACCCGAGAATATTTCTAGTCACTAATATGTCAAACACATATTTTTAGACTAAGAAACATCACCTTAGCTACATTTCTAGTCACTAATATGTCAAGCACATATTTAGACTAAGAAACTCACTTTAGCTCCCACTAAAATCCATGTATCATCATGGTACCTCAACACTCGAGTAATACCATTTTGATAGACTACATGATTGAACCCAAATTTCCAACTATTTGACGTAAATAGATCACAAAAGGGATCTTTCAAGCATGCTTGGCTTCTTAGCATTGACAAGATCAACAAAACTTCTCCCAAGGTGAAAGTTTCGTTATCCTTTTGCCTAAACTCATCCTCATGAGAGGCTATATTGCTAAGACCATACGAATTGATAAAGGCATTTGGGTTGTCACAAACTCTCTAGAACAAGCCCAAATTTTAAACATCTTATGTGACCTTTACGACAAGATCAAGGTAACCAACCAAAGTATTCACCTTAAATCAAGTCTCGAAAACATCTCGTATTTCCTTCCTTATCGCATCGTGTGCAAGGAGATCAATTCGAATTGCATGGTGACACGCCATCACATAGAGTTCATACTATAGAAAAGCCTTTGATGAGGGTTTAAGATTCGTCACTTTTGAAAAGTAACGCAATATTATCGCAAAATTATCTCCTTATAACCACTGAGCCTCAATAAAGAACGTCTTCTTGCATTGTACTCTCCACTGAGCCTCAAATAAAGAACATCTTCTTGCCTTCTACTCAGTTTGTGGGTCTTGGACTTCCGTAAGTTCAAAATTTCTCTCACTCTGTCTTCCAGAAAATGAAAATCTTTCTGGAAAGACAGTATTATGAGCCACAAACTCTTTGTTCTCGTTTTGGAGGAGTAAAAACCAAGTGGTTCAATTTTGGATAACCCTCACAAATACACAAATTGGTTCTGAACATAAACATTTATGATCCCAAATGTATAAAAAGACAAGTTAGGGACTCTCCCTATCCATATCTCATATGGAGTCATTTAGGCTATTATAGTCGGGTTTTAAACTTTTAGTGAGAAAATAGCTTACAAAAATTGCGAAAAACCTCAAACTATATCTCATAAAGTTCGGTTTATATACTTGACTACACCATACTCTATGGTGTCCCAAGGAGAAGGTATTATGTGAACTGGTTCACAATCTTCTTAGTGATTATCAAGGTCATTACTTGATATTACCCATTTGATCTTCAAAGTCATTACTTTGAAACTTCCGATCAACATCTTGATCTTATCGTGTTTTTGGTTTACTACTTCATTTTGAAAATATTCCACGTTTCAAAAATCACTTTTATGTCTTATTAAATAGATATGAGGTTTTCATATCTACTTAACATTACGGTAAAAGTAACGAAGTATATTTATACCCAACTATCGGCCTTACACATCCGTATGTATATGGTCAATCACCTAACTATTGTGTTTCTTTTCTGCAAAAGAAAACATAATATATGCACACACACCATAAGATTCTCAATCAAATGGTTGTTCGATGTGCTTATCGTTTATTCGTATAAACAAATTTACTTGAGGTTTGATCAATTGGGTTCACCAGATTAGAGACTTTAAAATCTACAAGATAGTATAACATTTAGTTTTTGTGAAGAATGTAAAATTCCTCTAACTTAAGTGGTCTAAACCAACCACCAAGTTATCATAGGAGTAGGTACAGCATTTTGTTTTAAATTACATAAGTGATGACTTCTATGTATAAACATAGATGATTACATTCTTTTAAAACCAAATTTAGGTACATTTGTCCCCATCGAAATCATTGCTAATCTGGCACCATTTCGATACAAAATGTCCTATGCTAGACGTCTTACGTTTTATCAATTCATGTAAACTTCTTTACAAAGAAATGACCCGTACTTGGTATCTCATACCAAGATAGTGGAACTAGCCTATTCATTGAGTAGATGTCTCTATCAACTTTGTTCTATCGCATACATCTAGGGTTGATTCTTCTTAACTGCCACTCTCTTTCACATTCCTCTTTGCTTCAATCAAGCAAAAATGAATCTCATGAAGACCTCTCTTCATGTCATTCGTGATATTTTATACACTTAGTAAGAGTGAATTACTATAAAGTGAGTGCAACATGTGGCAAAATCTGAACTTCTTGCGAAATTGGACTACCTAACCGTTCAATTGTTATCATATGCCTAAACTCTTCAGCGCATAAACAATTGATTTGGCCTTTCTCGAAGTGAGCCATTTGACGGTATCATATTGGAGTATTGTTTGTGTTTTTGAAAACTCTTTTCGCAAACATTTAAATTACTCTTGAGTAATTAAAATTAATATGTCATCATCATGACGGAGGTGTCACTTTCGAAATCAAGACTCTCTTGATAAAATTTGACTCCCTTTTAAATATGTATGGATGTTAAGTTGTATAATAATCTCAATAATTGTTGTAAGCTTATGTAGGTGAATTAGTAAATCATGTTACCAATCATTGCTACCGAATTATTTCAAAGAAACCGCTTTCTATGAAAGAACGAAACGAGTATAATAATAAATAGAGGATGAAGTGCGCGATGTCATAGAAAATACATTAATAAAAAAGAACGAAAAATAGGAAAAATTAACATTCAATGTTTTAAAAATACTTGTGAAAACATGTTCAACAAGTTTTAACATTTATATAATGATCTCCCACTAAATTATATAAATGATTCCAAGATCCGTCTTTAGACAAAAATAGGCATCGCTTGGGCGAAACATCCCATAATTGTGTAAATTCGGTAAGTCATGTTGACTAATTCTACCTCTAGAACTCTTGGTCGACGAATTTCCTTAAATCCATCTACTAGCCCCGGAATACAAGACCGTCTTATATCCCGTTGAGTCTAACCAATTTTGGCGTGTAATAACCGCTTACCACCCTACTTACTCAAGGTAAAAAGAGAACACCCCGCTTGGGCGAGCGTGGCTCTAATGAACAAGAGATTCATAGGTGTTACTAATTGGTAAGGCTAATCTCAATTTTAGTTATGTGAGTGATCTTATCAATTTAGTCATAAATTCCTTATAAGTGAATTAAGTCGGTGAATGTAAATGACGTGAATTGACAATCGCGAAAATAAAATGCATGTGAATGGCGATTTTGGCATGCGCGAAAATAAAACAAGCAAACATGTAAGTATATGTATAAATCCTAGTATGGCCACCTAGTTAATAAAAACTAGTCTAGTACATTTCGGAAACCAACTCCTTGGTCTCTTGCCTCTTCATACCATAAGTGGCTCTTCCTTGTGGGATTTGGAACACCTTCCAAAAATAGACTCCGTCTCGTTGTAATCCGTCTTTTGGAAACGCCGGTAAAAATAACTATTACTATTGAATTACATAGCTATTCCTATTATACATTAATTAATAAAATAAATAAAACTATTAATGAATTACAAACCGACGATACGAGATCGTATTTAATTACAAACAAATCGATATTCCCATTCATTTCGGGTAATAACGATTAAAATTAACTAGGTCATACTAGGTACAACAAGATAAATACTTTAAATAAATGACAATCATTCATTCAACTTAAATAAATATGCTTAAAATGATGTAAATATGATGCCAAAATCGCCCTATCTATCAATCGTTGGTATCCATCTCGGTTTTTGTGGATTTAATCGATTTTTAACATGTAAAAATCAATAATCAACTCTTAAATCTCATTTAAGTCCAAACTAATTGTCCAAACTGTTTTGAACCTCAAAATTAGTCCTCACTAATTTTATGATAAATAATTAGTTTGATTTGGTGATATTTTGTTAATTTAATCGGTAAAATCACAATATTTAAGTAAAAATCCAAAATAATTGAAAAATTACCCAAAAAAATGAAACAAAAATTTTTAGTATTCTGGAACACTCCCAAGAATACTAAAATGTCAGAAAAATTGCCCCAAAAATCCGGATAAATTTTATGAAGAAAAAGATCCATATTTATTGGTTTTTAACCATAAAAACCAATGAACATCAAAATAAAGTGAAAACACACATGCAAATTCACTTTTAACATTTAAATAATATTTTTAAATGTACATAAATTTATCAAGAGCAGAATCAAAAGTTTCAAAATTATGATTAATTAATTTGACTTTTATCGACTTTTAATTCGAAAAATCAATAAACATGCAAAAAATTCGAACCAACCTTCAACTTTTTGCATAAAATCAGTAGAAAACATGCATGAACTACCATAAAAAATTCATGCACCGAATCAACTTTTAACTAATTTTAGTCAATTTTTAACTAAAATACGACATTTTGACTCGGTTTTCTACCAAAAAACATTAAAAAAAGCAAAATAACTTCAAAAATCACCAACAAATTCGACAAATCTTTTGAGATCAATAGGTATGCATGTCCCAAAAATTTCTTGCTAAAACCTCTTCTAACACAATTTTTGAGTTTTTATAAATTATCACATAATTCATTAAAATGCTTAAAATCAACATGCAAATTACAAGCCTAAGCTCTGATACCACTTGAAAGATCATAGATCCATACTAGACTCTCTAATAAAAATTAATTTATCTCATAAATTGTCATTTAGGTGATCTATGTAACATACATGCTAATATGAAAGCATAAAAATGAAAGTATGAGGAAAAATAATTTCCTTACATTGATTTAGTGGTAAAAAGGGCACAAACTAGTTCACCTTACTAGTTTGTTCTTGAGCTATATGAATATGGAAGATCCTCCAAAACCAACCTCCAAAGTAGAAGGTCTCCTTCCTTAATCCACCCAAGAACTTACCCAACAACCTTACTAATATTAACTAGATATAAGTAAGACTACTCTTGATAATATGTAGATATTACTTACATCTTAGTAATTATTTATTTTACTAACATATCTTAGTAAAATGATTTTATTGGTTTTTTTTAGAGAGAAAAGACCAACAAAACTTTCACATGCAAATGCACAAAATGAGGTAGTGTGTACAAATGAGCAAATGTTGGTTCATAAAAAGGAGGAAAAGTGGCGGGTTGGTGAGGAGGAGTGTAGGAGTGAATCTCTTATTTTTTTATCAATCTTACATCACATGCAAAATCATTATAAGATAACTTATGGAAGAATATAAAGTAAGGTGAAATGATTATGTGAGTAATCATCCACTACTCTTATTTTACACGGTCCACTTGACCATTTACGGGTCCATGTTGGTTCTTATATTTGTCACACAAATCCGTGTAATTTTTATTTTAAACATCGTATCATGTTTAAATACTTCCATAATTAATTCGTCCAATTCACTTCGTAAATATACGTGTACCACTACACATATTATTTACGTACTAATATTAATCACATTAATCAATTAGTACAATTTTAGTAAATTAATAGTTAATTAACTAAAACCCGTTTCCCAAAACTTATTATTTAATTATCGCATAATTAAATAATAACTGCCGGTCCTCGAGTTCGCAACTCGAAATCTCTCTAAAAATAATCGACTAACCTCTTAGTCTATAAATCAAGGGACTAAACAAATTGTATCTCATACAATTAATTAGTTATCAATTGGGGTTCGTTTCTTTAGGTGTGACCGAAAGGGGTCAGTTGATCACCGCCGTCTCACGACAATAACGTCAAACTCTAGTCAGCCAACCGTTATCGATTTACGTTAATCAACTGACGAGGATCAAATAATTAAATATCTGATGATATTCTATTAATGAGATTTATTATGTTAACGCACTATTGTGGAGGACACTAACTCCAACAGAAGCCACTCTCGCAAGTGACTCCACTCAGCCAGGGACGCACCCCGAAGATCACAGACAATTATTCATTAATCACAATACTTCTATCAACAACCACCAAATCAGAAACCAACATGATAATTACTGAAGAGTTTATAGATCTAAAATACTCGGGGGGGGGTGTGAATTGAGGATTTAAAACTTTTGAAAGCTTTTTCGATTATGTGTATATAATTGATTATTTAAAGTTTATTGATTAAACTTTAACTAATCAACTAATGAATGATTAAAACAAAGTAAACGAAAGAATGAAAGAGAAGAGACACACGGTTTTTGAAGTGGTTCAGTTTCACAAATCGAAACCTACGTCCACTATTCTCGATTAATAAATTTAGTACCTTTCTACGGATTACAAATTTACTGACCCAACTCGTACAACTAACTCTAGCTGTAACTCAATGAGTACCGTTAAATACTCGAGTGACTAACTTACGCTAATAAGAAAGCACTAATAATTCTACTAAAAGTTCACGTTAATGAACGAGTAAGAAATCAAATAAGCAATATTATCTTATAACGATAACAATAAGAACGAATGCACAAGTTTATAAATCACACGACCTTTTTTGAAAAATATCAAAACGCTTTTTTCTCTAAAACACGGTTTTTTGCTTTTTGAAAATATATGAAAGTTATGCTCAAAGGTCTTAACTTTTAATGATGTAAAGTATGGAGTATTTATAGTAAAAGAGGAACAAGGGTTTTGGTTTGTTTAAAACCCTAAGTGCCGTGGAAGTCTTGTAAAGCAAGAAAGAATTAGGTTAAATCTTTCCTTAATTCTTTTCCAAGACTTGCCTTAATAAATAATATCTTCCTATCTTAACAACTCACCAATATCTTGGAGATTAGGAAAGATAATATAAGGAGATAAAGAAATCTCTAACAAATATTATCTTAATACCTTAACCCTTATTCAACCAAAGGTTTATTGCACAAGAAAGAAATTACTATTCACGTTTTACTATTCACAACACTATTCACGCGGCACTATTCACGCAGCACTATTCATCCTTAATATTTTTATAAGATAGAAAAGAATAAATCAAATAATAAAGAGATAACAAATCTCTAATCAAATATTATTTTAAAGATTTACTCAATCTTTTCCTTCTATCTTTGCAAAAATAATATCTTATAAGTTAGGAAAGAATAAATCAAAATAATATAAAAGAGATATTAAATCTCTAATCAAATATTATAAAGATTTACACAAAACCCCAACTTGTACAAAGAGTAACCGTGTATGAGAAAGAAACGACTCATAAGCCCAATCCTCTTTCACGAAAACCCTAGGTAAGATAAATTAGATTTAGGGTTTTTAGAGTATGTAGAAACTAGAAACCCTAATTAGCAAGATGCCTCAACTCATAAGTTGATTCAATCATAATTACTAATTATAAGCTAATAGTAAAACCATACTCAATATAAAAATAAGCTCCCTTGTAAAATAAATACTTTTACTAAAACATTCAAAACGGTTTTTCAAAAACAATTTAAAAACTATTTTGTCGTGTGTTTTATAAAATTCACATCTCAATGTTATAGTAGAAGAGCTATAACATTGAGCTCTTATATAAGTAATGTTATAGCTGTGAGGCTATAACTTTACCAATGTAAGAAGTCCATTCTTACGTTATCATTACGAGATAATCACCTACGCTATTCTAATCTTCGTTAGGAGATCTTCGAATGTAGGCTACTTCATTATTCAAGCTTGATCAATCTTTAGATGAGCTTTATCTTCTCATGACGCTTGAATAACTCTTTCACTATCTTGTAATATCTTGATCCGTGATTGAGGGCTTGATCACAATATGTTCTTGTATACTTCCATCACAATTCTTTAATGCTTGCGATTGTAAGTCCAATCTAAAAGACTAAAGAAACAATTACGGTATATAGAATATAAAGCACTCTTGACATCATCAAAACATAAACATATATATCTATATGGTTCAACAAATTCCCCCTTTTTGATGATGGCAAGTCTCCTAAAATTGTGACTAAGTATAAAGTTTCCCCTCAATATAATACCGTCATCTTTATAGATAAAGATCAACGCAAGATCAAACAATTATATACAAAGTATAGCATCTAAGGACCTTAAGAGATTAAAGGTCTTGACAAGGAGCAAGCTTAGGCAAATACTAAATCATGGTAATTTCTTCCCCCTCTTGACATCATCGAAAAGACGAGAACAGACATAAAACGACTAGAATGATGTCAACTGAGGCAAGAAATATATATTAATCAAAGCACATATTATAGTATAAGAACGATTTCAACATAAGAAAGCTCTATAAAGTGTGTAATACAAACAAAGATGAGTATAGATTTTTGTAAAAGAGAATGAAAATAGTCACTCAGCTAACTACGACCTACAGAAGCATGCATGCAATCTAACATGATAGATATCTCTAGCTACCGTACATATACACTCCAACCAATCGAGGTCCAAAACCCATGCCCAGGACTTACATATGAATGTGAGGTAAGGTAATTGGGTAAGAAGGGGTAAAATAATTTGGATATGTGGAGGTAAAAGCCAAGCTAGCACCGAACACAACCAAAAGTAACCAAATTCCACTATTCAACCCAACTTGCAAAATGATGCACAATGCCAAGTATGGCACAACTCACTCACATCAACAAGTACTTCTCCTCAAGTAATATGGAAATAAATAAGAATAGGAGTAATAAGAGATTTCTGCTTTTCCATCTTTTATAATAACATTTTTCTCCTTTTTTATCGTATATTTTTTTCATTTCATTTTTTTCTTCCTTCCTTCCAATATTCATCACAACACCAACCAAATTGACCACAACAAGACTTCCAAATATATCAACAAGACTAACTTGACAAGGGTAGGCCATATGGAATGTAGTTGAATAAATAGGTCAAAACAAGACAAATTTGGCTAATGTGAGATTAGTAGGTAAAACGTAAAGGAAGGGCCGCCTCTCCACATGTATCACCACCACAAACCCGAGTGTATACAGGTAATAAGAGACAAATTTCATGCTTATGCAATTTGATGTTACATGCCATGTAAGGAGTACTACTCACATCCTAAATGAAACCAATCATGAATGTCATTGGTTTATGAAGCTCTAAACCTTAGAATATATATGTGAATAACAAGAAATATGGTTTGTATACAACACAAAATATAACAGACTAGCAAATGGAATATTCTCATAAGATAGTAAAATACTATACATGAATATACTTGCAACGGAAAATACGAACACAGTCATACAATCTCGTCAAATCTAGTCAGTCATACGGGAAATAAAATATTTATGACAAGTTTAGTTGCCACCAATTAAACCAATTTCCAACCGTAAAATCTCAAAATGTTCTCTAGCCAATGCTTTGGTAAAAATGTCAGCCCATTGTTTTTTAGTACTACAAAATTCGAGTTTTATATTCCTTTTCTCAACATGGTCTCGTATAAAATGGTGTCTAATTTCAATGTGTTTGGTACGCGAGTGATGTGAGGGGTTTTTGGAAATTGTTATAGCACTCGTATTTTCACATAAAATAGGAATACAACCTACATTAACACCATAATCACATAACTGTTGCTTAAGCCATAATAGTTGAGTACATACCAGTCCTGTAGTGATATACTCGGCTTCAGCAGTTGAAAGGGCAACTGAATTCTGCTTCTTTGAACCCCACGTTATAATGCAAGGTCCAACGAATGTGGCAACACCTGACGTACTTTTCCTGTCAAGAGAACATCCTGCGTAGTCGGCATCAGAATAACCGACTAGATCGAAATTGTACTCCATTGGATACCATAAATAAAGCTTAGCCGTTCCAATTAAGTATCGTAAAATCCTTTTTACGGCCGTCATATGCGACTCTTTGGGAGATGATTGATATCTCGCACAAACGCATACGCTAAACATGATATCTGGTCGACTTGCGGTCAAATATAACAATGACCCAATCATACCTCGGTAAGTTATTTCGTCAACTGACTTACCGTCTTCATCTAGTGTTAACTTCTTATTTTCGACCATTGGAGTAGACATAGCATGAGAATTTTCCATTTCAAATTTTCGAATTAATTCCTTGATATACTTCTGTTGATGGATTTTAATGCCTTCATTAGTTTGTTGTATTTGCAGACCTAGGAAGAATTTCAATTCTCCCATCATACTCATCTCGAACTCGGAAGTCATCAACTCAGAGAAATACTTGCACTACAACAAATAAGGTAATTGGCGACCATATAAGGCGACTGAGAACAGTCGCCATTACGAATAAAGCGACTAAGACCCGTCGCCCGCACTTCGTAGCTGGGTTTGGTCGCTTTTGGCGACAGCGTTAAATCGCCAATTTTGGCGATCGAATTTTTTAAAGCGGGCGACCGAAATTCGTCGCCAAAGTTGGCGACTGTCATTAGTCGCTAAAAAGGCGACTGCTATTAGTCGCTTTACTAAAATCCACGTCATCTCAATATTGTTAAAAAAGGCGACTGCTTTTGGTCGCCATTTTGGCGACTGTTTTTGGTCGCCATTTTGGCGACTGATTTCCGTCGCCAAAACTACTGTTTTCCGTCGCCAATGCCCATAAAATAAATTCATGATCAGAGACTTAGCGACGGTTTCCCGTCGCCAAATGCCCAGTGTCTGTCGCCAAATTTACATGTTTTTTAGCCTAAAAATCGTTTTTGACCTAGCCAAATACGTAAAAACCTGCAAATAAACCAACATTTCCAGCAGAGAACACATGGGAAGCCAACACAACCAAACTTGATAAAGAAAATCATGTTCCATACACACAACTACGAGTTCTACGAGTTTTGGTCATCTAACATTATCCGGGAATAACATGTTTTCTAAAAAACTACATAACAGGGAAACTTGCTCCCGCTCCACTACCACCTCCATGATTAGGATCTCTAGGATCCTTTGGTTGGGCGCCACCCGGTGTTGCAATTGGCGAAGAAGGAGTTCATCCGGTCCATTTCATCCTTCATCCTCTTAATTTCAAAGATCTCTCTCGGCATCCCGCCTCTCCCTCTCGGCATCCCGCCTCTCCTCGGCGGCTAATTGAGCTTGGAGCACACTCACGACACTTGGGGTATAAGGTTGTTGTTGGGAGGAAATTGACCCTCTTCTTCTTGTAGGAGGGTAGAAAATCTCCTTTGCCGACCCGGCTCCATACACATCTCCTCTTTGGAACCCCTCAACAAGATCAAACCATAGCTCATTGTCATCAATTTCCGGGTTGTTCTTCCTACGGACAAGGAATTGTTCCTAAAAAATTGATAAAACATTAATGGTTAGAGGTTACTTATCTAAAAATTGATAAAACATATACTTTAAAAAGCTAAGAAATTTTTATTTTTTGACACTTACATATAATCATTGATCTTTTTCCTTCGCGAAGATCAACTTGCCCTTGCTTGTCTTCTTTGCGTGAGTGTCAACAAAGAGATCAACAATCGTGGGTACCTTACCCTTATTCTTCTTGGTCTTCCGGAAAAAAAACAAGGAAATTGTTACTCAAACATGATAATTAATGAGACTAATTAAATTAGAAGACTATTAAATTAAAAGCTAAGACAAATAACTTACATCTAACACCACACGATCATGAAAAGATTGAGACCCTCCATAATGAGTAGGCTCAACTTCCGCATCCTTATCTCCTCCTTTCCTGTTGATCTTGTTCCGGGCCGATGCTTCCTTGAACTCAGGACTGTTCCGGTACTTGGTATATTCCTCATATGACGAACCTGTAATCAATAAAATAACAATTATTAATTAATATATTTTCAAAATATGTAATGAATTTTAACTAATTACGGGTATTAAAAGAAACTAAATACCTTTCATGAAAGATGGCGCCTTCTTCCTCTTAGACACCTTATACATGTTGTCCCTTAGCCTCTTCTTGCCAACGTCATTATACCTTTGCCAAACTAGGCGCTCAAGGTTGGTTGGCCAATAGAACACACGCTACAAAAAGTAAACATATAGATGAGAAACAAATTAATAATAAGGTAAAAAGAATAAATAAATTATATTTAATAATATATATTTTATAAATAGATACCCGGAAGTTGTTGAACCACATCTCCTTATCTTCATCACTAGCGTTACTCCAACAAGTAACGCCGTGTGTCATGTTCTCTTGGGTGCTATTAGTCACACCACGAACAACTGTTTGACTTCTAAACCTGAAATCAAACATGTTAAAAACATAATTATATAGGAAAAAAAAATAATGTATAATTAACATATGTCTAAAAAAAGTCATTTATTACTAAATAAAAAAATTACAAAATAGAATGAATAAAAAATTACCAAAGACCATTCGGATCAAGGATCATCCTGTTGTCAGTATGTCGGGGTATAGCAACCTCCTCCTCCTCCTCACTCACCTCCGTAGTAGAACGGTCAACGTCCTCCTCCTGCTCTCGGGAGCTACTACCTCCCTCACTATAGCCTCCGCGCTGCCTACTTCCTCCAGGAGCCATGTGTACTACATACAATTGAATAAAAAGTGTTAGCAAATATTACAGGATAATTATTATAAGATACAAAAAAATAAAACCTAATAAACAAGTATAAAAGACAAAATAAAACCTTCTCTTACTCATCATCATCATCATCCTCATCTTCTTCTTCTTCTTCTTCTTCTTCCTCTTCCTCCTCCTCCTCTTCTTCTTCTTCTTCCCCCTCTTCTATCCCATCCCTCTCCTTATCATTCTCTTCTTCTTCCTCTTCTAACTCCTCCTCCGCTTCTATCTCATTTGCATAAATAATTTCATCATGATCAACTGGGGACAAAATCTGCTTCGATACAACCTCTTCTTGGAAAAAAGATGTATCAACTTCTGATCGTGCCTTTGTTTTAAAAACGGCCCACCATTGCTTTTGTTGTCTATCATTGCTTGTGCTCGGAAGAGATGCAAAATAAACTTGATGAGCTTGTTGTGCAAGTATAAATGGGTCATATTGAGAGTAGGTTCGAGTATGATTCACTTCCACGAGTTTGTAACGATCATGGACTCTCGTTCCAGCTACGGAATTATCCCTCCATTGAATCTTGAATAAGACGGTTTTATAACTCCTATCCCGGCCATTGTAGCAAAACTCAAAGATATCCTCTAATATGCCATAATAATCATTGCCATCAAGAGAAGAAATAGTAACGCCGTAGTTGCATTTAGCCTTACTTTTGCCATAGTCAAATGTTTGAAACTTAAACCCATTAATTGAATATCGATTCCACGTCACAACCTTTCGAGAAGGACCCAAAGCCAAGCTTCTTATCACATCATCTTGAATATTTAGCTTACATACATGCTTCCGAAACCAGGCTGGAAATTGATCCTCATGCTTATGCCAAACATCCTCTCTGTTCACATTAGGGTGATCTTTAATGAAATCTGTCACAAATTGAGCTTCATATGGCTCCAAAACCTCACAATTAGATAGCACATAAAGGTGGGCACGGTTATACTCCTTGTCATCCGTAAATCTTGTTCCCCAACCGATGAACACCCTATTTCATCCTGCATTTGGAAACACTTGGGTATACTTGTGTCTAGTTCATCCGCTTCATCAATATTCAAGTATTTTGCTTTGGTCTCAATATGTTTTTCAAAATAAAGAGAGCAAAAATTGGCAATCTCTTCCGTTAGGTAGGCATTGCATATAGAACCTTCCACACGAGCTTTATTACCAATTTTTTTCTTCACATGATTAAGAAACCTTTCGAAAGGATACATCCACCTATATTGGACGGGTCCACCAACTTTAGCTTCATATGGCAAATGGATAGGTAGATGCTCCATCGAATTGAAAAAAGAAGGCGGAAATATCATCTCAAGTTTACACAAAATTTCTGGTATTTGGTCTTCTAAACGACTCATGTCCTCAACTGATATCGTGGAGGAACATAAATCTCTAAAAAATTGACTTATTTCTCAGAATCGCATTCCAAACTCGTAGTCGGGAGTAAATTTTTAAAAGCCACGGGTAATAAGCGCTCCATGAAAACATGACAATCATGACTTTTCAACCCTTTCAACTTCAGTTCCTTCAAATCAACACAACGGCTCAAATCGGATGCATATCCATCTGGAAACTTCAAGTTTCCTATCCAATCGCACAATACCTTTCTTTGAGCTTTGTCAAGAGTAAATATGGCTTTTGGTTTAGCCCCATCCTTACGAATATGAAGTTTAGGACGATCACAAAATTTCTTCAATTCTATTCTTGAATTAATATCATCACGTGTCTTTCCTTTTACATCCATAATCGTATGAATAAGTAACTCAAAGAAGTTCTTCTCTATGTGCATCACATCCAAATTGTGTCCGATCAACATTGTTTTCCAAGAGGGAAGCTCCCAAAAATACTTCTTTTAAACCAACCATTTTTTTTTTTTTTTCAACTCTTTAAACTCTTCTTCACCCCATCGACGCTTGTTGGCAAATCACGTATGACCTCCCATATCTCATCCCCTTAGAGTCGAACCGGAGCATTGTCACGCACCTCCTTACCTTTTAAGAAAGATTTCTTGTTCTCTCTATGAATATGTCCATCCGGTAAGAAACATCTATGACAATCAAACCAACTAATTTTTTTGGAATTAGGAAGATAAAATGCTTTACTCCTATCCATGCAATAAGGACATGCCTTTCGCCCCGGTTTGCCCATCCCGATAGCATACCATATGCGGGAAAATCATTTATAGTCCATAACAATGAAGCTCTTAGTTGGAAATTTTGCTTCTTCGACACATCAAATGTTTCTACACCAACTTCCCACAAATACTTCGGTTCCTCCACCAACGGTTGTAAATAAACATCCGGATGGTTTTTTGGGTTATCGGACCGGAAATAAGTAAAGAGAGGAAAATAAATTGTCTTTTCGCACAAAGCCAAGGAGGTAAGTTGTACGGCGTGGTCATTACGGGCCAACATGAGTAGTTTCTACCAAACTCACCAAAAGGGTCAAACCCATCCGTACACAAGCCAAGTCTCACATTGCGAGGTTCCTCGGCAAAATCGGGATATAACCTATCAAAACGCTTCCACTCCTCCCCGTCACTCGGATGACACATCTTTCCTGGTGTACGAGGATTTTCTTTGTGCCATCTCATTTGGTTGGCAAGATTTTTCGTGGCATACATTCTTTGAAGTCTAGGAGCTAATGGAAAATAAATTAATGTGTTTTCTGATATTGGTTTCTTTCTCTTTCCACTCTTTTTATTACCCTTCTTCCCCTTCAAAACAATATTTCCTTCACTTGTCTCATATCTATCCCTTTGACATTTCTTACATTTGTCAAGCAAAGCATCATCTTTCCAAAAAGCATACATCCTTTAGGACATGCATCAATCTTTTCATGTGGAAGTTGAAGACCTTTGACCACTTTCTTGGTATTATAGAAATTTCGGGTCATAACATTATTATCGGGTATAACATCCTCAACCAACGTAGCAATACTATCAACGGCTTTAAATGGCATATTATACTCACATTTTAAAGAAACTATCCTGGATGCAACTTGTAACAATGTCATTCTACTCCCCTCATATAAGGTTTTTTCGGAAGCACTTAGCATGTCAAAAAAGGCTTTTGCTCTTGGGTTTGGTTGTTCTTCATCAATCATTGGTACACGGTCGTCATTAATGAAATCATTAGACTGAAAGGCATCAAGTACCATTTCTCTATATGGGTTCTCATTTTGTTGGATTTGAGGCTCTTCGGGATAATATTTTTCTCCATGGGAGATCCAATTGTAGTAGTTTGGAAAAAAACCATTTGTAACAAGATGCTCTTCTACTTCAATGTCAAATAAATATTTTAAGTTTTTACATTTAGTACAAGGACACCTAAGTTTATGTTGTTCCAAATCATATGAATCTTGACATCTAGCAAATTCAATAAATCCACGAACTCCCTTTACAAATCTAGCGATAGGACGTTTCTTCTTATCTACTCTTTCTTCGTACATCCAACTACGTTCAGATCTCTTCATTTTAATCTATAAGCAATATATAGCAAACTAACCATTTTAAATAATAATATTTAATTTCAACAAAAAAAGCAATGGTTATCTCATCCTCCATTTTATGCTAATTTCAAGATTTCAATTGGGTCCTTATCACTCCAACCTAAACCCATCAATGTACGTTTCAAGTCACTAGCAAACACACATTTGTGAATTATTAATGAGAAAAAATTCGGCAAAGAATTCCCCTTAGTTCTCCAAATACACAATGTGGAAAAGATACATATTCCACATATGTATTCAGAGAACATTGGAGAAATTTGCAACCAAATTCTTTTCTCATTAATAAAATCACAACTATGTGTTTACTACCTAAGTGACTTGAAACGTAAAAGACAAATCCCAAAATGGGGACTATTCAAGAATTGCTCCTAATGAGTAATTCTTGAACGGGTACTAGGTCATTAAACAAGTTGTCAAACTTATAAGGCAAATTTATACAATTCCCTAATCAAATGACATTACTAATTTAACAAATTTATACATCATGCTCATTCTATTCAAGAAAAATGCTAATTAATTAACAAAAATGCTAATTAAATCATTCTAACTTAATTAATTTGGTTAATTATACAAGTTGTCAAAAATGCTAATTTCTAACCCTAACTCAAATTAATTAACAAAAATGCTAATTAAATCATTCTAACTTAATTTGGTTAATTATAAGGCAAATTTATACAATCCTAACATTATACTACCTTCATAAAACTATACTACCTTCAACAATACTACTTCAATATTACTAAAACTAAGCATCACTAATCAAATCACATTACTAATTTAACAAAAACCACAATTTCTACCTTCATAAAACTATACTACCTTATACAATCCCCTAATCAAATCACATTACTAATTTAACAAAAACCCCAATTTCTAACCCTAACTCAAATTAATTAACAAAAATGCTAATTAAATTACAACTACATACAATAATAAGCATCACTAATGTATAAATTACAACTAGATACTAAATAAACATCACAACTTAAACAAAATATGAAGGATTGAAGTAATTAAATCGATTTGAGTCGAAAACAAACCTTTATTATAAACAAAGGGTCGGTAGGGATGTAGTGTGCGGATGGCGGCGGCGAGTGGTGGCGTCCGGTGGTTGTAGTTGGTGGTGGCGTCGGATCGTCGGACAAACTGCTGCGTTTTTTTTTTTTTTTAAGTTGTGATTGAAGTGAATGAAGGGGACGGGGTGAAGAAATTGGCGAAAAAAAAATAAACAGAGGGTTGGCGACCGTTTTTGGTCGCCAAATTGGCGACGGGTTTTGGTCGCCAAAATTGGCGACTGATTTCGGTCGCCAATTTGGATAATATTGCGTCGCCCGTGGATTTCATACGGATTTTTGGATAAAAAGGTATAGTCGCCAAATTGGCGACGGATAGTGGTCGCCCGTTTTTTTTTTCCTGTCGCCAATTTGGCGACTGTAGTATGTCTGTCGCTTTTATCGTGTTTTCTTGTAGTGTTGCACAAGCTTCGGTTGGTCGATCCAAAGATAATGTCATCGACGTAGATTTGAACAACCAAAAGGTCAGAACCCTCGGATTTTAGAAATAGAGTTTTATCAACGGATCCTCTATTGAATCCACTGTCAAGTAGAAACTTAGATAATCTGTCGTACCATGCCCTAGGTGCTTGCTTTAATCCATATAAGGCTTTATCTAACTTGAAGACATGATCTTCAAATTTGCTATTCTTAAATCCGGGGGGTTGTTCAACGAAGACTTCTTCCTGTAGATACCCATTTAGAAATGCTGTCTTGACGTCCATCTGGAAGAGCTTCATTCTTTTATGTGCAGCGATTGCTATCAGAAGTCTAATAGCTTCAAGACGAGCAACAGGTGCGAAAGTCTCGTCATAATCTATTCCTTCTTGTTGATTATATCCTTGAACCACCAATCTTGCTTTGTTTCTGATAATGACTCCGACATCATCTAGTTTGTTCCTAAAGACCCAACTTATTCCAATGACAGATCGATCCTTTGGTCTAGGAACTAAGTGCCAAACCTTGTTTCGTTTGAACTGTTGTAGCACTTCTTGCATAGCTATAATCAAATCTGATTCTGCAAGAGCTTCATTAATATTCGTTTGTTCGATCATGGATAGAAAAGAGTAGAAGGAGCAGAATTTATTTAAGGATAATCTCGTTTGAACACCCTTCTTAATATTCCCTTGAATATTGTCCATGGGGTGTGAGCTCTTGTATTTCCATTTTGTTGAAGTACTTGATTCTTCATCGTTATTTGAGCTTGACTCAACTTCATTTGGATCGGAATTGGAGGAAGTTCCCCCTGAATCCAATACGGGTGTTGTATTAGAGCCATTTATAACTTCGGACTCTACACCTTGATTTGGATCCAATGTTATAGTAACATCACCTATAACATTAGTTTGGGAGTCCTTATTTTGAGTCAATGTTATAGTATCATCAACTATAACTTTGGTTTTCTCCTTTTTATCTTTTGAGGAACGATCAAGTTCATCACTTGTACCTTCAATCTCATTATCCTCCAATTCCAGTTCCGGGGGCTCGTCTCTTGAAAGACGAAAGTCGGGTTCATCCAAGTCTTCTTCCTCATCCTGTAAAGGCTTATCAAACACGTTATCTTCATCAAAAATAACGTGGACACTTTCTTCAATACAGAGAGTTCTCTTATTGAAGACTTTATAAGCCTTGCTATGATCTGAGTATCCTATGAAAATCGCCTTATCACTCCTAGGGTCGAATTTACTTAACCGGTTTTTACCGCTATTGTGAACAAAACATTTACTCCCAAAGCGACGAAGATGGGAGATATTAGGTTTTCGACCTCTAAGGAGTTCATAAGGGGTTTTCTTAAGAATAGGTCTAATCATAGCACGATTATGGATATAGCAAGAAGTACTAATGGCTTCAGCCCAAAAGTTACGAGGCAAACCACTACACAAAAGCATTGTACGAGCCATATCTTCCAACGTTCTATTCATACGTTCAATGACACCGTTTTGTTGAGGAGTTCTTGGTGCAGAAAAGTTATGCCCTACACCATTAACTCTACAATATTCTATGAAAGCTTGATTGTCAAACTCGGTACCATGATCCGTACGAATGGATACAAGATTAGTGTTATACTTATTTTGAACACGTTTCATAAGACAATCAAATTCATCAAATGTTTCGTCTTTAGAATGAACAAAGATAGGCCATACATACCTTGAGTAATCATCTACAAGAACAAAGATGTACCTGGATCCTCCTCTATTCCTTACCTTCATAGGACCACATAGATCCCTGTGTACTAGTTCCAAGGCTTGGTTTGTGCTTACTACTCTTTTAGGTTTGAATGGTGATGTTACTTGTTTGCACCTAGCACACGTGTCACACATCTTTTCTTGGTCGAACTTGATCTTAGGTAATCCTTCAACCAAGTCCCACTTCTTGAGTTTGTTCAAGGTTAGTGAGCTAATGTGACCAAACCGTTTATGCCATAAACAGGGATCATCAAGTGTAACTTTCATGCAAGAGAAAGAGTTATTAGGCACATCATTTAAATCTACCATATAAACATTCCTTTTCCTATGGCCTTCAAGAATAACATTGCTAGTTCCTTCGATTATAATGCGACAACTATCAGTATGGAAGACAACTTTGTTACCTTTGTCGCATAGTTGAGATATGCTTAGCAAGTTATCCTTTAGACCGTCCACGAGATAGACATCACTGATCGCGTGAGACTTAGAAATTCCGATTTTGCCAACGCCGATTACTTTTCCCTTTTTATTGTCCCCGAACGTCACTTTTCCTCCGTGGAAGGGCTTGAGTGAAAGAAATAGATTCTTATCTCCGGTCATGTGTCTTGAACATCCACTGTCAAGATACCATTGATTGTTTTCTTTCACTACTTCCTGCAGAAGGTATTAGATACTGCTCACCATCCCCCAAATGGATCACCACAGATTTTAAAACAATTAACGGGGTCCGTACTAATTACACAATAAAAGCCACAATGAAACAATTATACAAACAGCTCAGACATCTCAACACTATTCCAGTCACCATCTCCAATCTCCACATCACTGACTACACAATAAAGTGTGTAGTCCTGCCAGAGTACCCATCGCAATAGGTACTCCTCGCCGCCAGTGGGGGACCGCAACCGCTCCCACCTAAGCCCCACTCATCTCCATTGAGCGATAAACCCATGTTCATTAATGTGCACATCCCTTCTGTGGCGGGTTCCACAAAAGGCGAATCAAGGGCATGAAGCCACTCCCGCAAATGACTCCACTCAGCCAAGGACGTACTCCGAAGATCACAGACAGTTATACAGTAATCACAATACTTCTATCAACAACCACCAAATCAGAAACCAACATGATAATTAATCAATACAAAGATACTAACAACACCAATACCAATAATTCCATGTAATTAATACCGAGTAGGGAAACCCTACCTGGAAAGCAAGCACCACAATAGACGATCAAGCAGCTAACTCAGAATCTCTCCTCAACGAATCCTCCTCCTATACATACATACATACATACATACATACATACATACATACATACATACATACATACATACATACATACATACATACATACATACATACATACATACATACATACATACATACATACATACATACATACAATCATATAACCACCAAAAACCCCCAAATCACCCAATTAGGGTTTAACCAACTTTAACAAAACGATATGAAAATTATATGTAAAGCTTACCCTCGACGCAAGGATGACAAAGGTATAAAGAACGACGAAAACCGACACTCCTAGCTTCGGGATTTGCTAATAATGTGATGAGATGAAGCAACGTAACTTAGATCTTCTCCTTTTTGTGATTTTAGGTTTGTAAAAGTGTTTTAGGAAAAAGATGACGAAACATTATATGTTAATCCACATTATTAACAAACCCGTCGCAAATCACCCGTTAACCGACTTACTCGATCGAGTAAGTCACTTACTCAATCGAGTAAGTCACTTACTCGATCGAGTGACCTTTACTCGATCGAGTGCCAAGCTTACTCGATCGAGTACCCATCAGGCAGACTACTGTTTTGCGTAAAACCATACTTACTCGACAGAGTAAGCCCCACTCGATAGATTGTCCTAAGACTCATAAAATCGTAGTATTACAATCTTCCCTCCTTAAAAAGAACTTCGTTCCCGAAGTTCAAACCACAAACAAAACAAAACACACTAACATCAACCCGACACAACAACATAAACAAAACTCGACACAAAACTCCAAAACACACCTCCAAAATAAAACTCAACCCGACTCAAAACAACCACTAACTATACTAAAACTCATATAAAACATGCAAAAACCCTATGCGACCTTCTCCTACCCCCCTAAAAGAAATAAGGATACGTCCTCGTAACCACACATACCTGATCAAACAGAGACGGGTACCGCTCCCTCACAGTCTCTTCTGCCTCCCATGTAGCCTCCTCAACCTCATGGTTGGACCAAAGAACCTTAAGCAACACTGTATGATAATCAAATGACAATGAAGAAACATAATTTAAATAACAATACAGTTTAAAGTGATTACATGTTCAAATGCGCAAAACTGATAAAAGGGAATACAAGGTTCTCAAAAGTGTCAACTTCTAAACAATAACAAAATGTTCGACACAGCGGAAGACTTCTAAAACTGCAACGTGATGACTCATCCCAGCTATCCCATGCGCATCGTCTCATACCTGCTCAACAACTGCTCACCATCCCCGAATGGATTACCACAGTTTTTAAAACAATTAACGGGGTCAGTACTAATTACACAATCAAAGCCACAATGAAACAATTATACAAACAGCTCAAACATCTTAGCACTACTCTAGTCACCATCTCCAATCTCTACATAACTGACTACACACTATAGTGTGTAGTCCTGCCAGAGTACCCATCGCAACAGGTACTCCTCGCCGCCAGTGGGGGACTGCAGCCGTTCCCACCTAAGCCCCGCTCATCTCCGTTGAGCGATAAACCCATGTTCATTAATGTGCACATCTCTTTTGTGGCGGGTTCCACAAAAGGCAAATCAAGGGCGTGAAGCCACTCCCGCAAGTGACTCCACTCAGCCAGGGGTGCACCCCAAAGATCACAGATAGTTATACAGTAATCACAATACTTCTATCAATAACCAGCAAATCAGAAACCAACATGATAATTACTCAATACAAGGATACTAACAACACCAATACCAATCATGCCATATAATTAATACCGAGTAGGGAAACCCTACCTGGAAAGCAAACACCACAATAGACGATCAAGCAGCAAACTCAGAATCTCTTCTTAACGAATCCTCCTCCTATACATACATACATACATACAATCATATAACCACTTAAAACCCCCAAATCACCCAATTAGGGTTTAACCAACTTTAACAAAACGATATGAAAATTATATGTAAATCTTACCCTCGATGCAAGGATCATAAAGGTATAAAGAACGACAAAAGCCGTCACTTCTAGCTCTGGGATTTGCTAATAATGCGATGAGATGAAGCAACGTAACTTAGATCTTCTCCCTTTTGTGATTTTAGGTTTGTAAAAGTGTTTTAGGAAAAAGTTGACGAAACATTATATATTAATCCGCATTATTAACAAACCCGTCGCAAGTCACCCGTTAACCGACTTACCCGATCGAGTAAGTCACTTACGTGATCGAGTGACCCTTACTCGATCGAATGCCAAGCTTACTCGATCGAGTACCCATCAGGCAGACTACTGTTTTGCGTAAAACCATACTTACTCGACAGAGTAAGCCCCACTCGATAGAGTATCCTAAGACTCATAAAACCGTAGTATTACATTGATAATGGGAAAGACGGAGTGGCCTTCATTGTAAACGGCGACTTAGTAACAAGGCTAGCTAAGCACTTTAACCCAAATTTCAACAAAGATAACACATACAAACTGGTTAAAGGGAGCAACCTCCTCGATATGTGCACTATGATCAACAAATTCCATTGGGTCAAGAATGACAATCTTGACAACAAATATGAGTGGCTCACCAAAGAAGCTAAGTCCTTTGTCTTGCCTAGTAAGATTTGTCGTCTCTCCGTCCATAGACTAAACTACCTATTACCCGTCTCCAAGGAAGCTGAAGTGATAATTAAGCAACATAGGGCAATTGCAAAGTCCTCCTCCTCCACCATTGTGACTCCACCATACCCCTTTGCCTACCAAGAATTCAAACCGTGTCGCTCTAATGTCATGGTAGGCAACGACTATTTGACCCAACTAATGCAAGAAATGCATAAAGAAGCTCATGAAGATCGGATGAATGCTTACCATGCCCAATATCCGCCCTTCTATATCTAGCTAGGCAAGGACTTCTTGATCCTTCATGTCCTTTGCCTAGTTGGGCGGATATGGAGGTATTTTTCCCAAGTGCTTCTCAAGATGCCGAAATGGATAGTCGGGTGGCTAATGGAAAGGAGGTTATTGTTTATGAAGACAGGAAAGGTAATGATTCATGCCAAGAAGAAGAAGAGCAAGGTTCAAGTTCCAATGATGATGATGGAAATGGTGAATCCTCCGGGTCAATGGAGGTAGATGGTTAAGAAGATAATGAAGAAATTGATGATACTTCCGATGATGATGATGATGACGGAAATGATGCCGGTGATGAGGATGTCATAATGAGCGACAATTGAGGGTTTATAAGGCTTTTTGGAGGATACCACACATGTGGGGTTGATTACTTGACTTCAACCCATTCCATTGTGAGTTTCCTACACCTCCTTTAACTTTGTCTTTATATCATGTTTTTAATCTTTATCTTGAGTGTTTGTTTTGAGTCCTAGCAACATCTAAGGGACTCCTACCTCGGTTCAATTGAGGTGTCTCATTTATTGTTCCCACTTGTACAATCCAAAATGACAATTAGGATTCATGCATTGCATACTTTCCTTGTGCATGAACTTTCCCTATTTTTACACTAGAAATAGTGTCTTACTTGGTTTGGGAAAGTTCAAACACAAGAAATGCGAGTTAATTCAAATTAGCTCTCCGAACAATAGAAAGCATGCATCATATAGAATAGATTAGAATGCATCACTTGTGTATATATATGTCATATAGTTTGCATATTAGTATAGAAATCATGCATATTCATTTAGCTTGCATTATATAATTTCCTATCGTATTGGCCATTGAGGACAATGCCCATACTAGTGTGGGGATGGGAAATTCTAACTTAACTTTTAAATCAAAAATGATAAAAATTGAAAAATTTCAAAAACCATAAAAATTTGAAAAATTTAAAAATCCAAAAACATGTCCTTTCCTTTGTAGTATAGAATTGTATATTGTGTATATACTTGTGTTTGTTGTTCCTCTTATCACATTGGATCGACTACGCCACATCCGAGGCATGAGGAATATGAAGACCGCTTGGTATGATATTTCCAAATCTCCTTTTTCCTCTCTATGTTAATGACTATGTGGCTTTATTTTGATTGATGCGGTACAAACCAATGTGATCTTAGGAGTTGCATGTAGTTTATATGGCATACTAGTTGATAGAAGCATATGCATTAGGTTGTATAAATGTTAGTTGCATCATGGCATGTAGTTGCATTTTAGGAAAATTTTTGTGAAAACATCTATTTGGGAAACTTGACAAGTGTATATAAGGCCCTTGTAGATACTTTTTCTTCTTGAGACTTTGCTCATTAGAATACCTCTAAAACACCCTAGGATGTGGCATGCTAGTTGTTGGAATATGTGTCCTCCGACAATAATGCGATCACGACTGTTGATCATGATGATCACATGTTTAAATCTCATTATAAAGAATACAATTGGGAAGTAATATTGTTACTGTCAACTGGTCAACATATATCGGTAATGATTGGCTGACTAGAGTTTGACATTACTGTCGTGCGACGGTGGTGATCAGTTGACCCCCTAGGTCATACCTATAGGGCCACACTCTTAATTGATTATTTAATTAATCGTATAACGTTACGAGTTAATTAAATTATTTGAAAATTGACGGACGATTTTGGAAGTAAAAATTTACGTATCAAATTAAAATGTGATTATATGAAATACGGTCTGAGTAATTGAATCGTATCATTACTCGGATGAAATAATTGTTTAAGGTAACAATTAAATTTGAATGAATTATTATGAATACGATTTATAAATTGGTAAAAAATTTTGGTACAAGTAATTATGATATTACTAAGTCGATTTTTGTATGTGACGTATTTTTAATAATACGTTGATTTTTAATATGTTAAAAATACATAACAAATTTATGTTACATGTGACATGTTACATATTGAGAAATTGACAAAAATAATATGGACTCCATATTATGATTGTACCGAAATTAATGGGGTATTAGGTTAATATTGTGTTGATTAATTTATTAAGTAAACACAATGATTACCTAATTGTCTAGCCATGCAACCCTATTAACATTGTTAAGAGCAACAATTGCATGCATTGGCTCACCCAAAAGCCCCCCTTCCACCCGGTTTTTGAGAAGAGAAAACCATCATGGTTTTCTCATATTTTTACCTAATGATATACAAAATGTTGTGTATCTTTATTCATTCTAACACTCATCCAAAATATAATTCTAGAGAGAAAAATAATTCTCCTCTCCTTCTCTCTACAAAACCGAAATATTCAAAGTGTTACATAATATTTTGGTTCAATTTTCTTCAAATTAATATTGTACTAGTGCCTATAATATTAATTTTATTAATAGAAAGCCTTGGGTATTAAGCTTAGGGAGAGATCCTATACTTGGATCTTGGTTCTTCCATTAGAGGAAAGCTCAAGAACAAAAGAAAAGGAGATTTCTTTTGTGCCCATAAAACCGAAATCACCAATGTAAGACATGATTTCTCCTCTATTTTATCATTTGTTTGCATGCATAAAATCCATATTTAATTTTATGACAAATTAATTTATAACATATATGAGTATGTTTATGTATATAGATCTACATTTCCTTCAATCGGTATCAAGAGCCATGGTTGTTTGCATGCAAATCGGTTAAAAGTTTTTCCGAGTTATAAGAATAACATATAAAACTTGTAAAATTTGTGTTATTATGATATATCACGAAATTAATTCATGCATGTTAATATTTCTGGTCCTAAAATGTTTTAGGATATTTTGGTTAATTTTACGGATTTTTATTGTTCATATTATACAATAATGGCATTTAAATATGATTTTATGAGTAAAAATGTCATTTTCGGTCTAAAATTAGCTATACTTCGAATTTTCAGTTGATTTTTGGATATGTTGTCACATATATTATTTTGAGATAACCTGTAAATTTTCATAATTTTTGGACTTGTTATGCTCGAAAAATGGATTTTTCATTATTAAATTCGGATTTAGGTAAAAAATAGGTTAATATGAGATAAATTTCGAATCTGGTCATAGAAATTTAATATGTTGTCACATGCAATTTTACAAGATGTGTGTAAAATAATTGGCTATAAAGAAGTCTTTTTGCATGATTTATGGATTTTTGAAGAAAAATAGCATAAATAGTGACATTATTAGTGAAAAATTAATAAAACATAATCTATGACTTAGGAAAAACGTCTAATGTTGCCTTTTATTATCTTTTTCAGATCTAAAATTGAAAAGTTAATGAATATAATTTTTCCATGTTTTTTATGATTATTTTATTAAAAATCGATAAACCGCAACATTGTTTTTCCGGAAAAATTTCGAAATTTTTAACCTAAGATTTTGAACATTATGAGTGTCATGGTATTTTTTTTCCAGAATGTTCATGAGTTTAAATTTTGAATTTTGAATTTATTTGAAATTTTGTGATTTATTTGGAGTTTATAGCTTATTTTTGTAATTATTGGTCCATTTATGAACAATTTTATAAAATATGGGTTAATTATGGTCAAATTATTAGTGAAGACTAAATTTTGAGTCCTAAGAGGTTAGGATAATTAACTTATGCATAAATATGAGTTTATGTATTTTTGTGATTATAAAAATGTTGAAATCACGCAAATCCGTAAAAACCGAGTAATATACGATATTGGCTAATTAAAGGCGATTTAGCATAAAATTGAGCATGTTCATACATATTATAATGCTGCATTTTTCTTTATGATTGTCATAATTTTAATTTATGTAATTTTGAATTATGTAATTTTACTTAGTATGGCCTTAGATTTTAATTGGTATTTCCCGAAATGTATGGGAATATCGATTCGGTTGTAATTTTATTGTGATCTCGTATCACCGTTTTGTAATTTAATAGATTTATTTTATTTTAGTTACAAATGTATAATAGGAAATTATGTAATTTATTATGTAATTTTAATCATTCCGGAGTTCCCAAAGACGGATTTCTTCAAGAATGGCGATACATAAAGACGGTGTTACCTCGAGATGCGTGCCACAACCGAAGTTCAAGGGACCAATGGAGTTGGTTTCCGAATTTGTAATAGTTAAATAGTTTTTCTATTTTAGGAAAGGCCATACTAGGATTTATTTATTTTTATGCTTGCATTTTATTTTATGTCACATGCATCGCTAAATCGCCATAACTAAAACATGCATCTTTTCATCGAGTTTATCGACCGTGTCAATTAGAATTATCGTAGTTCACCGCTTTAGTTCACTTAAAACGTGATAGATAATAAATTGACATGACCTCTCGCTAAAACAATTAATTGACACATAGCCTTACCAAATAGTAGAAACCATGAAAACCTATTTCGCGAGGGAGTGCACTCGGCCCTACCGGGGTACAAACCTTGTTACGTAGGGGAAGTGGGTGATGAATGTTAATCCACCGAATTCATGTTGATAAGGGATGAATCGGCCCTACCGTGCCCAAGTTGATATGGATTTGGATCATGGACACATTTATTCGAAATTTGGATTGAACTCAACAAAAGTTTTTGATAAGGGATGTATCGGCCCTACCGTGCCCTTGTCGAATGTGTTTTGGGCTAAAGATAATTGTTAATGTAATATTATCAACCAAGAGTTCTAAAAGTAGAATCGATTAAACGTTAATCCACCGAGTTATATTGATAAAGGATGAATCGGCCCTACCGTGCCTAAGTCGATATGAATTTGGGTCTTGAAATCATTTATCTAGTTGGGTAGAGGTCACTAGAAAAATGCATGAAACTTGTTTAAATCATACTTTTTTTTACGAGTATTATTAAAACGACATTTGTTTTACTCCTTATATTTTGTTTTGTAGACCACTTCTTTTTCATAACAAATGGCAACACCAACACCAACTCCTAACGCCACACCTCTCGCTAGTTCGTCATGGCTCCGATCCTTTATGGATCGATGTAAACTTGAAAAGAATGGGTCAAATTTCTCCGATTGGGATGCCCAACTCAAATTAGCCGCCGAAGGTGACGACAAGCTTCATTACCTTACCGAGGCCTCTCCACCCGAACCCTCCACTAGGTCCACCGCGGCCACTAGGGAAGCATATGAGGCTTACCAAAAGGAGTCCGCCGCAATGAAAAATTCTTAATATTAGCGATGGAGGCGGACCTCCAAAGGAGAGCCTTTAAAATGGGCAATGCTAATGAGATTTACTCCAAACTTTTGACCATGTTTTCACAAACTCCGCGGATCGTCCAATATGAGGCGGCCGCGGCATTCTTTGATCTCGACTTCAAAGAGGGCCAATAGGTTAGCCCTCATGTGCTCAAACTATTGGAGCTTGTCGAGACCTTGAAAATTCAAAAGGTTGAAATCCCCAAAGAACTCATTATAGATAGGATTCTACACTCCTTGTCTAAAGTGAAAGCGTATGTTCAATTCCGGGTGAATTTTAACATGCAAGACAAGGATGTGTCTCTTGAGGAGTTGCACAAGTTACTTGTGCAAGCCGAAAGGGACATGGGGTTAAATGTGAACCCTCCCAAGGATGTGCTTAACATAAACACTAAGAGTAAGGGGAAGTTCAAGAAGAATGGGAGAAAGGGCAAGAAGCAAGCTCCCACATTCACCAAAGCTAAGACTTGTGAAGCTAGCACCTCAAAGATCAAGAAGGGTCCTCTTGATAAATGCCATTATTGTAATGGTATGGGACATTGGAAAAGAAATTGTTCCAAATACCTTGGTGATATCAAAACTGGAAAGATTACTCCAGTAGGTAAATGACTATCCTTCTTTTATGTTTCTAATTCAACTATGGTAATATGATGCAAAGTTGTGATAATGTATCTCCCTTTTTATTGTAAATAGGGCCTCCACCAAGCAAAGACAAGGGAAAGGAAAAGCAAGCATGAGAAACCATCGAGAAGCTAGGGATAGCTTTTATGGAGCTTTGCTTTTCATTGTCTTACTTTAAATTATGTTTTGAATTTTAGAACCTTAAGTTTCCGTGTTCGACATGGAAAGGTATTTTGGATAATGGTTTGTATTTTGGATAATGGTGACTTGGTTTGCAACCCAAGTCACCCGTTTTATCATTTATCCTTTTATGTTCTAAAAATTCATCTTTAATTGCTTGCACTTTGAAACATAAGATTATTCACTTAAAGTGATCCAATAGACAAATATAATGACGGGTTTCATTATATGTCCACATGTTTAAGGCTTGTGTATGATCATTTATAAAGCGATTTTGAGTCTATAAACACTCTTAAAGGATTGTCAATCACCAAGTACACATATGAAATCAATAACTATTAGTCTATCTATGAGATAGTTCTCCTTATACTTCAACATCATTAATTTGTGTCTCATATGCTATCTTTGAATCTATAGTGTATTTATTCTAAAGATAGAGTGGGAGAAAAATGAGGACACAACACACAAGGCAAGATAAAATTGTGTACTTGTGTAAATGAAGATCTACGCAAGAGAGAATGATTTGAATAAAGGTATATTTTGTAACACCCCCATACTCCGAGTGCCTTACCAGGACCACTCAGGTATGAAGACATCACCATCTCGGTTACCCGAGGCATGATAATCAAATAGACAAAACAGAAACAACATTTATTATAAATACTTTAATGAATGAATACAATCCTTGAAACCCAAACTGAAAGTACGATACATTATTCCAAACTAACTGTTCTCAACTGAAATATAAATAAATGCTAAACTACAGCGGAAGACTCTATCGTCATGTCGTGGCCATCCCAGCTATCCCAGTACTCATCTCAATACCTGCTCAATATCTGCTCACCATCCCCGAATGGATCACCGCAGGTTTACAAAACAACACCGGGTCGATACTAATCACACAATCAATATACATAACAACAATAAGACAAACAGATGGCTAAACCGCCACACACACACACACCAACCAACCGTCTCAATCACCGATCGTCCACTTTGGACCCGACCACGCCAGTGGGGGGACCGCAGCCGTTCCCACCTAAGCCCCGCTCATCGTACGAGCGATAACCCTGCTCATTAATGTGCACATTCCCTTTCGTGGCGGGTTCCACGAAGGGCGAAACTAGGGCGTGAGATCACTCCCGCAAGTGACCCCACTCATCCGAGAACGCATCTCGAGAACCATCAACAAACACAACCACAATCACAATCACAATTACAATCATCATATCAATCAACTAATTACAAAGACATCACCAATATCCCATTATGGGACTAATACGAGTAGAAATCCTACCCGGAAAGCACAACACGCAGACGGTATCTACAGCTGTCTCAAAACGCCTCTTCTACGAATTCTCCTCCCTCGACGCAAGGAATCCAACGACACGAACTACGATGCAAACCGACCGTCTGAACTCCGGGAATTGTCAAGAACGCGATTAGGAAGAAGGACTGACTGCTTCCTCTCTTAAACAGGTTTTAGGTTTTGGTAAAAGTGTTTTAAAACAAAGACGAATATGTTTATATACCTTAATCGCGTAATTAACAAAACCCGAGAAAACTCCCCCGATAAACCGGACACTCGATCGAGTACCCAAGGTACTCGATCGAGTACCCCCCTACTCGATCGAGTGCCCCAGCTACTCGATCGAGTGCCCAACATGTCAGAAACTATTTTATTCTGCAACATACCCTTACTCGACAGAGTAAGGGCTACTCGATAGAGTACCCCCAAGACCATAAATACGGAGTATTACAGTCTTCCCTCCTTAAAAAGAACTTCGTCCCCGAAGTTCAAACCACTATAAAACAAAGGTACTCCCTCAACCTTCCCGACTCAAAAGCCAGACAAAACATGATACAAACCCAAGACAAACATCCCGACACAACATATAAAAGGTGTATAGACCCTTAAAAACTCTCGCGATCATCTCCTACCCCCCTAAAAGAAACAAGGTTACGTCCCCGTAACCATACATACCTGATCAAAAAGGAAAGGGTAACGCTCTTTCATAATACCCTCGGCTTCCCATGTAGCTTCCTCGGTCTCGTGGTTAGACCACAGGATCTTAAGCAGAACTGTCTCCCCACTCCTAGTCTTTCTAACCTTTCGGTCTAGGATCTGCTTAGGTACCTCAAGATATGATAAAGACTCATCTAGCTCCAAGCTCTCTGCCTCCAACACATGTGACGGGTCACTCACATACTTCCGCAGCTGCGAAACATGAAACACATTATGCACTCTCTCTAACGCAAGGTAAAGCCGGACGATAAGCAACCTCTCCAACTCGCTCTAAGATCTCATACGGCCCTATAAACTTCTGGCTTAGCTTGCCTTTCTTCCCAAATCTCATAACCCCGCGCATAGGAGACACTTTCAGAAGAACCTTATCCCCAACCTGAAACTCTATATCCCGGCGATGTAGATCTGCATAACTCTTTTGCCTATCCCGAGCCGCTCTCATCCTTTCCCTGATCATCTTAATCTGTTCAACCATCTCATGCACCATCTCTGGTCCTAAAACTACTGCCTCAGCACTATCGTCCCAACAGATTGGACTCCTACATCTCCTCCCATACAAAGCCTCAAACGGTGCCATACCAATACTAGTGTGATAACTGTTGTTGTAAGAGAACTCTATCAAGTCCAACCTCTGCTCCCAGCTACCACCAAAATCCATCACACAAGCTCTCAACATATCCTCCAAAGTCTTGATTGTTCTCTCAGTCTGCCCATCTGTCGCAGGATGAAATGCTGTACTCATCTTCAAAGCTGTTCCCAACGATTCCTGCAACTCCTTCCAAAACCTCGATATAAACCTCGCATCTCTGTCAGACACTATGTCCTTAGGGACTCCATGTAACTTAAGCACGTTCTTTCGATAGGCCATAGCCAATTGTGCCTTAGTCCATGTATCTTTCATTGGGACAAAGTGAGCTGACTTGGTCAAGCGATCCACTATCACCCAAATCATGTTGTTACCTTGCTGACTCTTTGGCAAACCCACAATAAAATCCATGGAAATGGATTCCCACTTCCACTCAGGCACCTCTAAAGACTGAATCTTACCTTGTGGTCTTCTCTGTTCCCCTTTAACTCTCTGGCATGTCAAACAACGGGACACAAACTCAGCTGTCTCTTTCTTCATCCCAGGCCACCAGAACGTTTTCTTCAAATCCTTGTAAAGCTTGTCTCCACCTGGATGAACTGAATATGGTGTGCAATGCGCTTCTGTCATGATTGTCTTTTTCAACTCCTCATCATTAGGAACACACCACCTACCATCAAACCTCAAACTACCATCTGTATGAATAGAAAACCGGGACACTGTCCCTTTCTCTACCCCAGCTCTCCACTCAACTATCTTAGGATCCAAAGCCTGTTTACCTCGAATATCATCATAAAACTCCATATGTACTGTCATATCACCCATGGCATCTCCTCTCTGCATCATATGAATCCCAAAGCTCGCGACCTCATCCCTCAACCTCATCAAAGATAGAGCTGTACACAAGGAATGTACACTCTTCCTACTCAAAGCATCAGCAACAACATTGGCCTTCCCTTCATGGTAGATGATTTCCATGTCGTAGTCGCCAATTAACTCCATCCACCTCCTCTGTCTCATGTTCAACTCCTTCTGCGTGAAGATGTACTTGAGACTCTTGTGATCCGAAAATACCTTAAAGATTGCTCCATAAAGGTAATGTCTCCAAATCTTGAGAGCAAACACCACCGCACCCAACTCTAGATCATGAGTAGGGTAATTCTCCTCATAAGGCTTCAACTGCCTAGAAGCATAGGCAATCACTTTACCATTCTGCATCAACACACATCCCAACCCATTCTTCGAGGCATCGGTATAAACCTCAAAATTCTCGCTCCCTTCAGGCAATGCTAGGACAGGAGCTGTGGTCAAACGCTCCTTTAATGTTTGGAACGCTGTCTCACAACTCTCATCCCAACGAAACCTGTTCTCTTTTCTCATCAATGCTGTCATCGGTCTAGCTATCTTGGAGAAATCTTTCACAAACCGTCTGTAGTATCCAAATAAACCCAAGAAACTCCTAACTTCAAAGAACATTCTTTGGTGCTTCCCACTTTGTCACCGCCTCAATCTTCGCCGGATCTCTGACTACCCCATCTTTAGATATCACATGTCCCAGAAAAGCAACTTTCTCTAACCAGAACTCACACTTGGACAACTTAGCATACAACTCATGCTCCCTCAACGTCTGCAACACGATCCTCAAATGCTCCTCATGCTCCTCCTTAGTCTTAGAGTAGACTAAGATATCATCGATAAACACCACTACAAACTGGTCCAAGAACTGTCTAAAGATCCTATTCATCAAATCCATAAACACCGCCGCGCATTAGACAACCCAAACGGCATCACCACATACTCATAATGGCCATACCTTGACGTGAAAGCTGTCTTCGGTATGTCCACATCTCTAATCTTCACCGATGGTACCCCCCTCAAATCAATCTTAGAAAAGACTGTTGCACCACTCAACCGATCAAACAGGTCATCTATCCTTGGCAAAGGATACTTGTTCTTTATCGTCACACGGTTCAACTCTCTGTAATCTATGCATAACCTCAAGGTTCCATCTTTCTTCTTCACAAATAGAACTGGTGCTCCCCACGGCGATACACTTGGTCTAATGTATCCCTTCACTATCAGATCATCTAACTGCTTCCTAAGCTCCTCCATCTCCTTAGGACCCATACGGTGGCACGGCCTTAGAGATTGGCCCCGTCCCTGGCTTCAACTCCACGGTAAAATCTATCTCTCTCCTCGGTGGTAACCCCGAATCTCATCGAAAACGTCCGCAAACTCTCCCACCACTGGTATCTCATCAACCGTCGGACTCTCTATCCGGTCATCTCTCACATGGCATAAAATCAAAGGACATCCCTTCCTCAAATAAGACTTCAAGGTGACAAACTGCAATCAACTTAACTTTGGGTCCGACTAGAAACCCCTGAAGACACACTAACACCCTTAGGACCTCTCAAGGACACTTTCTTTTGATGACAGTCTATCTTAGCTTTATACTTTCCTAACCAATCCATCCCAACTATCATCTCAAAACCATTAAAAGGAAACTCTAGCAAGTCTACAGGGAAATCGACTTGCCCAACTATCAAGGATACACCTCTAAACAACCTCCCACATGGTACAGACTCACCCGAAGGTATGAAAACTTGCTCATTAACAGACTCATATACTCTCAAACCCAACTGTTTCACATGACTCGAAGACACAAACGACTGAGAAGCCCCCGAATCAAACAAAACAAACGTAGGAATACCATTAACAAGGAATGTACCGGTGATAACATGCTCATCTTCCTCACCGCTTTCTTGTCCATCATGAATAACTTGCCATCGGTCTTCCGCCCACCTCCCCGGACAAGACTAGGCGATGCGGTCGGCTTAGCACCCGACCCTTGATTGTTGTTGTTGTTCATCGGTGTCTTCCGATAAGAATTACCGCCGTTGCGGTTGCCTCCACTCTGGTAGCTCGACCTCCCGGTTTGGCCATGACCCACTGGTCATTTGCTCGCGAAGCTCTGTGCGGTCTCGAAAGATCCCGGTGCACTCGTGCACTCATGTCTCTTGTGGCCTACGCCACCACATCCAAAGCAGGTCACTCCCCAACTATTACTCACACTCCCTCGGCCTCGCCCAAAGGAAGCCCCAAAGACTAAACCCCGATCCGAAGAAAACCCCTTAGACTGATTGTGGTTGCCTTTCTTGTAATTAGATTGGCCACCACCCTCGCTCTCGACTTCCTCTTCTCTCCACCCGACCTCTCCCGCGCCATCTCCACTAGTCTCTCGCTCTCTCCCCTCCCTCTCATATGCTTCCTTCACATCGCAAGGACTCCCACGGGTAACTTATCCATAATTTTCGTGGTTAGTCCACTCTCAAACCTCAAAGCCAAATTCTCATCACTCAAACCCATGTCCTCAAAGATATCTAGATTTCTCATTGAACTGTCTCGTAGTACTCACCACGACATCTCAAAGTGATCATCTTAAACTTATCAAACTCCTCCCTCAACTTACTCCTCACATGCTCCTAAGACAAAACTCCTTCCTCACAAATTACGAAATTCCTCCCAAGGTATAGCAGGTAACCCTTGGTTGGTATACAATTCCTTAGCACTCACCTTCACCGAATCCCACCACTTGCCACCTCCTCCCTCGGATAAAATGCGGCTGATCCACCCTCATCTCATCAGGACAGTGGACTAAGTCTAGTATGTTCTCCATCTCCCTCAGCCAACTATCAAGAAGGTTAGGCTCCTCAACTCCCTTGTACTCTTTCGGGTTAAACCTCGCAATATAAAGGCTGACTTTAGCATGGTCAACTTCCTTCTCCTTTCCCTTATTCTTGTCCTCATTCACTTTCTTCAGGGTCTCAGTCAGAGCATCCTGGTGCTCTAACATCTTAACGATGTCATCCACGGTCATAAGCTCAGCTCTCGCATACAAGGCATTTCTCTTTGGCGGCATCTTGAAACTAAACATATATAAGAAAGAGTAGATATGAACACACGTACTAAACTTCAAAACACGAAAACTCGCTGCCCAGAACCTACTCGATCGAGTATCCAAACCCACTCGATCGAGTAACGGGCTACTCGATCGAGTGCCCCTATGTACTCGATCGAGTACCCAAACTCCAGAACCAAACAGACCTTCTGATCTCTAACCCACTCGATCGAGTATCTAGGCTACTCGATCGAGTGACCCCCTACTCGATCGAGTACCCCTAGCTACTCGATCGAGTGCCCCAAAACGCGATTCTGGACTCAAAATCGCCAGAAACCCACCCGATCGAGTTAGTCTCACTCGATCAAGTATCACTAATACGTAAAGACTACCCGCATGTTACGTCATATATTAACATGCTAAACTTTATTAAAAACGCATGATATCATAAATAATATGCTACGCATCTATTTTACTTATCAACAAAATCAAATCATCATGCTATGAAAGTCACGTTGTAAACACTTCAACATGCTATCATCTCATTAACATGTTCCACATATCATTTCCTTTCGCATGCTCAACTTCCTATTTCAACACCAAACAATCAACACACTTCATCACTTTGTTGCACAAGTTAACAAGCACACATATATTCAACAAACACTTTCCCCCGTGACCGGTTCAAAGTTGTAGGGCGACCCCTTACGACTTTAGGACGTCTCCCAAGCCCTTGCACTAGCTCCTACAACTTTTACCCCGGGTTCATTTTAATTGACTCCCTATGTTTATTAAGTTTATTGGTTACAGGTTTCAGGATCGTCGCTCTGATACCATTTGTAACACCCCCATACTCCGAGTGCCTTACCAGGACCACTCAGGTATGAAGACATCACCATCTCGGTTACCCGAGGCATGATAATCAAATAGACAAAACAGAAACAACATTTATTATAAATACTTTAATGAATGAATACAATCCTTGAAACCCAAACTGAAAGTACGATACATTATTCCAAACTAATCGTTTCTCAATCGAAATATAAATAAATGCTAAACTACAATGGAAGACTCTATCGTCATGTCGTGGCCATCCCAAATATCCCGCACTCATCTCAATACCGCTCAATATCTGCTCACCATCCCCGAATGGATCACCGCAGTTTACAAAACAACACCGGGTCGATTAATCACACAATCAATATACATAACAACAATAAGACAAACAGACAATGCTAAACCGCCACACACACACACACACCAACCAACCGTCTCAATCACCGATCGTCCACCGGACCACCCCGCTGGGGGACCGCAGCCGTTCCCACCTAAGCCCCGCTCATCGTACGAGCGATAACCCTGCTCATTAATGTGCACATCCCTTCTGTGGCGGGTTCCACAGAAGGCGAAACTAGGGCGTGAGATCACTCCCGCAAGTGACCCCACTCAGCCGAGAACGCATATCGAGAACCATCAACAAACACAACCACAATCACAATCACAATTACAATCATCATATCAATCAACTAATTACAGCACATCACCAATATCCCATTATGGGACTAATACTGAGTAGGAAATCCTACCTGGAAAGCACAACACGCAGACGGTATCTACAGCTGTCTCAAAACGCCTCTTCTACGAATTCTCCTCCCTCGACGCAAGGAATCCAACGACATGAACTACGATGCAAACCGACCGTCTGAACTCCGGGAATTGTCAAGAACGCGATTAGGAAGAAGGACTGACTGCTTCCTCTCTTAAACAGGTTTTAGGTTTTGGTAAAAGTGTTTTAAAACAAAGACGAATATGTTTATATACCTTAATCGCGTAATTAACAAAACCCGAGAAAACTCCCCCGATAAACCGGACACTCGATCGAGTACCCAAGGTACTCGATCGAGTACCCCCCTACTCGATCGAGTGCCCCAGCTACTCGATCGAGTGCCCAACAGGTCAGAAACTATTTTATTCTGCAACATACCCTTACTCGACAGAGTAAGGGCTACTCGATAGAGTACCCCCAAGACCATAAATACGGAGTATTACATATTTATTTACATAGTATGCCGAATAGATGAGATCTATAGTCTCAAGTTAGTTCTATATGACTAAAGAGACCAAGTGAAGTAATCATAAGAGTATATTCTCAAGATAACTACACGAGGAGACCAAAAGAATGTTTTGGAAGAAAAATGACTAATGTAAAGTCTTAACAAGTTTTTGACTAAGTTTATGAAACATTTGACCAATAGTTTCAACCTTGAGATTTACTTAAGAGCCTAAATGAATCATGGTTACATACTAGTTATGATCGAGTTGCAAAGATTGATATACCGATATCTTCAATGGCCAAAGTTTTAACCACGCAAATGTCATTGCTTAACCTCATTATGAAATGGTTAAACCTCCTTCCAAAAGGGTATTTGCGAAGGACGTATTCTAGATATTATTTATATTGGAATAATGACATTGCTACACATCGTTATGACATGAGTGTGTTGGAGATTTAAAAATCTCTTTCCATAAGGTTAAGATGAGACCACTTCAAAATAAGTATTTTGAAAGGATATGATGAGAACATATATGGTTTTATCCTAATAACTTGGCAGTGCAATTTATATTTCAATTCTTGATTGAGAAGTCAATTTCGAAATGTGTGAAATTGAGTGGGAGTTTAGAAATTATCATGTGAAGACATGGAATTTAGTGGGAGCTATCATCCTTGAATGTATAAAACTCATTACTCATTAAGGAATGACGAGCTGATATCTTCTTCACAATGAAGTATTTGAGTTTTCAATTCTGGATGAACATGGACTATGATGAATCCAATTACATTGAGAGGTATTGGATTTGTATTAAGATATACTCATCGTATCAACATTCACATAGGTTATTCATGTAGATGAAAATGGAATTGCCATTAGCAGTCATGGTCGTTCATTGAACCTATGAACGGTTGATCTCATGATTATTAGTAACTAATGTTTCCGCCATTAGAATGATCATGTACATGTCCAATTATGAATCATATGCATACGAGCATGATGATGGATTGGTAAGCTATAATAGAAACGTCATGAATTCTCGAATAGAATCCGATGAGCGATTTTAGTGTTTGATGGAATGCTCTTATATGTGTCAAGAGGTTGCGCATATTAATAAAAATCCGAGCACATGTAAGGATTTATGAGAATCCTTAACCTTTCTAGCTAGAAAGAGAAATAAGAAGTTTTGGAAAGATACTTAGTTGAATAAGAAGTTACTCAAAACTAATCCTTCCTAACTATGCTAGGACTTGTGAGAAGTGCTAGGCTAATCATCTTGTCAAATTGTTGCAAGACTCTACAAAACATGTACCTAGTGCATTGTGTGTGGATGGATTACTTGATCAGTACAAGTTATATCATTCATCACAAATTCGTTCGTTATGAGATAATCCATAAGAAAGTTCTTTCAAGTTAAAGAACCAAAACCAAGGTCGGGAACCTTGATGTGTACTTGGTAAGATTCATGCTATGAGAGAGAACATGAATGTAACGGAAATTGCAAGTTTAAGAAGTTTGAACATATGGACACATGGCATATTAAACTTCTATTGCAATTAATAAGTGTTTACACTTATGATATACATCACAAAGTTGTAATATGATATTGACTACCCGAGTGTGATGTCGACATTTGTCGTTTGAGTTATTATTAACTCACCTTGTACATTGTTGTATCCAAACGGGTTGTGGAGACAATTGAACCCCGTTAAAGTGAGCACGGATTAACATTGTATTTGCCCATAGTTACTTGTATGAGGTGACGTCTCGAAGTGACTAGAGTGTGATGCGATTGATGGCAAGTTCAAGTGCCATAGAGTCATGTAAGATGACTAGTCGGTCACATAGGCAGACTGTTAGGAACATTTTGTCGGGCCTAATGACCGCTTATAGAGTTCTGGAAATTTATATAGCCTGGTCGTGGCGAGAGCTACTATAGTATTCAAATGAGTCGATTCTTTTGACTAAAGACTATTCGCCTAAGATGGCACAGTTTCAGATTAACTTTGATTTGTGTTACTACGACCTTCGTAAATGGGGTCAAATGGGCATATTTTGGGTTATGATGGCTGTGGCTAGTTGAAGGGAATGAGTGCGATAGGAATTGTCCACCCCTAGTCAGGGTTATAACAATATCTCAGGGCCACTCGAGGAGTAATGAACTGGAAATGCGTGGCCACGCTCGGAAAGTATCTATGATAGATAAGTCCGGTCAATCAGTTATTCTCCAGATCGAGGAAATCACTCTCGATATGATCCCTTGCAAGTACGACCTGAAAGACACCTTGCATTGAGTGGGAGATAGTAATAGGACAAGAGAATTGGTGACGCACACTTGTCGAGGACAAGTGGGAGATTGTTGGAATATGTGTCCTCCGACAATAATGCGGTCACGACTGTTGATCATGATGATCACATGTTTAAATCTCATTATAAAGAATACAATTGGGAAGTAATATTGTTACTGTCAACTGGTCAACATATATCGGTAATGATTGGCTGACTAGAGTTTGACATTACTGTCGTGCGACGGTGGTGATCAGTTGACCCCCTAGGTCATACCTATAGGGCCACACTCTTAATTGATTATTTAATTAATCGTATAACATTACGAGTTAATTAAATTATTTGAAAATTGACGGACGATTTTGGAAGTAAAAATTTACGTATCAAATTAAAATGTGATTATATAAGATACGGTCTGAGTAATTGAATCGTATCATTACTCGGATGAAATAATTGTTTAAGGTAACAATTAAATTTGAATGAATTATTATGAATACGATTTATAAATTGGTAAAAAATTTTGGTACAAGTAATTATGATATTACTAAGTCGATTTTTGTATGTGACGTATTTTTAATAATACGTTGATTTTTAATATGTTAAAAATACATAACAAATTTATGTTACATGTGACATGTTACATATTGAGAAATTGACAAAAATAATATGGACTCCATATTATGATTGTACCGAAATTAATGGGGTATTAGGTTAATATTGTGTTGATTAATTTATTAAGTAAACACAATGATTACCTAATTGTCTAGCCATGCAACCCTATTAACATTGTTAAGAGCAACAATTGCATGCATTGGCTCACCCAAAAGCCCCCCTTCCACCCGGTTTTTGAGAAGAGAAAACCATCATGGTTTTCTCATATTTTTACCTAATGATATACAAAATGTTGTGTATCTTTATTCATTCTAACACTCATCCAAAATATAATTCTAGAGAGAAAAATAATTCTCCTCTCCTTCTCTCTACAAAACCGAAATATTCAAAGTGTTACATAATATTTTGGTTCAATTTTCTTCAAATTAATATTGTACTAGTGCCTATAATATTAATTTTATTAAGAGAAAGCCTTGGGTATTAAGCTTAGGGAGAGATCCTATACTTGGATCTTGGTTCTTCCATTAGAGGAAAGCTCAAGAACAAAAGAAAAGGAGATTTCTTTTGTGCCCATAAAACCGAAATCACCAATCTAAGAACATGATTTCTCCTCTATTTTATCATTTGTTTGCATGCATAAAATCCATATTTAATTTTATGACAAATTAATTTATAACATATATGAGTATGTTTATGTATATAGATCTACATTTCCTTCACTAGTATCCTTTTACCCATGGACTAAGGCCTAGTCAAGAGTACCTTGTGATGTGATGGCTCCTTGGCTACCGTTTATTCTATGGTGACCCTTGAAACCATGCAACCATCTTCCATAGCTATCATCATTTTTGTTAACAAAAAGGGAATGAGCACAAAAATTATCAACTTGAGTTCAAGTACCAAAATCAAAATAAAAAAGTTTGCAAAATGCATCAAATGAAAAGAGGAGTACAAAAATAAGAACTCCTATGCTTCAAATAAAAGCGCCCTCGTTGGAAATTGGGGTGACTTTGAAAATGTTCAAAAAAAATGCAAAAGTATCAAATTGTGAAGCATCAAATTGCCAAACATCAAAGAAGTGGCAAAATAAATTGTTCTCAAAAATGTCAAATGCCACAAGAAATTGGGGGGAATAACAAAATCAAATGCAAACTCCCATTATGAAACTCAAATACATTGATCCCTTTTTGCACTTGAACCCACTTTTGCGCATGGTGGAGAGGGGACGATCCTTCTTCTTGCCTAGGCAAGAGGGGGAATTCCGCGATCATACAATGTTTCTAACATCATAGGGAGACTACTCTTGACGAAAGCATTTAGCAATTGAGGACGAAGGTACTCTAGCTTGACACAACTTGGGGGTGATTTGTTGGTATCCTCCTAGGCTTACTAACTTGAAGAAACCATATATATAATGGAGTGTGTACCCTTAGATTTCTTCCCTTCCAGATAATTTCCGCCACTTAGATGGGGAAAGTGGCTATTCATTTTTGTAGATGCATCCATTACTTGTTTTGTGTGCTTAATGCTTGGATGTATCGCTATTTTGGCCAGCCCCACCTTGCCTTGCAAGAAGGCATCTTACCTTATAGATGTCTTGTTGTGAGTTGAAGGGGCGGAGTGAGACCCGCTAATTGTCTCAAATCGGTTATATTAGTAGGTTAGTTTAAATAAAGGTCATAGTTTTAGTCACCTCTTTACTCGGGACGAGCAAAGGTTCGGTTTGGGGATGTTTGATATGACTCATATTTATGCACATTTAGTCCCTGAATTAGCCTCGTTCCCATGCTTTATAGCATATATTAGGGTCATTTCTTATCTTTAGTTTCCCATTTTGCATATTCTTTGAGGTTTTGTGTCCTTGGTAGGAGAGGATCGCTATCCTTGCATTTATAGAGCGAAATGGAGCTAAATGGATTGCATCTAATGACCAAGCATCAAGGAGGAGACCGATACTAGAGGCCTAAGCGAATAAATAAAGTGAAATGGGCAATGAGGAAAAGATCCTTGCATCCCAAACAAGATCCACGCGGATTGTTGAGGAGCCAAACAAGAGAATAATCCTGTGCCACGATCCGAGCAACCCGAGCTCAGGACGAGCGGATCAGAGCAACAATCCGAGCATCCCTGAGAATGATCCGAGCGTACCAAAGCACAATCCGGGCGTCCCGACTGCCAACCCGAGTGGATCTTCTTACAGGACAGCCCGTGCTTCAGGTGAGGACGAGCGGATCCTGGTGGGAGTTGCAAGCATGATCAGCGCATGTCCCTCAGGAGTTGCATTTCCTCAAGTTTCTCTTAGGGTCTTAATAGTCATTTAAGCCCTTAGTAACCCTAATCCTTGTACTTAATTTTAGTATAAATACCCCTTTGTACTACCTAGATTATCATCAACTCTTAATCAAGCTTTAATCCCTTCTTAATCAAGTTTTAATCATCTTTTAATTTAGTTGTAATACATTTCTCAATATTAATCACATCTTAATCTTTCCTTAATTTCTAAACTGTTCTTAGTTTTATTTGGGTAATTAGAAGATTATTTGGGGTTTATTGGAGGATTGACAACCTTCCATCAATCATCAAGATTACTTCTATTATTCTTTGCTTTATTATTTGGATCATCTCCATAGGTATAATTCCTTTTTACCCTTGTTTAATTATTGTTAATCACATCATTTATTCATGATATTTTGCTTTGTTAGTATGATTGACAACCTTATTAGCATGCTAAACTTGATCATGAGTGAGTAGTTATTTAGCTAGGGTTAATGGGGAATTAGGGGAAACAAACATGGGGATTGCTCTATGCTTAATCTAATATGTTTTCATAATTAATTTGCTTGCTTGTTTGTGATTTCAACTTATGCACATGTTATGTTTGATGAAATGCGAGCCTATGAATCCTTGCATTTTTGGACCATCCCTTATCTTTTCAATAAGGCTTGTAAGACATAAACCAACTCGAACCTCATTAGACCATGTATAGAGTTGAATAGGAGGAGACTAAGTCGACTTTTAGGTGTTGTATAGTCTAGACGACTCGGCTTCGGGACCTAAATTGTCCTAGGGATTGTAAGATATACACTAACTCGATCCCATCACAACAATAAGTGCTTGCATCTATTTGAGAACATGTTTGTATAATCTATTTCCAGAATCCCCTATGAACCCATGACACCCTAGTGCCCTTAATAAATTGTTTACAAACCCCTTTATTTTCTTTTATTTACTTTACTTAATTTACATTCATTTTGTTGATTAGTTTAGACCATATCTCATCTCAAACCCAATTTGTGACACCCTAAGACATAGCTACTTGCAATCGAAAATCCTACATCAATACCCGTCCCTTGGGATCCGACCTTTACTTACCTCTTTACTAAGAGTAGTTTGTTTGTTTGGTTTTTTTTTTTGGTACACTAAGAGTAGTTTGTGATGTTATAAATATTGTATTGGTTGGTAGCTTTTAACGACGAGTTTTAAACCGAACCATTAACACGTAACTAACTCAATACGAAATGACCCGATCCGAAACCACCCAATCCTAAAATAACCCGACAAAACATAACTCTAGTTGACCCAAAAAGACTTGAAATGACTAATTTGTAATCACACTTAATATTATTTATGTTAAAATAAAAAATCAATAGGAAATAATCCAAAGTGTAATTTCTTATCTCATAACCATTAACCCGAAATAACCCGAACCGTTTGATCCGGAAATGACGCAACCAACATACTCGAAGATGACTTGAAAACCGTAAAAAAACCGACTCGAACCGAACAAACCAAATAATGTGACAAACTCAACCTAGCCTAACCCGATCCGACCTGATTGGCCTGTTTGGCAGGTGTAGTCGTGTAGGCTATTAAACTACTTTATACTTATGTTATGAACTATAAGGAGTTAAAAGATCTTAATAAGTCGGATAATTTGTCTTTATTTATTCTTTATAATGATCATATATTGAGTTAATGTTTAACAATCGAGTTTAATAAGATAACTTGTTTATTACACTAAATATTACTCCCAAAGTAACCACACAAAATTATGAAGATAATATCATTAAAAAAACATTTGATAAGTTAAGAAACAAACTCGTAGTTATTAACAATGCACATTAATTACTTTTAAATAAATATTAGCAATAACGTATGTTTATTATATGCAGAATAAAACGTTAAATGTGAAACTTCAAATATAAATTAGAACGATGAATGCTTTTGTTTTCAAACAACTAGCCCTATACTTCTTTTGTATTTCTATTTTAAGGGCGCTAAACAATATTAGCACTAAAAATACAAATAATTAAATTAACTTTTCATTATGGAGTCAAAACCAATCACTATGGCTCTACTCCTAATTCCATTATTTATAATAGTAGAATACGGGTTTGCTACTGAATCTGCTCCCGCACCAAGCCCTACAACAATCGATGAATTCCAAAAATGTGCAACTAGTTTAGGGACTTGTGGAGATGCCATATCTAAATATATATTTGCCAGCGGAAAAAATATTTCAAAAGAATGTTGTAGCGCTTTGTTAAGCGTCGGAGAGGATTGTCACGATCTTCTAACAGAAGTGACGATAGTATACTTGCATCTTCAGAAGAAAGAAACACGAGCAGCTTGGGGTAAAAATGATGAAGTGTGGCAACTTTGCAAGACATTTGGACATGTTAGTTATTAGGATATTTTTTTTTCTCTTCTAAATTGTAGTTCAAAACACATATTGAATAATACGTACGTTATCTAACATATTTGCATAATTGAAATTGTGGTTAGTGAAATTATATCTCTTATTACTAAATTTCATATATTTCACATAACAATTGTAGGTTATACCCCCTAATCATAATGAAGACTTATATTTTATTTACGTTTTCTAACATTCGCATTAGTCTTATTTCTTAACATCCGATTTTGAAAGTTTTAGCTTCCACTATCTATTAAATTAGTTTTCATACATATATAATCTAGTTTTATTTCTATTTAATTTATAAAATGAAAACTCCATTTGATCTATGTTTTTCTAACCAAGTATTTAATCTGTCAAATATTTAATCATTAATGTTACTCACTGAAATATTACGAATATTACTAAATCATAAGATAACTGCTAACATTACATAACAAATGTCTGCGCAAATATAAAAATAATGAAGTGAAATTATTTAATGTTGAAATTTTTTTTTTAAAATCTATGAATTGAAATTGTAAATTAAAATAAATATATATCTAGATGGGGAATTCATCAACATTTTAACTTTGTTGTTTTATATCGGCAGAAGTTTAAAAAAAAGGCGGATTGCTTTTACATCTAATATTTACATATACGACATAAGGATTTTATTTTATTAGTTGATATCCACGCTTTTTGATCACATGCGAACTCTTGAGTTATGTACAAATATAACTTTTCATTTATAATCATTTTCAGAACTCGGTAATATTTCAAACAAACGTATTGTTAAATATCAAAATATCATTTAGGCAATGAGACGATTTAAAACATTTAAACTAAACAAAATATTAATTTTAAACAACTATTTTCGGATCAGAGACTATAAATCTCGATTGGATATGAAAAGGTCAATAGACTCAAAATAATTAAGATTTTAATTTTAATGTAATGTTTGGATTTATAATTATCTAAAACTTGGTGGTATAATGTGTAATTTGAACAAATACGAACAAATAATTTATGTCGAAATAAACATATTCCAACATTGGTTAATAGGTGTTTCCTTTGCAAAGCTAAGGGGGAAACTCTTGCGCATCTATTATTCAAATGTTCATTTTCTAATGCCATATGGTTGAACCTGTTAGGCTCGATGGGCATCAGACGTCAAAGTTCAGAGTACACGGTAGAATTTCATAGGATAAGTATGAGGAGGCACAGGAAACATTGGAGAGCAAAATGGTATAGATGTTGCCTTACTACTGCCATATATTATATCTGTTTCCATATGAGGAAAGGACAACTGACCAATATGTAAATTCATCAAAAGCAATGTGACTTTGAGTTGACTAGGCAAAATCAACCGACCTAATTGACTAGACCCAAAAGGGTTGATCCGAGACACAAAATTGACTCGCACTATAGCACCGTAATGTGATCCTAAACCCGAACGTACCCGACCCGACCTAAACATGACACGAGCTTTGTTAACACGTAACTAACTCAATACGAAATGACCCAATCTGAAACCACCCAATCCTAAAATAACCCGACAAAACATAACTCTAGTTGACCCAAAAAGACTTGAAATGACTAATTTGTAATCACACTTAATATTATTTATGTTAAAATAAAAAATCAATAGGTAATAATCCGAAGTGTAATTTTGTATCTCATAACCTGTAACACCCCCATACACCAAGTGCCTTACCAGGACCACCTAACGCATGGGAATGCTACCATCTCGGTTACCCGAGGCAATGAATATCAAATAGACCATAAAAGAACGTACTTTAATAGATAAGTTTAAGTGATTGCATAACAAAACCAACTGTAAAGTAATGTACAACTGTTCTCAAACCAAACTACAACTAAAGTAACAAAAGGTCTCAAGATAACATAGCGGAAGACTACTATCAGGCTCGTGGCGACTCCATCCCCAGCTAATCCCGTGCGCATCCATAGTATACCTGCTAGACAACTGCTCACCATCCCCGAATGGATCACCACAGTTTTTAAAACATTTAAACGGGGTTAGTTACTGATTACACAAAAATAATACAACAGATACAATACACAAATTACCCAATCTCCGTCACAACTCCACACACCGGACTACACACTAAAGTGTGTAGACCTGCCAGAATACCCATCGCAACAAGTATTCCACACCACCAGTGGGGGACCGCAGCCGTGTTGGAATAAGTGTCCTCCGACAATAATGCGATCACAACTGTCGATCATGATGATCACATGTTTAAATCTCATTTTAAGAATACATGTGGGATGTAATATTTTACAGTCAACTGGTCCACACATATCGGTAATGATTGGCTGAATAGAGTTTGACATTACTGTCGTGCGACGGTGGTGATCAGTTGATCCCCTTAGGTCATACCTAAAGGGTAACACTCTTAATTGATTATTTAATTGATCGTATGCTGATACGGGCTAATTAAATTGCTTAAAATTGACGGACGATTTTGTGAATATTATTGACGTATCTTATTGTAATTCGATTAAATAAGATACAGTCTAAGTAATCAAATTGTTTTATTACTTAGATAAAATTATTGTTTACGAAACAATTAAATCTGAATGAATAATTTATTATAAATACAAGATGTTGTGATTTATAATTGGTAAACCGTTTTGGTACAAGTAATTATGAATTACTAAGTCGATTTTGTACATGACGTATTTTTATTAATACGTTGATTTTTAATATGTTAAAAATACATTACAATTACACATGACTAGTGACATGTGACAATTGACAAATAACAAAATATAAAATGGACCTCACATTTTATAAGTGCCAAAAAATGGAGGGAGTATATGTTTAAATTGTGTTAAATAATTAAGTGGAATGCAAAATGATTACATTACTTCTAGCTATGCATGCCTAATTGCTTTTGTGAAGAGCATCTTGGCCATGCATTGGCTCCTTTTCTTCCTCCACTCGGTTTCCACCTAGAAAAACAAGAGTTTTTCTTCCATAATCATTCTACTTTTACACTACATATTTTTCTAGTGTAATATTATTCCATTCTCTAAGATTACTAGAACTTAGAGATAGAAAATACTCCATCATTCTTTTCTTTCTCTTGGCCGAAAAACAAGAGAGCAAAAACAATATTTTGGGTCAATTTTTAGTAAGATTAATATTGTTCTAGATCAAATAATATTAGTCTTTTAAGAGGTTATCTTGGGTATTCATCTTTAGGAGGGATTCTAAGCTTGAATCTTTGTTCATCCATATAAGGAAAGCTCAAGAACAAATAAGAAGGAGATCTTACTTGTGCCCTTTGATCCGAAATTTTATAGTAAGGATAACGATTTATTCTCTATTCTTATTCATGTTTGCATGCATAAGATTTGTAATTATTTTATGACTAAATAATTTCTCACATATATGAATATGTAAATTATTGAGATTAATATTTCCTAACAAGCCGTTCCCGCCTAAGCCCCGCTCATCTTATCCAAGCGATAACCCATGTTCCTAAATGTGCACATCCCTTCTGTGGCGGGTTCCACAGAAGGCGAATCAAAGGTGTGAAGCCACTCCCGCAAGTGACTGCATTCAACCGAGGATGCACCTCGAGAACCACAGACAAACAATCACAACCAACCACATTATACAACAATAATTACCAATTACCAATTCCAATAAGATATGAATCAACAATAATAAACCACCACAATCAACATTATGTAATCAATAACCGAGTAGGGAAACCCTACCTGGAATAAGCAATCACGAGACCGTCACAAGCAGCTAATCAATATCGCTCCTGAACGAAGCCTCCTCCTATAAGCATATAATCATACAATTACCATCTCATCAACAATATACTCCCAAAACCCCCAATCTACCTAATTAGGGTTTTAAACAAAATCAATGAAACAATATAAAAACTATACAAGGATCTTACCCTCGACACGAGAACTCAACGGCATAAAGAACACGATGATCCGACAACCTTAGCCCTTGGGATTTGATAGTAACGCGACGAACTTGTAGATACCTCATTTCTGCACCTCCCGCAAACCACCCGGTGATGATTGGGCCGCATGTTTGGTACACGGAATGATTTATGACAGTTCGTAAGTTTATCATCAAGTTATAGCTCAAATACTTGTGTCTACCCCTTGGTCGTCATCTACGCGCCATTACGGTCGTTTTGACAGTAATTAGAGTTCATTTGGAGTCCGGGTCAAAAACCATCTTTATTTTCCAATAAGCCGTTTAAAATGTCGAGTCAGAACGTTCTGGAATATTCCGGATGTTTCTATTCCATAATTTAATCTTTTCATCTTTTGGCAAAATATATCCCGAAATCATATTTTAAACAATAAGGAAGTTGAGATCTACCGCAATTCCATAACAGAAACGCGGAAAATCTTTCTTCCGCAGGAGAAAACTTCTGGGGAAAGGACGCAACACCTGTTGCGCCTCTTCTAAGGGTCGCAGTCGTTGCTTCACCTCTTCCCCAGCTCTTTTCTGCGTATTTTAAGATCTTTTCGAGATTTGTTTCCAAAGTTTTACCGTAACCCTAATTCTTCAGTGTGATTAGTATAAATAGGGACCTTCATTCCTCATATTTCTCGCGCGAGTGTCCACTCTTCTCATCTCCCTTTGCATTCTAAGACCGCTCTCTTTGCTTAAAGACGTCTACGTTCTTGAACTTTTGACCACGTAAGCTCGGATCCTTCTGAGTACCAGGCTCGTTTTGCATGACCGACCAATTTGACCAACTCCACTCAATTTAATTTAATTCCTCTTACGAGGGCACTTTCATCATACATTCGAGTCGAGCAATCACTAATCGTTAACTTAGTTAATCTCGTTTCGTCAAACATGTAAGTCTGAGGGTGTAAATCCCATGTTTTATTATTATATCTTTATTATTGTATAAATTAATGTAAGATTTACGTCGAAAGCATGTTCAAAACCGATTTATAAAACCTTTTATCAAACCTATTTTCACGGATTAACAGAAGACAGACGTCGAGAAGAAACGCAGCAACTGCTGCGCCTCTTCATGAGGTTGCCGCAGTTTCTGCCTTTCTTCTTCTTCCTTTTGTTTTTTGATGATTCGCCTCTTTTATTTAGTTTTGTCTTATTTTCTTCATATTTCCATTCGCATAATTATAATACATAATCACATTATTTTATCACCTTTAAATCCGACTTAAATCCCATGTAATCGATATTTGCGGGTTTTCGTCATTAAAATCAAACCCGGGTTTTAGAGATTCGATTTGTTCATATCAAGTCTCTAGAATTCGCTTTTTGTATATTTCATCTGTTTATCATCATCTAACCTAATTAATTAGTCTAATTAAATTTGTATTAATAAACCTAATTTGTGATTAGTTTATAATTCACTTCAATTCGCTTTAATTAATTCTCATCCGTTTAAACTTGTTTTTTTATCGCTTTTATGACCAATTCACATGTAAATAATCCGTTAAATCACTTCTACTTGAGTCGAACATTAATAATAGATCATTAAATTCACCAACGAACATTAACAATATGCAGTTCCGGCTTCACAGCCAGAACTCACCTCAGGAACAGACGCAGTGACCACTGCGCCTCTTCCAAGGGACGCAGCATTGCTGCGCCTGTTCCGAGGTGATTTCTGTCCCTGAACTTCCGTTCTTGCTTTGACCTAATTCATTAGTTTACGTATTAATCGACTATTAATCGTAATATCACAACTAATCTGTCCGTTGTCTAACCTTAATTATTTCCCTTTTCTTTTCTCAAATTACCAGTTTTAAATGTATTTTCGACGTAAATCATTAAACCAATGTAATTATTGTATTTTTTATTATTGTTTATTTTTGTTTATTGTACTCTTTATTATCGTTTGTTTGCTCTCACATTTAATCAACCTAAAATCCTTACTTTGACATTAATGAGTGCTAATTACATATTCACCGATTTAGTTAATTTTCACATGTTAGGATCAAAACGTTGTTTGTTGCATTGCATGCATATAATCGACAACATATCAAGTATAGATGATTTCCCAAATCATTAGTAGAGGCCGCTATCGAGGCGGGCGGGATTAGGTGTTCGATCAAAAGAGCTTCCTAATACGTACCCTCACCCCTTACTCCAGATCTCTGTGAACATCCGTGTTCATTGGCATCCACGAGAGTCATTCTAGACATAGAATGCTAAGGGTAACGAGTTCTTAGTTTTCATGTCACTACTTTGTGTCGTCTTGACATGGCACGAGGTATTCGAACGGTTCCAATTTCCCATAAAAATTGGTGGCGACTCCACAAATGCAAACGCTTGTTTTCCCAAGCGCCCCCGTGGGCCCCCCGTGTCCACAGTTTGGCGACTTCGCTAGGGAGTAATACACTTACATGTTGCCAAGGGTAAAACTTGAAGAAGGTTAGGGAATAGTTTATATGAGACAGTCGTCGGTTTTCATTACTCGATCTTCTTAGATCGTTTTATTCGGCCTTCCTAGGCCCAACCCAACCCATTCGACCAATCGTCCCGTCTGGACGGTCCAAATTCTTATCTAGGCCTAAGGATGGATAACGATTGACGTCAACCATACCATGATGCATACTCCTGTTTGTATCAAGGGCTTTCACTACTCGAGGGAATGGACTAGGAACCGGCCTTACTCTTGTTTGGCGCGGACCTCTCCACAGACCCGGGTTTGATTGCTCGGTATGGCAACCCACCCTTTTAAGCCAAAACCCTTTAAATGCACTCAGCATACCGTTATAATGCCTGTTTGAATGCTTGTAACATATGTGATCACCATTTTCTAAACAAAACCATGACGAATTTTGTAAAATAAAAAAAAAACCTCTTTCAAAATGTAAATATTTCGAGGAATGGCCCAAATTAGCGCAAAATGAGCCGAAGCTCTGTCCAAATATCGAGTCAAAATTCGGGCCTCAAAACCTCACTTCGAGTCAACACCCCTACAACTACACTACAGTTGATTAGGACAAACATTTCAAAACTCTGTCATTTTCAAACCTCACTTGACACGAGTGGCGCACTCCCACTTCAGAATTCGAGTCTTTTCTTTCAGTAAGTGTGCTAGAGTGGTCGATCGTGTTTTGATTTGTCATCGATCTTTTATCCAGTTTTGAAAGATGTCTAGAACTAGTCACGCAAGTGTCAATGGAAAACCCCAAAATGGTATTGATCAAATCCTAGCTGCGCTCGCTCGTCTCCAAACAAGTCAAGAACAAACTTATGAACGCCTTAATGCTATTGAAAGCCGAATTGTTGCGGTAGAAACTAGGCTACCTCCTGCAGAAGATAAAATTCCTAATGAAGTTGTGAATAACAACCTTCCACCCTATGTTGGACAAGTAGAAATCAACCCTCCAGTAGGTCTTACTGAAGCTGAAAAGCGACTCCAATACTTGGAGGAGCAATAATGTACCTCAAAGAAGACGATATCTATAGGGAAAACAATCGCAAGTATGAGGCCGTGAGTGCCAAATTACCAACCAACTTCAACATGACTGACATCCCAAAGTTCAAGGGACATGAAAACCCTTTGAACCACATTCGTGCTTTCAAAGACTACATGCCTATCAAAGGCATCAAACCCGAGATGTTCTTAAGGATCTTTCCTTCATCTCTTGACACCATTCCTAAGCAATGGTTCTATTCTCTAGAGCACAAGAAGATTGCCACTTGGGATGACGCCGCAATCGAGTTTGCTAAGCAATACGCGGATAACGCTGAAATCCAAGTCAATATGAGCACTTTAGAGGTTCTTACCCAAAATGAGAAAGAAGGCTTCACCGACTTCCTAAGTAGGTGGAGGAATACTAGCACACAACTTGTCGAGCGTCCGGATGAAGCTACCCTCGTGGAAAAATTTGTGGATAACTTAAGACCCATCTATGCAAATCACTTAAGGTATCAAAACATTAAGACCTTCAAGGACTTAACTGTGATAGGGACCAGATTCGAAGATGACATCCGTAAAGGACTCTTGTCCAAAACGGTGGGTCGTGGATCTCAAGGCTCGACGAGTCATTCTTATGGCTCTACTAGCAAGACTGATGAGGTTAATCTTCTCGAATCATCAAAGAAGAATAACCCCCAAAGGAAGTTCACAAACATTGGTGACACATATTCCAATGCTTTGAAGAGGTTGCTGAAACAGGGTAAGCTCCAACCCATAGGGCCTACGCCTGATCCAGAAAAGAAGTCCAGGTTTTGGGACGAAAATTCATACTGCGAATATCATAGAGGTAAGGGACACGATACAGAGAAGTGTTACAAACTAAAACATGTCCTTCAAGATATGATCGAAGACGGTTGCCTACCCATACCTCTTGGAGGTAAGCCTAACAATACTCAGAATCCTTGGAGTTCTGATGATTACAAATGAAGAATATACCTTATATTGTTCGCACCTCATTTCTCCAATCGAAGATGAGATCCATGCATTAGAATACGAGGGGAGTTATTCTACCATTTCTCCTACCATCGCCGACTTTGTTGCATGGGCAAAGAGTGTGAATAGACAAGTCTCGGAGCTAGAAAATGTAGTAGCATCCCTTCGCAATCCAAAAACCATACCTAAAGAGAGCATGCCACTAAACCTCTCTCAAAATTCTACAATACAAGAAGTGATAACCGCGGTTGATAGCCTAATCGATCAAATAATCCACTTAGATGCTGAAATCATCAGGTTGAGAGAACTTGCTATAGTCAACGGCATATGGGCCAATGGTGATGAAGATGAATACCTCACCAAACACTACCTAGTCAAGATTAGTGAGGACATAGTCAAAAATAGTGAAGACCAAGATATAAACCACCTTACTCGTTCAGGGCATCCATATCAAAATGTTTCTCAAAATGGTCCCAAAGCTAATGGTCCAGTTACTAACACCAACGTCATCACGCCAAATGATGGCGAAGATACATCTACTGATCACTTACTAAAACAATTACAGAAGACAAAGGCTGGTCTTTCAGTTTGGCAACTAGTTGAAAGTTCCTTCCCTCATTGCCAAGCCCTACTGCAAGCTTTGGCTAAGTTAAACGTGGCACATAACTCTACAGCTGATGACGTAGTCAACTTGGTCTTCCAAGATTCAACTAAGCTAAGTAACCCAGTTACTTTCTCAGATGAGGATTTACCACCTTTTGGCGCTAGTCACAACTTGGCTCTATACATTACTGGCATTTGCTTAAAGAAGAATGTGCCAATGACTTTGGTAGATGATGGCTCCGCAGTCAACGTCATACCATTAAAAACAGCACATAAGTTGGGCATGAAAGAGTCGGATTGGACCCCTACAAACCAAGGTGTTCGCGCATACGACGGTACACGACGTAAGGTGGTAGGACTAGTTAACCTCACCATAGCCACAGGGCCGATTGAGCGAAAGGTTAACTTTCAAATAGTGGATATCGAAGCATCATTCAACATACTTCTAGGAAGACCTTGGATTCACGCTTCCAAAGCGGTAACATCCACCCCCCACCAGAAAATCAAGATTCTACTAGATGGCAAAGTAGTGACGATCACTTCGTCACCTATCAAGGCAGTGATAGAAAAGATGTCAAGCAACCAAATAGTTACAGATCCAGTAAACGAACTTGGGGGCTTCCATAGCAAATACCTCGTAGAAAGCGAACTGGCACCCTTATACTTCAATCCATATTCCAATTTAGTGGTCAACCACATACTCAAGTCTCAGGGATACTTCCCGAGAATGCCACTGAATCCTGTCCGAAGAAATACCTTTGCACCTTATAAGGAAGGAAACTCTCAAAGGATACCATTAGGATTGGGATACAAACCCATGAAAGAAGAAGCTCTAGATATGGTCACACAGTTTCAAAACCGCAAGAACGTGGGAATCCAAATGCGACCCTACCTCCCTACCCTAAATGGATACTTTGTTAGAGAAGGGAATCAAGAATACTTTCATGGGTTTCCCGAACCTTGGCACTACAAAGGAAGGCAACTAGCTGGAATCGAGATTTTTCACGATTGCTATTTCATTCCTTCAGAAACGGTTCCTACAGTCAAGACTCGTTAAACACCTTGCTTAGACGAACATGCCATTAGCCTTCTGTTTGGGGAAGATCGATTTGTTAGAGCTGCGCAGGATCATTTCCATGATACTTCTGTTAGGTTCATATACCTATTATTAGACTCCTCTAATAGTGAACTAATTAACTTCTTAATTATTTGTTCTTTAGATCTAGTGCATGCATAACAAAATAAGAGATTTATGAGGAAAAACAATGTCCCTTACATTGTATATAGGTTCGAAATATTGGGCACAAATAAGGTCACCTTCCTTATTTGTTCTTGAGCTTAATATGTTAGATGATCCTCCAAAACCAAAAGCTTCAAAGTAGAAGCTCTCCTTTCGATTGTACCCAAGATTCAACCCAAAAATTCCTACTAATATTAACTAGATATGTAGTAGAAATGCTCCCTTAATGTTACTAATATTTATAGTATTACTACTACTAATAATAGTTGGAGAGTATTAGTATTTGAGAGTTGTATGAGGATTTTTTCATGTGAGGAAAAATGAGCACAAAACAAGCATTAGCTAGAGAGGAAAAATAAGCAACAAGTGCTCTCATTTAAAGAGCAAAATCCGGTTGCTCCTTAGCATGAGGAAATCTTTTTCCTCTTGTTTTACTTGTTTGTATAGCATAGGTAGAGTGTAGGAAACAATTATGTATGATGTGTCATAGAAGTGTCACAATCACATTTTATTCCAACACAAATGAACAAGACAAAATTGAGCATCTTTTGCTCTATATAGCCGGCTATATAATGGACTCTTAGTCCATTTTTGCCTTTTGACATTTGTCCCACAAATGCTTATAAGTCACATGTTCAATTATCTTACATAATTAATTATTAATGTAATCTTTTAACAATTAAATATTACAATTAATAATATAATATACACTCTACTTTTGAGTAGTATACTACCATTATATCAATGTATAATGGGTCCTCCAATTGCTAGTTAGTTAAAATTACAACTCTTTGTAACTTTAAATAACCAATTATCTCTACCTTAAAACTTATATAAAACCTCAACTAATTTAGTAACTTAACATTTAATTACTAAATTAAATCTTATTTAATCATAATACAATAAGACGTAAAATCCAACTCCCGTAATTAAGGAATTAATTAACCTGTATCGTATACAATTAATTAAATATTTATTTGGGCCTCATCCTATAGGTGTGACCTAAAGGGATCAACTGACCACCACCGTCATACGACAGTAATGTCAAACTCTAGTTAGCCAGTCATTACCGATTAATGTTGATCAGTTGACTATAAAATGAATCATCCCTTACGTATTCTTAATATGAGATTTAATTGTGCTATTAAATCATGTGATCGCACTATTGTTGAGGACACATATTCTAACAATCTCCCACTTGTCCGATACAAGTGTGCGTCACCAATTCTCTTGTCCTATTACAATCTCCCACTCAATGCAAGGTGTCTCGCAGGTCGTACTTGCATTTGATCATATCTTGAGTGGTTTCCTCGATCTGGAGAGTAACTGTCTGACCGGAATTATCTGCCATAGATACCTTCCGAGCGTGGCCACGCATTTCCAGTTCACTACTCCTCGAGTGGCCTTGAGATTTCAAACAACCCTGACAAGGGGGTGGACAATTCCTATCGCACTATTCCCTTTGTTTAGCCACAGTTCATCTTAACCCAAAATATACCCATTTGACCTCATTTATGACAGTCGTAGAGCATAAATCAAAGCTAATCAGAAATTTGTGCCAACTTGGGCGAATAGTCTCTAGTCAAAAGAATTGACTCATAAGAATACTATAGTAGCTCTTGCCACGACCAGGCTATATGAATTACCAGAACTCTATAAGCGGTCACTGCCCGACAGAGTGTCCCATACAGTCTGCCTATGTGATCGACTAGTCATCCCATATGACTCTATGACAATTGAACTTGCCATCAATCGCATCACACTCTAGTCACTTCGAGACGTCACCTCTTCTAAGTGACTAGGGGCGAATACCATGTCAATTTAGTTCACTTTAATGGGGTTCAATTTGTCTCTACAACCCATTTGGTTTTAACAAAGTAATGGGTGAGTTTAATAAAACTCAAACGATAAATGCAATTATCATATATGAATAGTCAATACTCTATTACTACTTCATATCTTATAATCTATAGTGTACCTTTTACACTTGTTGAAATGCAATAAAAGCTTGGCAAGTGGATATACTCTGTATCCATATATTCCAACTTTATTAATTGCTATTTCCTTCCATTCAATGTCGTCTCTAATGACATGAATTTATCTATGTATATGTCTAGTCTTCTTACTAGACTTGGGATCTTTAACTTGAAAGATGCTCCCACTGTTATCGCATAACTTGTGATAAAGTCAATTGTAGAGGGATTCACTCTTAATCCTTATGTTGACCATTTTTATCACAATTTACTTAGATTCCTTTTGTAGAATTTGCAATGGTGAAAACTAAAACACTTCTCTAGTTTCTTACTCCTTAGTCAATAAAACTAGCCTAGGATTTCGACAAATCCTTTTAAGTTTGGAAACTAAAGTTTGTGCAACCCTTCAACACATAACTTAGTTCATCATCCAAACAATCGAACAAATCCTCAATTGTTCTTTAAGGCTTTCACAAGACCATCTTATGAATTAACTGCTTATTGACTTATTATGCTCCTAGCGTATGGTTCATCAGAGCTTGTGCGTCTGTTGGCATACATGATCATTCTTATGGCGGAAACATTAGCAAACGATTTCATGTAATCAACAACTTAACAGGTTCAGTGAACGACTATGACTCCATCATAGTAATTCTACTTTCATCACCATGAATAACCTATTCAACCTTGTTGATTTTAAACAGATTTGAAAGATCTTATCATCATAAGACTCTTAAGTCTATGCCAATATTCTCTCACATAGATTCAGAAATCTTAGAGTATATCGAACCTTTTCCTAGTCTCCCAATCACTCTTTCACAGAAGAGAGCATTGGTACATTATTCTCAATAAGTAATATGTTATCAACATATAAGACATGGAAAAATAATTCTTGCTCCCACTTAACTTCATGTATAATCATGATTCTTCAATCATGTGAATGATACCATTCTCAATTATCACATGAACGAAAACTATAATCCTTTAATGCTTGCTTAAGACCATTCTAGGATCACTTAAGAAAGCTACGCATAATATGTTAGGATTCTTAGATCTTCATCTAAGATTTTGTGTTCCAAACACATTCCTTTTCTAAGTTCCCATTTTAGAAAAACGAATCTTTATTATCATTTGCCATTCTTCATTAAAATTAATTGTAGTAATTCCTAACATGATTTATCTTGATCAACATCTTCATGTCGATCTATGCCCTTATTTACTCTAAAGCTCTATTTACTTTAAGGAGACCCTCGCCTTTAAGTAAATCTACTCTTTGAGTAATAATCTTCGGATTGTAATGCTATAGCTCGTATGTAACAAAGTCGATTTAGGACAATACCACTACTTTCGCAAAGCAATATTTTAACAGCAAGACATGTGTGCTAAACTCCCACTGAACTATACTCCCACTCTATCTTTATAGATTATAATTCTATTACTTTCACAAAGTAACACATTAACTATAAGACATGTTTGTGACGATCCAATCTACTCCCACTCTATCTCTTAGAAATACTTCTATCTTCTTAAGAGATAGCTTTGTGAGTTACAAACATATATGATGGAGTAATTGAAGTTTGTCTAGACTGACGTATTTAGAACATAAAAGACCAGCTCTATAATGGCAGCTTGATTCATGTCATATGCCAGTCTGATCCATGTAATTTGTTAAATAAACTCTCTATTTAAGGTATTTCCTGGTTGACCATCCGTTTAGAATTACTTGTCCATTTTGGATTGCAAATTCCCAAAATTGAGTTCAATAACTCAAACCGACTCATATTACTTTGATCTTATGGGTAGTGACACTAGGTCATAATCCATATTTTAATAAATCAAATTCATTACTTAGATATTTTGTCACTACGATCGGATCGTAATGCTTTAGATCTTTGTTCAATTGGTTCTCTACGTCATTTAGAAATTTCTCAAATTTCTCAAATGCTTCACTTTATATTTGATTAAGCAAATATACCCATATCTACTTAAATCATCGGTAAAAGTGACGAAGTAGTCATAAATTCCCTTGCGGTGATGTTCATTAGAACACATACATCGGCATGTATTAGTTCAAATAAATCACTTGCTCTTGTCCCTTTACCACTAAAGGAAGTACAAATCATTTTGCGAAGGAGACAAGATTCGCACATTCCATATGATTGAAAATCAAATGGTCCAATAATTCTAGTCGACACTAGCGTTTAATGCGTTTCTCATTTATGTGACCTAATCGAAAAAGCCAAATGTACAAATCATTTGTATTACTAGTTATGAATCTTTTGAATCGTATTATGAAGATATGATTGCTTGAGTTGGAAGTGTCTAAAACTTGTATATCATAAAGATAAGGACATGGCTCACAGCCATGTCTATTTTCAACAAAATAAATCCTTTCATGTCTAACATAAAATGGAAATAATGTTTTAGACAAGGTGGGTACATAATAACTATTATGTATATTACAACTCAAAGCTATTAGCAAAAACAAGTACATAATTCCCTCTCGAAGTGGCGGCTACCCTAGCTCCATTTTCTTGTCGGAGATTTACATCACTCTTGTTTAGCTTTTCCACATTTCCATGTCCCACTTGGAGTAACAAGTCCAACTTTTATATCTCCCAAATACTTAGGGCAATTTTGCTTCCAATGGTCCATGACATTACAGTAATGACATTCTTATAAGATTGGGCACCCTTCTTGGTCTTGGTTGTGGTAGTCTCACTATCCATTTCCAATTCATTATCAGGTTTGGGTTTCTCACCCATCTTTGCCTTCCCTTTAATAATACCAACACTCCGTTCATTTGCAAGGACAGTCTTGCTAGAACTCCCACTGAATTTAATATTTCTCCTTGTTTCTTCAAACAAGGATGCCTTTGGTTTAGTGAGATTTTCTTCACAAGATTTTTTTACCAAAGTGGTGGGCAATAATATTGGAGTGGGTGGTGTGGAGGTGGTAAAGAAGCAAAGATTTCCATCCTGACCAATGCCACAGCGTAATTCTCTAATCGTATCATTGTCATACTCGGAGCACTTTTCATAGAATGATTGGAGCCCTGAATTAATGGTGATTGGTGTAGGAGTATTAGACGAATTCATTGCGTATAATTAACTACAAAAACGGAAATAAAGGAAATAATTACCATCTATCGTTTTAATCAAACTTGTAAACATTTTAAACAAGTTATAGCATTTATATAGTGACCTCTACCCAACTATTATAAATGATCCCGAGATCCAAATTCATATTAATTCGGGCACGTGAGCCGATTCATCCCTTATCAATATAATTCGGTGGATTAACCTCTTAATCGATTCTACTTCTAGAACTCTCGGTCGATAAAAATTACTTTAATATTTATCTTTAGCCCGGAACACATGCGACTATGGTCACGAATACTTACGTTGAGCTCAATCCAAATTTCGATGTAATAACATTTTATTACCCACTTACCCAACGTAACAAGTTTAGTACCCCGGTGAGCCGAGCCTACTTCCTCATGAAATTGGGACTCATGGTTTCTACTATTTGGTAAGGCTAATTCTCTATTATTAATTTGTGAGAGGTCGTATCAATTTATTATCTATCACGTTTTAACTGAACTAAATCGGTGAACTATGATAATTATAATTGACACAGTCGATGACTCGATATGAAATGCATGTGTTGTTATGGCGTTTTGGCAATGCATGCAACATATTAAAATAAATGCAAAGCAATAAAAATTCCTAGTATGGCCTTCCTAAAATAGAAAATCACATAATCTATTACATATTCGGAAACCAATTCCTTTGGTCCCTTGAATCTTCAAGTGGCACGCCTCCCAAGAACACCGTCTTTGTCGGAACGCCTTTCCAAATGACACCGTCTTGAAGAAGCTCCATAATTACAAATAATAATAAAAATACAAAGCTATTCCTATTATACATTTGTAATATGAAAAACTAGTAAAAATAAAAGTGATACGAGATCACATTAAATTACAACCGAATCAATATTCCCTTTCATTACGGGTAATATCGATTAAAACTAAGGCCATACTAAGATAAAATTACATAATTCAAAATTATATAAATAAAAGACATTCAACAATTGAAATATGCAGCATTATAATATGTATCTATGATGCCAAATTATGTGCCAAATCGCCCTATTTAACTTGTATCGTATATATAACCCGATTTTATGGAAATGCGTGATCATAACTTCTTAAAATTACAAATTAACACTTAAATTACATTTAAGTTCAAGTTAATTATTCTAATACTCTTAGGACTCAGAAATTATTCATCACTCAATTTTTGTCAATAATTCAACTTGATTTAATTTTATGCTCGTTTTTTACCTTAAAATCATAACATTTATGAAATAAATCCAAATTAAACTACAATAATTTCAAAATTTGAATTTTAAATTTTTAAACATTCTGGAATATCTCCATGACACTCATAATGTCAAAAATCATGGTTAAAATTTTTGAATTAATTTTGAGAAAATATAGTTGCAATTTATCGGTTTTATCTCATAAAACATCTAAAGTATCAAAAATTAATCCAATCAATTTTACAACATTAGATATGATAAGTGGTATATTTATGAAACCTTAAATAATTTTATCATGCCATGTAATTCGTTTAACTATTTATGCTAAAATAGTCACTATTTATGCCATTTTTACTCTAAAAATTCATAAATCATGCAAAATGAAATCATATCATCTCAAAGTTTACATACACTGTGTAAATCATGCATGTGACAACATATTAAAGTTTCATGGCCTGGTTCGAAGTTTAATTATTTTTAACCATTTCACCTCTTTTAATCCATTTTTATCTCATAAAAATCATAAAACATGCAATATTAATCAAATTAATACGAGATTTTACACACAACTTGTAAAATAAGCATGTGAGGTCATATAAACTTTTCAAGGTCAGAGAGTTAGTTTAACCATTTTTAGTCATTTAACCTCTATTTATGCCATTTTTATCTCATAAAAATCATAAATCATGAAATATTAATCACATTAATATGATATTTTACATGCAATACATAAAATATTCATGTGAGGTCATAATAAAGATCACGGCCAGTAGTGAAGGTTAACTTATTTTAGTGAATAAAAGTTCATTTTACTCATAAAAATGTAATAAAATCACTAAAAATCATTAAAATGAGCAATAAATTTCCATAAATCATAAAAATGACCTAAAAAAATTTTAGGACCAGAATATATAACATGCATCATTATTTCATGGCTTACTCTTATAAATCACAAAATTTTAGTTTTATATGTTAACATTTTAACTCAGAAAAACAATAACCGATTATGAAAATGAGCAATAAATTTCCATAAATCATAAAATGACCTAAAAATATTTTAGGACCAGAATATATAACATGCATCATTATTTCGTGGTCTTATAAATCACAAATTTTTCGTTTTATATGTTAACATTTTAACTCGGAAAAACAATAACCGATTATGCATTCAACATCCTATGCTCTGATACCATTTGTTAGGTTCATATACCTATTATTAGACTCCTCTAATAGTGACCTAATTAACTTCTTAATTATTTGTTTTTTAGATCTAGTGCATGCATAACAAAATAAGAGATTTATGAGGAACAACAATGTCCCTTACATTGTATATAGGTTCGAAATATTGGGCACAAATAAGGTCACCTTCCTTATTTGTTCTTGAGCTTAATATGTTGGATGATCCTCCAAAACCAAAAGCTCCAAAGTAGAAGCTCTCCTTTCGATTGCACCCAAGATTCAACCCAAAAATTCCTACTAATATTAACTAGATATGTAGTAGAAATGCCCCCTTAATGTTACTAATATTTATAGTATTACTACTACTAGTAATAGTTGTAGAGTATTAGTATTTGAGAGTTGTATGAGGATTTTTACATGTGAGGAAAAATGAGCACAAAACAAGCATTAGCTAGAGAGGAAAAATAAGCAACAAGTGCTCTCATTTAAAGAGCAAAAACCGGTTGCTCCTTAACATGAGGGAATCTTTTTCCTCTTGTTTTACTTGTTTGTATAGCATAGGTAGAGTGTAGGAAACAATTATGTATGATGTGTCATAGAAGTGTCACAATCACACTTTATTCCAACACAAATGAACAAGAAAAAATTGAGCATCTTTTGCTCTATATAGCCGGCTATATGATGGACTCTTAGTCCATTTTTGCCTTTTGATATTTGTCCCACAAATGCTTATAAGTCACATGTTCAATTATCTTACATAATTAATTATTAATATAATCATTTAACAATTAAATATTACAATTAATAATAAAATATACACTCCACTTTTTAGTAGTATACTACCATTATATCAATGTATAATGGGTCCTCCAATTGCTAGTTAGTTAAAATTACAACTCTTTGTAACTTTAAATAACCAATTACCTCTACCTCAAAACTTATATAAAACCTCAACTAATTTAGTAACTTAACATTTAATTACTAAATTAAATCTTATTTAATCATATTACAATAAGACATAAAATCCAACGCCCGTAATTAAGGAATTAATTAATCTGTATCGTATACAATTAATTAAATATCTATGTGGGCCTCATCCTATAGGTGTGACCTAAAAAGATCAACTGACCACCACCGTCATATGACAGTAATGTCAAACTCTAGTTAGCCGATCATTACCGATTAATGTTGATTAGTTGACTATAAAATGAATCATCCCTTACGTATTCTTAATATGAGATTTAATTGTGATATTAAAGCATGTGATCGCCCTATTGTTGAGGACACATATTCCAACAATCTCCCACTTGTCCGAGACAAGTGTGCGTCACCAATTCTCTTGTCCTATTACAATCTCCCACTCAATGCAAGGTGTCTCGCAGGTCGTACTTGCATTTGATCATATCTTGAGTGGTTTCCTCGATCTGGAGAGTAACTGTCTGACCAGAATTATCTACCATAGATACCTTCCAAGCATGGCCACGCATTTCCAGTTCACTGCTCCTCGAGTGGCCTTGAGATTTCAAACAACCCTGACAAGGGGGTGGACAATTCCTATCGCACTATTCCCTTTGTTTAGCCACAGTTCATCTTAACCCAAAATATACCCATTTGACCTCATTTACGACAGTCGTAGAGCATAAATCAAAGCTAATCAGAAATTTGTGCCAACTTGGGCGAATAGTCTCTAGTCAAAAGAATTGCCTCATAAGAATACTATAGTAGCTCTTGCCACGACCAGGCTATATGAATTACCAGAACTCTATAAGCGGTCACTGCCCGACAGAGTGTCCCATACAGTCTGCCTATATGATCGACTAGTCATCCCATATGACTCTATGGCAATTGAACTTGCCATCAATCGCATCACACTCTAGTCACTTCGAGACGTTACCTCTTCTAAGAGACTAGGGGCGAATACCATGCCAATACAGTTCACTTTAATGGAGTTTTATTTGTCTCTACAACCCATTTGGATTTAACAAAGTAATGGGTGAGTTTAATAAAACTCAAACGATAAATGCAATTATCATATATGAATACCAAGGAAGACTCTTCAAACTCACCACTGGAGAAGGAGAGATGTTCAAAGGAGAACCCGAAGACAACGAATTCGATTCAGAGTTGGAGTCAGAGTCGGAATCAGAGTCGGAGTCTAGAGAAGTCCCTAGAGAGTCTCCTCCTGTCGTCACTCTCAATCCCCTTGTTTCTCCTAGCATAGTATCAAGTAGTAACAGTAGCTTGGGAAATGTCCCAACAACTGTCCCTCTACCGCCACTGACTACCGAACAGATTGCTTCTTTGTTTCAACTCTTTTCAAAATTTAATATGAATAAATCAGATTCTGGTTACTCTTTGTGTTATTCTGAATGCAATTCTATTTACGATGATAATGAGGATAATCCAGACCCAGACTCAATCAAACTACCTCCCGACATAGCTAAAGAAATATTACAAGAAGGGGAAGAGGCACCAGTTATAGAGAACGTTGAACCCATCAACGTAGGAACTTAACTAGAACCCCAAGAACTTAGGATAGGGACAACCCTAAGCCCAACCGAAAGGGCTAGTTTCATAGACCTCCTACACTAGTTCAAAGACGTTTTTGCTCGGTCCTACAAAGACGTTCCAGGGATCGATAAGGATATTGCAGAACACGGAATTCCAGTCAAACCAGGTTTCAAACCTGTAAAGCAGAAGCTTCGTCGAATGAGGACAGAATGGGCTCTTAAGATCAAAGAAGAAGTTGATAAGCAATTCAAAGCCGGGTTCATCAAAGTTTCCGAGTATTTAGACTGGGTGGCCAACATAGTACACGCACCCAAAAAGGATGGGCGAATCCGTTTTTTTGTTGATTTCAGAGACTTAAACAAAGCGAGTCCCAAGGACGACTTTTCTCTACCACATATTGACATATTGGTGGACAATACAGCGGATCACGCGTTATTGTCCTTCATGGACGGATACGTAGGATATAATCAGATCAAGATGGCCATAGAAGACATGCATAAGACTGCCTTTGTTACTCAATGGGGGCACCTATTGCTATACTGTTATGCCATTCGGGCTAATTAATGCTGGAGCTACGTATCAACGCACTGCAACCACACTCCTTCATGACATGATGCATAAAGAAGTCGAGGTGTACGTTGATGATATGATTGTCAAGTCTAAGGATAGAAAGGGGTGTTGGAATATGTGTCCTCCGACAATAATGTGATCACTACTGTCGATCATGATGATCACATTTTTAAGTCTCATTTTAAGAATACATGTGGGAAGTAATATTTTACCACAATCGTCCACACATATCGGTAATGATTGGTGACTAGAGTTTGACATTACTTGTCGTGTGCGACGGTGGTGATCCATTGATCCCCTTAGGTCATACCTAAAGGGTAACACTCTTAATTGATTATTTAATTGATCGTATGACGATACGGGTTAATTAAATTACTTAAAATTGACGGACGATTTTGGAAGTAATATTTACGTATCTCATTATAAATTTGATTAAATAAGATACGGTCTAAGTAATCGAATTGTTTTATTACTTAGATGAAATTATTGTTTACGGAAACAATTAAAAGGAATGAATTGATTATTATAAATACAGAATGTTGTAATTTATGACTCGGGATCCCATTACGGTACAAGTAATTATGAATTACTAGGTAAACTTTATAAGTGACATATTTTATTAATATGTTGAATTTTAATTGTTAAAAATACATTTTATATACATGAAACATGTTACATGTGACAAATTGACAAAATAATGTGTAAAATGGATTTTTCATTTTACACTATATGTACCGAAATTTAGGGTGTATTAGGCAAAATATTGTGTTGATTATTTTAAGGAGAAAGCATAATCATTAACCTAATACATAGCCATGCAAACCTAGTTTTTTTTTGTGAAGAGCAACTTGATCATGCTTTGGCTAATTCCACCCCCCTACCCGGTTTTCCTAGTGCAAGGCCAAGGGTCTTTTGCTCTATTATTTACCTAATATACACTACATGAAAACTAGTGTAATTCATTCATTCTAACATCATCTAAAAATATAGAGTTTTTAGAGAGATTTTACTCCATCTTCTCCCTTCTCTTAACCGGAAATTAAGAGACCAAATTCATTTTTTTGGGTCAATTTTATTTAGATTAATATTGTTCTAGTATTAATAATATTAATCTTTTAAGGGGTTACTTTGGGTATTCATCTTTGGGAGAGATTCTACCCTTGAATCTTTGTTCATCCATATTAGGAAAGCTCAAGAACAAGTGAGTAGGAGAACTCATTTGTGCCCAATAATCCGAAATTTCTATTGTAAGAATGACCATTTCGATTGTAAGAACTCATTTTATGACTAAATTAAATTGTAACATATATGAATATGTTGAGTATAATGAGATATAGATTTATAACAAGTGGTATCAGAGCCTTAGGTTGTTTGCATGCAAATCGGTTATAGTTTTTCCGAGTTATACGATTAACAAATAAAACTTATAAATTTGTGTTTATTATGATATATCACGAAATAAATTATGCATATTAAAGTTTCTGGTCCTAAAATTTATTTAGGATATTTTGGTTAATTTATGGATTTTTATTGTTCATTTTACATAATAATGGCATTAAAATGTGATTTTATGATAAAAATGTCATTTTTGGACTAAAATTAGCTAAACTTCGTTTTTCCCAGTGGTTTTTAGATATGGTTTCACATATATTTTATTTTGATTACCTGTAATTTTTCATAATTTTTTGAGTTTTTATGCTCGAAATATGGATTTTTCATGATAAAATCGAATTTAAATGGAAAATTAGGTTAATATGAGATAAATTTCGAATCTGGTCATAGAAATTTAGTATGTTGTCACATGAAATTTTACAATATGTGTGTAAAATAATTGGCTATAATGAATTCGTTATGTATGATTTATGAATTTTTGATGAAAAATAACATAAATAGTGACTTTAATAAGTAAAAATTGCTAAAACATACTTCATGACTAAGGAAAAACGTCACATGTTGCATTTTATCATATATTTAAGATCTAAAAGTGAAAAGTTAATAAAAATATTTTTTCTCATATTTTTATGGTTATATTTGATAAATCCGATAAACCGCAACATTGTTTTTTCTCGATAAATTTCGAAATTTTTAACCTAAGTTTTTTGAACATTATGAGTGTCATGGTATTTTTCCAGAATGTTCATGAGTTTAAAATTTCAAATTTTGAATTTATTTGAAATTTTTATGATTTATTTGAAGTTTATGACATAATATTGTATTTTTGAGTCCATTTATGAACAATTATAAGAAATATATGAGTTAATTATTGTCAATTTGTTAGTGGAGACTAATTTTGAGTCTTAAGTTGGTTAGGGTAATTAACTAGTACATAAATATGATTTTATGTAATTATTGTGATTTTAAAAGGTTGAATCACGCAAATCCGTAAAAACCGATAAATATACGATATTGGCTCCTTAAAGGCGATTTAGCATAAATTTGGACATGTTCATACATATTATAATGCTGCATTTTATTTATGATTGTCATATTTTATGTTCATGTAATTTTTGAATTATGTAATTTTACTTAGTATGGCCTTAGTTTTTAATTGATATTACCCGAAATGTATGGAAATATCGATTCGGTTGTAATTTATTGTGATCTCGTATCACCGTTTTGTAATTTAATAGATTTATTTTTATTTTAATTACAAATGTATAATAGGAAATTATGTAATTTGTTATGTAATTTATTTATTCCGGAGTTCCTTGAAGACGGTGCCACTCGAGAAGGCGATCCATTAAAGACGGTGTTACCTCGAGATGCGTGTCAAGACCGAAGTTCAAGGGATCAATGGAGTTGGTTTCCGAAATTGTAATAGTTTATTAGATTTACTATTTTAGGAAGGCCATACTAGGATTTTATTTATGCTTTGCATTTTATTTATATGTTGCATGCATCGCTAAATCGCCATAACTAAACATGCATTATCATTTAAATTGAGTATATCGACCGTGTCAATTATAACTATCGTATTTCACCACTTTAGTTCACTTAAAACATGATAGATAATAAATTGACATGACCTCTCGCTAAAAATAAACAATTGAGACTTAGCCTTACCAAAAAGTAGAAACCATGAAAACCTATTTCATGAAAACCGGGGTACAAACCTTGTTACGTAGGGGAAGTGGGTGATAAATGTCTATCCACCGAATTCATGTTGATAAGGGATGAATCGGCTCTACCGTGCCCAAGTTGATGTGGATTTGGATCATGGACACATTTATTCGAAATTTGGATTGAGCTCAACGGAAGATTCGTGACCGTAGTCGCATGTGTTCCGGGCTAAAGATAAATGTTAATGTAATTTTATCGACCAAGAGTTCTAAAAGTAGAATCGATTAAAGCGTTAATCCACCGAGTTATATTGGTAAGGGATGAATCGGCCCTACCGTGCCCAAGTTAATATGAATTTGGGTCTTGGAATCATTTATCAAGTTGGGTAGAGGTCACTAGATAAATGCAATAAAACTTGTTTAAATTAAATTTTTACGAGTGTTATTATTATTTTGAAAACGACATATGTTTTATTCCTTCTATCTTCGTTTTGTAGACCACTTTTATTTCTCATAACAAATGGCCGCTCTAAACACCAACGCCACACCTCTCACTAATGCTTCATGGCTCCGATCCTTCATGGATCGTTGTAAACTTGAAAAGAATGGGTCAAATTTCTCCGATTGGGATGCCCAACTCAAATTAGCCGCCCAAGGTGAAGACAAGCTTCGTTACCTCACCGAGGCCTCTCCACCCGAACCTAATGCTAGGTCGAGTGCTGCCACTAGGGAAGCATATGAGGCTTACCACAAGGAGTCCGCCGCAATGAAAAATGTGTTGATTTTTGCGATGGAGGCGGATCTCCAAAGGAGAGCCTTTAAAATGGGCACCGCAAATGAAATCTATTCCAAGCTTGTGACAATGTTTTCACAAACTCCGAGGATCATCCAATATGAGGCGGCCACGGCATTTTTTAATCTCGACTTTAAGGAGGGCCAAAAGGTTAGCCCTCACGTGCTCAAATTGATGGAGCTAGTCGAGACTTTGAAGATTCAAAAGGTTGAAATCCCCAAAGAACTCATTGTAGATAGGATTCTACACTCCTTATCCAAAGTCAAGGCACATGTTCAATTTCGGGTGAATTTTAACATGCAAGACAAGGACGTGTCTCTTGAAGAGTTGCACAAGTTACTTGTGCAAGCCGAAAGAGACATGGGGTTAAATGTTAACCCACCTAAGGACGTGCTTAACATAAGCACCAAGAGCAAGGGGAAGTTCAAAAAGAATGGGAAGAAGGGTAAGAAGCAAGCTCCCACTTTCACCAAGGCTAAGACTTTTGAAGCTAGCACTTCCAAGACCAAGAAGGGTCCTCTTGACAAATGCCATTATTATAATGGTGTTGGACATTGGAAGAGGAATTGTTCCAAGTATCTTGGTGACATCAAAGCTGGAAAGATCACTCCAGTAGGTAAATGACTATTCTTTCTTTTAGGTTTCTAATTCAACTATGGTATTGTGATACAAAGTTGTGATAATGTATCCCCTTTTTATTGTAAATAGGGCCTCCACCAAGCAAGGACAAGGGAAAGGAAAAACAAGCTTGAGAAATCATCAAGAAGCTAGGCTTTTTATTGTCTTATTTTAATTTATGTTTCGGATTTTTAGAACTATTTTGATTTCCGTGTTCGACATGGAAATGTTTGATCCTTTCTAAACAATTGTTGTATTTTGGATTATGGTGGCTTGGTTTGCAACCCAAGTCACCCGTTTTATTGTATTTTTTCCTTTGTTCTAAAAAATTCGTCTTTATATGCTTGCTCATAGAAACATATGATTATACACTTAAAGCGATCTAATAGACAACTATAATGATGGGATTCATTATATATCCACAAGCTTAAGGCTTGTGTATGATCAATTATAAAGTGATGTTGAGTTGATGAACTCTCTTAAAGGAATGTCAATCACCAAGTACACTTACCAAATCTAAGACAATTAGTCAACCTATGAGATAGTCCTCCTTTTACTTCAAAATCATTATTTGTGTCTCATAAGCTATCTTTGAATCTCTAGTGTATTTATTCTAAAGATAGAGTGGGAGAAAAATGAAGACACAAAGAACACAAAGCAATTTTGTATACTTGAGTAAATGAGATCTACGCAAGAAAGAATGATTTGTGTACCTATATAGATAGTATACACGAATAGATGAGATCTATGGTTTCGAATAGATGAAATCTACATGACATAAGAGACCAAGTGAAGTAATCAAAAGAATATGTTCTCAAGATAACTAAACGAGGAGACCAAAAGAACGTTTTGGAAGAAGAATGACTAATGTAAAGTCTTATCAAGAGATTTGGCTAGTATATGAACAACCTTTGACCAAGAGTTTATATACTATGGTATTTACTTAAGAGCCTAAATGAAACAAATTTGCATCCTCGAAAATAAATGAGATTTATGACTAAAAGTTGCAAACAATGATATGCTGATATCCACAAGAGCTAAGTTAAGTGTTAACCACGCTAGTGTCATTACTTAACCTCATTATGAAAATGAAATGGTTAAACCTCCTTCCGAAAAGGGTATTTTGAGAAGGACATATATTAAATGAAATTCACATTTAAATAATGACATTGCTACGCATCATTATAAAATGAATGAGTTAGAGATTAAAAATCTCTTTCCATAGGTTTAAGATTGAAACCTTTTCTAAATAGGTATTTTGAAAAGATATGTTGGGAACATTCGGTTTTATCTTAATAACTTGGCAAAGCAAAATATATTTCAATTCTTGAAATGTTTCGATTGAGTAGTGAATTGAGAAACATGTGGAATTAAGTGGGAGTTGAAAATTATCATGTGAAGACATGGAATTTAGTGGTAGCAATCATCTTGTAAAATTTATAACTCATTACTCATTGGGAATGACGAGCTAATAGTATCTTTCACAAAGAAGTATTTGAGTTTTCAATTCTGGATGAAAATGAACTATGATGAATCCAAACACATCATGAGATGTTGGATAGGTATTGAGATATACACATCGAATCAACGAGAAACATAGGTTATTCATGTCAATGAAAATGGAATTGCCATTAGCAGTCATGGTCATTCATTGAACCTAAGAATGGTTGATTACATGATTATAAGTTACTAATGTTTCCGCCATTAGAATAATCATGCACATGTCCAATAATGAATCATATACATAAGAGCATGATGAATCATTGGCAAGCCATAGAAGAATCGTCATGAATTCTCGAGGAGAACCAATGAGCGATTCCAGTGTTGGACAGAACACTTTGTTGTGTGTCAAGAGGTTGCACATATTGAAGTTCGAACACACGTAAGGATTTATGAAATTCCTAAGCTATTCAAGCTAAAAGGAGAAATAAGAAGTTTGGAAAGATACTTAGTTAAAGTAAGAAGTTACTCAAAACTAATATTTTCTAATATGCTAGGACTTATGAGAAGTGCTAGGCTAATCATCTTGACAATTGTTGCAAGACTCTACAAAACGTATACCTAGTGCATTGTGAGTTGGTAGAACACTTGACCAGTGCAAGTTATATCATCCACAACAAATTCGTTGCTTATGTGATAAACAACCAAAAAGTTCTTTCAAGATAAAGAACCCAAACCTAGGTTGGGAACCTATATGTGTACTTGGTAAGGTTCATGCTATGAAAGATAACATGAATATAAAGGAAAATGCAATAAAAGAAGTTTGAACACATGGACACATGGTATGTTAAACTTCTATTGCAATCGACTAGTGTTTACACACTTACGATATACATCACAAGGTTGTAATATGGTATTGACCACCCGAAGGTGATGTCGACATTCGTCGTTTGAGTTATTATTAACTCACCTTATACGTTGTTACATCCAAACGGGTTGTAGAGACAATTGAACCCCGTTAAAGTGAACACGGATTAGCATTGTATTCGCCCATAGTTACTTAGATGAGGTGACGCCTCGAAGTGACTAGAGTGTGATGCGAATGATGGCAAGTTCAAGTGCCATGGAGTCATGTGTGATGATTAGTCGATCACATATGCAGACTGTTAGGAACACTTTGTCGGGCATTATGACGGCTTATAGAGTTCTGGCAAATTTATATAGCCTGGTCGTGGCGAGAGCTACTATAGTATTCTAATGAGTCGATTCTTTTGACTAAAGACTGTTCGCCTAAGATGGCACAGTTTCAGATTAACTTTGATTTATGTTACTACGACCTTCGTAAATGGGGTCAAATGGGCATATTTTGGGTTATGATGGCTGTGGCTAGTCGAAGGGAATGAGTGCGATAGGAATTGTCCACCCCTTGTCAGGGTTATAACAATATCTCAGGGTCACTCGAGGAGTAATGAACTGGAAATGCGTGGCCACGCTCGGAAGATATCTATGGTAGATAAATCCGGTCAATCAGTTATTCTCCAGATCGAGGAATCCACTCTCGATATTATCACTTGCAAGTACGACCTGAAAGACACCTTGCATTGAGTGGGAGATAGTAATAGGACAAGAGAATTGGTAACGCACACTTGTCGAGGACAAGTGGGAGATTGTTGGAATATGTGTCCTTAGACAATAATGCGATCACAACTGTTGATCATGATGATCACATGTTTAAATCTCATTTTAAGAATACATGTGGGAAGTAATATTTTACTGTCAACTGGTCCACACATATCGGTAATGATTGGCTGACTAGAGTTTGACATTATTGTCGTGCGACGGCGGTGATCAGTTAATCCCCTTAGGTCATACCTAAAGGGTAACACTCTTAATTGATTATTTAATTGATCGTATGACGATACGGGTTAATTAAATTACTTAAAATTGACGGACGATTTTGGAAGTAATATTTACGTATCTCATTATAAATTTGATTAAATAAGATACGGTCTAAGTAATCGAATTTTTTTATTACTTAGATGAAATTATTGTTTACGGAAAAAAATTAAAAGGAATGAATTGATTATTATAAATACAGAATGTTGTAATTTATGACTCGGGATCTCATTACGGTACAAGTAATTATGAATTACTAGGTAAACTTTATAAGTGACATATTTTATTAATATGTTGATTTTTAATTGTTAAAAATACATTTTATATACCTAATGTCATGAAACATGTTACATGTGACAAATTGACAAAATAATGTGTAAAATAGATTTTCCATTTTACACTATATGTACCGAAATTTAGGGTGTATTAGGCAAAATATTGTGTTGATTATTTTAAGTGGAAAGCATAATCATTAACCTAATACATAGCCATGCAAACCTAGTTTTTTTTGTGAAGAGCAACTTGATCATGCTTTGGCTAATTCCACCCTCCTTACCCGGTTTTCCTAGTGCAAGGCCAAGGGTCTTTTGCTCTATTATTTACCTAATATACACTACATGAAAACTAGTGTAATTCATTCATTCTAGCATCATCTAAAAATATAGAGTTTTTAGAGAGATTTTTACTCCATCTTCTCCCTTCTCTTAACCGGAAATTAAGCGACCAAATTCATTTTTTTGGGTCAATTTTATTTAGATTAATATTGTTCTAGTATTAATAATATTAATCTTTTAAGGGGTTACTTTGGGTATTCATCTTTGGGAGAGATTATACCCTTGAATCTTTGTTCATCCATATTAGGAGAGCTCAAGAACAAGTGAGTAGGAGAACTCATTTGTGCCCAATAATCCGAAATTTCTATTGTAAGAATGACGATTTCTTCTTTATCTTTATTCATGTTTGCATGCATAAGATCTAAATTAATTTTATGACTAAATTAAACTGTAACATATATGAATATGTTGAGTATAATGAGATATAGATTTCAAACAAGGGGCACATTGATAACCTTCGCAAATTCTTCCTAAGACTATGAAAGTACAACATGAGGCTCAATCCTCAGAAATGCGCATTCGGAGTAACGTCAGGCAAGCTTCTGGGATATATCGTCAGTCAACGGGGAATAGAAATCGACCCTTCCAAAATCAAAGCTCTAGTCAAAATGCCACAACCTCAGACAGAGAAGGAGGTTAGGGGATTTTTAGGCAAGGTGCAATACATAAGTCGATTCATATCGAAACTTACCATGATCTGTGAACCCATCTTCAACAAGCTAAAGAAAACAGATTATACCATATGGGATGACGACTGTAAAAAGGCGTTTGACAAAATCAAGGAGATACTAGGCAAACCGCCAGTGCTCATGCCTCCTCAACGAGATCAACCTCTTGGTTTATATCTCACAGTGACCGAAACAGCCATGGGGCCTATGCTAGCACAAACCGTCGGAAAAGAAGAAAGAGCTATCTACTACCTTAGTAAGAAGTTCTTGGAGTATGAATGCAAGTACACACCACTCGAAAAGACATGCCTCGCTCTTGTGTGGGCAACAAAGAAGCTACGCCATTACATGCTTAGCTACTCCGTCAAGGTGTACTCCAAAATGGATCCTGTCAAATACCTCTTCGAAAAACCCGTTCTCAATGGACGCTTGGCAAGATGGACCTTAATGCTCTCAGAGTTCGATCTCAAATATGTACCTCTGAAGGTTATAAAAGGGCGTGCCGTCACCGAGTTCTTCACAGATAATCCCATCAACGACACCCAAACAGTAGACACATGGTCATTCCCAGACGAGGACATACTACAAACAAGTGTAGACTCTTGGGACCTTTATTTTGATGGAGCATCGAATCTAAGAGGGTTTGGAATTGGAGTATTGCTCATTTCTCCTGAAGGTGAGCATACACCACTATCTGTCAAACTCGACTTCGAGGTGACAAATAACGCAGCAGAATATGAAGCTTGCCTTATTGGACTACAAGCAGCATTGGGTTTAGGCATAAAAAATATCCGAGTTCGCGGAGATTCATCCTTGATCATCAACCAAATTACGGGATCTTAGAAAATTTGAATTGAAAGTCTAGCACCCTATCAGGCCAGGATAGACCAAGTTGCCCAATTATTCGATCAAGTGACTTATCTACATCTACCTCGAGAAGAAAATCAGTTTGTAGACGTTCTCGCAAAACTTACATCACTGATTAACATGCCAGACGATATGGTAGAAATGCCTTTATGCATCGAACGATGGTCAGAAGCAGCCTATGTGCACCAAATTACAGATGAAGAGGAAAACCCAGGGGAGCCTTGGTTTCAAGCCATTCTAAACTTCAAGCTCAATGGTACATATCCGCTGGATATGGATAAGAGAGGACAACGTGCTATACGCCTACTAGCCTCTCAATATCTCCTCATGCAAGGAGAGTTGTACAAAAGAACACCTCTTGGTGTTGTTTTACGTTGCCTTGATCATTCACAGGCATAAAAAGTGATGGAAGAAGTCCATGATGGAGAATGTGGCCTTCACATGAGTGGACCAATGATGGCAAAGAAAATCACACGTCTGGGATATTACTGGACCACAATGGAATCCGATTGCATCAAATATGTCAGACACTGTTACAACTGCCAAATCTTCGAGAATGTGCAACATGTCCCTCCTACACTACTCTACACCATGACATCTCCTTGGCCATTTTCTGCTTAGGGAATCGACATCATCGGGAAGATCACCCCAGCCGGAACAGGAGGTCACTGTTTCATTTTGGTGGCAATCGACTATTTCACCAAATGGGTAGAAGCAGTATCTTACACTAGTCTCACAGCCAAAAACGTGGCAAAGTTCATACAAACCAATATCATCTGTCGATATGGTTCCCCACACGAAATCATCAGTGACAATGGATAACATTTCCAGGCTGATACTGAACAATTGCTAGCCAAGTACAAAATCAAACACAACCATTCTTCGCTATACAGACCGCAAACCAATGGCGCGGTAGAGGCAGCTAATAAGAATGTTGTCACAATCCTCAAGAAAATGATCGATAATTATCGAGATTGGCCCAGTAACATACCATTCGCCTTATAAGGATATCACATATCCGTTAGGACGCCCACTGGGGCTACTCCTTTCTATTTGACTTACGGCATGGAAGCTGTGCAACCAGTTGAACTAGAGATCCCATCCTTACGCATCCTACTCGAAAGTCAAATCCAGAAGCCGATTGGAAAAGAGATAGATATGAGGAACTCATCCTCTTGGATGAACGAAGATTGCGCGCATTTCATAATGTGCAAACATATCAGACACGTATTAAACGAGCCTTCAACAAAAGGGTTAAGCCTAGAAACATCAAAGAAGGAGATTTGGTCCTCAAATCAATTAGAGCTCTTCTACCTGTCGATCCACGAGGATAGTTCAAACCCAACTGGGCCGGACCATTCTTGGTCAAGTCCATACTCCCGGGGGGTGCGGTTAGAATCACAGACCTAGATGGGAAAAAAATTTGCCAACCCAACTAACCTCGACCAACTGAAACGATATTATGCCTAGAATAGGACAGAAACAGGCCTCGCGTAATACCCACGTGCCACTCATGCGACACGAAATAAAAATGGCCCCTGGCCTGCTGAAACAAAGCTCATGTCACCTTGCTCTTGCATTTTGACAATTCGTCATCCTCATATCATCAAATAAATTGAATTGTATTCTACGAGTAAGTAAAGCTCATGCTTAATTTTTAGTTCGCTACAAGCTCTTGCTTAGAACAATTATTCTTTTACATTTACTCGAACTACGTGCAAGGGTTTAATTTCATTTTTTTAAATGAATACGTAAGCAATCCTTCGTGGGATACAACCCGTTAATCTAAATGTAAATAGAAGGACATTTGCATTTGCATTTGAAATTCGACAAGAATAATAAAAGAAAGGAAATCACAATAGTTTCATAACTAATTAATCTTTTATTCATTTCTTCCATAAATAATAATAATACGCCACATAATATAAAAATGCTGAAAAATAAATAGGCTAGGATTCTAAAAACCCCACCATTTATTACAAATAATAATACTAATAAATAATACTACGACTTAGGCTACTCTTCCATCTTTCCTTTGCCTTTGTCATTTTTATCATACTTCTTGTCTCGACCACGAGCCGGGCGCTCCTGTGCTATCTCGGACCTGATCACCAAAGGTCTCTCTCGCGGTCGAACCTTACCATTTCGATCAACAACCATCTCTACGGCAGGAGAAGTCTTCGGTTTCTTCGACGGATGAACAACTCAGATTCCGGCTTCTTCCTCCCCCTCAGTCAAATGCTTCTGGTTCTCCTTTGCTACCTCACGAATCTTGTAGTCAATGGGCTCACGCTTCCTCAATCTCTCGCGCTCCTCGAGAGTAGTAGCCTTCCTCCATTGTAGATAAGAATCCGATACCCACAATGAACTAACAGAAGAATGTAGGAACTACATATTTCTCTGAGCCCACTTGAGGGCCCACTCTCTACGACTCTCGGTAGTATGTGCCACTGCAGTCTGAGGAACGGTATCAAGCTTGGAAATCTTCTGTTTAAGGCCCACCTGCCTCATCAATCTCTCCGGGAAGATGCATATCATGAATTCCAAGCCAGGAATGCGTACTGACCGAGTAGGGTCTAAGGATGACCCTCCAGTGACTGACTTAAGATGCCACCATGGCACGACCCATCTAATCAAAGGACCACCTTCGTTTTTCAACTTGTTCTCTCAATAGTTGCAAACCCGAGTGAAGTCCACCATATAGAGCCTGGTCCTCATTGCAATCGACCTAGCATGATATCCTGGAACATTAGCTGGGGGCTCGATCAACCGCAGACGCTCCATGAGCCAGACCTACCAAAGACGGGAATTAGTGTCCAACCAAAAAGAAGAAAAAAGAATCGAAAAAAAAGAAAAAAAACGATCAAAAAAGAAAAAAACGGTTGGTATTGTACGTGACAGTTCTTACCTGCAAAATGATAGGACTTCCCAAGTAACGAAGCTCGCGGTTGGCTTTTCTATTATCCAGCCCCAAAATGATCTCTCCTAGACAAAGCTGGGCTCCTGCGCAACTCCATTTGCTCAATCAAGCTCAAATAACGAGGATCTCCTCTCATTTCCTTATCAACATGTCCTTGGAGGACATAACCATGCAGTAGGCAAAACCCGAATGCCCTACGCCTCGCTACATATGAGATAGAAGGGTCTTCCCTATTTATGAATCGATCAATAAAGTCAAGCATACGGACTCCTTTTTAGGTCACTAGACGGTCGACTTGAGCTTTAGTCAGTCCATGCAAATCTCTAAATTTGCTTTTATACCCTTGAGAGCTAGAGGGTATGGCAGACATATTTTCTGGGTCCCATCCTCCAATTGCAGCAATCTTCTCAGGAAAAGGACAGATATCGCCTCCAGGGAAGGTAAATACATGGAAATTAGGGTCCCAATATTCGAGACAAGCATCCAAGAAAGAGTTCACAACCTTCACCAATTTGAGGCTCAAAATCGACCCCAAATTGAAAGCACCCATATCATGCTTCTCAACGTTTGTAAATTCATTTGTCCACTCCTTGAGACGGTTTTCCAAGGCATCCATGATTTATAAATTTTTCTATGTAATAGGAGAGTTTTATATAATAGACGGAAGAAAGATGGGAGAATTATGTGAATAAAAGTTCCCTCGACGTCTATATTTATACTAAAAGCTGTTTCCTAAATTCCGTCAGAACTGACCAACTGAGGAAATAACGCAGCACCTGATGCGCCTCTTCGAAGGATCGCAGCTCATGATTCGCCTCTTCCTCAGAGGATTTCTGTGATTTTTTCCGCGTTGGATCTTTCCTAATTCCTTATTATTTTGGTAATTCCATCAAATTACCATATTTTATGTTTCCTAATTTTTCGGGCATACTTTTCGAGACAAAATCGACATTTTCGCCAAATAAGCACACTTACCCATTTCATTTTATTTTCTTTTTTGGGGGAATCATTTCACTCCCCGTTTCACATTTCATTCCAAACTTATATATTTCTTTTTTTCGTTTTTTTAGGGGGTAGCCCTCCCTACCGTCCGGTCATTTTTGGCAATTTTTTTCCGCTCATTTCCGAGCATTTTTTTTTTGCATTTTTTAGGTCTTTTTCTCGTTTTGCGCTAGTTTAAGCCATATGTAAAATATGTGTTTATGTGCAATTTCTATGTAAATTTCGGCAGCATGATGGCGTAAACCGTCATCTACCAAACCCGTTCTAAGCTAACCTGCAGGAACAAACGAACAACCCAGCAACAAAGGGACTCAGGCCATCATATATACAATCAAAACGCCATATGTATATCAAACTGGGGGCTCCTGGCCAAAACAAATCCAAAAATCCAAAATAAAATCCTAAATGTACAAAATGTATACAACACAGCCGGACAACACAAGCAAAGACAACTACTCTTGGTCGCCACCTCGCTCGGCGACCCTAGCCTCGAGAGCAGCGATCTCGGCGTCCCTGACCTCCAACTCCCTCAACAGGCGAGTCGTCTCCTCCTAAGACCGTGCCAGCTCCCGCTCCAGGTCGTTCTCCCTCTGCAAATGACAAAGAAATGCCTCATTTCAGTCATTTCAAAATGCGAGAAAAATACAACAGAATTCGAAATCAAAGTACATGAAAGGTTCATACCTGTCGTCCTCGGCCGCCAGCAAGTGCCTTGATGGTAGTAGCCCGTAGCCGGTTGGCCACCCTCCACAAAGCCACATGCCGAGACGGTGCCACCTGCATTTCAATAAACAAAATTTGTCAATAAAATAAACAAATGTATTCTTATACAAAAGCAAAAGTTGACCAAAGCTGGGGCTTACCCTCCTAACCAAATGCTGCCACTCCTCCAGGCCAGCATCTGTCACCGCCTCACCGAAGTCGCGAAGCTCGGAGATCGTCGTCATTCCCGTCGCGTCAGTGTACTCAAGGGTCTCGGGGTACGCTGGGGGCTCGACGCCCGCCTCCTCAACCTCCTGCATAATTTAAAAGAAGTCTTTATTTGATGATCATTCATCATTTAGTCAAGTTAACTCGAAAGGGGAAAATGAAGCACTTACCACGACCGGCCAGTACGCCAGCCTCCGACAAACGAACAGAGAGTACTCCTCACCAGGGAGGAGAAGAGCGTCGCCACCAACGTCTGCCAGGTCAGCCTCCCTCTCAGCGTCAGAAGGCTCTCTAAACATCGTCCGAGGAGGATCGATGGGAACCGTGAAGGCATTACGAGAGAACTGACGAGTCAAGCACTCACCCAGATACCACACTGGACCCATAGACGTCCTCAGTAGCAACCGACTCGAACTCCTAGGTCGAAGGACCTCAGCCACGAAAGGAGGGGCGTCGGGGTAGTCCACCCATATACTGGGTACCCACTAAGATAAGCGAACAAGGGGTCATTCTTATGATCGCTTCTAAGAGACAATGAATAAACAAATGAAGGAAAAGTGATTCAAAAATACTTACGTCACTCAGCTTCAGGGCATTCACGCCCCGTTGACAGACATTGTAAGAACAACGCTGGCTCTTCCTACGACACATCACCCTGTCCCGCACTACGGGGTAAGCCCTCGGTCCAAGCTCCGTCCTCTTGGGCGCGAAGCCCGAAAAGTAAGAGTACACCCACGCCTGCAAAGTAAGACAATCGATGACGATCTTTCACGATTCGATAAAAAGAAGAAGAAATGATTTTCATGGTACAAAATGAAGGCTCATACCTCCAACAACAGTCCAGGGCCGACGGTAGCAGTAGAAGTCCCCTTCTCCAGCAGCTCAGGACGAACCATGGCCCTCATATAGCGTGTGAGGACCGCAAATCTAGGAGTGACCCAGTCCCAACGACCTAGGCCACTCAGGTCAGAAAAGAAGGAAAGAAGCTTCGTCGACAGCCTCTCCCCCTTGTCTCCAAGGTAGAGTGAAGTCAAAAACCACCAAAGCCACAGGCGAGCCCTCTGCTCCGCAGTACAAGGAGGAGGAGTCACCTCCCTCCCATCCATTGTCACCAACGCCGGGGTCTTACCCACAAAGTAATCCCTGACGTAAGTGCTCGGCACTAAACCGGGAACCGTAGCAGCATTTGCCGCCAGGCTCCAGCCGATCAGCCTCCTGGCCTCAGCCGAGTCCACCCTCATGGCCGTCGAAGGCCACACCACAGCCTCCTCTCCACACGATAGACCAGAGATCATGCCGTAGTCCTCCAACGTGACTCCGAACTCACCAAAAGGCATATGAATGGTTGAGGTCGTGTCCCAATACCGATCAAGGAAGGCTCGAATCAGGCAAAGGTTAGCCCGAATATTCCTTCCCTTAATCTCCCTCCACGCTCGCACAAAGGCTCCGAAAGCTCCTAGCTTGATGATGGCCTGCTCCTCCTCCGACAGTCTCCCGTAGGCCTCCATCATCGTCGTGTAGCCATAAAAGGACCTCATGTTCCCAGCCTCCTATATTGATTCGACGCAAATCTATCTTTAGCTCAAAGTGAAGGAGAAATGAAACGGCAAACAAATAAAGAAAGATGATGAGAGAATGACAAGCTCGAGACTTACCAAACTCTTCACCGTCCTGTAAGACAAGTGGCTCTCCGCTGCCCAAATGAGATGGTGACCATCCCATTTCTCAGCCCACTTAGGTGTCCTCGCTAGCTGGCGACCGCCTCGTCCGACTTTGGCCTACCTCGGGGCCTCCTTCTCAGCAGCCTGCTCAGTAAACGCCTCCTCTAACACCTCCTCAAAAGTAAGAGAAGGGTCGAAGTCAGTGTCCACGTCCATGGGAGCCCTCCCCGATGTAGAAGCGATGTCACCTGCAAAATTAGAGAAAATTAGGCCGCGTCAAGTGACGACGAGCCTCGGTCAAAGTGAATTCCAAGCCTTTTAAGCTCCTAATATGGCCTTTTCCCGCCATCCTTGGTCATTTCTTTCGAAACACGACCGCTCATGTGGTAAAATGGGTCAAGTCAAGTCTAAGTTCGAGCCTAGTAATGGGTTTGAGTCGAAATTTCAGCAGCATTTTGCTATAACGATGATTATGCCCTAGAAAGTGTTCTGAAAAAGCCGTCACAAATCAAAAATCCGGGATGGTAGGAAGTTTACCCATTACACAAGGATCCCAAATACCAAATTTCAACACAAATGGGCAATCCTAAGGCCATTTTCGAAGGAATTTAAAAAACAGTTGAGAAACCGTCTCAATTCTGCTCAAATGCTCAATACTCAATGAAAATTCGAAAAGAATACCTGGTTATGTTCCTTACACTACCAACTATCCATTTCTAATATCAATTTCACAAGACAAATCCATTTGGGAGAAAAGCCCCAAATTTTCGAGTTATTAGGGTCGAAAACCCAAATTTTTTCGATTCAAATTAAGCAAAATGCGGATGTTTAAGTAAGAATAAGACACATACCTCAATTAGTCATGATTAATGCAAGATTTTGATCAAGTTTTGACGGAATATTGTTGGAATTTGAGAGAGTTTAAGAAGAAATTGTGTTTTGTTATAATAAACATAAACACGGGTTCTGTCGAGTTTTTACTCAGACGGGGACGATCCCAGGAAAGGACGCAGCAGGTGTTGCGCCTCTTCCAAGAGTCGCAGCTCTTGCTGCGCCTCTTCCTCAGCTTCCCTCCAATTCAATTTCAAAAATTCGTTACAAGTTCGTTATTCGTGGGCCCATCTTTGGTGCGCCTCTTCTCCAACACCATATATCGTATATTTGGTCCGTTTGATATTTATTCTTTGTCCGGACCCGTATTTTTGAGAAGACTTTGAATTGTCGCAGTACTTTATCAAGACTTCGCTTGCAACAACGAGCAGGTTTTCTCTAACAGTGTTTCGACACGCCTCAATTATTTCCCCAGCGAGAGTTCATGACAGCCAATTGTACTTCTCAAGATATGGAGTTCGTTTGAGACCGATGCAAGCAGATTCCCCCATCAGTTTCTACCGACGTCCTGCTGCCTTCTATATTATATTAACTTTGTTCTCATGCGAACTATCTCATAGGTTCCCAGACTATCCCATGTTCCTACACCTAGCCTTCACAGATAGGATCACACTCCTTCGAGATCGCCTTTTTTCGGGTTCATACGCCCAAAACCATGCTTACCCTTAGGCTGCCTTCTTGCTGATGTTTTCCTTTAGGGTTCCACACCCTTCGCACAACCTTTACATATCCTTTAGGTCCTAGCCTTAGCTCCTACGCTTACCCTTAGCTCCTACGCACCTCCAGAAATGTCCCGAGAAAGAAGTCTCAGGTATGGTTTCTTCTGATGGCTGGCGAGCTTCCTTACGTAGTCTAATGGACTTTAAACGACCCTCCCCGATAGTCGACAGACTCTAAAATGTTCCCGACGACAGGTCCTTGGTTCAAACCCCTTGAGCCGCCTCGCGTCGCCATAGTCGTCAGGTTGTAATCTTCGATTGACCTGATAGCTGTACTTTGACTTTCGCCTTGTCTAAGCCTCAGTCAAAGTGGGGGCTCTATAGATACCTCATTTCTGCACCTCCCGCAAGCCACCCGGTGATGATTGGGCCGCATGTTTGGTACACAGAACGATTTATGACAGTTCGTAAGTTTATCGTCAAGTGATAGCTCAAATACTTGTGTCTACCCCTTGGTCGTCATCTACGCGCCATTACGGTCATTTTGACAGTAATTAGAGTCCATTTGGAGTCCGGGTCAAAAACCGTCTTTATTTTCTAATAAGCCGTTTAAAATGTCGAGTCGGAACATTCTGGAATATTCCGGATGTTTCTATTCCATAATTTAATCTTCATCTTTTGGCAAAATATATCCCGAAATCATATTTTAAATAATAAGGAAGTTGAGATCTACCGCAATTCCATAACAGAAACGCGGAAAATCTTTCTTCCGCAGGAGGAAACTTCTGGGGAAAGGATGCAGCACCTGCTGCGCCTCTTCCAAGGGTCGCAGTGGTTGCTGCGTCTCTTCCCCAGCTCTTTTCTGCGTATTTTAAGATCTTTTCGAGATTTGTTTCCAAAGTTTAACCGTAACCCTAATTCCTTCGTGTGATTAGTATAAATAGAGACCTTCGTTCCTCATATTTTTCACGCGAGTGTCCGCGTTTCTCTTCTCCCTTTGCATTCTAAGACCGCACTCTTTGCTTATTGACGTCTACGTGCTTGAACTTCCGACCACGTAAGCTCGGATCCTTCTGAGTACCTGTCTCGTTTTGCATGACCGACCAATTTGAACAACTCCACTCAATTTAATTTAGTTCCTCTTACGAGGACACTTTCATCATACATTCGACTCGAGCAATCACTAATCGTTAACTTAGTTAATCTCATTTCGTTAAACATGTAAGTCTGAGGGTATAAATCCCATGTTTTATTATTGTATCTTTATTATTGTATAAATTAATGTAAGATTTACGTCGAAAGCATGTTCAAAACCGATTTATAAAACCTTTTATCAAACCTATTTTCACGGATTAACAGAAGACAGACCTCGAGAATAAACACAGCAACTGCTGCGCCTCTTTGAAGAGTCGCAGCAGCTGCTGCGCCTATTTCTGAGGCTACCGCAGTTTCTGCCTTTCTTCTTCTTCCTTTGTTCTTTGTTGATTCGCCTCTTTTGTTTCGTTTTGTCTTATTTTCTTCATATTTCCATTCGCATAATTATAATACATAATCATATTACTTTATCACCTTTAAATCTGACTTAAATCCCAAGTAATCGATATTTGTGGGTTTTCGTCATTAAAATCAAACCCGGGTTTTAGAGATTCGATTTGTTCATATCAAGTCTCTAGATTTCGCTTTTTGTATATTTCATCTGTTTATCATCATCTAACCTAATTAATTAGTCTAATTAAATTTGTATTAATAAACCTAATTTGTGATTAGTTTATAATTCACTTCAATTCGCTTTAATTAATTCTCATCCGTTTAAACTTGTTTTTTTTATCGCTTTTATGACTAATTCACATGTAAATAATCCGTTAAATCACTTGTACTTGAGTCGAACATTAATAATCGATCATTAAATTCACCAACGAACATTAACAATATGCAGCTCCGTCTTCACAGCCAGAACTCACCTCAGGAACAGACGCAGTGACCACTGCACCTCTTCCAAGGGACGCAGCATTGCTGCGCCTGTTCCGGGTGATTCCTGTCCCTGAACTTCCGTTCTTGCTTTGACCTAATTCGTTAGTTTACGTATTAATCGACTATTAATCGTAATATCACCACTAATCTGTCCGTTTTCTAACCTTAATTATTTGCCATTTCTTTTCTCAAATTATCCGTTTTAAATGTATTTTCGACGTAAATCATTAAACCAATGTAATTATTGTATTTTTTATTATTGTTTATTTTTGTTTATTGTACTCTTTATTATCGTTTGTTTGCTCTCACATGTAATCAACCTTACATCCTTACTTCGACATTAATGAGTGCTAATTACATGTTCACCGATTTAGTTAATTTTCACATGTTAGGATCATAACGTTGTTTGTTGCATTACATGCATATAATCGACAACATATCAAGTATAGATGATTTCCCTAATCATTAGTAGAGGCCGCTATCGAGGCGGGCGGGATTAGGTGTTCGGTCAAAATAGCTTCCTAATACGTACCCTCACCCCTTACTCCAGATCTCTGTGAACATCCGTGTTCATTGGCATCCACGAGAGTCATTATAGACATAGAATGCTAAGGGTAATGAGTTCTTAGTGTTCATGTTACTACTTTGTGTCTTGGCATGGCACGAGGTATTCGAACGGTTCCAATTTCCCATAAAAATTGGTGGCGACTCCACAAATGCAAACGCTTGTTTTCTCAAGCGCCCCTGTGGCCCCCCCCCCGTGTCCACAGAACTGTAACACCCCCATACACCAAGTGTCTTACCAGGACCACCTAATGCATGGGAATGCTACCATCTCGGTTACCTGAGGCAATGAATATTAAATAGACCATAAAAGAACGTACTTTAATAGATAAGTTTAAGTGATTACATAACAAAACCAACTGTAAAGTAAAGTACAACTGTTGTAAAACCAAACTACAACTAAAGTAACAAAAGTGTTATGATAACATAGCGGAAGACTACTATTAGACTCGTGGCGACTCTATCCCCAGCTAATCCAGCGCGCATCCACAATATACCTGCTAGACAACTGCTCACCATCCCCGAATGGATCACCACAGTTTTTAAAACATTTAAACGGGGTCAGTTACTGCATAAACAATATAAGATAGACAACAACAAATACACAATCACTATCTCCAACACCGTCACAACACCAATCATCTGACTACACACTAAAGTGTGTAGCCCTACCAGAATATCCATCGCAACAGATATTCCTCACCGCCAGTGGGAGACCGCAGTCATTCCCACCTAAGCCCCGCTCGTCTCCATCGAGCGGATAACCCATGTTCCTTAATGTGCACATCCCCTCCTGTGGCGGGTTCCACAGAGAGCGAATCAAGGGCGTGAAGCCACTCACGCAAGTGACTCCACTTAGCCGAGGACGCACCTCGCAAACCACAAACAATTATACAACAACCACACTATACAATCAACAATCACCAACTCCAAATCCAATATGATATAAACCAACAACCAATCACAATATAATCATCATGCAATCAACCAATCAACCATCTTATAATCATTTATACAATAACTGAGTAGGAAAACCCTACCTGGAAAAGCAACCACCAAGATCGTCACAATCAACTAATCAAAATCGTTTTTCAACGAAATCACCTCCTATAAACACACAATCATACAATCACAATGTAACATCAACAATACTCCCCAAAATCCCCAAATTACCCAATTAGGGTTTCAACTAAAATCAATGAAATGATATAAAAATCATACTAGAAGCTTACCCACAATACAACGGTCTCAATGGCGTAAAGAACACAACGATCCGACGACTCTAGCCCTCAGGATTTGCTAATAACGAGATGAATGAAAGCTACGTAACTTCTTTTTCTCTTGAAAGGTTTTAGAAAAGGTGAAAAGTGATTAAAAAGAATGACAGAGTCCTTTTATACTAATCACGTGTTATTAATAAAACCCGGCTAAAATAACCCGTAAGACTCACTTACTCGATCGAGTGCCCCTTACTCGATCGAGTGCCCAACATACTCGATCGAGTACCCATCAGGTAGCTTCAAAACTCAAATTCCATTACTTCATATCGGTACCTTCTCACTCGTTCTTACCATGGGTCCTCTGTCATCATTTTACTCACTCACACTTGCCACTAATCAAACCACAAAATCAATGTTTACTATTTGCCTCTAGAAACCAAAACTCATTTCATACCGTTAATTGCCCAAGGAAATTACACACTAGGCTCACCTCTTGATAATCCAAATTCCCAAACTAAATCTCTGTCTGCAAATCCACATCGCGACATAACTCAATTTAAGCTCTTAATACACCATTATTTTCCATCTATCTATAACGACCTTTCCATTATATATATTCTTCACCAACCCAGTTATAACTATCTCCCTTCATAATCCTTAAACATCCCAAGTTACCACCATTCGCATCCCTCATTTCAATCTTTTCATTCTCACATTCCATAAACTTACATCACCCCCTTACCCATATTCACTTACTTTTACATTACTCAACACACCATCATATCGCTCACCACATCTCACAAAACATGTTCCATGCCTCAATAAGCTCATTAACCTCCCTTTTCTTTTCCTACTATACATCAGAACCACATATAACTCATGTCCTCCCCACCAAACTCATACCCATTATAAGGTGCCACTCCCCTCATCATAATATTAGGTAACCTAAGCATCAGGGCCAACACATATGTAAAATAATGCATAAAGAAGCAAAAGAACAACTTTCAATTAAACATGATATGCGACGAAGTCAAAAGATAAGCATATGACCTAAAACAGGGGTTACTAGATCGAGTTCAGCCTACTCGATCGAGTAGGTGAAGGTCAGAAGCACGTACAATAAATTACCCAGGCTATTCGATCGATTAAGGGCTACGCGATCGAGTAACAAGAGGTGCACTCGATCGAGTAAGAGCCACTCGATCGAGTACCCTATGCATTTCTCAGCACTGTCTAATTTTCGTAAAAAGGTCATATCTCACTCATTTTGGGCGTGTGACCTATCGTTAGAATCGTAAAAGAACAAGCTATCACCTCCAATTGGAATCACATCAAAATCATATATGCATCTCAAGTTATAAGAGTTTAAAGACAACTTTGTTGTAATCGGACACATAACTACTTTATTTTTACTTCCAAACAACTTAAACATCAACAAAGTAAACAAAACCAACTCGATACTCGTAAAACCAGTATCCCTAACCACATGTTACTATCTACAAAAGGATGAATTTTTTCAACTTCAGGGACTTTTTCAACCTCAGCAGGAGCTTTTGAAGCTGCTGTCCTTCTCCTGCCACCAGCCATATATTATTTTTTCTAAAAGATGAATTTTTGCAAAGGAAGAATTTTTTAGAAAGAGAAAGAAGAAAGTTAGAGATTGGAATGTGAAGACATACACGAAACAAACAAGATATTTATAGCCGCAAAACCATAACGGCTAGGAAAGCAAGTGGTTAAGATCAATCATGACTCTCCTAGGGTTTTGTGAACCTACCCTATTTATGGCAAATCACACAAGAAGTTGAAGCAAACTCAAATTCTGAATCCGATAGAAAGTCCCCGCACAAATCACTTGCCTGGCCCAAATTTTTATCTCCTCATTCCTGGCCGGACCCAATAAAGGAATAAGAAGATAAGGGGCAATTGTTGGGCCCTAAATTATCCTGCCGATCGATATAGGCCAGGCAATGTAAAAGACACTTCCAGGCTCTAGAGATCCAAAACCAGGCATTACTCCAAGATTGACAGCACTCGAGCGGAGTTGATTGAAGACAAAGTAGAAATAACCAAAGAAATGAAAAGATAAAGCACCAGGCCATTGCAGGCAACAAACAAGCAGTCTCATATGTTCCCTACAAAAAAGGAAGACCAATTCCGGAAGGCAAAAAGATATAGGGAGCAGTCAAAGCAACGGCTAAGAAAGAAGCAACCATCTCCGGGTAAATAGGGCACATTCCCTATTTACCAGGAAAACCTAAACGGCACAAAGGGATTGAAAGCAACCACCTATAAATAGAAAGAAAGGAAAGACAAGAAGGATCATCTGAGATATCATCACTTTTACTCATATACTTTGTATTCTTAAGCAATATATTCGCACATCACGCCCGATATAACAATACTCACAAAGCTATCCAAAATCATAGTAACAATCACTCCTGGCTTGGTGCCCGTGGTTTTTTCCCTTATTCCCAGGGTTTTTCCACGTATAAAATCCTTGTGTCATTATTTGTTAGTTTGCTTTACATTTAATTATTCCAATCAGGCAAGTTATTCGAGTTAGATCACCCTACATATAAATTCCTGGCAGACGCTCTAGATCACCGAAAATCCCGCTAAAACAATTGGCGTCCACCGTGGGGCATCTAACTCAAAAATAATCAAAAGCCCACCATCAAAATACCACAAAAAACTAAGAAAAAATGGCAGGAGATAGCATTGAGCAACAATTAGTCATTAGCTGCTAAACAACAGTTGTTGGAGATGGAACAATCAAACAAAAAATGATCCAGTTGAAGTCAAGTGGCAAAATTGAAAGAATCAGAATCCAGCCTAAAGATACAGTTGGGAGAAAAAGCTTCAGGATCAAAATTGAAAGTCCAACCAGGCACACCATTCTCCTCCATCATAAGGAACATTGACTTCTCCAATATTGGTACTCCAACTCCATCCAAAGCAGGAGAAGAAACGGACTCAGGAGAACTCCAAAATCAAGAACTCCAAGATCAGACTAACACAGCCATTATGATGGCTATGCTCCAGGAAATCCAAAAACTTCATGAGAGATTTGAAAAGATCCCAGGAGTTCCTACCCCAATTGAAGAAGCAAATCCAGAAAGCTATGCTGATTCTCCCTTCGTGGATGAAATAGCAAAAACAGACCTGCCAAAGAAGTTTGTGATTCCCTCAATGAGAATCTATGATGGAACCACTGATCCACAAAACCATGTTGCCTATTACAAGCAAAGAATGCTTTGGCAAGATCAATTCCCAGTGAACTACGTCAAGTCTGCATGTGTAAAGGATTTGGAACAACTCTGAATGGACCTGCCTTGCAATGGTACATAAACCTGCCAAATGGAAGCATCAAGTCCTTTGCTGACCTGGTCAATTCTTTCAATCATCAATTTGCCAGCAGCAGGGAACTAGAGAAGAGATCCAGTGACCTGTACAGGGTTAAACAGAAGCCTGGAGAATCAATCAGATCATACATGACAAGATTCAACAAAGAAAAAGTGTCAATCCCCAGATGTGATGTTGGAACAGCCATTGAAGCTTTCAGGCAAGGGCTACCCCTGGACAGTGACTTCTATGATGAAATGACCATGAAGCCCTGTCATACCTTTGAAGATGTCCAAGCATTAGCCATAGGCTATATCAGGCTGGAAGAAGACAAAGGCTACAAGGCAGATAATGCTGACAACAACTCAGGATATGACAAAACCAACAGGAAAAGCTTTAACAACAAAGGAAGCAGTTCTAGGCCATCTCCCTACGCAAGACCTGACAGATCAGAAGTCAACTATACACATGAACAACGAGGTAACTCCTATACTTATCCTCCTGTCCAGGAATATAACTTCTCTGTTGACATTGCAGGATTAATCAAGAGGCTTGACCACATGGGAGACATTGTCAAGTGGCCAAAGAAGTCAGACAACCCCAACTCAAGAAAGGACACCACCAGGTGGTGTGAATTTCACATGGACATAGGTCACACAACAGAAGAATGCCTGGGATTACGGAGACAAGTGGCTTACCTGCTAAAGAAAGGATACCTGAAAGACTTGATGCAAACAAAGAACAAGGAAGATGACGGAACAAGAAGAAACACGAAAGGCGAAGAACGTGACCTACCCCCTGCACCACCCATTTATGAAGTCAAATTCATCAATGGAGGATCGAAATTTGTGGCCTTGACCAGTTAAATTTGCTAAGAAAATTGCCAGGGAGTCAAAAATGAAATCTCCTTTTAAATCTAGCAATTTACCTCAAATTACCTTTGACGACACTGATATGCAGGGCATTCCAGACCTCCACCATGACAGCTTGGTAATCACCATGCAAATAGGGACCGCACGTGTCATGAGAATCCTGGTAGATGGAGGCAGTTCAGTAAACCTGATCATGCTCGATGTCCTTAAAGCAATGAAGATTGATGAGAACCAAATCATAAAGAAATCTAATGTCCTAGTAGGATTCAGTGGAGAAACAAGAAACACACTAGGAGAAATACACCTACCCACATATGTGGAAGGAGTATCCTCATATGAAAGATTTGGAGTCCTGGACTGCCTGTCATCCTATAATGCTATATTGGGAAGGCCATGGATCCACAACATAAGAGCCATACCCTCTACCTATCACCAATGCATCAAAATACCAACAGAATGGGGAGTAGCAACCATTAAAGGTGAACAAAAATCTGCCCAGGAATGTTATACTGAGGCATTGAAGCCTTCCAAGACAGGTAAGTCCCTCGCCTAGCAATTACAGTACCCTATCAGGACAACTCATGTGGCAGAAACCAAAATGGAAACTGATCAAGTAATTTTAGACCCTGAGTACCCTGACAGGCATGTACTAGTAGGATCTGATGTCCCTGACAATATCAGACCAGAATTAGTAAGTTTTCTTAAAAGTAAATCTTCATGTTTTGCCTGGTCACATTTTGATATGACCGGAATAGATGCCAATATTATTACACATAAACTAAATGTTTTTTGAAGGGTCTTATATTTAGTTTATTACACATAAACTAAATGTTGATGAGTCTTATAAGCCTGTCCAGCAGAAAAGAAGAAAATTTGCCGCTGAAAGACATGCCATCATCAATGAAGAAGTAGACAAACTACTGGACATGGGGATGATAAGAGAAGTCATGTACCCCAGCTGGCTAGCCAACGTAGTGGTGGTTCAAAAGAAGAATGGCAAGTGGAGAGTCTGTGTAGATTACACAGACCTCAATAAAGCCTGTCCAAAAGACCCATTTCCACTCCCACACATAGATGCAATGGTGGATGCCACAAACAGACATGAACTCCCGACATTCATGGATGCCTCAAGTGGATTCAACCAAATCAAGATGCACCCATCTCGATCAGAACATACTTGCATTTATCACGAAAGAGGCATATCTTTGCTACACAAAGAATGCCTTTTGGCCTGAAAAATGCAGGAGCAACATACCAACGCCTGGTCAACACAATGTTCAAAGATCAAATAGGGGACACCATGGAAGTCTATATTGATGACATGGTAGTTAAATCAAAGAAAGCTGAAGATCATGTCAGGGACATGGAAACAGCCTTTAAAATCCTGGAAGATTTCAATATGAAACTCAATCCATCCAAATGCCATTTCGGGGTATCCTCAGGAAAATTCTTGGGGTACATGGTGACCAAAAGAGGAATAGAAGCTAGCCCAGAACAAATAAGAGCCATACTAGAACTGAATCCCCAAGTCACCAAAGATATTCAAAAACGACAGACGAGTTGCACCCAATAGATTCATTTCCGGATCATCGCAAGATGCAAGGCATTCTATGACCTACTCAGGAAGAACAAAGCATTCAAATGGTTGCCTGAACATGAGTCACCTTCCAGAACTCAAAACATACCGACTACACCTCCGTTACTTGCCAAACCGGACAAAGGAGAACCCCCGACAGTCTACCTATCACACAGAAACAAAATAAGTGGAGTCCTGACCAAAGAAATTGATGGCCAACAACATCCAGTCTACTATGTAAGCAAAAGTCTCCTAGATGCAGAAACCAGGTATGGCCTACTTGAAAAATATGTACTTGCTTTAGTAATGTCCTGTACTAAACTTCGACCTTATTTTGAAAGTCACCCAATCATTGTAAGAACCAACTTGCCTATCAAATCTGTCCGAGAAGGCCCGAGTTGTCGGCGAATGGCAAAATGGTCGACAAATCAAGACCTATGATATAACCTTTGAACCCAGGACGGCAATTAAGTCTCGGGCACTAGCAGACTTCGTGGCTGAATTCAGCCCTACCCTAGAACCAGACCTCATAAAAGAGGTCAACCTTCTTGACACACAAAAAATGACCAGAATGGATTCTCCATGTAGATGGGGCAACAAATATGAAAGGCACTGGCCTAGGATTAGTCCTAAAATCACCACAGGGAGACCTGATTGCACAGGCTGTTAGTTGTGAGTTCAAAGCCACGAATAATGAGGCTGAATATGAAGCCCTGATTGCTGGATTAAAAGTATGTATAGAACTCGGTGTAGCAAACCTCAAGGTAAAAACTGACTCTCTCTTAATTTCCAATCAAGTTAAAGGAGTATATGCTGCAAAAGATTCAAAAATGATACTCTATTTGGAATATGTCAAAAACCTTTGCAAAAAATTCCAAACCTTTCACATTGACCAAATACCAAGGGACTTAAATTCCCAGGCGGATGCCCTAGCCAGCCTGGGATCAAATTTCATCCCTGCTGTGTTTGACAAAATACCCATCGTCCACCTGCTGGAACCAACCATAGAAAAGCCTGAACAAATTTGTCCTATTCAGGAAGATACAAATTCCTGGACTAAACCTTACTATGATTGGTTCCTACAGGGGATACTCCCTGCAAATAAAAACGAAGCAAGGGCCCTGAAAATCAAAGCATCCACTTATACCATTATAAATAACATCTTGTTTAAAAAGTCTCAGGCTGGACCTTACTTACGTTGCCTGGAACCAAATGAAGCCAGCCAGGTTATAGAAGACATACATAATGGCTAACTGCGAAATCATAAAGGTGGAAGAAGCCTGGCAAGCAAAATTCTCAGGACAGGCTACTTCTGGCCAACCCTGAGAGCTGACTGCATAGCATACAGCTCAAAATGTGAAGCCTGTCAAATCCATTCCCCCTATATCCATCAACCATCAGAACTACTACATTCCATCTCGGCCCCCTGGCCATTCATGAAATGGGGCATGGACATAGTAGGAAAGCTACCTCGGGCGCCTGACAAAAAGTCTTTATGCTAGCAATGACTGACTACTTTTCCAAATGGATAGAGGCAGACTCTTACAGGCAAGTCAAAGAAAAAGATGTCATATCATTCATCAAAAAAAATATCATATGTAGATATGGAATACCTTCAGAAATAGTCTGTGATAATGGGACACAATTTGTGGGAAAAAGAACAACTAATTTACGTGCACAATGGAATATCAATTTAGTCACATCTACACCAGGCTACCCTAAAGCCAACGGCCAAGCAGAATCAAGCAACAAAGTAGTAATCAGTTGCCTGAAGAAAAAGCTGAAAAGAAGAAAAGGAAGATGGGCGAAGAGCTCCCCTAGTTCTATGGGGTCGACAGACCACACCCAAAACAACCACGGGCCAAACACCATATTCCCCGGTCTATGGCTGTGAAGCGATAATACCAAATTGAAATTCATGTGCCAACTACCGTAGAAGCAAACACAATAGAAGAAAACAGACCCCTATTACAAGATAACCTACTCTTAACGAGGAACCGAGAGATGCGGCCAAAGTCGGGATAGCCGCCTACCAACAGACAAAGAGCCGGAGTTACAACAAAAATGTCAATATCAGAGTATTCAAAGAAGGAGACCTGGTATTAAGGAAAGTTTTCCCCAACACCGAGAGAAAAGAATGCAGCAAACTAGCCCCTACATGGGAAGGCCCGTACTTAATTGATTCAATAGTGGGACAAGGAGCTTACAGAGCTACAAACTTTGGAAGGAGAAATGATCCCCGGATCTTGGAACATTCTCCACTTAAAACTATTTCATATCCGAGAAGCGGTAAAACTACTCACCCTATATACATGTGCTAAGTTTCATACCTGCTATGTGCTAAATTACTTGCCTATCATTCTCAATTTCACCTAAAACTTTATTTCAAATCCTGAAAACTTGTTTTACGCCTTCTTTTCACTTATTATATGTTATACTTTAGGCTTAAACAAATGTTCGGGATTGAGGGCCACTCCACCCAACCCGAACAAAGATTTCTAAAAATGCTCTAATTTGGCACGTGCCCGCTGACCCGAAAAATAAACCGAGCTCAAGATATAAAAAGACAAGTACAAAGGTGGAATAGACCATAGTACTTGTCAAAAAGCCCTCCTGACAGCCGAGGGCCATAAGCCCTCCCGACCAAGAACCACCCTCATTCTTAAAAGCCCTCCCCGACAGCGAAAAAAGCCACCATTCCCCATAAACACAGGAATGAGGGCCATAAGCCCTCCCGACAGGCATTATTCTAACAAAAATATCACATGAATATACAGTACAAATTCCAAAAAAACAAAGAAAAGAAAATCAAGAAGGGAAAGGACATATATATTCAAACCGACCCAGGAATACATCCTTCCCAGGCAAAAAGAACACACCGTTCATTCAGGCAAAGCCAACAAAAACCAAAACAAATCCTAAATCATTTGTTCAGGGAACATCCCCCCCTGAATAGGCCAAAACAACACAAACAAAAAACAAAAAATATTTCAAACTAAGCCACCTTGGACACAAAGAGAGCCAATCCCCTCATCAGCAACCTCTTCTTCTTCATCTCCATCCCCTTCAACATCACTATTTTTCCCTTTAGATGGAGGAGAGTCCACCTCCTCATCAAAGATGCAACTTACAAAGCTCGGATACGTGGTATTGAGATCGGCCAATTCTTGATCGGGATTCCAAAAGGCCTCGACTTCAAAGAGGCTCTTTCATAGCATCCACACGACCCTTGCCAAAGAAATACAGGGCAAAGATCTTTATACCTGGCCCGAACCTCGTCCCTCTCCACACCAATTCTTCATTTACCTTTAATCGCTCCTGCATAGCCTTTTTTTCACCTTCAATTCTTCCCGGGCAATATCAAACTTGGCCTCGAAGAGCTTTCAAAGCATCCTGAGCGATTTCACTTAGCAGACTCCACCAAAGAACCGAGCCTTCCCCGCCTCATTATCCTCCTTCAACGAATGATTCTCACCTTGGACACCTCCAAATCGCTTTAAACTTGTCGATCCTTTTTCAAGATTTGTACCTCCCAATCCAAGGCATTTTTTAGACCATGAACTGATTCCAGTTGACAGGCACTCCTCAGCACATCATTAACATTCTAAAAACAAAAGAAAATGCCCATCTAAGCCACCAAAAAAGAAAACACACACAAAAACCCACAACAAACAAAGACAAAAAAATATATACCTCCTGAAGCATGGTAACCAGGTTGGCAGCATAATCCCTGGAACGATACATAGCAGCCAAAGCACGAGCAGAAGCCTCCTCTGCCTGATACTTGAAATAAGGATCATCAACCACAAAAGCCCGAGCCTCGAATTTGATCCTTAGCAAACCGGACCTCATCCATACGAGCCCGACTCCCCGACCTCATGAACTCCTCCCAAAGGCTCATCCACTCTCTTCCTCTTCTCGGACGATCACTTTCATCCACAACCTTTTCAGCGATACCAACCGAGCTCCCCGCACAGATTCCCCGAATTTGAACAAAGACTATCACTCCCCGTTGCCTCACCGCTCTTTGACTTCTCCCCGTAATTTGAGAAACCCCACCTTCACCAAAGACAGACCAAAACTAGCAATCCCGGCGAAAGCCCCGGTAGCCGCACGACGAGTTTCTAAAATCAGCAATAAAAGCATGGATCCAATACAGGAAAACAGAATGACAAAACAAGCAAAAAAACTTACTCCCTGATGAAGATGCCCCTGGAACCTTAGTGCTCTTCACAGGCTTATAAGTGCTCAACTTAGCCTTCTTAAAACGAGGCATAGCAGCTTGCCCCAGCAGGCGAGGCCAAGCCCTCTCCTCTTCAGCAACGCCATAAACGCCGCTATCCGGTCACCACCCCTCAAAGATCGGGATCATTCACCCAATCATTTACTAAAAGAAAACACGGGCAAAGTAAGTAAACTCTCCAAAAATACTATTACCAAACCAAAAATTATGCGGGAAAGAAAGATTACCTCCTTCAACAAATTGGATAATTGAGATAGTCCAGTCGGGGGCAATTGAATCACCTTGATAAACATATAAGTCCGAGCCCGACCTTTATCATCCCCCCGAATCAAAATTGGTGATCAGGTGAGCCATCTTTGACCTGACTCGAAAATTGAACCTCCCAAGAGAATGACTCTTCAGATGATAAACATTCTTAAAATCATCCAGAGTAATAACCAACTTATGCTTAGAACATAAATGCTCAATAGAATGGACAATCTTCCAAACCATTGGCATGAGTTGAAACGGAGGAACCCTAATAGCCCTAACCACCTCGGCCATAAAGGAGAAAGGGGAAGTTGACCACCACCCCGAAAGCCCACTCAAAAATACGAACCAACCCGGCTACTCCAATTAGCCCCGATAGGACCATTCTCGAATCCAAACCTCACCCCATGAGGAATGAGACCCCGCCCTTTATATAATGCTCAAAAGCGGGTTTCATTGATTAGCCTCATGGAAAGAGACTGCTAAAGCCTTATTAGGAGAATACTCAACCCCCTTATGAGACATAGACAGAACCTCTGGAGGAGGAACAACCTCCACCACGTCATCCTCGGGAATGACTTCGGGACCCCCTCAACCTCGGCGAAGCCATTTCAACTTCAACAGAACTTTTTCAACCTCGGCAGAGCTTTTGAAGCTCGTGTCCTTCTCCCCGCCACCAGCCATATATTATTTTTTCTAAAAGATGAATTTTTGCAAAGGAAGAATTTTTTAGAAAGAGAAAGAAGAAAGTTAGAGATTGGAATGTGAAGACATACACGAAACAAACAAGATATTTATAGCCGCAAAACCATAACGGCTAGGAAAGCAAGTGGTTAAGATCAATCATGACTCTCCTAGGGTTTTGTGAACCTACCCTATTTATGGCAAGTAACCGTTACAAGAAGTTGAAGCAAACTCAAATTCTGAATCCGATAGAAAGTCCCCGCACAAATCACTTGCACGCCCAAATTTTTATCTCCTCATTCCTGGCCGGACCCAATAAAGGAATAAGAAGATAAGGGGCAATTGTTGGGCCCTAAATTATCCCGCCGATCGATATAGGCCAGGCAACAGCCAAAGACAGCTTCCAGGCTCTAGAGATCCAAAACCAGGCATTACTCCAAGATTGACAGACACGAGCGGGAGTTGATTGAAGACAAAGTAGAAATAACCAAAGAACTGAAAAGATAAAGCACCAGGCCATTGCAGCAACAAACAAGCGATCTCATATGTTCCCTACAAAAAAGGAAGACCAATTCCGGAAGGCAAAGATATAGGGAGCAAATCAAAGCAACGGCTAAGAAAGAAGCAACCATCTCCGGGTAAATAGGGCACATTCCCTATTTACCAGGAAAACCTAAACGGCACAAAGGGATTGAAAGCAACCACCTATAAATAGAAAGAAAGGAAAGACAAGAAGGATCATCTGAGATATCATCACTTTTACTCATATACTTTGTATTCTTAAGCAATATATTCGCCTGTCACGCCTGATATAACAATACTCTGTCAGGCTATCCAAAATCATAGTAACAATCACTCCTGGCTTGGTGCCCGTGGTTTTTTCCCTTATTCCCAGGGTTTTTCCACGTATAAAATCCTTGTGTCATTATTTGTTAGTTTGCTTTACATTTAATTATTCCAATCAGGCAAGTTATTCGAGTTAGATCACCCTACATATAAATTCCTGGCAGGACGCTCTAGATCACTGAAAATCCTGCTAAAACACACTTTATTCAACATATGCATATGAACTAACAGTAACCAAGTAGCTTAACCACTAATCATATTACCATATACGATTACTTTCATCCTTTCCACCACATCCTCCATTCAACCACATACCATTCATCCAACAAATTTATATATATACATATTCATCCAACATAAGCAATAGAACATTAGTAAACACATAGCGATCCCATGACACACCCCATAGTGACCGGTTCACAGTTGTAGGGCGAGATCGCGACTTTAGGACGTCTCCCAAGTCTTTGCATTAGCTCCTAACAACTCTTACCCGAGTTCATTTTATTTGACTCCCTAGATTCATTGGGTTCATTTGTTACAGGTTCCAAAATCGTCGCTCTGATACCACTTTGTAACACCCCCATAGACCAAGTGCCTTACCAGGACCACCTAATGCATGGGAATGCTACCATCTCAGTTACCCGAGGCAATGAATATCAAATAGCCATAAAAGAACGTACTTTAATAGATAAGTTTAAGTGATTACATAACAAAACCAACTGTAAAGTAAACTACAACTGTTCTAAGACCAAACTACCACTAAAGTAACAAAAGTGTTATGATAACACAGCGGAAGACTACTATCAAACTCGTGGCGACTTCATCCCCGGCTAATCCCGCACGCATCCATAATATATCTGCGAGACAACTGCTCACCACCCCCGAATAGATCACCACAGTTTTTAAAACATTTAAACGGGGTCAGTTACTGCATAAACAATATAAGATAAACAACAACAAATACACAATCAGAATCACCAACACCGTCATATCACCATTCATCTGACTACACACTAAAGTGTGTAGCCCTGCCAGAATATCCATCACAACAGATATTCCTCACCGCCAGTGGGGGACCGCAGCCGTTCCCACCTAAGCCCCGCTCATCTCCATCGAGCAAATAACCCATGTTCCTTAATATGCACATCGTCTCCTGTGGCGGGTTCGACAGAGGGCAAATCAAGGGCGTGAAGCCACTCCCGCAAGTGACTTCACTCAGCCGAGGACGCACCTCGCAAACCATAGACAAATATATAACAACCACACTATACAATCAACTATCACCAACTCCAAATCCAATATGATATAAACCAAAAACCAATCACGATATAATCATCATGCCAATAAACCATCTTATAATCATTTATACAATAACTGAGTAGGGAAACCGTACCTGGAAAAGAAACCACCAAGATCGTCACAATCAGCTAATCAAAATCGTTCTTCAACGAAATCACTTCCTATAAACACACAATCATACAATCACAATCTAACATCAACAATACTCCCCAAAACCCTCAAATTACCCAATTAGGGTTTCAACTAAAATCAATGAGACGATATAAAACTCATATTAGAAGCTTACCCACAATACGGCGGTCTCAATGGCGTAAAGAACACAACGATCCGACGACTCTAGCCCTCAGGATTTGCTAATAACGCGATGAATGAAAGCTACGTAACTTCTTTTTCTCTTGAAAGGTTTTAGAAAAGGTGAAAAGTGATTAAAAAGAATGACGGAGTCCTTTTATACTAATCACGTGTTATTAATAAAACCCGGCTAAAATAACCCGTAAGACTCACTTACTCGATCGAGTGCCCAACATACTCGATCGAGTACCCATCAGGTAGCTTCAAAATTAAAATTCCATTACTTCATATCGGTACCTTCTCACTCGTTCTTACCATGGGTCCTCTCTCATCATTTTACTCACTCACACTTGCCACTAATCAAACCACAAATTCAATGTTTACTGTTTGCCTCTAGAAACCAAAAATCATTTCATACCAATAATTGCCCAAGGAAATTACACACTAGGCTCACCTCTTGATAATCCAAATTCCCAAACTAAATCTCTGTCTGCAAATCCACATCGCGACATAACTCAATTTAAGCTCTTAATACACCATTATTTTCCATCTACCTATAACGACCTTTCCATTATATATATTCTTCACCAACCCAGTTATAACTATCTCCCTTCATAATCCTTAAACATCCCAAGTTACCACCATTCGCATCCCTCACTTCAATCTTTTCATTCTCACATTCCATAAACTTACATCACCCCCTTACCCATATTCACTTACTTTTACATTACTCAACACACCATCATATCGCTCACCACATCTCACAAAACATGTTCCATGCCTCAATAAGCTCATTAACCTCCCTTTTCTTTTCCTACTATACATCAGAACCACATATAACTCATGTCCTCCTCACCAAACTCATACCCATTATAAGGTGCCACTCCCCTCATCATAATATTAGGTAACCTAAGCATCAGGGCCAACACATATGTAAAATAATGCATAAAGAAGCAAAAGAACAACTTTCAATTAAACATGATATGCGACGAAGTCAAAAGATAAGCATATGACCTAAAACAGGGGTTACTAGATCGAGTTCAGCCTACTCGATCGAGTAGGTGAAGGTCAGAAGCACGTACAACAAATTACCCGGGCTATTCGATCGATTAAGGGCTACTCGATCGAGTAACAAGAGGTGCACTCGATCGAGTAAGAGCCACTCGATCGAGTACCCTATGCATTTCTCAGCACTGTCTAATTTTCGTAAAACGGTCATATCTCACTCATTTTGGGCGTGTGACCTATCGTTAGAATCGTAAAAGAACAAGCTATCACCTCAACTTGGAATCACATCAAAATCATATATGCATCTCAAGTTATAACAGTTTAAAGACAACTTTGTTGTAATCGGACACATAACTACTTTATTTTTACTTCCAAACAACTTAAACATCAACAAAGTAAACAAAACCAACTCGATACTCGTAAAACCAGTATCCCTAACCACATGTTACTATCTACAAAAGCCAAACAATAACATCTATCATGCTCATATAATATTCAACTTATCAATCATGTACTACCCGCATGCTTTTACTTTATAACTTTTCGTAAAATAAAACATACTTATACATTACAAATCTTATTCCCATGTTAGTAATACAACAATATTACAACTCCACTTCGTCACCTAAAACATATTCTTAATCACGAAATTCATATTCTCATGCAATTGCCACTCCATCCTTTCCAATGAATTCATCCATTTCAACCACATTCTTCTTCCAACACCTGCATATGAAACAACAGTAATAAATATATAACTTTATTATATAACTTTACGCAAACAAAATCATTTATAATCATATCACATCCCCTAATCACATGTTACTAGTATAACCACATTATAAATTCTTCCTTTCATCACATAACATGCTCTTAATCATAGATCATATTCTTATGCAGCATTACTTCATCTTTTTCTACCAAATCATCCATCATACACTTTATTCAACATATGCATATGAACTAACAGTAAACAAGTAGCTTAACCACTAATCATATTACCATATACGATTACTTTCATCCTTTCCACCACATCCTCCATTCAACCACATACCATTCATCAAACAAATTTATATATATACATATTCATCCAACATAAGCAATAGAACATTAGTAAACACATAGCGATCCCATGACACACCCCATAGTGACCGGTTCACAGTTGTAGGGCGAGATCGCGACTTTAGGACATCTCGTAAGTCTTTGCATTAGCTCCTAACAACTCTTACCCGAGTTCATTTTATTTGACTCCCTAGATTCATTGGGTTCATTTGTTACAGGTTCCAAAATCGTCGCTCTGATACCACTTTGTAACACCCCCATAGACCAAGTGCCTTACCAAGACCACCTAATGCATGGGAATGCTACCATCTCAGTTACCCGAGGCAATGAATATCAAATAGGCCATAAAAGAACGTACTTCAATAGATAACTTTAAGTGATTACATAACAAAACCAACTGTAAAGTAAACTACAACTGTTCTAAGACCAAACTACAACTAAAGTAACAAAAGTGTTATGATAACACAGCGGAAGACTACTATCAAACTCGTGGCGACTTCATCCCCGGCTAATCCCGCACGCATCCATAATATATCTGCGAGACAACTGCTCACCACCCCCGAATTGATCACCACAGTTTTTAAAACATTTAAACGGGGTCAGTTACTGCATAAACAATATAAGATAAACAACAACAAATACACAATCAGAATCACCAACACCGTCATATCACCATTCATCTGACTACACACTAAAGTGTGTAGCCCTGCCAGAATATCCATCACAACAGATATTCCTCACCGCCAGTGGGGGACCGCAGCCGTTCCCACCTAAGCCCCGCTCATCTCCATCGAGCAAATAACCCTTGTTCCTTAATATGCACATCGTCTCCTGTGGCGGGTTCCACAGAGGGCAAATCAAGGGCGTGAAGCCACTCTCGCAAGTGACTCCACTCAGCCGAGGACGCACCTCGCAAACCACAGACAATTATATAACAACCACACTATACAATCAACTATCACCAACTCCAAATCCAATATGATATAAACCAACAACCAATCACGATATAATCATCATGCCAATCAACCATCTTATAATCATTTATACAATAACTGAGTAGGGAAACCCTACCTGGAAAAGCAACCACCAAGATCGTCACAATCAGCTAATCAAAATCGTTCTTCAACGAAATCACCTCCTATAAACACACAATCATACAATCACAATCTAACATCAACAATACTCCCCAAAACCCTCAAATTACCCAATTAGGGTTTCAACTAAAATCAATGAGACGATATAAAACTCATATTAGAAGCTTACCCACAATACGGCGGTCTCAATGGCGTAAAGAACACAACGATCCGACGACTCTAGCCCTCAGGATTTGCCAATAACGCGATGAATGAAAGCTACGTAACTTCTTTTTCTCTTGAAAGGTTTTAGAAAAGGTGAAAAGTGATTAAAAAGAATGACGGAGTCCTTTTATACTAATCACGCATTATTAATAGAACCCGGCTAAAATAGTCCGTAAGACTCACTTACTCAATCGAGTAAGTCACTTACTCGATCGAGTGCCCCTTACTCGATCGAGTGCCCAACATACTCGATCGAGTACCCATCAGGTAGCCTACTGTTTCGTATAAAAACATACTTACTCGAAGAGTAAGCCCCACTCGATAGAGTACCCATAGACATAGAAAACCGTAGTATTACACGAACGAAGACAACGTAACTTCTTTTCTCTCTTGAAAGGTTTTTAGAAAAGATACAAATGATGAAGAAAGTGACGGAAAGCTTTATATATCAATCATGCGTTACTAACAAAACCCGACTAAAACAACCCGCAAAAGTAACTTACTCGATCGAGTAAGTAACTTACTCGATCGAGTGACCCTTACTCGATCGAGTCCCTAACTTACTCGATCGAATACCCTTCAGTAGAACACTGTTTCGTAAACCAAACATACTTACTCGACAGAGTAAGCCCCACTCGATAGAGTACCCAAAGAAATAGAAAACCGTAGGATTACAGTATTCCCTCCTTAAAAAGAACTCCGTCCCCGAAGTTCAAACCCAACCTTTAAAACATGAACTCTTAACGCCAACTCCACCCACTATGCCTACCTCCACAACATGGTCTCACGGTATCATATCCACAACATTATAGTCTCTCGACACTAACTCCATACATTTCCAAATACCATCCACCAACGCCGCTAGCTTCGTCTCACTAACATATTATCCCCTAGAAAACCCAATATCAAGACAATCCGCCAAGCAAGATCAACCACCAAACGGAATGTTACATTCTACCACCCTTAAAAAGAACTTCGTCCTCGAAGTTTACTGATGCCTGTCGTTATGCACCAAAAATAATATTTATAATTTCCAACTACAACTATAGATAGCGGTAGCAGGGTCGAACCACAGAGAGGCAGATGCAATGATTAGTTGTCTAATTTATAGTCTTTAGGGTAACAGATGTGTGGGGGTTTGCTTTGTCTATAGCTAAAGGCAATGAAAAATAAATTAAACTAAAGAAATGTATTAAATCAAAAATAAAGAAGGGTACTAGGATGGTCGGTTCACTATAGTTTCGGCGGCAGCATACTAAGTAGGTCTAAATCAAACACATAAGGCGTGAAAACAAGAGGTCCTCTCGATCCACTCTTAACAAGTAGCATCTTCCGATCTCGCTACGGGTCCCTAATATCACTAGTACTAACTCTCGTCTTGAAAAGTGACTAATAACCTAAACTTTACCTATCTTTCGATCTCAGCATAGTTTAGTCATTTTAATTGGTGGTCTAACAACTTCCCATATCTTTCGATCTAATGGGTCAGTCAAAACCTATACATTCAACTAGTCGCGTGCACTCGATTCGTCAAATATAGAATTAAATCAATTAAAACGAAGGTAACACCTCACGTGGTCAGTCGATCGACTAGATATGGCGGTCGATCGACCAACATGCAATTTCAGGCCATATTAATTCTAATGCCGCCTAACTACAGATTCCCTACATCCTAGCACGAATAAATTAGCTACTCATGATTATTACGAAAACAACAACAAGATTGATGAAATAAACTACTGAATTCATGCTTGAATTAATAGAATAAAAGACTAGCATAAAACGATAATTATGGCTTCGGGAGATCTAACTTGCAATCCTATACTACGAATGGAAGCAAGAAATTGAATAATAAAACAGAAGAATACCGTGTAAAGGATTTGTAAAGGGAAGATCAGAACCGAATGCAAAACCGAAACTTTATTAAAGAACGAACTAAACTATGAATGTTGAATTGTATTTCGAACTGAATGATAAAACCTAGATGAAAACTGAATGACTATTCTGTAAACCTAGCTTACGTTATATAGAATACAACGTAGTTCTTATTCCAAAACCTAATGTACTATGGGCTTCAAATTCCTCGATCTTTTAATTCACGTCTGAATCACGGTCTGGTCAATCGACCATGTTGCTCAGTCGATCGACCAACCTACGCTGAGCAGTAGCTTCTGTTCTTCGTGCCTTGGTCGATCGACCAAAGGAATCAGTCGATCGACCACTGTAGCTGGTATTTTGCTTCAAAAACTTCGTGGATTAGTCTTTCGGGCCTCGAAATGCGCACCAAGCTTGTTCCTTGCGTAAATACTTCATGTCAAATGCAATGCAAGATACTCGGGGACGGATTTAGCTTAATATCTACTCATTTCCGCATAAATCTGCAATATTACATAAAAATACGAAAGTAGACGAAATGGGGCAAATAGTAGCATAAACTACATAAATGAGCTCTGAAATGCGTATAAAATGAGGTGTAAAACATCATATAAAAGACACGCATCAAACTTCCCCAAACCAAACCCTTGCTTGTCCCCAAGCAAGAACTAGACTCGATCCTAAAACCTAATGGAACGAGTTCAATCTCAGAGCGAAATGCAAACCGAATAGCCTAAACCAATTTAATGCAATAACCAACAATCAATTAGCGTATGAATCATGCAAACGAGTTATAGAGTCGTTAAAAACTGCTGAACCGTCAACTGTAGAGACTTATCAAATTGGACTCTCACGGGTCGCTCAAATCACTCAAATAAGCACAAGGTGAATATATGTAAAGATAGAAAGAAGTAATATTGTAAAGACGCTCACGTAACTACGACCTATAAGAACATGCCTGCGATTTAGTATGAAAGTAATCTCTACAACCGTACATATGCATTCCAACCAATCAAATGACCATGACACATGCCGAGGTATATATGGATATGTAAGGTAATGGGTAAGAAGAGGCAAATATAATTATGGGAGTGTGGAGGTACAGGTGATCAAGCTAGTACCTAAACAGAACCATATGACAACATCCAACTTCTTGCTCAAAATTCAATAAAACCGGTGCTAATGATTAGCACAAATCTCGCAATCTCCATAAAACTAAATCAATCAAATCCCCATAAGATATAATTGCAACATGGGAGCAAAAAAATCGCCATAAAATAAAAACTTTGCATATGCGAATTGATTCTCTTTTTCTTTTTCTCGGACTCCAGTCGATCGACCAATGATGTCAGTCGATCGACTGCTTCAAACAGTACAACACTCTTTTTTTCTTTTTTGAATCATTTTTTCTTTCTCTTTTTTTTTTCTTTTCATTTCTTCATTCCTTTTCATCTTCCCAACAACATCTCAAAAGAACGTATGCCACCAAAAATGAAGTAACAATCCCAAAAACGTAAACTACTAGCTTGACAAAGGCAGGCTTAAAGTAGGATGTGGTTAATGGGACAAAAAGGCTATTTTTGGCAGTGTGGAGCTTATGGGTAAAATGAATAAAGGGAAACCTCTTCCACATGTGTCAACAAACCACAAACCCGAATGCATACAGGTATTAAGCAGATTAAGTTCATATTTATGCACATTTATGTAACATGTCTTATAAGGAGTACTACTCACAATCCTAGATGAACTGGTCACAGATGACACCAGTTGTAAGCTCTAAACCTCAGAAAATGATGTAGTTTGCCAAAAATCAAAGTCAAGTTTCAAGTTCAGCACGAAATTTAACGAAAACTCGTAGACTATGCAAATGATTCTACTAATAACATGTTAATTAGCAAGGCTGAGGCATAAACGGATGCAAATGTAATGTCATCATTGAAATACTACCGTTCCGACTCAACCTATATGCTAAAATAAACGTGAAATTTTTTTGAATTTTTGAAATTGTTCAATTTTTATGGTAATTTATGTATATATAGAAAATTAAACAACAATGCAAACTGAAATGTAAACGTGCAACTGAAATGCAGTAAAACATATGCAAATGCGACGCAAAACCCTTCCCGAAACCAAATCACACAATGTCCCCATTGTGCAAAATCATATAATGAAATAAAAGAGAAATGGGAATTTGCGTTAAATAAATAAATAAGACGCGAAATAAGGACTCGGAAACTCACAAGACTTTAAGCGCAGTAAAAGGAAACCTCCCCAAACCAGCGTGAGCTAGGAGGTTTCAGTAGCCAGCAGTGCTACCAATAAGTACCTAAAAAGACAAACAATACCACGCATAAAATCGAGAAAACAATTATGAAACGCAAAAATTATGTGCAAAAATGAGAAAACGGAAGAAATCAGAAATTAAGCGGAGAGTAAAGTGAAAGGTATACTCCCTTGACTCCGCAAATTGATCAAACACAGCAGGGGAATGATCGAAAACAGGTACAGCAGCTCTGGGTGGTCGATCGACCACATCACTCAGTCGATCGACCACATCACTCAGTCGATCGACCAAAGTGAACAGCAACAGGGGCTTCTGGAATTCGCAGCCCGGTCGATCAACCATAGGAGGCAGTCGATCGACTGGAAAACCTGCTGTAACTTCCTGATTTCGTCTAATTAGCTCAATAAATTGAGCTATCAAGGTCTATAAACCTGCAATTATACACAATAACGCGCCCAAAATCGCACAAAACCCAAAGCAATAGTCTAAAATGTATAAAATCCTAAGCAAACTTAAAAGAGCGAACGTCTCGCGCACACGAAAAATGGTAAATAGTCTTAAAAAGCAATAAAATGTTTGGTTTATAAAGCATTTGATCAACTAGTAGTTGATCAAGAACGGCCACGGGATGGCCCACTTGGTCGGCTTCTGGCTACAAGAAGTAGCCTCAACAGTGCTCATCTTCTCAGTTGTACTCTTCTTAACTCCGACATCCGCAGAACTCAATGGATCAACAGCTTGATCATCCTCCCAAGCAATGACCTCTCCTGGCTCATCAAAGTCCAAGTCGGACTCCCTCACTTTGACTGACTCATCTTCAAGCTCCTCATCAGTGCCATAGCTAAGACATCCTAAGCCACCTCTTGAAACGACTGGCTCCGTCACAGCTGGAGCAACAAGCGGCTCTTCCTTCCCCAAACCAGCTCCTGCAATATCAGAAATAGACGAATCTTCCTCCAATTTGCTCCCAGTTTGGGGCGGAGGTGTCACAACATGAGTAGGCATAGAGACAGGTATATCAGGAAGTACAAAGTATGATTTCTTTTCAGAAACCGTATTACAAGTTGCAAGCCACATGGGGTCTTTCTTCTTAGCTTTCTGGGCAAAGACAATAGAATGCTTTCCCACTTTAAAGGTCAAAGTTCCTGAACCTATATCGATAACTGCACCAGCAGTGTGCAGAAATGGTCTACCTAGTATGATAGGTATGTGGGCATCCTCAGGCATATCTAGCACAACGAAGTCAACAGGGAAGAAAAACTTTCCTATTTGCACAGGAATGTCTTCTAAGACTCCTATTGGCTGGACCGCAGATCGGTCAGTCATCTGTACTGTCATGTCGGTGACTGCAAACCTAGTCAATTTCAGCTTCCTAGCTAGACTCAAAGGCATAACGTTAATGCTAGCTCCTAGGTCACATAATGCCTTCTCAATTGAGAAGGTACCAATATTACAAGGAACGGAAAAGCTACCTGGGTCAGCTAATTTATGTGGTGTAGTATGGGTCAAATAAGAGCAAGACTCTTCAGTTAGTGCGACAGTATGCACAGTTTTAAGTGACTTCTTTTTGGACAAAAGTTGTTTCATGAATTTCGTGTAAGCAGGCACTTGATTGACTAACTCAAGAAAAGGAACTTGTACATTTAAGCTACGAATAACCTTTTCAAACTTATTAAATTATACCTGTTCCTTCATCGGCACCAATCTTTCCGGATAAGGGGCTGTGAGAAGTAGCTTAGCCCTCTCCTCTAAATCTTTCATGCCGGCATCGGTGGACTTAGGCTGAAAGTCCACAACCTTTTCCTTGTTGTAGCTTGATCCCTCTTCAGACCGTCTCAAATGTGAACCATTAATCGACATAGGGTCGTATTTCGGAACCGGGACTGACCCATCAGTATTCGGGTCTTTCCTCAATACTTTCGGGGTGGTCGTACCTCGAAACAAGTGATCCCTCAAGTTATCAGGCATTGGAGGACGAAAAGAATCACCTACAGCAGCGCTGTCAGTCGATCGACCAGGTTGGTCAGTCGATCGACTGACTTCTACAGGAACAGAAGCTACTGTTTGTCGCAGACTGGTCGATCGGCTGGGTATGTCAGTCGATCGACTGACATACCTGGTAGATGCCTTTTTCTTGCTACTGTTTACCGCGGCTATGTTCTTGCTTGGTTCCGCCTCATCTTTTTCAGGGACATCCTCAACCATAACAGGCCCCTCAAGGGTGGACCCACTCCTCAAAGTGATAGCATTAAGGGTCTCTTTTTGATCAGTTTGTGTCGGTAAATGTCCCGGAGCTCGATTTTTATTCTTGCTAGCCAATTGAGCAATTTGGCTCTCTAGCATCTTCATCCCGGCCTCTTTAGCTTGAGACTCTTTCAGCAACAAATTCTTCAATTCAGTGAAATCGGAACCTTGGGATTGTTGCTGCTGCTGAGGAACATATGAAGGCTTTTGGTACTGCTGCTTCTTATGAGGGGGCACATAATTCTGCTGCTGCTGCTGCTGTGGTGGTTGAGTCGGATTCAAGACATTTTGGCTACTCCACCTCAAGTTCGGATGGACATTCGGCTCATAATAAGTGATTGTCTGCCTGTAATGTTGAAAGGCAGCACAAGACTCAAAGGGACTAGGACAATTTTCTGAAACATGTCCCTCAGCTCCACATCTTTTGCAGACGAAAGGACCGTCTGAAACAGCATTTACATGGTAAATCCCTCCTTTTGAAGCTCCTCCTAACTCGTACTTATCAAACCTTGCCGAGAGAGCTTCTAATGCAGCTACAGAAGGAGATTCAGCAGCTCTCCTTTGATTTCCTCTAGAATTCCCATACTCAGCTTTATGGGTGGCGAAGTCATCAATGATCTTCCACCCCTTAGTCTCTCCCATATTCTCCTGGAATCTGCCACTAGCTGCCGCATCCAGGATAGCCCTCTGATCGTCATAGAGCCCATTGTAGAACTGATTGCATAGGCTCCATTTCTCAAACCCATGATGCGGAATGGTTCGCACCAGCTTCTTGAAACGCACCCACGCCTCATGAAAGTTCTCATCATGACCCTGCTTAAAGCTCGTGATCTGAGCTCTAATGGCATTTGTCTTTGAGGCAGAGAAGTATTTCTTGTAGAATGCTAAGGCCAGAGAATTCCAGTCAGTGATCCCATTAGCAGCTCGATCCAGGTCTCTGTACCACTCTCTTGCAGCATCACGGAGTGAGAATATAAACATTGTCTCTTTCACCTGGTCCTGGGTCACACCGGTCGGTGGGGGTATAGAGCAGCAATAATCAATAAATATCTCCATATGCTTGGATGCATCTTCGTTTGCAGCTCCCCCGAATTGGTTCCTCTCAACCAAGTTGATATAAGAAGGCTTCGGTTCGAATTTTCTATCAGCTCCTGGTAATTCGAACCCCTTATATAGATTCGCAGCTGTCGGCTCCGAGTGACTGGCTATAGTTGCTTCTTCAGCCATCTCTAGAAAATCTGGAGAATTGACTATCTCAGCTGATGAATTAGAAACTGGAGACGAAGGCGGATCCTCCTCAAATAGAGCGTTCTCGTAGTAACTAGACAGAGTACTCAGCTCTTCCTCTGTCGACAATACCCTAGATGATCGCCTCAACTCGCGCAAAGTCTTCTCAATCTCAGGATTGAACGGTAGTAATTCACCACCCTGTGACCTGCGCATAAGAAGAAACTACAAAAAGAATATGAGAATAGTTTAAGGAACAAATGTCCCTTAAACTAAGAAACAGACTAAAAAAAAACAACTAAAAATTAGAACAATTGCCTCCCCGGCAACGGCGCCAAAATTTGATGCCTGTCGTTATGCACCAAAAATAATATTTATAATTTCCAACAACAACTATAGATAGCGGTAGCAGGGTCGAACCACAGAGAGGCAGATGCAATGATTAGTTGTCTAATTTCTAGTCTTTAGGGTAACAGATGTGTGGGGGTTTGCTTTGATTTGGTCTATAGCTAAAGGCAATGAAAAATAAATTAAACTAAAGAAATGTATTAAATCAAAAATAAATAAGGGTACTAGGATGGTCGGTTCACTATAGTTTCGGCGGCAGCATACTAAGTAGGTCTAAATCAAACACAAAAGGCGGGAAAACAAGAGGTCCTCTCGGTCTACTCTTAACAAGTAGCATCTTCCGATCTCGCTACGGGTCCCTAATATCACTAGTACTGACTCTCGCCATGAAAAGTGACTAATAACCTAAACTTTACCTATCTTTCGATCTCAGCATAGTTTAGTCATTTTAATTGGTGGTCTAACAACTTCCCCTATCTCTCGATCTAATGGGTCAGTCAAAACCTAAACATTCAACTAGTCGCGTGCACTCGATTCGTCAAATATAGAATTAAATCAATTAAAACGAAGGTAACACCTCACGTGGTCAGTCGATCGACTAGATATGGCGGTCGATCGACCAACACGCGATTTCAGGCCATATTAATTCTAATGCCGCCTAACTACAGATTCCCTACATCCTAGCACGAATAAATTAGCTACTCATGATTATTACGAAAACAACAACAAGATTGATGAAATAAACTACTGAATTCATGCTTGAATTAATAGAATAAAAGACTAGCATAAAACAATAATTATGGCTTCGGGAGATCTAACTTGCATTCCTATACTACGAATGGAAGCAACAAATTGAATAATAAAATAGAAGAATACCGTGTAAAGGCTTTGTAAAGGGAAGATCAGAACCGAATGCAAAACTGAAACTTTATTAAAGAACGAACTAAACTATGAATGTTGAATTGTATTTCGAACTGAATGATAAAACCTAGATGAAAACTGAATGACTATTCTGTAAACCTAGCTTACGTTATATAGAATACAACGTAGTTCTTATTCTAAAACCTAATGTACTATGGGCTTCAAATTCCTCGATCTTTTAATTCACGTCTGAATCACGGTCTGGTCGATCGACCTTGTTGCTCAGTCGATCGACCAACCTACGCTGAGCAGTAGCTTCTGATCTTCGTGCCTTGGTCGATCGACCAAAGGAATCAGTCGATCGACCACTGTAGCTGGTACTTTGCTTCAAAAACTTCGTGGATTAGTCTTTCGGGCCTCGAAATGCGCACCAAGCTTGTTCCTTGCGTAAATACTTCATGTCAAATGCAATGCAAGATACTCAGGGACGGATTTAGCTCAATATCTACTCATTTCCGCATAAATATGCAATATTACGTAAAAAATACGAAAGTAGACGAAATGGGGCAAATAGTAGCATAAACTACATAAATGAGCTCTGAAATGCGTGTAAAATGAGGTGTAAAACATCATATAAAAGACACGCATCATTTACTCACACTCATAAATACCATCATCCAACTGTCAACACTATCGAACTCACAAACATCATCATCCAACTTTCAATGCTATCAAAGTATTCTCCCATTCCTAAACATTGTACCACTACAAGCACGGCCATGACCTTTTAACAATATCGTAATGTGACTTTTAGTTAACTAGGCAAAATCAACCTGACCTGATTGACTAGACCCAAAAGGGTTGACCCGAAACACAAAATTGACTCGCACTACAGCACCGTAATGTGATCCTAAACCCGAACGTACCCGACCCAACCTAAACATGACACGAACTTTGTTAACACGAAACTAACACAATACGAAATGACCCGATCCGAAACCACCCAATCCTAAAATAACCCGGCAAAACATAACTCTAGTTGACCCAAAAAAACTTAAAATGACTAATTTGTAATCACACTTAATATTATTTACGTTAAAATAAAGAATCAATTGGTAATAATCCAAAGTGTAATTTCTTATCTCATAATCATTAAACCAAAATAACTCGACCCGTTTGATCCGGAAATGACCCAACCAACATACTCGAAGATGACTTGAAAACCGTAAAAAATCGGCTCGAACCGAACTAACCAAATAATGTGACAAACTCAACCTAGCCTAACCCGATCCGACCTAATTCGCCTGTTTGGCAGGTGTAGCCGTATAGGCTATTAAACTACTTCATACTTATGTTATGAACTATAAGGAGAAGTTAAAAAATCTTAATAAGTCGGATAATTTGTCTTTATTTATTCTTTATAATGATACATTCAAATTTAATAAGGTAACTTGCTTACTACACTAAATATTACTCCCTCATATTCTATATGATCTTCCACATTGGTTTTGGACCAAAATTTAGTGGAGTTGTAATATGTGGAGGAAAATGAAAGTAGGAGATAAAATGTGGGGTTACATGTTATAGTAACCACAAATAATAGACAAACAAGGAAAGTGGAAGATTTTTGTGAATTTTCCGCTTTAGAAAATGTGAAAGATGTTAGTGAATAGAAGGGAGTACTAAGTAACCACACAAAATTATGAAGATAATAATATTAGAAAAAACATTTGATAAGTGAAGAAACAAACTCGTAGTTATTAACAATGCACATTAATTAACTTCAAATAAATATTAGCAATAACGTATGTTTGTTATATATGCAGAATAAAACGCTAAATGTTAAACTTCATATATAAATTAGTACGATGAATGCTTTCGTTTTTCAACAACTAGCCCTACTTCTTTTGTATTTCTATTTTTAGGGCGCTGAATAATATTATCAGCACTAAAAATACAAATAATTAAATTAACTTTTCATCATGGAGTCAAAATCAATAACTATGGCTCTACTCATACTAATTCCATTTTTTATAATGGCAGAATACGGTTTTGCTCTTGAATCTGCTCCTACACCAAGTCCTACAACAATCGACGAATTCCAAAAATGTGTAACTAATTTAGGGACTTGTGGAGATGACATAGCTAAATATATATTTGCTAACGGAAAAAATATTTCAAAAGAATGTTGTAGCGCTTTGTTAAATGTTGGAGAGGATTGTCACGGTCTTCTAACAGAAGTGACGATAGTATACTTGCATCTTCAGAAGAAAGAAACACAAGCAGCTTGGGGTAAAAATGATGAAGTATGGCAACTTTGTAAGACATTTGGACATGTTGGTTATTAGGATACAAAAAAAATTTAAATTGTTGTTCAAAACACATATTGAATAATAAGTATGTTATTTAACATATTTGCATAATTGAAATTGTGTGGTTTGTGAAATTATTACTTCGTAATACTAAATTTCATATATTTGACATTACAATTGTTGGTTATTCCCCTTATCATAATAAAGACTTATATTTTATTTACGTTTTTTTAGCATTCGCATTAGTCTTATTTTATAACATCCGGTTTTGAAAGTTTTAGCTTTCATTGTCCCTTAAATTAGTTTTCGTACACATATTCTCTAGTTTTGTTTCGATTGAATTTCGTATAAAATGTAAACTCCATTTGATCTATATTTGTTTCACCAAGTATTTAATCTGTCAAATATTTTATCATTAATGTTGGTCACTGAAATATTACGAATATTATTAAATCACAAGAAGAACGCTAACATTACATAATCAATGTCTGCACAAATATAAAAATAATGAAGTGATATTATTTAATGTTTAAAACAAATTTTAAATTATATGAATGAATTGAAATTGTAAATTTAAATAATTATATATCCAGATTGGGAATTCATCGACATTTTAACTTTGTTGATTTATATCGGGAGAAATTTAAAAAGAAACGGATTGCTTTTACATCTAATATTGATATATATGATATAAAGATTTAATCTTATTAGTTGATATCCACGATTTTGATCACATGGGAACTCTTGAGTTATGTACAAATATAAATTTTCTCAAGTAATTTATAATTATTTCCAGAACTCGGTAATATTTCAAACAAACGAAATGCAAAATATGGTATAAATGTTGCTTAACTTCTGCCATATATTATACAATTTAATATATAATATATGGGCTTGTTGTACAGTGCTACTTTACAACAGGTTGTAGGATCCTATTTGTGTATATTTTATGTAGAATGAAAGAAATGACAAACTGTTTGCTTGTTACTTACTAGTTTAGACCCCGAGCAATAAATGCACGGTATATATAGTAATTTTTTATAAATAAATTACTAATAAAATAGTGATTCTTCATTAAATGTTCATCTTTCTCATAATTGTAGATACGTGCCTCTTATATAGTCTTTTTAAGCCATTTATGCGCGTATTTCTATGCGATTCTCGTAGTTTTATATTGCGAAATACCCCGAATAATCTACTTTGGTTTGTTTTGTCTAATTGGCAGGAACGGAACCGAAAGTAGCGGAATCATACCTTTTGTTGCCCTTTAGCCTGCATTTATGGAGATGGAAGAATTGGAGCGGAATTACTACTGCCTCGGGAAGCGTGAAGTGGTCTCAGAAGTTAAATCAACGAGCAAGGAGCTGGTTCAGTGGTGATTGACTCGATCGAAGGCTTTTGCTAGCCTAACTGTTCGATCGAGTACTTATGGAAGCAGAGAAGACCTCGATCGAGACCTTGTTATTCTCGATCGAGAGGTGCACATTTGAGGTTTCTCGATCGAGTAGACTAAGTCCTCGATCGAGAGGTTTTGCCAAGGAAGAGTTCGATCGAGGAGTTTGAATGTACTCGATCGAGCACTTTTCTATCAGTACGCAAGATTTTATCGCGAGAACTTATTTATTTTATTCAGTGCGTGTTCAATAAATATCTTTCCTATACAAAGGAAAGACGTCATTAAGTTTAGGTCATCTTTGAATCACTTAATCTCATACTTTACTCTTAAGCATTCAGTTAGCAGCTTCAATCTTGTTGAATGTTACTTTGTTCTCTTGCCGGATCTTAAACCTTTGTAATCCTTCTTTCTCATTTATTCAAGCTTTAATTCTCTTTTGCACTCTTAATTACTTGTCTATTAATTTCTATTTTAAGTGGTTGTTATTAGTTTATGCAATTTCATCTTATTAATCTTTATATCATGTCTTCTATTATTTCATCAATCATTGGTAGTTTCATTATGAATATGCGTAGCTAATTCCCTTAGTGCTAGGATTAGGGGAGCCATAATAGTAAAGCAATAATGTTATAATTAGATTACACGGTTTTGATTGTGAGAATTGATTCAAAGCAATTTAATTGTAATTGTTTAGTTGAGTGCATGCTTCTAAACTAGTTAATCCGGTTAAATTCAGACCTAGATCGAAAGATTGGAATGAATAGACCTGTTATGGACAATAGACTACACTAATGAGGGCGGAAGCTAAGTTAGTAATATTTTAGGGCGGATAGCGGACCGAAAGGACCTTTCCTTTACCCTTCTCACATCAGACCGACTCACCTTACCTTTAGCAGAATTGTGTGATATCATGGTGAACCGACATCCTAGCATCCTTTTCTCTATTTGATTAAACCTTTATTTTATTTTACCATTTTATCGTTCTCTCTCTTTGCTTTACATTTCGTTCAGTAGTTTAGTCAAAACAATTCAAATCAAACCCCCCAATTTATTACCGTGACGGACTAGAATAACAAGTAGATATAATAGCCTCCCTGTGGAGTACGATACCCGACTCACCTCTACTATTTTAGTTAGAGCCGGTTGGTTTATTTTTGATAGGGTTGCGACAGCCGTGTCAAATTTTGGCGTCGTTGCCGGGAGGCAATTAGTCTATTTATTTGTCTTATTTTAGTTTGTTTTAGTCTCAAGGGATTTTTAATTCCTTGAGGCAGTTCTTATTCTTTTTCTTTCTTAGTTTTGTGTATGCCCAGATCCAACAGGTCGGAATTAGTACCAGCTGATCCTGAACCAGAGCGGACTTTTTACCGTAAACAGAACTTACTGAGAAAGAATCGTCAAGAGGAAGTCTTGAGTATTCTTGAACCTATTCTAGAAAATTTTACATTTGAGGAAGATCAGTCTTTAGAGGAAGACACTTCTATTTCTGCAACAGTTACTGAATCTGTGAAGATGCCTAATATTGCCAGTAATTCCGAGCCTACAGCTCACTCCATTCCTAAGGGTTTTAATCTTGCAACGGAAGATGGAAATACCTTTGATATTCGGCCATCTTACATTAATTTGGTCGAGAGGAACCTATACAGGAGAGTAGCTGGTGAGGACCCAAGAAAGCATATGAAGGTCTTTACAGATTATTGCTCTACCATTCCCACTACTAAGGGAGTGACACAAGACAAGATAAAGGAAGTCCTATTTCCTTTTTCTCTTACTGATGGAGCCCGAGAATGATTAACTGATCTGGATAGGACTGCAGCTGGAATTTCCAACTAGGAAACCTTAGCTCTTGCTTTTTACAAGAGATACTTCCCTCCGCAGATAATTAATGCATTGAGAGGGCAGATTACGAGTTTTAAGCAAACTCCGACTGAAAATTTGTATGAAGTATGGGTCGGTTCAAGAAGTTACTTCGGCCTATCCCACATCACGGGTTCAGCCAGTGGTTTTTGTGTAACCAATTCTATAATGGGTTGTATGACGACCACCGCGCTATTTTAGATGTTGCAGCCAATGGTCGATTTCAGAAAAACATTGATGATGATAAGGGCTGGGGAATTATCGAAGAGATCGCCACCATTGTGCTAAATATGGGAATCCTAGAAGTGGAACTAGAATAGTGTATACAGATAATAGTGCACTTGTGGCTCAACTAGAAGCCATGAATGCCAAATTTGATAAGTTCGAGTTGTAGGCCACGGGAAATCAACAGACAGTTCACTTGTTGACTAAACAAGAGACCGTTTCATGTGAGAGATGTGGCGAATATGGTCATACTGTAGTGGAGTGCTTAGCTGAGAAGGAGCAAGTTTATGCCTTTCAACAATATAGGCAAGGGGGCTCTTATTACAATAACCAAGCTGGAGTTCATCCTAACTTGAGATGGACTAGTCAAAATGTTTTGAATCCTACACCTCCACCGCAGCAACAAGTTTATGTACCGCCTCATAAAAATCAACAACAAGGCTTTCAAAAGCCTCCTTCTTTCCCACCATCGCAACAAGATGCCTCTTCTAGTGGCATAAGCGATATATCTGAGTTGAAGTCGATGGTGCAATCATTGACAATTCAATTTCAAAAAAGTGACCAAGCGAAAGATGCGTCTATTAAGTCACTTTAATCCCAGATGGCTCAACTAGCTGCTAATCAAGCTTCAAGGCAACCGGGTCATTTACCGTCACAACCTGACAATAAACCACATGAGACGGTAAATCTGATAAATCTGAGGAGTGATCTTTCTTATGAGGGACCCAAAATGCCGTCTGAAAATGCTGAACTTTCTGACCCGGAAGCTGAAGTTGCTATACATGAACAGTCGTCTTTTGACGAAAAAGTGCTAACTTCAAGAGATGTCCTCGATCGACTGATGTCTGGTGGTCGATCAAGGGATTATGCTGAAAAGGTCCTCGATCTAGGGACTGAAAGAGCTCGATCGAGCACTGTTGAAAAGGGAGATCTCGATCTAGGGAATGAAAGTGCTCAATCGAGCACTATTGCTGAGAAAGATACTCTATTGAGAGGTTCTATTAATCGATCGAGTGAATCTGATGCTGAATGTGACAATTCTTTGGCGAAGAAAAATGAAAGACTAGTGATACGTGCATTTTATATTGTGTTTTTGGCCTATTTATGCACGTATTTCTATGCTAATATCATAGTTTATTGCTACGAAATGCCCCGAATATGGTACTTTGGTTTGTTTTATCTTATTTGCAGGAATGAACCAGAAAGTAGTGAAATCAAGCCTTTTACCGTCCATTTAGCATGCATTTGGAGTAAGAGTGAATTCGGAGCGGGAATGTAGCTATTTTAAGATGTGCAAAGAAGAAAGATAGCTAGGCGAGCAAGGGAAGAACTTCAAATTGCGAGTGCCTACTTTGGAGAGCCATATCTCTAGTTCTACAATAGATATTCAGGGGATTCCAATTGGAGATGAAAACTTGTCCTCTTAGCTTTCCAACGCCACCGGAATCACCATGTTTGCCCAAGTAACGAAGAAATGGCAGCCGTTTGAAGTTCAGTGCGCAAACCTGGAAACTGTTGCTGGAAAGTACTCGATCGAGTAGAATTTTGTTCGATCGAGTCCTTTTTCTACTCGATCGAGTAGTTGAATTTATTGATTTACTCGAGCGAGTAGATTTTCTACTCGATCGAGTGGTTTAAGCTTTAGTTTACTTGATCGAGTGGTTTTATTCCACTCGATCGAGTGGATTTGCTATGGGCTGGGCTTTTTAATCTTATTTCCGTCATTAGGTTAGTTAATAATCCTATTTTTCTTATAAATAGGAAGGGATTTCGACATAATTAGGGGGCTTCTCAACCTTTTCTCGACACTTAATACATGGCTACTGTTACTTTGTTCTTAATTTCCGGATTAATTTCAGTAATTCTTTCTTCCCTTCTCTCTCTTTAATTTAATATTTATTGTTCTTATTTATTTTACTCCTGTTTCCTTTTAATCATGCGTAGCTAATTTCCCTTAATATGTTAGGATTAGGGAAGCCGTGGTAGCAATATGATAGGATTGACTTGATTAGATTAGTCTTGCGATAAGAATTGTATTAGGCAATATAATTGTTATTAGGTTGAATGAATGCATGCAGGAGACCATTTATCTAGTTAACCCCGACCTGGATCGAAAGATTGGAAGGGAAGGCTTGCTTAATTACAATAGGTGATACCTAATTAGGGCGAAAGCTAAGTTAGGAGACCCTAGGGCGGTTTAAGGACCGAAAGGTGACGACCATAGCTCTTCTTGTCAATAGTTTAATTAACTCAGTTGACCCGATAGTTAGCTGCCACCGTAGACCGACTCCTAGCATATTTCCCTCCTCTTACTGTTAATTCCTCGCATCTTTATTCCTCTCGCCTTAGCCTCTTAGTTTAATCAAAACATTTCAATCCCCCACATTGTGACATTAGACAGATAGAATAGACAAGTAGATAGTAAACCGCCTCCCTGTGGAGATCGACCCTACTTACCGCTGACTTCTGTTAGTAGTATCTAGGTATTTTATTTTTGGTACGAAACGACAGTATCAAATTTTGGCGCCGTTGCCGGGGAGGCGAATAATTATTTACTTGTTTAATTTTTGTCTGTTTTTAGCCTCAGGGGATTTTTCCCTTGAGGCCGTTCTAATCTTTTTCCTTGAGTGCTGTTTTGATAGGCCTTACAGGTACTACCCAGACAGTTCTAGGTGAAAGATCGTCAAAGGGAAGGCTTGAGTACCTTTGACCCGTCACCGATGTTCTATTATATGGAACAGCCGGTGATTTGCTGCGGGAGATGTGGTGCTGCTGGGCATGATGCAGTTTTTTGTCTGGCAGAGAATGACGAAGTTTACGCGTTCAAGCAGCATAGACAAGCTAGTCAAGCAGCTGTAGTTGTGCCGCCACATCCACCCTATCAATGGCCACCGCAACAAGATCCGCCTGATATACAGAAAGAAGAAATTGCGGAGCTGAAATCTTTATTGGAGACACTTGCATCTCAAATGCAAGATTATGATCGAGTGAGGCAAGAGAGTGATAGACGTATGGATGCTCAAATCATTGAGCTGGAGTCTAAAATTGCTCGGTTAGCAGCTGAGTCGGATAATTGGCAACCAGAAGAGGTATACCTTGCTGAGAGCGGTTTTTCCCCTGAGGAAACCGTGTTGCCCAATGCTGAGGATGACTTTTATGACTCGTCGACGAGTTTCTATCACATTTCACTGCCTTACACGAAGATTTCAGCCCTGTACAGGAGGAATCACTCGATCGAGTGACTAAAATTAGTCGATCGAGTGAATTTCCAAGAGAAAGTGCTCGATCGAGTGAAATTTCTACTCGATCGAGTGAAACGCAGGAGGAAATTGGTCGATCGAGTGATTATTCTGCTCGATCGACTGAATTGGCCATTGGGAGCTTTGATTCGTCATATGGGTTTGATTTTGATGACGATTTTGATGATGATAATGGATACGGTGAATCTCCCTTATTCAAAGCCGAGTTGGATGCACTTGAGGCTGAGATTTACGAGATGAAATCCATTGAGGAGGTTGATGAAGAAGCAGCTGAGTCGGTAATTACTCCTAGCACGGAAGAGGTAATAAATTATTTTATCTATGATTCCGTCGTTGAGAGCAACCAATCCGAGGTAGTAAACGATAATTTTATTATTGTTAATATTCAAAGTAAGCTACCTCGTTTGATTCGTGCTTCTTCTTTTAAAGCTATACCTCCTCATATGTGGGCGAATAAATTAGTGATTTCTCACCATCCTTGTCGTTTTAATTTTGTTAACCTGAAATGGAACCCCACTTTATCGTCTATTGCTCCCGCGCTCCTACATTTTGTGGATAAATTTAGGAGCTCGCATAGGAAATTTGTTAGACTTAAATGTTTACATATTTTTATTTCCTATTTCTGTAATCCACTATGGTGCTACTTATGCTTTTGTGTAGCACATGCGCAGATGTACGATCTAATGCTGCGCGCTTTGAGCTGTTTTGATTATGACTAATTTGAGAGGCTCGAAGAAAAAGAAGGTCGAGCTGGGACCTGACTGATGCTAGCGCTACCCGGGAGGTAACCCGACGATTTTATTTTGCATTTTTATTTTATTTCAGTTGTAATAAATGGTTTTTATACCATAAACTATCTCAGTATGCTTGTTTAGTAGTTTGCGGGCTGTTTTTAATTGCATTTTGCAGGAATACATTGAGAATTACTCGATCGAGTAGTTTTTCTACTCGATCGAGCACTTTCGCTGATGGATTCACTCGATCGAGTGATTAATTTACTCGATCGACCACCTGCAGATAGAGAACTACTCGATCGACTGCTTTTCTCTTCGATCGAGCAGTTTTGGATGCCCATTTTACTCGATCAGCCACTGTACGACTGCTAGCGAGTGTTATTGACTTGGATTAGCTTCTTGAGACGATTTTTCGGGCCTTTAGCAACCTCCCATGTTCATGGTCGGTTTGGGGAGGTCCCTTATTCGCGCATTCTTGTGAGTTTTTCCGTATTTACTCTTTTTCTGCTTTAGTTTGCATTTCCTTTCCATGTTATGGTACAATGGGGGCATTGTACGGTTTGGTTTGGGGAGGTTATGCATCCATATCTGTGTCTGCATATTGTTTTCTGTTATCACGTTTAATTTATGTATGCATCGTTGTTTCTTTTTATTAAAGTTCAAAAATCTCATAAAAATTGGAAAAATTGATAAAATTGAAAAATTTCATGTTTATTTTTGCATATAGGTTGAGTCGGAACGGTCGATTTCCATGATGAAATTGCACTGCAATTGTCTTTTTGCTTAAGCCTTGCATTGAACTATTATCTTTTTAGCTTTGTCGTTTGCATGTCTACGAGTTAATGTTAAAATTTAGCTGAACGAATAGACTTGACCTGAAATTTTGGCGAGCTACTTATAATTTCTAAGGATTTAGAGCCGTATAAACTGGTGTCATTTATGACCGGTTTCATGTAGGATTGTGAATAGTTATTCCTTGCATAACATGTATCATCAATTTGCACGTATATGAAATTCAGTTGCTTTTTGCCTACATACATTCGGGTTGTGATTGGTGTCACATGCAGGGAGGTGCTTACAATTTCCCTTTCTTTCATTTTTACCCATTTAACTCCACATTAGCCAAATTTGCCTGTTGACGCTTAGCTACATCTAAATTTAGCCTGCCTTGTCAAACTAGTTTAGATTATCTTTGCGGTATATAATTTATTGTGCCAAGTTTGGTTTGTATCTATTGATTCGGAGTTGGTAATTTATGAAGAAAAGGAGGATGATTGGAAAAATGAAAAAAAAAAAAAGAATTCGGAAAAAGAAAAAAGAAAGAAGTTGAAAAAAAATCAGAAAAAAAGAAAAGAAAAGAAGGAAACCGAAAAAAAAATAGAAAGATTTCGAAAAAAATGGTTAGTTGTTGAGACGGTTTCTGCTCCTATGCTTTACTTATATCATTTGAGGAGTAAGTTCAGTTTGGTTTGGTGAGATTTTATGCCAATTGAAGGGTATTGTGCTTATTTCATAATTGAGTTGGAAATGGATGTTGTTATATGGTTTTGTTTAGGTACTAGCTTGGCCGCCTATACCTCCACATTCCAATAAATGTTTTGCCTTTTCTTACCTATTGCCTCACTTTACCATATTTTTGTAAGCCCTCGGCTGTGACAGGACCTTGATTGGTTGGAATGTGTGTACGGTAGCTAATATTGTCTATCATATTAGTTGCATGCATGTTTATGTGGGTCGTAGTTTAGGTGAGCGACTATTTTTCTTTCTCTCTTACATATATATGTTCACCCTTTGCTTCATGAGAGAAGAGTGACCCGTGAGAGTCCATCATTAAAGGTCTTGCAAGGTCGACGGTTCAGCTTTATTATAAACATCCTACAATTCGTTTGCATTTGACTGTCTTGCTATAAGTGTTAGTTTGCTTGCATTAAATTGGTTTAAGTGGGCATTTATAGCTAGCTCTGAGTTATCTTTTCCGTTCCATTAGTTGCATTTTAGTTTAGTCGAGGACGAGTAAAGGTTTGGTTTGGGGAGATTTGATACGTGCATTTTATATAGTCTTTTTGGCCTATTTATGCACGTATTTCTATGCTAATATCATAGTTTATTGCTACGAAATGCCCCGAATATGCTACTTTGGTTTGTTTTGTCTTATTTGCAGGAATGAACCAGAAAGTAGTGAAATCAAGCCTTTTACCATCCATTTAGCATGCATTTGGAGGAAGAGTGAATTCGGAGCGGGAATGTAGCTATTTTGAGATGCGCAAAGAAGAAAGATAGCTAGGCGAGCAAGGGAAGAACTTCAAATTGCTAGTGCCTACTTTGGAGAGCCATATCTCGAGTTCTAAAACAGATATTCAGGTGATTCCAATTGGAGATGAAATCTTGTCCTCTTAGCTTTCCAACGCCACTGGAATCACCCTGTTTGCCCAAGTAACTAAGAAATGGCAGCCGTTTGAAGTTCAGTGCACAAAGCTGGAAACTGTTGCTGGAAAGTACTCGATCGAGTAGAATTTTGTTCGATCGAGTCCTTTTTCTACTCGATCGAGTAGTTGAATTTATTGATTTACTCGATCGAGTAGATTTTCTACTCGATCGAGTGGTTTAAGCTCTAGTTTACTCGATCGAGTGGTTTTATTCCACTCGATCGAGTGGATTTGCTATGGGCTGGGCTTTTTAAGCTTATTTCCGTCATTAGGTTAGTTAATAATCCTATTTTTCTTATAAATAGGAAGGGATTTCGACATAATTAGGGGGCTTCTCTCCCTTTTCTCGACACTTAATACATGGCTACTGTTACTTTGTTCTTAATTTCCGGATTAATTTCAGTAATTCTTTCTTCCCTTCTCTCTCTTTTATTTAATATTTATTGTTCTTATTTCTTTTACTCCTGTTTCCTTTTAATCATGCGCAACTAATTTCCCTTAATATGTTAGGATTAGGGAAGCCATGGTAGCAATATGATAGGATTGACTTGATTAGATTAGTCTTGCGATAAGAATTGTATTAGGCAATATAATTGTTATTAGGTTGAATGAATGCATGCAGGAGACCATTTATCTAGTTAACCCCGACCTGGATCGAAAGATTGGAAGGAAAGGCTTGCTTAATTACAATAGGTGATACCTAATTAGGGCAACAGCTAAGTTAGGAGACCCTAGGGCGGTTTAAGGACCGAAAGGTGACGACCATAGCTCTTCTTATCAATAGTTTAATTGACTCAGTTGACCCGATAGTTAGCTGCCACCGTAGACCGACTCCTAGCATATTTCCCTCCTCTTACTGTTAATTCCTCGCATCTTTATTCCTCTCGCCTTAGCCTCTTAGTTTAATCAAAACATTTCAATCCCCCACATTGTGACATTAGACAGATAGAATAGACAAGTAGATAGTAAACCGCCTCCCTGTGGAGATCGACCCTACTTACCGCTGACTTCTGTTAGTAGTATCTAGGTATTTTATTTTTGGTACGAAACGACAGTATCAACTAGCTATCCCAATTTCGGTCCCATTTCCGAGAAGATTGCAGAGCAAGAAGATTGAGCAACAATTCGATAAGTTTGCCGAATTCTTGAAAATTCTTCATGTTAATGTACCATTTGCTGAGCTACTAACCCAGGTACCCTCCTGCATGAAATTTATGAAAGATACTTTAGTGCGTAGGAGGCATATAAATGACAATGAGATGGTGGCTTTAACTAAAGCAGGCACTGCCCTTATTCAAACTAAGACCACACCTAAGTTGTCTGACCCGGGTAGTTTCTCTATACCAAGTCACATTGGGACCCATTTAATTGAAAACGCTTTATGCAACTTGGGAGCTAGCGTGAGTGTTTTACCGTTGTCTCTTGCTAAGAGGCTTGGTTTAACAAAATTTCATTGTACTAATATGACCGTACAGATGGCCGATCGTACTGTATCACGGCCTTTAGGTGTCTTGGAGGACATACCTGTCAAGATCGGGAAGTTCTTTATTCCCGTTGATTTCGTAGTCTTAGACATCCCCGAAGACTCATATACTCCTATTATTTTAGGACGACCATTTCTATATACCGCTCGCGCATTAATAGATGTCGGGCGCAGACTTTGACTTTTCAGGTAGGTGATGAAGAGTTGACCTTCTATCAGTCTAGTGTCTGCAGGGCTCTTATGCAAGTCCAGCCCTGCAATGTTATTCCCTGTAATGACCCTGACACGGAACCTCCAATTGAAAATATTGAGTCATGTGCTGCGATATTAACACCTCCGCCCCAGATTGGGAGCAATATGGAGGACCATTCTATCATTTCTATTGTTACAGGTCTAGGGGGATTGGACATTGGAGACCCCGGTGATAAGAGTAGATTGGAATTTGAGCTCAATGCTAAAGATGATGCCAAAGACAAAGGCCATGAAAGACAGAAGCAGGACAAAGAAAAGAAGAGAGTAAAGGCATATGTAGATGCGGACTACTCTCCTGTGATCAATTCAAGTTCATGGAGGCCTAAAGGGACGGTCTGCGATGCTGAAGGGACCTCCTCCAGTCAGACGCCCTCTTATGGGCTGTTCAAATGTTTTGGAAGATGACCGTAGTGCTATTCGGCTTGTAAAAACAATTTGTAATTTTGAATTTCCGTTAGACATTTTAATTGCTTATTAGTTATAGACAATAGCATTAGATTAGATAGATTTAATTAGCTTAAGACCGAATATAGACTGCGTACTGTGGATTTGGTATTTTTGTGGGAAGTATTTTTGTGTTTTATGCAGGTTTTGGGAGATTTTTGACCATTGGGAAGCATGCCAAGAGGAAAGCACTTGAACGAACACTTTTTGTGTTCGATCGAGCAACTGTTCAAGAAAAAGCTCTCGATCGAGTAATGTGAAGCTCTCGATCGAGTAACAAAAGTCCTCGATCGAGCAACTGAAGGGAAAAGCTCTTGATCGAGCAGTTTAAAACCACTCGATCGAGCAATTTGGACGCATATACACGAGGGAGTATCTCTTCTTCTTCTTATGTTCGTTTGAAATTTTCTAAATTTCCCTTATTTACCTTGACACTCCCATTCAATCTACCCAAATCCCTATTTTTCTCCCCTAAATCACCAAATTAATTACCCAAATACTTTTCTTATCAATAATTAAATCTTTTTCCCTTATTTACTCCATCAATTTTTGACTAATTTGAAGGTTTTTGCGAGTTAGGGTTTTCGAAAAATCGAAATTTATTTTGATTAAATTGAGTTTTTGTTGATTTTAATTGATCTTTTGGTTGGGTAATCGATTCAAGTAGGTTAATTCCCTCTTATTTAATGTTTATTTACAATTTTACCTTGATTTTGTGCGAATTAGGGTTCTAGAAATCGATTTGGGAAAAAGAATCCGACTATGTTGCTCGTTTGATTGATTTGGAACTTGCTTTTTATCAGGATGGATAGTAGTATGTCGGTTTCCGCCTCTACTTCAGCTACTACTCCGTCTATTTTACAAACGGTGGTCCTTGCTGTTACCACCGTCACCACCACCGCGGCTAATGTTGCTGCCGTTGTTACTACAGTGGTGTCGACTCCTGTTGCGTCGACACCCACACCCGTGACCACTGCCCTGGTTCCTGATGTTGTTACTACTTCCGCTACTGTGGTCACTACTGCTGATGCTACCGGTTCTCGGTCTGGGGTGAGTACGGGGTCTCGCGCTGCTGCTGTACGGGCTGCTGCCCGGCGCAAGGTGGACACTTCCACGGAAACTTTACCTGAGTTTCCGCTGGTACGTTTCATTTCCCCATCCCACCAAACTCGAATTTTAAATTTAATGGATTGTGACATGACATCGACCCGTTTCTTGTGTCGACCATCCTTAGAAAAGTTAGGATTTTTTTAGCCCGTTGTTGAGCTGCTCAACAGGACGGGAATGTCGGGTTTGGCCACCATGAAAGAGCTCACTTATTGACAAGCGACTTTAGGATTTTTCAGCTCTTTCACCTTTTCTCTTGCGGCCCATGCGAGTGACCCCGGGAGCAAGTGCATTCCCTTTCGACTGTTCAACACAACCTTCACCTGGACCGTAGCTGATTTTCGGGGGCGGTTGAGTTTAGCTAGTGACAGTCTCCAGGAGCCTCCTAGGAAGCTCTTGGCTCTGCTTTGGCCTACACTTGCACACACTCCCTTCAGTCAGTGACGTGTTGCTCACGTCCACTTACCCCCAGCCCGTTACTTTTTCCGTCTGCTAGGAGAGACCATTTTTGGTCGTCACGAGCCCAACAATGTTAACAATGTCGAGCTGTCCATTTTAGCGGGTTACCTGAACATTGACAGCGCGGTAACCCCTTTGTTTTTAGCATCTCCTACTTGACTGCTCAACATTTTAACATTGTCGGGCAGAAAGCAACGGGCACGATAGCTTGTGGTGGGTTAGTGACTCGCATTACCCGCGGCTTTTTTCGCGATTTTCCCCATGGCCTTAAATATGTAGATAAGGATGTAGTCATTGATATTCCAGCAATGATTTTATGCACCGGTTAGCAAAAGACCAACGAACGTGGAAGATTGGCACTTTCGCGTCCGTGACTTTACATTCACCTAACCTACCCCGTCTTTTACCCTTAACTACTGTGTCGGGTAGGTTACCACCACCTCCACCTTCTTACCTCCTTGACCTCACTCCTCCCGCTTCTAGGAAGCGGAAGAGGGCTCCTACTGCTGTTAGGGAGACTGGAGAGGGGTCTACACCTTCACAGGCTGGGCACACACCCACGCCCACGCCCACGTCCACGTCCACGCCTACCCCTACAATTACACCCTCTGTCCCTCAGATGGCCTTACCGGCCAATTTTGTTTCTCCTCCTACCTTTGACGCGCCTGAGGTCATGGATCAAGGGCGTCGTGATGCGCTTCTTTTAGACATGTGCACGAGAGTGGCTCGTGTGGAGCAGGATCAGGCACTTGCCTTATTCCCTCTTTACGAGTACCACATGATGAGAGGACGTCATATCCCAGTTGACTGGCCACACCCTTCTTTCTACCGGCACCCGGCGGAGGGGTACACATAGCCTGCGAGCGAGGAGGACACAGCTAAGCGAGATGAAAGGTACAGAGATGAGCTTGCTGCGGGAGGTCATCAGAGCAGGAGAGGAGAGGAGGAGGAGGACCCCACCTACGAGGTGGTTGACGAGGAGGCTGTCGAGTAGCTATTAGACTACTCACCTACCCAGTTTGCTGACTGGTTTGGGGAGCTTCGTTTTGTAACTAATTCTTGCTTTTATTTGTTTTTCATCTCCTTTAGTTCATTTCATTTGTTGCATTTTGAGTTTGTATTTTACATGTCCCCTATTATTCTGCTGGTGTATGCTGGAGGACAATGAGGGCATTGTCCGTTTTGGTTTGGGGAGGGTAATGCATCCTTTGAGTCTGCATTTGCATTTGTTTTGCATTCACGTTTATTGCATTTTTTGTTTGCATTATATTTTATTTTCAAAAAAAAATCAAAAGAAAAAAATCAAAAATTCAAAAAAATATCACGTTTACTTTTGCATATAGGTTGAGTCGGAACGGTAGATTTCAATGATGAAATTGCACTACTTTTAGTCATTTTTGCTTAAGCCTTACGAAAAACTGATATCTTTTTAGCTCTGTGTTTCTGCATATCTACGGGTTAATGTTAAAAGTTAGCTGAACAAATAGACTTGACCTGAAATTTTGGCAATCTACTCATATTTTCTAAGTTTTAGAGCCTTAAAACTGGTGTCATTCATGACCAGTTCATGTAGGATTGTGAGTGCATAGCATGTATCATTAATTTGTACATATATGAAATTCAATTGCTTTTTGCCTACATACATTCGGGTTGGTGGTTGGTGTCACATGCAGGGAGGTGCTTACATTCCCTTTTTCTTTCATTTTTACCCATTAAACTCCACAATTAGCCAAATTTGGCTTTTGACCCTTAACTACATCCGAATTTAGCCTGCCTTGTCAAGCTAGTTTAGTGTATGTTTTTGCGGTATATAATTTATCGTGCCGGGTTTGGTTCGTATTGTATAGACGGGAGTTGGTAATTTATGAAAAAGAAGGAGAAAAAAAATGATAAAGAAAAAGAGAAGAAAAAAACCGAGAAGAGAAAATAAAAAGGAAGAGAAAAATTGAAAAAAAAAAAAGATTGAACAAGATCGGTTTTGCTCCTATGTATTATTTTTATCTTATGAGGAGTATTTATACGGTTTAGTGAGTTTGTATGCCGATTAAGGCATTTGTGCTTCAGTTTCGTGGATGGATTAAGAATCGGATATGGTTCATTTGGTTTTGTTTAGGTAGCTAGCTTGGCTTATTACCTCACATTCCCAAAAATGTTTTTCCTTTTCTTACCTATTGCCTCACTTTCCTATATTTTTGTAAGCCCCCAGCTGTAACGGGACCTTGTTTGGTTGGAATGTATGTACGGTAGTTAGACTTGTCTATCATATTAGTTGCATGCATGCTTATGTCGGTCGTCATTTAGGTGAGCGACTATTTTCCATCTCTCTTACATTTATATGCTTACCCTTTGCTTCATGAGAGAAGAGTGACCCGTGAGAATCCATTATCAAAGGTCTTGCAAGGTCGACAGTTCAGCTTTATTATAAACGTCTTATAACTCGTTTGTATTTGACAGTTTTGGCTATAAGTGTCAGTTTGTTTGCATTAAATCGGTTTAAGTGGACAATTTGTAGCTAGCTCTGAGTTTTCTATTCCGTTGCAGTAGTTTGCAAACAGTTTGCTTGGGGACAAGCAAAGGTTCGGTTTGGGGAGATTTGATACGTGCCTCTTATATAGTCTTTGTAAGCCTATTATGCACGTATTTCTATGCGATTCTCTTATTTTTATATTGCGAAATGCTCCGAATAGTCTACTTTGGTTTGTTTTGTCTTATTGGTAGGAAAGGACCCGAAAGTAGCGGAATCTACCTTTTGTTGCCCCTTAGGCTGCATTTATGGAGATGGAAGAATTGGAGCGGAATTACTACTGCCTCGGGAAGCGTGAAGTGGTCTCGAAAGTTAAATCAACGAGCAAGGAGCTAGTTCAATGGTGATTGACTCGATCGAAGACTTTTGCTAGCCTAACTGTTCGATCCAGTACTTATGGAAGCAGAGAAGACCTCGATCGAGACCTTGCTGTTCTCGATCGAGAGGTGCACATTTGAGGTTCCTCGATCGAGTAGACTAAGTCCTCGATCCAGAGGTTTTGCTAAGGAAGTGTTCGATCGAGGAGTTTGATTGTACTCGATCGAGCACTTTTCTATCAGTACGCAAGATTTTATCGTGAGAACTTATTTATTTTATTCAGTGCGTGTTCAATAAATATCTTTCCTATATAAAGGAAAGATGTCATTAGGTTTAGGTCATCTTTGAATCTCTTAATCTCTTACTTTACTCTTAAGCATTCAGTTAGCAACTTCAATCTTGTTGAACGTTACTTTGTTCTCTTGCCGGATCTTAAACCTTTGTAATCCTTCTTTCTCTTTTATTCAAGCTTTAATTCTCTTTTGCACTCTTAATTACTTGTCTATTAATTTATGTTTTAAGTGGTTGTTATTAGTTTATGCAATTTCATCTTATTACTCTTTATATCATGTCTTCTATTATTTCATCAATCATTGGTAGTTTCATTATGAATATGCGTATCTAATTCCCTTAGTGCTAGGATTAGGGGAGCCATGATAGTAAAGCAATAGTGTTATAATTAGATTAGATGATTTTGATTGTGAGAATTGATTCATAGCAATTTAATTGTAATTGTTTTGTTGAGTGCACGCTTCTAAACTAGTTAATCCGGTTAAATTCAGACCTAGATCGAAAGATTGGGATGAATAGACCTGTTATGGACAATAGACTATACAAATGAGGGCGGAAGCTAAGTTAGTAGTATTTTAGGGCGGATAGCGGACCGAAAGGACCTTTCCTTTACCCTTCTCACATCAGACCGACTCACCTTTAGCAAAATTGTGTGATATCATGGTGAACCGACATCCTAGTATCCTTTTCTCTATTTGATTACACCTTTATTTCATTTTACTATTTTTTTCGTTCTCTCTCTTCGCTTTACATTTCGTTCAGTAGTTTAGTTAAAACAATTCAAATCAAACCCTCAATTTGTTACCGTGACGGACTAGAATAACAAGTAGATATAATAACCTCCCTGTTGAGTACGATACCCGACTTACCTCTACTATATTAGTTAGAGCCGGTTGGTTTATTTTTTATAGGGTTGCGACAGCCGTGTCAATTGTATTTTTCTATGTTGACAATTAATTAAGAGAATTGAGTAATGTGCTGAAATGTATTTTAAATAAAATATTTTTTTACCCACAAAGCTAATTATTCAATTTTTAAATTCTCTCAATTTTTTTGTCACAAAAGTAATAATAGTGATTTACTGTTTTGTTTTATATATAGTATATATGTATCAAATCATTCTCAAAAATAGTATCAATAAAAGATTTAGCAATTTATAATTTTATATAAAATTGATTTATATTTTAATTAAGAGATTATAATTTAGAGTAGGTGAAGATAATATAATTTGATTAAAAGATTAATTTTAATTAAAAGATAATAATTTAATGAAATAAAAATGTAATTATTAGTTTTCTTTTTTAGTGAATGCACATAATTATAGTAAGGTTCCTCATTTAAAAAGATGTTTTTTGAAGGGAAAATGTGTAAATTCCTATTCTTTTAGTAAATAGAGGATGAGAAAGGACAACTGACCCGATATGTAAGTGCATCAAAAGTATAGTAGGTGGTTATTAGTAGACTTGGCGAAATCAACCCGATCTGATTGACCAAACCTGAAAAGGTTAACCTAAGACTCAAAATTGACATGAACTACAACATCCTGTTGTGACCTGAAACCCAAATCGACCTGACCTGAGCTTTGTTGAACCATAATTGACCCAACCCGAAACCACCCAACCTGAAAATGACCCGAAAAAAATATAACTTTAAATCTATAGTTGACCCTGATAGACTTGAAATGACTAATTTAAAATCACACTTAATATTATTTACGTTAAAATAAATAATCAATAGGTAATCCTCCAAAACATATTTTTTTCTCTCATAATCATTAACCCGAAATCGACCAAACCAAAGTAACCTGACCTGTTTGACCTTGACATGACCAGACAACATATCCAAAAAAGACCTGAAACCTAAAATAACCCGAACCGACACGAATTAACGCGATAATGTGACAGACCCGAACTGGCCGGATCCGAATTGGCATGTCTGAGATTCAATCTGATTGACCCGTTTGTCAGGTCTTGCGTTTAACTATTAGACTGGTTCATAACACTTCTTTTTTGAGCTATTAGCAGGTGTTAAAACATCTTAATAAGTAGGGTAATTTGTCTTTATTTATTCTTTATAATGATCACCATATTGAATTAATTTTCGTTAGATTATTATTACTTTATTACTTTTCCAACTATATATTTACTTGCATTATTACTTGGCCCAACGATTAAAAAAAAGAACGGATAATTCACGTGGTACCCATGAACTTAGATACTTTGCACATGGTACCCATTATTTTAATTTTATGTACATAATACCCTTTATGTTTGATTTACATGCATAACATACCCTTTTTGTCACTATAAAAAAATTCAACTGAGCATAACTCTTAGACCAGAATTCAGAATCGGCCAATTTTTGTTCTAAAATGATTATCTCATCATGCCTATGATTTGAGGGGAAAAAAAGGTCTACTGACTTTTGTCGGGTTTTTTGGCACGAAAATCTAAAATCAACCATAACTTCTATCCTAAATTTCCGAATAACCATTTTTGTTTTGTCAAATTATAGATCTCGAAAAGTTAATCAATTTGAAAAAAAGAATTGCCAAAATCCGAGTTCTTGTCTATAATTTATGCTCAATTGAAAATTTTAAAAATGATAAAAAAGGCACGTCATGGTTGAAAAACAAACCTCAAGAGTACTTTGTGCACAAACTTAAAAAGTTGGGTACCATGTACAAAATAGCATAGTTCAGGGGTACCACGTGAATTTTCTAAAAAAAGATATGTTAAAAGATATGTTATATTTTTATTATGAAACTTAAAAAGTTGGGTGCCACTTTTTGCGTTTCACCCGAACGGGTGTAATTTGACCCGACAGGGTATAATTGTACCGACCGGGTAAAATTCACTCCCTCGGTAGCAATTTTCGTCTTCTCTTGTATTTCCTCCTATCTTTTGTACTTCTTATATATAGTTAATTTTCTAGAAAATTAGGCATCCAATCCTAATTAGTGAAGGAGATTTGTATGGTCAAGAGAGGAAAAACTCAAATCTCTTTGTAGCTTGTGAATTATTTCATCAATCAAGATTATTATTATTGTTCTTCCTTTGTTCTTCATTATTGTTCCTACTTCTCATTGTTTGGTGCTACTTCTTTCCTTTCCATTTTCTTCTTTGTTCATCAATTGTTTTCATTTGGTTTCCTTTAGATCTCATTTGCAAGTAGTTGTTGGGATTTGTTGTTTATTTCTAGATTAGTCAAAATCTCTCTCTTGTTTGGTTTTCATGCTTTTAATTGAAGTTCTTCATACAAAGGTTGCACCTTTGATTAGTTTTGATAAAGCTTGTTCCTTTTTGCATTAATTCATCCTACTCTTAACTTAATTAATAGATCTCCTTATTTCCTATAGTTATTGAATATTTAATTGTAGAAATCAAATTATTGTCATATTTAGTGTTAATGCATCCAACTTTGATAATTGTTTGGTCTTAATTACCATGAATAGTGAATAGTCTATTTACTAGGGTGCGATTAGACCCCAACATGAGTTATTTACTTAATTGATTTCACTAAATTAGCTGTTAAAGGGGGATTTGTTGGGTTAGCAAAAGGGATTGATTTGTTATTGTTCCATGGAGATTGTAGTTGACTTTAGACCCTTGACCGTTAATGGGAGTTGGCTAGGCTTGGAGTTGATACGCTTCTTGTAGAGTAGTTGCCTACTTGAGTTAAACCTGGGAGGGGGAACTTGAGAAGGGTGCCCTTAGTTATCGGTTTGAAATCATCCCTTGGGAGAGGAAGTGGGATGACCGGGGACTATCGCAGGTCAAATGACTTGAGTCTTGGGGAGAGGTGAGGGGAAATAGGCCAATTTCGGTGAGCCTTGACCCTAAAGTTGGGATTTTGATTCATGAGCCCGGGAGGGAATTGAGTTAATAGTACTAGTGTCCTATTGTGAACCCGGGAGGGATATAATAGGCGACCTAGAGGCGTTCCTCTCAATATCTACCCTTCGACAACTAATTAACGAAATGGTGTTTTGCGAGTGATGGTGGTTGAAGTCGCGCCCTAGGCCTTTCATTAATTGATAAAAAACAGTGAATCTTCTAACTTGCTTTCTTATTTAGAAATTCCTCTAGTTAATTTAATTACTTGTTACATAGCTTAGATTATTTAGAATATCAACCTCTCATTGTTACTTGACTTAGTGATGTGACATCCCTATATTCCAAGTGCCATACCAGGACCACTTAAGGTATGAGAACGCCACCATCTCGGTTAATCGAGGCAATAATCAAATAGACAATAACGAAACATACTTAAATGATAATAACGTTTTAAGTTATATAATCGAACTCCAAAACTATTAAAACGAAATACAAATGTTCTCAAAATCCAAAGACTAAACAACTAGATCAAGACACAACGGAAGACTCTAAGACCGGTGGTGACTCCATCCCAGCTATCCCTCTCATAAGCCATCATACCTGCTTAACAACTGCTCACCATCCCCGAATGGATCACCACAGTTTTTAAAACATTTAAACGGGGTCAGTACTGATTACATAAAAACAATAGCCACAATGAAACAGTATCACAAATAGCTCAATCAGCTCAAACCAATCTCCACAACTCCGACTACAACTCCACACATCTGACTACACACTAAAGTTTGTAGTCCTGCCAGAGTACCCATCGCAACAAGTACTCCTCGCCGCCAGTGGGGGACCGCAACCGTACCCACCTAAGCCCCGCTCATCTCCATCGAGCGATAAACCCATGTTCATTAATGTGCACATCCCCCTTGTGACGGGAACCACAAGGGGCAAATCAAGGGCGTGAATCCACTCGCGCAAGTGACTCTACTCAGCCAGGGATGCACCCCGAAGATCACAGACAATTACACAACCAATCAACAATATACTAACATCAATCACCAAAACCAAACCAATATTATAATTAATCAACGATCACAACAACAATCACCAAAACACATTATGTAGCCAATACTGAGTAGGGAAACCCTACCTGGAAAGCAAACACCACAAACGGTCTAGCAGCTAATCAAAATCTTTCCTCAACGAATCCTCCTCCTATCATCTGCATACATACAATTACTACCACAATCATAAAAATCACCCAAAACCCCCAACAATACCCAATTAGGGTTTTAAAGAAACTCAACGAAACCCAACATAAATTATACAAGGAACTTACCCTCGACACGACGATCGCAACGATGTAAAGAACAAGATGATCCGACGAACGTAGCTTAGAGATTTGCCAATAATGCGAGAGAAGCAAAGCACGTAACCTTTAATCGTCACTTGAAAAGTTTATGATGTTGAAAAAGTGTTTAAGAAATAATAAAAAACCCTTTTATATTAATCTCGCATCATTAACAAAACCCGTCAAACTCAGCCCAAAAAACACACTTACTCGACTCGATCGAGTCCCCAATGTACTCGATCGAGTACCCTACAGGCAGTCTACTGTTTTGCGTCAAAAACTACTTACTCGACAGAGTAAGTCCCACTCGATAGAGTGCCCTTAGACATATAAAACTGTAGTATTACAAGTGATGCATGTATTTTATATAATGTTTTTACCCTATATTTACACGTATTTCTATGTTATTTATGTGGCATCTAGCTACAAATGCCCCTGAATAGTCTACTTTGGTTTGTCTTGTATTAATTGTAGGTATGAACCGAAAAGGAGCAAAATCGCGCCTGAACCTGTCCCAACCGCATGCATTTTGGAGAAGGAAGGAACGGAGCTTGGAATCTGTCACTTAGAGATGCGTGAAGTGGCTTCGGAAGGTGTTCAAGAGTTCACCCATGCTAATATAGCTCGATCGACCTCGCTGGCTGCTCTTTCTGGTCGATCAAATGCTTTACATTGCTGAAGTTCCTCGATCGAGTTCTTCCTTTACTCGATCGAGATAGCCGTTTATTGAAGCCTTCGATCGAGCACCTTGTCAACTCGATCGAAAGGTTTGCTGAGTTTTATCCTCGATCGAGTGGTTTCATTTCATTCGATCGAGAGGTTCGGTCTTATACGCGGATTTTAGTTAAAGTTTGGATATTATTTTTGTAATTTGGAATAAATAGGGAAGTGACGGCAGTCATTATTATCTTCTTCTCCTTTTCTCCTACTCTCTCTCTCTCTCTCTCTCAGAACTTTACACTAGTAACCTAATTTTCCATTGCTACCCGATTGTATTCGGTATTCTCTACTCTTTATTTCAATTAATTACTTTTGCCTTATTGTTCTTGTTCCTTTAATTTCTTTGCTCTTTTAATTCTCTTCCTTCTTTCTATCCACCGATTTATTATTATGTTTAATTCTCTTGGTTTATGTATTGTGGTTGTTTACTCAATAATTATGCATAACTAATCGTCTTTGCTAATACATAGGGGAGCCATGGTGGTTAGGGAATTATGATAGGTGATTAGGGTTCAGTGCAATTTCAGTCTGTGTTGTTAATCATCGTAATTAATTTTAATTAGCTATTTGAGTCGACGCATTTAGCTGCTTAATCTTGGTACCCCTGACCTAGATCGAGAGATTGGAAAGGGCAAGACTTGTGATGAACATTAGGGCATGCTAGTGAGGGTGAAAGCTAAGCTAGTATTGTTTAGGGCGAATAGCGGACCGAGAGGATCTTTTCACTACCCTACAGACCAATTTTATGCTAACATGTGACCCTAGATTGGATTCCTAGATAACCATGGTGAACCGACTGTCTTAGATGTTTCTCTCCATCTGTTAAACTCCCTTTCTCACTTCCTCATTTAATCTCCGTAGTCTAGAACAAATCATTAAAACCCCCAATAATCGGTTACCTGGACATATCTAGTTTAGCATACTTTTTTCCATCTCCCTGTGGATACGATACCCGACTTACCTCTACTATATTTATTAGTTGAGCCAGTTGGTTTATTTTTGATAGGGTTGCGATAGTCGTGTCACTTAGCTAAACAAAAGAAATAAAACAATTAGTATTCTCCGATGCTCCTTGTGGAATTCGACCCTTAAATAGTGCAACGAAATCATTCACTTGCGAGGTAAGACTTTGAGCCATCAAGACCCAAAAGGGTTGACCCGAGACATAAAATTGACTCGCACTATTGCACCGTAATGTGATCCTAACCCGAACGTACCCGACCCGACCTAAACATGACACGAGCTTTGTTAACACGTAACTAACTTAATACGAAATGACCCGATTCGAAATCACCCAATCCTAAAATAACCCGACAAAACATAACTCTAATTGACCCAAAAAGACTTGAAATGACTAATTTGTAATCACACTTAATATTATTTACGTTAAAATAAAGAATCATTAGGTAATAATCCAAAGTATAATTTCTTATCTCAATCATTAACCCGAAATAACTCGGCCCGTTTGTTTCGAAAATGACCCAACCAACATACTCGAAGATGACTTGAAAACCGTAAAAAATCGACTCGAACCGAACTAACCAAATAATGTGACAAACTCAACCTAGCCTAACCCGATTGATACGTCCATTTTATATACATTTTAACCCCCTACTTTAGCTCTAATATATTTGTCATTTGCACTAACCTTAGTGTTTTTATGAACTAATATTGTATTCTAGTTATCTTTGCATGTTTTGTCATATTTTGTAGGAAGTTGAGCTTTTAGGAGCTTATTTCTAACAAATTTGCAAGAGCTAGTATACAAGGCTAAGTGTGGAGCATGAGTTGGACCAACATTGAAGTGTTACATGGATTTGCATGCATAAAATGAAAATGCAAAATAAGTTTTATACAAAGTCAAGCCCAAGAAATCAAGTCCAACTAAGTGGAAGCTTAGGATGCTAAGATACATTGGATGCCATGCAAAATGATCATTATCGGATGATTAAACAAGGCATTAAACATCAACATTGGATCCCATGAGCATTAACTAGTAGAATTAAGAGGACGGAGCCAAATCTCCACGACCCCGATCGGGGTTACCCTTCTCTTAATTGCTTACGTTTCATCATTCACCCCTATATAAAGGGTGTTGATCCAGGACCTCTCATACACTTCTTACATAATTCCTACACCACTTTTATACTCTCATTTTAGTTCTTAGTTTAGGTTAGATTAGGTTTCCCTTTATCATTTCCTTTACGTTATAAACAATTTCTTTAAGCATTTCAATTTATATTACAAGTTCATTTACAATTTCCATTTCAAGTATTTGTTCTTCTATATTCAAGTTCTATTTCCATTGTTGTAGATACCTCATTTCTGCACCTCCCGCAAGCCACCCAGTGATGATCGGGCCGCATGTTTGGTACGCGGAACGATTTATGACAGTTCATAAGTTTATCGTCAAGTGATAGCTCAAACACTTGTGTCTACCTCATAGTTGTCATCTACACGCCGATACGGTCGTTTTGGCAGTAATTAGAGTACATTTAGAGTCCGGGTCAAAAAACCGTCTTCATTTTCTAATAACCGTTTTAAAATGCCAAGTCGGAATATTCTGGAATGTTTCGGATACTTCTATTCCATATTTTCAATATTTTAATCTCTTTGGCAAATTATATCCCGGAAATATTATATAAAATATTAAGGAAATTGAGATCAAACTGCAATTCCATAATAAAAACGCGGAAATCTTTCTTCCGCAGGAGGAAACCACTTGGGAAAGGACGCAGCAGGTGTTGCGCCTCATCCAAGAGACGCAGTAGCTGTTGCGCCTCTTCCCCAGTTCCTTTCTGTGTGTTTTCAAATCTTTTCGAGATTCACTTCCAAAGTTTCTCCGAAACCCTAATGCCTCCGTGTGATTAGTATAAATAGAGACCTTCGGTTCTCATATTTCTCACGCGAGTGTCCGCCCTTCTCTTCTCCCTTTGCATTCTAAGACCACGCTCTTACTTTTTGGCGTCTACGTGCTTGAACTTTCGACCACGTAAGGTCGGATCCTTCTGAGTACCAGCCTCGTCTTGTATGACCGACCAATTTGACCAACTCCATATCAATCAACTTAATCAATCTTGTTTAATTTCCTCTTAGAGGGCACTTTCGTCGTACATTCGAGTCGAGCATCACTAAACGTTAACTTAGTCAATCTCGTTTCGTCAAACATGTAAGTCTGAGGGTGTAAATCCATATTTCATTATTGTTCTTTATTTTTTGTAATCATTATTGTAAGATTTACGTCGAAAATATGCTTAAAACCGATTTATAAAACCTTACTTTAAATCCTTTTTACGGATTATCAGGAGACAAACGTCGAGAAAGGACGCAGCAACTGCTGCGCCTCTTCGAAGGGACGCAGCACCTGCTGCGCCTCTTCCTGAGGGTGTTGTAGTTCCTGCTTCCTTTCTTCTTCCTTCGTCTTTTATTTGTCTGTTCGTTTTGGTCTTTGTTTTCAATTGTTCATTGTTCATTAACACGGTATTTTTAGCATAATAATTTGACATGTAAATCATTAATCATTAGTAATTAATTCATCTTTCAAAATACCGACTTAAATCCCTTATAATTCATATTTGCGGGTTTTCGCCATAAAATCAATTCGGGTTTTTAGAGGTTCGATTTATCCATATTGAGTCTCTGTAATTCATCATTGATATATTTTCATCTTTGTTTATCGTCACTATCATTAGTTCGTCATTAATAACCTGTTTAATAATTAATTCGATTAGTTAGTTTAATTCGTTTTATTAATTCTCATAATTAATCTTTTAATCTTGTAAATAATTCGTTCTAATTAGTTCTATCCATGTTTTATTGTTTTTATAACTCAATCATATGTAAATAATACGCTAAATAACTTATATCCGAGTCAATTATCAATAATCAAGTATTAAAATCACCCACGAAGATTAACAATTTGCAATTCCGGCTTCACAGCCAGAACTGAACTCAAGAACAGACGCAGCATTTGCTGCGCCTTTTCTAAAGGACGCAGCTCTGCTGCGCCTGTTCCGAGTTGAGTTCTGTCTCTGGACTCACGTTTTTGCCTTGACCTAGTTTATTAATTACGTATTTAATTAACTATTATTCGTATTATCACTAATAATCTGTTCGTTAATTTATTTATTCTTTCTTTTCTCAAAACCATCTGTTTCAAATGTATTTTCGACGTAAATCAGTTAATTAATTGTTATTATTGTAATTTTCTTCATTGTTTTTTTATGGTATTTCGTATTGTATGATTATTTACTTGCTCTCACATGCTATTAACCTAAATCTCTACCTCGACATTAATGCATGTTAAACTACTTGATCACCAACTTAGTCTAAATTCACATGTTAGGATCAAAACGTTGGATGTTGCATTGCATGCATATAATCGACAACATATCAAGTATAGACGATTTTCCCTAATCATTAGTAGAGGCTGTTATCGAGGCGGGCGGGATTAGGTGTTCGATCAAAAGAGCTTCCTAATACGTACCCTCACCCCTTACTCCAGATTTCTGTGAACATCCGTGTTCATTGGCATCCATGAGAGTCATTCTAGACATAGAATGCTAAGGGTAACGAGTTCTTGGTGTTCATGTCACTACTTTGTGTCTTGACATGGCATGAGGTATTCAAATGGTTTCCAATTTTCCATAATAAATTGGTGGCGACTCCACAATTGCAAAGCTTGCTCGCTTTCTACCCAAGCGACCCCCGTGGGCCCGCGTCCACAGTTTGGCGACTCCGCTGGGGATTAATACACTTACGTGTAGATAGGGTGAAACTTGAACAAGGTTAGGGAATAGTTTATACAAGACAGTTGTTGGTTTTCATAACTCGGTCTTCCTAGATCGTTTATTCGGCCTTCCTAGGCCCAACCCAACCCATTCGACCAATCGTCCCGTCTAGACGGTCCAAATTCTTATTTGGGCCTAAGTATAGATAGCGATTGACGTCAACCATACCATGGTACTTACTTTTGTTTGTATCAAGGACTTTCACTGCTCGAGGAAATGGACTAGGAATCGGCCTTACTCCTGTTTGGTACGAGCCTCTCCACAGACCCCAGGTTTGATTGTTCGGTATGGCAACCCACCCTTTAAACCAAAACCCTTTTAAATGCACTCAGTATCCCGTTATAATGCCCGTATAAATGCTTGTACTATATGTGATCACCATTTTCTAAACGAAACCATGACGAATTTTGTAAAATCAAAATCTCTTTTAAAATGCAAATTTTCGAAAAAATAGGCCAATATTAGCGCAAAACTAGCCGAAACTCTGTCCAATTGTCGAGTCAAAATCCGGGCCTCAAAGCGCATTTCAAAACCTCACTTCGAGTCCACTCCTATAACTACACTATAGTAGACTAGGACCAACATTTCCAAACCTTATCATTTCTTCAAACCTCACTTGAAAAAAGTGGCACACTCCCACTTCACAAGTCAAACCTTTTCTATGAGTAAGTGTGCTAGAATGGTCGATCGTGTTTTGATTCGTCGTCGATCTCTTATCCAGTTTTCAAGATGCCTGGAACTAGTCACACAAGTGTCAATGGACAACCACCGAATGGTAATGATCTCATCCTAGCCGCGCTCGCTCGTCTCCAAACTAGCCAAGACCAAGTGAATGACTTCGCGCATGAAAATCCACCACCTTTTGTGGGAGCACAAGAGGTCAACCCTCCCATAGATCCAACTGCAGCTGAGAAGCGACTCCAATACTTGGAGGAACAACTGATGTTTCTCAAGGGGGCTGATATCTATAGGGAAAACAATCGCAAGTATGAGGCCGTGAGCTCCAAACTGCCAACCAACTTCAACATGACGGATATCCCGAAATTCAAGGGACATGAAAACCCTTTGAACCATATCCGTGCTTTCAAGGATTACATGTCTATCAAAGGCATTAAACCCGAGATGTTCCTAAGGATCTTTCCTTCATCTCTCGACACCATTCCTAAACAATGGTTTTATTCTCTAGAGCACAAGAAGATTGCCACTTGGGATGATGTCGCGATCGAGTTTGCTAAGAAATATGCGGATAATGCCGAGATCCAAGTCAATATGCGCACCTTAGAGGTTCTTAGCCAAAACGTTAAAGAAGGCTTCACCGACTTCCTAAGTAGGTGGAGGAAGACTAGTACCCAACTTGTCGAGCGTCCAGATGAAGCTACCCTCGTTGAAAAATTCGTGGACAATTTAAAGCCCATTTATGCAAATCATTTGAGATGCCAAAACATTAAGACCTTCAAGGACTTAACCGTACTAGGAACAAGGATCGAAGATGACATCCGTAAAGGGCTCTTGTCCAAAACGGTAGGTCCTGGATATCAAGTTTCAACAAGTCATTCTTACGGCTCTACTAGCAAGACTGATGAGGTTAACCTTCTCGAAGCATCAAAAAAGAGTATCCCACAAAGAAAGTTCACAAATATTGGGGATACCTACTCCAATGCTCTGAAGAGATTGATGAAAAAGGGTAAGCTTCAACCCATAGGCCCTACACCGGAACCATAAAAGAAATCCAAATCTTGGGACGAGAATTCGTACTGCGAATATCATAGAGGTAAGGGACACGATACAGAAAAATTTTACAAGCTAAAACATGTGCTTCAAGACATGATTGAAGACGGTCGCCTACCAATACCGCCTGGAGGTAAACCTAACAATACTCAGAATCCTCTTGGAGTTCTGATGATTACAAGTGAAGAATCTACCTTAGATTGTTCACACCTCATTTCTCCAGTCAAAGATGAGATATATGCAACAGAAGAAGAAGGGAACTACTCTACCATTTCCCCTACCATCACCGACTTTATAGTATGGGCAAAGAGTGTGAATAGGCAAGTCTCAGAATTAGAAAGCGTAGTGGCAACCTTACGTGATCCAAGTGCAACACACGAAGAACGTGTGCCACTAAATCTCTCTCGAAATGCTACAATGCAAGAAGTAATAGCCGTGGTTGATGAACTAATCGACCAAATCATCCAATTGGAGGCCGAAATCATGAGATTGAGAGAACTTGCTACTGTCAATGGAGTATGGGCCAACGATGATGAGGATGAATACCTCACTGAACACTACCTAGTTAAAGTTAATGAGGAAATAGTCCAAAACAGTAAGGATCAAGATGTGGACCATCTTACTCGTTCAGGGTGTCCATACAAAAATGTTTCTCAAAATGGGCCCATAGCCAATGGTCCAATCACCAATACCAACGTTGTCACGCCAAATGATAATGAAGATACCTCTACTGACCATTTGCTAAAGCAAATATAGAAGACAAAGGCTGATCTTTCAGTCTGGCAACTAGTTGCAAGCTCGTTCCCACATCGCCAAGCTTTTCTGCAAGCCTTGGCCAAACTAAATGTGGCACATAACTCCATACTATATGACGTGGTCAACTTGGTCTTCCAAGAGTCACCTAAGCTAAGTAACCCGGTTACTTTCTCGAATGAATATTTACCACCTTTTGGCGCTAATCACAGCTTGGCTCTTTACATCACTGTCATTTGCTTGAAGAAGAATGTGCCAATGACTTTAGTAGATGATGGCTCGGCAGTCAACGTCATACCATTAAAAACGGCATACAAATTAGGCATGAAATAGTCGGATTGGACCCCTACCAACCAAGGTGTTCGCGCATCTGATGGTACACGACGAAAAGTGGTAGGACTAGTTAACCTTACCATAGCCACAGGGCCGATTGAACGAAAGGTTAACTTCCAAATAGTGGACATTGAAGCATCCTTTAATATACTTCTGGGAAGACCTTGGATTCACGCTTCCAAAGCAGTAACATCCATCCTCCACCAGAAAATCAAGATCCCACTAGATGGTAAAGGGGCGACGATCACTTCGTCACCCATCAAAGCGGTAATAGAAAAGAGATCAAGTAACCAAGTACTCGTGGATCCAGTACATGAACATGGGGGCTCTCATAGCATAAGCGTCATAGAAAGCGAGTTGGCACCCTTGTACTTCAATCCTTACTCCAATTTAGTGGTCAACCACATACTCAAATCTCAGGGATACTTCCCGGGAATGCCTTTGAATAATCCTATCCGAAGAAACACCTTTGCACCCTACAAAGAAGGCAATTCACAAAGGATACCACTAGGACTAGGATATAAACCCACCAAGGAGAAAGCCCTAGAAATGCTCACTCAATTCCAAAACCGCAAGAACGTGGAAATCCAAATGCGACCCTACCTCCCTACCCTAAATGGATACTTCGTTAGGGAGGGAAGCCAAGAACTCTTCCACGGGTTTCCCAAGCCTTGGCACTACATAGGAAAGCAACTGCCTGGACTCGAGATCTTTCACCATTGCTACTTCATTCCCACAGAAACGGTTCCTACCGTCAAAACTCGTCAAGCACCTTGTTTAGACGAACAAGCTGTTAGCTTACTGTTTGGGGAAGATTGATTTGTTAGAGCCGCGCAGGATGAGATCATTACCATGATACTTCAAGACGATCACTTCAGCCCTACCGCATTAATCACATAAACTAGCTCGAATCAACAGAAAGGATGGAGAAAGTCGATCAAGTGGACAAACAACCAAGGAAGACTCTTCAAGCTCACTACGGGAGAAGGAGAGATGTTCAAAGGTGAACCAGAAGACAATGAATTTGAGTCAGAGTCTAGAGAAGTCCCTGGAGAGTCTCCTCCTATCATCACTCCCACTCCCCTTGTTTCTCCTAGCTTGGCATCAAATAGTAACAGTAGTTCGGGAAATGTCCCAACAGCTGTCCCTTTACCGCCACTGACTACCGAACAGATGGCTTCTTTGTTTCAACTTTTCTCAAATTTTAATATGAATAAATCAGGTTCTGCTTACTCTTTCTGATATTCTGAATGCAATTCTGTTTACGATAATAACGAGGATGACCCAGACCCAGACTCAATCGAAATACCTCCCTACATAGCCAACGAAATATTACAAGAGGGGGGAAGGGGGGCCAGTTATAGAAAACACTGAACCCATCAACGTAGGAACTGAACTAGAACCCCAAGAACTTAGGATAGGGACGACCTTGAGCCCCGCCGAGAGGGCCAGTTTCATAGACCTCCTACACGAGTTCAAGGACATTTTTGCTTGGTCCTACAAAGACATGCCAGGGATCGACATATTGGAGTGGACAAACTTTGTCTTATATTTTTCATCTTACATCACATGCAAAATCTTATATAAGATTAAATTATGGTAGTATACAAAATAAGGTGAAATGATTATGTGAGTAATCATCCACTACTCAATATTACACAGTCCACTTGCCCATTTACGGGTCCATGTTTTCTAATATGTATCTATGATCTTTCAAGTGGTATCAGAGCTTAGGCTTGTAATTTGCATGTTGATTTTAAGCATTTTAATGAATTATGTGATAATTTATAAAAACTCAAAAATTGTGTTAGAAGAGGTTTTAGCACGAAATTTTGGGACATGCATACCTACTGATCTCAAAAGGTTTGTGGAATTTTTTGGTGATTATTGAAGATATTTTGCTATTTTTAATGTTTTTTGGTAGAAAACCGAGTCAAAATGCCGTATTTTAGTTAAAAATTGACTAAAATTAGTTAAAGTTGATTCGGTGCATGGATTTTTTATGGTAGTTCATGCATGTTTTCTACTGATTGTATGCAAAAAATTGAAGGTTGGTTCGAATTTTTTGCATGTTTATTGATTTTTTGAGTTAAAAGTCGATAAAAGTCAAATTAATTAATCATAATTTCGAAACTTTTGATTCTGCCCATAATAAATTTATTTACATTTAATAATATTATTTAAATATCAAAAGTGATTTTGCATCTGTGTTTTCACTTTGTTTTGATGTTTGTTGGTTTTAGTGGTTAAAAACCGATAAATATCGATCTTTTTCTTCATAAAATTTATCCGAAATTTTTGGGCAATTTTTTTGACATTTTGGTGTTCTTGGGAGTGTTCCAGAATACTAAAAAAAAAATCAATTTTTTGGGTAATTTTTCAATTATTTTGGATTTTTACTTAAATTTTATGATTTTATCGATTAAATTAGTAAAATATCACCAAATCAAACTAATTATTTATCATAAAATTAGTGAGGACTAATTTTGAGGTTCAAAACAGTTTGGAAAATTAGTTTGGACTTAAATGAGATTTAAGAGTTGATTATTGATTTTTACATGTTAAAAATCGATTAAATTCACAAAAACCGAGATGGATACCAACGAATGATAGATAGGACGATTTTGGCATCATTTTACAGAATTTTAAGCATATTTATTTAAGTTGAATAAATGATTGTCATTTATTTAAAGTATTTATCTTGTTGTACCTAGTATGGCCTAGTTAATTTTAATCGTTATTACCCGAAATGAATGGGAATATCGATTTGTTTATAATTAAATACGATCTCGTATCGTCGATTTGTAATTAATTAATAGTTTTATTTATTTTATTAATTAATGTATAATAGGAATAGCTGTGTAATTCAATTGTAATAGTTTTTTTATCGGCGTTTCCAAAAGACGGATTACATCAAGACGGAGTCTATTTTTGGAAGGTGTTCCAAATCCCACAAGGAAGAGCCACTTATGGAATGAAGAGGCAAGGGACCAAGGAGTTGGTTTCCGAAATGTAATAGACTAGTTTTTATTAACTAGGTGGCCATACTAGGATTTATTCATATGCTTACATGTTTGCTTGTTTTATTTTCGCGCATGCCAAAATCGCCATTCACATGCATTTTATTTTCGCGGTTGTCAATTCACGTCATTTACATTCACCGAATTAATTCACTTATAAGGAATTTATGACTAAATTGACAAGATCTCTCACATAAGTAAAATTGAGATTAGCCTTACCAATTAGTAACACCTATGAATCTCTTGTTCATTAGAGCCACGCTCGCCCAAGCGGGGTGTTCTCTTTTTACCTTGGGTAAGTAGGGTGGTAAGCGGTTATCACACGCCAAAATTGGTTGGACTCAACGGGATATAAGACGGTCTTGTGTTCCGGGGCTAGTAGATGGATTTAAGGAAATTCGTCGACCAAGAGTTCTAGAGGTAGAATTAGTCAACGTGACTTACCGAATTTACACAATTCTGGGATGTTTCGCCCAAGCGATGCCTATTTTTTTCTAAAGACAGATCTTGGAATCATTTATATAATTTAGTGGGAGATCATTATATAAATGTTAAAACTTGTTGAACATGTTTTCATAAGTATTTTTAAAACATTGAATGTTATTTTTTCCTATTTTTCGTTCTTTTTCATTAATGTATTTACTATGACATCGTGCACTTCATCCTCCTTTCATCCTCTATTTATTATTATACTCGTTTCGTTCTTTCATAGGAAGCGGTTTCTTTGAAGGAATTAATGATTGGTAACATGATTTACCAATTCACCTACATAAGCTTACAACGATTTTTTGCGATAATTATACAACTTAATTAACATCCATACATATTAAAAAGGGGGTTTCATATTGTAAACTCATAATACGAGTTTTAAAAGGGAGTCAAATTTTATCAAGAGAGTCTTGATTTCGGAAGTGACACCTCCGTCATGATGATGACATATTAGTTTTAATTACTCAAGTGTAATTCAAAAGTTTGCGAAAAGAGTTTTCAAAAACACTTATAATACTCCAATATGATACCGTCAAATGGCTCAATTCAATAAAAGCCAAATCGATTGTTTATGCGCTAAAGAATTTAGGCATATGATAACAATTTAACGGTTAGGTAGTCCAATTTCGCAAGAAGTTGAGATTTTGCCACGTGTTTCGCTCACTTTATAGTAATTCACTCTTACTAAGTGTATAAAATATCATAAATGACATGAAGAGAGGTCTTCATGAGATTCATTTTTGCTTGATTGAAGCAAAGAGGAATGTGAAAGTGAGTGGGAGTTAAGAAGTATCAACCCTAGATGTATTCGATAGGACAAAGTTGAAGGAGACATCTACTCAATGGATAGGCTAGTTCCACTATCTTGGTATGAGATATCAAGTATGGATCATTTCTTTGTAAAGAAGTTTACATGAATTGATAAAACGTAAGACGTCTAGCATAGGACATTTTTATATCGAAATGGTGCTAGAGTAGCAATGATTTCGATAGGGACAAATGTACCTAAATTTGGTTTTAAAAGAATGTAATCATCTATGTTTATACATAGAAGGCATCACTCATGTGATTTAAAACAAAAGGTTGTACCTACTCCTATGATAACTTGGTGATTGGTTTAGACCACTCAAGTTAGAGGAATTTTACATTCTTCACGAAAACTAAATATTATACTATCTTGTAGATTTTAAAGTCTCTAATTCGGTGAACCCAAATTGATCAAACCTCAAGTAAATTCGTTTAAACGAATAAACGATAAGCACATCGAACAACCATTTGATTGAGCATCTTATGGTGTGTGTGCATAAATTATGTTTTCTTTTGCAGAAAAGAAACACAATAGTGAGGTGATTGACCATATACATACGGATGTGTAAGGCCGATAGTTGGTTATAAATATACTTCGTTACTTTTACCGTAATGTTAAGTAGATATGAAAACCTCATATCTATTTAATAAGAGATAAAAGTGATTTTTGAAACGTGGAATATTTTCAAAATGAAGTAGTAAACCAAAAGCACGTCAAGATCAAGATGTTGAAAGTAATGGCTTTGAAGATCAAATGGGTAATGGCTTTGAAGATCAAATGGGTAATATCAAGTAATGATCTTGATAACCACTAAGAAGATTATGAACCAGTTCACATAATACCTTCTCCTTGGGACACCATAGAGTATGGTGTAGTCAAAAAGGTAAACCGAACTTTATGAGATATAGTTTGAGGTTTTTCGCAATTTTGTAAGCTATTTTCTCACTAAAAGTTTAAAACCCGGCTATGATAGCCTTAATGACTCCAAATGAGATATGGATAGAGAGAGTCCCTAACTTGTCTTCTTATACATTTGGGATCATAAATGTTTATGTTCAGAACCAATTTGTGTATCTGTGAGGGTTATCCAAAATTAAACCACATGGTTTTTACTCCTCCAAAACAAGAACAAAGAGTTTGTGGCTCATAATACTGTCTTTCCAGAAAGATTTTCATTTTCTGGAAGACAGAGTGGGAGAAATTTTGAACTTGCGGAAGTCGAAGACCTACAAAATGAGTACAATGCAAGAAGACGTTATTTATTGAGGCTCAGTGGTGAGTACAATGCAAGAAGACGTTCTTTATTGTGGCTCAGTGGTTATAAGGAGATAATTTTGAGATAATATTGCGTTACTTTTCAAAAGTGACGAATCATAAACCCTCATCAAAGGCTTTTCTATAGTATGAACTCTATGTGATGGCGTGTCACCATGCAATTCGAATTGATCTCCTTGCACATGATGCTATAAGGAAGGAAACACGAGATGTTTCCGAGACTTGATTTAAGGTGAACACTTTGGTTGGTTACCTTGATCTTGTCGTAAAGGTTACATAAGATGTTTTAAATTTGGGTTGGTTATAGAGAGTTTTGTGACAACCTAAATGCCTTTATCAATTCGTATGTTCTTAGCAATATAGACTCTCATGAGGATGAGTTTAGGCAAAAGGATAACGAAACTTTCTCCTTGGGAGAAGTTTTGTTGATCTTGTCAATGCTAAGAAGCATGGCATGCTTGAAAGATCCCTTTTGTGATCTATATACGTCAAAGAGTTGGAACTTTGGGTTCAATCATGTAGTCTATCAAAATGGTATCACTCGAGTGTCGAGGTACCATGATGATACATGGAGTTTAGTGGGAGCTAAAGTGAGTTTCTTAGTCTAAATATGTGCTTGACATATAAGTGACTAGAAATGTAGCTAAGGTGATGTTGTTCTATCCTAGGTTTTGTAGTCACATGTTTGGTACTTGACCATTCATGAATCCGGGAAAACTTAAGGTAGAAGGTTTGAAATGTTTTGTTTTTGGTGGTTGACTCGGTTTGACTCGTTGTTGGAGTCGGGATTTAAATTTTTGAGTCGGTTTTTGGTCCGGTGTCGGTTTTGACTCTAGTTGGTGTCATTGCGACCCCGTCGTCGTGCATTAAACATTCCAGGTATTTTTGAAATGTTTTGAAATGTTTTATTTTTTAAATCGTTTTATGTTTTCTGACGTAAAGTTGTACACAAACTGTCGATCAAACGCCGCGAATCCAAATCATGTTATAGTCTGATAATCATCGGGTGTTTGTTGGAGTCTCAGCAGATATTGGGTATCTACAAAAGGTCTCGTCGTAGTCGATCCCTTCTTGTTGATTGTAGCCTTGGACAACTAGTTGTGCCTTGTTTCTTGTAATAATTCCTTCATCGTCCAGTTTATTTCTGAACACCCATCTCGTACCAATAACGGTTCGATCACTAGGTCGTGGCACTAAATGCCATACCTTATTGCGTTCGAATTGTTGAAGCTCATCTTGCATAGCTAATATCCAATCGGGTTCAGCAAGATCTTCTTTGATATTGGTAGGTTTGATGGTTGACAGAAAAGAAAAGAACGAGCAGAAGTTATTCAAGGACCTTCTAGTTTTAACACCTTGTTCTAGATTTCCTAGGATTTTGTCCAAAGGATGGGAACTTTGATGTTTCCACTTCTTGAGAACTCTGGGTTCATTATCATTTGATGAACTCGCACCTTCTACAGATGAAGAATCATGATTTGTTTCCCCTGAGTTAGAATCGGAGTTTTCTTCAAAAGTATTATTACCTTCATCAGAATTATCATGATTTGGATCGGAAGTTATAACATCATTAGGTATAACTTCAAGATCTTTTTCCTTATTTGGAGAAGGGTCAATAGTATCATTAACTACAGACTTATCACTTCTCTTAGGATCGTTTGCAGAGTTATCTAGTTCATCATTAATGCCTTCTATATTCTCATTATCATTTAATGGTTCATCTCTGGCTAAAAAGAAATCGGGCTCATCTGGATCCTCTTCTTCCTGTTCAACTTTATCAAACACATTATCTTCATCAAAGTGAACATGAACACTTTCTTCTATGCGCAAGGTTCTCTTATTGAAAACTTTGTAAGCTTTACTATAATCCGAATATCCCAGAAAAACAGCTTCGTCACTTCGGGGGTCAAATTTTCCTAAATTGTCTTTACCATTATTGTGAACAAAGCATTTGCTCCCGAAGCAACGGAGATATGATATATTGGGTTTTCTCCCTCTTAAAAGTTCATAGGGAGTCTTTTTCAAAATTGGACGGATCATAGCTCTATTGTGCACATAGCATGCGTTACTAATAGCTTCTGCCCAAAAACTTCTAGGAAGGCCACTACACAAAAGCATAGTACGAGCCATATCCTCTAGGGTTCGATTCATACATTCCACGACACCATTTTGTTGTGGGGTACGTGGTGCGGAGAAGTTATGCCCCACACCATTTTCCCTACAAAATTATATAAACGATTGATTATCAAATTCCGTACCGTGATCCGTCCGAATCGAAATAAGCTTTTTATCATATTTATTTTGGGCAAGCTTCATTAATACCACAAATTCATTGAAAGTTTCATCTTTAGAGGAAAGAAAGATTGGCCAGACATACCTTGAGTAATCATCGACTAGAACAAATACGTACTTTGATCCACCACGGCTTCTAACTTTCATAGGTCCACATAAATCCATGTGTACTAACTCAAGTGGTCGTTTAGTACTAACTACTCTCTTAGGTTTGAATGAGGATCTAACATGTTTGCAACGGGCACATGAGTCACACATTTTCTCTTGCTCGAAGTTAATTGAGGGCAAGCCTTCAACTAAATCCATAGACTTAAGTTTCTTTAAAATAATTGGACAAATGTGTGCAAACCTCTTGTGCCACAAGCAAGACTCATCTAGGGTTACTTTCATACACGAGAAGGAATTTGTATTGACAACATTTAAGTTAATCGTATACACATTCCTCCTACGGTGACCCTCAAGCAGAACATTACTAGTACCTTCAATTATGATACGACAACCATTGGCATGAAAAACAACTTTGTTACCTTTGTCACATAATTGAGAAATACTAAGTAAGTTATGTTTAAGACCACTTACCAGATATACATTCTCGATTGAATGAGAGGTTGAAACTCCAATTTTTCCTGCTCCAATGATCCTGCCCTTCTTGTTATCTCCAAAGGTGACCTTGCCACCAAAAAAAGGCTCTAGTGAAAGAAAAAGATTTTTGTCTCCTATCATGTGTCTCGAACATCCACTGTCGAGATACCATAGATTATTTTCTTTCACCACTTCCTGCATATGAATCAAATAAGGCTTTTAGGTACCCAAGCTAAGTTGGGTCCTTTATGGTTAGTGACTCTGTAAATTTGATCCTTTCTAACCCATACTTGTCTTATTATTCTTTTGGCTTTAACACAGGGTTGTCTTGGTCTTTGTTTAGGAAATGGAACATGAGATACTCTAGGCTTTGTCCTAATGTTATGAGCTTTAGACTTAAATGTATGCTTTTGATTCTCATTCATTTTGTTTGCTTTTGGAGGAAGAGATGAGTAATCGAAAGCCATATCATAAGTTCATCTAAACTCATTATTACGTTCTTCATTGTTATTAGATTCATCTATAGTCGAGACATCATCTTCGACTATGAATTCACAAGTCTTAACAGATTCGACATTCTTTTGTTTATCCAAAGCAAGTTTGACACAATTGACTTGAATATGTCCAGTAGAACCACAGTAATTGCAAATCAAATATTCTGGAAGGTTGCCATATTTTCTTTTTCTGAAATCACGATCAGAAGGATTGGATTTGCATTTATCATGGTCTCTACGGCTATAGCATTCATGACCAAGTCCCATCTTCATGTTATTATCAGATTGTTCGGTAAGGAAGTTTAAAACTTTTGTGCTTCCTTCCCACTTATCATGAACTTTTCGTGCATGTAAGAGTAATTCTTTCAAGAACTCGATTTCTTTTTCACATTTCGAATGATCTACACTTGAATCCTTGGAAGAGTTACCTTTCTTAATATCTTCACGATATTTATCAAAACGTTCATTCAAGATACGTTTCTCATTATCATGTTGCTCTCTAAGTTTAGACATGTTGTCTTTGGCTTCTTCTAATTGTTTAGAAAGAAATGTAATTTCTTTCTTGTGTTCGGAAACCACACTATCTTTACCATCTAATTCAGATTTTAAAATCTCATTGACTTTCTTCAGCTCAGAAGTTCTAGCATCACTAGCTATAACTTTAGCTTGAAGATTCTTAATGTTGAGTTTTAGCTCCGAAGTTATAGCATCACTAGCCTTAACTTTAGATTCGAGAGCGTTTTTCTCAAAGATTTGTCATGTCCGGTTATAGTGAAGTAGTTGTAACTTTAGATTTGAGCTTTTTGGCTTTAGCTTTGGAAGTTGGTTTTCCTCAAAGAATGTCTAGGATTTGTTCCTTAAGGTCACTTAACTCTAGACTTTGTTCATGACAATGATCAAGGGTTTGTTCAAAATACTTAATTAAAGCACTCTTAGAAAGTTTCTTAACTTGCTTTTTGAGTTCAAGAAAACGTACCTCTTCATCATCGTCTGAGTCTGAATCTCCAACAAGACACATCTCAGCATTGGAATTATCACTTTCATTGTCGCTGTCGGTGATTAGGTCAAGACTAACGTTGCTTAGGCAAAGATTGGCAACTTCTTATTCTTCTTCGGACTCGTCATCTTTAGCGTCCAAGTCTCCCCAACAATAAGCCATCATGACTTGCTTGAACTCCTTCTTTGTTTTGTCACGTTGATTTTTGTCTTTAATTTTCTTCCATGTAGGGCAATCTTTGATCATGTGATCATTATCACCACACTTAAAGCATCCACGATTTAAGAAAGACCCTTTTAACTCAGAAGTTTTCTTGGGGGTTAGCTTAGATATGTTATTTGACTTATTTTGTTTTTGATTAAAGAATTTTTTCCTTAAACGTTTGACAAACAGCACAGTTTCATCTTCAATATCTGAAGAATCATTCTTTTTGCTAGACTCGGCTTGTAAGGCCATCTTCTTGCTTGTACCAGCATCTTCATCATCCTGATTTAGAGTAATCTCGTGTGCCATTAGGGTTCCGAGTAACTCTTGATAGGATAATGAAGTTAGGTCCTTACATTCCTCTATAACATACACTTTATATCTCTATCTGCGAGACATACTTCTAAGAATTTTCCTAGCAATTTCCTCAGAGTCAAATGTTTTCCCTAAATTTTTTTAACTCATTGACGATACTAGAAAAGCGAGAGGACATGCTGTCAACTGACTCGTTTTGCTCCATGGTAAACAGCTCGTATTTTCGCATTAGTAATGCCATACGTTGCTTTTTGACAACAACGGTTCCCTCATAGGCTAACTCTAGACCATCCCATATTTCCTTGGCAGATGAACTGGTTGAGAAACGATCGAATTCAGTTGGAATCATACCGTTTTGCAACAAACTTATTGCTTTTGAATTCTTCTCAGCCTTTTTATAATCTGCCTCAATATAATCTTCTTCCTTCTTTTCGACGGTAGTGCCATTAGTGGTTGCAAGTAAGATCTTATTCGGACCATTCTTGATAATCAACCAGCACTCCCAATCGTTACCCTTAATAAAATGGGTCATCATATTCTTCCATAAACCATAGTTCGTCCCATTGAATATAGGACACTTAAGGTGTTTGGAATCCATTTGATAAAAATTAAATGCAGCGGAAAAACGATAAATAGACTCAAAAAAAGATCAGACTCTAGCGGTTAGGCTATCAAGAGCACGAGGCTCTTATACCAATTGTGGAGTCTATTGATCGAATACGAAAGACGGGGGGTGAATTGAGTATTAAAAATCTAACCCTACTTTTTCGAAATATATGATAAATAATTAATTACTTGATTTTGTGAATTAAAATCAACTAAATAATTATTTCAAGCAATATAAAAATAACGAAAACAATAAAATAGAGAGAGACACGGGATTTTGCAGTGGTTCAGTTTCACAAGTCGAAACCTACGTCCACTATTCTCGATTAATAATATTTAGTACCTTTCTACGGATTACAAAAATTATCAATCCACTCGTATAAACAACACTATGATTATAACTCAGATTGAGTATCGCTAAATACTCTAGTTTTGTTTCTTACGTTAATAAGAAAACTACAACGATAAATACTAATCTCACGTTAATGAGTGAGTATAATATCCTTGTGTACTTAGTATCCTATAACGATTTTCCTTTGAGTGATTGACAAATTTGATGCGCAACTTTTGTTTAAGCAATAGATAATGAAAATGAAAGCACAAGAATATTTTTGCTTAAAAATAATTTTTCCAAAAGTCTCTTTAATTGTTGAATGAATGAGAGTATTTATAGTTGTAGGGAATTAGGGTTTTAGGGAGCAAAACCCTAGACGACTTGATGAGCAAGTCGGCGGCTCCTAGGGTTTCGGCCGGACCTAGGGTTTTCCTTGGGTCCAATTCGGCCTCCTCTAGCCCACAACAAATCGAGATAGAATTTAAATGAAACCCTAAGTTGCATGACGGTGTACATATCGTGTTACAAACCAATAGTTCATTCAAATTAAATTCTAATTAAATAATTTCAATTATATAAATACTCTTTCATTTTTATAAAACATTTAAAAATATATTTTCCAAAAATTAACACATCATTTTTGTCTAGCAGTAAAGTTATAGCTGTGAGGTCATAACTTTACTAACATTTATCAAACAAAGTAAAACCATTATCAGATGACGACCTATACTATCTAATCTTCGGAAGATCTTCAGTACACGAATCGTCTCTTCACAAGTCTCTCATCTTGAGTCTCGTGATAGGTTTCTGATCTTGATCTTGCTTGAATACAAGGATCAAGTGTCTTTGAAGTTGTACCTCCTTGGTCCAAACTTCAAGCTTGCATCTTCGAAGTTGTACCTCCTTGGTCCAAACTTCGAGCTTGCGTCTTTGTAATTGTTCCTTTCTATATTAAGACTTGAGCACACAATTATACGCATATGTTTATAATATTAAGTCCACATACAAATCATTACTGTCATTATCAAAACAATTAATTAGGACTAAAGGTCCAACACTATTACTTTTCTTAGAATATGTTATTTGTCCCACATTGAAAATTAATGTAGGTGTGGTGTCTACTACGTATAAATAGTAGAATCGACCCACATCGGATTACCATAAGGTAGGGTGATCTTATAATTATAAATCGAAGTAAGAGTTTGTAATATTGTCCCTACAATAATGATTAGCAACCTAAATTAATTATCCCGTTACAACCTACGGGGCCTAGTATCTATAAAATATTATTAAAAGGCTACCCTAAAATGACCAATTAAATCCACGTAGACAATGCCACATAGGATAAAAAAAGTCACGCAGACATTTGAAGCCCACGTCTACCGCATAACCTAAATGCCACACACACATTCATACTCAATTACCACGTCTCTTATCATCACTGTTCTTACCGACAACGAAAATCCCCCTTTTTCCGCTCGTTTCGTCAACCGGCATTAATTTATTATTACATGGCATTAATTTAATTCATTTATCTATAAATTAATTTAATTCACTTATCTATAATATTAAAAGATATTATCTATATCCTTAAATGATTTTTGTATATTAAATATATTGTTTTCCAAAATTTATATAACCCTTAGAAATTTACATCAAAATTTCATAATTTATAATTAATAGTGACGTTTTAATTGAAATTTTTCTGATAAAACATGTTAATAAAATTTATAATTTATAATTAAAATTAAAATTCTTGTGATAAAACATGTTAATAAATTAATTAAAACTCTTCATATTACTTTAACACCCACCATTTTTATTAACATTTTTTCCTATTTAATTCTTTTTTTTTTAATTAAACATGGTAATAAATTGATTAAAACTCTTCATAATACTTAACACCCACCAAAGTACTTAAAAGTTTTTCCTATTTAATTAATTTTTATAATATAATATGTTAATAAATTGATTAAAACTCTTTATATTACTTAACAGTTAACCCCCGTAATTTTCATTAACATTTTTTCCTATTTAATTCACCTCTTGAGTTTCTCGGCAATCAATTATCTAATTAAATAATACCACAAAATAAATTAAAAATAAAATTAAAATATTGGAATTTATGGTTGTATAATGGCTATAAAACCTATAATACCTATAATAGTTTCTATCTATAAAATTTTATTAAAAGGCTAACCTAAAAAATGTGACATGTCAAGTTTAATTATGTCATGGCAAATTTTAATGAGACATGGTAAAAAAAAAAGTGATATGGATTACCAATTTAAGAAAATTAAAAAATATAAGGTAAAAAAATTTAAAAAAATATAAGGTATAAACACAAAAAAGAAAGAAAAAAAAATTGTAAATAATTGATCACCTCTCATAATTTTTGTTATTTATTTACCTTATTTATTTAACCATTATTTTCTTTATTTAATGAAATTACCTTTTAACTTTCCTTTCATCATTACTATATATACTCCGTAGTTATGTACCATATTTTTTATTTTTCTTTCATTCATAAAATTTTGAGAGAATTTGTAATAGAATTTTTCATATATATAACTATTATATTCACCCTAATTTTCAATTTTATTCAAAAAAATAGCACCTAAAGTATACATAGAAAACTAAACTAATTGTATCATTTTTTATTTTTCTTATGTTTTAGATTAATTTGTTATTATTTTTTGTGTTTGTATTAATATTGCAGGAGAATGAATTTTCAACTTTATTCAAAAAATTGGTAGGTAAGGTATAGTTAAAGAACTAAAGTAATTATTTCGCTTTTTATTTTTTTTTTATGTTTTGAATTAATTAGAATCTTATTAGTTATTTTTTTGTGTTTATATTAATATTGCAGGGGAATGAATTTTCAACTTTATTCAAAAAATTGGTAGGTAAACTATACATAGAGAACTAAATTAATTGTTTTACTTTTTATTTTTATTATGTTTTGAATTAATTAGAATTTTATTAGTTATTTTTTTTTTTTGTGTTTGTACTAATATTATAGGAGGATGACATACTCACATATCAATAACAATGCACGAGGTTCGAAATAATGGCTATGGATCTTCTTTACAGATTTTTTTTCTTGGTTTAGATGACTCTTTTATTTTTGTCGGTTTTTCTTTTTTCTACAATGGTGTATTTGAAATATCGAATGGTAACAAAAATCTTTAATAAATTGTTGACATGTTGTTACATTATTGTCCTTCACTTTTTCCTACACTTTAGTCTCCTTTTTAACACTTATGTTTTATTTTTATTTTGTCAAACATGTTACAAATCAAATTGCTTAGCCAAATTGTTAAAGTACGATGCACATATGTCAATTTGATCTTATCACAGTGTTATAATATGCATAAATAGTAATTAGTTAGAAACCGATTCTTATTCTCCAATTCATTGTTCCAATTCCAATGCTTTCAAGCCTTTAAATCATTTTTTTGTTTTCCGTCAAATATATTATTCTGTAACTCACAATATTTTTTGGATAAATATTTTTTTGAATGATTTGTTTATATTTTATTTTCTCACGAATTAGGAAAGGCTAATATTTCGTATGAAGTATAATAGTATTGTTTTGATTATAATTTTTGTTGAATGATCGAATATGAAGAAGCTATGTTTAGAATCGTATATGCATAAATCTCTATTTATTGCGTGATTCCGAGAAATGTGTAATGTTGAATGATCGAATATGAAGAAGCTATGTTTAGAATCGTATATGCATAAATCTCTATTTATTGCGTGATTCCGATAAATGTGTAATTAATTTTGCTCATCTTATACTACTACTAATGATTATTAGAGTTCACTTATAAAGTTTTGATCCTTACTTTACTCTCTTACTTTTGTCTCAAATCTAATCTTTTATATACTACGGAGTATATTATTATAACACAAAATGTGATATTTTAAATATATGTAACCTTTCCTTGGAATTATTCGGAATAGTTGTTAAAGTTGCTCACATAAAAATTCACGATCTTTCTTTGCAAGATAAACATAGGGCCAAGTACTTTAAAATGCACCAAAACGACAATAAAAATAATATCTCCATTCAAGCAAGTTGCAATGTTTGTTGGTGAAAAAAAACCATTCATATTCTATAATCTTTAAGCCGATCAAAGCAATGGTCAAATAATAAAGAGACAATTGAAAAATCACTAATTAAAGACGCAATTGAAGAACCATTAATTAAACAGGCAATTGAAGAATCATTTGCAATAACTCAAACGAGAAAATTGAGAGTTATTGATTTTCTTTCTATAAAATCTCATCAAAATACCAATTCATATTGTCTTATTTGATACCGGGTTGTCCAAACCAACATTACCCGTCCTTACAAAAGTCAGTTTTTTTATCTCTCTGTAATTTAGAGTATTTTATTGGAATTGTGTGTCTGCTTTTTCCTTTTCTTTTTGTTCATGTATTTATATTTAATAGTCTTAATTGGAGGTGTCAATTCAATTAATTAACTTGATAATTTAATTAATGATGTTATTGTAGGAGGTATGTATATATTAATGCGATCCTAACATGGATGTGCTTTGAACTTCGCGTAATTATTTTGCATACCCAATAAGAAATATTTTTACGAGACTAGCATAATTATCCATATTGTACGAGTTTTAGGATTTTGACGGGAGTATTTATTTAAATTCTATATCTATATGTGTACTTACTATTAGTGAAGTAATAAGAAGGTTATATTTTTGTAGAGAAAGAAAGGATAATGAATGAAAAGTAATCACGCGATATATTTCGAAGTTAGGAGGTTTTTAACTGCATATGGAGTAGAAAATAAATTTCAATGCAATCATATATGGAAGGGTGACTTCTTTTAATGTTTTGTTTTATTGGTAGCAACTTGTACTCATAAATCCTTTGAAAACAGGGGACGACAATGGAGCGCAAATTCATGTTCCAATACTTCTATGGCGTCAAGATTGTCCATAAGACCAGAAGTACCCGAAAATTCAATTTGACGGATTGTATCCTCGCTTCAAAACAACCAAGCTATTCACATTTTGGTTTGCGTATCATCCCGAATTAAAAATTTGGAGTGTATTAAACTTTTGTTTTAAAATATCGCTCCCTGAGTCGTGTTCATTTATTTACCTTTTTTTTTAAAAAAAAATATTTGTGAGTGATTTTTTAATTAAAATTAAACAAATGATTGAGAGAGAGAGGAACTACTCCATATAAGATATTCACAAATTAAACACTTAAACACGGTCAATTGTTAACGATCCCGTGATCTTCACGGACTCCAAAACTAGTTTCTGATTTTAAACCCATGAGAATAACAATGTACCAAACAAACGCCGTCTAAAAAAACTTGAATATTAAGCCGAGTAAGGCCTAGACTGTCTGGTTGAATTGGGCAGAAAGCAGAGAAATGGCGCTGTGGTTGGAACCAGGGTCGGAGCCTCAAACAGAGAAAGAGAGAGCTGATTTGGACGCCATTTCTGCCCTTAAGCAGTCCTCTGCTATTGAACTCAAGGTTTTCTTTATTTCACTTTTCATCTTCTGCATCAATTACGATTATGTTCATGTTGAAATTTTCTTTATAGTTTATCGGCTTATGATTCATTGCTTTTAATACTTAATAACGAGCGGACGTGAACTAGCTTAGTTGGTAAAGTAGAGGTAGTACTCATGACCTGGGTTCGAATCCCGTCAGCATCAAAACCCCCTTCCCCCTTATGGCTGTATTCATTCTGCAGTATACCTTAAAAGAGTAATTCTGTTTAATGGAACCCTTTGTATACTGCAGTATGCTCAATTGGCAAACTTGTGTTGTACCTAATTATAACCGCGTAATGATGTTGGTGAAGGGAATATGAAAGGGAGTTGAAGGGTAGTCGTTTTCCTTCATTATCCCGTAAAAGTTACCTACAATTCTACTTGCTCGAGTTGTTACAGCTGTGCGTGCAGTTTCATTTGTTGGTATGACAAAAATTCCGCATTTCTATGCTTAGTTTATGTATTCAGATGTTTTGCTGTTTCTCTAGGAGAAAGGCAACGAGTATGTTAAGAAGGGAAAGAAGCATTACGCTGATGCTGTAGATTGCTATACTAGAGCTATAAAGCAGGATGCTTTGGGTGAAGAAGAGACATCAGTCCTATTTTCGAATAGAGCTCATGTTAATCTTCTATTGGGTAACAATAGGCGTGCCCTTGAGGATGCTGATCAGGCCATAAAGCTCAGTCCGACAAATGCAAAGGTTCGCTATCTTCAAATTTGGTAAAACCCAACATCAATTGACCATAAAAGTCGAGCAGAAACAATATAAATGGGTTGGAGGGAGTATACGAAATGTGTTGGGTTGGTTATTATTATGCCAATTCTAATCAACATTGTGCTTGGTCTTCTTGGTCTTTTGAATGATAGGCATTTTATCGTGCTGCTAAAGCATCATTGATATTAGATTTGCCAAGAGAGGCTATATCGTATTGTGAACAAGGACTTGAGGTGTCTCCTAATAATGAAGATCTTAAGAAGTTGGCGAATCAAGCTAATGCGAAGATAGCTGAACGTGAAAAGCACAAGGCTGAAGCGTCCGAGGCTTTGATAGCCTCTAAGGTTAGTTACTACTTTTGCTCAGAGAAGATAATAATTTTCAAATTTGATATTCATGATATTTTTTGATTTTGCAGGCGCTTCTTTCTGCAATTGACAGTAGGGGAGTGAAAGTTGGCAAGGCAATGTATAGAGAACTTACTGGGATTAAGAAACCATATCTGGACAAGAACAATATTTTACACTGGCCTGTCCTGCTTTTGTATGCGGAGGTTATGTCGAGTGACCTTATCGAGGATTTCTGTGAGACAGACATGTTTTCATCCCACCTTGATATGATATCCTTTGCTGCATTCATCGTGGTGCTATTAGTATTTTCATGGCCTGGTATTAATATAGCGTGTGGTGGTGTATGATGGTATATGGATGATATTCTGTTGTTATTTTTGCATGGATGTTTCGCTATGAATTATTCAACATTGAAATGCAGATTTGTTGGTGTCCAGATTTCTAGGAGTATCTGTAAATACTATATATTAGAACTTTTGCAATGAGTGTAGTCACTTCTGTAGCCCATAATCCGCGACAGCTCAAGAATAATCAAATTTGTTTGAGTGCCATGTCCTGGCTTTGTATCTAATAATTGAGGTTTCCTTGTAGTTGTGGATGCTTCATGATTCTTGTGATGAGTTTATTTGGTTGTCTTTTTTACTCCTTCAATATCATGTGGTCTCCTTAACCTGCAAACATGTTTTCAGAAGATTCTCCACCACTTTCATGGGATAAGGATAATGCATACACGCGTGAAAACATTGAACTATACTTTGAGGTAATATACGTTTTTCCTTTTTTGACATTTGATGTCCCTGCCTCGTGAAGGAGATCTCGTTGTGTGAGAAAAGCTAAATCTTGATGTACCCTGTTTGTTGTGGTTGTAGATAAGCGTAGGCTTGTTTTGTCACATCGCTAGTAGTACGTCAAAGTATACATCAGTTGCATTCTGTTTGAACACTTTGGAGCCAAGAAAATGAAACAATGGTAGAGTAGGGTAGTCTTTAGGTAACTTGGCATTTACTAAGGCTTGTCCAACCTATAAATTTGAAGATCTTTTTAAATTTAAGAATAAATTGGTATATGTCTATTAAGTTTTTCTAAGGCTATCCATATATGTTGATCCCTTCCCCACAACTACATTCAAATCAAATATAACTGTGTTATGTGAGTCTTACTTCATATAGGTATCAGACGTCTAGAGTTCAAAGTTTTAACCTCAATGACTTGACCTATGAATAAGATTGCAATATATTTGAACTGTGCTGAAACGTTGGCCCATTATTAAATGTTGGTTTGAGACTTCTCAGAAGCTGTCGTCGCAGCCTGCAGTTATTGTGGCCTAGATAGCATAAGGTGCTCCGGCCAAGATTTAGTGTCATGGTTGGGTCTATGGCATGACAGTTAAGAATATGGGACTTTTATACCACCAAGAAAAGTTTTGATTTACGATGATATAGGTGTATCATTACTTGCCCATGCTTAATGGTCCACTTATGGTTTTGTGGTTTATTTATTTTTCCTGATGATATTTATATCTGCAGTAATGCCTATATCCTTATATCTGTAGGTAGGGTCATTAGTATGCTTGTCGAAAACAGAGATTTTGCAAAATCTATTAGAGGGCACCGCTGCTGCAAAAAGCATTGATGAAGATAATACTTCTTTGGATCGTTGGAACCCTGCAGGTATTGTGTGACTTAATCAATGCTCTCTGCAAAATCTATTAGAGTGTCCGACCTTTCTGATAGTTTGTACATTATGTCTTGCATCAACTGTATCTGTTTTGCGACCTTAGTTGTTTTCTGTCAAAAATTGACATGGTTGGACTATTTTGCCCCTAATCATCTTGGGATTGAGATTTCGATGTTAGTGGACTATTTTAGCCTTGAAAGGTTCCGACCTTTCAGTTTTGGTGCCATACCCGTGTATGACATGACACTCGAGGATATGAGTATGTAATCCTAATTGTCGACTTACCAATCCAAAAATTCTAAAATGAGCCAAATATGATGGAAGTAGTGGTGGGGACGGGTATATGAAGCATATAGTATGTTTTTGACAATTTTAAGGCTTGTGTTTTTAGACAACTCTCCATTTCGTTTTAATAAAACACTAAATTATTTCATTTATACGGAAAAGTTGCATAAAATCACCTATTAAAATCAATTTTGTGCAAATAACTACCCAATATAATTTTTCTTTCAAATAATTAACTAATAAGCTGTGTTTTCAGCCATTTTGGTATCATTTTATATGTGATTTTCGGCCATTGTATGGGTTTTTCCTATACTTTGTAAAGAGGAAAGTAAGATCATTTACACTCTAAAACTTGGGCAAAATCCCTAAATTGAAAATATCACATAAAGTTGTTAATTTAGATGAATTGGTATCGAAATTAATACAAGCATAGATTTTAAGGTACTCCCTCTCTCTGAGTCTCTTTACATTTTCCATTTATGGGTGTATGAGTCAATTCTTTACGTTTCTTTTTTGTAACATGTTTTCCCTTTATTACATACCAAAAAAAACCCCTATAAATCCCATGTGCAAGTAGGTTCTTAAAAACTAAAACTTGAAAGAAAAAACAAACGGAAAGAATTCATCGGGATGGAGGGTTATTTGAAAGAAAAGTTGTAATTGTTCTTTGCAAAAACGTGATTCTAAGTACTTGCGTGTAATTTTTCTTGCACTCGTATTCTCGTTCTATGATGGGGTTCTGCTTCTCAAAATTTGAGTTGATATGTACCAGTTTACCAGGATATTCCCTGTTTTCACCAGGTCAATAATTTACGTTTGCTTTTAACACATTAGCCAAGATAATGAACAAAAGTAAATGTTTACCTTCTTTGATCCTTTCCCTTCACCACCAGACGGTTACCCATTTCAAAATTTCAGCTCCTTTTGGGCTCTTTCAAGTCTCATCGCAGCGTCAAACCTCACCATCATATCATGTCCACGGTGAAATTCAATTATGTCATCCCTTCATCAATCTCTTCCATTTGAGCTTATCACTCAACTATTTTACGTAATATCCTAATATCCTCAGTGCCATCTACTCTTCTCTTGCCTCAATTTTACTTCATCTAATTGAAATCCAAATATGCCTGTGTAATTCAAAAATCAAATATTCAGACCTTTGTATAAGGCAGGCTTCTTATGTGTCTCCGGAATCAGACTTGTTAGAGATAAATCAAGGCTGGTCGAAGACTCGAAGGTGCCTCCAGCCATGGTTTGCTGAGGATAGTTGTGTAGGCACGGGTCGCAGAGACGGGGATCTGAGTAGGCAGTTGTTTTGTTATGAGTCTGAACTTGGATTGTCGAATTTAATAGTGGAGGCACCACTGAATGGGTGGCGGTCAGTAAACCTGTGTCAAAAACTGACTCAACCGAAAAAACCAAAACCAACTTATAGCTCAACCCGAAATACCCCGTTTTTTCCACCCAAACAAGAAAGACACCTGAATCTAAAAGACAGTAAACAGTGGGTCAAAACCCGAATCGTAGCAGGTTGGCCCGTTTGACCCGTTTGGTAAAGACAACCTATATACCCGAAAATAGAAAATATGTAACAGGTATTGACTTTCAAAATTAGATCAAATGTGTGTATATTTGTTGAAAAACATTGTTTACCACCACATGAATACTCGAATGATTACCATATAAATTTAGTTAGTGCTTTTCATGTACGTGTAGCTAGTGATCCACTTCTCCCCAAGGTAATCTGTTACTCGCATATGGGGCAATGATTCCTCCATCACCTCTTTCTACACTCCACAACCATCACTAACAACCAATATGCTCCTACTTCTTGTTTCAAGCTCTATTTCTCCGGTTACCTCCATCCCAAGTGAGCCCTAAGGAATACATTCAGTCTTATATTTACCTTCATTCCTTCACCGAGGTTATAGTTGTTTCCTTAATATGTTGTTTTGAAGGACGTTTAGACCATCTTCAATCTTGTCATCCTTTTCCAGGCAGAGATCCTTCCAGATGGGTTAAAGTAAACGAGAAAAGGACGCTTCATGATGTTTTGAAGGAGCCAAATCTTGTCATTCCTGAGATACCAGGTGTGTATATATGCCTCTTATCATGACCTCTTTAAGAAGATTAAGCACTTCGGTAAAATCAAAGGCAAAAAAAAAAAATCCCTCTATACTCTGATGCCTTAGGATATGATATTTCATTTAAAGGACATTTGTGTTGTTCTCCGCCTCATTGACCTATGTTTTGGAGTTTGGACACACTTCTAAGTTCTAAGTTCTAAGTTGTCAAGAATTAAGAATTTTTTGAAATGCAAAAATTATTTAATACACAGCAAGGTATTGAAGCGTCGTATAAATTTATCAAAACCTGCTTTGTGATATCTGAAAACACTAGTGACTTGGTAAAAACTTACAATTTAGGTCAGCACAATGAAAAATAACACAAACCTCGGACCACAAAATTGGAAATTTTCTAAATATAATCTTGATGGTGTATCAATGCAATGGTATAGTAGTGCTTCAAATTGCTGTAAACTGTGCCTCTAAATCCCACTGCTAATTGGTTAGCTGTATGTGCAGTTTTCTACGTCGTGTCAAAACGATCCAGCTTCTACAGCAAGTTCAAGAGCGGCAAATGGGCAATCCCCGCATAGGCACGCGACAGTAGTTATTCAAAATTTCAAATAGGTCGAAGTTGCTCTATGTCTGTGAGGTTTGGACAACAAGAACTGGCTACAAAACTCCGGGATAAAGAAGAGTTGACAACTACGAATTCACCAATTGCTGTTTCGGGCGAACGATCTGATTTGTTCATCTTCATATGGATTGAAGTACTGCGACATACTTTGGTTTAGGAAAGAATATGTAAACTTGTAGTAGAATGGGAGGGAATACTTAGTATCGTTTAGGAAAGTTCAGTAGAGTAGGGATGTTTGGTAAAACAGTGTATCGTTGATGAAAGTCTAGTAAAATCATACACCTTTTATTAGACCATCTATAATAAGAACCTTCCTCACATCCCATATGGCATATACTTAGAGTTGGCATTGGGCCGGCCCGCGTGCCGGCCCATCGTGCCTTCATCAAAAAATGGCCCGGCCCAGGCACGGATATTGGGCTGGCCGTGCCGTGCCGTGCCTGGCCCACTCACCCAAATCCCCGCCGCGGCCCGCTCCTGGCACGCTCAATTTCGTGCTCGGGCCGTGCCTGGCCCATGGGCTAATCGTGCCTAGCACGTGGGCCGGCCCAATAACCTTAGTATTTTTTTTCTAAATACACTTTTATTTATATAAATAATGAATATTAACGATTTAAATATATATTTTATTAAATATTAATGTACTTGATGTCTTGATTAGTTGATTGCTTGTATTTTTAATGTACTAGATTTAATTAAATAATTTAAAAACGATATTAAAAAATGGAATTTAATTAAATAATTAAGAAACGGGCCAAATCTCGGGCCGTGCCGTGCCAGGCCCGCCGTGCCTGGTTCGTGCCGGACCCTCCGTGCTTGGGCCGTGTCGTGCCTAGGCACGGGAATTTCAAAAAAATGCAGCCGCGGCCCGCCTCAAACCCGTTCGTGCCGTGCCCGTGCCATCAGTATTATTCATCCGTGCCGTGTCGTGCCCGTGCCGGATTCGTGCCGTGCCCGTGCCGCCCGCCTTAGCCCGGCCCAGATTGCCATCTCTACATATACTACACCAAGTGCCGCTATGGAGATGCTATTACCATGAAAACAAAGTTCTTGAAATACTAACATCATTTATTGCTTATAGACGGTTTTTAAATATGCGGATAACAAGATGGTACTAAGAGGTAATGCCACCATTCAATAGCGCTGAATCATGCTCATGAAACTGTATCTTTTCAAAAAGGAAATTAAGCTTCATAAGATCCAAAGACAAACATAAACGACAGCATATGACCGAAGAATAGAACAATAATGAAAATCACAGATATATATAACTCTAGCTTTATTCTTCATCATAACGCCGAGAGTCCAATGTAACTAGTTCATTCATGCACTGCTAGAACGCAGCGGAGGCAACCACCTTCATGCATCAAATCAAAAGCCTTGTTGATGTCAGTAAGAGACAAATTGTGGGTAATGTACTCATCAACCTTGATTTCCTGCATAATACAATCGGAAAAACAGGAGCTAGCTCAATCTCTAATCTATTAGTCGTTGCTATTAACCATTACCCAAAGACCCAACACATTTTTCTAACTCCATCCCAATCAATTGTTTACCTTTTCCATCTAGGAGTGCCAGTGACTATCTCACCATTTCCAAATAATTGAACATGAATGTCCAAGGATAGCCATTTAGTTTGCGTTCATATAGGTCCTACACTCCTACCAAAGTAATGCTTCAACATTACTTTTGTGACAAGTTTGAATATTAATATGAAGATGGTCTCAGACTCTCAGCATAAAATTGTCAAAAGATTGACCCATACAGTGTGGTAGTTAACTAGTTATTCCTTGATTTTGGTTTTTAGTGGGTTACTGGGTCGTAAGGAAAGCAAAATGTCTCACTAAACACACAGCGGCCATTAGATACATTCTCAATTTTAGCACATGAGTAAGACCGCATACGTCCAACCCCACTTACCCCACGATTTAGGGGAGCTCTTGAGGCTCGTGAGTCGTGAGACAATAGGGTAATGTTGTTGTTCTTGTTGTTAATGGGTACTAATTTATTGGGCTGGACTCACATATTAATATGAGAACGCCGCTCAAAAGGCTAACGGTGCCTCAAAGGCTCCTGTTTATGCGGAGACAAGTGGGGCCCATGTATGGTATCCTTAGTTCCTTACCCTTGTGTAGACAACACAGAAATTGTTTTCAAATGACCCGTAGTAAAAATTGTCATTCTTTCCCTTAAAAAAATGCACAAGGAACTTGCCTTCTTCATGTACTTCTCCACTAGCCAAGGTACTTGAGATCGGCTCTTGAAACCACCAAAAGCTGTTCCCTTCCAAACACGGCCGGTAACAAGCTGGAAAGGGCGAGTAGATATCTCCTGGCCAGAGGCTGCGACACCCACTATAACAGATGTTCCCCATCCCTGCACAATTTAATAGTCAGCAAATTTTAGTCAAGCTAAAGTAAAATTCCCATAGTTAAGCTGTAAAATTATCCCGAAACTCACTTTGTGGCAACACTCCAATGCTGCCCTCATCACAGAAACATTGCCTATGCATTCAAAGCTATAGTCAACGCCACCATCTGTGAGATCCACAATAACTTGTTGTATAGGCTTGTCATGATCTTTTGGATTCACAAATTCATTAACCCCAAAGTTCTTAGCTGCAGAAAAAAATATGACGACCACGAAATATGAATTAGTGAAGCAGTTCCACTGTAAAACATCAAGCACAAGTCTTTCCCATCCCAATATAGCCGGAGACTAGCTAGTCTTTGGTTTTGGGACATAACTGAATATAGTAAAATGGGTGACTACATTTTATGAACTCATATTGTGAAGTTCTTGCCCGTCGTTGCAACTCTTGGATATTTTCATGTCTCTATAGGGACTCCATGAGTTTTCACTACAAACGCAAGGCTATGTACAACTGACCTCTCTACGCAACCATAAGAAGGCATATTTAAGGCATTTGGGCAATGTCTAAAAATCAAGGATGAGGAACCTAAAATTTGCATAAAACTGATGACTACTTGTTTGTTATGCAGCAAAAATATAAATGCACGCACTACGACGACGACGACGACCAACAACAACAACAACAACACAGTGCCTCAATGGCTCCCGCAAATTGCGAGGTAAGGGGGAGTCGGATGTACGCAACCTTACCCTTGTGTTAGCAACACAAAGAGGCTGTTTCCGAATGACCCAAGATGAAAATTGCGTCGAGAACTGCATCGAAGGACCGCCACTTCACAAAAGAAAGAAGAGCAGCCACTTTAGTGAGCCATTTTGATTTATTCCATTATAATCCATAACCAAAGAGTAATGAGTCTTTGGCTCCATTGGAAATATGGAAACGTTTCGACGGGAATCAATAAGTCATATAATTGATATGCGGCCATATTAGTGAGGGCAGGCTGTTAAGGGCATAAGTCACAGTTATTATTTCACAAGGAGGGAAGGGCTTGATGAGATTACCAACGTCAAACTTCTTAGGATCAATATCTACACCAATAATCCTTGAAGCGCCAGCAGCTTTAGCACCTTCTGCAACCTGTTTGTAAATTACCCAATCAAGCATTACTTTGAAAGAGAAAAATTACATACTAAGAAATTAACCATTACTCCTGGGACTTTGGAATAACTTACAGCTAGGCCTACAGTTCCAAGACCAAAAACAGCAACATTGGACCCAGGCTCCACTTTTGCAGTGTTCCAGACAGCTCCAAGACCTACAGAGATAAAAGTTGATGTTAAACAAGATGTCTCTTTCGACTATTTCTTTAAAAAAAGTGAATGGTGGGGTGGCTCTTAAGTAATGTTGCATTATATTCAGAGTGAAATTCTTAATAGCAAAGAGAGAAGACTTTGTGCATTGTAATGACGAAATAAGAACAAATTAAAACGACGTGGTGTGCAACAAACAAAAAGCTTCTCCATGTCAATAGGTTGTCTACATTTTTCAAAATATGTGAGGGGGATTTTGGAAAGTGAAAACAACCTGTTGGATTAGAGTGAGTAGAAGCCAAGAAGGTAAGCTTCAACAAGAGTCCATATAATGTCTTTCCATAAATTCCACCACCAACGTAAGAAACAGGTTAAACAGTAATTTTAACATGGTTCACCACCAAAAAAAAAAAAAAAAAAAAAAAAATCATTCCAGAATTAATGAATTCTGGTAATTTTAAGTTTTTAACAACAAAAATTTAATACTTAGCATGCAAGATATAGAAATGGATAATGCTAAGAAAATTTTAAACTCGCTAAGCTTAACCCTTTCTTTGGATACGAAAATGGAGGGGAAGGAAGAGGAGGGGGGAAGAGAGGGAGAGGTTTCCCCTCCAAAATCCAAATCTTTCCTTTGTAAGAGGGGAAATAATTTGCCTTATAGGAGAGAAATGGAGGTCCATGTTCCCTCCCCTCCAAATCCCTCCACCCCTATTTTGCTACCCAAACAAAGAAAATATTTACTTCCAAATCCCTCCCCTCCCCTCCCTCTCACTCGAAATTCTTGTTTTCAAACAAAGCCTTAAGCTGAAAACATTTAGCCTCTTACTCCGTATAATAACTTCGTTACACAAGGGAAAGAAAATGACAAAATTGTGAGCTCCTAAACTAGTGCCCATCTTCCTACTAATCTTTTTTACTCTTCACTGAAAAACAGCAGATTTTCCATTGCACTTGTCTTTTTCCACAGAAACCAACCACGAACAAGAAAAAGGCAACAATCAAACATATGCAAATTATAAAGTAAACTTTCTGTGACTTTAGCAAGCAGAGGAAAAACTTCAATAAAATGCTTAAACTCCCAGCTATCTGGAACCAAATAAAACAGGGAATGGAAGTGAACCCAATTGCATGGCTGTTGTCAAGAATAGCCTATACAGCGTACTAAAAAATCAGGCACGCTTATAAAAAAAAAATCACGTGCACAATATCCATCAGTCGAACTCGAACATTAGGTAGTCATCTCAATTATAGATCAGCAGAAGCATTACACAATCACAAAATGTAGACCCTTTAAACCAGACTTAAGGAAGCAAATTACGATAGACGTCACTTGCAATTTACAGTATCCCTTACCAGTAGGTACACCGCAACCCAGAAGACAAACTTTATCCAATGGAGCTGTTGGATCAATTTTAGCTACGCTAACATCATGTACCACAGTGTACTGACTAAATGTTGAAGTTCCCATGAAGTGATAAATAGGTTTCCCATTGACAGAGAAACGACTCTTGCGGTCACTCATCATAACTCCAACTCCAGTAGCTGCCCGGACCTTTCCACAAAGGTTTGTTTTACCCGACTTGCAAAACTTGCATTCTTTGCACTCGGCTTGGTAGCATGGAATAACATGGTCTCCAGGTTGTACATCTGTGACACCTTCACCAACACTCTCCACGATCCTGCATCACAGAGAGTCAGAATTCATTACAAACGGAAAGCAGTCACCAAGTGAAATGCACAGGTTCACTTGACTTGCATACCCAGCAGCTTCATGACCAAGGATGCATGGGAAGAGACCTTCAGGGTCCTGCAGGAACATAAACAAGTTTTGACAGATTAGTGACAGACTCACATACAAAAATTGCGAAACATATTTTACAAGTTTTATGTACTCCGTATTACTCCCTCCATTTTTTTTTCTTTTCTTCCCATTTCCTTTTTCACAATCTCCAAGACAGCACTTTGACCGTAATTTCCGACAAGTAAACATTACTTTTTTTGGTCGAAAATAATATTTTGTGAAAGATGGTTTGATAACAAATGTAAATATTTTAATTTTATGTATTTAAAAAATTTTATTCTCCAATATACTTACTTTGTAACTTTGACCTCCAAAAGGCAAATGGGAAGAAAATAGGAAATGGAGGGAGTAATTAGCAAATACTCCCTCCATCCCAATTATATTGTCTTACTTTCTATTTTGGGTGGATTTAAGAAAAGCTAATAAAATGAAAAGGTTGAGTGATTTGTAGTGTAATGGATAATAGAAGCCGTGTGACTGATAACACCATTGGAAACGGTCTCTTTTGAAAATTTGTGGAGAAGGTTATTAAAATACATTTGCTCTTGGCCAATTCGTAAGAAAATGTGAGCTGCATATGATTAAAAATGGACATAAATGTAAACATCTCACGCGGTGCCATCAGATGATATAGTATTTTCCTCAATTTTGCTCTTTTCTCAATTACGAGTATACACTATACACTCATTATAGACCATACCAGAATTGACAATGCATTGCTCCTAAGATCTAATCCTTGAAATAGAATGCTCCGTAACTTTAACGGAATAAAAGCAAGCGAGAATAGGAAAAGTTTAAAAGGAAAGGGGAAAAGGGGGAGACCTTGCCACTCCAAGTGTAGGCATCAGTGTGACAAAGGGCAGTGAAGAGGATCTTGATTCTAACTTCACCAGCTTGTGGAGGGCCCACTTCGACATCTTCAATCACCAATGGTTTGTTGGGTTCCCAGGCCACCGCAGCTTTTCATTTCAATTTAATTGGGTTTAAGCAGATCACACACCATCAATCAATCAATCGATATATCAAAAATTAACATCAATTTTGATATTGAAATGTTTTAGAAAGTTAAGGATTTAAGTACAAGTATTACCTTTGCAAGTGATGACTTTGCCTTGAGTGCTCGCCATTGTTGTTGTTTTGTGGTTTTGTGTGGTGATTTGTGAACGCAAGGAAATGTTTGGTGCTGGTATTTGTATTGTAGGACTAGTTTAGTACGGGGTGTGAGTGGGCTTCGCCGCTTCGATGCCTATGTCACCCGTAAATCTAACCTCAACTAAATAAATGGATCGCTAATTTAGGGTCAAAATCGTAATTAAAATTATCGAAATCCTAATCCCCTATTTAGTAATCTCACCATTTTTTCCTCCAAAAATCATCTTTATAAATAAGGAAGCTAATAACAATTAATTGTATTTGCTAAATAAGGAACTAATAATCAATCAATACTATATATTAAATCCAGAAACCAAGGGACTTCAATGTAATTAAATAAAGTTATACAAATTAATTATACTATATAGTTTTAAATCACTAGCACCGTGTGATGGACCCGATTAAGGGATCTCAATACAAATATTATATAGTTTGGGTTAAAATTAAATTATATAGAAGCTTGGTAATTTTCCTAAACAATTGTAAGAGACTAAAACATGGTCAATTTCCTTAAAATAAAATAATTAATTAAGATGGTCAATTTCCTTAAAATAAAATAATTAATTAAAATGGTGCTTGGTAATTTACCTAAATATTTATAGAGACTAGAAGATGGTCAATTTCCTTAAAATAAAATAATTAATTAATATAAACATGCACACTTATGGTATTAATTATTATCATCATAAAATTATATATTAAATTTAAAATCTATGCAATTTTACTAAACTTTATAGTTTATTAGATGTATAGAGATGTTAATTATTTAACATACAAAAATATAATATAAGTAGGTTATAAATAATTCAAGTTAGATTCCATAATATATAATATTGCATAATTCTTTCGATTTGATTTAATGCATATATGTAATATATTTATATAAATATATAATCCTCTTAAAATTACATGCCTAAGTAGTAAAAGTAATTTCGTCAGTAAAGGAAAGAATTGTAGTAACATTGGATATAATTATATGATAGTAATCACTCATTTGAATAGTAAAAGTAACAATATTATCAGCGAGATTAGTGAAAGTGGTAGAAACAACAACGGGAGTAGTGAAATAATCAATATTAATGCGGCAATAGTGAAAGTAACAATAATTACGGCGGGAGTAGTGAAATTATCAATATTAATGCGGCGATGAGTGACAATAAATAATAATTACTAAGGGAGTAGTGAAAGTAACAATGATTACGGGCAAGTAGTGAAATGTTATTACCATTGTTTCATTAATAAGAGTAAAATATTACTAGCGAGAGTAGTGAATTTGTCTCAAAAAATTAATAGGAAGTAGAGGTAGCCCGGGCGAAGCCGGGCACCAATACTAGTTATATTTTATTCCACTAACTTACTTTTTTTCATTAAAATTAATCTTTTCATCAAATTATATTATTTTCACTAAATCTAAACTATAATATTTTAATTAAAATAAATTAAATTTTATATAAAACTATAAATTGCTAAATATATTTATACTGTTATACTATTATTTGAGAATAACTTAATCCATACTATAAAACAAAACTGTAAATCACTTTTATTACTTTCGTGACAAAAAAAAATTAAGAGAAATTAAAAATTGAAATTATTAGCTTTGTGATATAGAAAAAATATTTTGTTTAAAATACATTTCAGCACATAACTCAATTCTCTTAATTAATTATCAATTACAACTATTTTTTTTCAAAGCAAATACAGTGACAAGAAATATGAACAATTAATGAGATACCACTAATATAAGTAATTTATTAAAAATAAAAAATACTCTATATACCGTGCATTTACTACACAGGGGTCTAAACTAGTTTTTCATTATTTATCGTTAATGGCTGTGATAAACTGATAATGATACGTTTTTTTTCTTACTATGTTACAGCGGGAAAACAAATACAGTAATTTTCCTTTTAAAAAAAAGTTGGACATGGAATAGTCACGTCAAAACCCAGACGTAGTCTATGCCCGGTGGCCTCAGGCCCAGACATGGAGAGCCCACTTTCGAGCCTAGGTTCGAACGTGGAACAGTCACGTCTGGCCTAGGTTTGGGCGTGATTATGATTTGATTCATAATCTAATTCGTTCTAATTCGTTAAATCTAAATTCTAATTTATGAAAAATTGGGCAAAACTAAATCACCCACATTGTCAATGTTTTGTTGTTGAGAGTTTATGATGAAGTCGATTCATTGTTAACAGAAAATTTTACGTTTCAAAGCAGACTTTGATTTTAGTGAGATGTTAGTATCTAGGAGAAAGTTTATTAACTTGTCGACAATAATTAGTAATTTGTCGACGACAAATAGCAATCGGGCTTACATATGCACTTTGTGGGAATTAGTTGGTTGACATGATTTTGATAAACCAGTGGGCTGATTCTCCTGTTCTTGTACTTTGGCAGGAAGGTTTGACTATTTCGTATGTTTTGAAGAACACAACACTGGTTACCTAAACTGAGCTTCGCCTTCTGGAGCCGGGGCCATGTCTAGACTAGTAGACTGATAGACTCTACTCATCTTTCATTGTAAGTTCATAATTCGTTTGGAGGAAGAAATAAGAGTGAAACTGAGCACAACATATGTGACTATATCAAAACTGTCTTTATAGCTCCCTTTAAACCAGCATCAGAGAAAGCAGGAGAACAAAACGGAGATAAAAAAACCATCACAGCAGAAAATCCGAAACTTCTCACCTGGACAATTCACATAATAAAAGAAAGTTTCACAATTCATAAACGATGCAAGCCAAAAATTAAAACAAGTCATTCAGACTAGTCTCTGAATCCCTGAATCCCATTTACCTTCCCAAATGGCCAAATCGCTAGATATATATATATATATATATATATATATATATATATATATATATATATATATATATATATATATATATATATATAGTGTTGAGATCAAATGAGTCCCCCTCCTAAGTGTGAGTCCATAAGTCCTCCTTAGAGCCCTTGGATGAGCACTATGGAAGGCTGAGATTGAAGACAAAAAACAAGGGATTAATGTCTAATTAAGCCCACTCTCTCACTACCTTAACTAATCCATCCTAATTATCACTAATTTCACTATATATAATTTATTATCACACCCATTTATCTCTCATCTCACACAATTCATTCACCTTCTCCATCAAAAACCCAATAAAATCAAAAACCCAATAAAATCAAAACCTAAAAATTCAAAAAAAATTCCCCCTCTTTTCCTCACCTACCCACCCCCTCCCGACACCACCATTCCCGACACCACCACCATCTGCCGCCACCCCCACCACCCACGACACACCCACCACTGCCACCGTCACCTTCTCCGTCCTCCTTGCACGCCTGCCCACTCACAGCCACCTCCCCCACGACCACAACTACCGCCACCCTCACGCCTGCCTCCACCACCGACACTCTCTCCTGCCGCCTGCCGCCTACCGTCCTCCATCACCCATTTTTGTCCCTCCGCCTGCCTCCTTTCGTCCTTCATTTCTCTTTTTTTCATTTTTTTTTAATGTTTTGATGGTGGTTATGTAAAATGATGGTGGTCATTTTGTTGTGTTTTGTACTCCGTATTGTTTGTATTTGTCTTTCCCTTTTTTGTTTTTGTTTTTATTTTATTTTTTTAAGTTTTTGTTTTAAGTTTTAGATTTGTTGTTTTGTTTTTTTGTTTTTGTTTTATGTCATAAAGTTAGATCTATCTTTGAAAAGTTAAGTTTTTTTCAAATTTCATATGTTAAATATCGTCTTAATTTATATTTTTTAAAATCTCATATTGTTTAAATTCGTCTTGTGTGCTAAAAATTACACATTGTGTGCTAAAAATCTCGCATTTATATTTTTATTTCGTTTTTTTAATTTATTTTGTATAAATTTACCTATTGTGTGCTAAAAATTATGCTTCCAATGATTTAAAAATTCAAATTTTGAAATTCCCGCCTCCAATGTTTTCATGTGATATTTTTACTCCATTTTATGCTTGTTTCTATTAAAATTATACTTATTTCAATTAAAATTACACTTTTTTCTCTTAGAATTACACTTTTTTCTGTTAAAATTACACTTTTTTCTATTAAAATTATACTTTTTTCTGCTAGAATAACACTTGTTTCGGCTAAAATTACACTTTTTGTTGTTGGAATTACACTTTTTTCTGTTAGAATTACACTTTTGTTGTTGTTAGAATTACACTTTTTTCTGTTAGAATTACACTTTTTTTCTGTTAGAATTACACTTTTTTCGGCTAAAATTACACTTTTTGTTGTTAGAATTACACTTTTTTCTGTTAGAATTGCATTTTTTTCTGTTAAAATTACACTTTTCTTCATTAAAATTACACTTTTTTCTGTTAAAATTACACTTTTTTCTATTAGAATTACACTTTTTACTGTTAGAATTACACTTTTTGTTAGAATTACACCTTTTTCTGTTAGAATTACACTTTTTTTTGTTAGAATTATACTTTTTGTTAGAATTACACTTTTTGTTGTTAGAATTACACTTTTTTCTGTTAGAATTACACTTTTTTCTGTTAAAATTACACTTTTTCTATTGGACTAATGTTACACTCTCAATGGACTTGGTCATATTCTCATATTCTCATTGGACTAATGTTACACTCTCAATGGACTAAAATTACATTCTTAGTGGACTGAAATTATACTTTTCTGGACTAAAATTATACTTTTCTGGACTAAAATTACACTCTCATTGGACTGAAATTACATTTGCCTGGACTAAAAAAATACTTTCCTGGACTAAAATAACACTCTCATTGGACTGAGATTACACTTTCCTTGACTAAAATAACACTTTTTGTCGTTAAAATAACACTCGAAAAATGCTAAAATTACAATAAGTTGTGATAAAATTACAAAAAATTATAACATTCCTTAAAATTACACTTTTTCTTTGTTAGAATTACACTCACTCGTAAAATCCTAAAATGTCGAAAACTTGTCTCGAAAAAAAAAAAATGAAAAAAAAACGAAACAGAAAAAAATGTTAACAAAATTTTCATAAACTTCAAAATTTTTTCCGTTGAAATTTCAAAATAAAATCCGTCAAACCGCAATTTTTTCCGCAAATAAATTACACTTTTTTCCGTTGAAATTACACTTTTAAAACAAAGAAAGTGTAGTAACATTTGTATAAAAGTTTCAGGTCAAAAAAAAAATTATGCTCAAATTTTTTTTTTTGTGTATAATTAATCCATTAGTGAATGTATAATTAAAGCTAGAGAGATAAAGTGGATTAATTAGTGTATAGGAAACTCATTAGTGTTAAGTATACTTTTTTTTTTCAATCTCAACCATCCTTAGTGGGATATCCAAGGGATGTAGTGAGGACTTAGGACTCAAAATATATGGTGGACTCATTAAACTTTACTTTATATATATATATATATATATATATATATATATATATATATATATATATATATATATATATATATACTTCCTCCATTCAACTCCACTCTACCTATTGGCAAAAAGCACAAGTTTTAAGGGTAAATTAAAAAATGAATAGAAGTACAAATGGAGTTGTGCCATTTACTTTATGGAATCAGAATTTGTCTAAGTATTAGTGTGTTAAACAAACACTAATTTTCCCACCAAAATTACAAAACTTCAAAAACCCCACCAAACACTTAATTTCCCACCATTTTCTGTCCAGTCAAGCTGTTGGAACCCACCAACTAGGTTAGTTTTATGCATAAATTACAATCATCCTCACATTAAATTACATATTCCCTCATTCATTAGCAACACAACAAAAAAAAACTTTCTAAAATTATTTACATACCAATAAATTACAGTCCACTACCATTAAATTACACAAGTTTCCTAAATTATCTTCAGAGCATCAATGGGGTTCAAGTGCATGTCCGAAGAAACGAGAACTGAAGTCGCCATCTACTTGCTTCAAAAATCAAATGACGGGCGACTTGATCGTGGTGCAATCAAAGAGGCAAAGAAATGATTCAATGTGAGTGTAAGGACCATATCAAACATATGGAGACTTGCAAAAAAACCAAGGTTAGTAGGCGAAAAATTAGATGTCAAGAGTGGTAGAATAGGCAACAAAAAAACAGAAAAGGATTTTACCAAACATTGAGCATATCAAATCACTTGATAAATCACTAAGGGACACAATGATCGAGTTTACAAAATTGTGGAGTTTCATTGAACGGTCCATTCATGGGTGAAAGAAGGTTTACTTAAACGTCATTCAAGCCCATTACATCCTAAACTCAGTGAGTTACACAAGGATCAAAGGCTACTTTATTCATTAAAGTCATTGGTTGTTAAACAAGTTCTTGAAGAGTTCTTAGATCTTAATAATGTTCCAAAGGATCGAAATAATGTTTAATGAAATGAGCAACGTAATACACATGGATGAGAAGTGGTTCTATATTACGGAAGACAATGAAACAATTAATACGTAGTTGAGGGGAGGAGCGCCTCATGAAGTCATCAATCAAAGAGATTCATCACAAAAGTGATGTTCATGTGTCAACAAATGAGACCTATTTATGGTGAAGATGGTGAATGCATATTTGATGGTAAAATAGGCATGTTTCCATTTACTAATCAAGTTCCAAAGACTAGGTCAAGCGAAAATAGGCCAAGGGGTACATTAGAAACTAAGCCTATTGAGTCCATCACAAAACAAGTAGTCAAGGATTGTCTAATTCATCAAGTAATTCCAAAGAATTAAGAGTGTTTGGCGGAAGGTCTTAGCAAGCATATTTACATACAACAAGACAATGCTAGGCCACACATCAAGAATGATGATCCGTTTTTATGGCGTGAAAAAATTGAGATGGATTTAATATTGAGTTAGTATTTCAGCCCGCTAACTCACCAGACCTAAACGTTAATGACCTTGGGTATTTCAAGGCACTACAATCATTACAAAAAAAAGAAGGCGAAAAAGACAAAGTGGACGACCTAGTGAATGAAGTAATGCAAGCATTTATCGATTACCAAAGCAAACTCAACAACATTTTCTTATCATTACAAGCGCTTATGATAGAGATGATGAAGTGTAAGGGTCATAACAATTTTTCACTCCCTCATATGGGAAGGGACATCTAGTCGCTATTGGCATGTTGCCAAGGAATCTAATAGTCAATGAAGTTTTAGTAAGGTAATGCATTGAACATATGCGGGGTTTAGGTAAAATCAAGGTTTAGAATACATAATGACCGAACTAGGATATAATGTTGAAGCTATAGTAGATCAGTTAAATGGAATGTAATGCCTTTTTAAATAAAGGTTATGTAATGTTCAGTTTAATGTTCAATTGGAAAGGTTATGTAATGTTCAGTTTAATGTTCAATTGGAACAACAGTTTCAAATGAACATTAAACTGCAGCCTAATGATGAATGTAAAGTAAAATATGCAATTTCAGTTTCAAATGAACATCAGTTTCAGTTCAGATTATTTTAAGTTATATGCATTCAGATATATGCAATGCAAAGTTGAAGTTCATATAACAATTTGAAGTTCATATAACAATTTGAAGTTGAAGTTCATATAATAATAATCAGTTTCAGTTCAGATTATTTTAAGTTGAAGTTAACAACAGTTTCAGACCAATTTTAGCGATTTCAAATCAATTTTAATAATCCCGAGAGAGACAAATTTTAACGATTCTGATCCAAATTTAATGATCCAGGCAGACAAATTTTAACGATTTTTGGCACAAATTTAATATTCATAAAACAAATTTTAATGATTTTCAAGACAAATTTAATGATTCAGACAGACAAATTTTAACAGTTTCAACACAAATTTAACAGTTCAGACAAATTTTAACAGTTTCAGCACAAATTTTAATAGTTTCAGCACAAATTTTAACAGTTTCAGTACAAATTTAACAGTTCAGACAAATTTTAACAGTTTAAACCAATTTTAACAGTTCAGACAGAATTATTTTAACAGATTCAGTACAATTTTAACTTTTCAGACAAATTTTAACAGATTTTGATTAATTTTAACATTCGAGACAGACAAATTTTAACAGATTTTGAATCCAATTTTAATGATTCGATAATTTGCAAAATGCAAAGACCAACTCTCAGGCTACGTGGTAGAGTAGACAGTCAGACGGATACACCCATTTGTGCCCTTAATAATCATTTTAAACTTATAAAATTATAAATTTAAGTAGTTCAAATAATTTAGACAGTCAGACAGACAAAAGAAGATTTGAGACGGAAAAAATTTCCATAATTTCAGAAAAAAAATTTAAGTTCATACAGACAAAATTTCAGTTTATAAATACAAACCAAACAGACAATACATCAATTTCAATTTTTCTATTTTAACAACAAATCATACAAAAAATCCTAACAATAATTCCTAACAATAATTCCTAACAGCATAATTCCTACCAATAATTCCTAACAGTCATAGAATAAATCTTAACAACAAATCATACAAAAAATCCTAACAATAATTACTAACAGCATTTAACCCAGCAGTTCAATAAATAGTTGACATAATATACGAATAAATAAATTAAAAATACAAAAAAAAATTTAGGAGATAGAGAATATACCAACACCTTCAAGAAATTATCGCTTAGACAACTGTCTATCAAGAAACGCATTGAATTTCACAGTCATTGGTGACGGAGAATCAACCACCGCTTTTTCAACATACTCGGTTGTTTTCTGAGGCGTTTTAGGACGCTTCTCCGCCATCCGCTTCAAATACCGGTTTGCGTACATAGTGCAAGGACTTTCAGGCTTTCCAGATCCACCACCCACTTCGATTAAAGTGGTTTTCTCAGGCGTTTCAGGCTCCTTTGCAGGACCGACGTTCTCAGGCGTTTTAGGCGACTTAGGAATGCAAACGCCACCATCATCGAACTCCGTCTCTTCAACTTCAGTCCCCAAATCATCAGGATCTAGGGAATCAGGTACGATATGGGTTGGAGGAGGCGATTCAGGATCAGATTCATCGCCTTCATCATCGCCTTCATCATCGCCTTCATCGCGTTCATCGTCTTGTAAACCAACACGATAACGATAAAAAACACAAGGGATACACTCATTACCACAGTTTGGATGAGGAGGTTTCATGATTGGACGGATTTAAAGATATAAAGATGAGAAGACAAAGGTGAAGTGATGAAGTAAAGATATAAAGATGAGAAGACAAAGGTGAAGTGATGAAGTAAAGATGTGAAGGAGACGGATGGCAGATCTAGGGTTTTCAGAGAAAGGAATTGAAGGAGGCGGATGTAGAGAGAGAAGGGAGAGATTAGGTTTTTAGAATTGTGTAGAAGGTTTGAGAGAATGAGGAGAGTCAATTGCTGATATGGACGGAATTGTGTAGAAGGTCTTTAGGGTTGCTTGCTCATATGGACGGAATTTCAGAGAGCAAATTGGGTTTGGGTTTGGGTTGTTGAAGGAGACGGAGTCCAGTCCATTTGCAACAACAAAATTTGAATGGATTATTGGGGTATATTCAAAGGAAAATTGGGTTGGGTCATTAAATTTTGGAGGGAAGGGTTAATCATTTAAGATGGATTAGGTAGTGTTAATTGGGTTAGGATTAGTTTAGGGTGTGTTTTGTGGGTAAAAGTAAGTGGACCATTTAGTGGCAATATTTGTAAATAAAATGTTGTAATAAGGATAATATGGTCATTTTACTTTCTTTTTTTAGTAAGTGGTAGAGTGGAGTTGAATGGATGAAAATGGAAAGGTGGTAGAGTGGAGTTGAATGGAGGAAGTATATAGCAAGTCAGCAACTGCATAGGAAAGACTAGACAAAATTTGGAGTGAGGCCCAACTCCCAAGTACATGATGAATTAATAGGAAGCAATAGGGTTCCCAATTCCCATGCAAAGGAGTGGAGAAGACAAAAATAGCAATTTAAATAAATGCTTATATGCACAACTACACAAGGGATGCTTATGATATTTAAGTTGAAAAGAAAAGAATTACCCAGACTCCATTTGCTTGTTGATTTAGCAGGGCCCCAAATACGCACGGTGTGATCGTCACTCGCTGAAGTCAACAATTACGAATTTCCCGGATTCCAACTAACACAGTTGACTCCTGGCGATTCCATATGTATACCTGCCAGCAGAACATTTTCATGATGCCTTCAAATTTGTACAAGACTTATGTAACCTAGACGAAGAATGGTGCACATCAGAGTGTGACACCTGTATTGCGTGGTTTGGTGTTCTATTTGGGCGGGGGAACAGGTCCGAGTTCGTAAAATACTACCAGGTTCATATATACAGCACTTTGTTGGACCTAATTCACGGTAAAGAACTCCGTTCTTGAATGACCAAGCTGAAGAAGGAATGACTCACCAAACCCCAAACCATGCATGCTATCCGCTATCGTTTGTCTGACTGAGCTATCTGTCAAAAGGAGAAAGATCATATTTTTGGACTAAAAGTGCTGATGACACGCCTTAAGGTAAAAGAGCTGAAGTAACATAAAACAAGGTAACAAGAAGTGGGCAAGCAGGCATCCAATGTGAGATCTCACCAGTGACAGATCCAACATCCAGTTACTTTTTGCTTTCTAAAATCAACTACCACAGGACGGATTTCCCGATTGAAATACACTGTACTTGCATGTAGGTAGGAGACTAAGAAAGAATATTTTTTTATGAGATGGTAGGTGTGAGAGCAAGTAATCACCTATATAATTAAAAGACGAATAGATGGGGACTTGGGCAAGTTTTATATCAAGTGGCGGAGCAAGGGGCGCCATGTTACTGTATTGCATTAATAATTTCCCCAATTTTTAATTAAATCCATTAATTAAATAATTAACAAATTATAACCACAACAAGGTCAAATACAGTTTGGATTTTTTAACAAATTCAGCTTGATTTCAATCAAAATACACCACAAGAATAACACTATCCAGAAAAAAGGGTATACACCCAAGCAACACTGGATATATCGGAGACGATTGAAACACCGGAAAACAAGGTCAAGAGGCGAACCCTTCATGTATCAGCTCAATTACGCCATCAGCAAGCCGAATCAAATGCACATAATCAAAACCCTCACAAATTCGCTAATCCATTTTCCACAAAAGTCCACTAAAAAACTATTGAGAAATATTAAACTAAATTAGATCGAATGCAATTTGCACAATCAAAACCCTTCACAAATTAACTCAGTTCTGCGATTAGCAAGCCAAATCAAAAGCACCTAATCAAAACCCTCACAAATTCATAACTCCAATTTCCCCTAGAAACGACTAACAAATCTAGACATATAACACACAATATCAAATAAAATTCAGACTGCATAATTGAAAAATATCTAGAGACCTCATTTTCTTCTGAGACTGAGAGTATATATCGACAATGAAACGGGTGTGATCTGTGTCAGCTTTCACATTGGCGATACATCTTGCCTGTGATGATCGCATCTTGCCTGTATGATATTAATGAATAAAGATTTGGGGAAATCTTGAATGATGAAATTGAATTAATCGTGAAGATAAAGTAATGAAATAAAAATAAGGGTTTTGGAGATTATAGTTACCTGGTAGATCTGGAAGGTGTCACAAACACAATAAATCTAAATATTCTCTACAATTCGACTGATTTTTTTTTTTTTTTGAGGGGATCAATTCGACTGAATATTGTATCAGCATATATCCACATTGGGTCAGTCACCCTCTACCAGCGCCTCGACCACCAGACAGTGCAAAAAATCATCCCGACAACCTACAAATATTTTCCCGGCAACCATGACTGGTGATGAGAATATGTCTCCTTTAAGATCAATTTCTGCAAATTTCTGAACCACTTCCTTTGGCCTATCACCCTCAATAGTAATGCAACTAATCAGTAGCACCAAAATCCTTCCGGAACTAGAACAGATGCAAGCAAACCTTTGTGAGGGAGAAAATGGATCAGAAACTAGCTTGATATGGTCATCTACATACCCTGAAGATGTAATCGGATCTCCGACATAATATTCCCATAAAAGACACCCATTTTCTGAATCAAACGAGTATACATTTCCATTTCTTGAACATACAAGTGCCTGAGAACCAATTGCCATCGATATACATGGCCCGGCAAAGATTGGACCATCTGTATTAGACCTCCAGATAATTGATCCTTCTAGATTCACAGAAATAACATCTCCACTGACTAAGCAACATATAACATTGCCATTAGAACTGATGGAAAGAGAGCCAAATATCGGAGCTTTAACCTCTAGCAACCACAGTAAAGAAAAAAGTGAACCCTTCAACGATATAGCTATCAAACGTCCATTAGTAGTGCCTGCATAAAGTATTTCACGTGTCTCATCGATTGCAGGGGAGCCAAATATACTTCCACCACAAGGAAACTCGTAGACGCAGCAATGGTTTCTATAGTCAAGACCATATAGATTATGATCGTGCGAGCCACACCATATCAGGTGCCTGCATTTATCTACAGTAGCCTGTGACTTCACTTCACCACCTGTTTGGAAAGTCCAGTTTATAGTTCCCTTCAAAAGATCGATAAAATACAACTTTCCTTGGTAGCATCCAAAGATGACCTGAGAAAAGTCCCCATCGACCACGGCTGAACTCTCAATTCGGCCCTCTAGTTTCATTTCCCATCGTACAAGGCCGTTTCTAGCGTCAACACAAACAAACTTATGTGAATGAGATCCTATGAATACTAGTATTTCTTTTTTATTGAAAACAACTAAGGGTGATGCATCAACACAAGAGTCCATAGGAACTCTCCATATTTCCCTCAGGCTACCTTCTATGTCTCTTAGAAGTTTGACTTTGAGGGTCTCAGACAAATTGTCTGACTCAATGCTTGTTTTGTGCATCACTTTATTGCAACGGCTGTATGAACATTCAGCTAACTCTGAGAAGGATCCCCAAGGAGAGAAACTAATCGATTTTACAGCCTTTGTTTTTGAGTATCTACCCGTATCCACCTTAAGGTGCTTAGAACTACCATGCTCATCACTGTGAGCCAAGACTGTTTGACTGTATTTTCTTGACCTACCAAAATCTAAAGTACTACATTCAGAAGGTTGCAGCAAATCCTCCTTTTGAGCGTTGGGCAATTTTTCCCACATTATTTGATAGCCGGCCTCAATTGTTCCTCCTTTCTGAGTAACAGCCTTTTGGAGCCGTGAAGGACTCGGGAACATATATAACAATCTCATGTCAACTCCTAATTTATGAGCAACATGAGCCGCTAGGATTGAATCGCCACCGAATGCGAAGAAATCATCATCATCGCCAACTTCAGCAACCCCTAGTGCTTTACAAAAGCTTTCTTTTATATATTCTAGGGTTTTGCTGCATTCAGTATGACACTCTTGAGGATTATAAACCCGGGAAAAAGAGCTGGGCAGTAATGTATAGTCAACCTTCCCGGAAGAAGACATAGGAATTGCCTCGACACATACAATTTCTCTGGGAATCATTGCTGATGTAAATCTTTCTATCATCCAACTTTTAATTGATCTCAAAACTTCAGATGATTGGCTGGAGTCTTTCAATACTAGAGCAGCTCCAAGAAAGGCATGCTCTTCTTGCTTATCCAAGAAAACTACAGCTACATCAGCAATTTTTGGATGTCCCCTTAACGTGTCCTCAACCTCCTCAAGAGCAATACGTTGGCCACTGACCTTTATGGTCCGGTCTTTCCTTCCAATAAAATACAAGTCACCACCTTGGAGTCGTCTTGCAAAATCACCTGTTCTATAGTACAGTTCACGACTTAAACGACCATCACTCGAATCCGTATCTTGTTTTAGTTGGATGTAATCCAACGGCATGATATCACCCTCAGAATAATAGCCACTAGAAACACAAACACCAGCAACACATAGCTCTCCCTCCTCCTGCTTCTCATTATCATAGACAATCCCAACATCACAATTAAAGATAGGCTTACCAATGGGAACACTGCTCAGAGTCTCCAATTCAAGTAATGATGGTAAGCGTTTGCAGTCAAAGTAAGTACAATCTCCGGCAACCTCAGTGCTTCCATAAATATTCAAGATAGAAGTGCGACGCAATATTCTAGAAAGTATGCTCCACAATGAGATAGGAAACACTTCACCACTCAACACCAACATTTTCAAAGAAGACTCAATGCCCTTAGAACACTGCTCCTCTAAAGAAGGAAGAATCGCCCTAATCAAAGATGGTACTGCAGTCAGTCTAGTGATAGAGTACTCACTTATGACATCAACGAGTCCGAACATATTTTTCTTTAACTCGTCAAATTGAGGAATAACCAAAGTACACCCTGCCATCATAGGAGCTAGAAATTCTTGAAGATGGTCAATAAAGCTTATCGACGTCTTGAATAACAAAACATCATCATTTTTGTTCAATGGATAGAGTTCTTGCATCCACAAAAACCGATTTAAAAGCCCTTCTTCTCTCCCACATACACCTTTGGGCTTACCCATTGACCCTGATGTGTACATTAAATAACTAAACTTCATGGAATCGCTATTTTCGCAAGGCCAAACTAAATCTAAATTCCCACATTTCTGATCAAAAATTTCATCAATATTACTAATGCATAAAACAGGACAGTTGCAACAATCTAGCAGCCAACGCGATGACTTATTAATCAAATGGGCACTGTTATTTTGGTCAGAGTTGAAACACCCAAGAATTAAATCAACATTAGAAGACGAAATAACATTCAAAATACGATTTTTCGGCCAAAAAGGATCAAGGGGAAGAAATGCAGCAGCACATCTTAATATAGATAAAACGGAAATAACATATTCTACAGAAGGCAGCATGTAAACTCCAATTAACTTAGTCGCAAAAACACCACTTTTGTTGGTAAAATGATTACCTGAAGTGGGTTTGATTAAGGAGGGATCATAACCACCATTGAAGATATTACAAAGCTTAAAAGTGAAAAAATCAACAGCTGGTAATATTTGAGAGAAAGTAAGGAAGTTCTCTTTACTGTTAGTGATGTTGGATTTATCATCATCATCATCAAGAGTTTTTTCAAGCTTTGGTGTGCAGTTAATTATGGCTATTTTGGTGGGATTAATAGATGCAGCATGCTGAAATTCATGGGATATGCAACATCTTGAAGGACATGAGGGTTGCTTTGTCATTCTAACAACGTCTTGTGATTCTGCCCAAGTGACGAGCACAAGAAGAAATTTTTTTCTATGTTCTCCGTTTTTGGGCTCATTGATTAGTAGACCTAGCAAACAGAACAACCGGGTTCGGGTCTGATCGAGATTCGGGTTGGGTTAGTTCGGGTATCGGGTATGTCACATTTTCGGGTTAAATTGGGTCGGGTCATATATGATCAATCTGGGTTCCGGCTCATTTTTGGGTGGGGTTATTTTGGGCCGGCCATTTTCGGATCAATGATTAGACAAAAAAAAAAAAAAAAAAAAAAAATTACGTTTTGGATTATTACCAATTTATAGATTATTATAGTTTACTTTTGATGATTGATTTTTTATTTTACCAAAAATAATATTGAGTGTAATTTCAAATTAGTCATTTCAAGTATTTTGGAGTTATGTTTTGTAGGGTCATTTTTGGGTTAGGTGCCTGTGGATCGGGTCAGGTTAGTTACGATTCAACAAAACTCGGAACATGTTCGGGTCAATTCGAATTAATGTTATAAAAATGTTTTGATAATTGATATAGATTATATGCTACTAGTTGAAAAGCCCGTGCGATGCACGAGGCTCCCATTAAGATCATCTGTATAAATTTATTCTATAGTTGATAAAAAAAAGTTCAATTATGTTTAAATCATTGATAAATAAAAGTTCATGATTGGTGTAGTTGATCATAATTATCTATATTTAGTGTGTTTAGAGAAAATGTTAGATCTCTTATAGCATAAGTTTACCTTGACTATCTACAATTAAGAGTGTTTTGATCTATATACTTATCATAAAATCAAATTCATACTGAATTCCAATAAAATTAGTAGTCTCTAAACAACAGTACAAAAATATATGTGATTCTATTACATAGAATACATGAGGCTTCCATTAGGATCATATTTTACAATATGCATGTTGAATGTTCTAAGAATTTGTTGAACAATAGATTGCAAACGTCGGTTTAATTTACATTGTCATGGTTTGGTAGTAGAATTCTATTAAGTTAATAAAAAAAGGCCTAAGTAAGTTGAAAATCGGAACACACAAAACTATTGGGTTGATTTAGTTGATTATTGATGAATCATCGGTCCATTTAACATAAAAGCTACTTTTTTTTGGTTTACGTTAATTATATTATATAGTTACCTATTTTTATTGTTGTACGCACCACCGATTTTAATCAATTTAAAACGTCATTCCCAAAAATGTGGTTTAATTCCTTAAAATGAATACGTGATAACTGAGACTGAATTTTATAAGATTCACAAATTAGATTAACTTACAACATCTACTAATATATTTCATTTTGTAAGCATACGACAGTGTAAATGTTGAATGGTGGTACGCAAAACAACAGATATCTCAATTATATATGTAAACTGTTTGGAGGGTTTTTGTTAGATCTCTAAACAATAAATTTGTTTTTGACTATCTACCATTAAGACTGGCTGTTCCCTATGAACTTCATGCGAAATATATAATACGACATCTAATTTTGTAGATGTGAGATATATTTTTGAGTGAATTAATGATCAACTTTTTAAAGTCTGACCTCCAAAAAGCAAATGGAGAGTTTTGTGTGGATTGGAGGGAGTAGGATATTAGGATACTACTGTTAAACTTGATTAGTTTTAGATTAATTTTATTAAAGTTAATTATAACTCATTTTTGTTTATTTGAAATTTTGTCTATCAACAAAATCAAGTATCATTATTTTACATTATTATTCTACTCTTTATTTATAATAGCAAAATGAACAAATTTTCGAAAAAAGAGTTTCAATTTTAAGAAAATGGTTTCAAATTACTAATTATATATGTACAATCGTTTCACTTCATAACCAATATATATGCAATTAGTTGTGTTTATTTTAACCTAATTTATTACACTAAGCAGTACCTTATATTCAACTAAAGTCATATGCGATACCTCATAGTTAACCATTAACAAAAAAAAAAGGATTTTTTTTTCAAAATTCAGGCTACCAAAGTGGGAATTAGTCGAAACCTCAGGACACCAAAGTGGAATTATGCAAACCTCAGGGCACTAAAGTGGAATTAACCCAAACCTTAGGGCACCAAAATGGAAATTTTCCAAAAAAAAAAAAAATTATGAAAAGCTACTGCAAAAATTATTGCACTTTTAAATATATAATTAGTGCATGACATAGTAATAACCAGCCATACGCAAACCGTGGTAAATAATTAAGTGAATAAAAACACATAGATGAATTGGAATTTAGAAAATAAAAATTGATGTAACCGAATAATTTTGTATATTTGGCAGTTCAATACATTTTTAACGTCTATTATGAATTTGATATGAATTTGAAACCAGTTTGAAGAAAAAATTCGATGATATAATAGCAGATTATATATAGTCCGCATAATTTTTCTATATATTTATCGTACACTGATTCATTCATAAAATCATAGTTAGCTGGTTTTTGGATTATTAGTCCTGTATAAAATTGTAATTCTTGACTTTGTTCATTTCTATTTAAATTTTTGGCTTGACAAAATCGATGTGAGACTTATTTTTTAAATGATAGCTCAATTTTTTTAATCTTATGTGAATATTATTGGTAATCTAATCATATTCAGAATTAAAACTATTTCATGCCACCGTTGAAGTTGTTTATTTCTAATATTGTCATTATAAAAAATTTTCTCCTCCCACCGCCATTGTAAAAGCCAAAAGCTAAGCAAATGTCATTCCTTACTTCTTTTTCCTATTATGACATGTGACTTTTTTCTAGAGTATTTTTTAAAAATAAAAATCAGCTTTTTCTTATGGTTTTTGGAAGATAATTAGGGGTTTGGTTATAATTAACTACTCGGATATTTTGTAAATCTTTTAAATATTCAAAAATGTAATAAAATAAAATTATCTTTATTACTACACGGATTTCGCTAAGTAGTTAAAGTTGAACAACTTAGAATTTGGAGAATATTTTATATTTGTAAAAAATTAGGATCTCTTTTGTTTTTTTTTCCTCACAGTGAGTAATTGTATGTTTATAAAATATGCAATTTTAACACTTTTATACGTTTATTATATGACCTTTTTTGCGTTATAAATATTTCTAAAATAAATATTCTTTATAAAGTTATTTTTCTATTATTATTTTAGTAAAAAATAATAGATAAATTATTAGATCCACTTCTATTAGTATTATTTTTCTCATAAATAATTGATCTACTTCTATTAGGATTATTTTCTCATAAATTATTAGATCTACTTCGATTAGGATAATTTTCTCATAAATTATTAAGAGGAAAAAACTAGATCTACACTTATTAGGATAATGATAATAATTTTATATAAAATTATTTTATATATAGGAATTCTAAAAAAGTTGGGACTCTCTAATATCGCTCGAAAAGTTTCTGCTTTATATATATACTAGATTTAATGCCCGGTCGATGCCCGGGCCAACTTGTAATAATCTATGATTATGATGCATTAGTACTCTAAGACTCCATTCTTTTATACTTAATTTTGCTGAACTGAACATCTAGAAGCTGAGCTGAATTTATAAGAGCTTACTTTTTCTGAATCGAACTTACATGGGTTGAATTGAACTAATAGCTTAACTTATAGAAAAATGGGTATAAATTGAGCTAACTTTTTAAACTGAATTTATAGGAGTTGGACTAAACTTGTAGAGCTTAAATTTTCTGAACTGAACTTATAGGAACTTAACTTTTCTCAACTGAATTGAACTTATTATGATGTAATAATACTCTTAATTAGGTCGTCTTCTTTTCGGCCGATAGTAGCTGAACGGAACTGAACTTAATGAAGCTGAACTGAAATGAATCTAACTGAAGTAAAAGTTAATTTGTAAAGATATATATGAGTGGAAATGAACTGGATAGAGCTGAAATAAGAGTTAATTTGTGAAGATATGAGCTAAACTGAACTGAATAGAGTTGAGTTAAATTGAACTGAACTTAACAGAGGTGTAGTGTTCTATAATATACTCCGTTAGTAATTGTAAAATGTTAAAGTTTATTCCTAATTATGATGGTTGTTTATTTTCACAATGCCTATTTTACTCATTGTAAAATGTTAAAAGTTTACTCATAATTATAAGGCGTTTATTTTTCGCAGTATATATCTTACTCATTACAATAACTTTTAACATATATACCCCTTTTATTATCTCATATCTCTTCTCTCCCTCTCACGTAAGCCAATGTTCCTTTTAGCTGAATGGAACTGAACTGAATTGAGCTAACTAAAGTGAGCTGAATTTGAGCTGGACTGAATCAAAATTTGCTGAGATAAATATAGCGGAATTAATTAGCTGAGCTGAACTGAAGTCTGCTAAATTGAGCTGGATTGAATTGAAGTGAGTTGAATAAGAGCTAACATTAAGCTGAAAAAAAAGGGCGTGAAGTTGATCTGAACTTTTAGAAGCGAAGCTGAAATAGATAGTACACTGAACTAAAATTATAGGAATTTAATTTTAGTATTTTTATAATCTTTCAACAAATATATTTTGTGAAGTTAAAGGCTTACCTCGAAAGAAACTACGTCATATATACAAATCCAAGGAAGTAATAGGCATAAGACTCCCAAGATTAAAAAAAACAACTTTTCCTAACTTATTATATAAAAGTTAGTACACTTATACAAAATTGGGTTCCCGAAAATCATTGTTTTTTGGGTTAATTATGATCACAAATATAAGCCATTGTTTTTTAAAATTATACTCCATTAGTTAGTGTTGTAGGATTAATTGTTCTACTTAGATCATGTTGCTAAAAACGACGGTTTCACTCATCTATGATTAAAGATAATATACCATATGGAGTTGTCGTAAGAGGTTAAATTGCAAGTTGCTTGCAATTTCAATCTTTCTATAGAATTAGTGCTCTTTGTTTTTTGTACGATTTCAAAAGAGATCGCATCTAATATCTAAATTATCCCCCTAATGTTAAGGATCAATAGAAGTTAGACCCTCTAACTTCTTTCAAATTTCACACCTTTAATTACTGAGAGTACCGGAAATTTCACGCCTTTTTATAGAACTAACTTGAACTAAAGTGAACTAAATAAAACTGAGCTAAACTGAATAAAGTTAAAATAAAAATCCACAAATTATTTAATAGTCAATTTTGAAGTTTGTTAATGCTTAAGTTCTATCTTTTAGTTTTATATTTGCATTTGTTTAAATTTGTACATGTAATTCTATATACTAGATTTTGTGCCCGTGCGTTGCACGGATTTCTAATTTGTTTTTCCTCTAATTTTTTGGTCCTTTTCATTTTGTTTTAAATGATACCTAAAAGTTGTGTTTCAATTACTTAAATAAAGTACTTTGTACCGTTTATTTTAGTCCTAACTTTAATTATAGTTTTAATCAAATAACTAAGCCACATTTGAGTCCTAATTATAGTTAAATTTTAAATTAAATAATTGTGTCAAATGGATTAACACTTGATTTGCATCGTTTCTCTTAATTTCTTAATTATCTAATGTTAATTCTGCCGTAGTTATTTATCTTTCTATTGTCCTATTATACTTCATTTATTAATAGGCTTATTAGATCTCAGTTGAACTTTTTTACCTATTGTTTGGTGCTTTTGTAAATATATGTAGCACTCTACTCTTCTCATGAGATTCTTTTTCAATGATTAAGTGATATGTCTTGGTTTACCTAATTTAACAAAATTCGTTTCTAAGAAATATGTCTACATCGCACGTGGTGATATAATACTTGAATTTCTCTTTGTATTGCTCGTCGATCACAATTCACTGTACGGATGGTGATAGGGCGCCACCGAGTGAGTGACGAGGCTCGACGCCAACATAATTTATAAAAAAAATAAAAATAAAAATAAAATCAACACTAAGTTTTAACTCAAATAAAAACAATGTACAAATCATCATAAAGAACAAACAACACATGAATATGAGATACAAAGTAGAAGCATTAACTACTACTCCGTATTAAGAATATAACTTCTTGCTTGTTTCCTCATTGAGTATATATATAGATGGCATGAGGCATGACATAGAAGTTCTTTCCCAGCAGAGGTTTTATAGTCATCAAACGCAAAAAGTAAAAGTTATATTATCATTATAGCTTCACCAATTTTTATCTTAATATATATCCTAGATATATAGCTTAGTTGTCATGTACCAAAATTCCTATATGGAATATTCATTGTTTTTTTTTTTTTACCAAAAAAATATTCATTGTTTTTTTATTATTTATTTATGTTTGTAGAACAATAAGTCCATCTCCTTGATCGTCTCATAGGTGTATGTAGTTGAGCAGGAGAAGGTTTACACACAATGTATTTCTATTTGGATTTAAGAATTAGCTGGAGTTGAAATTTGGATAGAATTCTATTCTATTTATTATTAAAAGGGTTTTTCTAACCTATATTTCTTTCCTTTTTGGGTTTTTTATCCTATGCCTAGTGGGTATAGGTTAGAAAAACCGTTATTAAAAACATATCAATAGTTATTTCAGTTTTATTTATTTTTTTATTTTAGTGTTTTGAAAAAGTTGGAGTCTCTAGAATTCTAGGTTTAATGCACGTGCCTTTTTATAATGATCTTTTTGTATGAAAACTCAGCTATAACAAACAAATCTTCAACATTATTTTCATTTATAAACGTTGGCATAAATGTTCCACGTTGCTGAGTAATAATGCACAATGTTTGTAAGAGACTATATTGCACTTTTATAGTTAGAGAGTCGATATAAGCCCAAAACGTAAGAAATTATATGTTATTTGTTGATTCATTTGAGTTCATCATGACTACTGATTTGTAACATTGTCTTATGCAAAGCCAAAGTCGTCGTAAGGATTTCACATGCCTTATTTTGTAGGTTTTAATGTCTTCCTAGTCTAATTTTCATGGGCTGACTAAAGGACTTGGTCGAAGAATCTCACCAATCACCATCAATATTTATGTGTTGTAATAATTATTTAAGTTGATCCCTCCTTCCCCAATTTGCTCGGTAATATAAACTATTACCGTAATTATTGTGTGAGATAGTCTTAAAATGTAAGATCCATTTGTGTAAAAATCACACTTTTATTGATTGCAATGAATAATGATTTTTGTTTCTAAAATGGGTCCGTCTTAGTGTGTGACCGTCTAATTCTAAAATTTATAAAACTATTGAATTGAGTTGAATTGAATTATTCTAGGAGTCATGGAGGAAAATCTCAAATTTGATGTTATTAGGGCATTAGCAATAGACAAACCTTCAATAGGTTTGTTCTCATGCCACGTAAGATAATATACAACTTATTTACTCACAAACCTCATACCAATAATAGATAAACCTCTTCAAGGTTCATAACATGGCCCACTATATTATTTCTTCTCACGTTCTCTCTCCACAAACCTGTATACTATATTGTAACTCCTCTCATCCATGAACCCCAACACCCATGTCCAACAATAAAGGGTTTATAGACAAACCTTTAAAATAATTGACACATCAACCTACAAACCTTTTGACAAACCTCTATTGCTAATGCCCTTATATATAATCAAAATTGAATATGGGTGCCGTATTTGATTTACAAACCTCTATTCCTATTGTGACCGTCTTATATTTTGTTGAGGACTTTTACATTGCTCGAAAGCGCTTCGAAAGATTGGAGTACTCTCTGTAATCACTTGAGAAAAACTTGGTCTAGTTTACAAACTCGACCTCTTACTGTCATATATTTTGTTTCCCAAAGTAGAGGTGTGGAAAACAAATTCAAAATCATGTATACTGTCGCTACTGTAACTCATTCATCTAATGCACTTCTACTTTGATAAAAATAATCAAGTACTATAACTTATTTTAGAGTAGATAGTGCGTGACCTAAAGGCCTCTTAACAACAACATGAAGAGAAGAATGAAAAAAGAAGCCTAAAGCATGTTTCACCATATTCATAATTGTGCACAACAAATTATTATTGAGAAACCAACATGTTACATGCAATCCTGCATAAGAGATCTATAAACTTAGATAAAACTATTTAATTGAATTAAAGTTATGACAAATTTTAAAATAAGCAGAAAAAATTACACTTTAGTGGTATCAGGCCAATCAAACACAACCCCTTCTTCTTCTTCCTCCACAAAGCAGTCCCCTACTCCGTTGTTATGCGCACAAAAGGTAAAAAAATCATAATTGTAAGTTAGCAAGTAAATATCACAAGAAGTAAATTAAAACTTCAAATCTAAAAAACATATAAAATTATTACGTTCACAAGAAAAAATCGGAAAACTAAAAAAAACAAAGTGTCATATATATAATCTCATATATGGAGTTTAGGCTGCTAAAAAACAATATATATATATATATATATATATATATATATATATATATATATATATATATATATATATATATACATTATTATTAGTAGAAGCCTATTGTAATTAAACTTGACCGGAGGAGTCCTGAATACTTATAGACTTGTAGTTTGACTGAAGTACAAAAACATGGAGTACGTACGATCTTATCTTATGTTGATAATATAGTTAGAATTGTTAGATTAATTTTATCGAGTGGCTTTGCAAAAGTTGGAAATTTGGATAGAATTCTATTCTATTTATTATTAAAAACATATCAATAGTTATTTCAGTTTTATTTTTATTTTATTTTAGTGTTTTGAAAAAGCTGGAGTCTCTAGAATTGCCTGAAAAAAGCCTCTTTTATATATATATACTAGATTTTGTGCCCGTGCGTTGCACGGATTTCTAATTTGTTTTTCCTCTAATTTTTTGGTCCTTTTCATTTTGTTTTAAATGATACCTAAAAGTTGTGTTTCAATTACTTAAATAAAGTACTTTGTACCGTTTATTTTAGTCCTAACTTTAATTATAGTTTTAATCAAATAACTAAGCCACATTTGAGTCCTAATTATAGTTAAATTTTAAATTAAATAATTGTGTCAAATGGATTAACACTTGATTTGCATCGTTTCTCTTAATTTCTTAATTATCTAATGTTAATTCTTAGTAGTTATTTATCTTTCTATTGTCCTATTATACTTCATTTATTAATAGGCTTATTAGATCTCAGTTGAACTTTTTTACCTATTGTTTGGTGCTTTTGTAAATATATGTAGCACTCTACTCTTCTCATGAGATTCTTTTTCAATGATTAAGTGATATGTCTTGGTTTACCTAATTTAACAAAATTCGTTTCTAAGAAATATGTCTACATCGCACGTGGTGATATAATACTTGAATTTCTCTTTGTATTGCTCGTCGATCACAATTCACTGTACGGATGGTGATAGGGCGCCACCGAGTGACGGCGAAACTCGACGCCAACATAATTTATAAAAAAAATAAAAATAAAAATAAAATCAACACTAAGTTTTAACTCAAATAAAAACAATGTACAAATCATCATAAAGAACAAACAACACATGAATATGAGATACAAAGTAGAAGCATTAACTACTACTCCGTATTAAGAATATAACTTCTTGCTTGTTTCCTCATTGAGTATATATATAGATGGCATGAGGCATGACATAGAAGTTCTTTCCCAGCAGAGGTTTTATAGTCATCAAACGCAAAAAGTAAAAGTTATATTATCATTATAGCTTCACCAATTTTTATCTTAATATATATCCTAGATATATAGCTTAGTTGTCATGTACCAAAATTCCTATATGGAATATTCATTGTTTTTTTTTTTCGCACCAAAAAAAATATTCATTGTTTTTTTATTATTTATTTATGTTTGTAGAACAATAAGTCCATCTCCTTGATCGTCTCATAGGTGTATGTAGTTGAGCAGGAGAAGGTTTACACACAATGTATTTCTATTTGGATTTAAGAATTAGCTGGAGTTGAAATTTGGATAGAATTCTATTCTATTTATTATTAAAAGGGTTTTTCTAACCTATATTTCTTTCCTTTTTGGGTTTTTTATCCTATGCCTAGTGGGTATAGGTTAGAAAAACCGTTATTAAAAACATATCAATAGTTATTTCAGTTTTATTTATTTTTTTATTTTAGTGTTTTGAAAAAGTTGGAGTCTCTAGAATTCTAGGTTTAATGCACGTGCCTTTTTATAATGATCTTTTTGTATGAAAACTCAGCTATAACAAACAAATCTTCAACATTATTTTCATTTATAAACGTTGGCATAAATGTTCCACGTTGCTGAGTAATAATGCACAATGTTTGTAAGAGACTATATTGCACTTTTATAGTTAGAGAGTCGATATAAGCCCAAAACGTAAGAAATTATATGTTATTTGTTGATTCATTTGAGTTCATCATGACTACTGATTTGTAACATTGTCTTATGCAAAGCCAAAGTCGTCGTAAGGATTTCACATGCCTTATTTTGTAGGTTTTAATGTCTTCCTAGTCTAATTTTCATGGGCTGACTAAAGGACTTGGTCGAAGAATCTCACCAATCACCATCAATATTTATGTGTTGTAATAATTATTTAAGTTGATCCCTCCTTCCCCAATTTGCTCGGTAATATAAACTATTACCGTAATTATTGTGTGAGATAGTCTTAAAATGTAAGATCCATTTGTGTAAAAATCACACTTTTATTGATTGCAATGAATAATGATTTTTGTTTCTAAAATGGGTCCGTCTTAGTGTGTGACCGTCTAATTCTAAAATTTATAAAACTATTGAATTGAGTTGAATTGAATTATTCTAGGAGCTGTGGAGGAAAATCTCAAATTTGATGTTATTAGGGCATTAGCAATAGACAAACCTTCAATAGGTTTGTTCTCATGCCACGTAAGATAATATACAACTTATTTACTCACAAACCTCATACCAATAATAGATAAACCTCTTCAAGGTTCATAACATGGCCCACTATATTATTTCTTCTCACGTTCTCTCTCCACAAACCTGTATACTATATTGTAACTCCTCTCATCCATGAACCCCAACACCCATGTCCAACAATAAAGGGTTTATAGACAAACCTTTAAAATAATTGACACATCAACCTACAAACCTTTTGACAAACCTCTATTGCTAATGCCCTTATATATAATCAAAATTGAATATGGGTGCCGTATTTGATTTACAAACCTCTATTCCTATTGTGACCGTCTTATATTTTGTTGAGGACTTTTACATTGCTCGAAAGCGCTTCGAAAGATTGGAGTACTCTCTGTAATCACTTGAGAAAAACTTGGTCTAGTTTACAAACTCGACCTCTTACTGTCATATATTTTGTTTCCCAAAGTAGAGGTGTGGAAAACAAATTCAAAATCATGTATACTGTCGCTACTGTAACTCATTCATCTAATGCACTTCTACTTTGATAAAAATAATCAAGTACTATAACTTATTTTAGAGTAGATAGTGCGTGACCTAAAGGCCTCTTAACAACAACATGAAGAGAAGAATGAAAAAAGAAGCCTAAAGCATGTTTCACCATATTCATAATTGTGCACAACAAATTATTATTGAGAAACCAACATGTTACATGCAATACTGCATAAGAGATCTATAAACTTAGATAAAACTATTTAATTGAATTAAAGTTATGACAAATTTTAAAATAAGCAGAAAAAATTACACTTTAGTGGTATCAGGCCAATCAAACACAACCCCTTCTTCTTCTTCCTCCACAAAGCAGTCCCCTACTCCGTTATTGTACTGCACAAAAGGTAAAAAAAATCATAATTGTAAGTTAGCAAGTAAATATCACAAGAAGTAAATTAAAACTTCAAATCTAAAAAACATATAAAATTATTACGTTCACAAGAAAAAATCGGAAAAAACTAAAAAAAAGAGTGTCATATATATAATCTCATATATGGAGTTTAGGTCGCTAAAAAACAATATATATATATATATATATATATATATATATATATATATATATATATATATATATATATATATACATTATTATTAGTAGAAGCCTATTGTAATTAAACTTGACCGGAGGAGTCCTGAATACTTATAGACTTGTAGTTTGACTGAAGTACAAAAACATGGAGTACGTACGATCTTATCTTATGTTGATAATATAGTTAGAATTGTTAGATTAATTTTATCGAGTGGCTTTGCAAAAGTTGGAAATTTGGATAGAATTCTATTCTATTTATTATTAAAAACATATCAATAGTTATTTCAGTTTTATTTTTATTTTATTTTAGTGTTTTGAAAAAGCTGGAGTCTCTAGAATTGCCTGAAAAAAGCCTCTTTTATATATATATATTGATATTGATTATTTTTCATTCTACAAATTTTACAAAGTTTGAAATTTCTACAATCGCTTGAAAAAAGCTTGTACAGTTTGCATAGAGTTGTACTTAAATATTATCTCTTATTGTACTTAATATTATCTGTTATAATTCCAATTATATATCCATTACTTATTATTTTATAATTAAGTTGTTTGTAAAAGTTGGACACTCTATAAACGCTCGAAAAAAGCTTCCTTTATTAATATAGATAGATAGATATGTATTGATTGATTGATTATTTGATTTTTTTATATACAAACTATTTTTTTAAAAAATAATTCGTAAAGGATAAAAAAATTTATTGATCTTGTTCAGCAATCCGTCTCATTGTAGACGGACACTATCCGTCTAACACTGTAGACGGATAGCGGTCCTCTTACAAAATGCAAATGGGAGGGCAAGTGGGGGTATCCATTTCCCACCCACTTGCAATATCCACTCTTATTTTGTAAGAGGGACACTATCGGTTTACAGCTTTAGACGGATAGTATCCGTCTAAAGTGAGAATTTGTGCTTGTTCAGAAGCAAAAAAATTGTCAGAAGGGTGTCCACAGCAATTCGAAAATCTCAAACCTCGGAGGCACGAGATATGTCACTGCTAATTGCGTGTTTAGTGTAAAAAAATTATTATTCACTCTAATGTTAACATTTGTACTACCATAATGTTATAAAGGGTTTATTAATGAAATTGTAATACGCCGTCGACAAAATACTAAGTATTATCGACAATTTTTTTAACACTTTCAAGCTTGCTATTGACTTTAAATTCTCACTTCCGTAATTCCGTTCCCATTATTCACTCTTTTAATTAAGAAATAACAAAATATAAATTACACATCAATACGTAATTAGTAACAAAAAAAATTTAAAAATATTTTTGATTGACTAAAAGCATCAAACAAATTTAAATTAGATTTAGTCTGTTGATGAAAAATTAGAAGTTTGGAAAGCGGTTTTTAATTTTGTGTTTGATTTTAGTGAGATGTTAGCATTTGGGGTAATTAAAAGGAAAGAGAGAGTAAGGCCAAGAAGGAAAGTTCATCAATTTGTTGATGATATTTAGTAATTTGTCGACGACATAATAGTGTTAGTGATTACAATTTACAAATGCATTTTGTGTGAATTGCTTGGTTGGCATGATAACCAGTGGGGTGATTCTCCTGCTCTAGTACTTCGGTTGAAAGGTTCCACTATTTCATTTGTTTCGAAGTAGTCGACATTGGTTACCAAAACTAAGCTCGGGCTTAGAGCCGGGCTCTGTAGACACTGCTCATCTTTCATTGTAAGTTCATATAAGAGTGAAACTAAGCACATCATAGCTTATGCACTTGTACTCTTAGACCATTTGATATTTACGTAGCTGATTGGTAAACGTAAATCCATAAAATGGTACTCCACTTGTTAGTTGTAACCTTGTTTTAAAACCTGTCAAATGTGACGATACCAAAACCGTCTTTATATCACCCTTTATGCTCAGAAAATCTTCACACTTGGTCATTCTTGAGCCAAAAAAGTACAAGTTAACGGCACGGACTTAGGGTTTGGGTTTGTGTTTGCTTTATCAAGTGGAGCTTGGTGATCCATCCTTTCAGACGAGTCTCTACTTCCTGATGCTATGCAACGCCGTGACTGTCAGCCTTAATTAAGTATAAAACCAGTATCGGAGAAAGCAGAAATAAAACAGCGGAGAGAAAAGCCAGTACAACAGAATATTCGAAACTTCCCACCTTGATAATTCACATAATAAAGAAAAGAGTCACAAGTCATAATCGATGCAAGCCAAAAATTAAAACAAATCGTCCAGACTAGTTTCTGAATCCCTGAATCCCATTTACTTTCCCAAATACTGCTACGTATATAGTATGAGCGATATATACAGCATAGGAAAGACTAAACAAAATTTGGAGTGAGGCCTAAGTACATGAATTAATAGAAATTGGGTTCCCATGCAAAGGAGTGGAGAAGACAAAAAATAGCAATTTAAGTGCTTATATACACAAGGCATGCTTATGATATTTAAGTCGAAAAGAAAAGATTTACCCAGACTTTATTTGCTTATTGATTTAGCAGGGCCCCATATACGCACTGTGTGATCGTCACTTGCTGAAGCCAACATTTGCGGATTTCCCGGATTCCAACTAACACAGTTGACTGTCATCGAATGCCCAGATAAAACCTCAATTGGTTCCGACTTCTGGCGATTCCATATGTATACCTGCCAGCAGAACATTTTCATGAAGCCTTCCAGTCTGTACAAGACCTATGTAACCCAGACAAAGAATGGTGCACAACGAAGTGTCACACCTGTATTGCATGGTTCGGTCTTCTATTTGGTCTGGGGAACGGGTTAGAGTTTGTAAAATACTACCAGGTTCATATATACAGCACTTTGTTGGACGTAATTCGCGGTATAGAATTCCGTTCTTGAGTGACTCGAGTTCAAGGATTGACTGACCAAACCCCAAACATGCCATCTTGTATCTGACTGAACTATTTTGTGAAAAGGAGAAAGATCATATTTTTTTTAAGACTGAAGTGCTGATGACACACCTTACACAATCAAGGTAAAGTGTTGAAGTAACATAAAACAAGTTAACAAGACGTGCGCAAGCAGGCATCCAATGTGAGATCTCACCAGTGACAGATCAACAATTCAACATCCAATTACTTTTTGCTTTCTAAAATCAACAACTTCTCGGTTAAAGTCAATTGGCCCATAAACAATACAGGACGGATTTCCTGATTGAAATAATTTCTCATTTTCACCAGTAAATCTGAAACACTAAATTTGGATGGGTGGACCCCATAGGAGAGAGGAAAATTTAAGATATATTTGCATGTAGGTAGGAGACAAAAAAATTATGAGAGATGGTAGGTGCGAGAGCAAGCAATCGCCTATATAATCTTTGTATATCCTTCGAAATTTCATACTCTGGCTTTGCCACTACTGGTATATGATTATCTCAAACAATACTCGCTTATAATAGAAAGGTCAAGAACGGAAAGCAATACCTCTGAATTCTCACTACCACTGGCAATGAATGCAGAGTTAAAACCACCAAAGCAAGACCTAATCACATACTTGTTCTGCATGTGCCCTGTATACTTCAACGGCTTCTTCCATTTTCCGGCAACATCCCACAGGTGGATTTCTTGGCTATTAAGATTAACTATGAAGAACTTTCCGTCCGCTGAAACTGACAGTGAAGTGATTGGATGCTCCTCCGATATAACATTCTCGGAATTTGTTACAACGTTCAGTATCCGAATATCCTTATCTGAAAAAACACTGATGAGATTGTTGCCATCTGATGTAACTGCAAGATCAAGCACCTTGGGCATCCTAGTTCCTCGCCAAACCCTCAATTCATTTCCGTCATGGTCCCACATGTAGATGCCCTTTTCTTGTTCGGAGCTACCACACACAAGCCTTTTTGAATCCGGGAACCATGCACATGAGCTAACAATAAATCCGTGATCGCCAAATGTGCGCTTGCATGTGCCCGTTTCTACGTCCCACAGTTTAACAACTTCTACATTTCCACATGTTAGCAACATAGTATCGTCCGGGCTCCATGATACAAAAGATACCGGGTTTTGGTGGCTCTCTAATGTGTGTTTCACTGTAAATTCCCCATTGGGAACTACCTGCACAAAACAATTCCTCAACTAGATGTCAACAAATGTAAGAAAGAGCAAAAGAGGAATTTTCTTACAAGTAGAAAAGAAAAGATTTGCATAAACACAGATAATCAGGTGAGGCTGCATTGCATCTTCCTCCCATTTAAAGTTAGAAGAGGCATGCCCCCATCATCTGCTAATTGGTCTCAGGAGTCATTTGGAAAGTCTCAAATCTATGCATGGAAAGAGAAGCCGAAAAACGCAAATTAATGATGTGATCTAGAAGCATAAAGAATTTTTTTTTTGTTATAATGAGTGATGATACCTTCCATATAATAGCAGTACAGTCACTTGATGATGAAGCCAAATATTTGCCGCCATTAGAGAATTGCACAAACCATACTTCATTCTGATGTGCAGTTAGAATCTGTGGAAGCGTCAACAAAGACTGTTAGTTAATTATTTCAGAAATTAAAAGTTTACTTGCTAACATCTAGAAAAGGAAATCAAGCTTAAACACCCTATGAACTCTAACGCCACAAAGAGTAGCACAATATCATTCTCTGACAAAGACCAACACCTAAACATCATAAAGCTATTATGTTATGAACGACAAAATCAAGAAAATTAATAAGATTATACACCAAACAAACATAAAGAGGAAACGAGAGTGAAGGAACTGAAAAGACTACTACCACCTCTGGGCAGATATTGTCTAAACACTTTTCCACAATCTTTCATGTATACACTAGTTTAGGCCAAAGAAAAACTTGCACAAGTCAAAGAAGGTTACAACCAATGCTTAGGTTTTAAAACCTTTTTAATAATCAAAATGCCTGTGGAAATAAGGGAAGACAAGTTAGTTAGCTTATGTAATGTCCACTGGATAAGCTCTCGTTAGAATATACAAAGACTTGCATAGAAACCTCAGTTGTTGTAATTTAGACTCTTGCAAGACGATAAATCTCGCTTGTTAGCTTTCATTACAAAAGTACACCAATGTTCCATTCAAGAGAAAATGGAGTACAGCAAAATGTCTCAAAGGATCACCCTATGGTGAGCTAACGGGAGCTGAAACTACGCAACTATAGCACATAGCGACTCTTTTATGTTGATCCATTATTACCATCTGCGATAAGAATTGCACCAACCGATTTAACTTCACAATATAAGAAGCCACATGATCTAGTGAGCCATTTTGCTTTATTCCATCATGCTCCAAAAGCGGAAGAGTAGCAAGCCCTTTCAAGAAGAATTGAAATATTATTAACGTATTACTAAAACACTTCATTTATCACGCCGTCACAATTCACAACAAAGGGATACCTAGAATAAAAGCCATTAGGAGAAAACAATGGAAGCAAATCACAAGTCTACGTGACAACTAGATAGGGAAAAAACAGTTTATATTTCAAAGGCAGAGAACATAAAGTAAGACCCATTCACCCCACCCATATTATATTTAGACATTCAGTAGTCTATCACTATAGTATCCAACAATACAAGCACCCGACCAAAACAACCATTTCTTCCTGTAAAACTAAAAGGTGCCCATATCCTTCTTAAGAACCACGCGTCTTTTTTATACATTGCTCCAACAGAAATAAGATCAAAAGAGTTGCAGTTGTATGCTAAATACCATTGACACCAAATCATACTGCATCCCCACTTCACATTCGATTAAATACATGGAACAATGAAATGATTTCTTAAAAAAAAAAACTCATAATTGATTCAGATATCACTTCCCAGGGGCCAGGGCAAGGGAATGCACCTTTCTAGATTTCTTCATTCTCATACACAACTCCGACATCTAAGATGAAATTCGTATGGAACTGGAAAGGAGGAGCAATTTTCATTTTAACATACCAATATTGTAAATATCTGCTACCCTATTGAGCAATGAGGAATTAAACTTATACTAATAAAAAAGAAACACCAAAGAAAGCTAAAAGATATCATTTAAGACACCCTAATGGAGTGATAAGCTGCTTCCAGACCCAGGATCTACAACACCACCTGAAGGCAGTCAGACAGGGCTATAACAATAGAAATTGCCATTACTAGATGCCGAAAAAAGAGCTTCCCTGATAGCAATAGCTTCAGCTTACAATGACCTCGTTAGCACTCATCTTTTTGAACCAGACTTCCTCAGCTAAGTAAAGAGAAAACACAGTTTCCCAAAGGCTGACAATTCTATTAAAGGCTGACAAAGGCCAAAACACGGGTTCCCAAAGACCACCTCGTTTCAGGTACACCAAATATTTTTAAATCATGTTGAGGAACAGGAACAAAGCACTTTTGATTGTTCCCGCTTAGATGGCAAGTTAATCCAACCAATTATCCAAATCTTAGCATTACATTTCATCCCACAGGTGCTCCAAATACCCAAGGAACACCCCCATCATGGTCCCGCAGTAACTTCACAATCCCGAAATTGATGCTCTAAGTCTCCACCTTTCCCTCCATTTAACTTACTTACACGTTGCACAATTAAATTCAGCCGCAGACTCCTCGGGAGAAATTCCTCCCTTAGAAAAGCGAATTCGTCATAATCTTCCACATTAATATATTCCAGCAGTGAGACACCGTTAAGACTCCATAAAGAGCTCTTGATGAACAATTTACAATACTCCTTAAACCTAGATCGATCACCCCTAGTAGCAGCTTCCATAAACCCTTAAAATGCCACACCTATCCACTTTTAACAATGTAGTTCCCTATGTTTATTTTCTCTAGTAAGGGAATCAGCTAATCCAAACCAGCTAACTCTGCTTGTCCCATTTTAAGCATGAGTGTACAATATTTCAAAAAGTTGGTATTTCCAAGAAAGTTGTTTAAAGGGGTTTTGCATGTAAGAGATTGCTCTAAGGAATGTATTTAAGAGCTCCTAGTAAACTTCTTACAAGCCTCCTGGACTCTAAATCATCCATCCCTAATAGCTGCTTAACCCATAAATCTTTAAAATGCCACGCCATATATACTTTTAAAATTGTAGTTCCCTATGCTTGTTTTACACCCTAAGGGTGTAATCTAACTCGAACCAAATAACCCCGTTCGATCCATTTTAAGCATAAATATACATTATTTAATAGTGTTGACATTTCCCCAGAAAACTCTTTCGTGTGCAAAACATGCTCAAGGAACACATGCCATACAAGCCTAAATATGACAACCAAAGATCAAATCACTATTACAGTATTTCTCTATGCTAGTGAGAAGTACCATTATAGACAAATACTACTACTACTACCAATGTCCACAAAGAAACTTGATAAGGAATATAATTAGAATATTGTCCTGGATATCTCTATACTATATCTGTCCCCGACAATAATTAACCAGCGACAATTACAAAAGGTTAACACATCACATGCTCTAACAATAATCAAAAGATTTGTATCATCATAACATAAAATCTAAAAAGGAAAAAGTTCATCATAAATAACACGCATTAAAGTCGAAGCAAAATTTGAATAAAGCATTTAGTTAGCTGAAAGAGTAAACATAAAGGGATTATATTAATAGTACATGATCAAAAGCATCTGTATCACCCCTCGTGCAACAAAGATCAAAACCAGGGTGCTTATCAAATGTAAACAGACAGCTAAACAAGCCACATGAGCATATTCAGCAACTTAAGACTTTGCTAAAAGAATTTACTCCCACCTACAGGGGCGAGGCTAAGATTTTGAATACGCAGGCCGTAGCAGCGCAGAAAATGTTCCCGTGTACATGATAAAAGTATTATTTTTTTGTTTAATAAATAATGGCATAAATAATTCCTCACAAAAATGAGAATTCTAACAACAACAACAACATCAGAGCCTTAATCCCAAAATGATTTGGGGTCGGCTGACATGAATCATCCTTTAGAACCGTCCATGGGTGAACGCACACCTCAAAATGCGAAACAAAAATGAGAATTCTATTTTTCTTAATTTTATTGAGGCACTACTATCAGTTTAAAAAGTCTAATATCACGGTTACACCTTACTTCTTATACGTCATAATATGCTAAGGGTAAGATTATTGGTAGTCTGAGACAAGACTCACTCAAGACTTTGGGTGAGTCTTGACCCCACCTTAAAGAAAAAATATCCAATGAGTGGACAACATGTGTCATTTCTTTTTGTTAAAAAAAAAGTGGAGTGGAAAAGTAGAGTCCGAAGTGAGTCTGACGGATAATGTAAAGAGTCTCAGGTGAGTCTGAACAATAAAGAAATAATAAAAGTTAATGAAAAGCTGATGTGGCAGAGTCTTAAGATTTGGGAGAGTCTGACTGATAATCTAACCCTAATACATGGAGTGGTGTTTATACAATACAAATAAAGGTTTTTTGTCAGAAACTACCTTTTATTTAGAGTCATTTGTGAACAACTACCTTTCATTTTATTTTTGGCTTTCAACTACCTTTCATATCTTCATTTTACGAAAGACTACCAAAAATCCACTTCCGGCGAAAAAAAGTCAACTTTCCGGTGTTGACTTACCATTTCACGTTGAATCTGACTCTTTACTTCATAACCCTAATAATCGATGATAAATATTGATTAAACCCAACATTAATCACCTCAATTTATGTATCTCTTACCCGAATCAAAGTCCTAATCACCGAAACAAAATCATCATTATTAATCTTAACATGGTAAATAATTCTTCAACAATAATGATCTATTATGGCCTTGTTGGCAAAATTAACTCCTAGTGTTAACTATTCGAAAATAATCATGGATTCACTCTAAGGATCACTTGTGTACTACTATCTCATTAGTTTTCGTATACCCACCATCTTACCATGAAGAGAGAAAGAAGGTACTTTAATATGACTTAGATGGACAGTAGGTAGGTTGATGAATCATGAGTAGTCTATAAGGTTGTTGAAATGTAAGGGTGAAGGTGAAAGTGGTAGTAAAGGTGACGACGGAGATGGAGATTGAGATGGTTGATGCGTTGGTATTGCTTTGAACAAACTTTTGATAAGGTGTTGGACATGGAGAAGAGTTTTTTCGGATTTTGTTGGGTGAACAAAGGGAGAAATATGGGTTATATGTGTGAAAAAGGGAGAAAAGAGCAAGTCAACGCCGGAAGTGGATTTTTTGGCAGTCTTTCGCAAAATGAAGAAATGAAAGGTAGTTGAAAGCCAAAAATAAAATGAAAGGTACAACAACAACAATAATAATAGATAAATAAAATAAAACGATAGAATAGACACAATGAAGTCACTTTATCAAAATGTAGAACAAGGAAAGTGGTGAGCTTCGAAATTAATCCCAAAATATTTAGTTGATTTGACTTAGCCCCGGTTGATCGTATTGCTCCAGAGAGGAATGATTTGCTTAATAGAACAAAAAGTAACAATGAGCCCCTTCACAATTCCCTTCATTATTAATATGAGAAGTGAGAGAGCGTTATAATCCAATATCTACAGTGAGTAACAAAACAAAAAACTGCAAGGTTGGGCTGGAAACAGTGTTGCCATACGTTCAATGACAATACGCAATTCGCTCATATTAGCGAATTCGATACGCTAGAGTATTACAAAAAGGCAATACGTGAATTTCTAATTTTAATATGCTTGATGTATTTGAAGTTTTACAAAATTAAGTAACTTATCTAATAGAAAAAAAAATTATAATTCTATTACATTACCTTTAAAATAACAAAAAAAATACCAAAAAACAACACTAGCTAAACATTAGAAAAATATGAAATCTCTCAGGAATACGAAACTAGAACTCCTCTTTTTTCCTCTGACTATCTTTGAATTTGATAAACACCATAATTCAAAATAAAAAAATTCCCAAGTCTAAAGGTAGACGATTATAAGACTTCATGTTAAAACGTGTGCCGTTACCATAGGTCAACTGCATCAATCTGAGTTTTTTTTCTGCAGTCTAAAACACTGCCCCATCCCCTTCCACCTTGTCCCTCTTCTTCCCATGTGTTCTTTCAAAGGTGTGTGGAGTGTGGACCCATGTGGTAAAAGAAACAGAATTTCAACAGCTTCAACGGTTCTTTGCTCTTTATAGCCTTTATGTGGTAACTCCTCCAATAAAAAAAATGTTCTCACAGAACTTAAGTTTGTCTTTCAAAGAAACCGAATTTCACCACAGTAAAAGTCGTCCCTGAAAAATAATATAGAGATTACCGACACCATCTCCCCTACCCCTCAGATTTTTTCACATTAGCATCTGAGCTTTTCACCATTTTTGCTCCGCGACTCTTAAAATTTAAACTTGTTTAATGAAGGGTGCGTGGACTTATCACCAGCAACTGGTGATAATTCTTCATCATATACCATATTTGGTATTTGGGATTTGGTATTTCTAAGGAAACCTTAAAACATGAAACAAATTTACATTTAGACATTTAAGATCACATTCACACTGGTAATAAGAACTTTGGCTTACCTTGGCTTACGATTTTAGATATTCAGGGTATCAGAGAGGATACAGACGAATGATTTCAACGATGCACATCAAACAGAAACATACAACAACACATCAAACAGAAACATACAACAGCTTGTTGGGATTAGTTAATGGCAACTCCAATACATGGATTGGCCAAGAAGGGACCATTCAAGTTCAAGCTACTAGCTATTCATTTTCTGGATCAAAAAAATAACTTTCACTGTCTATTCGAGGTGAAAAGATAACTGATACAAATACACGACATCCAGCACTTAATAATATGGGGAGATCTTTTTTAACTTAAAAGACTTGAAGCAATGCCAAAAAGGGAAACCAAGCGCATGTTCACGTAGCGTAAATAAAAAAAAATGAAAGAAGTTCTCTGACAATTGAACTAGATTACTGTCCAAGTTTGAATTCAAAAACTTCCTAGGAAAGCACATTTACACTTAGCTTATACTCTCTCTGTTTCGTTTTTATGTCTTTCTAGAGAAAATAGTTTTTTAATTTGTCTTTGTTCATTTCTCATGAACTTTTCTCTTAATTGCAGTTTCATGCACTATTTTACAAACCAAAGTTACTGTAAATGGTAAAAATAAGGCTTCAAATAACGATTAATGTTTCTTTTTCGATTTGCAAGGGTAATTATTATACTTAGCTCATAGTGTAACAAGTCCAATGATTTTTCTTAATTGATGTTAACATCTTTATGCGACTTATAAAACGAAACGGAGGGAACAGGCATGGGACTGGGGTAATTTCTTTATCCATGGAAATGAAAGTTAACTTTTTTATACCCAAGTACTAATTTTTGTCGATTTTGTACGAAACATTTTCAAGTAGTAATTTTTGTCATTGATGTACCCTACAAAGTTGCTAACCCAAATTTAGGGATGAGCTTTAGTGGCAAGAAACGCAATTCGAGCACTAGATTTTCTTTACCATGTCTTCATTTTTCTAAGCAACAAGATTCTACTCATGATTCTCGAAATGGCACAGTAAATAGTTATTGGTGTACACGAAACCAGGGGTCCTCAGATTTCCTACAACTACCCTAGTGAGCCCTTTAGCCAAAATCCAACTCACCACATACATAAGATAACATATGCATGAACATTGCAGTATCTCTCACAAAATGTGTCCTAAAACGAACGGGGAACATCATCCAAGTCAATCTGTGATGATCCACCAAACTACTTGTAGGATCCACCTCAAACAGAAATTTTCATTGCATCTATTCTGTCCGAAATAACAAATAGAACATGCTTTCACATTTAATATTTCAAAATAAGCAGATAGCTCCATTGCACTGATTATAAAAAAAATACACATCTAGGCAACTAGCTATATTCATCTTACAGGAAAAGGTATAGAAAAACTGCAATCAATTATCTAGAATATTTCAAAACAGGGATACCTAATTAAAACAAATAAAACACACCTGGACAGTCTCGGTCGGAATTTGATCTCTACCACAACAATGATCCTCGTAAAGCGAAACTGGGCCTATAGAATTGTGGTACAAACAAGAATCTATTTGGGAAGACAGAGCACTTTCAACTAGATGCTCCAACCTTCTTTCTGGGAGTGTCACTGGAGAAGGTAATAGTTTCTCCAACTCTACCAAAAGTTTTTTGCGCAATTCAACAACATTATCGCTCATCTCACCAACACCCTTTCCATTGTATACTAGCATATTGCAAGCCAGTCTATGAACTTTCTCGGTGCCCATTTTCAAAGAAGAAACTCTTTTCTGAAGGATAGCCAAAGCCGTTGAGTCATCCCCATTACTCAAACATTCGAACAAATACTGTTTAATTACAAGATACAAAGTGGAACATCGCATCTCATCCGTCAACCCATTAATCCCATGAAGAGACTTTATGCACTCTTCCCACTTGGCATTAATAATCTCCGACTCAATAACTTCGAATTCTTTCGATTTATAAGCGATACCTGATTCCGATTCTAAACAAGATGCAGATTTATAAAGCCCTAATGAGTACAAGCACTGAATAAGAACCCTCACAAACTCATGCTTCTTTATCAAACCTTTCTGTCCAAGCACAGTACAACATGAATCATTCCCCATAGTCATTGATTCACTATAAAACTTTCGTCTTTTTAGGCAACTTTCTCTAGATCTACACTCCAATATACCCATTTCCTAATCCAGCCATCAATCCCTAACTTCTCAAACTCAATTTGTGGCTATTACCCATGGCTCAATAAATATCGACAACTCGCGACGAAACAGCCTAAATAGGCAATTCCCACCACACTATTAAACCAAAGATTCAAACTTTACATAGAAATGTACGATAATAACACGAATTGTCGATTACCCAGATGGAAACAACCCTAAAAATCTATGAAAGTTAACTGTGATTTCAACCCTGAAACCTGTAACAACAATAATTTCATGTCATGGGAAGTTAAGAACCCAGTTCAAATACTGCAACATTAAAAAACAATAAACTACTAGTTTCAGTTCAAGTTATTCACAAATACAAACGCATATCCGTCTTAACATTAAAACGGGTCTACATGAGAGTAATTGATTAACTAAAACACAAATGATAAGGATAAGAGGGGATAGACAACTAACCATGCGAAGATCATGAATGGTAATCGTCAGTTAATGAGAGAGAGAGAGTATTTTCTGGATCAAAGACTCCATTAATTTAATTAATTAATTAATTATCCGTAAGGGGAAAAAAAAAGGAAAAATAAATGGGTAATTGTTGGTGACGGTGGAAGGTGACAGCCGCTATAGGATAATGCAACGTGGATGTGAATAGGTTGCTGACGACGTCGTTTGACTTACGGAGTACTTATTTCACGTTTTGAGCAATCAGTTCATGCTGGCGCATGGTGTGCTGTGCTGTGTGCGTGTGATGAAAATCAACTCAAATCTGTGGGTCCTGTTTATCCGACTCACTTGAGTGAATCATCGGTTTCGTTTGAGTCTAGTCAGTTTTCAATTGAAATTAAGGTGAGCTTGGGTTCTTGGACTTGGTAAACGGGTCAATTAAGTCGGGTATGCATCGGGCCAGTTTAACCGGGTCATTTTGGGGTTTTCAAATTTCCAGGTTAGTTCGAGTCAGACTGCATCATTTCGGGTTACGGGTCTGGTTTGGGTTTGTTGTCCGGGTCTGTTTCGTGTCAAGCAGGTCGGGTTATTTTTTCGGGTCAATGATGAAGAGAAAAAAAAAGCATTTCAAGTCGTTTGGGGTCAATTAAAGTTATGTTTTGTCAGGTCATTTTTGGGTTGGATGGTTTCGGATTGGGTCATTTCATGTCGGGTCTGTTACGAGTCCACGAAAGCTCAGGTCATTTTCAGGTCAGGCGGGTTAATTCGGGTTTCGAATGTCATTTGGGTCCGGCAGTTCGAGTCAATTTCTGGTCAATCGGGTCGGTTTGATTTTGTCAGGTCAAGGTTCTTATAATGTGGGTAGGAGAGCGTGGGTACACGCTCACCCAAGTAATTTTCGAGTTTAAGTTTTGTTGGCCTTGAGACCACGATTATGATTTATGTCTAGACTTCGATTCTGTCAACCTCGGATGGTAAGATAAATTCATTTTTTGTAAGATAAATTAACCATTTTTAATGGGATATATTTCAGTCCATATCCAAGAACTCAAATTTCTTTCCCATTGTTCCACCCCTCTCGGCTTTTTGGGCCTGAAAAGCCATCGACAGAGTTAATGAAAACTAGCAACGAGCATGTTGTACTGACATAGCACATCTGCATCTTTGATCAACAATACAAATCACATGTTCTATGGAGTCGAGAACACTCGATGGGTGCATAGAATGAGTAATTTCAGATAAAGAGAACAATCTCTCTAAACTGAGAGCTTTCTCTCACTACAAGTGAGTTTTTTTTCTAAAAAACCCAAAATACAATCACGAAAAAATCAGATATTAACAATCTAATACAAAATCAAATCACCAAATAATCTCAATCACAAATCAAAACTACTATTAAAAGCATATAGATCATGAGACCAATTGTCTCATATACGTATTAATGAGAAACCCTAAGTTGAGAGTTATAAGTACTCTTTCATTCATTAACATTATTGCGATCTTGGCAATCAACTTGGAGCCGACATCTGGGATCTCAGCTAATCATCATCAACATTGTAATCGATCGGTAAATGCGCTGTTTGTGGTTGATCGGCTTATCATCACCAACATTGTAATCGATCGAAAAATGCGTTGTTCGTAGTTGATCGGTTTATTGCTCAACTCAGGAAAGTTTACAATCTTATTTATTGTTGTCTAAACTTGGCTTCTGTGTAACACCCCCATACTCCAAGTGCCTTACCAGGACCACTTAAAGCATGAGAATGCTACCATCTCGGTTACCCGAGGTAATGTATATCAAATAGACCATAAAAGAACGTACTTTAATAAATGAGTTTAAGTGATTACATAACAAAACCAACTGTAAAGTAAAGTACAACTGAAGTAACAAAAGTATAAAGACAACACAGCGGAAGACTACTATCAGACTCGTGGCAACTCCATCCCCAGCTAATCCCGCGCGCATCCATAGTATACCTGCTAGACAACTGCTCACCACCTCCGAATGGATCACCACAGTTTTTAAAACATTTAAACGGGGTCAGTGGGGGACCGCAGCCGTTCCCACCTAAGCCCCACTCATCTCATCCCAGCGATAAACCCATGTTCCTTAATGTGCACATCCCTCTGTAGCGGGTTCCACAGAGGGCGAATCAAGGGCGTGAAGCCACTCCCGCAAGTGACTCCACTCAGCCGAGGACGCACCTCGAGAACCACAGACAACAACAACCAATCACAATATACAACACAATCACCAATTATCAATTCCAATACGATACAAACCAACAACAATTATCAACCATCAACAACATTATGTAATCAATACTGAGTAGGAAAACCCTACCCGGAAAAGCAATCACCAAGATCGTCACAATCAGCTAATCATAATCGTTTTTCAACGAAATCACCTCCTATAAACACACAATCACACAATCACAATCTAACATCAACAATACTCCTCAAAACCCCCAATCTACCCAATTAGGGTTTAAACAAACTTATCAAAACATTATAAAAATTATATAAGAAGCTTACCCTCGACATAACGATCACAACGGCGTAAAGAACAAGCCAATCCGACAACCCAAGCCTTGGGATTTGTTAACAATGCAATGGATGCGATGTACGTAACTGTTATTCTTCTCTTTGAAAGGTTTTAGAATGTTAAAGGTGATTAAGCAAAGTGACGGAGTCCTTTTTATATTACTCTCGCATTATTAACAAAACCCGGCTAAACAATCCCGTAAGACACACTTACTCGATCGAGTAAGTCACTTACTCGATCGAGTGCCCCCTTACTCGATCTAGTGTCACACTTACTCGATCGAGTACCATCAGGCCAGCTACTGTTTTCCGCAAAACGATAATTACTCGACAGAGTAAGCCTCACTCGATAGAGTACCCATAGACATAGAAAACCGTAGTATTACAGTCTTCCCTCCTTAAAAAGAATTTCGTCCCCGAAGTTCAACCCATACTAAAAAAAAACATACTAACTCGACCAAAACACAACAATGCAACTAAGAACTCAAAACGAAACCCCAACCTATAAAATATGAACTCTTAACACCAACTCCACCAACTCCACCAACTATGCCTACCTCTACAACATGACTCACTATATGGTATCAACTACATTATAGTCTGTCGACACTAACTCCATACACTACCAAATACCATCCACCAAAGCCGTGAGCTTCGTCTCACTAACATACTATCCACTATAAAAAAATCCATTACCAAGACACTCATAAACATCAAACAGAATGTTACATTTTACCACCCTTAAAAGAAACTTCGTCCTCGAAGTTTACTCACACTCATAAACATCATCATCCAACTATCAACACTATCAGACTCATAAACATCATCATCCAACTGTCAACAGTATCGAAGTATTCCTAAACATCTAACTACTACAAGCACGGCAATGACCTTAATAAAATCAATCACAACAAAGATCCATCCTTTATGCTACACCAACACTCTACTTCCAATTATACTACAACATGCACAACCATCTAACTCTCTTTTATCGCATCCTACTCCTCTTAAGATAAATGTTACGTCCTCGTAACTCACTAATACTAGATCCCTAGCTATATCTTCTCATTATCCTCCTCACCATCACATGTCAAAGATAACCGCCTATAACCTCAACACCTATAACCATTCCTATTTTCAAGGCTCTCTTACTGAAACAGTTCTCATACCTTAATTCATTCGGCCACCACCTAACCGGTACCACAAAATCCTTAGCATAACTGATGCCTGTCGTTGTATGCACCAAAAATAATATTTATAGTCCAAACTACTACTATAGCTAGTGGCAGTCAGGGTCGAACCACAGGGAGGCGATGCAATTAATAGTTGTCTAATTCTAGTCTATGGTAACAAATGTGAGGGGGATTTGATTTGAGTTGGTTTATACTAATGGCAATGAAATTAAAAGAAAACTAAAGAAATGTATGAAATCAAATAGTAAAAGGGTGCTAAGATGGTCGGTTCACTATAGTTTCGGCGGCAGAATACTAGGCAGGTCTAAAACAATCACGTGAGACGGGAAAATAAGAAGTCCTCTAGGTCCATTCTTAACAGGTAGCATCTTTCGATCTCGCTACAGGTCTCTAATATCACTAATGCTAACTTTCGTTCTGAAAAGTGATTTAAAAGGCTAAATTAACTCATCTTTCGATCTCATTAATCTAGTCGTCTTAATTAGGTAGGCTATCTCCCTTCCCTATCTTTCGATCTTTATTGGGTCGGTCAATTCCTAAACATTCAACTAGTCGCGTGCACTCGATTCGTCAAATATAGCAATTAAATTAATTAAAACGAAGGTAAAACTCACGTGGCCAGTCGATCGACCAGGGAACCCAGTCGATCGACCATGGCGCGTTCTAGGTCTACTATTCTAATGCCGCCTACTTCTACAGATTCCCTACATCCTAGCACAAGGGATTTTGTAACACCCCCATACTCCAAGTGCCTTACCAGGACCACTCAGGTATAAGGATGCCACCATCTCGGTTACCCGAGGCATGATATTCATAAGACAATAACGAAACAACTTTAAAAGTAAATAAAGTTTAAAGTGATTACATAGCAAATCCAAACTGATAAAAAGAAACACAAGATTCTCGACGGTCTCTTCGCTAAAACTATCAAAGCTATAAAACATCGTCGACACAAAAAGACTTCTAATCGCCACGTGATGACTCATCCCGGCTATCCCATACGCGTCATATCATACCGCTCAATAATCGCTCACCACCCCGAATGGATCACCACAGTTTTTAAAACATTTAAACGGGGTCAGTACTAATCACACAATTCAATATATATCAACAATAAGATAAACAGACAGCTTAACCGTCACACACACAACCACACCAATTCCAACAATCTCAATCACCGACTGTCCACTGGACCAGCCCTGCGAGTGGGGGACCGCAGCCATACCCACCAAATCCCCGCTCCTCATAATGAGCGATAACCCTGTCCATTAATGTGCACATCCCTTCTGTGGCGGGTTCCACAGCAGGCGAAACTAGGGCGTGAAGCCACTCCCGCAAATGACCTCACTTAGCCGAGGACACGCCTCGAGAACCATAGACAACGATCACAATCACAATCACAACCGTCACAATACAATTACTATATCAAACAATCAATCTCAACACATCAACAATCATCCCATTATGGGACTAATACTGAGTAGGAAATCCTACCTGGAAAGCACAATAATCAGACGGTCTCAACAGCTGTATCAAAAAGCCTCTTCTACAAATCCTCCTCCTATCATACATACACATAACCACTACCAATCATTATCTACAACAAAACCCCCAATTCCCCATATTAAGGTTTAAACAAACTCAAAGAAACAGTATAAAATTGGTATGTAGATCTTACCCTTGACGCAAGGAACACTATGATGCAAAGAACAAGATGATCCGACACTCCTAGCTTTGGGGATTTGCCAACAACGCGACGAGAGAGAACTACGTAACTCCTTTTTCTTTTGAAGGGTTTAGAAAGGTTAAAAGTGATTAAATAAACTGACGAAAACCTTTTATATCAAACTCGCGTTATTAGCAAAACCCGTCAAAACATTCCCGTCAGAAACCGCTACTCGATCGAGTAGCTAAGGTACTCGATCGAGTGCCCCCTTACTCGATCGAGTATCCTAGTTACTCGATCGAGTACCCAACATGTCAGAAACTATTTTAAAACGCAACACACCCTTACTCGACAGAGTAAGGCCTACTCGATAGAGTACCCAGAGACTCATAAAACCGTAGTATTACAGTCTTCCCTCCTTAAAAAGAACTTCGTCCCCGAAGTTCAACCCATACATGAAACAACCATGCTAACTCGACCAAGACACCACAACATAACTAAGAACTCAAGAACTCGACCAAACATAAAACATGAACTTTTAACACCCACTCCACCAACTATGTTTACTTCCTTAACATGACTCACGATATCGTATCCACCACATATATATCTCTCACAACACCAACTCCATACATAACCAACTACCATCCTCTAACGCTGCTAGCTCCATAGTATCATCCACTATCAAATCCAAAATCAAGACACTCATAGACATCAAACAGAATGTTACATTCGACCACCCTTAAAAGGAACTTCGTCCTCGAAGTTTACTAACACTCATAAACATCATCATCCAACTGTCAACACTGGTGAAATATTCTCACACTCCTAAACATCGAACTACTACAAGCACGGTCATGACCTTTAACAAAATTAACCACAACACGAATCAACCTTTTATTCGACATCAAGACTCAAACTTCCAAATATATTACCATATGCACACCCATAAAAATCTCTTTTATCGCATCCTACTCCTCTTAAGATAAATGTTACGTCCGCGTAACTCGCTAATACTAAATCCTAGATATATCTTTTCATTATCCTCATCACCACCGCATGTCAAAGATAACCACCTATAATTTAAACACTCGCCATGGACACATTCAAGGCTCTCTTACTTAAACAACTCTCATACTTCACTTCACTCGTCACACCACCTAACCTATACCACAAAATCCTTAGCTTAACCCAAAACTTCACTTGTTCCCTATTACCGCAACATGACACACCTCTCTATATAAACTATCTAAAACGCTTATCGGCAAAAGCATAACTCACGATCCACACTTGTTACGTACACTCACACTAGATCCTCAAGTTCCTTTCTTTCATTACTGCAAGACTTATACATAACTTAACACGACACTTATTATTCAACACCCTACACTCACTGTCTCAACAAAGGATTATGAACCACCTGCATATATCAGATCATTACCACACATGTTCTACGAATTTCTTGCCATGACTATGACTACCGATGCCTCATCTTAAAACAAGATCAAAATTATCAGAACAACTTCTCACAACCGTGTCCCATCAACAGAATGTCACTATACCATGACAACAACGAAAACATGTACAACTCTCTTTCATATCATACTCTACCCTCATTCCAAAACTTAACTCGGTAAGAAACATCGATAACAAAACAACCTGTCTATCTCGTACAAACCGAAACTCACAGGAAGCAACATCAAACAAAACAACAATCTATGTATGACTGGTATGTACTTTTGAAACTCGAATCATAATCATCCCGCCTACTCCACCACAACCGGTGACGGCATCACAACACCGCCACCAACAGCCACAACGCAGTGCGAAAAAAAAATACCCGCATCTCAACACTAAATATCGTGCCCGGATCACCACCCGAGGCACCACAACCACATCGATAGTCATCACAACTGCATACAACTCCCATAAATACTGACTCAGAATAACTTCTCCGACAAGAAAAACTTACTCAAATCCACTTTACTAAATCATAACACAACATATTTTATGAATTAAACAGATAATAACCTCATGAATATCATCCCCTTACCATATCACAGATTGACATGTATCATGAATACATACAAGTATAACCAGTGATGCCAGATCACTCAAATTATTACCTTTTTGAATATCATTCAATTAGATTAGCGTACCCAACATGCATTACAGAACATTCAAATAACAACATTATGATAATCACACCATACCACGTCTTGTGAGGTCAAAACCTCACACAAACATTTATATATCATAGACCCGTAATCACATCCAACCAGTCAATCCTGATCACGTAAGTTACCACCAGATAAAAGTTACCTCTCACCCGAGCTTAATTCGTATGCCCCTCATAACACATTCTCTCATTCGCATAACCATCACCTCATGCCAAATATAACCATACCATTAATACTCAACTACTAACAACCGCCTCATATAACCACATCTTATGCTCTCTCTCACAACCATACATATCAATCTGGTCTCTACAAAATTAACCTCTTTAGGATTGCTACCTTTCTAATATACCATCACCCTTAACCAGTAGTCACAAATCATAACACTACCACATCCAGGACATCAAACCTCTTACACCCATCTCTAAACATCACGATTTCTTTCCTATCTTTGGTTAACATCCCAAACAACGAATATCAAATCCATCAACAAAATTACCTCAACATTCTTTCCAATACTATCCTTAATTGTATCATCATCTAACTCTCCACCAAAAATCTCGTATCGTGCAAATACTCCACCAACTTCATACTCCCTTAATTCCTCTAAACTCATGATTAATCATGTTGTCCTGACACATCTGTATAACCATTAACTTACTTACTCTTGACAGTATCATACATCTCGACGATTCCTTACTTTTATGTCACATAACTCCGGTGAACATTTTTCTCAACTTACTTTTATCCTTCTTTTCTCTTTATACTCAACAATACCATTTAATAGTTCAACTCCTTATTACTTCTACCTAACTCTTTAGTGCTCCAATTACCTTCTCATCGCTCTAAAACCCAAATCCCATTATTTATATCAATATCACCTCGCTCTTTCTTACCATGGATCTTCTCTTGCTATGCTATCACTCACACTTGCCACTAATCTATCCATAAAATCAACGTTCACTGTCCAAACAATTGCATCTCCTTTGTACCTCTCTAGCAATCAGAATTCCTTTTGTAACGTTAATTGCCCACGGAAATCACACAGTAGTTTCATCTCTTAATAAACCAAATCTCCCAAACTCACTCACTGTCTACAAATCCACCTCGCGACATGTCTCCATAAAGTTCACTATATACTACTCTTCTCAACCCCTTTAAAACGAACTTTCACTGTGTATATTCTTAACCCACACGACTCCTAACCATCCCCCTCCATGATTCTTTACACGTCTCAAGCTGCCGCCATTTGCGTCCCTCATTTCAATCTTTTCATTCTCACGTTCCATAAACTCACGTCATCCCTTGCCCACATTCACTTACATTTTCATTACTCAACATACAATCATGTCACTCATCTCGTCTCATACAGCATGCCCTATGCCTCAATTAAGCCTTACCAATCTTCCTTTTCTTTTTCCTCTACCGATCACAACACATATAAATCATGTCCTCCCCACCGAACTCATACTCATCATAGGTGCCACTCTTTACATCATAAGATTGGGTAACTTACGCATCATGATCAACATACATATAAAACGGTGCATAAATAAGCAAATTAATACCTTTAAATTAAACATAATATGCAACGAATGTTAAAAGATAAGCATATGACCCAAAACAGGGGTCACTAGATCGAGTACAGGCCACTCGATCGAGTAAGTGACTTACTCGATCGAGTAGGTGAAGATCAGAAGCACGTAAAATAAATCACCAGGGCTACTCGATCGAGTAACTAACGTACTCGATCGAGTGCCCCCTTACTCGATCGAGTACCAAGGATACTCGATCGAGTACCCCAATTCTCAAGATCAGCCCGGGGCCAGAAATGTCATAACTCACTCATTTCTTGGTCGTTTTGGGCGTGTGACCTATCGTTAGAATCGTAAAAGGACAACTATCAGCTCCAATTGGAATCACATCAAAATCATTTATGAATCTCAAGTTATAACAGTTTAAAGACAACCTCTTTATAAAGGAAAAACACAACTATTGATTTTTACTTCCCAAACGACTTAAACAACAACAAGGTAGACAAAACGACTCAGTACACATAAAACCAGTATTGCTAATCTCATGTTACCATCTTCAAAAATCAAGCAACAACATCCATCATGCACATATATTATTTAACTCATTAGTCATGTACTAACCGCATACTTTAAATTTTATAACTTTTCGTAACACAACATTCTCATACATTACAAATCCTATTTCCATGTTACTAATACAACAACATTACAAATACACTTCGTCACCTAAACATATTCATAATCACAAAATTCATATTCTCATGCAATTGCTACTCCATCTTTTCCAATCAATTCATCCATTTCCAACATATTACTCGTCATTCTCATACACTTTTCTAACAATTCCAACCAACATTGTAAACCAACTATCATGCAATATGCTTTCAATCAACAACATACGAAATCATATTATCACCATCTTTTCTACACATTCCCCATTCTCCACATACATACATCCACTGATTCATGCCACACATCACCATATAGGTACACAATTCACAGGATAAACATATAGTGATCCCGACTCATATCCCATGGTGACCGGTTCAAAATTGTAGGGCGAGTTCGCGACTTTAGGACGTCTCCCAAGTCTTTGCATTAGCTCCTACAACCTTTACCCCGGGTTCAATTTAATTGACTCCCTATATTCATTGGGTTCATTGGTTACAGGTTTCAGGATCGTCACTCTGATACCATTTGTAACACCCCCATACTCCAAGTGCCTTACCAGGACCACTCAGGTATAAGGATGCCACCATCTCGGTTACCCGAGGCATGATATTCATAAGACAATAACGAAACAACTTTAAAAGTAAATAAAGTTTAAAGTGATTACATAGCAAATCCAAACTGATAAAAAGAAACACAAGATTCTCGGACGGTCTCTCGCTAAAACTATCAAAGCTATAAAACATCGTCGACACAAATGAAGACTTCTAACAGCCACGTGATGACTCATCCCGGCTATCCCATACGCGTCATATCATACTCGCTCAATAATCGCTCACCACCCCGAATGGATCACCACAGTTTTTAAAACATTTAAACGGGGTCGATCTTACTAATCACACAATTCAATATATATCAACAATAAGATAAACAGATGACTTAACCGTCACACACACAACCACACCAATTCCAACAATCTCAATCACCGATCGTCCACTGGACCCGCCACCCGATGGGGGACCGCAGCCGTACCCACCAAATCCCCGCTCCTCATAATGAGGGATAACCCCGTCCATTAATGTGCACATCCCTTCGTGGCGGGTTCCACGAAAAGCGAAACTAGGGCGTGAAGCCACTCCCGCAAGTGACCTCACTCAGCCGAGGACACGCCTCGAGAACCATAGACAACGATCACAATCACAATCACAACCGTCACAATACAATTACTATATCAAACAATCAATCTCAACACATCAACAATCATCCCATTATGGGACTAATACTGAGTAGGAAATCCTACCTGGAAAGCACAACAATCAGACGGTCTCAACAAACATGTATCAAAAAGCCTCTTCTACAAATCCTCCTCCTATCATACATACACATAACCACTACCAATCATTATCTACAACAAAACCCCCATTTCCCCATATTAAGGTTTAAACAAACTCAAAGAAACAAAGATAAAATTGGTATGTAGATCTTACCCTTGACGCAAGGAACACTATGATGCAAAGAACAAGATGATCCGACACTCCTAGCTTTGGGGATTTGCCAACAACGCGACGAGAGAGAACTACGTAACTCCTTTTTCGTTTGAAGGGTTTAGAAAGGTTAAAAGTGATTAAATAAACTGACGAAAACCTTTTATATCAAACTCGCGTTATTAGCAAAACCCGTCAAAACATTCCCCGTAAACCGGCTACTCGATCGAGTAGCTAAGGTACTCGATCGAGTGCCCCCTTACTCGATCGAGTATCCTAGTTACTCGATCGAGTACCCAACAGGTCAGAAACTATTTTAAAACGCAACACACCCTTACTCGACAGAGTAAGGCCTACTCGATAGAGTACCCAGAGACTCATAAAACCGTAGTATTACAGATTTAGCTACTCATACTAGAAATAATGACAGCAATAAACTTAACAATTAAAACATTCGAATTCATACTTAAATTAATTAAACGAACAATTAACATAAAACGATAATCTGGCTTCCGGGAACTATTCTAGCAATTCTGTACTATGAACGAAATAAAAGCAATAAAATCTGTTAATGGAACAAATGAAATACCGTTTAAAAACAGGAGAGAAGAATTGCAGAACAAAGATCCAGAAACCGAATGCAAAAGTAAATTGTATTGAAAACGAAATAATCTTGAGAACCCTAATTACTGATGATAAAAACTTGAATGATGAACTTGATAATGCAGGTTACGTTATATAGGAATATAACGTAACACTTATTCCTAAACCTAATATACAATGGGCTTTGGAATTCTCGTTCTATTTCTTTAATTTGCGCGTCAGCTCGTATGATGGTCGATCGACCATGCAAGGCAGTCGATCGACTAGTCTCAGACCAATGAAAGCTTACTTAGTAAGTCGCGCTCTGGTCGATCGACTATGGAGGTCAGTCGATCGACTGGAGTAGCTGGTACTTGGCTTCTAATTCTTCATAAAATTATCTTTCAGGCCTCGAAATGCGCACCAATTTCGTTCCTTGTGTAAATACTTCATGTCAAAGGCAATGCAAGGTACTCGGGGACGGATTTAGCTCAATTTCTACTCATTTCCGCATAAATCTGCAATATTACATAAAAATACGGAAGTAGACGAAATGGGGCAAATAGTAGCATAAATTACACAATTGAGCTCTGAAATGCGTGTAAAATGAGGTGTAAAACATCATATAAAAGACACGCATCAAACTTCCCCAAACCAAACCCTTGCTTGTCCCCAAGCAAGAACTAGACTCGATCCTAAAACCTAATGGAACGAGTTCAATCTCAGAGCGAAATGCAAACCGAATAGCCTAAACCAATTTAATGCTACAACTAACAATCAATTAGCAATATGAATCATGCAAACGAGTTATGAAGTCGTTAAAAACCGCTGAACCGTCAACCTTGCAAGACCTTTAAAATTGGACTCTCACGGGTCGCTCATATCACTCAATGAATACGGGTGAGTATATGTAAAAGATAGAAAGAATTCATTTTGTAGTGACACTCACCTAACTACGACCTATAAGAACATGCCTGCAATCTAATATGAAAATAATCTCCACAACCGTACATATGCATTCCAACCAAACAGATGACCATGACACATGCCGAGGTAAATATGGATATGTGAGGCTATGGGTAAGAAGAGGCTAAGATAAATTTGGATAAAAACAGAGTTAAAAGTCAAGCTAGTAACTAAGGGAACCAAATTAATAACAACATCTAACTTCTTGCTCAAGATTTCAATCGAAACGGTGCTAATTATCAAGCACAAATCTCACAATCTCCGATATAATTGTAATTCCCCAAATGATGATAAAAAAGCATGGGAATAAAATCACCAACTAATGAAAACTCCAACCATGTGATTTTGATTTCTTCTTTTCTCGGGTTTCAGTCGATCGACCAAGATGGGCAGTCGATCGACCGCCCTCTACAGTACAGCATGCGTTTTCTCTGTTTTTTTTTCTTTCTTTTTCTTTTCTTTTTCTTCAATTCTATTTTTTTTCTCTTCCTTTTTCATCTTCCTTACATCATCTCAAAAGAGCATATGCAACCAAAAATGAAGTAACAATCCCAAGAACATAAACTACTAGCTTGACAAGGGCGGGCTAAATGTAGGATGTAGTAACGGGACAAAAAGACTATTTTTGGCAGTGTGGAGCTTATGGGCAAAATGAACAAAGGAAACCTCTTCCACATGTGTCAACAAACCACAAACCGAATACATACAGGTATTAAGCAGATTAAGTTCATATTTATGCACATTTATGTAACATGTCTCACAAGGAGTAACTACTCACAATCCTAGAAAAACTGGTCATGAATGTCACCAGTTATAGGCTCTAAAACTCAGAAAATGATGTAGTTTGCCAAAAATCAAAGTCAAGTCCAGCAAGATAAACTAACAAAAACTCGTAGACTATGCAAATGATTCTACTAATAACATGTCAATTAGCAAGGCTTAGGCATAAAACAGCTGCAAATGCAATGTCATCATTGATATACTACCGTTCCGACTCGACCTATATGCTAAAATAAACGTGCAATTTTTTTTGAAATTTTTGAATTTTTGAATTTTTTTGAATTTTGTATATATGAGGGAAAATAAATAACAATGCAAGACAAAATTGTAAACGTGAATGCAAGCAAATGAAATGCAACGCAAAACCCTTCCCCAAACCAAATCACACAATGTCCCCATTGTGCAAAATCATGTAATGAAATAAAAGGAAAACGGGAATTTGCGAAAATTAACTACATAAGACATGAAGTAAGAACTCGGAAACTCACAAGACTTTAAGCGCAGTAAAAGGAAACCTCCCCAAACCAGTGTGAGCTAGGAGGTTTCAGTAGCCAGCAGTGCTACCAATAAGTACCTGAAAAGAAGCAAAAGTACTGCGCGTAAATTCGAGAAAACAATTTATTAAACGCAAAATTATGTGTAAAATAAAGAACGGAAGAAAACAGAAATGAGGCGGAGAATAAAGTGGAGAGAAGACTCCCTCAATTCTGCAAATCGACCAAACACAGCAGGGGAATGATCGAAAACAGGTACAGCAGCGCAGGGCGGTCGATCGACCACATCACCCAGTTGATCGACCAGAGTGAACAGGAACAGAAGCTCCTGAAAGTCGCAGCTCAGTCGATCGACCATAGGAGTCAGTCGATCGACTGGAAAACCTGCTGTAACTTTCTGATTTCTTCAATTAGCTCAATAAATTGAGCTATCAAGGTCTACAAACCTGCAATTACACATAAAAACGCGCCCAAAATTGCGCAAAACCAAAAGTAACAGTCTAAAATATTTAAAATCCTAAGCAAACTTATTTAAATGCGAAGTCTCGCGCACACAAAAGCAATAAAAAGAGTTTAACGAAAGCAATAAAATGTTTGTAAAGTCTCAATCAACTAGTAGTTGATCAAGAACGGCCACGAAATGGCCCACTTGCTCGGCTCCTGGCTACAAGAGGTAGCCTCTACAGTGCTCATCTCCTCAGCTGCACTCCTATCAGATTCAACATCCGCAGAACTCAACGGATCAACAACTTCAACATCTTCCCAAGCAATGACCTCTTCTGGCTCATCAAAGTCCAAGTCGGACTCCCTCACTTTGACTGGCTCCCCATCAGGCTCCTCATCTGTGCTATAGCTAAGTCATCCTAAACCGCCTCTTTGAACGATTGGCTCCTTCACAGCTGGAGCAACATGCGGCTCTTCCTTCCCCAAACCAGCTCCTGCAACATCCAAAACAGAAGAATCTTCCTCCAATTTGCTCCCAATCTGGGGCGGAGGTGTTATAGCAGAAACAAGCATAGAGACAGGCATATTAGAAAGCACAAAATAGGATTTCTTTTCAGAAACCGTATTACAAGTGACTGGCCACATGGGATCTTTCTTCTTAGCTGTCTGGGCAAAGACAATGGAATGCTTCCCTACTTTGAAGGTCAAAGTCCTTGAGCCAACATCTATAACTGCACCAGCATTGTGCAGAAATGGTCTACCCAATATGATAGGTATGTGAGCATCCTCGGGCATATCTAGTACAACGAAGTCAATTGGGAAAAAGAACTTTCCTATTTGCTCAGGAATGTCCTCTAAGACTCCTATAGGCTGGACCGCAGATCGATCAGCCATCTGTACTGTCATGTTGGTAACTTCAAACCTAGTTAATTTCAATTTCCTAGCAAGACTCAAGGGCATTACACTAATACTGGCTCCTAGGTCACATAATGCCTTCTCAATAGAAAAGGTGCCAATATTACATGGAACTGAAAAGCTACCTGGGTCTTCTAGCTTATGAGGTGCAGTATGAGTCAAATAAGAATATGACTCCTCAGTTAGTGCGACAAAATGCACAGTTTCAAGTGACTTCTTTTTAGATAAAAGTTGCTTCATAAATTTAATGTAAGCAGGCACTTGATTAACTAACTCAAGAAAAGGAACTTGTACGTTTAAGCTACGAATGAGATTTTTAAATTTGTTAAACGATACCTGTTCCTTCGTTGGCACCAATCTCTCCGGATAGAGGGCTATAAGAAATAACTTCGCTCTCTCCTCTAGGTCTCTCACACCGGCGTTAGTGGATTTAGGCTGAAAATCCACTACCTTCTCTTTGTTGTAGCTTGACCCTTCTTCAGACCGTCTCAAAAATGAACCATTAATCGTCATCGGATCATATTTCGGAACCGGAACTGACCCATCAGCATTTGGGTCTTGCCTCAATATTTTTGGAGTAGTCGTACCCCGAAACAAGTGGTCCCTCAAGTTATTTGGCATTGGAGGACGAAAAGACTCACAATCAGCAGCGTTGTCAGTCGATCCTCCATGCATGTCAGTCGATCGACTGACTTCTACAGGAATAGTAGCTGTGTCACTTTGCGGACAGGTCGATCGACTGGGTATGTCAGTCGATCGACTGACGTACCTGCTGATCGTCTTTTTCTTGCTATTATTCGTTACAGCCTTGTTCTTTCTTGGTTCCGCCTCATCTTTTTCAGTGACATCCTCGACCATAGCGGGCCCATCAAGGGTAGACCCACTCCTCAAAGTAATTGCATTAAGGGTCTCCTTTTGATCAGTTTGCGACGGTAAATGCCCCGGAGCTCGAGTTGCACTCTTGCTAGCTAATTGAGCGATTTGGCTCTCCAACATCTTTATCCCGGCCTCTCTAGCTTGAGACTCTTTCTGCAACAAATTTTTCAACTCGGCAAAATCGGAGCCATGGGACTACTGCTGCTGCTGAGGAACATACGGAGGCTTTTGATATGGCTGCTGCTGCTTATGAGGGGGCACATAATTCTGCTGCTGCTGCTGCTGTGGAGGTGGAGTCGGATTTAGGACATTTTGGCTACTCCACCTCAAGTTCGGATGGACATTCGGCTCAAAATAAGTGTATGTCTGCCTATAATGTTGAAAAGCAGCACAAGACTCATAGGGAATGCTGCAATTGTCTGAAACATGTCATTCTCCTCCACATCTCTTGCAGACGAAAGGACCGTCTGAAACAACATTCACATGATAGATCCCCCCTTTTGAAGCTCCTCCCAATTCGTACTTATCAAATCTCGCCGTAAGAGCCTCTAATGAAGCTACAGAAGGGGATTCAGCACTCCTCCTTTGATTTCCCCTGGAATTTCCATACTCAGCTTTATGGGTGGCCAAATCATCAATAATTTTCCACCCTTTAGTTTCTCTAACATTCTCCTGGAATCTACCATTAGCTGCCGCATCCAGGATAGCCCTCTGATCGTCATAAAGCCCATTATAAAATTGATTGCATAAGCTCCATTTCTCAAACCCATGGTGCGGAATAGTTCGCACCAGCTTCTTGAAACGGACCCACGCCTCATGAAAATTCTCATCAGGGCCCTGTTTAAAGCTCATGATCTGAGCTCTAATGGCATTTGTCTTCGAGGCAGAGAAATATTTCTTGTAGAATGCCAGGGCCAGCGACTTCCAATCAGTGATCCCGTTAGCAGCTCGGTCCAGGTCTCGGTACCACTCCCTTGCAGCATCACGAAGAGAGAATATGAACATAGTCTCCTTCACCTGGTCGTGGGTCACACCGGTTGGTGGGGGTATGGAACAGCAGTAATCAATAAATGTCTCCATATGTTTGGCTGCATCTTCATTTGCAGCTCCCCCGAATTGGTTTCTCTCAACCAAGTTGATATAGGACGGCTTTGGCTCGAATTTTCTATCCGTCCCTGGTAATGCGAATCCCTTATAGAGATTCTCAGCTGTCGGCTCAGAGTGACTGGCTATACTCGCTTCTTCAGCCATGTCTGGAGATGTGACAGTCTCTGCCGAAGAAGTAGAAATAGGTGACGAAGGTGGATCCTCCTCGAATAGCTCGTTCTCGTAGTAACTAGACAGAGTACTCAGCTCTTCCTCTGTCGGCAATACTCTAGATGATCGTCTCAACTCACGCAAAGTCTTCTCAATCTCAGGATTGAGCGGTAGTAATTCACCACTCTGTGACCTGCGCATAAGAAGAAACTACAAGTAGAATATGAGAATAGTTTAAGGAACAGATGTCCCTTAAACTAAGAAAAAGACTAAAAATAGAAACAACTAAAAATTTTAAACAATTGTCTCCCCGGTAACGGCGCCAAAATTTGATGCCTGTCGTTGTATGCACCAAAAATAATATTTATAGTCCAAACTACTACTATAGCTAGTGGCAGTCAGGGTTAAACCACAGGGAGGCGATGCAATTAATAGTTGTTTAATTCTAGTCTAAGGCAACAAATGTGAGGGGGATTTGATTTGAGTTGGTTTATACTAATGGCAATGAAATTAAAAGAAAACTAAAGAAATGTATGAAATCAAATAGTAAAAGGGTGCTAAGATGGTCGGTTCACTATAGTTTCGGCGGCAAAATACTAGGCAGGTCTAAAACAATCACGTGAGACGAGAAAATAAGAAGTCCTCTCGGTCCATTCTTAACAGGTAGCATCTTTCGATCTCGCTACAGGTCCCTAATATCACTAATGCTAACTTTTGTTCTGAAAAGTGATTTAAAAGGCTAAATTAACTCATCTTTCGATCTCATTAATCTAGTCGTCTTAATTAGGTAGGCTATCTCCCTTCCCTATCTTTCGATCCTTATTGGGTCGGTCAATTCCTAAACATTCAACTAGTCGCGTGCACTCGATTCGTCAAATATAGCAATTAAATTAATTAAAACGAAGGTAAAACTCACGTGGCCAGTCGATCGACCAGGGAACCCAGTCGATCGACCGTGGCGCGTTCTAGGTCTACTATTCTGATGCCGCCTACTTCTACAGATTCCCTACATCCTAGTACAAGGGATTTAGCTACTCATACTAGAAATAATGACAGCAATAAGCTTAACAATTAAAACATTCGAATTCATACTTAAATTAATTAAACGAACAGTTAACATAAAACGATAATTTGGCTTCCGGGAACTATTCTAGCAATTCTGTACTATGAACGAAATAAAAGCAATAAAACTGGTTAATGGAACAGCGGAAATACCGTACAAAAACAGGAGAGAAGAATTGCAGAACAAAGATCCAGAAACCGAATGCAAAAGTAAATTGTATTGAAAACGAAATAATCTTGAGAACCATAATTACTGATGATAAAAACTTGAATGATGAACTTGATAATGTCAGGTTACGTTATATAGGAATATTGTTAGTTATTTAGACCAAATTAATACTCATCTTATGATATTAAAATTACAAATTAGTTTAAAGTGGTCTAAATCTACATGCATGCAAATAAAAAGTATAAAAGATGGTTTTAAACCATCTTAAGACAAAAAATTCCTTACATTGCTATAAGACAAATATGGGCACTACAAAGGTCTTCTACCTTTATAGTTCTTGAGCTATTCAACTATGGATGATCCTCCAAGAACACCAATTACCAATATAGGTAATCTCCTAAGGAAGCACCCAAGAATCAACCCAAAATACTACTATAATACTAACTAGGTATATGTAGTAGTAATCCTTGTTTATTGATTATTTGATGTACTAATAAATATTATTACTTTGATAATATTATTAGTTTATATTTATATGTGTTTTGGATGATAAGATGAACAAAGTAAGAAGGAAAATTGGTCTTCTAAATGTATAGTAGGCAACCGGTTTTAGGAGACTCAAAGGACCAATTTTTCTTCTTATTTTTCCAACTTAAGAAATGAGGTGAATAGTGGGGTATATATAGCAAAATATGGGAGACAATTTTAAGTGGAAAATCCATTAAAATGGACACATGTATGCCCTTAAAAAACCGGAACATATGGACTACTTTTGGTCCATTTCGGTTTTCGACATTTGCCCTACAAATGCTTATAAGTCTTATATTTAATTATTAAACATTAATTTAATTATTTAACACTTAAATAATATAAATTAACTACCAATAACTACTTAACTATTAAGTAATCATAAGACCATTTTATCAACATACAATGTGTCAATATTAACCCATTTAGCTAATTTTACAACCTCTTGTAAAATTTAATAGCTAATTGATTCTACCTCAAAACATATACACATATCGTATAAAATTAATTAATTAACAATTAATTAATAAATTCTAATCATTTATTATTTAAATATCTCATAATTAAATAATAAATCTCTTTGTCCCGAGTTCGTAACCCATCATCAAATAATACATTTATGTGACTAACTAAGAGTCAAATAATACAAGGAATTAATTATCTCGTATCTCATACAAACAATTAATTTATTCTATTTGGGCGTCATCCTATAGGTGTGACCTAAAGGGATCACCGATCACCGCCGTCACACGACAAGAATAATGTCAAACTCTAGTCACCAATCATTACCGATTCACGATGACCAGCTGACAAATAAATAAAATAAATCCCCGATATTCCTTTTACGAGATTTAATATGTAAACGCACTCATTGTGGAGGACACTACTCCAACAATCTCCCACTTGTCTGACACAAGTATGCGTTACCAATTCTCTTGTCCAATAATATCTCCCACTCAATGCAAGATGTCTTTCAGGTCGTTCTTGCACGTGATCATATCATAAAGTGGTTTCCTCGATCGGAGAATGACCGCGAGACCGGATAATCTACTATAGATCGCATCCGAGCGTGGCCACGCATTCACAGTCATCTCTCCTCGAGTGGCCTTGAGATAAAATATGACTTAAAAGGACAATCCTGTTGACCTATTTTCTTCGTTCGATACAGATCACAATAACCCAGTGTTGGACCATATATCTTATATGTTTATGTTTTGATGATGTCAAGGTGTTTTACATTCTATATACTTGTTGCGTGTAATCGTTTGTTGAGTATCTTAGAACTAACCTATTACGAGCAACAAAGAGGATTGTGACAATTGCATGAGAAGTTCAAGCCTTCGGTCAAGATCAAGCAAATTCAAGATTCATTCAAGTATTATGTGAAGACGAAGTTCGTCTAAAGATTAATCAAGCTTGGATGATGACGTAGCCTATACTCGAAGATCTCCTTGAAGATTAGAATAGTATAGGTGATTATCTCGTAATGGTAATCAAGAGTGAGTTTCTTGATTTAGTAAAGTTATAGCTTTGCAGCTATAACATTACTAGTAAAAGAGCTCAATGTTATAGCTCTTCTACTATAACATTGAAATGCTGAGTTTTTATACACGACTTTTAAATGTTTCGAAAATTGTTTTATAATTGTTTAAAGTTTATTTTAAATGTTTTAATGAAAGTATTTATTTAATAAAGCCCGGTTTAGTGAGGAGTCCGGTTTTATAGTAAACGTTAATTGGTAGTTATGATGGATCAACTTATGAGTTGGACTTTACTACTAATTAGGGTTTCTATATAGCCTCTCCTAAAACCTAAATTCTAATTATATATTAAGACTAGGGTTTGCACGATTCACGAGCTTATGGGCCGTGATATCTCGTGTTGCCTAGGAGATATTAGGTAAAGATTTTATTCTATAATAATATCTTTACATATCTTATATATCTTACTTAATATATTTATTTATGATTAAAAATATTCTTGTTTTAGGAAATCTTATCATAATCTTAGAATTTATAGTAAAGATAATATTTGGAAAGATTATATTCTATCTTTTAGAATATTCTTTATTATCTTTCAAGGCTTTTAGGAAAGAGATAATAAGAAGATATAATTTGTAATTATATCTTATTATTTCGGCTATTAGGGTTTGTGCAAAAACCGTGTAGCCTACTTCTTCCTTACCTATAAATACTTTGCTATTTATAACATCTAAGATAGAGACCTTAAGCATAAAAATTATTTTCATCTTTAAAAAGCAAACCGTGTGTTTTAAGCAGAAAAACCGATTTGCAATTTTGAAAGGTCGTGTGTCACAAAACTCGCATACTCGTTCTTCATTTATCGTTATAAGATAATAGTGTTTAGTTGAATTCTTAACTTGTTCATTAACGTGAACCTTTGTTAGAATCGTTAGTAACTTTCTTATTAGCGTAAGTTAGTCACTCGAGTATTTAACGGTACTCATTGAGTTACAGCTAGAGTTAGTTGTACGAGTTGGGTTAGTAAATTTGTAATCCGTAGAAAGGTACTAAATTTATTAATCGAGAATAGTGGACGTAGGTTTCGACTTGTGAAACTGAACCACTTCAAAAATCCGTGTGTCTCTTATTCTTTCGTTTGTTTCGTTCATTACGTTTATCTCCATTAGTTGATTAGTTAAAGTTTAATCAATAAATTTTAAATTATCAATTACATTAGCATAATCGAAAAAGCTTTCAAAAAGTTTTAAATCCTCAATTCACCCCCCCTCTTGAGTATTTTGGATCAATAGACTTTTCAATTGGTATCAGAGCCTCGTGCTCTTGATTGCCTAACCGCAAAGAGGCTGATCTATCTTGTTTTTCATTTATCGTATTGTTTTATATTCCGCTGCCTATCACGTGATAAATGGATTCCAAATATCTCAAGTGTCCCGTCTTTGATGGGAAGAATTACGGATTGTGGAAAAACATGATGACTCACTATGTGAAAGGACACGATTGGGAGTGCTGGAGGATTATTCAAAACGGACCGCACAAAATTCTTGTTGCATCCGAGGAAGGCACTACCTATGAAAAGAAAGAAGAGGACTATGTCGAGGCCGACTACAAGAAGGCCGAAAAGAACTCCAAAGCAATAAGTCTTCTGCAAAACGGAATGACTTCTACTGAGTTTGATCGGTTCTCTTCATGTTCCACGGCCAAGGAGATATGGGATGGTCTTGAATTAGCTTATGAAGGTACTTCCATTGTTAGGAAGCACCGAATTGATTTGCTTATGCAAAAATATGAGCTATTCATCATGGAGCCTAATGAGTCTCTAGATAGTATGTCCGCAAGGTTTTCAAGCATCATAAATGAACTGAAAAACCTAGGTAGGAGATTCTGTACTGAGGACATTGCTAGAAAGGTTCTTAGGAGCCTGACTAAGAAGTGGCGTGCTAAGGTCACTGCAATGGAGGAATCACGAGATCTTGAAACCCTTTCCTATCAAGAACTCATTGGTGCTCTCATGGCCCATGAAATTACTCTTAACAAAGACGACGCTGAACCAAGTCGCAATAAGAGTATGGCCTTAAAGAGCGAAGAAGTGGACTCTGACCTAGAGGATGAAACTGTCTTGTTTGCACGACGTTTTAAAAATAAGATTTTTCGAAATAAACAAACAAAATCATCCTATAACAACAATAACAACAAGTCATTCAACAAAAAGGTTAATGACTCAAAGTCATCTTTCGCAAATAGAGGTTGCTTCAAGTGTGGAGAATCTGGTCATATAATCAAAGATTGTCCAACATGGGAGAAGATAAAGGACAAGACAAAACGTGAGAAGACAAAGAGAGAATTTGACACGTCTGTCACGTACCTGTCAAAAATAAAACCTAACGGTCTCAACTAAAATGTAGCAGAGGCAGTCGAGTATCGAATCCACAGGGAGGAATGCAACTACAGCTATCTATTTCTAATCCTATGGTAACAATTGATGTTGATTAAATTTTTGGTTCTAAACTACGGAGTTGAAAGGAAAGAGAAATAAAGCAGATAGCAGTAAAGCAGGAAAGCGATTTAAAACTATCAATAAGAGGGGGACATGTCGGGAATTCGGTTCACTACGGTAGTTCAACAACTTAGCAGCAAATGACTCAGACGAACTAATGCGAGACGGATATTAGAAGGTCCTTTCGGTCCACTTCCCACCCTAAATTACCACTAACTTAACTTTCGTCCTCATTAGGGTAGTCTACTGTTTATAGCAGGCCTATTTAGTCCAATCTTTCGATCCAGGATTAATTGTAGCCAGAATAATGGGTGACATAGAAGCGTGCACTCAACTAGGTCGAGAATTACAGTTATATTGCTATAGTGACAGAGTCTCTTATCAGTTCATCTAATTCATTCACTACGTCGTCATTATTCTACCACAGATCCCCTAATCCCAACATGAAGGGGTTTAGCTACTTATACTCATAATTAATCTAACAGCAGATAACATAACGAACTAATAGTAAAATTCAATGATAGAAATTAGGGCAAGAAAGAATGATAACAATAACAAGAATTAAAAGCAACAGAAGGTAAATTATTATTAAGTAGAGAGAAGATTACAATCCAAGCAATTTCCGGCGTAAAGACACGAAATCCAATGAAGAAAATTCCGGGAACAAGAGTAGCAGTCGAAGGTTTTTGCAACGTAACAATGTTCTACTGTGAAGGAAGGTAAAAAGATAGATAAAAGGATAATCAATAACCTAGTAAAAACATAGGTTATATAGCCAAACAACTTAAGAGTTTATGCGGAAAAGTAAAACATGGACTAATTAAAGCCCATAGTGTCGGAAGCCTCTCGATCGAGTGGGTTAAACCACTCGATCGACCAACATCTCGGCGAGAGTCCCTCGATCGACCGGCAGGGTACTCGATCGAGGACTTGGTCATGTGTGGATTACTCGATCGAGTAAGCAGTAGCTCGATCGAGCCTTGGGGAGCTTAGGAACCACTCGATCGACCACCAGTCAGCTCGACAGACCACCAAACAGCTCGATAGACCACTTGGGTCTTCAATTCAGCTCACGTCTTCACCCAAATGCCTCGTAATGCGTGCAACGACACTTCCAAGTGCAACATCTCACTCTGGGACAATCCCGTCTCCTCTAAATGCATGCAAAAAGGACGAAAAGGAGTATGGTTCCGCTACTTCCGCGATCATTCCTACAAAAAGGACAAAATACACCAAAGTAGCCAATTCGGGGCAAAATACTGTAAAAACGGTATAGAAATGCATAGAAATACGTCTTTGAAATAGGCTAAAAAGACTATACATTAGGCACGTATCAAATCTCCCAAACCAAACCTTTACTCGCCCTCGAGTAAACTCAAAACTAAACTAATGGAACGGAAATGATAACTCTGAGCTAGCTTAACTTGTCTACTTGAACCACTTTAATGCAACAAAATCAACAGATTAAAGCTAGGCGTCAATACGCAAACGAATTATAAGTCGTTCGAGAAATAAGGCTGACCTATCGACCTTGCAAGACCAACAAAATCGGACTCTCACGTGGTCACTCTTCTCTCATGAAGCAAAGGGCAAATGTAATATGTAAAAGAGAGAAGAAAAGACAGTCACTCACCTAATCACGACCTACATAACATGCATGCAACAAAAATGAAAGACAATTCAAGTACTAATGCACACACTCCAACCAATAATGTCCGTCACAGTAGAGGATTTGCAAATAAAATGGGAATAGTGAGGTTCAGGTGAGAAAAGGCAAAACAAGTTATGGAAATGTGGAGGTAAAAGCGTCAAGCTAGTTCCTAACAGGACCATGATAACCCATCCGGATCTCAACTGTCTGAAAGACTAAACACAGGTGCCCTTCACTTGGCACAAAACTCACTAGACTCAAGGCACAATCTCCTCAAAAAATATAGAATAAGAGTGGAGGAGTCGACGGTCACAAAGTTCCCTTTTTAAACACATCGTAAATGCAAACATTAACTAAGAAACAACCAACCCTCTTGTCGATTGTACATCTTCGAACATCTTCGAACATCTTCTCAACTCTGACAAGAGGGGACAACTTTTTACACAATAAAATTTTTCTTTCTTTTTCTTTTCGTTCCAGCTCTTTTTTTTTTTTTTTTTTTTTTTTTTTTTTTTTTTCATTTTTTTTCATTTTTTTTTCTTTCACGTTTTCCTTTTTTTTTCTTTTCCAATACCTTTTTTTTTTCTTCCTCCTTCCTTAATACAAACACCAACTCCAAACGGGGATTACGGACCAAACTGCAATGGAAAACATACCACAAGAGGACAAACTAACTAGCTTGACTGGGCAGGCTTAGTTTGGAATGTAGCTAATGGGTCAAAAAGGCAAGTTTTGGCTAAAGTGGAGCTAAATGGGTGAAAGATGTAAAGAAAGGGGAATTTGCAAGACCCTCCCTGCATGTGACACCAACCACAAACCCGAATATGTGCATTTGACGAGAAATTGAATGTCATAAATGTGCAAATGAGATGAACATGCTATGCAAGGAGTACTACTCTCAAAATTCCTAATGAACTGGTCATGAATGTCACCAGTTATGGCTCTAAAACTCAGAATTTTTAAGTAGTTTGCCAATTTATCAGGTCAAGTCTAACAGTCAGCTATTATTTGAACAGAAATTCGTAGACTATGCGTATGACAAAGCTAAAAACCATCAATAAAGTGCAAGGCTCAAGTGAATTGACAAGTTAAGTGCAATTTCATCATGGGAATCTACCGTTTTGACTCAACCTAAATGCAAAAATAAACGTGAAATTTTTTTGAATTTTAACATTTTCTAATTTTTTTGGATTTTTGATTTTTTGAAAATAAACAACAAGTGCAAACTGAAAAATTAAACGTGAATGCAAAACAAATGCAGATGCTGGGACTCAAAAGGATGCAAAGACCTCCCCCCAACCAAAACGGACAACGCCCTCGTTGTCCTCCAAAGATACACCAAAGCAAAAAAAATGGGGGATGGGAGTATACAACCAATAAAAATAAAATAAAGGAGACGAAAAAAAAAGAGTAAGAGAACATACAAGACACGAACTTCCCCAAACCAGCCAGAAAACTGGGGAAGTGAGTAGACCAGTAGCTACTCGTCGTCGGCACCGCCGTCTCCCAGGTACTCCGACTCAACAAAACGGTCTCCCAAACCAGCAACAAACGAGGGGGGACCTCTAGTCGTCATCTCTCAAGCCGATCCTCCGGACCGGAGTGCGAACGGAGGGTCACTCGCCTCCTCTCTCTCGCGGTGACCGTGCCGCCCGCTCCGCCCGTAACCGCACCTCTCGTGCTACCGCCTCTCCTCCTCCTCCTCCTCGAGTCGAAGGAAGTGGAGGGTACCGTCCGCCGGGTATCGGTAGAAGGAAGGATGCGGCCACCCCTCTGGAATCGGTCGCCGGGCTCGGATGTGGAACTCGTAGAGCGGGAATACAGCCAAAGCCATATCCCGTCTCATCTCAGTAATGTACCTGCACATATCCGAAAGCACGGCATCACGACGCCCTTGGTCCATGACCTCGGGCGCCTCTAAGACAGGAGGGCAGACAAAATTGGCCGGAAAAGCCGGATCAGAAGGAGGTGGAGTGAGTGAAGGTGGAGGTGTGGGAGTCGGTGTGGGTCCAGTCTGAGTTTGAGACTGGGTCTGGGTCGGAGTCTGAGAGCTAGACGATGCTCCGGCCTCCCGCTTCCTCTTCCTGGAAGAAGAAGGAGGGGTGAAGGTAAGGTGGTAGGTAGGTGGAGGTGGCCTCGCTCCCTCAGCAGCAGTAGGGAGCGGTAAAAGTGGCGGAAGGGTAGAGCACGGCAAGGTAACAGACGTGGAACCACAGATCTTCCACGTCCTCGCGCTCCCCTTCGCCTTTGGGAACCAGGCGAAGTCAGCCATGGCATCCAGGTCAAGGTGAGCCATCTCATCAGGTGCAGTGAGTCCAGGCTCAGTGGGGTAAAGGTGGCGGACAATCCTAGTCACCAGTCCGCCGCAGACAACAGCGGTCTTGACCCGAGTCCTAATTCCGTTCCAATGCTGAGCTACCAGATAGACAATGTTTAGAACAAACGGGGTACCGTAGTCAATGTTGAGGTACCCCGCGAGAATCGTTAGCTCAGTGTTGGTCACGTTATTGGGCTCAGGGCGCCCAAAAATGGTCTCTCCTAACAGACGCAAGTAGTAACGGGGCGCAGGTAAGTGAACATGAGCTCCCTTCCGTGCCTGGAAGGGGGTGTGAGTAAGCGCGACCCAAAGTGGTGAAGGAGGTCTCGAGGTGGGGCGGTGGGACCGTCACTAACTAGTCCCAAAACCTGCCCAAACCTGGCCAAAGTCCGGTGGTGCGACTCATTGCGGAGTCGAAAGTGAATGCGGGAGCCGGAGTGGTCGGCTGGTAAGAGTCGGTGTCAAAAGAGTAGGAGCTAAAAAACTCGTAAGTAGAGGTACGAATGGTAGCCTCCTGCATGGTAATCAGACCCGACATACCCGTCCCGTTCAACAAACTACAGACTTCCTCATAAATGCCTAAGGTCTCTAGGTCAGTCCGTGCAAGGAAACGGGTGGGGGAGAGAGGGCAACGAAGTAAAGTGGCTAACCGTTTCCGGTGAGCCTCTGAAGTGAAACGTACCGTGGGCATCTTCGGTAGAGGTGTGAGAGCGCCCTCTCTCGTAACAACGACCTCGGAAGGGGTGGAAGTGATGGCTAGTGGCTAGCTCTGCGATGTGGCCTCGGTGGCGGATACCAGTGCGGGAAACGGGCGTGAATCCGCAGGCTAGCAGAGAGAAAGGCCTGGTAGGAGTAGTGGCCGGTGTAACCTGAACTGAGCTCCCGGCTGAGCTGGCTGCGGCGTACACTGTCCCTGCAGCTGAGACAAGTAGAACTGGTGCTGCAGTGGTGACCAAGGCGGAGCTAGTGGCAACAGCAGGGACCACTAACTCGCTCACGGACGAGCTGGAGGACGTACTAGTAGAAGGCAAAGAACTCGCGTCCATCCTGCAAAGTATCAAAGGGCACGAATAAGGGAAGATGCTGCCAACCGTGGTTAAAACAACCGCTAACCAACATGTGAAAACAAATAATGGTCCTATTAGTCGAGAAAACCGACTTCCAGCATACAAAATCCAACAATCCTCAATAAGTTCGAAAGGTAGCATGTGAGTGGTGGTAAAATGACAAAGTAGTGACTGCTAAAGGAGACAAACACGGCATGAAAACCACATAGGGGAGCACGTAAGACCCCTAGAAGTCGAGCATAACCACTCACAGCGCGAGATTCCCAACGATTCACAGCATATAAAGGCGATAGGGGACGGAAAAGCAGATAACGGCAGCAAAGAGTAATCAAGAACTGCAGTTAGACATAGCATGGCAGCATAAAACCGTCTGACAGTCGACAAACCGACTTACAGGAACCCTAATCGCGGAAATCGCGCAAAGTTTGAATTAAACATGTAGAAACAGTGAGGAATGGGGATAAGATCATCAATCAAGCTATTTAAGGGTATATAAACACAATTAAATCGAAACAAATCGACTAGACATGGGATTTTCGAACCCTAATTCAAATCACCTCAAGAAATTCTAATTAAAGGAAGAGAAAATGCAAAGAGTATGAAAGGAACACTTACTTGATGATGATTAACCTACAATAAGTAATTAAACTTCAAAAAAAAGCAATCAACCAAGGCGGATTTTCGATTGAAAAACCGCAAACCCTAATCCCCTTTAAAAACCGCGAAAACGAGCACAAAAGAGGGGGAAAATAAGGGGCTATTGAAGATTAATTAGCTGGCAAAAGAATGTAGGTGGCGAATTTGATAAATTTTGGGCAAGAAATGGGGATTTGGGGAAGACGGAAATCACAATTAGGGAGGGTTAGAAGAAATTAGGGATAAAATTAGAAATGAAAACGGAAATAAGGAGTTAAGTATAGAAAACTCCCGTCCACTGTTCATTTCACTCGATCGAGTGATTTTAATCACTCAATCGAGGGCTTTTGCCGTCCCCTTTGCTCGATCGAGTAAGAACCCTCTCGATCGATCACTTCCTCTGTTGCCTTCCTCGATCGAGTAGCCAGACGGCTCGATCGACCCATTTTTCACTCGATCGAGTACAAAAAGTACTCGATCGAGGACTTCCTCGTGTGGACTCTTTGAATTTCGTCCCTTCTTCCTTGAATTGCGTGCATCTTCCCCAAACCTGCGTAAAACATATCCCAAAATACCAAAAACGTAGAAAACACAGTCTATAGTCTCAGTCTAAGCTAAAGAAATGTCTAAACTAATTGTCCTAATTAAAAACGTAATAAAGAATTTCAAAAGAAATTCAAACAAAAATCTATTACAAGTTGTTACACGGGGCATTTCCCCGTTTAATTCCCATCAGCTTTCAGTAGCCCCTTCGTGGGCTTCTGACTGGAGGACGTCACTTCAGCGACACTGACCGTCCTCTTTGATTTCCATGAGCTTGAATTACTGTTTGCAAGAGGAGGAGGAACATAGTTCCAATCTATGTAGGTTCGAACTGTCTTCGTTCTCGCCCCTCTGTCATCTTCCTTGGCATCCTTTTCTCCAGTTTGATTGATAGTGGTTGTACCACGTCCTTTGACAACTCCTTTCTTGCCTTCATCTGTACCTGCAGTAAGGGAAACAGACGAATTTTCCTCCTTTTTGCTCTCAGTATGAGGCGGAGGGTTAGCAATAACAGCAATATTCTCCAAATTTTCATCTGGAGTGTCAATAATAGGGTCAACAGAAGAAAGGGCATTGCAAGGCTGAGCTTGCATGGGAGCCCTCCGGAACTTGGACTGATAGAAAGTCAGCTCCTCGTCCCCTACCTGGAAGGTCAAAGTCTTCCCCCCGACGTCTATTACTGCACGGGCAGTGGACAAAAATGGTCTCCCTAAAATGATAGGGGTGTGCACATCTTCGGGGATATCTAAGACGACAAAATCGACGGGAATAAAGAACTTCCCGATCCGAACAGGTACGTCTTCCGCTACACCTAGTGGCCGTGATAAACTACGGTCGGCCATCTGGACAGTCATGTTGGTGCAACTCAGTTTTGTCACACCAAGTCTCTTAGCTAGAGACAAAGGTAAAACACTTACGCTAGCGCCTAAATCGCATAGCGCATTATCAATCAATTGCATACCTATGTGACAAGGGATCGAAAAACTACCCGGTCGATTGCTTAGGAGGTAGCTTATTTTGGAATAGGGCTGACCCCACCTCAGTCAAAGCTACGGTCTCATTATCATTTATAGTCCTCTTACGTGCTAAAATTTCTTTCATAAATTTTAAATAAGAGGGTACCTTGGTCAGCAATTCAGTGAACGGCACGGAAACTTTCAAACTCTTCAAAAGCTCAACAAATTTGCCAAACTGTTGATTAATCTTGGTATTCTGCAGCCGCCTCGGGAAGGGAACCGTGATTGGTATCTCGAGCCCCTTGTTTCTCGCTTCCAAAGTGTCTTCCGGAGCAAGTTCAGTATCCTTTGGACGCTTCTTACCTCTCGAACGAGGCCTTTCTGGTAATTCCTCGCTTAAATGAGCACTAGCAGGCTCTCGAATAAGCTTCCCATCATCAGTATCACTCGATCAAGCAATATGCTCACTCGATCGAGCAGTTTCTTCATCAGCTTCAGTCGATCGAGCAAACTTACCACTCGATCGACCAACCTCATCTTCTGCTTCTCTCGATCGAGCAGGAGCTCTACTCGATCGAGCAGATTCTTCACCATTTCCACTCGATCGAGCATCAGACTTCAGTCGATCGAGTAACTCTTGTGTCGTGAGTCCTTTTCTCTTAACGAACACTTTGTTCATCATTAGCGACTTCTTCCTCGGTCCCGATTTACGTACTTCGGTCCTTCATAAGAGAGACCGCTTCTCAGCTCTATCAGATGTACCGTCTCGTTGGGGTTCTTGTCATTTTGAGTCGGTAGATGAGCGGGCTTCCTTGAAGATTGATTTTCAGCCAGTTGAGCAACTTGAGTCTCAAGTGCCTTGAATGCCGTGTCCTTCTGTTGTAATTGCTTTGCAATGGACTGCATCATGGACTTTAACTCACCTATCTCACTCACCCCACTAGATGACGAAGCACCTTGGTTAGGAGGGTTGAAGGACGGAGGCTTCTGATAGCCTTGTTGCTTCTGGTGTGGAGGAATATAGGGCTGCTGCTGCTGATTTGGAGGAGCGGTGGGGTTGAGTACGTTCTGGTTACTCCACCTCAAATTGGGGTGGATATTCGGCTCGTAATGAGTGTTGTTTTGCCTGTAATGTTGAAAGGCGGCACATTGCTCATAAGGACTAGGACAATAATCAGCGACATGTCCATCTACCCCACATCTCGTACAGACGAAGGGACCGTCTGTCATAGCATTAACCTGGTACATCCCTGGCTTGAGAGCTCCCCCTAGTTCATACTTGTCGAACCTCGCGGTAAGGGCTTCTAATGCGGCTACTGAAGAGGATTCAGTGGCTCTCCTTTGGTTTTCTCTTGAATTCCCATATTTAGCCCTGTGAGTGGCTAAATCATCTATGATTTTCCATCCCTTGGTCGCTCCCAAGTTGTCAGCAAATCGACCGTTGGCTGCAGCATCTAATATAGCCCTCTGATCATCATATAAACCATTATAAAAATGGTTACACAGGCTCCACTTTTCGAAACCGTGATGCGGTATGGTCCGCACCAGTTTCTTAAATCGAAGCCATGCCTCGTGGAAGTTCTCGTCAGGCCCTTGTTTGAAACTTGTTATCTGAGCTCTAATGGCGATGGTTCTCGAAGCAGAGAAATACTTCTTATAAAACGCCAATGCTAGCGAATTCCAATCTGTTATGCCGTGAGCAGCTCTGTCCAAATCCCTATACCACTCCCTCGCAGCATCGCGGAGTGAGAAGATGAACATAGTTTCTTTGATCGATCACCGTCACGCGCGGTGGGAGGAGGTATGGAGCAGCGAGAATCAATGAAAGTCTCCATATCTTTGAGTGCGTCTTGATTGCGGCTCCCCGAACTGATTTTTCTCGACCATATTGATGTATGCAGGCTTTGGCTCGAACTTCCTAGCATCTCCCGGCAGTTCGAACCCTTTATAGAGATTGTCAGCCGTGGGCTCGGAGTGACTAGCAATGGTTGCTTCCTCAGCCATTTCGGGAAAATCTGGGAAAGTAATAGACTCAAGTGATGAATTGGAAACTGGAGAAGACGGTGGATTGTCTTCGAAAAGCTCGTTCTCGTAAAAGTTACCACGAGAACTAGGCTCTTCCTCTGCCTGTTGCTCTTGAAATAGTCTCCTTTTTACGTGCAGAGATCTCTCAATCTCGGGATCAAAAGGTAGTAGTGGTCCACCTTGCGACCTGCGCATAAGAGGAAACTAAAGACAAGATATGAGAATAGTCTAAGGAACGATGTTCCTTAAACTAAAAGAAGAATTAAAAATAAAACAGCTAGTAAATTGAACAATTGCCTCCCCGGCAACGGCGCCAAAATTTGACACGTCTGTCGCGTACCTGTCAAAAGTAAAACCTAACGGTCTCAACTAAAATGTAGCAGAGGCAGTCGAGTATCGAATCCACAGGGAGGAATGCAACTACAGCTATCTATTTCTAATCCTGTGGTAACAATTGATGTTGATTAAATTTTTGGTTCTAAACTACGGAGTTGAAAGGAAAGAGAAATAAAGCAGAGAGCAGTAAAGCAGGAAAGCGATTTAAAACTATCAATAAGAGGGGGACATGTCGGGAATTCGGTTCACTACGGTAGTTCAACAACTTAGCAGCAAATGACTCAGACGAACTAATGCGAGACGGATATTAGAAGGTCCTTTCGGTCCACTTCCCACCCTAAATTACCACTAACTTAACTTTCGTCCTCATTAGGGTAGTCTACTATTTATAGCAGGCCTATTTAGTCCAATCTTTCGATCCAGGATTAATTGTAGCCAGAATAATGGGTGACATAGAAGCGTGCACTCAACTAGGTCGAGAATTACAGTTATATTGCTATAGTGACAGAGTCTCTTATCAGTTCATCTAATTCATTCACTACGTCGTCATTATTCTACCACAGATCCCCTAATCCCAACATGAAGGGGTTTAGCTACTTATACTCATAATTAATCTAACAGCAGATAATTTCCCAGCAGATAACATAACAAACTAATAGTAAAATTCAATGATAGAAATTAGGGCAAGAAAGAATGATAACAATAACAAGAATTAAAAGCAACAGAAGGTAAATTATTATTAAGTAGAGAGAAGATTACAATCCAAGCAATTTCCGGCGTAAAGACACGAAATCCAATGAAGAAAATTCCGGGAACAAGAGTAGCAGTCGAAGGTTTTTGCAACGTAACAATGTTCTACTGTGAAGGAAGGTAAAAAGATAGATAAAAGGATAACCAATAACCTAGTAAAAACATAGGTTATATAGCCAAACAACTTAAGAGTTTATGCGGAAAAGTAAAACATGGACTAATTAAAGCCCATAGTGTCGGAAGCCTCTCGATCGAGTGGGTTAAACCACTCGATCGACCAACATCTCAGCAGAAGTCCCTCGATCGACCAGCAGGGTACTCGATCAAGGACTTGGTCATGTGTGGATTACTCGATCGAGTAAGCAGTAGCTCGATCGAGCCTTGGGGAGCTTAGGAACCACTCGATCGACCACCAGTCAGCTCGACAGACCACCAAACAGCTCGATAGACCACTTGGGTCTTCAATTCAGCTCACGTCTTCACCCAAATGCCTCGTAATGCGTGCAACGACACTTCCAAGTGCAACATCTCACTCTGGGACAATCCCGTCTCCTCTAAATGCATGCAAAAATAACGAAAAGGAGTATGGTTCCGCTACTTCCGCGATCATTCCTACAAAAAGGACAAAATACACCAAAGTAGCCAATTCGGGGCAAAATACTGTAAAAACGGTATAGAAATGCATAGAAATACGTGCTGAAATAGGCTAAAAAGACTATACATTAGGCACGTATCAGAATTCAAGCAAGTTATGATGGCTTCGTGTTGGGGAGACCTTGACTCAGAAGATGACGAGGAATCTGAAGACGACGAAGTTGCAAACCTTTGTCTTAGCAGTGTGAGTCTTGACCTAATCTCCGACAGTGACGATGACAGCACAAATTCTCATTCAAACTATTGCCTTCTTGGAGAATCAGACGAAGACGATGATGAAGAGGTAAGTTATCTTGAGCTTAAGAAACGTGTTAGGAAATTGTCTAAAAATGCTTTAATTGAATTCTTTGAACAATCTCTTGATAAGTGTCACGAACAGGATTTGGAATTGAAAGATCTAAAGGAACAGATTCTCGAAATCGCGGAAGAGAATCATACTCTCAAGACTAAAGCTAAGAAGTTGAAATCTAAAGTTATAGCTGAGAAAGCCACAACATTAGACTCTACTATGGCTGAAAAGAAGGAATTAGAGTCCAAAGTTGTAGCTAATGAAGCTATAACTTCTGACCTAAAGCTTAACATCAAGCACCTTCAAGCCAAAGTTATAGCTAATGAAGCTATAACTTTAGAACTTAGAAAAGTCAAAGAACTCTTGGAAACTAAGGTCACATCTAATGAAGAAGTGATCTTGGATCAAAAGAAAGAGATAGATTCTCTTTCAAAGCAATTGAAAGAATCTAAGACCGATATGATTAATGTTAAGAAACACCACACCGATGTTGTGTTCATTCTTAACAAAGGATTCCAAGACTTTCGTGACAACTTTAAAAAGGACAATGATGTAGATCACACGAAATGTCAAGAGGAAATTAAAACCCTAAAAGACCTACTTATACACGCTAGAAAGGTCCATGACAAGTGGGAAGGTAGCACAAAAGTCCTAAACTTCCTAACCGAACAATCTGACAATAATATGAAGATGGGGTTAGGACATGAGTGCTACAGCCGTAGAGATCACTCTAAATGCAAATCAACACCTTCGGATTTTGATTTTAGAAAAAGGAAGTATGATGAGCTTCCTGAATACTTGATTTGCAATTACTGTGGTCATACGGGTCATATCCAAATCAATTGTGTCAAAAAGGCTCGTGATTTACGAAAAAATACCGAACATGCCAAAACTATTGACTCAGTTGTCGAGGATAAGGAAATCCCCACTAACGAACCTAACGAAGAAAGGAACAACAAATTTCGTTGGTTCTATGACATGGCCTTTGACTACTCTAAGACACCTAGCACTTCACAAAGCCCTTGTAGATCTCAACCCAGTAAACCTATTCACAAGGCAAATAGTCAAGAGAGACCTAGAGAAACTCCTAGACCTAGAGAAAACCCTAACCCTAGAACTCCTCCCAAGCCAAACAAACCTAAAGTTAGAAAAACGATCATTAGACGTGTTTGGGTTCGAAAGGACTTAGTATTTAGAGTAACTAATCATAAGGGACCCAACTTAGCTTGGGTACCTAAAAACTGTATCTAATCCTTTATGCAGGAAGAGGTGAAAGAAAACAATCAATGGTATCTTGACAGTGGATGCTCATCAAGACACATGACCGGAGATAAGAATCTGTTTCTCTCACTTAAGCCCTTCAATGGAGGAAAAGTAACGTTCGGGGACAACAAAAAGGGAAAAGTTATTGGCGTTGGCAAAATTGGAATCTCTAAGTCTCACGCAATAAGTGACGTTTATCTCGTGGGTGGTCTAAAACATAACTTGTTAAGCATATCTCAACTATGCGACAAAGGTAACAAAGTAGTTTTTCATACTGATAGTTGTCGCATTATTATTGAAGGAACTAGCAACGTTATTCTTGAAGGCCACCGAAAAAGGAATGTTTATATGGTAGATTTAAATGCTGTGCCTACCAACTCCTTTTCGTGTATGAAGGTTACACTTGATGATCCTTGTTTATGGCATAAACGGCTGGTCACATTAGCTCACTAACCTTGAACAAACTCAAGAAGTGGGACTTGGTTGAAGGGTTACCTAAGATCAAGTTCGACCAAGAAAAGATGTGTGATACGTGTGCAAGGTGTAAACAAGTAAGATCATCATTCAAACCAAAAAGAGTAGTAAGCACAAATCAAGCCTTGGAATTAGTGCACATGGATTTATGTGGACCAATGAAGGTAAGGAGTAGAGGAGGATCCAGGTACGTCTTCATTCTTGTAGACGACTACTCAAGGTATGTATGGCCTATCTTTCTTCATTCAAAAGACGAAACTTTTGATGAATTTGATTGTCTTATGAACCGTACGGATCATGGCACCGGATTTGACAATCAAACCTTTATAGAATATTGTAGAGTTAATGGTGTAGGGCATAACTTTTCTGCACCAAGAACTCCTCAACAAAACGGTGTCGTTGAACGTATGAATAGAACCTTAGAAGATATGGCACGTACAATGCTCCTGTGTAGTGGTTTACCTCGTAACTTTTGGGCTGAAGCCATTAGTACTTCCTGCTACATCCATAATCGTGCTATGATCCGACCTATCCTCAAGAAAACCCCCTACGAACTCCTTAGAGGTCGAAAACCTAATATCTCCCATCTTCGTTGCTTTGGGAGAAAGTGCTTTGTGCAGAATAACGGTAAAAACTGTTTAAGCAAATTCGACCCTAGAAGTGATGAGGCAATTTTCATAGGATACTCAGATCATAGCAAGGCTTTCAAAGTCTTCAATAAAAGAACTCTTTGTATTGAAGAAAGTGTTCACGTTATTTTTGATGAAGATAACGTGTTTGATAAGCCTTAACAGGATGAGGAAGAAGACTTGGATGAACCCGACTTTCGTCTTTCAAGAGACGATCCCCCGGAATTGGAATTGGAGGACAATGAAATTGAGGGAACGAATGATGAACTTGATCGTTCCTCAAAAGATAAAAAGGAGAAAGGCAAAGTTATAGTTGATGATACTATAACATTGACTCAAGACAAGAACTCCCAAACCAATGTTATAGATGATGTTACTATAACATTGAATCCAAATCAAGGTGTAGAGTCCGAGGTTATAATCGGCTCTAATACAACACCCGGATTGGATTCAGGGGGAACTTCCTCTAATCCCGAACTGAATGAAGTCGGGACAAGTTCAAATAACGATGAAGAACCAAGCACATCAACAAAGTGGAAATACAAGAACTCACACCCTATGGACAATATTCTTGGGAATATTAAGAAGGGTGTTCAAACAAGACGTTCCTTAAACAACTTCTGCTCTTTTTACTCTTTTTTATCCATGATCGAACCAAAGAATATCAATGAAGCTCTCGCTGAATTAGATTGGATTATAGCTATGCAAGAAGAGCTTTAACTGTTCAAAAGAAACAAGGTTTGGCATTTAGTTCCTAGACCAAAAGATCGTTCAGTCATTGGAACTAGGTGGGTCTTCAGGAACAAATTAGATGATGCCGGAGTCATTGTCAGAAACAAAGCAAAATTGGTGGTCCAAGGGTATAATCAACAAGAAGGAATAGATTATGACGACACTTTCGCACCTGTTGCTCGTCTTGAAGCTATCAGACTTCTAATAACATTCGCCGCACACAAGGGAATGAAACTCTTCCAGATGGATGTCAAGACAACATTCTTGAATGGTTATTTACAAGAGGAAGTCTTAGTTGAACAACCCCTGGTTTTAAGAATATCAAATTTGAGGATCACGTGTTCAAATTGGATAAAGCCCTATATGGATTAAAGCAAGCACCTAGGGCATGGTACGATCGATTATCTAAGTTTCTACTTGACGGTGGATTCAGTAGAGGATCCGTCGACAAAACTCTATTTCTAAAAACCGAGGGTTCTGACCTTTTGGTTGTTCAAATATACGTCGATGACATTATCTTTGGATCGACCAACCGAAGCTTGTGCAAATATTTTTCTGAGTTGATGACTTCCGAGTTCGAGATGAGTATGATGGGAGAATTGAAATTCTTCCTAGGTCTGCAAATACAACAAACAGATGAAGGCATTAAGATCCATCAACAGAAATATATCAAAGAGTTGATTCGGAAATTTGGAATGGAAAATTCACACGCTATGCCTACTCCAATGGTCGAGAACAAGAAATTGACATTGGATGAAAACGGTAAATCAGTTGATGAAACTACTTACCGTGGGATGATTGGGTCACTGTTATATTTGACCGCAAGTAGACCCGATATTATGTTTAGCGTATGCGTTTGTGCGAGATATCAATCGTCTCCCAAAGAATCGCATATGACGGCCGTAAAACGAATTTTACGTTACTTGATTGGAACGGCCAACTTATACCTATGGTATCCAATGGAGTACAATTTTGATCTAGTCGGTTATTCCGATGCCGACTACGCAGGATGTTCTCTAGACAAAAAAAGCACGTCGGGTGTCGCCACGTTTGTCAGACCGTGTATCATCACGTGGGGTTCGAAGAAACAAAATTCGGTTGCTCTCTCAACTGCTGAAGCCGAATATATTGCCGCAGGACTGGTATGTACTCAACTTTTATGGCTTAAGCAACAATTACGTGATTATGGTGTTGACGTAGGATGTATTCCTATTTTATGTAATAATACTAGTGCGATAATTATTTCTAAAAATCCCGCACAACATTCACGTACCAAACATATTGAAATAAGACACCATTTTATACGAGACCATGTTGAGAAGGGGAATATAAAACTTGAATTTTGTAGTCTTTGAAAAACAATGGGCGGACATTTTGACAAAATCATTAGCTAGAGAACGATTTGAGACTTTACGGTTGGAAATTGGTTTAATCAGTGGTACCTAAGCTTCTATATTTGTTCAATCTTTTTATGACTGACTAGTTAAGTTAAGATTGTATGACTGTGTCCGTATATTGCGTTGCATGAATAATTTTGTTTATAGAAATATTTTTATCATAAGATTCTATTTGCTATTTAGAAGTTAATTGATATACAAACTTATTCTTTATCACAATAAACAAAACACACCATATTTTTATCTTTCCAAATCAAAAAAAAAAGAAAATCTTCCAAATAGCTCACATATACACGGCTCATATTTCCTACCTCAAATCAACTTCCTAATTCTTGTCTTATCACCATAAATTCCTATACTTATCACAATACCTATTCCTAATTAAAGACACTTACCATAATTGACCTCCACTTGTTAACCCTAAGCTTACACCTATATCTACCCTTTGCGTGTTACCCGTCCACCCATCCCCACTTGCATACCTTTCTTTCTTCCAAATTTTTACCATCATCACAATTCTTCTCCTTTACTCAAACCATCACCATCACCTCCTTTTTCAACAATCACCATCATCATGAATCCATATCATGCAAAAAATACCCGATCCTCAACCCGTCACCACCAAAATCGCCCATTTCCTAACCAAACATCACCTTTACCACCACATGATCCTCATTCCATGAATTGTCCTTCACCACAGCCAAACCCAAACTCGCCCCTGTTTCGTAGTCAGGACGAATCGGTGTCCGAAGGCAAAAGACGCCGTCTTTTCAAGGGTAAAAATAAAGTAGTTGTTGATGATAGTGAAGCTGTGGAGGAACCCGAGGTGATAGTTCGGAATGGTGTTGCTCGTACTTTGCTTAGGGATGCTTTGAAAGCCGCGACCAAGGAAGGGTTAAATCGTGTTCGGCTTACTCATGATGAAAGCATCTTAGTTAATCGAGTTTTGAGGTATTCTATTCATGGTGGTAGGTACTATCCGAAATCTTGGTTGGTTAGTGTTCCCGCTCTTGCTTTCTTTGTTAATTTTCTTGATTTTCAAGGGTGGAGTCACATTAGTCAGTTTTCGGGTCCTATTTACCCAGTTGAGGTGGTACAATTCTTTGCTAGTGTATCAATTAAGAAAGGTGTTTTGCATGCGGTTGTTAATGGCGTTGATGTTACTGTCTCTGTTTCGGATTTTTGCTCTGCTTTTTCGGTTCCCGATGAAGGAATCGAATTAAATCCGAGTCTTGAATGGTCTAATGTTGTGAGTGAAAAGGAGTTGTTAGTGAAGAAGTATTTTGAGGAGATGACGGAGGGAGTTAATATCGTGGTTCGTCCTCTCTCGGCAAAAATCAAGTTCCTCTTGAACTTTTGGTGGAACACAGTGGTGCCGAGGAGAGGAGGCCGTGATAAGGTGTCAAGTTATGAAGCTATAATCGTTTATTCTTGGTTGGAAGGTCAGAAGGTGAATTTGGGTAGTGTTGTCTTGCACCGTATAATTCAGACAAGTCATACGGTAACTAAGGATAAGTTGAGCACCACAATCGATTTGCCATATGGTATGTGGATATCTCGTTTGTTGGAAATAAAGCGAGTGGTAGGGCCTGACAGTTACGGTGTTAGTGCTCGGGATTGTATGTGTGACAAGTTGATCAAGCTAATGGGTCTTGTTGTTGATGGACCCGAGTTGCTTCTTGCAAAGGATGTTGAGAAAGCCCCGGTGGATCGGGTTTAGGAGCTGTCGAGTCAAAGTTGGAGGGGTTTATGAGTGGTTTAATGGAGAAATTCGAGGAGCATTCGACTAATTTGGCTACGGTGTTGTCACGGGTTGGACCATCTCGGTCTTTAGACTCGGGTTTGGATGCTACTCGGGTGTACTCATGGATGGAGGAAGTGGACAAGAGGTTAGCGGGTTTTGAAAGGGAGTTCAAGGCAATTCGTGGGGAAGTGTTCCCACACGGTGATCGTCTCACTTTCCTTACGAGTCAGGGTGGAGCTTTGGTGATGCACGGGAAAGCGATGGCGGGTGATCAAGCTCTCACGTTGGAGGCCACAAAGGCTCTTTCTTTGAAAGTGCTTAATTTTGAAAGGAGCATTGGTACTCTTTCGCAGCTGGTTCGGAGCTCGTTTGACCGTCTGGATGCTTTGGAGCACCGCACTAGACCCGACTACGTGAACCCGTATAAGACCCGTAACATTTGATCCCCTGCCTTACCATCATTAGCCCTTACCTTAATTAGCTTTCCTTTTATTTCCTTTAATGGTGTGTTAAACAAACTTCTTATTCGGCCCATTTTGGCAATGCACTTGTGGTTATGGCCCAAGTGTTTTATTAGACATGTATTCATTCGGCCCACTTTGGCTTTAACATGTTTAATTCTTAGTTTGTATGCTAATTATCTTTTGGATGCTTCTAGTCTTACGTGTTATTATTATTTCTTATGGCGTTTTTATCTCTTGTCTCGTCTTATATTATTCTAGTCATTTTTGATTTGTTCTTAGCTTTTCGATGATGTCAAGAGGGGGAAAGAACGTCTATAGTAAGCATCTACCTAAGCTTGCTCCTTGTCAAGACCAATTGTCTCTTAAAGTCCTTAAAGTTTCGGTTTTTGAAAAATTGTCTTGATCTTGTGTTAATCTTTATTATCAAGATAACGGTATTATATTGAAGGGGAACTTTTTAATTAGTCACAATTTTAGGAGACTTGCCATCATCAAAAAGGGGGAATTTGTTGGACCATATAGCTTATATGTTTATGTTTTGATGATGTCAAGGTGTTTTACATTCTATATACTTGTTGCGTGTAATCGTTTGTTGAGTATCTTAGAACTAACCTATTACGAGCAACAAAGAGGATTGTGACAATTGCATGAGAAGTTCAGGCCTTTGGTCAAGATCAAGCAAATTCAAGATTCATTCAAGTATTATGTGAAGACGAAGTTCGTCTAAAGATTAATCAAGCTTGGATGATGACGTAGCCTATACTCGAAGATCTCCTTGAAGATTAGAATAGTATAGGTGATTATCTCGTAATGGTAATCAAGAGTGAGTTTCTTGATTTAGTAAAGTTATAGCTTTGCAGCTATAACATTACTAGTAAAAGAGCTCAATGTTATAGCTCTTCTACTATAACATTGAAATGCTGAGTTTTTATACACGACTTTTAAATGTTTCGAAAATTGTTTTATAATTGTTTAAAGTTTATTTTAAATGTTTTAATGAAAGTATTTATTTAATAAAGCCCGGTTTAGTGAGGAGTCCGGTTTTATAGTAAATGTTAATTGGTAGTTATGATGGATCAACTTATGAGTTGGACTTTACTACTAATTAGGGTTTCTATATAGCCTCTCCTAAAACCTAAATTCTAATTATATATTAAGACTAGGGTTTGCACGATTCACGAGCTTATGGGCCGTGATATCTCGTGTTGCCTAGGAGATATAAGGTAAAGATTATATTCTATAATAATATCTTTACATATCTTATATATCTTACTTAATATATTTATTTATGATTAAAGATATTCTTGTTTTAGGAAATCTTATCATAATCTTAGAATTTATAGTAAAGATAATATTTGGAAAGATTATATTCTATCTTTTAGAATATTATTTATTATCTTTCAAGGCTTTTAGGAAAGAGATAATAAGAAGATATAATTTGTAATTATATCTTATTATTTCGGCTATTAGGGTTTATGCAAAAACCGTGTAGCCTACTTCTTCCTTACCTATAAATACTTTGCTATTTACAACATCTAAGATAGAGACCTTAAGCATAAAAATTATTTTCATCTTTAAAAAGCAAACAGTGTGTTTTAAACAGAAAAACCGATTTGCAATTTTGAAAGGTCGTGTGTCACAAAACTCGCATACTCGTTCTTCATTTATCGTTATAAGATAATAGTGTTTAGTTGAATTCTTAACTTGTTCATTAACGTGAACCTTTGTTAGAATCATTAGTGCTTTCTTATTAGCGTAAGTTAGTCACTCGAGTATTTAACGGTACTCATTGAGTTACAGCTAGAGTTAGTTGTACGAGTTGGGTTAGTAAATTTGTAATCCGTAGAAAGGTACTAAATTTATTAATCGAGAATAGTGGACGTAGGTTTCGACTTGTGAAACTGAACCACTTCAAAAATCCGTGTGTCTCTTCTTCTTTCGTTTGTTTCGTTCATTATGTTTATCTCCATTAGTTGATTAGTTAAAGTTTAATCAATAAACTTTAAATAATCAATTACATTAGCATAATCGAAAAAGCTTTCAAAAAGTTTTAAATCCTCAATTCACCCCCCTCTTGAGTATTTTGGATCAATAGACTCTTCACCCAGTAAATGCTCATCGGCCTCCTTTTACGGTGCGACCTAGAACAAAAACCAAAGCCACCGGAAAACCGTACCAACTCAGACAAATAGTCACCAGTCTAAAGAATTGACTCAAAGGAATAAATAGAAGTCCTCGCCATGACCTAGCAACAAAAGGACTCTATAAACGGTCACTGTCCGACAAATTGTCTCACAATATGCCTATGTAATCGACCAGTCATCACTATGACCATATGACAGTCGAACCTGTCATCTATCGCCTTACAATCTAGTCACTCCGAGACGTCACCTCATTAAGTAACTAGGGACAAAAATATAATGTTAATCCAGTTCACTTAATAGGGTTCGACATTGTCGTTACAACCTATTTGGAGAAAAACAAAGTATATAAAATTTAGACATAAAACTGAATATAACGATAAATGCAACTTATCATATATGAAATAATAAATACAATATTTTGATTATTACATATCATATAATTTACAACAGTTCTGGCATTCGTCTCAACCCCATCGAAACTACATGACTATCATGTTTAGATTGAGACAATGGCTTGGTTAAAGGATCAACGATGTTGTCAGCTGTCCCAACCTTACAAACTGTAATTTCTTTCCTTTCGATTAAATCTCTAATTACATGAAATTTCCTAAGTACATGCCTAGACTTGTTACTAGACTTGGGCTATTTTGCTTGAAAAATAGCACCACTGTTATCACAATACAAAGTGATAGGATCCTCGGCGGTCGGAACTACTTTCAGTCCCTCTAAAAATTGCCTAATCCAAACAGCTTCCTTTGCGGCCTTCGGAGGCTGCAATGTACTCGGCTTCCGTTGTAGAATCAGCGATCACGAGACTCTTTGAAACTTCTCCAAAGAAACCGCCCCTCCGTTCAACAAAAAAACAAAACCAGCCTGGGATTTCAAATCATCCCTATCGGTTTGGAAACTGGCATCCGTATAACCTCTTATACGTAATTCAGATTCTCCTCCAAACACTAAGAATGAATCTTTAGTCCGTCTCAAGTACTTCAGAATATTCTTGACGGCTATCCAGTGACTCTCACCTAGAGTTTTCTGAAAATGACTCGTCATACTCAAAGCATACGAGACATCAGGACGAGAACACATTATAGCATACATGATCGATCCAACAGCGGAAGCATAGGGAATCGATTTCATGCGTTCAATATCCTTAGGCTCAGTAGGACACTGTGACTTACTCAAAGTGATCCCACTGCCCATAGGTAGAAAACCTCTCTTGGAGTTTTTCATATTGAATCGGTCAAGAATCTTATCGATATAGGCTTCTTGACTCAATGCTAATATCCTTTTGGATCTATCCCTATAGATCCGGATACCCAAGATGCGCTGAGCTTCTCCCAAATCTTTCATTTGGAAGTGATTTCCCAACCACTTCTTAACAGAAGCAAGCATATCTACATCATTCCCAATGAGTAATATGTCGTCCACATAAAGAAGTAAGAAAACAACTTTACTCCCACTAAACTTCATGTATAAACATGGTTCTTCAACACTTCGAGAAAAACCATTATGTTTAATAACATGATCAAAACGATGATTCCAACTCCTTGACGCTTGCTTAAGACCATAAATGGATCTCTTAAGTTTGCATACTTTGTTAGGATTTTTAGGATCCACAAAACCCTCAGGTTGTGTCATGAACACTTCCTCTTCCAGAAACCCGTTCAGGAAAGCGGTTTTGACATCCATTTGCCATATCTCATAATCATGAAATGCAGCAATCGCTAACATTATCCGAACATATCTAAGCATAGCAACTGGTGCAAAAGTTTCATCATAGTGTAAACCATGAACCTGAGTGAAACCTTTTGCAACCAATCTAGCTTTGTAGACATCTTTATGTCCATCCATGCCGATTTTAATCTTGAATATCCACTTACACTGAAGAGGTCGAACATCTTTAGGTAAGTCAACCAGGTCCCATACCTGATTATTGTACATGGAATCCATTTCGGATTGCATGGCCTCGAGCCATAGCTTAGAGTTAGAACTCATAATAGCTGCTTTATAGGTCTTGGGTTCATCACTTTCTAAAAGTAAAACCTCATAGTCACCATCTTCCTCGATAATACCAAAGTATCTATCGGTGGCGACTAACCCTTTCTCGACCTCCTAGGTTCGGAAGGAACAATAACGATTCGACGTAGAAGGAACATCTTCCTGTATTGTCATATCAGTTTGTGGCTCTTGAACTTCGTCAAGTTCAAATTTTCTCCCACTCCGTCTTTTAGAAATAAATTCTTTTTCTAGAAAGACAGCTTCACGAGCCACAAACACTTTGTTCTCGTTACTATTGTAGAAGTAATATCCACAAGTTTCCTTAGGGTAGCCTACAAAAATACACTTTTCAAAACGAGGTGCAAGCTTATCGTCAAACTTGCTCTTGACATAAGCATCACAACCCCATACTTTCATGTATCGCAGATTCGGGACTTTCCCTTTCCATATCTCATATGGAGTTTTGTCAGTTGCTTTAGTGGGACTTTTATTAAGTGATTGTACAGCAGATAAAATGGCAAAACCCCAGAATGACTTAGATAACTCTGTTTGACTCATCATCGATCGAACCATATCTAATAAAGTTCGATTCCTCCTTTCAGCCACACCATTTAATTGTGGTGTGCCAGGAGGAGTTAACTGAGATACAATACCACAGTTTATAAGGTGATCTTTAAAGTCATTGTTTAAATATTCCCCACCACAATCTGATCATAATGCTTTAATCTTCTTATTTAATTGGTTTTCTACTTCATTCTGAAACTCTTTGAACTTATCAAAAGCTTCACTTTTATACCTCATTAAGTAGATATACCCATATCTACTCATGTCATCGGTAAAAGTAATGAAATAGTCATAATTACCTCTAGCAGTGACTGTCATTGGGCCACAAACATCGGTATGTATTAAACCCAATAGCTCACTAGCTCGAGATCCTGTTCCTAGAAAAGGTGAACGAGTCATCTTGCCAAGAGGACAAGATTCGCATGTACCAAATGATTCGAAATCAAAAGGTTTAATTACACCAGTCAACACTAGTCTTTTAATGCATTTCTCGTTGATGTATCCTAATCGACAATGCCATAAATAAGATAGATCAGGATCACCTGTTTTGAGTCTTTTATTATCTAAATGATAAACATCGTTGCAAGTATCTAGAGTATAAATACCATTGATTGAAATAGCTTGACTATATACAATCCCATTAAGGGAAAAAGTACAACACTTGTCTTTAATTACAAAGGAAAACCCTTCTGTGTCTAACACAGATACGGATATTATATTCTAGATAGCGTTGGTACAAAATAACAATTATTAAGATGTAACTCCAACCCCGAAGCTAAACTAAGTACATAAGTTCCTACAGAGACGGCATCTACTTTAGACCCGTTTCCCATTCGGAGATCGACATCACCCTTGTTTAGCTTTCTTATGCTTTTTAGGCCTTGCAAATGATTACACAAGTGAGAACCACAACCAGTATCTAATACCCAAGTTGTATTTGAAGCATAATTTATGTCTATCATAAAAGATTCAGTTAAGAAATTACATGTCGGCTTCACAATGCCAGCTTTTATGTCATCCAGGTACTTTGTACAATTACGTCTCCAATGTCCCTTGTTATTACAATAATTACAAGTATCTTTAAGAGGATTACCCTTTATAGGTTTTTGCTTAGTAGAGCAATTCGCAATTGCTTTACCTTTGCCCTCCACCTGAATGGGCTTCTTACCTGCGTTCCTCTTAAGCTGTTTCTTCCCCTTCACGTTAATCGCAAGCACATCTTTCCTCGTACTCCCACTCAATCCCATGTCCTTCTCTGCTTGCACAAGCAGAGAATGGAGCTCATGTAAACTCTTTCTCATGTTTGTCATATTGTAATTTACCCTAAATTGGGTAAATCCCTTGACGTGCGAGAGAGAGTGGAGTACTCGGTCAATCACAAGTTCGTCGGGGATCTTGCATCCCAACCCCTCTAAAGTTTCCACGTACTCAATCATTTTAAGTACGTGTGAACTTACAGGTTGACCATCTTTGAGTTTAGCCTCAAAGAAACAAACAATGCGGTGTCATCTTTCGAATTATTCTCGGGGCTTGAGAAAACATAGTGGAAAGCCTCGAGAATACTTCATGTGCATCACGAAACTTGACACATTGCCTTTGTAAAGCAGGATCCATTGAAAAAATCAAAACATTTTTTATTGCAGCGGATTCTTTTTGATAATTTGAAAAAGCCTCCCTTACATCGGCAGTGGCCCTAGTACTAGGCGAAGGGGGAGAGGGATCGACAAAGTAACGTAATTTGCCATCACCTGCGGTAGCTAATCGAAGTTGTTCTTCCCAATCTTTAAAATTACTACCGTCGGCTTTTAATACATATTTGTCCATAAAAGAACGTAGCCATGAATCTCTAGCTATGGTGGCGGTTTCACTAGTAGAAGTCATCATGATTACTACAAAGGAAATAAAGGAAAGATTAACATTTATCGTCTAGAAATATTTAACTTGTGAAACTATTTAACAAGTTCCCATTTATATAATGATCTCCCACTGAATTATATAAATGATTCCAAGATCCAATTTTATATAAACACGGGCACGGTGGACCGATTCAACCCATATTTATATAAATTTGGTGAGTCAACATTTTGACTGATTCTACTACTAGAACTCTTGGTTGACGGATTTTTTTAAAATCTGTCTTTTAGCCCCAGAATAAATATGGGCACGGTGGACCGATTCAACCCATATTTATCCCGTTGAGTCCAACCAATTTTCACGCGTAATAACTTTTATTACCCTACTTACCCAACGTAAAAAGAGTGTACCTCGGTGATCCGAACCTACCTCTAATGAAGAAAGGATTCATAGGTGCTATTATTTGGTAAGGCTTAATCTCAATTTTAAACAAATGTGAGAGATCTTATCAATTTAATTGTCTATCACTTTTAAGTGAACTAAATTGGTGAATGCTAGACAATTAAATTGATAACAACAAAAATAAAACATGTAGTGACGATTTGGCATGAATGCATAAAAGAATTAAAACAGACAAGTCCTAATATGGCCACCTAGTTAATCTAATTAACTAAAATTATTACACTTCGGAAACCAACTCCTTGGTCCCTTGAGTCTTCATAAATTGGCCTCCTTCTTTAGGATTTCGGAACGCCTTTCCGAAAACACCGTCTTCATGAAAACTCCGTCTTTAGAAGCTTCATCTAATTACTAATAATTAAATTACATAACAATACCCTATTATACAATTTGTAATAAAATTAAAATTAAAATAAAACTATTAATTAATTACAAATTAGGCGATGCGAAATCGCAATTAATTACAAAACAAGTCGATATTCCCTTACATTTCGGGAAATACCAACTTCTACCTATGGCCATATTAGGAAAAATTACATAATTATAATACATTCATATAAATGAATAATAAAATGCATGGAAAATGAGATGCCAAATCGTCTAACTTACCAATAATGATCATTTGAGCTTGCCTTGACGGAATTTTTACCAATAAAAATTCATAATCAATTCTTAAAACACTTTTAAGACTTACTTATCATACTAATCTGGTCTAATATTAAAATAATTATTCTCAACAATTATCTTGAATTTATATGGGAATTAAAACACAATTATGACAAAAATGATATAATAATTCACAATTATCATACAAAAATTCCATTTAATATAAAAATTTATGGAAAAATAAATTTCAAAACCATGAACATTCTGGTCTTATACCAAAAATGCCATGCAAGTGAAAATTTTTGTTTTTAAAATTTATTTAAAAAGATTTCACAATTTAATCGGTAAAGCGATAATTTTTATGATTTAATTCTAAATCAAACCATAAAAATTGAAATGACTTAAAATAAAATTTTATACATTTTGGAACAATTTCCAGGAGCTAAAAATTCAGAAATTTCGAGCCCTAAAATTAAATCAATATTTATTTATAAAATAACCATTATTTACCCATTTTTATCAAATAAAAATCAATAAACTACCTAAATTAATCACATTAACCTAAAGTATCTACTTATCTCATAAATAGAACATGCATGTGGTTATTTATAAATAAATATGCATAAAATTAACATGCAACCCAATTTAATTAACTCTTAATTAATTTTAATGCATTTTTACTCAATTTTATGTCAATTTAAGTTATAAAAAGTGGAAAATGAGATTATTTACATGCAAGACTATATTATGTGATAAAACGAATTTTAGTAACATAATATCAATTTTATTAATTTATCTCATAAATTACTAAAATCGTCTTAAGACAACATGCATGTATTTAACAATGCTCTGATACCACTTGTTAGTTATTTAGACCAAATTAATACTCATCTTATGATATTAAAATTACAAATTAGTTTAAAGTGGTCTAAATCTACATGCATGCAAATAAAAAGTATAAAAGATGGTTTTAAACCATCTTAAGACAAAAAATTCCTTACATTGCTATAAGGCAAATATGGGCACTACAAAAGTCTCCTACCTTTATAGTTCTTGAGCTATTCAACTATGGATGATCCTCCAAGAACACCAATTACCAATATAGGTAATCTCCTAAGGAAGCACCCAAGAATCAACCCAAAATACTACTATAATACTAACTAGGTATATGTAGTAGTAATCCTTGTTTATTGATTATTTGATGTACTAATAAATATTATTACTTTGATAATATTATTAGTTTATATTTATATGTGTTTTGGATGATAAGATGAACAAAGTAAGAAGGAAAATTGGTCTTCTAAATGTATAGTAGGCAACCGGTTTTAGGAGACTCAAAGGACCAATTTTTCTTCTTATTTTTCCAACTTAAGAAATGAGGTGAATAGTGGGGTATATATAGCAAAATATGGGAGACAATTTTAAGTGGAAAATCCACTAAAATGGACACATGTATGCCCTTAAAAAACCGGAACATATGGACTACTTTTGGTCCATTTCGGTTTTCGACATTTGCCCTACAAATGCTTATAAGTCTTATATTTAATTATTAAACATTAATTTAATTATTTAACACTTAAATAATATAAATTAACTACCTATAACTACTTAACTATTAAGTAATCATAAGACCATTTTATCAACATACAATGTGTCAATATTAACCCATTTAGCTAATTTTACAACCTCTTGTAAAATTTAATAGCTAATTGATTCTACCTCAAAACATATACACATATCGTATAAAATTAATTAATTAACAATTAATTAATAAATTCTAATCATTTATTATTTAAATATCTCATAATTAAATAATAAATCTCTTTGTCCCGAGTTCGTAACCCGTCATCAAATAATACATTTATGTGACTAACTAAGAGTCAAATAATACAAGGAATTAATTATCTCGTATCTCATACAAACAATTAATTTATTCTATTTGGGCGTCATCCTATAGGTGTGACCTAAAGGGATCACCATCACCGCCGTCCACACACGACAAGAATGTCAAACTCTAGTCAGCCAATCATTACCGATTAACGATGACCAGCTGACAAATAAATAAAATAAATCCCCGATATTCCTTTTACGAGATTTAATATGTAAACGCACTCATTGTGGAGGACACTACTCCAACAAATATAACGTAACACTTATTCCTAAACCTAATATACAATGGGCTTTGGAATTCTCGTTCTATTTCTTTAATTTGCGCGCCAGCTCGTATGATGGTCGATCGACCATGCAAGGCAGTCGATCGACTAGTCATCTTGAACAAAGACTACTTCTAAAGTCGCGCTCTGGTCGATCGACTATGGAGGTCAGTCGATCGACTGGAGTAGCTGGTACTTGGCTTCTAATTCTTCATAAAATTATCTTCCAGGCCTCGAAATGCGCACCAAGTTCGTTCCTTGTGTAAATACTTCATGTCAAAGGCAATGCAAGGTACTCGGGGACGGATTTAGCTCAATTTCTACTCATTTCCGCATAAATCTGCAATATTACATAAAAATACGGAAGTAGACGAAATGGGGCAAATAGTAGCATAAACTACACAATTGAGCTCTGAAATGCGTGTAAAATGAGGTGTAAAACATCATATAAAAGACACGCATCAATAACCAATACTCCAACTCTTCCACATTACTGTAGAACGACGTATTCCTGTATACAAAGCACCTATCTCCAAAAGCATAACTCACGATCCACACTTATTACCCACACTCACACTAGATCCTCAAGTTCCTTTCTTTCATTACCGCAAAACTCATTCATAACTTAACATGATACTAATTTCCAACACCCTATACTCACTGTCTCAACAAAAGATTATGAACCACTTGCAGCTTCCAGATCAGTACAACACATGTGCCACAAATCACTTACCATTACTATGTCAACCAATGCCTCCTCTAAAAGAAGATCACAAGTAATCCAACAACCTCTCGCAACTGTGTCCCATCAACAGGATATCACTATAACATGACAACAACGGAAACATACACAACTCTCTTCCATATCATACTCTACCCTCACTCCCAAGCTGAAACTAGCAAGAAACATCAATAAACAAAACAACAATCTATATGTCCAAACGAAACTCATAAGAAACAGTTGTAAACAAAATAACAATCTATATGACTGGTATATTCCTTTGAAAGCGTACTCATCCCACCTACTCCACCACAACCGATGACGGCATCGCAACACAGCCACCAATAGCCGCACCGCAGCGCGAAAATACCCATATCATAACACGAAATACCGCCGTGCTCGGATCATCACCCGAGGCACAACAGCCACATCGATAGTCATCGCAACTTATACAATCACATAAACACTGACTCAGTACAACTTCCATGACAAGAAAACTTCATTAAAGCCGCTCTACTAGATCACAATGCAACAAATCATACGGAATAAACATATAAGAATCTCATGAATATCATCCATACCTTTTCACGGAATAAACACATATCATGAATATACATACAAGTATAACTAGCCATGCCAGTTTACTCAAATTATTACTTTTTGAATATCATTCCATTAGGTTACCGTACCCAACATATATTATACCACATTCAGATAACAACTTTATAACTATCACACCATACCACTTCTCGTGAGGTCAAAACCTCACACAAGCATTTATACACATCATAGTCCCGTAATCACATCCAACCAGTCAATCCTGATCATGTAAGTTACCACTTGATAAAGCTTACCTCTCGCCCGGGCTTAACTCGTATGCCCCTCATGATACATTCTCCCATTCGCATAACCATCACTTCCTGCCAAATATAACCATACCGCTAATACTCAACTACTAGCAATCGTCTCCTATAACCACATCTTATACTCCCTCATAACCATACACATCAATCCGGTCTCTACAAAATTAACTTCTTTAGAATGGCTATCTTTCCTGCTTATCATCGCCCTTAACCGCTAGTGACAACACCTCAACACTACCACCGTTCGTATATCAAACCTCTTACACTCATCTCTAGATGTCACGGTTTCTTTCCCATTTTCGGTTAACATCCCAAATAACGAACATTAATTCCATCAACAAAATTTACCTGAACATTCATCCCAATTCTGTCTTTAATTGTATCGCCACCTAACTCACCATCAAGATCTCATATTGTGCAAATACTCTACCAACTTTTACTCCCCTTATTTCCTCGAATCTCATGGCTAACATGTTGTCCTGAAACTCCTATATAACCATTAACTCACACCTTCTCATGATGCTATCTCACATTTCCACGATTCCTTACTTTCGTGTTCCTTAACTCTGGTCGACATTTTCTGAGCTTACTTTCAACCTTCTCTTCCTTTTACACTCAACAAAATCAATTAATAATTCAACTCCTTATTTCTTCTACCTAACTCTTTAGCGCTCCGGTTACCTTCTCGTTGCTCCAAGACTCAAATCCCATTATTTCATATCAGTACCTTCTCACTCTTTCTTACCATGGGTCCTCTCTCATCATTCTACTCACTCACACTTACCACTAATAAATCCACAAAATCATCGTTTACTGAGCAACTCACATTTTTTTAACCAAAACTCATCTCATATCGTCAATTGCCCAAGAAAATCACACACTAGTTTCACCTCTCAATAAACCAAATTCCCAAACTGAATCTATATCTACAAATCCACATCGCGACATGTCTCCATCTACGTTCACTATATAGCACTCTTCTTCATCCCTCTACAACGACCTTTCATTACATATATCCTTAACCAACACAATCTAACCATCTCCCTCCATAATTCCTTACACATCTTAAGTTGCTACTATCCATATCCTTCCTTTCAACCTTTTCATTCTCACGTTCCTCGTTACACTTACATCACTCCTTACTCATATACACTTACCTTTACATTACTCAAATTCGCAATTATATCAGTCACAACGTATCACAAAACTTGCACCATGCCTCAATCAGCTCATCATAGTTCCTTTTCTTTTTCCACTATCCATCACAACCACATATAACTCATGTCCTCCCTACCGAACTCATACCCACCATAAGCTGCCACTCACTACATCATAAGATTGGGTAACTTACGCATCAAGACCGAAACACATGTAAAACAATGCATAAAGAAGTAAAATAACAGCTTTGAATTAAACATAATATGCAACGAAGTCAAAAGATAAGCATATGACCCAAGACAGGGGTCACTAGATCGAGTACAACCTACTCGATCGAGTAGGTGAAGGTTTTGCACTCGATCGAGTACCCTACGCATTTCTCAACACTGTCCAATTTTCGTAAAACGGTCATATCTCACTCGTTTCTTGGTCATTTTGGGCGTTTGACCTATCGTTGGAATCGTAATAGAACAAGCTATCACCTCCAATTATAATCACATTAAAATCATATATACATCTCAAGTTATACTAGTTTAAAGACAACCTCTCTATAATCGAACCACATAACTATTTGATTTTCTCTTTCAAACAACTTAAACATCAACAAAGTGAATAAAAGCGACTCGATACTTGTAAAACCACTATCCCTAACCACATGTTACTATCTACAAAAAGCCAAACAATAACATATGACAGGGCAGTCGTATACCTATAAAAAATAACTAACTAAACTAACTGTATAGCTAGGGAAGTCAGGTCGATCTCCACAGGGAGGCAAGATATCTGTAAAGAGTCCATCTATTCGGTCACAATATGGGGGTTTGTAAATTAGTTTCTAAACTAAAAAGGCTTAAGGGAAAGAGAAATAAATGAGAGCAATAAAAAGGGCAGAAAATAGGAATAAGAATATCAATAAAGAGAGAACATGTCGGGATTTCGGTTCACTACGGTAGCCTAATGACTCAACTGCAAATAGCCTAGATAACTCATTGTGAGACGGATGTTGAAAGGTCCTTCCAGTCCACTTTCTATCCTAGATTTCCACTAATTTAACTTTCGTCCTCGTCAGGGTAGTCTACTGTTCATAGCAGGTTTATTTAATCCAATCTTCTGATCCAGGATTAAATTTAACCAGATTAAAGGGTAACTTAGAAGCATGCACTCAACTAAGTCGGTAAATATAATTAAATTGCCATGGGTACAGGATCTCACAAATAAGTCATCTAGCCTATTCGCTACATTCTCACAATTCTACCATAGATCCCCTAGTCCCAAAATGAATTAAATTAGCTACTCATACTATCAATATTGTCAAGATTAAAAATAATGAATGAACTAATAGTAAGCATATTGAAGTTATAATAAAATTGCATAAACGAAGATTAGGGCAGAAATTAAGGAATAGGGAAACAAGTAATTTAAAGAAACTAATAACGAAATTAAGATTAAAAGAAGAAAAGGATTACAATCGCGAGAATTCCGGCGTAAAGAACAACGAGATCCAAGCAAAATAACCCGAAAGCAAAAGTTACAGTGAAAGAGTTTAGGGAAAAGAGAAAGCAGCGTTCAAGAGTGTTTAGCAGTGAAAGATAGATAAGAAGATCTAAATGACCTAATTAACTCATGCTTAAATAGAAAATAACTAAGTCCATAAACTAAAATAAGTAACACAGACTAATTAAGGCCCGTGAAACCCTAATCCACTCGATCGAGCAGTTTAAAACAGCTCGATCGAGTACTTCAGCCAGCAAACCATTCGATCGAGTAGAAATATCACTCGATCGAGTAACCTTGATTTTCAGCAATTCGATCGAGTATAGCAGATTGCTCGATTGACCTCCTCAGCTTGTGAAACCACTCGATCGACCAAGAAAGGCCTTCGATCGAGTGTTCTTCCTCCAAAACAACTCCAAACTCGTTGCCGACTGCTTCGTGGACCATTCCTTCACGCATCCCAATGCAGTATCCCGCTTAGGAAATCCCGTCTCCTCAAAATGCATGCAAAACAGGACGAAAATGGTACGATTCTACTACTTTCACATTCATTCCTGCAAAATAGACAAGACGAACCAAAGTAGCCATTTTGGGGTATAATGCAATATAAACAGTACAAAAGTACATGGAAATACATGCAAAAATAGGCTAAAAAGACTATATAAAATGCACGTATTAAATCTCCCCAAACCGAACCTTTACTCGTCCTCGAGTAAACTAAATGCAACTAATGGAACGGAAATGAAAACTCAGAGCTAGCTATAACTTGTCTACTTGAACCAATTTAATGCTACAAAAATCAACAGTTACAGCTACAACAGTCAATACGCAAACGAGTTATGAGTTGTTCAGAAATAAAGCCGACCTATCGATCTTGCAAGACCAACAAAATCGGACTCTCACGTGGTCACTCTTCTCTCATGAAGCAAAGGGTGAATTTATGTAAAAGAGAGAAGGAGAAACAGTCACTCACCTAAACTGTGACCTACATAGCATACATGCAACAAAAATGATAGACAATTCGAGTACTAATGCACACATTCCAACCAACAATGTCCGTCATAGCCGAGGGCTTATAAATAGTATAGGAAAGTGAGGTTCAGGTAAGAAAAGGCAAAACAAGTTATGGAAATGTGGAGGTAAAAGCGTCAAGCTAGTTCCTAAACAGAACCATATAAGACTGTCCAAATCTCAACTGACTAAGAAATAAACACAAGTGCCCTTCATTTGGCACACAACTCACCATCCATATACACTATCTCCTCAAAAAATATAGAATAAGAACAGAGGAGTGAGACGGTCACAAACTTCCCTTTTTTAACACCGTCTTAGTTAGTCAAACAATACAAATCAACTAAATTTTCCAAACTTTTTCTTTTCTTTTCTTCCCGACTTACGTGATTCACTCTTTTTGTTTTTTTTTTTTGTTTCATTTTTTTTTCCTTCACGTTTTACTTCCTCTTTTTTTTTCAATTTCTTTTTCCAATTCTTTTTTTTTTCCTCATTCTCCCTTCCTTCATTCTCCACCAACTCCGATCAAAATACTCACGGGCCAAACTTGCAGACGGAAAAGCATACCACAAAAGACATACTAAACTAGCTTGACTAGGCAGGCTCAGTTTTGGATGTAGCTAATGGGTCGAAAAGGCTAAATTTGGCTTAAGTGGAGCTAAATGGGTGAAAAATGTAAGAAAAGGGAACATTTTCAAGCACCTCCCTGCATGTGACACCGACCACAAACCCGAATGTATGTATTTGACAAGAAATCGAATGTCATAAAAGTGCAAAAATGATGAATATGCTATGCAAGGAGTACTACTCTCAATTCCTATAAAAACCGGTCATGAATGTCACCAGTTATAAGGCTCTAAAACTCAGAAATTGTAAAGTAGGTTGCCAATTTATCAGGTCAAGTCTTAACAGTCAGCTATATTTGAACAAAAAACTCGTAGATTATGCGTAAGACTCAGCTAATAACCGTCAATGAAAGTGCAAGGCTCAAGTAAAATGACAAGTTAAAGTGCAATATCATCACGGAAATCAACCGTTCTGACTCAACCTATATGCAAAAATAAACGTGAATATTTAATTAATTTTTTGAAATTTTCTAATTTTTTTGGATTTTATGATTTTATGAAATAAATAAATACAATGCAAGCTGAAAATAGAAACGTGAATGCAAAACAAATGCAAATGCAGACTCAAAGGATGCATTACCCTCCCCAAACCAAAACGGACATTGTCCTCGTTGTCCTCCAACATACACCAGCAGAAAAATACAAGGGAACGGGAATATACAACTAATAAATGAATGAAAACAATAAAATGAAAAGGAGACAAAAGAAAATAAAAGAGCGAGAATATACATACAAAACGCGAACTTCCCCAAACCAGCCAGAAAACTGGGGAAGTGAGTAGACCAGTAGCTACTCGTCAGCCTCTTCTGTCACGTCCTCCACCGTCAAAGTGTAGTCCGGGTCCTCCTCCTCCTGCTCTCTCCTCCTCATGTGCTCCTCCTGAGCTCTCGCTGCGGCCGCCACTGGGTCCTCGTCCTCCTCGTCCTCACTAGCAGACTCCGGGTACCCCTCAGCTGGGTACCGGTAGAAGGAAGGGTGTGGCCAACCCTCTGGGATCGGACGGTGTCGCCTTATGTGATACTCGTACAGAACGAACAAAGTAAGAGCTATGTCCCTCTCCATACGAGCCTGTCTCTCTGCCATCTCAATCAACAAACTGTCACGGCGTCCTTAGTCCATGACCGCAGACGCCTCAAAGGGTGGAGGAGAAACAAAATTAGCCGGAAGAACCGGTTGTGCCTGGTCGGGTGCAGGAGTAGGAGTAGGAGTAGGAATCGGGGTAGGAGTGGCCGTGGAAGTCTGGCCACCCGTAGGAGGTGTGGATCCCTCTCCGGTCTCAGGTCGACGCCGCTTCCTAGAAGCGGGCAAGGTAGTAGGTGATTGGAGCGGTAGGTGGTACATGGGTAACGGTGGTGGTAAAATGCCCCGTGCGACAGTGGGCAAGGGGTCGAGACGAGGAAGGGTGTTGCAAGGAAGGTCGATGGACAAGGAACCACTAATCTTCCAAGTCCGGTAGTCAGAAGTCAGCCAAGTCATGGACAACATAGATGCCCGGTCCAGGAACCTATCTCCCGGTATATACGGTAAGTCACGAGGTAAAACAGGGAGGAGAGAACGAGCAAGGAAGGTGGCTATGCCACCACAGACAATGGTGCCCGTGGTCTTCTCCCCCTGAGACTGGAAGTACTGGGCGGTCAAGTAAGCAATGTTGAGGGCAAAGGGGCCCTCGCTGTCAATGTTCAAGTATCCGCCTAGAATTGAAAGCTCGGTGTTAGTCACGTTGTTTGGCTCCTTACGGCCAAAAATAGTACTTCCCATCAGTCGCAGGAAGTAACGGGTAGGGGAAAGGTGGACCTGAGCGAGACGTCGCTCCTCGTAGGAGGCCTGTGCCAAAGTCCGCCAAAGCTGACGGAGGACCTTCCTAGGAGCGGCAGTGGCGCTCCTAAAGGAAAGGCCAAGTCGAGTACCAAACTCCTCCAAAGTCAAAGAAAAAGTCCGGTTGTACAACCGGAAAGACACAGAAGCACAAGTAGGGGCAGCGTCGTGTGCCCCGAAGGAGAAGGTAAAGGAGCTGAAAAACTCAAGGGTCAGCTCCCTGAAGGTGTAGACACTCATGGTCACAAGTCCAGCCATCCCCGTACCCCTCAAAATCTTACACACCGGCTCGTAGATACCAAGCCTCTCAAGTGACGAACGGCACAAAAAACGAGTCGGGAGAAAGTCACAGTCAAGCAAAGCATAAAATCTAGTGCGATGAATACCGTTTACAAAAATTACCTGCTGGTAGTCGGGGTGCGAGTCGAGGGAGTCGTCCCCTCGGATGGTAACACGGCCAGCAGAACGGCCAGCGGCAGGTGTAGCTCGTGCATGACCCCGACCTCTAGAACCCGAAGTAGAAGCCCGTCCTCCGACGGCACGAGGAACTAGAGCCACCCGGTAAGCAGCTGTGACTGCGGGTGACCACGCAGCAGGGGTGGTCACTGTACCTGAAGTACTGGCTGTAGCTGCAACAGAAGAAGCAGCAGAGACCGACACAGAGGAAGAAGGGCTAGCAGCAGTGGCTGTGACGGAGGTGGAGGCTGAGACAGAGCTAGCAGCAGCAAAAACGGTACCAGCAGCAGTAACGAGAAAAACAGAAGTAGAAGCTGTGGTACTAGCAGGTGTGGAGACGGTAGTAGCAGCAGGGACTACCGTCCCAGTTAAGGACGGACTGACAGTGGAACTGGAAGAAGGCATAGAGCTACTGTCCATCCTAATCAAGCAAGGGAAGGGAAACGATAATTAATTGACAAATAAACAGCAACAATTCCCCAAACAGTCGAAATTGTCGATTGAACAAGCACTAATTCCCAATTTTGACCTTAAATTTTTGAATTAAGCAGATAATCGGTGACGGGGAAGAGGGAATAATCATCAAGTAAAGCAATTGCAGCAGAAAAACCCAATTACAGTCGAAAATTTCGACTGTAATAAACCCTAATCACAAATTACCTCGAAAAATTCGAAACAAACATGTAGACAACGATGAGGTAAGGGAAATAATTATCAAGTAAAGCAAATTAAGCATAAGCCCTAATTTCAGTCGAAATTTTCGACTATCACAAACCCTAAATCGCAAATTGCCTCAAAAAAAAAATGAAATAAATGGCAATATAGCAAGGAGGGAAAGGAATACTTACTTGATAATTGGCACCCACAAATTAAGCAATTAATCGACAGAAAACGGCGCAAATTAGTCGATTTTCGAGCAAAAACCGCAAACCCTAATACCCTTAATTGGCCGCGAAAATCAAAGGGGATAAATGGGGGAAATGTCGGATTAAAAGCAAGGAACAATTTGTAGGTGTTGGATTTGGTAATGGGCAAAGGATTATGGAGGATTTTGGGATTTTAGGTCGCACAAATGAAGAACTATGAAATATGAAAACAATTAAGGAAAATGAGGGAGGTTAAGAGACACTTCCTGCGTATTATAAACAGTTTCACTCGATCCAGTGATTTTAAATCACTCGATCGAGGACTTTCAGCTCCAATTCACTCGATCGAGTAAAATTTAACTCGATCGAGAACTCCCTTATTTTGCCAACTCGATCGAACAGCTGCAAAACCCTCGATCGAACCCTTTTCCTACAATATCCTCTCGATCGAGTACAAAAAGTACTCGATCGAGTGCTTTTCCTCGTGTATGTCCTCGAGATGAGTTAAAATTTCCCCAAACCTGCATAAAAACACTCGCAAGCATATCCCAATATACCAAATACAAAAAGTAACAGTCTATAGTCTTTCTAACTACGATAAAAATGTCTAAATTCTAATTGTCCTAATAAACGCAATAAAACAAATCCAACGGAAATTAAAATTAGTTTTTACAAATTGTTACACGAGGCATTCCCCGCTCACTTCTCAAAACAATTTAGTAGCCCCTCGGAGGGCTTCTGACTGGAGGACGTCCCTTCAGCATTATCGACCGTCCTCTTCATTCTCCAGGAGCTTGAACTTGAACTATTAGGAGGAGAATAGTTGACGTCCACATACGCACGAACTTTTCTCGTCCTTATTACTTTCTCACCAGCTTTAACGTTATTACTCCCAACTTGATTGATCTCAATTTCACGACAACCTTTGACAACTCCTGCATTTTCATCTGTACCTGCAGCAAGGAAAACAAACTAATTTTCCTCCTTTTTGCTCTTAAGCTGAGGCGGAGGGGTCACGATAGCAGCACAAAATTCCAAATTTTCATCTGGAGTGTCAATATGAGGGTCAGTGGAGGAAAGGGCATTGCAAGGCTGAGCTTGCATGGGAGCCCTTCGAGACTTAGACTGATGGAATATCAATTCGTCGTCCCCAACCTGAAAAGTCAATGTCTTGCCCCCGACGTCAATCACTGCACGAGCAGTGAATAAAAATGGTCTTCCTAAAATAATAGGGGTGTGAGTATCCTCGGAGATGTCAAGCACAACAAAATCAACGGGAATAAAGAATCTCCCGATCTTAATAGGTATATCCTCAATGACACCTAACGGCTGTGATATACTACGGTCGGCCATCTATACAGTCATGTTCGTGCAATTAAACTTAGTCAAACCAAGTCTCTTGGCAAGAGACAGGGGTAAGACACTCAAGCTAGCGCCAAGATCGCATAACGCGTTATCAATCAAGTGGGTACCTATATGACACGGAATCGAGAAACTACCCGGGTCTGACTGTTTGGGAGGTAACTTATTTTGAACTAGGGCAGTCCCTACCTCGGTCAAAGCTACCATCTCATGATCGTTAATATGCCTCTTACGCGATAGAATTTCTTTCATAAATTTAAGGTAAGAGGGTACCTGTGTCAGCAACTTGACGAACGGAACAGTGACTTGCAAGCTTTTCAGGAGCTCGACAAATTTACCGAACTGTTGATTGGCCTTCGTGTTCTTTAGTCGCCTCGGGAAGGGCATGGTAATAGGTATCTCGAGCCCTTTGTTTCTTTCTTCTAACGTGTCGGCTGGATCAAGCTCTTTATCCTTCAATCGAGACTTCTTACCTCTCGATCGAGGTCTTTCAGGAGAGATTTCACTCGATCGAGCACTAGCAGGCTCTCGATTGAGGTCTTCATTATCAGCAATAGTCGATCGAGCAAAAATGCCACTCGATCGAACTCTTTCTTCAGCAATATCACTTGATCGAGTGGTTTGGACTTCTCGATCGAGCTGTTCATTTTCTTGTTCACTCGATCGAGCAACATTTTCACTCGATCGAGTCCTTTTTTCATATGTTTTCCTCGATCGACCCCCAAAAACTAGTCGATCGAGTATTTCCTTCGTTGTCAGCTCGTTTTCATCAACAGTAACCCGTTCAATAACAGTAATACTCTTCCTTGGGTCTGAATTCAACAGATCGGGTCCCTCATATGAACGACCGCTTCTCAGATTTATTAAATTCACCGTCCCATGTAGATTCTTATCGGCTTGTGATGGCAAATGACCCTGCTTCCTCGTGGGCTGGTTCGCGGCTAACTGGGCAACTTGGGTTTCAAGTGACTTAATAGATGCTTCTTTTTGTTGGTCACTTAGCCGCCATCGCTTTTTGTCGAGACTCGCAACATCATCTTCAACTCAGATAGCTCACTTACCCCACCTGAAGATGATGCACCTTGATTGGGAGGAGGAAAGGAAGGAGGCTTTTGAAAGCCTTGTTGAGCCTTATGAGGAGGGACATATGGCTGCTGCTGATGCAGTGGAGGAGTAGGATTGAGCACATTTTGACTTATCCACCTCAAATTGGGATGGACTGCCCCTTGGTTATTATAGTAGGAACCCCCTTCTTGCCTGTATTGTTGGAAGGCAAGGACCTGTTCTTTCTCTGTAAGACAGTCAATAGTAGTATGACCGTCATTGCTCCCACACCTCTCACATGTGACGGTGTCCTGTCTAGTAAACAAATGAACCGTCTGAGGCTCCCCAGCAGATTGCAGCTCCAATCTATCAAAACGGGCATTCATGGCTTCCAAATGAGCCACTACTTCCTTATCAACTGAGTGAACTGTTCTAATACCGTCCCGTGGGTTCCTATATTCAGCACAATTGGTCGCCATCTCCTCAATGATGCCCCCATCCCTTATCATCGTCAATATTCTTCTAAAATCTACCATTGGATGAGGCGTCCAGAATAGCTCTATGGTCATCATATAACCCATTATAGAATTGGTTACATAGCAACCATTGATCAAACCCATGATGAGGAAGAGACCTTACTAATTTCTTGAACCGGTACCAGGCTTCATAAAATGTCTCATTAGGTGCCTACTTGAAATTGGTTATCTTTCCCCTCAGCTGATTAGTGTGCTGCGGAGGGAAATACCTTTTATAAAAAGCAAGAGCAAGGGTCTCCCAATTCGTGATCCCGCGGCCGTGCGGTCCAAGTCGGTCAGCCACTCCCTGGCTGAGTTAGTCAAAGAAAAAGGAAACAGCACCTCCTTAATCTTATCTTGAGTTACCCCCTTTGTGGCGGGGATAGTAGAACAATAGTCCGTAAAGACCTCCATATGCTTCCTCGGGTCTTCACCTGCCACACCTCTAAAGAGATTTCTCTCCACCAGATTGATATAAGACGGACGGATGTCAAAAGTATTGCCATCCTCAGTCTGGATATTGAAACCCTTGGGAATAGATGATGCTTTAGGCTCCGAGTGACTTGCAATATTCGGCATCTTTACTGGTTGGTCGGCATAAATGAGATTATCTTCTACTAAAGATTGATCTTCTGCAAATAGAAAATGCTGTAGGTCGGGTTCGAAAGTACTCAAGTCTATGCCTAAACAGTCGCTCTGGCTCAGAATCAGCTGAAACTAACTCCGACCTGTTTGACCTGGGCATACACAACACTAAAAGAGATAAATGAGAACTGCCTCAAGGAATAAAAATTCCCTGAGACGGATAAAAATAAACGAAACAAAAACAGATAGGGCTATTGCCTCCCCGGCAACGGCGCAAAAATTTGACAGGGCAGTCGTATACCTATCAAAAATAACTAACTAAAATAACTGTATAGCTAGGGAAGTCAGGTCGATCTCCACAGGGAGGCAAGATATCTGTAAAGAGTCCGTCTATTCGGTCACAATATGGGGGTTTATAAATTGGTTTCTAAACTAAAAGGCTTAAGGGAAAGAGAAATAAATGAGAGCAATAAAAAGGGCAGAAAATAGGAATAAGAATATCAATAAAGAGGGAACATGTCGGGATTTTGGTTCACTACGGTAGCCTAATGACTCAACTGCAAATAGCCTAGATAACCCATTGTGAGACGGATGTTGAAAGGTCCTTCCGGTCCACTTTCTATCCTAGATTTCCACTAACTTAACTTCCGTCCTCGTCAGGGTCATCTACTGTTCATAGCAGGTCTATTTAGTCCAATCTTCCGATCCAGGATTAAATTTAACCAGATTAAAGGGTAACTTAGAAGCATGCACTCAACTAAGTCGGTAAATACAATTAAATTGCCATGGGTACAGGATCTCACAAATAAGTCATCTAGCCTATTCGCTACATTGTCACAATTCTACCATAGATCCCCTAGTCCCAAAATGAATTAAATTAGCTACTCATACTATCAATATTGTCAAGATTAAAAATAATGAATGAACTAATAGTAAGCATATTGAAATTATAATAAAATTGCATAAACGAAGATTAGGGCAGAAATTAAGGAATAGGGAAACAAGTAATTTAAAGAAACTAATAACGAAATTAAGATTAAAAGAAGAAAAGGATTACAATCGCGAGAATTCCGGCGTAAAGAACAACGAGATCCAAGCAAAATAACCCGAAAGCAAAAGTTACAGTGAAAGAGTTTAGGGAAAAGAGAACGCAGCGTTCAAGAGTGTTTAGCAGTGAAAGATAGATAAGAAGATCTAAATGACCTAATTAACTCACGCTTAAATAGAAAATAACTAAGTCCATAAACTAAAATAAGTAACACAGAGTAATTAAGGCCCGTGAAACCCTAATCCACTCGATCGAGCAGTTTGAAACAGCTCGATCGAGTACTTCAGCCAGCAAACCATTCGATCGAGTAGAAATATCACTCGATCGAGTAACCTTGATTTTCAAAGAATTGATCGAGTACAAACATTGCTCGATCGACCTCCTCAGCTTGTGAAACCACTCGATCGACCAAGAAAGGCCTTTGATTGAGTGTTCTTCCTCCAAAACAGCTCCAAACTCATTGCCGACTACTTCGTGGACCATTCCTTCACGCATCCCAATGCAGTATCCCGCTCAAGAAATCCCGTCTCCTCAAAATGCATGCAAAACAGGACGAAAATGGTACGATTTTAATACTTTCACGTTCATTCCTGCAAAATAGACAAGACGAACCAAAGTAGCCATTTCGGGGTATAATGCAATATAAACAGTACAAAAGTACATGGAAATACGTGCAAAAATAGGCTAAAAAGATTATATAAAATACACGTATCAACATCTATCATGCTCATACAACATTCAACTTATCAATCGTGTACTACTCGCATGCTTTAACTTTATAATTTTTCGTAAAACAAAACATATTCATACCTTACAAATCCTATTTCCATGTTACTAATACAATAATAGTACAAATCCACTTCGTCACCTAAACATATTCTTAATCACAAAATTCATATCCTCATGCAATTGCTACCCCATCTTTTCCAATCAATTCTGCCATTTCAAACACATTCTTCATCTAACAAGTGCATATGATATAACAATAGACAAGTATATGAACTTATTATATAACTTTATGCAAACAAAATCATGTATAATCATATCACATCCCCTAATCACATGTTACTAGTATAGCCACATTATAAATCATCCATCCTGCAACATCATTATTCAACACATATTATCATATATGAACTACTTCCCTTTTCCACCGCATCATTCATCCTTCTCATATACTTTTTCCAACAATTCCAAACAACATATCATCCATTATATACATATAAACATTAGTAAACACATAGCGATCCCAACCACAGTTCGTGTTATCATAAACAATTACCTTCATCTTTTTCATCACACCTCCATTCAACCACATAACACCCATCCATCCAACATATTCATACAACACATCATTCAATATGTATGCAATAGAACATTAACAAGCACATAGCGATCCCGTGACATCCCATAGTGACCGGTTTAAAGTTGTAGGGCGAGTTCGCGACTTTAGGACGTCTCCCAAGCCTTTGCATTAGCTCCTAACAAATCCTACCCGGGTTCATTTTAATTTTACTCTCTATATTCATTGGGTTCATTGGTTACAGGTTCCAAAATCGTCGCTCTGATACCACTTTGTAACACCCCCATACTCCAAGTGCCTTACTAGGACTACTTAAAGCATGAGAATGCTACCATCTCGGTTACCCGAGGTAATGTATATAAAAAAGACCATAAAAGAACATACTTTAATAAATGAGTTTAAGTGATTACATAACAAAACCAACTGTAAAGTAAAGTACAACTGAAGTAACAAAAGTATAAAGACAACACAACGGAAGACTACTATTAGACTCGTGACAACTCCATCCTCAGCTAATCCCACGCGCATCCATAGTATAACTGATAGACAACTGCTCACCACCCCCAAATGGATCACCACAGTTTTTAAAACATTTAAACGGGGTCAGTACTGATTACACAAACAACACAACTGCAACAAAAGCAATACAATAAACCAACCAAACAACCCAATCTCCAACATACCACTACACACCTGACTACACATTAAAGTGTATAGTCCTGCCAGAATACTCATCACGACAAGTATTCCACACCGCCAGTGGGGGACCGCAGCCGTTCCCACCTAAGCCCCGCTCATCTCATCCCAGCGATAAACCCATGTTCCTTAATGTGCACATCCCCTCTGTAGCGGATTCGACAGAGGGCGAATCAAGGGCGTGAAGCCACTCCCGTAAGTGACTCCACTCAGCCGAGGATGCACCTCGAGAACCACAGACAACAACAACCAATCACAATATACAACACAATCACCAATTATCAATTCCAATACAATACAAACCACTAACAATTATCAACCATCAACAACATTATGTAATCAATACTGCGTAGGGAAACCCTACCTGGAAAAGCAATCACCAAGATCGTCACAATCAGCTAATCATAATCGTTCTTCAACGAAATCACCTCCTATAAACACACAATCATACAATCATAATCTAACATCAACAATAATCCTCAAAACCCCTAATATACCTAATTAGGGTTTAAACAAACTTATCAAAACATTATAAAAATTATATAAGAAGCTTACCCTCGACACAGCGATCACAACGGCGTAAAGAACAAGCCAATACGACAACCCAAGCCTTGAGATTTGTTAACAATGTGATGGATGCGATGTACGTAACTGTTATTCTTCTCTTTGAAAGGTTTTCGAATGTTAAAGGTGATTAAGCAAAGTGACGGAATCCTTTTTATATTACTCTCGCATTATTAACAAAACCCGGCTAAACAATCCCGTAAGACACACTTACTCGATCGAGTAAGTCACTTACCGATCGAGTGCCCCTTACTTGATCGAGTGTCACACTTACTCGATCGAGTACCCATCAGGTCAGCTACTGTTTTGCGTAAAAAGATACTTACTCGACAGAGTAAGCCTCACTCGATAGAGTACCCATAGACATAGAAAACCGTAGTATTACATTCTGTTTTGTTGAAGTTTCTACTTGTTTTCTAATGGTCCTAGTTGTTCTAGCTTAGTATTTAAATTGGTTTTCCCCAATTATTCCTCTACGTTGTAGCTTTCTAATATACATGTGTCTAAGTTCTCGTGTTCCAGTACTGACTGTTTTTTATCCATCGTAAATTTTCTATTTTTCTCCTCACTATATGGAGAAGAAGTCGGGTGGTTTTTCCTGTTCATAGTGTTGATCTGATGGTATCTCTCATCTTAACCCGGTGGTCATGAATCATTCTTGGAAGTTTTGGAGTGAATGTTTGATTGGTTACCTTGTAGACTATAGATTGCTGAATGCATGTTCTATCAGACAGATTATTGACGATAAGTGGGGACTAAGAGGTGAAGTTACTGTACACAATATGGGGGATTTAGTCATCCTTCATTTCTCTAATACTCTCGACTATCTTAATATACTAAACAAGAAGGTTGCTTCTTTTAAAGGGGCCTTGAGGGTGTTTAAAGCTTGGGAACCCTTATCTTCTCCACACACCATTCATTTCACTCATACATGGATGTGGATGAGGATTTATGGACTGCCTTTTGAATACATGAATATGCATCCTGCTGAGGTTATTCAGAATATGCTTGGCAGAGAGGTCGAAATTAAAAGTTTTCATTCGTTACCTCATAATGATTATATCAGAATTAGGGTGAAAGTTTGCTTATCTGAACCACTTGTATCTGGACTCTTTTTTAGTGTGGCTAATAAGATGTTACTGTGGGTTTATTTCAAGTATGAAGAAATCTCTAAATATTGTGTTAGATGTGGGAAGATAAGGCATAAACAACGTGGTTGTACCGAAATTAAGAGTTGTATTGAGGCTAGTGTGGAAAAGGTGATGCAGAGATTTCAAGCGAGGGGTTTTCATGTGCATTTTATTGAGGCTCAGCATACTATGTTTAATATTGACCTCCGGGCTAACAATTATAATTATAGAATTTTCCATTCTAGAATTAGATTGGATTCTAATTGCGATAATAGAGAATCGAGAGGTTTTTTCCATTTTGGTGATCCGTGTGCAGATATAAAGAGATGTGTTAAACCTGACATGATATTCAATTAGAATGAACAACCTTTTTCTAGTGCAGTGCTGTTGCACCAAAATCACGTGCAATTTGCTCATGGAGATAATGCTTATCTTCATATACCAACCTAACGATCTTTCCACTATGCCTGATATAAATGGGATTGGTAGCAATGGTCAGTGATCGGTTGTGGGAGGGACTGGTGGATGGACTAATGAAGATGACCAGCAGGAAGATTTGATGAGGGTGATTTTTTCATTGTTATTAATGATTCGGATACGACGAATTCTTATCAGTTTTCTCCTATAAGATATGGCAGTGAAGGTCCTACTGAAGATTCGGCTATGGCTATTGAGGGTGATACTGTTAATGTTATATCCACTGATGAGTTAGAGGAAGTGAATACTTTGCTACAACTTAATCTAGGACAGGTTGGAGAAGAACATAATCGGGAAGTTAATTTTGTGGTTGGATCAATCCCGTTGAATTTTGTGCCAAGTGCTATTGTTCGTAAAGATAAGGAGCTTCGGGTGGGATCATCATCTCTTTAACCTTTGAATGAATTATTTGGGGAGGATACAAGAGGGGTGTTTGAAAAAGGGTAAGGGGATTGGAGATATTGAGGATGTGGTTTTGCAGGTGACGGATGATGGGAAAAAGATTAGTTTAAAAAATGCTGATAATGGTACTAAGAATAACAGGTGTAGTGAATTCGAAAGTGCTTCTGAAGGGCTGTTTATGAAAGATATAGCTACTGTAAGGAACAGGAAGTGTAGAACTGAGATTAATGACATGCTGATGTCGGATGATGTTACTTTTATTGGTCGTACAAAGCAGTACTTAACTCAATTGGCAAAACGCAGCTGCATTAGGAAGGATGACAGTAATGTTGATATTTCAATCAATAACGCTGCTGGTGTCACCAAGTCTTGTGGGTTCAGAGTTTGTCTTGCCGATGAGGAGATGGACTGCTCAAGTGAATGTGCTTCTGTTAATGCTGGTAAAGGGTTTATGGAGGTTGACCCATCTCAACCTCCTTCTTCTCCATGATTGGCCTCGCATGGAATTGTAGGGGTCTTAATAATACGCTCTCCCCAACGATTCCAAAGTTAAGAGCGTTAATTAGTAATAAGTATTATGATTTCATGTTTTTAGTTGAGACAAAGTGTGATATAAATAATGTAAGCCCTATGTTTAGATCCTTTGGTTTTGTGATGTCGGAGGGAGTAAATGCTAATGGTGCATCTGGGGGTCTTTGGGTAGGATGGAGAAAAGAAGCTAAAATGGTTTTTGTTATGACATGTAATAACTTCATCATTCTCTTTTGTGAGAAATATAATGGGCGTTCCTTATGTTCTTTTATGGTGCGCCTAAGGCTCAGTTTCAGCTTACTGTCTTGCAAGAGTTGGAAGCGTGGCTTAGAGATCTTCATCATCCTTTTCTTATTCTAGGGGATTTCAATCAAGTGGAGTATGTGTATGACAAATTGAGTAGAAATCAAAGTCCGATTGGTGGCACTTATGAATTTAATAGTTGGAGAATTGATAATGAACTTGTAGATATTCCCTTCAAAGGGCCTCGCTTTACTTGGTGTAATAATAGGAAAGGGAATAAGAGAGTGTATGAACGACTTGATCGGGCTCCTGGCTCAAAGGATTGGTTTTTTATATTTCCAAATACGGGGGTGAAACATTTTCCCGTTCAAATTTTGGATCATGGTCCTATTGAACTGGATTTCCAATTGACGACTAATAATAATAAGAAGCCGTACAAAATTGATTCATAGGTGTTGGAATATGCCGAGTGTCTCCAGCTCATTAGTAATAACTGGTGCTTTAGAGTTTCGGGCTCGCCTGCTTTCCAATTTATTCGGAAACTCGCACGGGTTAGACAATAAATTCGGAGGTGGGTTCTTGATAAGAAACAAGAATGGAAGAAAAGGTGGGAGGATTTTGATGTCAAGCTGGAAGAAGCAATGGATCTAGCTATTAGGAAAGGTAAGGATGAGAAATATTCTAGTATTAATGATGATCTTAGAAACTTTGCGGAGGTTGCAGCAGTTTTTTGGAAGCAACGAGTCAAGATTAGATGGAATATTGATGATGATACATGTACGATTTTTTTTTTAATTGGGTTAAAGGAAGGGCTGGTAGAAACTTTATATATGGTATTCAGGGAGAAAATGATTCTTGGATTTTTGATAATAAGGAGATGGGTACTATGTTCTATAAAACTTTTTATGATTTATATATAACCCGGATAGCGTTAGGAATGAAGATGGTGCTAGTATGGGGGGGGGGGGGGGGTTCGTTTTTCCCGAAATGATACATTGTCTTCGGAATACTGTTAAGAGTGACCATGGAGATTTCTTGGCAATACCGTTTACTGCTAAAGAAGTTCGACGAGCTTTATTTCAAATGAGAGCGCTCAAATCTCCTGGTCCGGACGAAATTCCGGTGGTATTTCATCATAAGTGTTGGTTTATGGTTAAAAAAGATGTCACGAGAGCTGTTCTTTCGGTTTTAAACTCGGGGGTGGTGTTGAAAGAACTGAATCAGACATTCATTACACTTATTCCTAAATGTGAAAATACGGAGGGGGTGAGTGATTACCGACCTATCAGTTTATGTAATGTTATTATGCGAATTATCACTAAATGCATTACTAATAGGTTATCCCGTGTTATGGGATACTTGGTTGAGGATTTTCAGAATGCCTTTATTCCGGGAAGGCAAATTAGTGACAATATTCTACTCACTCATGAAGCCATTCATAATACTAATTCACATAAAAAGGGAGTGCATGGGAGATTTGCTTTTAAAGCTGATATGAGTAAGGCGTATGATCGGGTAAGATGGGATTTTTTAGGGGCTATGCTTTATGGTTTCAGTTCCCTGAAAGAATTATTAACCTTATCATGAGCTACGTCAGTACCGTTTCTTATGAGGTGCTTTTTAATGGAGCTCCTTTACAGCAGTTCCGCCCACAGTGTGGACTTCGTCAGGGAGATCCATTATCACCATACTTATTTATCTTATGCATGGAGCTCCTGTCGGCTAATGTTTATAAGGCGCCGCAAGAGGGTTTGTTAAAAGGAATTAAACTAAGCAGAAATTCAGAGACTTTGACACACCTTTTCTTTGCTGACGATTCTATCTTCTTCCTCCATGATAAGAATGACTCAGTGGTGCAGTTAAAAGGCACTTTGTCTTGATATTGTACGACGTCGGGACAAGTTTTGAATGATAATAAATCTAGGGTTTTGTTTAGCCCTAGCACGAAGCTTGCTAAGGCACGAAGGTGTCTAAAGGTTTTGAATATCAAGCACAATAAGGGTATTGGAAAGTCCTCGGTATTTCCACTGATTTTCAGTCCTCGAAGAAAGGTATCTTTAAGGGTTTGGTTACGGATATATTCTTGGAATGCATTATTTTTGTCTTCAGCAGGTAGACTCACACTGATCTCTTCCGTCTTATCAAATTTATCTAATTTCTTTCTATCGGTGTTTAAAATACCGGTAAGTGTGGCAAACAGGATTAACTCCTTATTGTCACATTTTTGGTGGGCGGGAAGTAGGTCGGCTAGATGTGTTCCCTGGCGTAGGAAAAATTTTCTCAGTTTGCCAAAGAGTTCGGGTGGTCTTGGCATTAGAAATATTGAGTGCCTTAATCAGGCAATGTTGACTAAAAATGCATGGAAAGTACTGGTGGAGAGTGAATCCTTTTTTAGTCGCGTTTTTAAGGATAACATAATGGGGGGGAGATGGAAGGACGGTCCCATGATTAATAAAAGGTGTAACTGGTCGTGGGGAACTAGAAGTATTTACCATGGCATGATTTTGATTAGGACAAATTTTGGATGTAAACCAGGGATAAATTCGGGTCTAAGTGTTTGGACAAGTCCCTGGGTTAATGGTGATATTCCTTCCCCTAAGGATGATTTAATTGGTTCTCCAAACAACCATTTGATGAATTTGAAGGTTATAGATCTGTGTCATGGGAATGGTTTATGGAACGAAAGCTATATAAGGGATATCTTTACTGAGGAATGGGCTAATAAAATTTTGGCCATACCTGTTTGTTTCTCACAGGATACGGATTATCTTTTCTAGAAACATAATGGTAGTGGTATTTATTCGGTGAAAAGTGGATATGGCGTGGCTTTTGGTTATTTTATTGCGAATAAGGGCTCGGAAAAGGATTTATTGCGCATCACTGCTATAGGTAAAAACTTCTGCAGGTCGAGGTTATGACATCTCCCTGAACTACATACATGGAGGATTTTGGATTGAAAAATTATTACAGTACGCTTACGGTGGGTTATGAATTCATGAGAAGAAATATTAGTGTGAACCCGTTTTTTATTTTTTGCAAGGACGAGTATAGGGAGGTGGAAACTTTGGACCATTTGTTCAGGGACTGTCATGTTATTTCTAGGATTTGGAATGGATCATCTATGGGTATTAATACGTTGAATAACTCGTATTATCGAGTTGGTGATTGGACATAAGTTGGATTGGCTATCTTAGGAAAATGGATGATGCTGTTAATAGAATTGTTCAGTTTCTGGCTATTATATGGAATATATGGGTGCTACGAAATAATATCATTTTTAGAGGTTGATGTGACCCATATTTGCGCACATTTAGTCCCCTAATTGAGCCTATTTTGCATATTATTATAACATTCCATAGCCATTTTATCCGTCAAATGCTTTCTATTTTGCTTTCCTATCGCCTTGTGCTTGTTTTGTAGGAAAGGAGACAATTAGGCGGAAATTTCCGTCTTTTGAGCTTATTTGTAAGGACATTGACGATCGTGGTTGAACGAGTGTGGAAGAAGAGGCAAGAACTAAATACCAACATTGCAAGAATCAGAAGTATGCGAGAGGATGCACTCTGAACAGCAATCTGAGCGTCCAAAGCTTCAAGATGCTCGTCCTATGCCCCAAAAATCCGAGCGTCCCGACCTTCAGCCGCTCGTCCTACCTTGCCCAGAATCCGAGCGTCCTACTCTTGTGTACGAGTGGACCATGGCGTCTTCAGCAAGGATGATCATCTCTCCAAAATACTTGCATTTCCCTACTTAGAACTTAGAATTGTTAATTACTAATTTAGCCTTAGTTAACTTAATGAGGCACTACTATATATACCCCATTTTGATGATAATCAAACGGGGCTTCCACATTAGAAAATCCTCTTAGAATAGATTAGGAGTAGATTAGATTGGATCATTCTTCAATCTTTCCACAATTTCACATTAATCTTTCCTTAATTATTGTTCAAGTTTATTACTTTTGGGTAATTGAAGATTATTGGGTTATTATTGGAGGATTGACAACCCTTTATCAATCAATCAAGTTCTCTTCTTTTATTCTTTGCTTTATTATTTGGATCATCTCAAGTTTGGTATAATTCCTTTACTCTTTACTCTTTATTGTTTATTTCCTTAAGCTCTTATCATGTTTATACTTGTTGTAATGATTGACACCATTAATGACATGTTTTCCATGATAATGAGTGAGTAGTTTCCTTTAGCTAGGATTAACATGGGGATTAATCATGCTTAATTTAATATGTTTTCATAATTAAATTGCTTGCTTGTTATGGTGTCAACCTATGCACATGTTATGTTTAATGAAATGCTAAGCCTATGAATCCTTGCATTTACAACCATTTCTTACCTATTCAACTTTACTTGTAAGATATAAACCAACTCGAGTCTAGTTAGGCCATGCATATAAGTGATTAGGGGGAAAGTAAGTCGACTTATAGGTGTTGTACAATCTAATCGATTCGGCTCCGGGACCCAACTCTTACTAAGAACCGTAAGACATAAACCAACTCGGTTCCTCTACAACATTAATTGCTTGCAACTTTGTGAACATGTTTGTATGATCAACTCCTATGAATCCCCCATGAACCCATGATATCCTAGCACTTTTAATCATTTGTTTACATCCTTCATTTCATTGCTAGTTATACTTTATTGCTTGCATTAGTGTAGAACACAACTACAAACCCAAACAAATTGTGACACTAGCATAAATTGAGATAGATAGACTTAGAACCCAAAGCACACCGTCCCATGGATCGACCTCGACTTACCACTAACTAGTTGTTTGTTGAGTATTATAAATATGTTTTGATTGGGTGTACAACGACATGCTCACGCCATCAAAATGGCGCCGTTGCCGGGGACGGTGTTATGTGATTAAGTTCTTGTTTGTTTGTCTATTTTAATTGTGCTTTAACCTTGAGGAACTTGTTCCTCAAGGTTCGTTTTTACCATTTTATTGTAGTTTCCATGCTTGTAGTTGTTTCCTTGTCTTAACCATGATGATGACCCAAGACTTGACATATGGAGTATATGTTAGATCTCTTGAGTATGACTATGGGTATGGGGAGTTTGAGGAGCAAGTCAACACAAAGCTACCTTACTATTCATACAATGAAAATCCTAACTACTACCCCAACATTTCCCACTAAAATCACCACATCCAATATTCAAAACAACCACCCACCCAATACCCACTTCATAATATATTTCAATTGCCACAATACAACACTTTCACACCCACCCACAACAAGAAGATGAACCCATTCAAAATATGATCCTACAAATGATGGGAGATCAACAAAACTTCTTCAAACAAATGATAGAGGAGAGCCAAAAGAGGGACAATGTTCTTCAAGGCATTGTTGCCCAAGGTGAGGAATTGGAGATTCAAATTGCCCAAATGAAAGAATCCCAAGCAATCACTGCCTACCACTCCTTAGACATTGATCATGAATGCGAGTTTGAAGGAGTTACCTTTGAAGAGAAGTAGGAATAGCCAATTTCTTTGAGCTCTTGTGAGTATGAAAGTGTTGTATTCAACGAAGAAGACATGAGGTTGTGTAGATACCCGTATCCGTCGATATTGAAATTTATAGAGAACCCGACAAACACTCGATGATGATAGGACACATGTATTCTTTAGTTGTCATTGTCATTATTTGGGCTCGTTTTACGATGTAGAATGAGCGTTGTCGACGGAGTATTTTATTAATTTAAATGATATTTAAATTAAAGCTTTTTTAAGGTAAGATCATTTTATTTTATTTTGAATTTATTTTCTCAAGTTTATTTTATTGAAAATAAAATAAATAATTAATTTGAAAAATCATTTTATGAGTGTATTTGATTTGAAAAATCATTAATTTTAATGTGTTAATTTGATTTGAAAAATCGAATTTGAAAATCGAAAACTCGTTTTAACCACGCGTTTTGGAGCTCGATTATAGCTCGGTTTTTGAGCCCGTTTTCTTTGCGAGTTGGCACGAATCTCGAGTACACTAACCAACCTAAGCCTCTACCCATCCAACCCCAGTTCAAACCCCCATAACCACGGACCAAATCCCGTCCCAAATCCTCCCCAAACAGCCCGCATAATAAGCAGCCCCCCCTGTTTTGCGTGCCAAATCCCGAGCCCAAAACCCGCTCCAAATACCACCAAAACCCATGCCCATTAACCCTAACCCATACCCTAGTATCCTACCCATATTACCTTAGCTTAACCACCAAGAAAACCTCTCACAAAACCTCTCAAACCCTCACAAAAGCTGCTGGACAGCAGCTATGTGCAAACGGAGCCCGTCTGCCTCTCCCCTCTAAAGCCCTACTTTAACTCCCTATAAATACCTCCCCTCTGCCATACTTTCATTTCTCTAAGTTCTCCATACATACTGCCTTCACTTGCAAGCTTTAAACTCCAGAAACAAACCCTAATTGCCTTCCAAAAACCCTCGACAAAACCGACTTACAAACTGAGAATCAGTTTGTGTGTCCTCTTTGAAACCCTTCGTTCTCCCTTCAAACCTCCATCAAAATTCGAGTTTCTTGTTCCTAATTAACCATACAACATCCATCTACACATTAGACAAAGATTTACGAGCCAAATTGCCCTTGAGAGTACACGAATTCCCTCGAAAAACAGAGTGTTATACACTCTGTTTTCGCGGCTTTTCCTGTCTGTCCAGTTCTGTTTGTGCTCGTTTTTCGTGCCCAATAATTCAAAACGAGCAGGGATTGTTTTAAGATCTCTGTTCTCCTCTCTTTCTAGTTTTCAAAACATCTTTTGAATCGAATTTTCACCGTGAAACGAGAGAGAAATCGCAGTTTGAAAGTTGCTGTCCAGATTTGCAAAAAACGTGTTGTTTGCTTTGTTTCTTCGTCGACGACGGCCTCTCGAGATAAAATCTACCATCGATTACGACCCAAGACGGTGTCAACGATACATGTAGGTTGAGGGTGCATCAAATCCTCCTCTTTCTCCCTTTTATTTCGATTTTTATGTTTGTTTTCTTATAGTTCGTTTTTGTTTGTTTATCATTTTTGTTTATCGATTGTTATCATTAACTACGAAACTAGTTTAGTCCGAGTATGAGTTAAAGTACCACCATGAACACCCGCGTTGACTTGAGATGGGAAAGAAACCGCTACATCAGTCGGTCGTACACCCCCGTCTCATTTACATATCCTCGTGTTCAAGGTAGGGCATTAATAAAACGAATTCTGACTTCGCTCTTCGCTTTTGACCCCTCTTTTGTTTCATGTAATTCGACCCACCTTAGGACCATTCACATGTTAGTTTGACCTCTGATTGTTAACATATAACTCGTTTAGATGACATTAGATCAATTTAATAACCTAATTAGACAGGTTAGGGTACATCAACATAGCTTTAAAAATCAACTGACGATTCTGTAACTTAATTGAACGCATCTCTCTCTTTCACCTAATTTCTCGTTAGTATAAGAGTGCGTGATTAGCACCTTCTTATTAACACTCGATGAGTTAAATTAATTAGCAAACTTGACCTAATTTGACCCCTTTAGGCCGTGTAGAATGCGCGTTTGCAAGGTATCTTTTCAAATCGATCAACGTCGTTTCTAACTTGTTTTCTAGCCCGCTTTCGAACTTGTTTCGCAATCAATTGATCTAACTAATGAACCTGACCTAGGACCTAGGGTTGGACGTGGCTTTAGGCCGTGAGGCTTGGCCGTGTCCTTTGGTCTTTCTTGTTTCGTTTGTTTTACACCGTTCGTTCTTTATTTGTTTTGTCGCTTGTAATTTATCGTTTGTTATCGAGTTGTAATTTTCAAGTTAGCTTTCTTTTATCGAGTCAAAACTTCTTCCAAAAACCTTAGTCTTGTTTGGTTAGATGGTTGTGCCCCAATGCATGTAAGAGCGTAGTAAATCGCATGTTGTTTAAAGCAACATGGCCCGATTTATGCTAATGCATGCTTTGGTGTGTGGCCTTATGTCTAATTCGGTGAGATTAAGTGAAAGCACACATTATGAGGAGTGACCCAAGGCCGTGAGTCATGTAAGCCGTGGGCCACCCCTTTGTGCACGGTTTCCTAGGCCGAATGGCCGTGTATTGCGTCGTGTGTATAGCGTTGTATTTTAGATCGAGTTGTATCTTTAATTTCTCGTTGTGTCGGCATGAAATGCCTGGGTTGTAATAGGATAGATCCCAACGGCTCCCCCATTCCCATCAAGCCTTGTTTGTTTCGTTTGTATGTTGTTAGATCAATCAACCCACATGCTAAATTACAACTTTGACAAAGTTAGTTTAGTTGCATCTAAAACGACATAGAAATTGTTGTCACATGTTAGGGTTTTAAAACGATGTTTGCATATCATATATCGTAGTAGCTATGACCTTGTTTGAAATCCGACACTTGACTTGGTAGAGGTCGTTATTGACGGGCGGGGTTAGGTGTCCTTATGGGCTTCCTAACACGTACCCTCACCCCTTACTCAAGATCTATGGTTTGTGGATCCGTCTAAATACCATTGGATTACGAGAGTCATTCAAATCGAGTGATATAGGGTACAAGTCTTTATCTTTAATCACTCATAGTCGATTGGCTTTATGCTTTTCGATGAAAGGTGTAAAGTTGACTTGAACGGTTCCAAGTTCCCAAAAAACTTGGTGGCGACTCTAGTTTGTCTTAATTCGATTCGAAAGAACCTCGAGTCGATTATGCCTAGCGTGGATCCCGCGGACGCAGTTCCCGAGGGCCTTGTCCACAGTTTGGCGACTCCGCTGGGGAAAAGAGGACTAGTTACACTTTGTTTCTAGGGTCTTTTCCTCCGAGGTGAAACTTGAAAAGAAAGTATTGGAAAGTAAAACATTACTCATAGTGCTACGATTCATGCATAAACCCTTAAGGATTTTCCCGGGCCGTCCCAGCGTTTCTTTGTGATGCGTGGGGGGCGACGTCCCACTATGCCAGGAACTCGCACATTGCTTGCTTCCGCTCCGCCTCGCGTGGTTCTTGATGGTGGGGATGCTCTTCTAGGTACTCTACCTAAAGGCCCTTGCTCTATAAGACCGCAAAAGGATGGAGGGCATAGACCTTCTTGTAGAAGACTTGCCGAGACTTAGAGATGTCTAGGAGCATACATCCTTATAACATGAGAATGACAATGTGCAAGGTGTTTTCCCGAGTCTTTTCAAAATTTTCCATATCGATTTCAAAACCGAACTTTTGAACAACTTACTTTCAAAATAGCATGGTTTTAAAAACGCGGAATGCTGCCCAAATAGGACTAGATTTTTCGGCCCAAAATGAGCTTTTATAGCCGGCATGCTGCCCATTTCAAAACTCACTTTCAAATCAATCCTTCGTTTTTCAAAATCAATCCAAAATGCCTCTCGAACCTTAACCAAGCATGAAATGCGTCGAGTCGTGTCCAGGTCCTGGCCGTGTTTGGCTAGTTGTGTCTCATCTGAAGTGTCTAGAACACGACCTTGTCGGGTCGCCCAAGCTCACCTCTTGGGCTTCGAGTCATGTGGGTCGACCAATTGGTCTAGGATAGTCCACAGAAACTTCGAAGCTAGGCCAATTAGGGCGTTTTCACTCGAACCTAAGGACTATGTTGGTCCAACCACGGGTTTAGTCACACCAAGTCCGGTTTAGAATCGAGTCATGATGGTTTGGGTCATGTCGTTTTGTCGATCCCAAAATGAATCAAGGTCTAAATCCAACCGTGAGTCGAACCTTTTGGTTAGTCAGTCATAAGTCGAGTCTTTATTTGAGTCAAGTTGGTGTCGTGTCCTTAAGTGTGCAGGGGCTCTTACTTTAAATATTGACTCGGTTCGGGGTTTTCTTGTAGAAAGGCCGCCAAAAACCCGACGTCAAGCAATGGAAGATGCTGTTAACAAGCTCACTGAGGCCGTGAACCTCATGATGACCCGCATGGATGCAATCGAATCTAAGCTGGGTGAAGATTCCCCTCTATCTACCCCACCCCTGACTGATCTGGAGAAACGGTTCAAGTTCATCGAAGACCGTCTGAAACTCTCCCAGGGGAAGAACATCCACTATGAGAATGCTAGGGCCTATGCCCCAGTCCAGGATAAGTTGCCCACGAACATGGTACTCATTGACATCCCAAATTTCAAGGGCACCGAACATCCAGTCCACCATGTTAAGGCCTATAAAGGGTACTTAGCACTGAAGGGAGTACCTGCTGACATGCTCTCTGAAATTTTTGCCCACTCTGGATGAACACCCGAAGGCGTGGTTCTATAATCTTGACCTTAAGAACTTCCCCACTTTCGAAGATATTACGGTGGAGTTACTAAGCACTATCTTGACAATGTTGAGATTCAAACCAACATAAGGACTTTGGAAGTAATGACACAGAAGGAAAAAGAGGGCTTTACTGAATTCCTCGCAAGATTGCGCGCTGAAAGCGTGAAACTAGCTAAGAAGCCTGATGAAGTTGAAATGGTAGGTAAGTTCGTGAACAATTTACGACCTGTTTACCGTAATGCTCTGAAATACCAGAATTTTGGTTCTTTCAAAGAATTGATAAGAATCGGGATAAAGGTAGAGGACGATGTTCGAATGGCTGAAGCTGAGAAGCCAAAAGGATGCCAAGGGGCCTCGTCATCTAAAGCAAAAGCACCAGCAGCGGCCCACTTTGATGAAACTGTCAATCTCTTAGATGGACAGTCAAAAAGGCCTCCGCGCCAAGCTCCGAGAGTATTTACCGATATCGGGTGCACTTACGCCTACGCTCTCCAAAGGCTCATGGCCCAAGGAAAGTTGAAGCCCATTGGTCCAACTCCGGATCCACCTGCTGAACAACAAGGCAAATGGTACAAACCGAATGCCTACTGTGCCTTTCATCAAGGGAAGGGACACGATACTGAAAGGTGCTTTAGACTAAAGCACGAAATTCAAGACATGATTGAGAACGGAACGCTCCCAATCCCGGCCATAAAGCCCAACAACGTCACCAACCCCTTTGGGGACCACACTAACTTTGTCTCCACTGAAGATAGTGTCGATTACTCTCACTTGATTCGCCCATGTCGTCTAAAAGGGGTTTTCATCGGAAAAATATTCGTGGATTGCTCCGAGTTCCTACCAAGCTCGAGAAACGAGATTACATTCGGGGATTTTGTTGTCGATTGCACTCCTTACATACTTCGGAGCGGCAATGAAATCAATGGCGTTTGGGCTGATGACGAAGATGAAGTTTACCTCGTCAAAGGTGCGACAATCCCTCACACCCAAGAAGAAATCTTAAAAGTGAGGCAACATGCCCTAGAGTCAAACCATCTGACTAGATCAGGGCGCCCGTACCGCGTGGAGAAAGCTAAGGATATCCCGAACAAGACACCTCCCAAAGAGCCGGTAGTGGTCGAAGTTCTTGGTGAAGGGTCGACCTCCGAGGCTTCCCTCATCAAGCAACTCCAAAAGACTAAGGCCGACGTGTCTATCTGGCAACTTATCTTAAGCTCTTTCGAACATCGTCAGGCGTTGTTGCAAGCCTTGATGAACATGATCGTGTCGTCAAATACTACTCCTGCTAACATGGTCACTCACATCGCCCAGAATCGGCCTCAGATTACCAACGCCGTGAAATTTTCCGACGAAGATCTACCACCGTTCGGGCCCCGACATAACCTGGCCCTCTATATTGCTACCCTGTGTCTCAACAAGCATATTCCTATGACCTTGGTTGACGACGGATCGGCTGTCAACGTACTCCCTTTGAAAACAACGCATATTCTGGGCCTGGAGAAGAATGACTTCATTCCCACTACACAGACAGTTCGGGCATTCGATGGCACTGTGCGTCGAGTAAGTGGACTTGTCGATCTAGTAGTACAGACAGGGCAAGTGGAAATGAAAGTGAGTTGCCAAGTAATTGACATTTGCTCATCCTTCAACTTATTGTTGGGAAGGCCTTGGATCCACGCTACAAGGGCCGTAACATCAACGCTGCATCGAAAAATCAAAGTCCCACTCAACGGTAAAACCGTCACCATTGACGCCACGCAAATTACTGTGGCAGGAGGAGACATTACTTCTGAAGTAAGGGTCGAAACTGCCAATGACGCATGTGGTTTCGAGATTTTCAACATGATCGAGCTGAACTCCGAAGCAGAGAATATGGATCTATACACGGGAAGTCATGCCTGCGAGGTGATTCTCAAGACTGGGAAGTACTTCGGTTTCTCTTTATATCCTAGAAAGAAGAGTACGTTCGAGTTGAAACCGCCAGTAGCCAAAGGAGTAACTTTCGGGCTTGGATATGAGCCCACTGGGAAAGATCTGCTGGAAAAGAGGGGAAGAACGATCGAAGATCGAGATATTAAAATGGGACCGTATCACCTAACTCTAAACGGTCACTTCGTGAGAGCTGGGGAAGAACTTCCCTGCATGGACTTCCCCGAACCTATCTTTGACCCAAAGAAAAACCTTATGGTCCCAGGAATCGAAGTATTCCAAGAATGCTACTACATCCCTGAAGATATTCTAACTGTGATGCCAGTAGGGACTAAACCAGATCCAATAAGCGACGAGGGAGCCTTGGGTCTTCTTTTCGGTGAAGAGAGGAAATCACCAATACCAAACGAAGATTTGGTAAGCATGATCCTGAGAAGCGAGCGTTTCGACCCATCTACCCTCATCACCGATGTTGATCCTCTTAGGACCAACATGGGATGGCGGAAAACAATCAAGTGGACTGACAACAAGGGACTTCTTTTCAAGTTGACAACGGGAGAAGGAGAGATGTTCAACCCAGATGACGTTACCGGTTCTGAGTCTAAGTCTGAGTCCGAGTATGAGTCTGAGATAGGTCCTAAGATTGAGTCTAAGGAGTCAGGTGTTGAAAATACCCCTCCCCTAGCTTTCCCTTCCTATGCACCCTTTCCTAATGGTGGTATTCCGGGGCCTGTCCCGAATACCCCTATCTCGCCACTGAGCTCTGACCAGTTGGCTCAAATGTTAGCGCATTTCGCGCAATTTCAAATCAATAATAATATGAACCAGTTTGCTTACGACTTGTCTCACTTACATTGCAATTCAAACTTTGAAAATGATTGTTTTAATAATGACATTGAGACTGAGGTCGAGGATGAACAGTTGGTCGAAGAAGAAGAAGAAGAAATGGAACCACCTCTACAGTTGATAAAAGGGTTGGAAGAATACGAACAGAAAACTTCGATCATCGAAGATACCGAAACCATCAATGTAGGTACAACCTTAGGACCACAGGAGCTTAAAATAGGAACTACTTTAAGTCCCACCGAGAGACAAGGGTTCATTGGGTTGTTACATGAGTTCAAAGATGTTTTTGCATGGTCCTACAAAGACATGCCAGGCATTGATAGGGAAATTGCGGAGCACAGGATCCCAATCAAGCCGGGATATAAGCCAGTCAAGCAGAAGCTCCGCAAAATGCACACAGATTGGTCTTTGAAAGTCAAGGAAGAAATCGACAAGCAACTCCAAGCTGGGTTCATCAAGGTGTCAGAATACTCAGACTGGGTGGCTAACGTCGTACCAGTGCCAAAGAAAGATGGTAAAGTTCGGGTTTGTGTCGACTTCCGGGATCTAAACAAGGCAAGTCCGAAGGACGATTTCCCATTACCTCACATCGACATCCTGGTTGACAACACGGCAAATCACGCATTATTATCCTTTATGGACGGATACGCCGGTTATAATCAGATCAAGATGGCGAAAGAAGACATGCATAAGACTGCGTTCAGAACACAATGGGGAACCTATTGCTACACAGTAATGCCTTTTAGGTTGATAAACGCAGGGGCCACATACCAAAGGACCGCGACAACGTTGTTACATGATATGATGCATAAGGAAGTCGAGGTTTATGTCGACGACATGATTGTCAAGTCAAAGGAGCGTGATGGCCACCTTGGTACGCTACGCAAATTCTTTGAACGATTGCGCAAGTATAACATGAGGTTGAATCCCCAAAAGTGCGCATTCGGGGTCACATCCGGCAAACTGTTGGGTCACATCGTTAGCCACCGTGGCATCAAGGTGGACCCATCAAAAATAAAGGCCATAATGGAAATGCCTCACCCGAAAACCAAGAAGGAAATTCGAGGTTTCCTAGGAAGAATCCAGTACATAAGCCGGTTCGTGGCAAGGCTAACTATGATATGCGAACCAATTTTTAAGAAGTTGAAAGTCGGGGAACACGTCATATGGAATGATCACTGTCAAGCTGCGTTCAACAAAATCAAATAAATACTATCTTCCCCTCCCGTGCTCAGCCCACCAACGGCTGGGTTACCACATTTGATGTATCTTACAGTTACCGATACTGCAATGGGGGCAATGCTGGCACAGATAGTCGATAAAGAGGAAAGAGCAATTTACTACATTAGTAAAAAGTTCTTGGAGTATGAAATCAAGTATACTCAGCTCGAGAAGACATGTTTGGCTTTAGTATGGGCGACAAAGAAGTTACGACACTACATGCTCAGTCATAGTGTCTGCATCCACTCGAAGATGGACCCAATCAAATACTTGTTTGAAAAACCAGTTCTAAACGGCAGAATGTCGAGATGGACTTTAATGCTTTCCGAATTTGATCTAAAGTATGTACCGCTAAAGGTGATAAAGGGAAGGGCGGTTGCGGACTTCTTGGCTGATAACCCGATAGAAGAAACCGAGGTTATAGATACATGGTCGTTTCCCGACGAAGATATCGTTCACATAGACAACGATACGTGGGACCTCTATTTCGATGGAGCATCGAACTGCAGGGGTTACGGGATAGGAGTGCTACTCATTTCACCAGAAGGTGAACATGTTCCCATTTCGATCAAGTTGGACTTTAATGTTACTAATAACGCGGCCGAATACGAAGCGTGCCTACTCGGTTTGCACAGTGCTCTCGAGTTAGGCATCAAAAAGCTCGTAGTACATGGGGACTCGTCGCTAGTGATCAATCAGGTTGCCGGGACGTGGAAAACCCGGCGACACTGGCTCCGTACTAAGCGAAAATCGAGGAACTAGAAAAGTTGTTCGCCGACGTCTAATACGTGCACCTCCCCAGGGATGAAAACCAGTTTGCTGACGCACTATCAAAGCTAGCTGCTCTGATCAACATACCTGATCATATGGATACTATGCCAATATGTGTCGAACAAAGATCATCACCTGCTTACGTTAATGTAATCGGAGACACAGAAGAAACCGAGGCTGAACCTTGGTATCATGCTATTCTGAAATTTAAAGGATCAGGAGAGTCCCCACCCGACATGGATAACCGCGGAAAGCGCGCTATTCGAATGCTAGCCGCTCAGTTCGTTAGAACCAATGATGGACAATTGTACAAGAAGACCGCGCAAAATATCCTTCTGCGATGCATAGACTCACCAACTGCAAAAAGAGTCATGGAAGAAGTCCATGAAGGGGAGTGTGGCCCACACATGAATGCCCATATGCTAGTGCGTAAAATCATGAGATTAAGGTATTATTGGACCACGATGGAGACAGATTGTCGCGAATATGTCAGACATTGCCATAATTGCCAAATCTTTGCGAACATACAACACGTGCCACCATCACTGTTGTATACTTTGACATCACCATGACCTTTCTCAACATGGGGAATCGACATTATTGGAAAGGTCAACCCATCTGGAACAGGTGGGCATTGTTTCATGCTAGTCGCCATCGATTACTTCACGAAGTGGGTAGAAGTGAAATCATACAAAGTACTAAAAGCGTAGCAGGTAGCAAAGTTCATTCAGAATGAAATCATTTGCAGATATGGGGTGCCGCATGAGTTCATTAGCGACCATGGCACTCACTTCCAAGCTGAAACTGCTGTGATACTTGAAAAGTATAAAATCAAGCACCACAAGTCGTCACCTTATCGACCTCAAACAAATGGCGCGGTGGAAGCCGCCAACAAGACAATCACTGTGATTCTCAGGAAAATGACCGACAATTATCGCGAATGGCCAGAGAAGATACCGTTCGCACTATGGGGATACAGGACGTCTATTCGCACAGCCACTGGAGCAACTCCGTTCTATTTGACATATGGGATGGAAGCGATCCGGCCTATCGAATTAGATGTACCTTCTTTGAGGATTCTTGTTAGAAAGTCGTTTCGGAGGTCGATCGGCTGCAGCTAGGTATGATTCTTTGGTCATGCTCGACGAGCGACGGTTAAATGCGCTACACCATGTTCAACTCTATCAGAAAAGGATACAAAGAGCATTTAACAAAAAGGTGAAACCTCGAGGAATAAAGGATGGGGATTTGGTCCTAGAGTCCGCTTCGCGCTTTACTACCAATCGACCCGAGGGGAAAATTCAAGCCGAACCGGGCCGGTCCTTACAGTAAAGAAAATATTATTGGGAGGCGCAATCGGACTAACGAGATCTAGATGGAAACGACTTTGCAAATCCGACGAATTTGGATCAATCAAGAAATACTATCCTTAGAACTCATTCTCAATGTCGCAAAATAAAATTTTGAATTGCGGTGCTTGCAAGCGAGTCTAAGCCATGCACTTTTGCTTCACTGCTTTTTGTGCATTATAAACTGATGTTTATAGCGCATTTGTTTTGTGGAACTACGAACCCGGTTTGATTCTGTTGATAACAGATACGTAGGCAGCTCTTTATAAGAGTACAACCGACCCTTCCTTTAATAAAATGAAATTTTATGCAGAAACTGGGAATTGTAATAAATAGTAAGTCTTATTAAAATCGGGCAATGCCCATTACAACCTTCAAAAAAAGAAAAAAGACAGCCAGCAACAAATGATAAGTAGTAGTATTAAATAATAGATTGGAGTCGAAGGCTCCTACATCTTCCTTTTCCCTTTGCCTTTTGAGTCATGTGACCGAGGCTCCTACGGAGGAGGGGTAGTCGCGTTCTGTCTAGCGCGCTTCTTAGGAGGGATCATCATTTCCTCCCGAGGGCCCAGCCTATCTTTTACACTCAAGCAAGGGCCAAGTCTTCCTTCCAAGGCTGAGCCCGAGTGTGCCTTTGAACCCAATCGTTTCCACACACCTGTCACCTGTGAGTCAGTCTTAGAAGTTTTCTCGGTCTTAGTTTCGGGTCCAGATGCAGACGAAAGATCGTTAGCGAAGAAGTCGCGACTGCTTCTGCCTTTGTCATAATATCTGATGTCGACAAGCTCATCCTTCCGACACAAGTCCTTACCTGATTCAGTTTTCTCATTAAGCCACTTAGTGTAGGACGGGGATACCCAGGTAGTCTCAGGGCGCGCAGACACGTACCAGAGACGCCTTTGGTGCCACCTCCTGAGCCAGTCATCACATATAGAGGGATGTAGCTCTCTTGCTCGTCCCAGAACAGCCTCACACTTGGGAATTACTTGTCTACGGCCCATCTGACGCAAGAACTCGGTCGGGGTAAATGTGAATAGACCGTTCCAAACCCAGTAATTGCAAACGTCTGGTCTTATCATCTTCCGGAAGGATAGTAAAAGATTTGAGGCGAAGCCAAGGCATAAACCAGCAAAGGGGGCGACCTCCCCCTTCTGTCATCTTGTTTCGCCAATAAGCAAGGTCATTTTGATGCTCGTCTTCATACCGCTTAGCACGCATAGTCAGCATACGGGTGAGGTACGAGTTTGGCTCACGCGGCGGGGCAAAGAGCCAAAATCTCTCACAAAGCCACACCTGCAAAAAAAGAAAAAAAAAACGTGAAAAAAAAAGAAAACGAAAAAAAAAAAAAAAGAAGAACAAAAAAAAAAAGAGAAGAGAAAGAAAAACGAGAAAAAGAAAAAAAAGAAAGAAAAAAAAAGAAAAAAAAAGAAAAAAAAGGAGAAAAAAAGAAAAAAAGACAACAGAAGCACAGTCGTGGCAGAATGCAGCAAAATCGTGGTAGTATGCAACAAAATCGGGGCAGAAACACAGAATTGTGGCAGAAATCGTGGCAACATATAGATAAATCGTGGCAATAACACAAGAATTGTGGTAAAAATCAAGAACGCGAAATCAAGAGGATAGATTTTGTTACCTGCAATAGACGGGAGCATCCCGACCAATCAACACCAAGGTTCATTTTCTTAGCATCTAAACCCCTGATGGTTTCAGCGAGAATAATCCAGGAAGGGTTATGTCCCGTCTCCATCTGAGACACAATAGACACAAGCTTCGCTTGTCCTACGCAAGTTGTCTTGTTCATCCTACCTTCGAAGACATAAAGATGTAACATGATCAATCCAAATGCCCTGCGGCAGTACGTTGGCAGTGAAGTACTGTTTCGCAAGATGCAAAATTTCCGATGAATAGCAAGAAGGTTGACTTCGTCACCAGTAACTATCTCCTCAGACTCCGTCCTGGAAAGGCCAAGACAGTCTAGATATATTCCACGCCACCCCGAATGAAATTTCGGTATGGCCGGTACGACCTCAGCATCCCACCCTCCCAGGGCAGAAAACTCCTCCGGCAGAGGGCAGATTTCCCTTTCAGGAAAAGCAAAGACATGGGTACGAGGATCCCAATAGTTAAGGCAGTGTTCCAACAACGCAGGTTGAAGGCGGATCTGGCGTAAGGGAAATAATTGCGCCAGTTGACCGGTCTTTAATTCTTGTCTCTCTGCGACAGTGAAGTCTGTCTCCCATGCTCGCATAGCACTCACTAGATTATTCATAATGATTTATGTCGTTTGCACCCGTTTAGGAAAGCAGAATAAATTTTGTTTCTGGCAATACAACTCTTCCTTATATATAGAAAGTATAAGGGAAGGAAAAACCTAGGGTGACACCCCTAGGGTGGCTTTTTTTTGGCCGTGTGGGCCTCGGGTCATGCACCTCTTAGGCCCGCCCCAGTTCACACCAGTCTTTAGCACGATGCGTCGGGTTTTCGCTCATTCATCGCATCTTTTGGCACCAGAATGGCCAATTTACATTTCTACCCCCAACAAGTCAATATTTGAATTTAAACTCGTGCACACTTACGGTTTTTGTTTCTTTTTTTGTTTTACGGTAGCGGGCTACGCCCACGTTGTTTGCAAGTCATACAGAGTGTCCGTGTCATGTTTCATGCTCACCCATCAAGGTTCGATTTCAAAAAAATTCAAAATTTCAAAATTCCAAAAACTTTTTGCGAATTGTGGATAGATGATCTAAGTAGTAGAAACTTCGGGTCGATGGCCCAATTATTCAAAATTTTCAAATTCAATTTTCGGGTCGATGGCCCAATCATTCAAAATTTCAAATTCAATTTTGAAGGGTCGATGGCCCAACACACCAAGTGATGTCAAATTTAAACTTCGGGTCGATGGCCCAATTATTCAAAATTTTCAAATTCAATTTTCGGGTCGATGACCCAGTATTTCAAATGATCCAATTTCAAGATTGATGATCTAAAATGTGCTTATGTGATGATTATTGCTAGTACATTTTTGTGTTTCAATTATAGCAGGATATGCTTCAACTGGGGGCTCTAAAGTCTTCGACTTTAGAGCCATTACAAACTGGGGGCTCTGAAGCCGTTGGCTTCAGAGACCATTATCAAGATGTAAAGGATGACATCCACCAAGAATTCAATTCAATTACAAGAGTAAGAAATGGAAGAATTCCGCAGCTGAAAGCAAGTGATGAAAGTGGCGGCAACCTCCTCGGAAAGTCCCGTCTCATTTTTGACACCTGCCAGCAGATGATAAACTTTGGGCAAGTGTCAGCAGATATGAATTTCGGACACCTGCCAGCAGATGATAAACTTTGGGCAAGTGTCAGCAGATACGAATTTCGGACAAATGCCAGCAGATGATAAAGTTTGGGCAAGTGTCAGCAGTGGCCGAACTACGACGCGGGTTTGATTCCGTCAGAAACGGATACATAGGCGCCTAAGGATAAGGCTCAATCCACCATATATGCAATTTATGGGTCGATGACCAACGATGATAATTCGACGCAACATGAAGCAAGAGTTAATCCCCAACGAAGTTTCAGGTATGATCTCTTCTTATGGCTGACGAGCTTACATACGCAAGTTTAATGGACTATAAATGACCCGCAGAATCCTCAGGTCGAGAGGGACCTGGGGTATACTTTGACTTTCGCCTTGTCCAAGCCTCAGTCAAAGTGGGGGCTCTGTAGATACCCGTATCCGTCGATATTGGAATTTATAGAGAACCCGACAAACACCCGATGATGATAGGACACATGTATTCTTTAGTTGTCATTGTCATTATTTGGGCTCGTTTTACGATGTAGAATGAGCGTTGTCGACGGAGTATTTTATTAATTTAAATGATATTTAAATTAAAGCTATTTTAAGGTAAGTTCATTTTATTTTATTTTGAATTTATTTTCTCAAGTTTATTTTATTGAAAATAAAATAAATAATTAATTTGAAAAATCATTTTATGAGTGTATTTGATTTGAAAAATCATTAATTTTAATGTGTTAATTTGATTTGAAAAATCGAATTTAAAAATCGAAAACTCGTTTTAACCACGCGTTTCGGAGCTCGATTATAGCTCGGTTTTTGAGCCCGTTTTCTTTGCGAGTTGGCACGAATCTCGAGTACACTAACCAACCTAAGCCTCTACCCATCCAACCCCAGTTCGAACCCCCATAACCACGGCCCAAATCCCGTCCCAAATCCTCCCCAAACAGCCCGCATAATAAGCAGCCCCCCCCCCCACTGTTTTGCGTGCCAAATCCCGAGCCCAAAACCCGCTCCAAATACCACCAAAACCCATTCCCATTAACCCTAACCCATACCCTAGTATCCTACCCATATTACCTTAGCTTAACCACCAAGAAAACCCCTCACAAAACCTCTCAAACCCTCACAAAAGCTGCTGGACAGCAGCTATGTGCAAACGGAGCCCGTCTGCCTCTCCCCTCTAAAACCCTACTTTAACTCCCTATAAATACCTCCCCTCTGCCATACTTTCATTCCTCTAAGTTCTCCATACATACTACCTTCACTTACAAGCTTTAAACTCCAGAAACAAACCCTAATTGCCTCCCAAAAACCCTCGACAAAACCGACTTACAAACTGAGAATCAGTTTGTGTGTCCTCTTTGAAACCCTTCGTTCTCCCTTCAAACCTCCATCAAAATTCGAGTTTCTTGTTCCTAATTAACCATACAACATCCATCTACACATTAGACAAAGATTTACGAGCCAAATTGCCCTTGAGAGTACACGAATTCCCTCGAAAAATAGAGTGTTATACACTCTGTTTTTGTGACTTTTCCCTGTCTGTCCGATTCTGTTTGTGCTCATTTTTCGTGCCCAATAATTCAAAACGAGCAGGGATTGTTTTAAGATCTCTGTTCTCCTCTCTTTCTAGTTTTCAAAACATCTTTTGAATCGAATTTTCACCGTGAAACGAGAGAGAAATCGCAGTTTGAAAGTTGTTGTCCAGATTTGCAAAAAACGTGTTGTTTGCTTTGTTTCTTCGTCGACGACGGCCTCTCGAGATAAAATCTACCATCGATTACGACCCAAGACGGTGTCAACGATACATGTAGGTTGAGGGTGCATAAAATCCTCCTCTTTCTCCCTTTTATTTCGTTTTTTATGTTTGTTTTCTTATAGTTCGTTTTTGTTTATTTATCGTTTTTGTTTATCGATTGTTATCATTAACTACGAAACTAGTTTAGTCCGAGTATGAGTTAAAGTACCACCATGAACACCCGCGTTGACTTGAGATGGGAAAGAAACCGCTACATCAGTCGGTCATACACCTCCGTCTCATTTACATATCCTCGTGTTCAAGGTAGGGCATTAATAAAACGAATTCTGACTTCGCTCTTCGCTTTTGACCCCTCTTTTGTTTCATGTAATTCGACCCACCTTAGGACCATTCACATGTTAGTTTGACCTCTGATTGTTAACATATAACTCGTTTAGATGACATTAGATCAATTTAATAACCTAATTAAACACGTTAGGGTACATCGACATAGCTTTAAAAATCAACTGACAATTCTGTAACTTAATTGAACGCATCTCTCTCTTTCACCTAATTTCTCGTTAGTATAAGAGTGCTTGATTAGCACATTCTTATTAACACTCGATGAGTTAAATTAATTAGCAAACTTGACCTAATTTGACCCCTTTAGGCCGTGTAGAATGCGCGTTTGCAAGGTATCTTTTCAAATCGATCAACGTCGTTTCTAACTTGTTTTCTAGCCCGCTTTCGAACTTGTTTCGCAATCAATTGATCTAACTAATGAACCTGACCTAGGACCTAGGGTTGGACGTGGCTTTAGGCCGCGAGGCTTGGCCGTGTCCTTTTGTCTTTCTTGTTTCGTTTGTTTTACACCGTTCGTTCTTTATTTGTTTTGTCGCTTGTAATTTATCGTTTGTTATCGAGTTGTAATTTTCAAGTTAGCTTTCTTTTATCGAGTCAAAACTTCTTCCAAAAACCTTAGTCTTGTTTGGTTAGATGGTTGTGCCCCAATGCATATAAGAGCGTAGTAAATCGCATGTTGTTTAAAGCAACATGGCCCGATTTATGCTAATGCATGCTTTGGTGCGTGGCCTTATGTCTAATTCGATGAGATTAAGTGAAAGCACACATTACGAGGAGTGACCCAAGGCCGTGAGTCATGTAAGCCGTGGGCCACCCCTTTGTGCACGGTTTCCTAGGCCGAATGGCCGTGTATTGCGTCGTGTGTATAGCGTTGTATTTTAGATCGAGTTGTATCTTTAATTTCTCGTTGTGTCGGCATGAAATGCCTGGGTTGTAATAGGATAGATCCCAACGGCTCCCCCATTCCCATCAAGCCTTGTTTGTTTCGTTTGTATGTTGTTAGATCAATCAACCCACATGCTAAATTACAACTTTGATAAAGTTAGTTTAGTTGCATCTAAAACGACATAGAAATTGTTGTCACATGTTAGGGTTTTAAAATGATGTTTGCATATCATATATCGTAGTAGCTATGACCTTGTTTGAAATCCGACACTTGACTTAGTAGAGGCCGTTATTGACGGGCGGGGTTAGGTGTCCTTATGGGCTTCCTAACACGTACCCTCACCCCTTACTCAAGATCTATGGTTTGTGGATCCGTCTAAATACCATTGGATTACGAGAGTCATTCAAATCGAGTGATATAGGGTACAAGTCTTTATCTTTAATCACTCATAGTCGATTGGCTTTATGCTTTTCGATGAAAGGCGTAAAGTTGACTTGAACGGTTCCAAGTTCCCAAAAAACTTGGTGGCGACTCTAGTTTGTCTTAATTCGATTCGAAAGATCCTCGAGTCGATTATGCCTAGTGTAGATCCCGCGGACGCAGTTCCCGAGGGCCTTGTCCACAGGTTGAGTAAGCCAAATACTCTTAGCCTTTGTGAGTATGAAGGTGTGTCTTTTGATGTGAATATTGAGATGGTGGGGGAAGAATTATTGAAGAAGAACGAAGCGCCCATCTATGATTCTTATGAAGATAGCTATGATGATAAAATTGTGTTTTGTAAGAACTCGTGGGGTAAGGAAGCGGAAGCCTGTGAGGTTGCTCTCCTTGAGGAGCCTACTCTTGAGAAATTTGAGATATCTTATCATGAAGAAGAATGTCCCTTCCCTATTACCTATGAAGACTACTTCACACCCACTATGGAACCTATGATTATTGACGACGATATGGTGGATCTCCTCCAAAAGGTCAAGACATCATACAAGGGGTACTTGGTGGAAAAGCTCAAAAAGAAACTTGCACATGAAGCTACTTGTGGAAATTTGGCATCCACAATGTCAACTTCTAAAGAACTCGATCATCAAGGTCATGAGAATTCTCCTTCTACTCTTGAAGGATTGATAAATTCAAATGCTATCATCATCACAAAGTTGAAGAAAAAGGTAGTGAGTGGAAGTCTCCGGACAACCATGAACCATACTTCCTACCTTATGCTAACGAGAATCATGGGCTAATCGGTTTGAAGCATCGCAAATATTCAAGTGCCAAGAAAAGGAATAAAACAAGAATGAATGACAAACTTCCTTGGCCAAGCTTCGTCTTGAAGTTAAGCAAACCATACTCATGCTTATTTGGAGTTTGTTCACAAGCTTTTGATCTTCTTCTAAGAGCCTTGAGCTCTATGGACAAAGAAATTTTACAATGTGAACTAGTTTGGTGGAGTCCTATCTCAAACCACCATTTGTAAGATATTTCTTGAACCTTTGCCTTGTATAATATTGTAAATCTTCGCACTTTTATTTCTTGCATGAGAGTAGTGAGAGAGAGAGTTTTCTTACACTTTTTTTATTGAGCAAAATTTCAGAAAAAGATAAGGAGGAATGACAAAGGGGTGCAAGGGTACGATCTTGCAAAGAAAAGAAAGAAAAGTTTGAAAATCAGCGAGGGACGCTCGTCCCGAGGGCAGGACGCTCGTCCTCAACCTTCCTCAGGGTACTGTTTGGCGCTGACCTGAAATCCGAGCGGATTATGGCGCAAGACGCTCGTCCAGAAAAAGACGCCCGTATTATTAGTTGGACGCTCGTGCTTTAGGACACCTGAAGAAAAATTTCGCACTACGCTTGAATCCGAGCGGATTCTGAAGAAGACGCTCGTCTCAGTTCAGCCGCTCATCCCAAGCTCGGTACACTCGTCTTTTGTCCACCCCAGCTGAAGCAGAATCCCTGGAATGAAATCCGAGCGGATTTTTGCTAAGACGCTCGGACCACCTGCAGGAAGACGTTCGTCCCGACCCTAAAGACGCTCGGATTCCTGCACTTACCTCGAATAATCCGCCCGAGCCCGACCCTCAGCCGCTCGTCCCACCCCACTTTTCTATAAAAACACCCCCACCATCCCTCATTTCCTCATCTTATCTAAACCTAATCCACTCATCTTCACCTCCAAACACTCCCATCACAACAAAAATCAACCAAAAATCAACCAAATCCTAACTTTCCCAAATCAAAAATGATGAATCTCAAGGGAAAAGCCAAGAAGCTCGTTGAAGCCGCCACCAAGAAACGCAAGGGCTCATATTCTTCATCCCCTCAAGAAAGGATGCCGCCAAGAAACTTCCATCCCGTGATAAGAGGAGGGGTGGAGCAACTTGAGTACTTTCCGGAGGTACTCTTCACATCCGATGACCACCGCGCTAAGTTCGTCAAGTTGCTAGGTAAGCATTACGAACCGACTCAATTTATTGACACTAGGGTGTTAGAAATCCTAGGTATAAGGTACCAAACCGAAATGTTCTTTGATGGTTTGGGGATTGGGAAATTATTCCATTCCCATGAAGAGACATACCTTAGCCTTACCTTGGAATTTTTGAGTAGCCTCCGCATTGTTTCGAACACACGAAGCAACGTTGGTATGGAGTTCCGGTTGTGCAACCTCGACCATAGCCTATCACTTGACCAATTTGCTCATATTTTTGGTCTTGTTGTACCAACAAGCAACATCAACAAACCCTCCGACTTTAATGTGGACCTAGTTTGGAAGGCTATTTCCGGGAGGGATTTCATTCACCAAAAACAATGCTACACCTTTGCTCTTCAACACCCGGTGATTCGGATCACCGAACGTTTCGTAGCCGACACCATTAATGGGAGATATGAGCAAGATATGTGCACTCTCCTCGATTTGAAATTCCTTGAGTCCTATCTAAATGTTCGGAGGACAAGGCAATACAACTTCAATACCCCCCTTGAGATGCTTACAAGATTCTATGATTTTTCTCAAGGGAACTCCCAACTTAAGACCTTCGTGATGGGAGGTCTAATTACTATCTTGGCTAACTACCTTTGTCCCGGGTTCAACACCCATGGGACTTATGCACCTCTTGAGGGTAGTACTTTGATTGATGAGGACACCGTCTTTAACCACCACCGGTGGTGTGCCTACACCCAAGGCGGGGGTGTAGAATGGTTCACAAAAGGGTGTTCCTCTATTATTCTTTCGGGGTGGAATATACCCGGTACCAACCCAAGGTTGAGCCCGTATTCACCTAGGCCGAGCTACCTTCTCGACATTCAAATCCACCCCAACCTCTCTCAAAGAGAAAAAATACCCCGCCATCCTCCACAACCTCGCGGGATACCGGCATGGCCCATTGCCCCGCCGTCCTATGTGCCTATCCCACCATACCCTACTCCTCATAGGCCATTCGCACCGCAAGTCCCCGATGCTCCAGATATGAATAATTTAATGGATCTTATGAAGAAGGTTGATCTTGGAGTACATGATGGGCGGGTCGATAACTACTTGGCCCTCTATCCTCAATACTACCAAATAGCACAACAAGGGTATATCGACCCTAATGGCCCTCGACCATCTTGGGCTCAACCACACCTTTTGTTCCCTAATCAAGGGAACCAAGCCGGGAACTTTGATGGTCAAGGTGGAGGATACTTTGGTCAAGGAGGGGTGTATGACCAAGGAGGAAGTTCTAGCAGGTATGGCTACCACCAGGATGATGATGACGAGTGAGAGATGCCTACCTCACCACCTCCATTTGTATGATACTCTTCTCTCCCTCTCCCTTTTTGTATAGTGCATTGCATTTAGTTTAGTCCTCACTTACATTTGTATTATATTTCATATTGCATTCACATTAGTTAGTTCATATAGTATAGTTGCATTGTTATATATCTCACATGATTCATATAGTTAGTTGCATATAGACTAGAATTCATGCATAGTCACTAATGACCAAACCTATTTCTTTCTACACTAGAAATAGTGCTTAAATCGGTTTGGGGAGGTTTGATCATAGGTGACCTAAGCATGCATCATCTAGTATAGTGTAGATTGCATTCAGTTGTTATATATGTCATATAGAATTGCATTTAGTTAGAGCATGCATTCATTCATATCATATCATTGCATTTGTACTTTATTTCAAAAAATCAAAAAAATCAAAAATCCCAAAACATGTACTTTCTTTTTCATTCCTACTCGTATATGTACATTGAGGACAATGTCCAAAATAAAGTGGGGGATGGGAATTTATATTCCAAAATACAAAAAAATTGAATTTTTTTTGAAAAATACAAAAAACAAGTTTTTTTTATTTCATTAATCATAAAAACCATAAAAATTTGAAAAATTGAAAATCCAAAAAAACAAGTTCATTTCCTTTGTAGTATAGTCTTGTATATATTGTTTTGTATATATTGTGTTTGTTCATCCTTGTTTACATTGATTGACTACGCCACATCCGAGACATGAGGATATTGAAGACCGCCTGGTATGATCTTTCCAATCTCCTTTTTCCTCTTTATGTTAATGATTATATGGCTTTATTTTGATTGATGCGGTATAAACAATGTGATTATAGGATTGCATTTAGAGTATTTGGCATACTAGTTGGTAGAAGCATATGCATTAGGATGTATAAGTGTTAGTTGCATCATGGCATATAGTTGCATTTAGGAAAAACTTTGTGAAAGCATCTATTTAGGAAACTTGACAAGTGTATATAAGGCCCTTGTAGATACTTTTTCTTCTTAAGACTTTGCTTGCTATAATACTTGTAAAACACCCTAGGATGTGTCATGCTAGTATCCTTTGACCCATGGATTAAGGCCTAGTCAAGAGTACCTTGTGGTGTGATAACTCCTTGGCTACCGTTTATTCCAAGGTGACCCTTGAATTCATGCAACCATCCATCATCCATGTTCTACCACAATTTTGTCATCAAAAGGGAATGGGCACAAAAATTGTTCAAATTTGAGTTCAAGAAATGAAATGAAAAGTCAAAAAGTTTGCAATTGCATCAAAAAGAAAAGAGGAGTAACAAAAATAGACTCCTAATGCTTCAAAAATAAGCACCCTCACTACAAATGGGGTAGCTTTGAAAATGTTCAAAAAGAAATGCAAAGAAAAGTTGAAATTGTCAAGTATTGAAATGCCAAACATCAAAAAGAAATGGCAAAAGAAAGTGTTCTCAAATGTTATATGCCACAAGAAATTGAGGGGAAAAACAACAACAAAAAGCAAACTCCCAAATGAAACTCAAATCCTATTGATCCCTTTTCCATCGTATCCACTTTTGTGCATGGTAAAGACGGGACGACCCTTCTTCTTGTCTAGGCAAGAAGAGGAATTCCGCGATCCTCCACTGTTTCTAACACCATAGTGAGCATACTCTTGACGAAAGCATTTAACGATTGAGGACAAAGGTACCCTAGCTTGACACAACTTGGAGGTGATTTATTGGTATCCTTATAGGCTTAGTAGTTTGAAGAAACCATATCTATAATAGAATGTGTACCTTTATATTGCCTCCCCTTTAGATAATTTCCGCCACTTAGATGAGGAAAGTGGCTATTCTTTTGTAGATGCATCCATTACTCGTTTTGTGTGCTTTAATGCTTGGATGTATCGCCATTTTGGCAAGCCCCACCTTGCTTTGCAAGAAGGCACCCTACCTCATGGATGTCTTGTTGTGAGTTGAAGGGGCGGAGTGAGACCCGGTAATTGTCTCACATCGGCTATATTAGTAGGTTAGTTTAAATAAAGGTCTAGTTCTAGTCACCTCTTTACTCGGGACGAGTAAAGGTTCGGTTTGGGGATATTTGATGTGACCCATATTTACGCACATTTAGTCCCCTAATTGAGCCTATTTTGTATATTATTATAACATTCCATAGCCATTTTATCCGTCAAATGCTTTCTATTTTGCTTTCCTATCGCCTTGTGCTTGTTTTGTAGGAAAGGAGACAATTATGCGGAAATTCCCGTCTTTTGAGCTTATTTGTAAGGACATTGACGATCGTGGTTGAACGAGTGTGGAAGAAGAGGCAAGAACTAAATACCAACATTGCAATAATAAGAAGTATGCGAGAGGAAGCACTCTGAACAGCAATCCGAGCGTCCAAAGCTTCAAGACGCTCGTCTTATGCCCCAACAATCCGAGCGTCCCGACCTTCAGCCGCTCATCCTACCCTGCCCAGAATCCGAGCGTCCTACCCTTGTGTACGAGCGGACCATGGCGTCTTCAGCAAGGATGCTCATATCTCCAAAATACTCGCATTTCCCTACTTAGAACTTAGAATTGTTAATTACTAGTTTAGCCTTAGTTAACCTAATGAGGCACTACTATATATACCCCATTTTGATGATAATCAAAGGGGGCTTCCACATTAGAAAATCCGCTTAGAATAGATTAGGAGTAGATTAGATTGGATCACTCTTCAATCTTTCCAAAATTTCACATTAATCTTTCCTTAATTATTGTTCAAGTTTATTACTTTTGGGTAATTGAAGATTATTGGGTTATTATTGGAGGATTGACAACCCTTCATCAATCAATCAAGTTATCTTCTTTTATTCTTTGCTTTATTATTTGGATCATCTCAAGTTTGGTATAATTTCTTTACTCTTTACTCTTTATTGTTTATTTCCTTAAGCTCTTATCATGTTTATACTTGTTGTAATGATTGACACAATTAATGACATGTTTTCCATGATAATGAGTGAGTAGTTTCCTTTAGCTAGGATTAATGGGTAATTAAGGGAAACAAACATGGGGATTAATCATGCTTAATTTAATATATGTTCATAATTAAATTGCTTGCTTGGTATGATGTCAACCTATGCACATGTTATGTTTGATGAAATGCTAAGCCTATGAATCCTTGCATTTACAACCATCTCTTACCTATTCAACTTTACTTGTAAGATATAAACCAATTCGAGTCTAGTTAGACCATGCATATAAGTGATTAGGGGGAAAGTAAGTCGACTTGTAGGTGTTGTACAATCTAATCGATTCGGCTCTGGGACCCAACTCTTCCTAAGAACCATAAGACATAAACCAACTCGGTTCCTCTACAACATTAATTGCTTGAAACTTTGTGAACATGTTTGTATGATCAACTCCCATGAATCCCCCATGAACCCATGATATCCTAGCACTTTTAATCATTTGTTTACATCCTTCATTTCATTGCTAGTTATACTTTATTGCTTGCATTAGTCTAGAACACAACTACAAACCCAAACAAATTGTGACACTAGCATAAATTGAGATAGATAGACTTATAACCCAAAGCACACCGTCCCAAGGATCGACCTCGACTTACCACTAACTAGTTGTTTATTGAGTATTATAAATGTGTTTTGATTGGGTGTACAACGACACGCTCATGCCATCAGAGGTGCGATACTAGTTCCGGATGTATTTTTCAATTAGTTTCACAATCATCTTACTATGTGCAATACCTCAGGTATTCTGGTCTTAGGGTACTCTATCGAGTAAGTTGTATGTGGGTTCTGGAGTACGTTCTGATATGAGTGTACTAGATCGAATGGACGCAACTCGATCAAGTAGGGTGTAGTCGATCGAGTACTTAAGTTACTCGATCAAGTGTCGGTTTATTTACGGGTTTTTGTCGCGGTTTGATAGTAAAGTGGAAGAGGTATTTAAAGGTTATTTCGTCACTTTCTTTTCATTCTACATTTTATTCTCAAAGGATTTCACAAAACTTCAATGACGTTCAACCTTTCCACCTTTTACAATCAAATCTAAAGCTAGGGTTCATAACTTTTGCGGATTTTTACATCTTTGCAATCGTCGGTATTTGGGTAAGTTCCTTATGTTGTTTTTTTATGTTGATTCGTTAAGTTTGGTCTAACCCTAATTGAGTGATTTGGGGGTTTTGGGTAGAAATCGGATTATGATGTATAGTTGTTGATTATTATTGTAGGTGACGATATGGTACTCTTGTACAATTGTATGTTTGACTGCAGTTATAGCGGATTGCGAAAAGGTAGGGTTTTCCCTACTCGGTTACTGTATAATTGATTTAAGTTAATGTGATAGATGAACTACATGGTTATCATTGTGGTCATAATTGTATTTCTTGGTAATAAGCATGATTGTAAGTATTGTGGTTTTGACTGATAATTGTATGTGGTTCGCGAGGTGCACCCTCGGCCGAGTTGAGTCATTTGCGGGAATAGCTTCACGCCCTTGATTCGCCTCTTATGGTTCCCATCACAAGGGGGATGTGCACATTAATAGACATCGGTTATTCGCTTTGGGAGTTGAGTGGGGCTTAGGTGGTAAGGTTGCGGTCCCCACTGGCGGAGTGAAATATGACACGGCTGTCGCAACCCTATCAAAAATAAAACCAACTGGTCCCTAATAAATGCAGTATAGGCAGTCGGGTATCGAATCCACAGGGATATGGGAAAATGTATGCTAAACTAAGTCTGTCTAAGTATCCGTTTCTTGGGGTTTTGGTTGTTTGAGTTCTAAACTACGAAGTTATAAGGAAAGAGAGCAGAGAAGAGACAAAGGTTAAAATGTAGAGAAATTGGCAAATAAAGAAAGATAGCTAGGACAGTTGGTTCACCATGGTTTTCTAGGAGTCCAATCTAAGGTCACAGGTTAGCATAAATCTGGTCTGCAGGGTAATGAAAAGGTCGTCTCGGTCCGCTATTCACCCTAAAACATTACTAGCTTAGCTTTCACCCTCACTAGCATGCCTTAATGTTCATTGCAGGTCGTACCCCTTCCAATCTCTCGATGTAGGTCAGGGCATAACGAAATTAACTAGCTAAATGAGTTGACTCAAGCAGTTAATTACAATTAATCGATGATTAGCAACACAGACTAAAATTACACCAAACCCTAATCACCTATTCATCATTTCCTAAGTACCATGGCTCCACTATATCCTAGCAAATGAGATTAGCTTTGCATAATTGATATTGTGAAAATAATAAAGAGCATAACAAATAAATTGAACATACTAAATAACACAGGGACAAGAGAAACAGAAATCAATAGAAGACATAAAGACAAGGATGAAATTGCAATCATAATAATTAATCAAAATAAAGAGTAGAAATACTGAATATAAGAGAGTAGGAATGGAGTAATTAGGTTTAGAGAGTAAAGAAGGAATGAGAGAAAAGGGAAGAAGAAGAAGTTTTCCAGATCCAAAATTAAAGGTAAAAGAAGTGATACTTTGTTCTACTGCCGTCATCCTATTTATTCTCCAGATGGGAAATAAAATATCTTTGCGTAAAATACTCCCTACGGCAGAACCTACTCGATCGAGCAGAATAAAACCACTCGATCGAGGAAAATCCAGACCAAACATCTCGATCGAGAACATTAGGTGCTCGATCGAGGAACCAGAATACATCCCATCTCGATCGAGTACAGTAACAACTCGATCGAGGATCTTCAGCAGCATAAAGCATTCGATCGACCACAAACAGCAGCCAACTTGGTCGATCGAGCTGTATTAGCGCGGATGAACTCTTGAACACCTTCCGAAGCCACTTCACGCATCTCTAGGTGATAGATTTCAAGCTCCAATTCTTGTTTCTCCAAAATGCATGCAGATGGGGCAAGTTTAGGCTCGATTACGCTCCCTCCGGCTCATTCCTGCAATAAATACAAGGCGAACCAAAGTAGACTATCCGGGGGACATTTGTAGTTAATCACTACATAAATAACATAGAAATGCGTGTAAATATAGGGTAAAAACCATATATAAAATACACGCATCAAATCTCCCTAAACCAAAGTTTTGCTTGTCCCCAAGAAAACTATAAATGCAACTAAAGACAACTAATGGAACATGACCAACTTATCAGCTATAAATCGTCCACCCAAGCCAATTTAATGCAACAACCAACAAAGTGGCGAAAAGTAAGTGCAAACGAGTTAAATCAATGCTTTAAACTACTGAACCGTCGACCTTGCAAGTCTCATATATATCGGACTCTCACGGGTCGCTCTTCACACAAATCAAGCACAGGGTGAGTATAAAAGTATGAGATAGAAAGAAGTAAAGACACTCACCTAACTCAACCTATAAGAACATGCATGCAACCAACATGAAACCGATTTCTACCGACCGTACATACGCATTCCAACCAATCAGGACCAAGACACACGCCGAGGACTTACATATAATGTGAGGTGAGGCAATTGGGTAACAAGGGGCAAAATGAATTTGGATAAGTGGAGGTAAGGCCAAGCTAGTACAACCATAACCAAATAATCAACGCATTCCGCTTCATCACTCAACATAAAACGTAAAACCGTGCCATTGTGGCATAACATCACTCACATTAACAAAAGACTCCCTATAAAAAGTAATGATAAGCATGAGAGTATTATTCAACGATCCTTTTCATTTGTTTTTTTTCTTTTTCTTCGTCATTTTTTTCTTTCTTTCATATTTCTTTTTCAATCTTTCATTCCATTTTTCTAATTCACTTCTTCAATTCATACCACCAACTTCAGGTCTTTCAAAGCGAGCCAAATATACATGGATAACAGCATACTCGCAAAAACCACTGAACTAGCTTGACAGGGCAGGCTAAGTTTGGATGTAGTTAAGGGGTCAACATGCAAATTTGGCTATTGTGAAGTTTATGGGTAGTAATGAAAGAAGGGTTGTAAGTTACCTCTCCACGTGTGTCACCACCATAAACCGAATGCATACATGTACCGAGAAAAGAATGTCATGCACGTGCAAATTGATGTTACATGTGTTATAGAGAGTGTTACTCACATCCTATATGAAACTGGTCATGAATGTCACCAGTTTATCAAGTTCTAAACCTTAGAATGTATATGTAGCTTACCAATAAGAGAGTCAAGTCTATTCATTCAGATAGGTTTAAACCAAAAACTCGTAGATTATGCACATTACTATGCCAACAAAAATGTTAGGAATGTGCAAGGCAAGGGTAGAAGACTCAAAGCAGCATAAAAGTTCCATCATTTCGACTCAACCTAAATGTAAAAGTAAACATGAAATTTTTTGAATTTCATGAATTTTTTGAATGTTTTGAATTTTTAAGGGATTTTTATAATTAAAATAAGCAATGCATGCGAAAGTAAATGAAACGTGGAAACTGAAATGCAATAAAAGCAACATGCAGACACAGATATGGATGCATACCTCCCCAAACCAAACCATACAATGCCCTTATTGTACCAAAAATAGGGAAAGGAAATGCAAACTAAGGAGAAAAGGAGAGCGAGACTCGGGAAACTTACAAGATAATCGTGAAGTGGGAACCTCCCCAAACCGACCAGAAACATGGGAGGTCACAAATAGCCCATGAACATCGCAGCATGCGAATCAAAGCAGGAGGACTCGATCAAAAGGACAAAGTGTCCGATCGAGTGAAATGGGCATCAGAGGTGCTCGATCGAGAGGAGTAGTTACTCGATCGAGATGTCCTCTTTTGTAAGTACTTGATCGAGAAGGGAGATGTTCGTTCGAGCATATTGATCAACAAAAGTGTTCGATCGAGGATAATAAGTACTCGATCGAACAGTCCACGTTAGATTCCTGCAAAAACGCAACAAAAATTAACAAATTATATGCCAGGTTGCCTCCCGGATAGCGCAGGTTAAGAGGCCCCGCATGACCTTTTGACTTCAATTATCTGGCTCATCAGGATTGTCGAAGTAGAGAACCTCGACCCTGCCATCCACGTCATTTGCATCATAGTAATGCTTCACATATTGGCCATTCACTTTAAATCTTTCTCCCTCGGAATTCTCTAACTCGACGGACCCAAACTTATTGACAGCAGTCACTGTATATGGGCCACTCCACCTAGACTTCAGCTTACTAGGAAATAAATGCAGCCGGGCATTAAACAGCAACACCTTCCGCCCGACTTTGAATTCTCGAGGTATGATCCTTTTGTCGTGCCATCTCTTCGTTTGCTCTTTGTAAATGCGTGAGCTATCGTAGGCATTTAGCCTAAACTCTTCCAGCTCGTCTAGCTACAATAAACGGTTCTGACCACACAACTTAGGATCATAGTTTAGTTCACGAATGGCCCACCGAGCCTTACACTCTAGTTCAACAGGTAAATAACAAGACTTCCCATAAACCAACCGATATGGTGATGCACCAATCGGTGTTTTAAAGGCAGTCCGATATGCCCATAATGTGTCATCTAATTTTAGACTCCAATACTTCTATGATTTAGAATCTACCTTAGCCAAAATCTCTTTTAGTTCTCTATTAGAGACCTCAATCTGCCCACTAGTTTGGGGATGATACCCCAAACCACGACGATGTTGGACACCGACTTTAGACAATATAGATGTAAGTTTCTTTTCTTTAAAGTGCATTCCCCCATCACTAATGACGACCCTAGGGACACCAAATCGGGGAAAAATAATCTTTTTAAACATCTTAATCACGGTCTTGGCATCACAGTTAGGTGAAGCAATAGCTTCCACCCATTTAGACACATAATCCACAGTTACCAATATATACCTGTTACCTTTACTAGACGGGAATGGCCCATGAAAATCAATGCCCCAGACATCAAAAACCCCGACCTCTAGAATGCCATTTTATGGCATGTCATGTCTCTTAGAAATATTCCCAGAGCGTTGGCAAGCATCACAAGCTGAAACAAACACTTTAGCATCGACAAATAAAGTAGGCCAGTAAAAACCAAATTGAAGTACCTTAGCCACGGTTCGCGATGGACCGTGGTGACCACCATAAGAGGACAAGTGACAACCTTAGGATCGCCTTGGTCTCCCACTGCGGAATAAACCATCTATAGAGACCGTCTGCACACTCCTTAAACAAATAAGGATCATCCCAGAAGTATTGCTTGGCATTATAAAGAAACCGCTTCCTCTGCTGATAATACAGGTCAGGTGGTAGCTCGCCACTGACAACGTAGTTAGCCAAATATGCATACCATGGATCATGGTTATTATTAGTAAATACGGGAAATAAAGAGTCATTGGGAAAAAAATCATCAATAGGTAGAGGATCCTCTCCCTCCTGTTGCGGTAATCGCTACAGATGATCAGCTACTATATTCTCGATGCCTGTCTTGTCTTTGATTTGCAGATCAAATTCTTGGAGAAGGAGTATCCATCTCAAAAGTCTTGGCTTAGCTTCCTTCTTAGCAAGAAGGTGTCTCAGCGCTGCATGATCAGTAAAAACAGTGACTTCTGACCATATCAAATAAGAACGAAATTTCTCCAGCGCATAAACCACATCTAATCACTCCTTCTCAGTGGTCGTGTACTTCACTTGAGCCTCATCCAGAGTTCGGCTCGCATAATAAATCGCGCATAAACCCTTGTCTTTCCGGTGGCCTAACACAGCTCCTAGTGCATAATCACTAGCATCGCACATGATCTCAAATGGCAGATCCCAGTTAGGAGGCTGTATAATCGGTGCTGAGATTAAGGCCTGCTTCAACCTGTTAAAAGCAGAAAGACACTCATCAGTAAATACAAAGGGGGCATCCTTAAGCAACAGTTGTGTAAGTGGTTTAGCAATTTTTGAAAAGTCCTTAATAAATCGGCGATAGAAACCGGCATGACCAAGGAAACTCCTCACTCCTTTAACATTAACAGGAGAAGGCAATTGCTGAATCACTTGCACCTTTGCCTTATCCACCTCGATGCCCCTATCAGAAACCAAATGCCCTAAGACAACTCTCTCGTTGACCATAAAATGGCACTTCTCCCAGTTAAGCACAAGATTAACCTTAATACAGCGCTGCAACACTTTATCAAGGTTAGAAAAATAATTATCAAAATTACTCCCATAGACGCTGAAATCGTCCATAAAGACCTCCATAATAGAATCTATATACTCAGAAAATACCCATCATACACCATTGAAAGATGGCAGGGGCATTACACAAACCAAAAGGCATTCTACGATAAGCAAAAACATCTTGAGAACAAGTGAAAGTAGTATTTTCCTGATCATTCAGATGAATAGGGATCTGAAAGAACCCTGAATACCCATCTAAATAACAGAAAAACTTATGAGAGGCTAACCTTTCTACCATCTGATCAATGAAAGGAAGGGGAAAATGATCTTTCTTTGTGGCGGCATTTAGCTGTCTGTAGTCTATGCACATACGCCAACCAGTTACTACTCTAGTAGGTATCAATTCATTTTTGTCATTCTTAACCACAATAGTTCCTCCTTTCTTAGGAACCACCTGAACCGGACTCACCCATTTAGAATGACCAACAGAGTAGATAATACCCGCATCTAGTAGCTTCATTACCTCAGCCATCACAACATCTTGCATCTTCTGGTTCAGCCTGCGCTGACCCTATCTACAAGGTTTGTGATCTTCCTCTAGCTCAATTCTATGCATATAGATATCAGGGCTGATGCCCTTAATATCATCCAATGAATAACCCATCGCTTTCCTGTTTTTCTTAAGAACATCTAACAAAGCGGTCAGTTGTTTATCATCTAATTTAGCACTAACAATGACTGGATACTGCTCTGTATCATCTAAGAATGCATATTTAAGATGAGAAGGAAGAGGCTTATGCTAAGGTACCTTTACCTCCATAGCACAAAGAGTATTTACCAATTGTTCTACCCTCTCTCCTTCAGCGTCGGTGAGTTCACGCTCATCTATTGCAGCTTCAAGCAAATCTAACACAACGTCATTGTTTTCCTGGTTATCTGCACACTCATCTAGCAACGTCAAAACCTCCAGTGGATCCTTAATCAAGGAATATGACCAGAACTCATAAACAGACTCATCAACGATATCAGCTGAATAACAAGTATCCTCTATCATTGGTCTAGCAAGTGTACATAGAAAACTAAAAGTGATGGCATCATCCCCCACTGCAAGAGTCAAACGTCCTTGTTTGACATCAATAATAGCCTCAGCTGTACATAAGAATGGTCTTCCTAGTATAATTGGTGTCCGGGTATCCTCAGCTATGTCTAAGACAATGAAATCTACTGGTATAAAGAACTTGCCTACTTTAACAGGAACGTCTGCTAGGATACCTAAATGTCGTCTAACCGATCTATCAGCCATCTGGAGGGTGATATTAGTCAATTTAACGTGACCTATATTAAGTTTCTTGCAGACAGAGTAGGGCATGACACTGACACTGACTCCTAAATCACAGAGAGCCTTATTTATCACTTCATTTCCTATGGTACAGGTAATAGAGAAACTACCCGGGTCTTTCATTTTAGGTGGAGCTTTATTAAGAATTAAATTACTAGACTCTTCCATAAATGCAACATCTTGAATTCACTCAGCTCTCTCTTACGCGTCAAAATATCTTTCATAAATTTTGCATAAGAAGGTACCTGCGTAATTAGTTCAGTAAAAGGAATGGTCACCTGAAGATTCTTGACCACATCCCCAAATTTACCGTACTGTCGCTCGACCTTGGCATCTTTCAGACGTCCCAGATAAGGAATCCTGGTAACAATAAGCGGGTCTGCGACTTTCTCTTTACCTTTGTCTAAACGTGGCATCTCCGCAGCAGGGGAAGACGACACATCAGCAAGTTTAGACATCATAACAGCGTCTCCACTATTGGTTGTACTCGATCGAGCACAATTTCCACTCGATCGAAAACTTTCTTCAGGGGAATTACTCGATCGAGGAACACAGACCTCTCGATCGAGTTCTTCGATTTGAGCACTCCTCGATCGAGACCTTACATCAATCGATCGAGGACTTTCAGAGGAGAAACTGCTCGATCGAGTACCAGATTCACTTGATGGAGCATTTGGACGATGTTCAGCAAGGACGTCGTCAATGTGTTCTTCCAAAACAATTTTCGGAGTTTCATCAACAAGTATATCAACATTTTCCGGCATTTTTGGTCCATCATAAGTAAGTCCACTTCGTAGATTGATTGCAGTAAGCAAGTCGCAAGGAAGTGATTGATTCACTTGATTTTTTTCCTAAGATGTAAGTTGCGCGACTTGGTCTTGCAACTTTTCTATAGAATTTTCAGCTCTGTCTGAGTTTCTCTCGAGTTGAAGTGCTAGGGATAGCACCAAAGACTTTAACTCCGCAATTTCTACATTTTTAGAAGGTGAATCGACTTGTTGTTTCATCGGATTAGGAGGACTAGAAGTACTTGGCATGGTTAAATCTTCATAAAGTTTAGAGAACGGGAATCCTTGCTTATATTGTTGGTAAGCACGAACTCGTTCTACATCCACCATACAAATAATATTATCGTGTCCTTCGGTACTGCATCTACCACAAATCACCTCTTGTTCAATCATGGCATGGACTTGCTCATGTTCACCTGAAGTTTGTAGAATCTCCGAATTATCAAACCTTGCATTAAGACTTTCCACTTCTGCCACTAGAGATTTGCAAGCTCTTTCGTTCACTCGTCTACCCCCTCTGGGATTCCCACACTCAGCTACATGAATGGCCATTTCTTCAATAAGACGCCATTCCTTGTCATCTTCAACATTTTTTTGAAATCTCCCTTTGGCTGCATTATCCAACACGGCCCTTTGATCAGCATATAACCCATTGTAAATTTGGGTGCATAAGAACCATCGTTGGAAACCATGATGAGGTACGAAGCGAACTAACTTCTTGAACCTAGTCCAAGCTTCATTCAAATCCTCAGTGGCCAATTGTGTAAAAGTGGTGATTTGGCCTCTCAACGCGTTGGTGCACTGTGGTGGAAAATACCTTCTGTAGAAGGCTAAGGCTAAGGAATTTCAGTCAGTAACACCGGCAGCTTCCCTATCCAAGTCTCTCAACCATTCCCGGGCGTCATCACTCAAAGAAAAAGGAAAAAGGACTCCCTTGACCCTATCCTGTGTCACCCGAACAGCTAAAGGAATAGTGGAACAATACTCCGTAAACAACTCTATATGCTTACACGGGTCCTCACCAGCTACTCCCTTGAAGAAATTCCTCTCAACCAACTGAATGTAGGATTAATGAATTCCAAAGGTGCCCGCGTCTGTAGTAGGAAGCAGGAAACCTTTAGGTAGAGAATCCACCATAGGTTCTGAGTGACTGGCGATGTTCGGCATTTTAGCAAGTCAAGTTGAAAGAATAGCAGGTATGACAATGTCCTCTTCTAGGACAGATTTCCTGCAACACAGTTAAAGCACTAGAGAAAAATATGAGATCAGTCTCAAGGAATAAATTCCTTGAGACGAGAGACAAACTTAAAATAAAGCAACAAAATTACGCTACCTCCACGACAACGGCGCCAAAATTTGACACGGCTGTCGCAACCCTATCAAAAATAAAACCAACTGGTCCATAATAAATGCAGTAGAGGCAGTCGGGTATCGAATCCACAGGGAGATGGAAAAATGTATGCTAAACTAAGTCTGTCTAAGTATCCATATCTTGGGGTTTTGGTTGTTTGAGTTCTAAACTATGAAGTTATAAGGAAAGAGAGTAGAGAAGAGACAAAGGTTAAAATGTAGAGAAATTGGCAAATAAAGAGAGATAGCTAGGACAGTCGGTTCACCATGGTTTTCTAGGAGTCCAATCTAGGGTCACAGGTTAGCATAAATCCGGTCTGCAGGGTAATGAAAAGGTCCTCTCGAACCGCTATTCACCCTAAAACATTACTAGCTTAGCTTTCACCCTCACTAGCATGCCCTAATGTTCATTGCAGGTCTTACCCCTTCCAATCTCTCGATCTAGGTCAAGGCATAATGAAATTAACTAGCTAAATGAGTCGACTCAAGCAGTTAATTACAATTAATTGCAATGATTAACAACACAGACTAAAATTACACCAAACCGTAATCATTTATTCATTATTCCCTAAGTACCATAGCTCCCCTATGTCCTAGCAAAGGAGATTAGCTTTGCATAATTGATATTGTGAAAATAATAAAGAGCATAACAAATAAATTGAACATACTAAATAAGACAGGGACAAGAGAAAGAGAAATCAATAGAAGAAATAAAGACAAGGATGAAATTGCAATCATAATAATTAATCAAAATAAAGAGTAGAAATACCGAATACAAGAGAGTAGCAATGGAGTAATTAAGTTTAGAGAGTAAAGAAGCAATGAGAGAAAAGGGAAGAAGAAGAAGTTTTCCAGATCCAAAAATTAAAGGTGAAAGAAGTGATACTTTGTTCTACTGTCGTCATCCTATTTATTCTCCAGATGGGAAATAAAATATCTTTGCGTAAAATACCCCCTACGGCAGAACCTACTCGATCGAGCAGAATAAAACCACTCGATCGAGGAAAATCCAGACCAAACATCTCGATCGAGAACATTAGGTGCTCGATCGAGGAACCAGAAAACATCCCATCTCGATCGTGTACAGTAACAACTCGATCGAGGATCTTCAGCAGCATAAAGCATTCGATCGACCAGAAACAGCAGCCAACTTGGTCGATCTAGCTGTATTAGCACGGATGAACTCTTGAACACCTTCCGAAGCCAGTTCACGCATCTCTAGGTGACAGATTTCAAGCTCCGATTCTTCTTTCTCCAAAATGCATGCCGATGGGGCAAGTTTAGGCTCGATTACGCTCCCTCCGGCTCATTCCAGTAATAAATACAAGGCGAACCAAAGTAGACTATTCGGGGGACATTTGTAGTTAATCACTACATAAATAACACAGAAATGCGTGTAAATATAGGGTAAAAACCATATATAAAATACACGCATCAGAATACCTGTTGCGATGGGTATTCTGGCAGGTCTACACACTTTAGTGTATAGACAGGTGATTGGCGATGAACTGGAGTTGGAGGAATGTGCTTATGTAATTGGATGTTGCTGCATTGCTTATTTTGATTATTCAGTAACTGACCCCGTTTAAATGTTTTGAAAACTATGGTGATCCATTCGGGGATGGTAAGAAGTTGATTAGCAGGTATTTCTATGGAGTACGCGGGGAATCTAGCTAGGGATGAAGTCATCACTAGTCCGAGTCAACTTTATGGTCTCCTTTGATTATTATACCTCGGGTAACCGAGATGGTAGCATCTCAATGTGCTAAGGTGGTCTTGGTAAGGCACCTTCGTGTATGGGGATGTTACACTATGCTTCAGAAGCAATTCAGCTGGGTAATGCTGATGTAAATGGAGGGAGGGTGGATGAGCTATGTCCAAAGGAAGATCTCAGGTATAAAATTAAAAATTTTATTCCTTTATATCTCATCGGTAAAGAATTGTCATGCTTGATAACTCGCGTTAAGGTTGACGCTAGTTGGTTTGATCATTTGGAGGCTTCTACCGGGTGGGTAGCTTATAGTAATGAAGGAAGTATTTTGTTTGAGGAGGGAGGCAAGTTCAAGGCTGAATCGGCGAGTCAAGCTGAAGCTCTTGGTATCAAGAAAGTTCTCGAATGGGCCGTCCGTAATATGATATTTCATTTGAATATTTCGTTTGACTGTCTAAAGGTGCTCTACCAAATTACAGGGATTGAACAGGAACATCATCTTGCTAAAGGGGTGCTTGGAGATATTTCTACCTTGTTCCATCTTTTCACTGTTTATGTCTTAGTTTTGCACCTAGGAATCTTAATAAACGAGCTCATCGCCTAGCTAAAAGGGTAATGAGCATGTAATCCACTTTTTTTTACAGCTGCCGAAAAAAAAAACAACAATTTACTGATACCGACCTTTCTAATCTCAGGGATGGGTACATCAGTCATCAGTCCATATGAGGGGGAAGATCATCCTTCTCTGAGTCCTAACCATTCATTCAGAAGATTAACAATAAATAAAAATTGACAATTTAAGAAAAATGCTGAATTGTTGAACTTAGCAAACTGGTAATTACACCCTGTAAGCAAAGTTTGAGTGATTTCAGTATGACAAACATCACTCATTGATATCACAAAGACACCGCGGCCTATTATGCTTGAAACTACTATATGATGAGTTGCACAATGCCACAAAGGTAGTAAAAAATTAAAAGTGAAGCACCATCGACCACACATACCATGCTGGATAACATGGAACTGTTCTAAAACAAGAATAAAAAAAATACTAACCTCCATTTCACTGTGTTTTTCTCACTTTTTAAAGTATATATGTGAGGGGGATTTTGGAAAATGAGAAACGCATGAAGAAATGGAGGGAGCAAAAAAATCGAACTAAATTCCCAGGATTAGGTCACAAAAATCAGAATTCGAGGGATGATCCAGATGTTGAGCTCCGAATCTACTAAAAAATTACCCTAATGCCTCAAGGGCTCATACCTTGGATAGGGGTGGGGGTAGAGGCAGGGTGGACGACATACACAACCGCACTCCAATGTTAGAAAACACAGATAACTCTTCCAAATAACTCGTAATATTGAGAATTTCAGTCTGTTGGTGCTCCATATTACGAGTACATTCTCTAACAAAACTGCAAGATTTCTACCCGAAACCCTCACCCTCCAAAGCAAAGCATACTGCTGGGCCAAAGAATGACTATGGAAAAACTTCAAAGATAAATATGAAGCTTGAGATAAAAATTGAAGGTTCAATGGCTATCAGGAATGAGCAAACAACTGATCAGTTTGTATATATACATCCAGCATGACTACCATTCTTCGACTACAGAACACTTGGAGTACATAACAGGCAAAACCAATCCCATCATTATATCCCTTCGACCCTTCATCAGCAGCAAACTGCAACATCAAACTTGAGCACTTCCCTATGTTAATCTGACTCCACTGCAAGTATAACGCTTGAACACAACTAGTTCTGAAAGAGGTTTATTTTTTTCACTTGGATTAAAATGAAGTATTTCGTGTTGTGTCGTATGCCAAACAGCCTAGGTGAAGTGCGAAGTAATATATGTTCCTTGTTTCATCATCCAATTTCACAGCTAGTATACAATTTCCCATCCCACCCTACTCCATCCAGTTGATGAGAATTCTACGAGTTTTTAATAACAAAGCCTTCATAGGAAGTTTGACTGATCGGTGTTCACCATGTATACACATAAAATAACTGTAATGTTAGGAAGCTCAGTTAAAAGTTCAACCCAACAGTAAACATTGTCACACTTTGTGTCCCACAATTAGAGCCCCATGAGGCATGATACTACTACAATGAGAGTTACTGAGATCAGTCCCAATTCAAATCATATATGATTATGTTGGGTTTGTGCCTTGATTCTGTTAAACCGCCACTTCGAATAACTATGCGGGGGTCTCGCTGACCGGTATCCGTATCTGTTATTGGGCTAGGTCTGTCTTGGGCCTTTATTAGGTCATTCTGTATTAGGTTTAGAGAGTATTATATAAACTCTCTAAGCCTCTACCTAGCAGATATACCGTATACCGTCTGAATCTGTAATCTGAAAACTCTTCACATATCAATAAAACTCTCTCCCTTCTGCCCTGTGGACGTAGCTAACACACCGTTAGTGAACCACGTAAATCTGTGCGTTTGTGTCTTTATTGTTTTTATCAGTTCTTTCTTGCTTCTGTTATAACAGATTACGCTCTCAAACACCCTAAATTTCGTAATGCCTTCTTTGATCATGGGATATAAATGAAAACCAAATGAGCAAATTAGTCATAGTCACTACTAAATGAGCTACAAAATTGTTCAAAGAGAGCGTATTGATCTATCAAACATTAAGCATTGATTTTTTAATAGAACATGTGCATGGATCTCTATAATGCCCTTAATTTACGTAAACAATTCGGCTATTTCTAATCTTTACAAGGAAAAGTAAGCCTTCAGTTCATGAATTAAGCGAATACATTGAAGCTAACACATCTCATGTCTCAGTTTAAGCAAGCAAGTATTTGACGAATAAGTAAAATTGGAGTGGGGCAATGAGTAGCCAGATCTGCTAGTTATAAGCTAAAAATGTTGAAATCGAACATATTCATCTATCAGACATCAAACAAGACATTTCAATTATTCAAAAAGCAGACCACTACCATTCACTAATTTGCACAAAATGCATACCAATTATCAATAGCCAAGTAAGCTCAAGTCATCAAGATATTCCGTAATTTCTTCAAGCTTCACATTAAACATCTCTAGCGTACACCATCTTGAATAACACCCGTCTTTTTATTTTGAACAAAGTTGTACTTAGTTTTTCACTAAAAAAAATGAATTCATAAAACTTCGTAACAGTAGTGTAAATTTTCAAAGTAAGAACGAATATCTCACTACCCAATCTAAAATACCGTGCATTAGTACGGGAATTCGGGATACACACTAGTATTTATTAACATTTCAGGTCCCTAAAATATGAATAGTTAAATTTTGAGCATAAGTGCAATATACTAACAACTTCTAAGTACCAGTACAGACTTGCAGCTAAAATAACTTAAGGATGCTGATAGGGCGCCACCCTAACTAAATAAAAAAAATAAAATAAATTGTTAATTTTCGTTTTTGCGCCAAATATTAAAGGATAAATACGTAATTTTACCTTATCTTATAGCTATTCCACTAAAATCAAAACTGATCTTAACCAAAGCAAATTATCTCCATACAAAAAAAAAAAAAAAAAAAAAATAATCAAATTATCAGTGAATACAATATGTCACTTCCTCCCTTCATCACAAAACTCCTATGTTCATTGTTTCTATTGTTCATTGTTTCTATTTCTTCTACTTGATCTCAAAATTTAATACGGTTGTTTTATTTTCCTTCAATTCTGTTTCACAACCAATTGAGTGATTGAATTTAATTTGCTCTGAGTATTAAATCCAATTAACTGGGTACGTTCGCGATCTTTGCCGAAAATCACCCTCTTCAATCGCGAAGTTGTCGCCGGTTTGTTCGTTTTCACTATTACTCTCTCTGTCTTAGTCATTTGTTCACCTTTTACTCGCTTCATCTATTATTATGAATGTAATATATCGATTATATTAGAATGATAAGAATTGATTGTGTATGTTACAATAGAATGTGCAAGCTATATATATAGCTACAAAATCTGCTTATTTGCGGAAGATAATCAACAACAGCTATGTATACTATATACATGGAAAGAATCGTGATTTTTGCCTTGATAGAGATATGGAGCCAACGGCTCCCTTGATTGTAGGGCAACGACTCTATTACCCCTCCTCAAGTTGGTGTGTGGAGGTTCGAAACGCCCAACTTAGAAAAGAGATCAGAGAAAGAGGTACGGCCGAGAGCTTTGGTAAAAATGTATGCGAGTTGATTCTTGGTGTGAATATAACTTGTCGTAATGGTACCCTTTTTTAATCTCGTCGCGTGCAATGTGTAGAGCGGATTGACTATTGCAAATGAGTTTGATGGGCTGTTTATGAGGTATCCTGAGAAAGATGAGGAGACCCTTGAGCCATTTAAGTTCGCAAGTTGTATATGCCATGGCTCGATACTCAGCTTCTGTCGATGAGCGGGAGACCGTAGTTTGTTTCTTTGTTTTCCAAGATATGGGAGAAGAGCCGAGGAAGACCATGTAAGCTGCGAGGGAGCGACGAGTGTTCGGGTATTTCGCGTAATCAGCGTCACAGTAAGCGAGAAGTGACAAGTCACTGTCCGAACGGAGAAGAATGCCTTGACCAGGTGCATTCTTGATGTAGCGTACTACTTGTAAACTGCTTGCTAATGCTCGGTAGTAGGGGGATGCATAAATTGTGCCAAGGTATGGACAAAGTAGATGTGCTCTGGTCGACTAATCGTGAGATACACGAGACGCCCTACTAGGCGACGGTATGGTTGTGGGTCTTTCATAGGCGGAGCTTTGGAAAGAGCCAATTGATGATTTGGTTCCATTGGGATATGTTTGGGTCGTGAACCAAGTAGCCCGGTTTCATTGAGGATATCGAGAGCATACTTACGTTGTGATATAAAAATCCCGGTTTTCCTTCTAGCAATTTCGAGCCCAAGGAAGTATTTGAGAGTGCCAAGGTTCTTCATGTGGAAACAATTACACATATAAGATTTAAATTGCTTGATCGTGTTGGAATTCTTGCCACATACAACCAGGTCATCGACATATATAAGGACGTGAACTTCGGTGCCAGGTGTTGTAATGGAGAAGAGGTAGTGGTCATATGGACACTGTTTGAACCCATATTTAGTAAGAGCGGAAGCAAGTTTAGCATACCAACAGCAAGGAGCTTGTTTTAGACCATATAACAACTTGCGTAGGCGGCAGACTTTTCCATCTCTATTCGAATGAAACCCAGGTGGAGGTTTCATATACACCTCTTCATGAAGATCGCCATGGAGGAAAGCGTTATGAACGTCCATTGATGTAGTTCCCATTGTTTGGTTGCAGCAATTGCAAGTAGAGTTCGTACCGTTACGAGTTAACTGTAGGAGCAAAGGTTTCGGTGTAGTCAACCCCTTTAACTTATCGGTTGCCCATTACAACGAGGCGAACTTTGTAGCGCTCAATGGTTCCATCGGCATTGTATTTGATTTTGTAGACCCATTTGGAACCAATAGCCTTTTTATTAGGTGGTAACGGTTCAAAGGTCCAAGTGTTGTTCTTTTCAAGAGCATCAACTTCGAGTTGCATTTCCGCCTTCCAGTTAGCGTTCTGCATTGCTTCAGTAAACGTACTCGGCTCGTGACTTTTGGTCACGACCGTCAATAAAACTTTATGGTTAGGGGAAAATTTAGTGTTGATAACATAATTAGAGATAGGTAAACGAGTACCTGAAGACGGTGATGATGAAATGAGGGCGTGAGTCGAGGACCGATTGGTGCGGACAACGAAGTCTTTGAGGTTCGAGTTGGGTATCTTTTAGGCGATGACCATGCCCAAGGGCAGCAGGCTCGGGTATGGTTGTAGATCCTTGTGGCTCGTTGTTAAGGTGGTCGGTCTCGGAAGGTTGGGTACCTTGGGTGGAAGACGTTATGGTCTGGTCGTGTGTCGAGGGGGTATGGTCTGGTGTGTCGTGGGATGTAGGTGTGGGAGAGTCGTGAATGACCAAGACTTGGTCAATAGGCTCTGATACCATAATATGAATGTAATATATCGATTATATTAGAATGATAAGAATTGATTGTGTATGTTACAATAGAATGTGCAAGCTATATATATATACACCTACAAAATTTGCCTATTTGCGGAAGATAATCAACAACAGCTATGTATAATATATACATGGAAAGAATAGTGATTGTTGCCTTGATAGAGATAAGGAGCCAAGGGCTCCCTTTATTGTAGGGTAAAGGCTCTATTATCATCTTAATCATTTGTTTACATATGCTAAAATACTCTTTACAAAGAACACAAAACGTAAATAAATGAATGAGACGAGTGAGTAATAATTCGCTCTCTGTCAAGTTTATACTTAATGATGATTTAGATTGCATTTTCTACATTTCGATTTTTATGGAATCTTTAATTTGTTGTACTGTTAGTATGTTCTTTGCTTGATCGATCGAGTTCATATAAACAACTGATTATCTGTTGAATTTTGAAAGTTTGAGAAAGTAGGTTGTGCGCCAAATCCTTTGGAAAGGAGAAATTCTCTGTTTGTTGGAGGGTTGGGGTAAAGGTAGCTAAAGTAAACTATTCACTGAAATCCCCAAGTTACTAAAGTTAACCGTGTAGAAAAAGCACCCATTTCTGGTGACACGACTTGCCATTGCATAGTTATGAATGCAATGTATACAAATGTGCAGTAGCCCAATCCCGTTCATGTTCCTCGACCCCTAGTTTTGCTCGAAAATTCATCCTTTGTTACTTATGCCCTTAAACAAATGCTTGTTAAACTGATTCAGAGCAACAAATTGAGCTCTATAGTTGAGTCACTACCACTGATTCAGTAATAGAAACAAGTGATGAACAGCCACAATATGTATCAAATATGAATGGACATCATAACTCTACATGCTACTTTAATTAGCTTCAAAGTTTTAAAATTAGAATGAATGAAGATACTGCATTAGGGAGGATGTTAAATTAAGAGTCAGTGTGTCATATGTAGGTTATATGCCACATCATTTTTTGGAATGGTGAAAGATTAAGAGGTTGTACTAGGTGATTGTAATAGGTCTCTTGGACACAACTGAGTCATGGAATGGTTGTAATGGTGCTCGTGCCTTGATTGCTGATTAATAATATTCTCACAGTTCCGCCAAAAAGAAGATACTGTATTAACCAAACTACTGCTTGAATACACATCTTCTCTTGAGGTTTTATAGGTGCCATCAAAGCCGAAACAACAATCTGTCTTTGTTCAACTTCAGCAATCCATTTTTGTTAATGTCAGGTGTGGACAATCAAAGTGGCAGTAATATTGTCGAGATACATGGTGAGAGGATCGAGACAGAACCTTCTTCTGGGGATAATAATGATGGGGAGTATAATTTTGATGATATTGGTCTATCTGATGATGAAGAACTTATACCAGGAAGCGATTTACATATTTTAGAAGTGTGTGCGAAGGAGAATGGTGAAAAAGATAATTTTTATAACTCTGATAAAGAAGTCGATAATGAGAATGAACATTCTGTTATAGAAATCGAAGTGAAAGCGCCAAAAGATGGCATGAAGTTTGACACCCTTGAAGATTTAGACAAACACCTCAGTGACTATGCTTGTAATACTACGGATTTATGAGTCTCTGGGTACTCTATCGAGTAGGCCTTACTCTATCGAGTAAGGGTGAGTTGCAGTTTAAAATAGTTTCTGACCTGTTGGGTACTCGATCGAGTAACGTAGATACTCGATCGAGTAAGGGGGCACTCGATCGAGTACCTCAGTTACTCGATCGAGTAGCCGGTTTACGGGGGTTGATTTGTCGGGTTTTGTTAATAATGCGATTAAGTATATAATAACTTCCGTCACTTTTCTTTAAACACTTTTAAAACCTAATTACTTTCAAAGGGAGAAATCAAACTACGTTCTTCGCTTCAATCGCATTGTTGGCAAATCCCGGAGCTTGGAAGGTCGGATTTTACCTTTCTTTATACCGTTGTGATCCTTGCGTCGAGGGTAAGACCTATATACCGTTTTTATAGTATTTCATTAAAGTTGGTTAAACCCTAGTGTTGGGATTTGGGGGTTTTGTTGTATTTTATGATCGGTAGTGATTATATGTTTGTATGTTAGGAGGAGGATTCGTAGAGGAAGCGTTTTGATATCAGCTGTGAGATCGTCTGATTGTGTTGTGCTTTCCAGGTAGGGTTTTCCTACTCAGTATTAGTCCCATAATGTGTTGTGGTGTTTTGTGGTTGTTGAATATTATCATACTCGTATTGTGACGATTGCTGGAATTGGTTACTGATAGTAGTTGTGATTGATTGTATCTGTCTGTGATCTTCGGGGTGCGTCCCTGGCTGAGTGGAGTCACTTGCGGGAGTGGCTTCACGCCCATGATTCGCCTTCTGTGGAACCCGCCACAGAAGGGATGTGCACATTAATGGATTTGGGTTTATCGCTCGATGGAGATGAGCGGGGCTTAGGTGGGAACGGCTGCGGTTCCCACAGCGGCGAGGAGTGACTGTTGCGATGGGCGATCAGCGGGGCTACACACTTTAGTGTGTAGTCAGGATTGTGGAGTTGGGTTTGGAGTTCGGAGAATGTTTGTGATGATTGAGCTGTTTGTTTTACTGTATTGTTGGTTTATATAAATTGTGTGATTAGTACTGACCTCGTTTAATGTTTTAAAAACTGTGGTGATTTATTCGGGGATGGTGAGCAGTTATTGAGCAGGTATGAGTCGAGTTACTGGGATAGCTGGGATGTGCCACGGTCTGATGCTAGAAGTCTTCCGCTGTAGCTTAGTAGTTTAATAAACATTTCAGTTAGCTGATTAGGCAGTTGGTTTGAGGACATGTATTCGCATTTTGGATTTGGTTTTGAGATTGTAACCTTTCGCTAAAGTATTTCTATTTAAATGTTGTTTCGTTATTGTCTATTTGATTGTCATTGCCTCGGGTAACCGAGATGGTAGCATCCTTATACCTGAGTGGTCCTGGTAAGGCACTTGGAGTATGGGGGTGTTACAAAATGGTATCAGAGCGACGATCCTGAAACTTGTAACCAATGAATCTAATGAATATAGGGAGTCAATTAAAATGAACCCGGGGTAAAGGTTTTAAGAGCTGATGCAAAGGCTTGGGAGACGTCCTAAAGTCGCGAACTCGCCCTACAATTTTGAACCGGTCACATGGGGGGGGGGGGTATATGTCAAGGTCGTATGTGATGTTTGTTAGTTTGCATGTGAATGTGGTGATGTATGCTGTAATTGTTGGATGTTTGGAGTAGAAGGTTGAGTTTGTGCATGAAAGGTTGGTGAAGTATATAGAACTGTTGTTTGAACAAGAAGCATGTTGGTTGTTTAATATGTGGCGTTTGATAATATGATATCGTTGATTTGTTGATCATATATAAAGCTTGGTAGAAATGCATGCTTAACTATTTTATATGTCGAGTTATAAAGTTGCATAGAATATGTTGGGATATGATAGAGCATGCGGGTAACATATTCGAGTTAGCATGACTCGATCGAGTGGGTCTGACTCGATCGAGTGGGTATTTGACGATTTTGCAACCAGAATCGTGTTTTTGGGCACTCGATCGAGTACCTCGGGCACTCGATCGAGTAGGGGGTCACTCGATCGAGTAGCTGTGCTACTCGGTTGAGTATGTTTGAGATCAGAAGGTCTGTTTTGGGTCTGATGTCGGGGCACTCGATCGAGTATAGTGGGCACTCGATCGAGTAGCCTCTTACTCGATCGAGTAGGTTTAGGCACTCGATCGAGTGTGTTCTGGGCAGTCCGCTTTCGTGTTTTGAGGTTTTAGTGCGTATGTTTATGTCTACCTTTTCTTATATAGTTTCAAGATGCCGCCCAAGAGAAACGCTTTTTATGCGAGAGCTGAGACCATGAACATAGATGATATCGTTAAGATGTTGGAGCATCAAGATGCTCTTACGGAGGCCTTAAAGAAAGTGGGAAAAGATAAGGATAAGGAGGTTGATCACTCTAAGATCAGCCTTTATATAGCGAGGTTTAACCCAAAAGAGTACAAGGGGACCGGGGAACCTAACCTTCTTGAAAACTGGCATCGTGAGATGGATAATATACTAGACCTGGTTCACTGTCCTGATGAGATGAGAGTAGAACAAGCTGCGTTCTACCTGAGGGAAGCAGCTGGCGAGTGGTGGGATAAGGTGAAGGTGAGTGCTAGGGAGATGTATGCGAACCAGGGCTTACCTGCTATACCTTGGGAAGAGTTTCGGAGGGCTATGAGGAAAGAGTTTGTACCGGAACATGTGAGGAGTAAGCTGAGAGAGGAGTTTGATGGGTTTAAGATGACATATGATATGTCGATTCTTTGAGTACTACAAGCGATTTAATGAGAAGTCTAGGTATCTTTGAGGATATGGGTTTGAGTGAGGAGAACACAGTGCCGAGGTTTGAGAGGGGGTTGACCCCTAAGATCATGGATAAGCTACCTGTGGGAGTCCTTACTGATGTTAAGGAAGCTTATGAGAGGGCTGGGAGAGCTGAGAGGTTGGTGGAGATGGCTCAGGAGAGAGTGGGTGTTGAGAAAAGAAAGGCTGAGAGTGAGGGTGGTGGTCAATCTAGTCACAAGAAAGGCAACCACAATCAAGCTAGAGGGTTTTCTGCTAGGTCAGGGTTCAGTGCTGGGGCTTCCTTAGGGCGTGGCCGTGTGAGTAGTAGTGGTAGTTGGGGGATGACTTGCTTTGGCTGTGGCGGTGTAGGCCACAAGAGACATGAGTGCACGAATGCACAGGGAGCTTTACAGGGATCGGCTCGGGGGAGCTATTCTCAGGGACCTGCACAGAGTTATGCGAGCAATAGACCGTCTGGGTCATGGTCTAACCGGGGAAGTCAGAGCTATCACAGTGGAGGTAACCGCAATGGCGGTAATTCTTATCAGAAACCAGCTACGAACAACAACAACAATCAGGGGTCGGGTGCTAAGCCGACCACATCGGCCAAGATCTTGTCCGGGGAGGTGGACGAAGACCGATGGAAAGTCTGTTCATGATGGACAAGAAAGCAGCTGAGGAGGATGCACATGTTATCACTGGTACTTTTCTTGTTAACGGTATTCATACCTTTGTTTTGTTTGATTCGGGGGCGTCTCAGTCGTTTGTATCTTCGAGTCATGTTAAACGGTTGGGTTTGAGGGTATATGAGTCTGTAAGTGAGAAAGTTTTTATACCTTCGGGTGAGTCTGTATCATGTGGGAGGTTGTATGGAGATGTACCTATGATAGTTGGGCAAGTTGATCTACCTGTAGACTTGCTAGAGTTTCCTTTTGACGGTTTTGAGATAATAGTCGGGATGGATTGGTTGGGAAAGTATAAAGCTAAGATAGACTGTCATCAAAAGAAAGTGTCTTTGAGAGGGCCTAAGGGTGTTAGTGTGTCTTATCGTGGGTTTCTAGTCAAACCCAAAGTTAAGTTGATTGCAGCTGTCACCTTGAAGTCTTATCTGAGGAAGGGATGCCCTTTGATCTTGTGCCATGTGAGAGATGACCGGATAGAGAGTCCGACGATTGACCGAGATACCGGTGGTGGGAGATTTGCGAGATGTTTTTCCGAGAGGAGATTCCGGGGTTGCCACCGAAGAGGGAGATAGATTTCACGATTGAGTTGAAACCGGGGACGGGGCCAATCTCTAAGGCACCGTACCGGATGGGTCCTAAGGAGATGGAGGAGCTCAGGAAACAGTTAGATGATCTGATAGAGAAGGGATACATTAGACCTAGTGTATAGCCGTGGGGAGCACCAGTTTTTTTTCGTGAAGAAGAAAGATGGGAGTTTGAGGTTGTGCATAGACTACAGGGAGCTGAACCGAGTGACGGTAAAGAACAAGTATCCTTTGCCAAGGATAGATGACCTGTTTGATCAGTTGAGTTGTGTATCAGTCTTTTCTAAGATTGATTTGAGGTCGGGGTACCATCAGGTGAAGATTAGAGAGGTGGACATACCAAAGACAGCTTTCACGTCGAGGTATGGCCATTATGAGTATGTGGTAATGCCGTTTGGGTTATCTAATGCACCGGTTGTGTTTATGGATTTGATGAACATAATCTTCAGACAGTTTTTGGACAAGTTTGTGGTGGTGTTTATCGATGACATCTTAGTCTACTCTAAGACTAAGGAGGAGCATGAGGAGCATCTGAGGATTGTGTTGCATATTTTGAGGGAGCATGAGTTATATGCTAAGCTGTCCAAGTGTGAGTTCTGGTTAGAGAAAGTTGCTTTTCTGGTGTATGTGATCTCTAAGGAGGGAGTAGCTGTGGATCCGGCAAAGATTGAGGCAGTGACAAAGTGGGAAGCACCAAAGAATGTTGCTGAGATCATGAGTTTCTTGGGTTTAGCTGGATACTACAGACGGTTCGTGAAAGATTTCTCCAAGATAGCTAGACCTATGACGGCTTTGATGAGGAAAGAGAACAGGTTTCATTGGGATGAGAGTTGTGAGACGGCGTTCCAAACATTAAAGGAACGTTTGACCACAACTCCTATCTTAGCATTGCCTGAAGGGATCGAGAACTTTGAAGTTTATACAGATGCCTCAAAGAATGGGTTGGGATGTGTGTTGATGCAGAACGGTAAGGTGATTGCCTATGCTTCTAGGCAATTGAAGCCGTATGAGGAGAACTACCCTACACATGATCTAGAGTTGGGTGCACTGGTGTTTGCTCTCAAGATTTGGAGACATTACCTTTATGGGGCGACCTTTAAGGTATTTTCGGATCACAAGAGTCTCAAGTACATCTTCACTCAAAAGGAGTTGAACATGAGACAGAGGAGGTGGATGGAGCTGATTGGCGATTATATATTATCTACCATGAAGGGAAAGCCAATGCTGTTGCAGATGCTTTGAGTAGGAAGAGTGTACATTCCTTGTGTACAGCTCTATCTTTGATGAGGTTGAGAGATGAAGTGGGGAAGTTTGGGATACATATGATGTAGAGAGGGGATGCTGTGGGAGATTTGACAGTATAGCCTGATCTTTATGATGATATTCGAGGTAAACCAGCTTTAGATCCTAAGATGGTTGAGTGGAGAGCTGGAGTAGAGAAAGGGACAGTGTCTCGATTCTCTATTCGTACAGATGGTAGTTTGAGGTTCGACGGTAGGTGGTGTGTCCCTAATGATGAGGAGCTGAAAAAGACTATCATGACAGAGGCACATTGTACATCTTATTCAGTACATCCAGGTGGTGACTAATTGTACAAGGACTTGAAGAACACGTTTTGGTGGCCTGGGATGAAGAAAGAAACAGCTGAGTTTGTGGCCCGTTGTTTGACATGCCAGAGAGTTAAAGGGGAACAGCGACGACCACAAGGTAAGATTCAGTCTTTAGAGGTACCTGAGTGGAAGTGGGAATCCATTTCTATAGAATTTATCGTGGGTTTGCCAAAGAGTCAACAGGGTAACAACATGATATGGGTAATAGTGGATCGACTGACCAAGTCAGCTCACTTTGTGCCAATGAAAGATACATGGACTAAAGCACAATTAGCTATGGCTTATCGAAAAAATGTCCTAAAGTTACATGGAGTCCCTAAGGACATAGTGTCTGACAGAGATGCGAGGTTTATCTCAAGGTTTTGGAAAGAGTTGCAGGAATCTTTGGGAACAACTTTGAAGATGAGTACAGCATTTCATCCTGCGACAGACGGTCAGACTGAGAGAACAATCAAAACTCTTGAGGATATGTTACGAGCTTGTGTGATGGACTTTGGTGGTAGCTGGGAACAGAGATTGGATTTGATAGAGTTTTCTTACAACAATAGCTATCACACTTGTATTGGCATGGCACCGTTTGAGGCTTTATATGGGAGGAGATGCAGGAGTCCGATTTGTTGGGACGACAGTGCTGAGGCAGTGGTTCTAGGACCAGAGATAGTACATGAGATGGTTGAACAGATTAAGATGATCGGGGAACGGATGAGAGCAGCTCAGGATAGGCAAAAGAGTTATGCAGATCTACATCGCCGGGATATAGAGTTTCAGGTTGGGGACAAGGTTCTTCTGAAAGTGTCTCCTATGCGTGGGGTTATGAGATTTGGGAAGAAAGGCAAGCTGAGTCAGAAGTTCATCGGGGCTTATGAGATCTTAGAGCGAGTTGGGGAGGTTGCATATCGTCTGGCTTTACCAGCTACGTTAGAGAGAGTGCATAACGTGTTTCATGTATCGCAGCTGCGGAAGTATGTGAGTGACCCGTCACATGTGTTAGAGGCAGAGAGCTTAGAGCTAGATGAGTCCTTATCATATCTTGAGGTACCTATGCAGATTCTTGACCGGAAGGTTAGGAAGACTAGGAGTGGTGAGACAGTTTTGCTTAAGATCCTATGGTCTAACCATGAGATTGAGGAAGCTACATGGGAGGCAGAGGAGGCCATGAGAGAGCGTTAACCTTTCCTTTTTTATCAGGTATGTATGGTTACGGGGACGTAACCTTGTTTCTTTTAGGGGGGTAGGAGATGATCGCAAAGAGTTTTAAGAGTTTTTATACCCTTTTTATGTTGTGTCGGTATGGTTGTTGTCGTTGAGTCGGGTTGAGTTTGAGTTAGTAACATGTTTTTTTTTGTTGAGTTTGTTTTGGTTGTTGAGTCGAGAGTCTTGTAGTGGGAGTCTTTGTTTTGCTGTGGTTTGAGCTTCGGGGACGAAGTTCTTTTTAAGGAGGGAAGACTGTAATACTACGGATTTATGAGTCTCTGGGTACTCTATCGAGTAGGCCTTACTCTGTCGAGTAAGGGAGAGTTGCAGTTTAAAATAGTTTCTGACCTGTTGGGTACTCGATCGAGTAACGTAGATACTCGATCGAGTAAGGGGGCACTCGATCGAGTACCTCAGTTACTCGATCGAGTAGCCGGTTTACGGGGGTTGATTTGTCGGGTTTTGTTAATAATGCGATTAAGTATATAATAACTTCCGTCACTTTTCTTTAAACACTTTTAAAACCTAATTACTTTCAAAGGGAGAAATCAAACTACGTTCTTCGCTTCAATCGCATTGTTGGCAAATCCCGGAGCTTGGAAGGTCGGATTTTACCTTTCTTTATACCGTTGTGATCCTTGCGTCGAGGGTAAGACCTATATACCGTTTTTATAGTATTTCATTAAAGTTGGTTAAACCCTAGTGTTGGGATTTGGGGGTTTTGTTGTATTTTATGATTGGTAGTGATTATATGTTTGTATGTTAGGAGGAGGATTCGTAGAGGAAGCGTTTTGATATCAGCTGTGAGATCGTCTAATTGTGTTGTGCTTTCCAGGTAGGGTTTTCCTACTCAGTATTAGTCCTATAATTTGTTGTGGTGTTTTGTGGTTGTTGAATATTATCATACTCGTATTGTGACGATTGCTGGAATTGGTTACTGATAGTAGTTGTGATTGATTGTATCTGTCTGTGTTCTTCGGGGTGCGTCCCTGGCTGAGTGGAGTCACTTGCGGGAGTGGCTTCACGCCCATGATTCGCCTTCTGTGGAACCCACCACAGAAAGGATGTGCACATTAATGGATTTGGGTTTATCGCTCGATGGAGATGAGCGGGGCTTAGATGGGAACGACTGCGGTCCCCCACTGGCGGCGAGAAGTGACCTGTTGCGATGGGCACTCTGGCAGGGCTACACACTTTAGTGTGTAGTCAGGATTGTGGAGTTGGGTTTGGAGTTCGGAGAATGTCTGTGATGATTGAGCTGTTTGTTTTACGGTATTGTTGGTTTATATAAATTGTATGATTAGTACTGACCCCGTTTAATGTTTTAATAACTGTGGTGATCCATTCGGGGATGGTGAGCAGTTATTGAGCAGGTATTAATCGAGTTACTGGGATAGCTGGGATGTGCCACGGTCTGATGCTAGAAGTCTTCCGCTGTAGCTTAGTAGTTTAATAAACATTTCAGTTAGATGATTAGACAGTTGGTTTGAGGACATGTATTCGCATTTTGGATTTGGTTTTGAGATTGTAACCTTTCGCTAAAGTATTTCTATTTAAATGTTGTTTCGTTATTGTCTATTTGATTATCATTGCCTCAGGTAACCGAGATTGTAGCATCCTTATACCTGAGTGGTCCTGGTAAGGCACTTGGAGTATGGGGGTGTTACAATGCTAAACAATGTACTTTTTCTGTTCGATTAAGGAATGTGAAGCCGCCCCGAATAATAAATAAGCCAACTAAGTACATTATATGGGTTTGCCATAAGGGTTGAGAACAATCGAGTAGGTCGAAAAATAAAATGAAACCTAGACCTTCTCAAATGACATATTGCGGCGCAAAATTCAACGTGAAGGAGTCTGAGGGTCAATGGATGTATACGAGTGTCAACTTGGATCATAATCATCCCCTTAAGCCCGGAGATATCAGATATTTACGAGCTTATAGAAAACTGCCAAAAGAAGTTGAGAGGAGAATCATGATAAACGATGAGGCTCGTATAAGGCCTTCTAAAACCTATTTGGCTTAGGCGGTGAAAAGTCATGACTTTTAAAAACTTCTCTTCCTAGAGAGAGACATGAGAAACCTGCTACAAAAGAAGAGACAAGAGAAATTGGCTGGACCAGATTCCGTAGCTTTGTATAATTATTTCATGAAATCCATGAAGGAGTGTGATGGTTGAATCCGTAATGTAATGTGGGTGGATGCTAGGAGTAGAGCAGCATACAAAGATTTCAGTGATTCCGTCGGCCTCGATAGTACATATTTGAAAAATAAGTACGAGATGCCATTTGCTCCTTTTATAGGGATAAATCGTCACGGGCAAATAATACTTTTGGGTTGTGCACTACTATCTAGAGCGGATATTGAAACCTATAGGTGGTTATTGAGGACATTGGTAGATTGCATGGGTGGTGTGGCACCTAAAGCAATAATCACTTATCAAAGTGTTCCTATAACAAAAGCAAATAAGTTGAAAATGTCGAATACTAGACACCGGAGGTGCCTTTGGCATATTATGGAGAAACAAAAAAAAGTTTAAGAGTTACAAATACTTCCACGAGATTAAAGGAGCTATGTCGAGGTGTGTTTATGACTCAATGAGCGTTGCTGAGTTTGAAGTGAGTTGGAAGGAGTTTGTTGACCTCTATCAATTGAAAAATAATGTCTGGTTGTATACTTTGTACAAAGATTGACATCGTTGGGTTCCCACTTTTCTAACTGATTGTTTTTGGGCAGGCATGTCAACTACACAGAGAAATGAGAGCGTAAATGCTTTTTTTAAGGGTTACGTTAAAAGTAAGACATCATCTTGCCCTCGGTGCAAAATGTGACAAGGAAAGACTGGCAGAGCACCAGTCAAGGAACACAAGGTACCATATTGTTACTAAATTTGCTGCTGAAAGATTTTTTCAACCAGTCTACACACACTATGCATTCCAAAAGGTGATGGATGAGGTAAGAGGTTGCATGTATACTACTCCTAGTATCCATACAGATGAAGAAGATTTCAGAGAGTTCAAGGTAGAAGACACTCGTGAATTTGGTGATTTGCCGATAGAGAAGAGGGTAGAGTACATGGTGAAGTTACAGAAGGACACAAATGAAGTATATTGTAGTTGTAAGCTTCTTTAAACACGTGGCATCATGTGTCGGCATTCTCTAAAAATTATTTATGATGCAGGGGTCCACAAATTCCAAACTCCTATATTGTTAATCGATGGAGGAGGGATATTGATAGACCGTACCTGAGAGTTAAAGTTCCTTATTATGATCCGGTGAAAAGTAAGTGTGTTATGAGGTATCAAAAAATTCAAGAGGAAATTGAAAAACTTGTCATTAAAGCAATGAATTCTGCTAGTAACTTCGATACTGTACTGACTGGTATTACGAATATTAGCCAAAATCTTACAACGCAGAATGACATTGCTAATGAGGGTAGAATGTCATCTGAACAAGTCAACCAAAATGAAGATCAGCAAGGTATCATATTTTTCATGGATAATTCAGATGGATCTCAGACTAAGGTTGCATTACAAAACCCGAATCAAGTGAAATATGTCAGAAGACCAAGAATAAGAGTTAGACAAAAGCAGACTAGTATCTCAAGAAAAAAAAAATCATAGAGGACAAATCTGCAAAACAATACATCTCAGGTTAGCATAACTCGTATTTATCGTATAATGAAGGTTTGCAGAACTGTCCTGAATGACGCTTCTTGGACAGTACAATTGTAGCAGTGAGTAGTATTAATGCACAATTTAAGATGCTAAATTAATTTCTTGATTGACCAGGACTGTACTAGAGTTGCTTTGCCAAGAAATTTTCTTGAACTGATGTGTTTCTTTTTCCTATTAATAGCAGTAGGGGTAGTTATTATGTTGGGTTTTGTTTCTTTAGCGATGAATACTTTGCAGTGTTTATTGTTGACAATTTAATTTAATAGTTCTTTATTGATTACAATTCAATTCAACAAATGGTGTACTGAATGCAAAAATAGGATTGGTTTACTGGTATTATGCTTTGGCAATCTTTTGCTTCTCTTTGAGCAGGTGAGGTAGTGATTGTTTGCATGATTAGTGTTGTGGTAGCATTTGAATGGATATTTCCTGTCATTTTTTTTAAGTCGCAGATATCATTTTGTGAATTGATTTGTGTTGAGCGGGTGATAATTCTCGAGATTCGACTTTACCAGTTAACACCCTTTTTCATTTCATGGCTGTATGACTAGATATATGGCATCCTTATCAAGTTGGTCTCTTTTAAGATTCGGTTTCTTTTTGCTGTTAACAGCAGTCGGGGTAGTTAGTATGTTGGATTTTGTTTTGCTACTTGCATTTTCATGTTCTCCTTATTGCTTTTGATTTTCATTGTTTCACCAAAAAAAATGAACAGGAAAATATTTCAAAGAAGAGGAAAAATAGAAATACTGCAACTGCACAAGATGAAATGGCCTCGGTGTAATACTCGACATTTATGGGACCCGTACTTAGACCTAGGGATGCGTGAGGAAACCCACATATACGCAGACGAGACCATGTAAGACCTAAAGTAGACCTAGTAGACTTCCAGTGGAACCCCTAGTGGACCAAGCGAGTCGGCACTCGGTCGAGTGAGGGTACACTCGACCGAGTGAGAGCCACTCGGTCGAGTGAACCGGTAACTCGGTCGAGTGAGCTGAGCTGTACCCGAGAAATGATATTTCGGGATTTGATCTTATCCCAACACCAACCCCTTCATTCTTCTTCTCCTTCTTCCTCACTTTAAAATACTCTCCCCTCTCTCTAAAAGCTCCATAAACCTTCCCTTTCACATTCAAGCTTAGATTTATGGTGGAAGACCCCTCCTAATTCCCGATCTACCTTTATAAGTCGACATCCTACCCTTTTTCCTCTTTGTTTTATGTTAATCTCGGATTAGGGTTTATTAAGAAAGATTAATTAGTATTTAGTTAGGTAAAATGAGTAATTAGTAACTCATAATGAGGGATTTTATGTTGTAATTTAGTATAGAGTGAATTGTGATAAATATTACATGGTTTATGTAAGATGAGACGGTTTTATGAGATAGATACTTGGTGATTTCGATTATCTTGAGGATTATGCTTAAAGGTAGGTTATCCTACTCGGTTTCAATGTTTTATAAGCATGTTTGTATGTCTTCCTCTGTCATATGCATTCATAAATTGGTTAGTATGTCATGTGGGTATTGTAAGGGTTGTAATTCATAACATGTGGGATGGATTTCATGAATTGGTCATATGGTTAATGTGGCTTATCCATTTTCTATGTATAGTTGTGAATGAATTGTGTTGGAGATCTTTGATGGTGGTACTTGATTGTTGAGGAGACGTAAGACGATTGAGAAACCGTCTTGCGCCCGGGTCGCCCCTTGGAGCTTCCCACTCCAAGGGGAATGTGCACATTAATGGCTTGAGTACGGAGGGACACGTGTGGTTGAGACACGACGTCTGGCAGAGGATCCGGTCGGCTTCCGGACCCGGTACGTCTGGGCGTGTCCCAATACCTAGCATGATGGTCGGTATGTCTGGGCGTGTCCCGGTACCGGAGTAGTGGTTCTGGGTATGTCTGGGCGTGTCCCGGTACCGGTATGATGTTGGTTGTCCGTGTCTCCTTCGTGTAGATAGCATGTTGCATATTTCATCATTATGTCATGTCTCATGTTTATCATTGGAACTGACGTGTGTTGTGCCCATGTAATGTCACCTATTTCCGGGGTGGCCTGTGTCGATCCATATGATATTTCCGATCATATGGGGAGCAGTTGTTTACAGGTTAGCTTTGGTAGCATGCGGGAGAAAGGACGTGACTTGACGATCTCTGAGTCGGACATGATTGATTAGATTAGCTTAGTGGTCATGAGTTGTAATCTTTCATTATTCATTTATTCGTTGTAAACCATTAAACATGCTATTTATAATATTGTTCTTGGATTGTATCTCCGATCTCACTACCTCGGGAAACCGAGAAGGTAACATTCCCCGATTACCTTGGCCGGGCATGAAGGGGTTGTTACAAAGTGGTATAAGAGCCACGATTTTGGAAACTAAACGAATGAACCAAAATGAACTAGGTGTGTCTATTAAAATGAACCCGGCATGAGTCCAATGGGAGATCGGTTTTGTATGAATGGGCGCCCTCATATCAAAGCTAGTGTCTATTGCCTCGGTTGGTCACTACGTGGGTGGTGTGGACATGGCCCACCTGCAAGCCCACTTCGATCTGTGGACGTACAGCGGTTTTTTTGAAAGCCACGCTCGGCGGCGTAAAAATGCTTTCGACCGGATCGTTTTAGATCGGTCGGTTTCGTCTCGGTAAGGGTCTCGAAACGATTAGAGATGTTCGGAGTCGCCACCAAGCATTTGTGGGATGCCTGGAACCCGTTCAAATTCCACTTTATACCTCGGTCAAATCGAAGCACAAAGCAGCGTTTGACATAGGTACTAAAGATAAGGAAATCGTCCCTCTTTAGCATCCTATCTCTAGAATGACTCTCGTACGCCCTGGATAAGGTCGTCCACTATCCAAAGTTTCTGAGTAAGAGGTGAAGGTATGTATTGGGAAGCCCTTTAATCAGACACCCAATCCCGCCCGCGTTTAGCGGCCTCTACTAATCGATCTTGGTTGGTTGAATGCAAAAGTTGATAAAACGGTTTAAATGCATGAATGCGCATCCAATGATTTAAACCTAACATGTGAGAGCTTTCTAAGTCGGTTGATTTAATCCAAGTATCAAGTATAAGATGTCGAGTTGGATTAATGGTTGATTTGCATGCAAGACGGAAATTAAACATCCATTTACCGTATTAGGTTTTAGGGTGCATAACATGATCCATTTGTCTTAGTAAGGCATTTTGCAAATATGATTTTGAATAATCTAAATAGTCATCTGATCCGTCCTATATCCGGGTTAACCGGAGTCGGGATCGTCCTGGACTAATGCTGGAAGGGAACAGGCACTGTACCAGACGGCTATATGAGGTGCGAGCCAGCCGGCGGTGTAAGGGGCCTCCCTCTGGTTTTGAAAATGAGAAATGGAGAGCCTGTTTAGGCGCGGGTTAGCCCACGGTTTATGTGCCGTGTTCTGACCTTTTAGAAAACGTTATAAAATTTGTTGGAAATGGGTATTTGAACCCGGTTTGGTTTGAAGGGGTCGTTTAGACCGTATTTGTTGATTTGAAGAACTAGACTCAAATAATCATCATTATTTTGATAATATTCGGTGTCGGGTTCGATTTGAAAAGCTTGACATGAATAGTTTTGAAAATAATTATGGACTAATTGTTTTAAGTCCATTTGAATGTTATTAGTCGATACTCATCATCGTACCCGGGTTAAAATCCGGCATGGTATGTAGAACCAAGGATGACTTTGTGTTGGTGACTAATATGTTTGTTTGAAAATGTAAAGAAATGAAATAAAAGGCTTTAAAATACCTTCTAAATGTCATTAACCAAATATTATCACCGAAACACGGATTTAACCGTCATGGTATGAAGAACCAAGGGTGAAAAATACTTTATGGTTAAAACATGTGAAATAAAATAACAATGGTTCGAAAATACTTGAAATAGTGAAAACCGATTACAACTATGAAAAATGGATTAAGGAAAATGACGAGAACAAACACGGTTGATTTCTGGTCTGAATACCCCATTTAGGCGCGAGCTAGTTGGCGACCTAAGGGGCTTCTGCCTCAGACCAAAAATCAGTTTTGGCTCGTTTATTCCATGTTTTGGTTCATGTTATGCATGTTTTAGCATGTTAGAGTCATGAAACAAATGAAAACATAATAAAAGAGGATTTTTACACCCTCATACTTACATGTTTGGTTATGGCGAGTGACCGACGTAAGTGTAACAACTCGTTTGATCGGGTTTTGGTAAGTAAAAGAGTGTCTTAAAAGTTTAATGATGGTGTAGTGGTCGAAATGGTCGGTCAAGTGATTTAATGCACGATGACGGTACCAAACAATATGTAAGGCTCGTGTTTACGATCGGTAGGTCTTAAATACGCGTCGGGTTGTGACTTAAGAAGTCGAGTCGAGAATTTTAACGGAGAAAAGAGGGGGCGGACACTCGCGTAAGTCTCAAATAGATGGCATTTGAGGGGTATTTATAGGAGAATGAGTGGTTGTGTGAGTTTTGAGCGACGTGGCCACTTGGGCTGCTCAAAGAGGCGCGAGCCACGTCGCGGGTCTTCGAGCTGTGTTGTCACTTTCACAACAAACGCAATCATGATTTGTTCTATCCTAGGTTTTGTAGTCACATGTTTGGTACTTGACCAACATGAATCCGGGAAAACTTAAGGTAGAAGGTTTGAAATGTTTGGTTTTTTTGTGGTTGACTCGGTTTGACTCGTTGTTGGAGTCGGGATTTGAATTTTTGAGTCGGTTTTTGGTCCGGTGTCGGTTTTGACTCTAGTTAGTGTCATTGCGACCCCGTCGTCGTGCATTAAACACTCCAGGTATTTTTGAAATGTTTTGAAATGTTTTATTTTCGAAATCGTTTTAAGTTTTCCGACGTAAAGTTGTATACAAACTGTCGATCAAACGCCGCGATTCCAAAACATTTTGTAGTCCGATAATCATCGGGTGTTTGTTGGAGTCTCAGCAGATACTGGGTATCTACAGAGCCCCTACTTTGACTGAGGCTTGGACAGGGCGAAATTCAAAGTAGAGCCCCCAGGTCAATCGAAGATTACAACCTGGAGACCCAAGCGACGTCGAGGCGGCGCGAAAAGATTCGGGCCAAGGACCTATCGTCGGGAAGGGCAACGCCTAGGCGACTCGAGGGTACGAGTCAAGGACCTGTCGTCGGGAACATTTTAGAGTCTGTCGACTGTCCGTGCGGGTCGTTTAAAGTCCATTAGAGTACGTACAAAGGCTCGCCAACCATAAGAAGGAGTCATACCTGAGGCATCTTCGGATATGTCCTTGCACGTTTGCGGACAAAGGCTCGCCAGCCATGATAAGGAAATGTACCCGAGGCATCTTCGTGATGTGTCCTTGAATGGTTGCGGACAAAGGCTCGCCAGCCAATGGTAAGGAAATGTACCCGAGGCATCTTCGGGATCTGTCCTTGGATGGTTGCGGGCAAAGGCTCGCCAGCCGATGGTAAGGAAATGTACCCGAGGCATCTTCGGGATCCTGTCCTTGAAGGGTTACGGGCAAAGGCTCGCCAGCCGATGGTAAGGTCGGTTAATGGACCATGGGAGTAGCCGTGTCGAATGGGCTTGTTTTGAAAGTAGCGAACTCGTAATGCCGCTGTGGGAATAGTGAGTATGGATTTTCACTATCACTGTTTTTGGAATGAGCGGGTTCCGCGAAGAAGCCCCCTGCTGGTATTTAAAAGAATAGTGAATTTGGCATCTTCACCATTCGTCGTTCTTCTTTGAACTTGAAGCGGCGGTTTTGATCGCCGTTTGTTTTAATTTTGAAGGAAAATAGCAAATTTGAGTTTGCTATTGCGTTTGAAATGACAGTTTATATGCCGCCGTTGACATTTGAAAGAAATAGTGAATTTGGAATTTTCACTATTGATTGAAGTGACGGTTTATATGCCGCCGTTGACATTTGATGGAAATAGTAGATTTGGAAACTTCACTATTGATTGAAGTGACGGTTTATGTGCCACCGTTGACATGTGATGGAAATAGTGGAATTCAATTTCCAACTATCTTGAAAATGGCGGTTTTAATTGTCGTCGCTTAAAATTTGGAGAAATAGCAGTTTTTGCATTTTCGCTATTTATTTCTGAAATTGGAGGGAAATAGTGAATTGGATTTCACTATTATTTTTGGAATTGGCGGTTTTGATCGCCGTTTGCTTTGAAATTTTTTGAAAATAGCGAATTTAAATTTTCACTATTCGACTGGAGGTACGGTTCATGTGCCGTCGTTTAAAGCTTTCGAAAATAGTGAATTTGAATTTTCACTACTTGTTTTTGAGAAAAATGACGACCTTTAATATCGTCAAATGAAAGTTTGAAGTTTGTCACGGGAAATTGGGCTAAAGCCCAAAATCCGCTAATAGAGCAAGGGGGAGGCCTGCTTTAGGCGCGAGCCACCTGGCGAACCAAAGGGACTTCCCTATTTTTGTAAAAGACGCGAGTTCAGGCCGCATCTCATTCATCATCCCGCCTTCTTCATTTTCGACACAAAACCTGCGAAAATCGCCATTGAAGGACCTTCTTGCTAGTTCGAGTTCTTGCCTTCATCAACAATGTCATCTCAAGGTAAGTATTTCCTCTTGAATCCATTTAAATTTGTTGATCCTTAGCTTGATTGAATTAGGGCGAATTTTGCCATAGAAAATCGAATTGGGCGTTTTTGATTGAGCCCATTTCGAGTGAAATTGATGCTTGCATTAGGTTAGAAACCTGCTTAGGAGTATATGGGTACTTTTAGTTTGCATTTTGGTCCCCGTTCCCGCCCCCTATGCTCGAAAAACGTGAGTGAGGCGAGAAACCGTCTCATTTCACAATGCCAAGTTTATTTGCTTGGGTAGTGGGTCCCACTAGGTTGCATTGTAGTTGGGAAAACCCGTATTTGCCATTTAAGGACCTTCGTCGGATGCTTGTGGGCAAAATTGGATTTTTGCCTTTTGCGACGGTCTTACGTCTGCCCAAATAAGCGCCTGTTTGGGCTTGAATTGAGTCAATTTGCCTTGAATTGGACCTTATTGGTATTTTAGGTCACCTTGAGGCGTGATAAAATCACGTTTGCCTTTTCGCGGTCGTTTTTGAATTTTGACCGATTTGGGCTCAAATTAGCGTATGAATTGCCTTTTTGAGCCGTAGAAAAATACCCGTTGTGTCAGGAATGTAAAATCCCCATTGTGTCGGGAATGTATTTCGGTTTGTTGGCGGACCCTGTAGAGGTCTTGACATGCCGTTTTTGTGATTTTGACTCGTCTTTTGCTTGAAAAGAAGGGCGAGTCGTTTTTGTGTTTTTTTTTTGTGAATGGTTTTCTCTAGTTGGATTTTGGGCGGGATTGCCCTTGTTTTTGCATTGCAGGTTGTGTGTTTTTTTTTTTTTGGATTTATCCATTTCATGCCGTCGTAATGCCGAATATCCGGCTGACGTTTTTCGTTTGCAGGAGAGTGTTCGGGGCAGGCCGAGTTCATGGCTGCGACTCTTGAGGAGTTGTTCGGGTCGGGCCCGGTTAGCACTCCGGTTAGCACGCCTGCCGTGGTTGTGGAGGACGTCACTGAGGAGGAGAGACCTCCTGAGCAGACTGTTGGGGCCTCAAGGGCCATCGAGGAGCGTAAGGAGCCCGTTGTTGGGGCTGTTAGCACTGTTAGAGCTCAGACTGGGGCTGAGGCGAGTACCTCCGGGAGGAGGGTTTCTTCGAGGGAGCGACGTCCTCGGGCGACTAGGCGGTCGTTGCGGGACGTGAACAGGGTCGTTGAGTTGGGCCCTACCCATCACGTCGAGTCTCGTGGCCATAAGAGACGGAGAGTGGAGACAGCCGAGGACGATGCTGACGTCGCGAGCTGGAGAGCCAGGCGAGTTACGGCCCCGCGGGGTTTGCTTTTACGGGCGGCGCCTGAGTGGGCCGAGGGTTTTGACGGTAGCCAGTTGTTGCTTCGACTGGACCGACACCTTTCCTACCGTGCTCACGAGGGCATGGTGAGTCGTATTCCCTGGTTGAATTTTGTCATTTTTTTAGAAGTGTCGGGCCTAAATAGGCATCCTTACGTTGTCTGTTTTTGATTTCAGGAGATTGGCACCATGAGGACTTTCTCGGGCTTTTCTACCTGCTTGGGTCTCTACGACGTTCTCCGAGCTGGGTCGAGGGCGTTGATAGAGAGGTCGGCTTTTGGGCCGTTGGTGGCCGCTTGGCGGGACATTCACAGGTCCTCGATTAGGGCGAACTTGTGTTTGATCCGAGCTATGTTCGATCGGTATTGGGATACGACGTCGTCGTTCCACATGGAGTTTGGGGAGGTCGGCGTGACTTTAGAGGACTTCGCCATGGTATCCGGCCTTCCCTGCGGCGAGCTGCCCATTGAGTTTACCGCGACGCCGGAGAGAGTGTCCTCTCCTGCGGTCACTGCTTTGATCGGTACTGCTTTTCCGGAGCCTTCCGACGTCACTCCGTACCTGATTGCGAGTTCGTACGTGAAGGACCACTTCACTGAGAGGGTGGCAGGTGTTGCTCCGGCGCCGTTGGCAAGCCCGGAGGAAGAGGTTGAGGCCGACACGAAGGAGGCGCGGCTGTGGTTGTGGTACTTCTTGGGTGCCACGTACTTTGGTGACAAGGGTGAGCGCTTATCGACCAAGGTGCTTCCTCTCCTCACCGACCTTGACACTTTGGGTCGGTTTGACTGGGTTGCGCCAGCTTTGGCGAGTTTCACCTGGTACTTACACGCGGCGGTGCGTCCGGAGATAGTGGGAGCGGGTAGTGCTCCTGCCTTAGTTGGTCCCGGCCTCATCTTTGAGGTACGAGTATTTTTGTGGTAGTTTTTTTTTTTTTGATTTTGACTTTGGCAATTTTTGAGAAATTGGCTGATTTGTGTTTGCTGTGTTTGATTACAGGCTTGGTTGTATGCTTACTTCACTCCTCTACGTCCGGGGACTACAGACGGTGTTCCCTCGGCTTACCCTGCTGTGAGGAGTTGGACGGTGGCTAGGAAGAAGTCGACTAAGTCGACTTACGATGACTGCAGGTGTCGCGTGAACAAGCTTCGGATTGCTGATGTAAGTTCCCGCTCTCTCCCCCTTCTGCTTTATAGAAATAGATAGAGATAGGATGATTAGGTAGCACATTAAGCCCCCAGTTAGCTGAATATCTTTGCTTTGAGTGTAGTTTGTTGGGCGGCCTTGCGAGCACTACACGGGTGTACCGGCTGCCTTCAGGGAGCGTTTGCGGCCTCGCAGCTCCCTGCATTTGTACTTGGAGACGGCAATTGAGCCGGTTTGGTACTTGGGTGAGCGTTTAGTTCGCCAGTGCTTTACCGAGACTTCCTCGTGCCGGTTGACCCGCCTAGGGTGTTGTTCCAGGAGTCGACTCCTGATGAGGTTGAGGAGCACCTTCACGGTCGGGGAGGTGAGGAGCTGTTGTTGCGGGATGCCGACTACGACACCTTCCGGTTGTCGAGGCTTGCTTGGTACCCGATCGAGGTATGTTTTCCTCTTTTCTTTTTTATTTTCATTGTCTCCCTTGATAGGAGGGTTTGTCATCTTTGATGTGGATCCAAATGGTAGGGAGTCGACCCGCTGATGAGGACTCAGCCCCCAGCTTTCCCGACGGAGACCACTTTCCAGGGGCCGGGTGGCGAGGAGCTTGATTGCGTTCTGGGAGCCCGCGGTGGCCGAGGTGACCGATGCCGGCATGGAGTGGAGGTTGATTGTTCTGAGGGTGAGTTCCTGACTTGAACACTTTCTCCAATTATACTTTGCCTTACATTGTATTGAAGGACATTTTTGTTTTGTAGGTGACGACTGTTAGTCACCAGAACTTATGGCGGATGGCTAACCGCTGGAGGGCGCTTGCTGGTGACCTGGCTACGAGGGAGGCTCGGCTTTCTCAGGTACGTTTTGTGTGCTGTTTTTTTGTATTTGGTGTTGTATTTCATGTTTTTAGAGCTTGAGGATCTGTTATTGTGTTTTGCAGAGTACCGCGGATCCTGCGGAGCTTGCTCGGGTCCGTGCTGAGTTGGAGGCAGCTAGGTCGATGATCGAGGCCCAGGGGTTAGGAATCACTCGTCGGGACCAGGAGTTGAGGTGTCATGATGACGAGCTGCGGAGTCAAGACGCAGAGTTTGCCTCCCTCAGGGCTCAGTTGGCTGCGGCGGAGGAGGTTCGCGTCGTGATGGAGGAGGAGACGCTGGAGAGTTCTCCGGAGAGGGAGCCTGAGCAGGTGGTGGTGTCTGCGTTGGTGGCGACTCCTAGTGAGACTAGGAGTGGAGACGTCGAGTAGTTTGTAGTTTGCCCGTGTCTTGGACTCTTGTCTGTACACATTTACATTTTGCGTGAGGCGGTTTGTATATATGTGTTTTTGGATTGTGGTTTATTTTGTGTTTTTTAGCTTTTTTGTGTTGCGTTTCGGAGGAGCGCTGTCGGCTGTCGATTCTCCATTTGCTTTGCACCAGTTTCTGCACCCTTAGTGTAGAAAACAGGCAACAGATAGCACATACACATAACCGCAAACACGTAAAAGCATTCGATTGAAAAATCAAAATTAACCAAGATGACTTGAAGTTAAAATTTGAAATTTTGAAATGAATTTTGAAAATTCCGTGACGAATCGTCACGTTCGGAATTCAAAAGGAATTGATTTGAAAATTTGAGCAATTAACTCGTGTCGTGAATTAAATTGCATCGAAATTATCGAAGTTGACTCGAAAAATTCAAACTCAAACCGTCAGGAAAGAATTTTAGAAAAGGATTTTTGCGAGTATATTTGGTTTTTGAGGTCAAGACTCGAATTTGTGAGTGCTTGAATTTTTGAGGAAAATTGATGTCGTGTTATCAATCTTCGGTTTTGATTTTTGATGGAAAATTGCGAAAAAGGCGAAAATTTTCGGAATTTCGACTGACATGGAAACGATCCGCGGAATTTTGACTGACATGGAAACGATCCATCGCGGATCGGGGCGACTAGCCCTTCCCCTCTTAAAAAAAAGAAAGAAAAATCCGTATGTTTAAAGCTGCATCATGGAAATTGTGTCGGATTTCGTAAAACGCGAAAACATGGAAATGTGAGTGTGAGGAAACACAAAATGTTCCAGATCATCCCGAAGAGGCGCGAGGTTCCTAGCGGGAGGTTTGAGGTGTCAGGAGAAAACACATGTTGAAAGAGACAAGTCAACAGCGGGAATCCTGGAGAAGGTCTAAAGAGGCGCGAGCAGCCTGGCGATGGAAGCCGGCTCTCCCCTTTTTCTGAAAAAATGCACTGATCATTTTGTATAAGTAGGGACGTTTGTGCTTCATTGTTTCATCATCCGAAACACAAAATCATCTCTACAAAACCTCTTCTTCTTCCACAAAAATAATTCATGGATGCTTTTGAGAACGCATTGCGACAATGGTGTCGGGATTTGTCGCCTCCCGAAAAGTATCAACTCGCTTGCATGGGAGTTGGTCAATTGTCGGTGCTTCGTCAAGTCAAGGTGCAACCTTCGTTTCTTGAAGCATGTTCTCGGTTTCGGGATTCGAAACACCATGTTTTCGTTTTTCCGAAAGGCGAGCTTTGTCCTCTTGCCGAAGAAGTTGGAGCCATTGGTGGGTGGTCGGGTTGTGCTCCGGTGCTTCCTCCGACTCGGTTGTGTTACAAGGAGAAATTCCGTTCCATGTTGGGCTTATCAACAAGCCAAATCAGCTTTCTTCTTGCTCCACATGGTGTGGATATGTTGGCTCTTATCAACATCTTCTCAAATCGGTTAGATGCTAATGTCTCGGAGGTGGCTAGGAGAAGGGCTCTTGCATTTTGCCTTGTCCATGTGTACCTCTTTGTTGATGTCTTGAAGAAGGAGGGGCCGAGATGCCATGGTAGCATGACCCTTATCCATGTGATTGAGCAAATGGAGCATGGTAGAGATCCATCATGGTTGGTACTTAGAGAGATTATCCAAGCTTTGGACAAGGAAGGCTCTTGTGGAGAAGCTCCCTCTTTCGGATCCCCAAGGATCCTCCAAGTGTGGCTATTGAAGAGGCTAAGGTATGTAGAGCCTCCGGTTAATCCTTCTTCATACTCCTTCCGTCATCTTACCATGAGGAAGAAGTTGTACCCGGATAGTTTTGCTTCCACCGAGGCCTATTAGGCCGCAAGATTGGCGGAGGAAGTTGGTCCTCATATCCGTTGGGTGGTGCCGTGGTGGCACTTGAGGTCCTTCACGGGGTTGCCTGCTTCTGGTGCTAGTCCTCGTTCTTTGATGGTGGTGGGTTTGAAGGTTGTTTCCTTCATTTATCCCGAAAGGCTCATGAGGCAAATGGGGCGTCAACAAAAGGTGCCCGCTCAAGATACTCTTGTCCAAGAGAATGTTTTCCGGAACTCCGAGCTTGTGGAGTTCTTCGAAAGGTGGTGGGCCACACGACCACTTTGGGAGGTACCAAACCCCGTTGCCACAACATGGGTGACTCCCGCTTATGTCAAGTGGTCACGAGCTCCGTCCTTGGAAGAGAGATCCAAATTTCGTAAGGACGAGGTCGTCGATTTGAAGTATCGAGAGGTTGGCAAGGCCAACCGTGCCTTCTTTGAGGAGTATGTTGATGGAGCTACTCCCGATGTGATGAGACCACCGAAGAGGAGGAGTTCCGGCCCCAAGAATATGGTGGGCCGTGCATTGGCTCATCTTGGGTCAAATATGGGGTCTTGTGTTAGACCGGAGGCCGTTGCCGTCTTAGATCCGTTGAGGATCCGTTCCGAGGAGGAAATCCATGCTAGGCGGGCCAAGAAGAAGAACAAGGGGAAGATGTAACCCGAGGGAAAAGGCAAGGGTAGAATGGAAGAGTGAAGACCTTCATTACCCGTTTTATTATTATGTCGTATTATTGGTGTGAGTTTTATTATGTTGTACTAGCTATTTGTTGTGTGTTTTGTGCTAGTTTTACTATGTGAGGTGTGTTAGTTGACACCTTAGCTTTGACAAGTTGTATACTCGTCGAGCTTTATTTGTTGTTGGAATTGTAATCCCTCCCATTATTAATTAAATTAGAGGATTGCCCGTGTCGAAAATCGTGAATGCTTGTTTCTTCCATCCATTTTGTGAAGGCAATTTAATTTGAATCGTCCTAAACATTTGCACTTGGGAAAGTGGTATTTTGTGGAAAGGGAGAAAGGCTCATTTTGTATTTTTGTGGAAAAAGGGAATGGTTTTCCCTTTCTCTTTTTTGATGGGGATGTTTTTTGTGTGTGGGTAATGTTTTTTTTTTATTGTGGGAATGGTTGTATCCTTCTTGTGTAAGAAAGGACTGCCTACGTATTCACCTGAGGAGGTGAAATCAAACTATGATCGTAGTTCGAAATGTTTTGTGAATTTGATTGGGTTTTGTGGTTGTATCCCTCAGACATAAGAGGGACTGCCTACGTATTCACCTGAAGAGGTGAAATCAAACCATGCTCGTAGTTCAGGGGTTTTGTTGTTTTAGTGCAAATGGACGTTGCCTTTGACAGATCAATGGACATTCGAAACGGGCAAAGTGCCGCAGTTTAGACTCGATAAAACATGCAATTTCAAATCAGAACACATTGAGGAACTTTACTTGAAGAGGGTTGAGGTCGTTGCTAGTTGTAAAACTAGGCTAGATCGTTGGTTGCTATGGTTCAAGGGTAGTATTTCTTGAGTTGGTCTAGGTTGGTCGGGTTTGTAAAGTCCTCCCCATCTATGTCACTCAGTCTCACTGCGCCCTCCGAAAGTATTTTCTGGACCAGGTATGGCCCGGCCCAATTGGGTTTGAATTTTCCCCTCGGATCGACGGGTAATGGTGCTCGAACTGACTTGAGGACCAAGTCGCCCTCCTGGATGTTTCTGGGTTTAACCTTCTTGTTGAATGCCCGTTGTATACGTCGTTGGTATAGTTGGACGTTGTGCAAGGCGTTGAGTCGCCGTTCGTCTAGAAGAGTGAGTTGTTCGTACCTTCGACGGGTCCATTCCGCCTCAGGGACTTGACTCTCCAGTAGGATGCGTAGAGATGGGACTTCTAACTCTACCGGTTGAACCGCCTCCATACCGTATGCTAGGTAGAAGGGTGTGGCGCCTGTCGGTGTTCGAATGGAGGTTCGGTATCCCCAGAGTGCGAATGGTAGTTTGCTCGGCCAATCGTGGTAGTTGTCTTGCATTTTCTTGATGATGGTGACAAGAGTTTTGTTCGCTGCCTCCACCGCTCCGTTGGTTTGGGGGCGGTAGGGGGATGATCGATGTCGTTTGATCTTGTATTTGTCCAACAAGGCTTGAGTTTCCGCCCGGAAGTGAGAGCCTTGATCGCTGATGATTTCAAGGGGTACCCCATATCGGCAGATGATGTTGTTTTGAATGAACTTGGCCACTTTTTTGGCGGTCAAGACTGCATATGACTGTGCTTCCACCCATTTGGTGAAGTAGTCGATGGCGACGAGGATGAAGCAATGCTACTTGGTGCCTATCGGGTTGACTTTCCCGATGATGACAATGCCCCAGGTTGAGAAAGGCCAGGGTGACATCATGGTGTACAAAAGGGATGGTGGTATGTGTTGTATGTTGGCGAAGATTTGGCAATTGTGGCAATGTTTGATGTAGTTACGGCAATCAGCTTCCATGGTGGTCCAGTAGTAACCTAGCCGCGTGATTTTCCGTGTAAGCATCATTGCACTCATGTGAGGGCCACATTCTCCATCGTGAACCTCTCCCATGACTATCTTGGCTTTGTGATGGTCAATGCAAAGGAGGAGAATTCCTTGGGGTGTTCTTTTGTAGAGTTGATTTTGGTTTATCACGAATTGTGATGCAAGTAAACGGATGGCTCTTTGTCCTCTTTGATCAGAGTTGGGAGGGAATTCGTTTTTGGTTTTGTAATTGAGGATGGCTTGGTACCAAGGTTCATCATGGCTTTCCTCGTCGTCGATAATGGCACAAATGTGAGCTGGCTCGCTCCTTCTTTTGACACATAGGGGCATTGATGTCATGTCGTCAGGTATGTTGACGAGCGCGGCAAGTTTTGCCAGGGCATCAGCAAATTGATTTTCCTCTCGTGGCAGATGGAAGTAGTCGACTCGGTCGAAGAACTCGGCCTCTTGATTGATCCTTGCTCGGTAGGGAGCTAAGCTGTCAGATCGGATTTTCCATGATCCGGACACCTGATTGATTATGAGCGAGGAATCGCCGTGGACCCTCAATCTCTTGATGCCAAGTGTGATGGCTGCTTGTAGGCCGATAAGACATGCTTCATATTCAGCGGCATTGTTGGTGACAGTAAAGTCCAACTTGACCGAGATCGGAACGTGTTCTCCCTCTGTTGATATTAGAAGGATTCCTACCCCGAAGCCTCTCAGATTAGATGCACCATCGAAGTATAGGTCCCATGCGTCGGAGTCGGCATAAAGGATGTCTTCGTCACGAAGTGACCATGTGTCGGTCGTTGGATCCTCGTTGACGGGATTTTCTGCTAGGAAATCAGCGACTACTCTTCTCTTGATAACCTTGAGGGGTACGAATTTGAGATCAAACTCGGACATCATGAGTGTCCACCTAGACAGCCTTCCGTATAGTACGGGTTTTTCGATGATGTATTTAACCGAATCCATCTTGGAGTAGATGTGGACCGAGTAGCTGAGCATGTAATGTCGCAGCTTATTTGTTGACCATACTAGGGCAAGGCATGTCTTTTCCAGTTGGGTATACCCCGTCTCGTACTCAATGAACTTTTTGCTGATGTAGTAGATGGCTCGTTCTTCGTTGCCAACTGTTTGTGCTAGCATTGCTCCCATGGCTGTGTTGGTAACAGTCAGGTATAGGGATAGAGGAATCCCCGGTTAAGGTGGCATGAGGACAGGAGGTTTGGATAGGATTTCCTTTATCCTGTCGAAGGCTTTCTGACAGTCGTCGTCCCAATCCGTGTGATCGGAGGCACGAAGCTTCTTGAATATTAGTTCACAAATCATAGTGAGCTTGGCAATGAACCGGCTGATGTATTGGACCTGGCCGAGAAATCCCCGAATCTCCTTCTCGTTCCTAGGCCGAGGCGTTTGTTGAAGGGCTTTGATTTTGGTTGGATCAATCTCAATGCCTCTTTTGCTGACGACATGTCCCAAGAGTTTTCCGGAGGTGACCCCGAATGCACATTTCTGAGGATTTAGTCTCATGTTATATTTCCGCAGACGAGCGAAGAATTTTCTGAGGGCATTGATGTGGCCGTCCCGTTCCTTCGATTTGACGATCATGTCATCGACGTATACCTCTACCTCCTTGTGCATCATATCATGTAGGAGAGTGGTAGCGGTTCTTTGATAGGTTGCTCCGGCGTTGATGAGGCCGAAAGGCATGACCGTGTAGCAATATGTACCCCACTGTGTAGTGAACGCAGTCTTGTGCATGTCTTCCTCAGCCATTTTAATCTGGTTGTACCCAGCATACCGTCCATGAAGGATAGGAGAGCATGCTCGGCGGTGTTGTCCACCAGAATGTCAACATGTGGCAAGGGGAAGTCGTCCTTTGGACTTGCCTTGTTCAGATCCCTGAAGTCGACGCAAACCCGAATTCTTCCGTCTTTCTTTGGTACGGGCACAATGTTGGCCACCCAATCAGAGTATTCAGACACTTTGATGAACCCAGCCTTGAACTGTTTGTCCACTTCTTCCTTGATTTTTAGGGCCCACTCAGGACGCATCCGGCGTAGCTTCTGTTTCACAGGTTTAGCCCCGGGTTTAATGGGTATCCGGTGCTCTGCAATTTCTCTGTCAATCCCAGGCATGTCTCTGTAAGACCAGGCGAACACGTCCTTGTATTCGTGGAGGAGGTCAATGAACGGTTGTCTTTCCGAGGGGTCCAGGGTTGTCCCTATCCTAAGTTCTTGAGGTGTATTGTCGGTTCCTACGTTAATAGGCTTGGTTTCCTCAATGATGGGGGTTCTGGTTTCCCGTTTGTCAAGTTCTTTGGCTAAGTGGGGTGGGTAGTCACTCAAGTCAAATTCCTCATAGTCATTCAGAATCGCATTGCAGTTAAATTGAGACGAGTCATAAGCAAACTTAGCGTTCATTAAGTTGACACGAGCGAAAAGCTCGGAAAGGACAGACATCTCTTGGTCAGTCAGAGGCGACACAATAGAGGAAGGGGCCCCTGGAACAGGCTCCAGGTTGTCACCTTTCATGGGAGTGGGGGTGACCCTAGTGGACTCAACCTCTGAATCAGCCACGACTTTGTGATAAAACAGTGGGAAGGGGACCTTGACTGGGACATTAGGAGTGTTAGGAGCTATAACAGACTCTGACTCCGACTCAGACGCAGACTCGGATCCTTCTTCACTTCCCTCCTTGAACATAGGGCCTTCTCCAGTTGTTATCTTGAGAATGCGGCCTTGGCGATCGGTCCACTTGATGGTCTTCCTCCAGCCCTGGGTAGCTTTCTCCGGGTCAGTATCGGAGATCAAGGCGGTTGGATCAAACTGATTGTCTTTCAGGGCGATGTTGATGATATCCTCATAGTCGAGGTGTTTGATGTTATCTTCCCCAAAGAGGAGTGTGACAGCTTGTCCGTTGAGGCATGGTGACGGTTTGGACTCAGTTGATGCAGCTTCGATGTTGTCGGGGATAAAGTAGCAGTCCTGGAAGACTTCCACTCCCGGGTACCTAGCCTTCGCCACAGAGTCAAAGATCGGTTCCGGAAAACCGTGGTAGAGCTCGGACTCTCCCTCGGGGACAAAGTATTCGTTGAGAGTTAGGTGGTATGGACGGAGGATATCTCCGTGCTTCTTGCGTTTTCGGATTAGGAGGTTCATCTTCCGGATATCTTCGTCAGTAGGCTCGTATCCCAGCCCAAAGGGAATGTTGGGAACCTTAGCCTGTTTCAAGGGAGGCAATGGGTCCTTTAGTGGATTGAGCGGCAAACCCGGGAAGTAACCCTGATGCATCATGATACGGTTGACCGTGAGGTTGGTGAACGGGTCAGAATCAGAGGTCGTCAATTCATCAGTTATGGCGTTTACGGCTTGGAAACCCCACATTTCGTTGTCGTCTTCCTCAATGGCTTGGGAGGCCATCCCCCTTCTCATAACTGCTTTGATTGGGGAAGCAGGAATCGTGATTGTTTTCCCGATGAAGGGGGCCCTGATCTTCTGGTGGAGCGTTGATGTGACCGCCTTGACGACGTGAATCCAGGGACGCCCCAGGAGCATGTTGAAGGACGCGTCGATGTCGACCACTTGAAAATTGGTTTGTCTTTCTAAGGGTCCGGTTGCGACAGTCAAAGTGACTAGCTCAGCGACCTTGCGACGAGTACCGTCGTAGGCGTGCACTCCTTGATTCGTTGGGATCAAATCAAATTCTTTGATACCCAGCCTGTGGGCAGTTTTGAGAGGAATGACATTCACGGCGGAACCGTCATCCACGAGGACCATTGGTATATTTTTCTGGAGGCATTGTACGGTGATGTACAGGGCCAGGTTATGATTGGCTCCAAACGGAGGGATATCCTCGTCGGAGAAGACGACCGGGTTATTCAGATCAGGGGCGTCTCTCGTCATGTGCGCCACTATTTCTTCTGGGGAAGAGGTGGAGGGCACGGTTAATTTTCCCAAGGCCAGCAGCGAGGCCTGTCGATGCTCAAAAGACGTTGCGATCAGTTGCCAAATTGAGATTTCGGCTTTTGCTTTCTGGAGCTGTTTTAGGATTGAGTTCTCGGGGGCCTTTGGTTGAGTGTCCACCTCTGGGACGATTTGGTCATTCGTTGTTGGAACGACCGTTGGATTGTTCGGATTTTGATAGGGACGTCCGGACCGGGTGAGATGTCCGATTTCCTTCGTCCACTTCTCCTTCCCTGGGAGGATATAGACATCCTCAACATCATCCCTCCATATGCCGTTAATTTCAGAGTCTCGAGGATACCTTGGAGGGGTATTCCTCGGTGGGTAGTTCTTGTGGGGAATATTTTTGTGAGGGAGATTTTTATGGGGGTAGTTATTTTGAGGGTAGTTATTTTGAGGGTGATTATTTTGAGGGTGATTTTCGTGAAGTCTATGCCAGAATGGTCGCGGGAGCAATCCATCCTGGGGCGGGTAGTTTTGAATGCTTGGGGAATTCTCCCTTGGGCGCGGTGTTGGGGGATTGAAGATGAGTCGACGGTAGGCGTCGTCGAGTAGGGTGATTCTTTCAGAGAGGCTTGCTACGGCCTCTTCAACTTGTTGGAACATAGTGAGCTTGGTGGCAGCACTAAACACAAACACTCCGTCTGAAGGATCCTTTTCCAGAACATTCACCTCGTCGTCAATCGGCAAGATGAGATGAGAGCAGTCTAGGGTCGGTTCATCGTCAGAGATGGCGTGAATTCCCAAAGGATTCGTCTTGTTGTTCGGCTTAGTTGGTGGGGGTATAGGCAAATCTCCCTTCTCAATCATGTCTTGAATGAGGTGCTTGAGTTTGAAGCAATTTTCGGTATCATGCCCCTTCCCTCGATGATACTGGCAGTAGGCGTTGGGGTTCCAGAATCAGGACTTCTTGGCGTCGGTCGGATCCGGGGTGGGTCCGATCGGTTGTAACTTCTCTTGGTCCATGAGCCTTTTCAGGGCACTTGCATAAGTCGACCCTATGTTGATGAACACTCTCTGGGGGCGCTCAGTTTTCTTGGCAGATGGTTCGACGAGGTTAACCTCATCAATCTTGTTTGTCTGACCGTAAGGGAGAGATCCGGTTGAGGTGGATCCCTGGTAACCTCTGCCAGTGGTCTTTGCTAAGACACCCTTTCGGAGGTCATCCTCAATACGTGTCCCCAGAATCTGCAGATCTTGAAAAGTTTTGATATTCTGATACCTCAGTAGGTTGGCATACACCGGGCGGAGATTGTCGATAAATTTTTCCACCAGAGTTGATTCACTCGGCTTACTGACCAATTGAGTACTCACCCTCCTACATCGGGTTAGGAACTCAGTGAACCCTTCCTTGTCGTTTTGGGTTAACACCTCGAGAGTGCGGGTGTTGGCCTGGATTTCGACGTTGTCGGCATACTGCTTGGCAAACTCAACTGCGATCTCATCCAAAGTAGTGAGGTTTTTCGGATGAAGGGAGTAGTACCACTGGCGAGGGATCGGTTCCAAAGAGGATGGGAAGATCCGGGTAAAAAGTTCCTGTTTGACCCCTTTAATGGCCATGTAGTCCTTGAAAGCACGGATATGGTTGAGTGGTTCCTCCACTCCCTTTAACTTAGGCACATCAGTCAGGGTGAAGTTGTCAAGTAACTGGTCCCCGACAGGTTCGAACCTTCAGTTGTTTTCAAGATGGATATTGTTACCCCGGGATAGGAGCTGTTCCTCCAAGAGTTTCAGCCTCTTCTCAGTTTCAGTCAGAGGTGGGGTATTATGTTCCCTAGTTTCCTTGTTCTCGAGGGCATCGATACGGGTCTCGACGCGATCCAGGGTGACCTTAAGAGCGGTAAGCAGGCTGGCTAGCTGATCAGTTGTGACATCTCTGTTGTTATCATTGTTGTTGTTGGACGAAGCTGAAGACGGGGCCATGGCTCTGAGACAGAAAAACGGCTCACATTACAACTCAATACGACATGGTTCCAAGACTGAACGTAGAAAACGCAGAGGACGGGACAAAGACAGACTCAACAAGACGGGGCGACCGTGTGTGGTCCCTCGGTGCTGACTCGATTTATGACGTGACGGTGTTTGACCGAACCTTTGACACTAGTCCAATCATGATGACGCGGCGCCATTGGACGGGTCTCGTGGTGAGACGACTCATAAGTAAAGACCCATAAGTATGTTTGCTTTGACTCGATAGACACGAGGCGGAATTGGAATGGTGGATTGAAGTTTTCGAAAATAGAAATTTTCAAAAAGATTCATTTGTCGCTTTAATGGGCGGCTCCCGAAAATAGGGATCTCCGCAAGTCGGTCAGTTGAAAGGGTTGTCTTAAGTTTTTTTGAAAAAGGCGGTTTTGAGTTTCAGTCGGCTCGGAAAACAATGTATTGTTTCCCAAGACGGTTTTTGAAATTCAAAATTGTATTTTTTGAAAATCGAGTTTGAAATGTTTGAAGAGGTCTCGGGGACGGTGCATGGTCCTCTGGATCTCGAAAGTGTCTCGAGAAAAGGGTGTGTGCTTTTCTCGGGTTTTGAAAGAAAGCCATTGTCGGCGCGAAACGGGTTAAAATCCGTGTCTAGACGCGGCGATTATAACGGCGTAAAAAGGTGATTTGAAATGGTTATACAAAACCGGTTTGAAAATCGTCATTACGACGGCCTAGAAAGGCGTGTTGAAATGGTTATACAAAACCGAGTTTGAAAATCGTCATTACGACGGCCTAGAAAGGCGTGTTGAAATGGTTATACAAAACCGAGTTTGAAAATCGTCATTACGACGGCCTAGAAAGGCGTGTTGAAATGGTTATACAAAACCGAGTTTGAAAATCGTCATTACGACGGCCTAGAAAGGCGTGTTGAAATGGTTATACAAAACCGCGTTTGAAAATCGTCATTACGACGGCCTAGAAAGGCGTGTTGAAATGGTTATACAAAACCGAGTTTGAAAATCATCATTATGACGGCCTAGAAAGGCGTGTTGAAATGGTTATACAAAACCGGGTTTGAAAATCGTCATTATGACGGCCTAGAAAGGCGTGCATCGGTCGGCGAAAGACCGAGGTTTGAAATGGCCATTATAACGGCGCAAAGAGGTGTTTTTGAAAGTTAGAAAATGACACGGAAGGACTTATGATCAGATAGCACATAAGCACTCACAGTTTCATTATATTATGCATCATGCTGACACGGGTTTTGGCTTAGAAGGGTGGGTTACACACCAAGCAATCAAACCTCGATTTGCGAGAGGGATACCAATCCAAACAAAATGTGTAAGGAGGGTGCCCTAGCCTCGTGCTCGAAAGTGATGAAAGCTCTTTGACGAAACAGAAATGTGTGACGTCAACGGTATGCTTGACTCAATCGGGATTCGAAACGCGGGGATGAGAAAACTCACGCCGACGAAACGAGCCAATTGGTCGAAAAGGGTTAGGTTGTGTGCCCAGACAAGGAAACCCGACCGTGACCGTAATATCAATTAATGCATTCCAACCAAGACCTCGTTCGAGTCTCACCATCTAGGGATCACCAAGACGTAAGTGTCCTAGTTTTCCCCAGCGGAGTCGTCAATCTGTGGACATGGCCCACCTGCAAGCCCACTTCGATCTGTGGACATACAGCAGTCTTTTTGAAAGCCACGCTCGGCGGCGTAAAAATGCTTTCGACGCTGATCGTTTTAGATCGGTCGGTTTCGTCTCGGTAAGGGTAATTAGAGATGTTCGGAGTCGCCACCAAGCATTTGTGGGATGCCTGGAACCCGTTCGAATTCCACTTTATACCTCGGTCAAATCGAAGCACAAAGCAGCGTTTGGCATAGGTACTAAAGATAAGGAAATCGTCCCTCTTTTGCATCCTATCTCTAGAATGACTCTCGTACGCCCTGGATAAGGTCGTCCACTATCCAAAGTTTCTGAGTAAGAGGTGAAGGTACTTATTGGGAAGCCCTTTAATCAGACACCCAATCCCGCCCGCGTTTAGCGGCCTCTACTGATCGATCTTGGTTGGTTGAATGCAAAAGTTGATAAAACGGTTTAAATGCATGAATGCGCATCCAATGATTTAAACCTAACATGTGAGAGCTTTCTAAGTCGGTTGATTTAATCCAAGTATCAAGTATAAGATGTCGAGTTGGATTAATGGATGATTTGCATGCAAGACGGAAATTAAACATCCATTTACCGTATTACGTTTTAGGGTGCATAACATGATCCATTTGTCTTAGTAAGGCATTTTGCAAATATGATTTTGAATAATCGAAATAGTCATCTGATCCGTCCTATATCCGGGTTAACCGGAGTCGGGATCGTCCCGGACTAATGCTGGAAGGGAACAGGCACTGTACCAGACGGCTATATGAGGAGCGAGCCAGCCGGCGGTGTAAGGGGCCTCCCTCTGGTTTTGAAAATGAGAAATGGAGAGCCTGTTTAGGCGCGGGTTAGCCCACGATTTATGTGCCGTGTTCTGACCTTTTAGAAAACGTTATAAAACGTGTTGGAAATGGGTATTTGAACCCGGTTTGGTTTGAAGGGGTCGTTTTGGCCGTACTTGTTGATTTGAAGAACTAGACTCGAATAATCATCATTATTTTGATAATATTCGGTGTCGGGTTCGATTTGAAAAGCTTGACATGAATAGTTTTGAAAATAATTATGGACTAATTGTTTTAAGTCCATTTGAATGTTATTAGTCGATACTCATCATCGTACCCAGGTTAAAATCCGGCATGGTATGTAGAACCAAGGATGACTTTGTGTTGGTGACTAATATGTTTGTTTGAAAATGTAAAGAAATGAAATAAAAGGCTTTAAAATACCTTCTAAATTTCATTAACCAAATATTATCACCGAAACACGGATTTAACCGTCATGGTAGTAAGAACCAAGGGTGAAAAATGCTTTATGGTTAAAGCATGTGAAATAAAATAACAGTGGTTCGAAAATACTTGAAATGGTGAAAACCGATTACAAATATGAAAAATGGATTAAGGGAAATGACGAGAACAAACACAGTTGATTTCTGGTCTGAATACCCCATTTAGGCGCGAGCTAGTTGGTGACCTAATGGGCTTCTGCCTCAGACCAAAAATCAGTTTTGGCTCGTTTATTCCATGTTTTGGTTCATGTTATGCATGTTTTAGCATGTTAGAGTCATGAAACAAATGAAAACATAATAAAAGAGGATTTTTACACCCTCATACTTACATGTTTGGTTATGGCGAGTGACCGACGTAAGTGTAACAACTCGTTTGATCGGAAAAAACTCGGTTTAAAACCGTTTTGGTAAGTAAAAGAGTGTTTTAAAAGTTTAGTGATGGTGTAGTGGTCGAAGTGGTCGGTCAAGTGATTTAATGCACGATGATGGTACCAAATAATGTGTAAGGCTCGTGTTTACGGTCGGTAGGTCGTAAATATGCGTCGGGTTGTGACTTAAGAAGTCGAGTCGAGAATTTTAAGGGAGAAAAGAGGGGGCGGACACTCGCGTAAGTCTCAAATGGGTGGCATTTGAGGGGTATTTATAGGAGAATGAGTGGTTGTGTGAGTTTTGAGCGACGTGGCCACTTGGGCTGCTCAAAGAGGCGCGAGCCACGTCGCGGGTCTTCGAGCTGTGTTGTCACTTTCACAACAAACGCAATCATGATTTGTTCTATCCTAGGTTTTGTAGTCACATGTTTGGTACTTGACCAACATGAATCCGGGAAAACTTAAGGTAGAAGGTTTAAAATGTTGGGTTTTTTTGTGGTTGACTCGGTTTGACTCGTTGTTGGAGTCGGGATTTGAATTTTTGAGTCGGTTTTTGGTCCGGTGTCGGTTTTGACTCTAGTTAGTGTCATTGCGACCCCGTCGTCGTGCATTAAAAACTCCAGGTATTTTTGAAATGTTTTGAAATGTTTTATTTTCGAAATCGTTTTAAGTTTTCCGACGTAAAGTTGTACACAAACTGTCGATCAAACGCCGCGATTCCAAAACATGTTGTAGTCCGATAATCATCGGGTGTTTGTTGGAGTCTCAGCAGATACTGGGTATCTACAGGTGGTTACAAGTAAGGGTGAACGTTATTGACAATGTTGTATGATGGCATGAATGATATGGTTGTTGCTAGACTCTTGCATGCTATGAAATTTCACATGTGTATGAATGGATTTACATGTCTTGACATCTCTTCGAAAATGATAATCCCATTCCCTTGACGCATATCATGCGGTTATCTAATGCTTGATAGTGTTTTTTGTTAGTATACGAATGGAAACATTTCTGTAAGATAAGTGCGAGCGTGGATGTAGGAAGTAGGGATCGGCAACCTTAGTGTCGCATGAGCTAACTCGGGACGAGTCACCGATAAATGGCGAACTCCCGAACCTTGTATTGTCTTGAAGAAAATCTGTCGATAAGCTCTTAGTGCGAATTTAAAACCCAATGGCATCACTTGACCGAGTGCAAGTGCCAACTCGGCCAAGTAAGCGAGCACTCGACTGAGTGGACCCTTGACTCGACCGAGTGGACCTGGTTCCAGAGGGTTATACATTCTGGAAAACATGTAACTCGACCGAGTGGGTCATCCACTCAACCGAGTGGACTCCTACTCGACCGAGTGCACTCGGTACTCGACCGAGTGGGTTCACACGGTTTGGGTTACTCGACTAAAAGCCCTTATTTTCCCCAATTCTTCATTCTTATCTTCATACCTTTATCTCTTTCATCACAAAAATTCTCCCAAAAACCTTCATTGTTGCTCTAATTTGCTTGGAATTCATCCTATCTCTCCACCTTTCTCATCTAATCCCACTAATTTGGTCAAGGTAAGCTTATTCATCTTCTTCCATCTTTTCCCCCAATTTGAATTTCTTAGATCTACTTCTAAATACTCCTAGTTTTGTTGGTTAGTTGTTCATTTTGCTTAATTCATGATACTAGTAAGCTTTTAATACCATTGTTGTTGATAAAAATCAAACTTTTGTAGAAAATTTCCGTTCACCATTGTAGAACTCGAATTGGGTGTTCTTGGGTCAATGATTGGATTTTGGTGATTGTTGTTGTGTATAGTTGGACAACAAAGGCTTAACTTTTTTTATCATGGATGGGTCTTACATAATATGTGTAAGTTTCTCTTAAAACTCCGTCTTAAATTTTCGAATTATAGACAAGTCATGCCCAAATTTTGATTTTTCATGAGCAAAACCTCGTTTAGTCACTTTATAGGACTACTATCTTGGTTGATGATGTGTTATGTAAACCAAAATGAAATCAATTTTTGTCTTAAAAACTTGGGTGAAAACTCTTCCAATTTTTTTCAAAAATTTCCATGAATAATACATTTTGTGCCTTAATGATAAATTTCTTATGTGGTAATATTAAGAATTTTGTAGTTACTACCACTTTATAAGAGGGACTAAAAAGGAAATTTGTCCCAAAGTCTTGAATATCCGACACCAACCGTATCAAATTTTACTTTATACTCACTACTTGTGTTACTACTTACTTGTTCAACTTGAAGATTTTCTTATGACAAAGAAGCATTTTACTCACCCGAATTCCTTTCAAATTTTGACAAGCTAAACTTTATTCCCACCAACTTTAACAAAAGTGTTGTTGATGGTAATGACATGAAATCTCTTAAATGAAACTTTAAAGTGTAGTGTCTCATGGTCGAGTCGAAATTTGACAAGTCGGATGATGAATAAGGATAATACATGTAATTAGAGTCATGTTTAAAAACCATATCATATCACACGAGTCTTTAAATTCCGGAAAAGAACTTGTACATGTGAACTTGAGAAGTTGGTCAAAATTTGCAAGGAAACTATCTTAGAAATCCTCTTCATTTGATAATCACCAATTTGAAAAGTTGAGAAAATCCTCATTCACATCCAACATTTGCTTCCAATTCTTACCTTTCCCGTTCCATATCTTGTGTGTAACTCTCTTGTAGCATGGCAAGGAACGCTAGAACCGGTCGTGGAAGGAATGCTCGCCAACCTCAACAAGAGGCACCGCCCGCTATCACCCTCCCCGACTACCCACCCATAGCTTTTAGGAGTGAGGAGCACGGGGATAAGTTTGAGGTCCTAGCCGCTAGGAGGATGGCCCTGACCAAGTGCATGTCGGTAAGTACCTTGGAGACCTTGGGAATAGAGAAGGAAGTGCATAATATTTTCACGGTACTCGGATTGGAGGGATTGTACAACCTAGATAAGATAAGTTATCACGACCTCACCCTCGAGTTTTTGAGCTCCTTCACTTATGATAAGAAGACCCATAAGGTGAGTTTTAGACTCAAGAATACCCCTTTCAACTTAGGTAGTGATGCTTTTGTCGACCATCTAGGAGTGGGTAAGCGAGTAGTGAGTCACCATGACAAGATTGAGAAAGACATGACGGCTTCAGAATACTATCACCTTTACACGAGTAAGAAAAAGGTAAGTGTGAGTATCATGAAAGCTAGTGATATTGAGCACCCCGTCCTAAAGATTTTCTTGCGCTCCTTGACCAACCTCCTATATGGGAGGAAATACTCGAGCAAGCTCAACTCCACGGAAGTGTTAATCTTGAGTTCCTACCTTAATCCCCACCGTGGAAGCCTTTTCCACTTCAATGCCATGTCTTTGGTGTGTCTTTCCCTTGAAAGGATGGCCGAGTCAGATCAATGTTCCTTAGATTATGGGGCTTTGGTGACCCGATTGGCCAAGAATGTTCTAGCTTATGAATCGGGGATGGTGGATGTACCCATGTCCAAGGAAGTGGTTTATTTTGATCTTGATTGGTTGAGAGCTCACTATTGGGTGGTAGATGGAGAGGAGGATAACACCTACTCTTGGAAGGTTGATGATTAGTGGTATATGAAGCTCCCCGCCGGCGAAGACCTACCCCCGACTTCCCCTTTAGAGAGGGAGGGATCACTCCACCTCGAGCCCCAACGGTATACCATTTCTAGTGGTCTTACTTTTGATCTAGATGATGCTACCAAGGAGCGGGAGGCTCCTCCGCCACCTCCCTCACCTCGTGTCCCCGTTGAGTAAGCCCCCACCTCTTTTTCCCATCCTATGCCTACCCCGGGGATGCCTCCACCTTATGCCAGAAGCTTTGGTTCTAGCCATCCCACCTTTGACTCCAACTATCCCATGTCGTACCTCATACACCGAGTGAACACCGGCCTTGTGTTGAGAGACATGCACGAGGCAGCCTATAATCAAGGAGTACGGCCCGCCCACCGCCCTAGTTTTTGGTCCGGACCCGGAGACACCTCCGGAGTCTTCAAGGCCTATAGTATCCAACCATCGGATTGGGAGATCAACTTTCCTTTCGGCGTAGGACACTTGCGTGACCCATACATGGGTGATGCCAGGATCTATCCTAGCAATGTCTACCAAGGGAGTGGAAGTGAGGCAGGGACATTTACGACGGCGGAGGCCATGGACCTTGATGAAGTATGGGAGGCGGCGGCTCGAAGGGCACCGGGGGGTGAGGAGGTGAATGAATAAGAAGAAGAGGACAAGGAGGAGGAGCAAGCTCAAGGAGGGAGCAAGACAGGGAAGAGTCATTCCGGGTGGGCAAGATGGGTGTCAAGCATTGGCAAGAAGAGGAAGCCCTCCGCGTAGTGACGATTTTATGATTCGGACTCTTTAGGACTTTTCGTTATCGTTTAGAACTTTGAACAATTTAATTTTCATGTTGTAAGCCGGCCATAAGGCCAAGAATCGTAGACTTTGCGTAGTATAATGGTGTAGAGATCACCATTTGGACCCTATTGTATGTATGTTCAGCCGTAAGGAAACCTATGTTGGAGCTTGTGTCCTCCACAAATCAGTGTGATAACATTTTTAAATCTCTTACAGGTTCACAAGGGTATACTTCGTATATTTAATCAGTTGATTAACGTTTACCTAATAACGGTTGGCTTGCTAGAAAGTTTGACGTTATTATCATACAGATGGCGGTGATCAACTGGTCCCTAAAGGTCACACCTATAGGATGTGTTTGAGAAATGTGGTTATAGAAATATAATCACATTGATGCCCAAAATGACTAAAAAGTTAGTCGATGTGTTGATGAGATAATTATTTAATGAAAATTAAATAATATTAAGTTGAGACGAATTAACTGTCAATTCGTAAATTAAATATAATAAGTTATATTTAATTAAATATATATAATGTTAGCTTGGACGAATTAATCTGTTAATTCGTAATTAAATATAATCAGTTGTATTTAATATCAACAAGCTGAATGTGTCATAGTGGTAATAGTGAGGGTACACATACCAAGAGGTCATGGGTTCGATCCTCACTAGATGACAATTCAACACATATTATATATTTTTGGAAAGACCAAAAATAAGGAGAATATTAGTCCTTATTTCGGTTTACTTGGCCGAAATTAGGAGAGTTTTTACTTTCCTAATTGACTCCAAGTTTCGGTCTGTATAAAAAGAAAGGTAGAGAATTATTTCTACCCTAATGCTTTTTCTTGACCTTGCCTCCTCTCTCTCATCACAAAAACACAAAAAAAACAACTAAATTTTACAAAAAATTTTAGATCGATTCTAGCATAATCAAAGGGCATATCTCAGATCGTCTTGGGTGCAACTAATATGCGAATATCAATTTTGATATTGTTCTTAGGCCATATTTGCTAGGACCGAAGGTTATTTCTGAATCTTTTACTTTTGTTTATGTATTTTATTTTATGACCTTAGATCATCTTTGTTATATCGTTATAATCCTTCTAAATTAAGGGAAGTATACAGATTATTTCCCACAAGTGGTATCAGAGCTTTAGGCTACGATTTTAATTTTGATGATTTTCATAAAATTTGTATGTGAACAATAGGATTTTCGAAAAAGAAATTAGGGTTTCGAATTTTTTTTGTGGTTCGAAATTTTTTTTTGTGCCGTTTTTCCTGCCGTTTTTTTTTTCTTTATGTTTGATGATATTTTTCCATTCTATTTTTCATATTATAGTTTATAATCAGTTAAAATTATCATATGAAGAATTGGTAGTTTTTGATTTAATGCAGATTAAGTTAAAATTAAATGGAATCGTCATGTTTATGATAAAAAGATTGTTTTTGCTATATAGTTTTTGGCATATAAATTGATCATGTTTATTATTTCATATGCTAATCATGTTCTAATAGCAAAGGTAAACAATTTAGTCATCAAATCTTGTTTTAGGGCATATTGCCGCAAAAAGAAAAAAAATAGGAGGCCGTTTTTTTTTAGGGTTTACCGAAAGAAAAAAAAACTTTATTTTAATTTTGTTTTTTTGGTAAACCGAGAAAAGAACAAAAAAAATAGGAAAGTTTTTTTTATTTGCCTTTTTGCCAAAAAAGAAAGAGAAAAAAAATTTATGGAAAGTTTTTCCTTGTTTTTCCTATTTACCGTATTAAAATAGGAAAGGGGCTGTTTTTTTTAAATTTCAGCCGTGACAGCTGATAAATAAAAAAAAAAATTGTTTTTTTTTCTTCCAGCCGAAACCAATTTAAAAAAATTGGATTTTGTTTTTTTTATTTTGGCCAATTAGTTATTGTGAATCGGTTCACAATTTAATGATACCGAGTTATTTTAAAGCAGTTTAAAATTTTGACGGATAGAATTCATATTACAAGTTTAATATGGATCAAGTATGAAATTAATGTGATTAAATTGCGGAATTGTCACTTAATTTAATTTAAATAGGTGGTTTGGATAAATTAATCAACATAATTAATCTATTGTATTATGTATGTTTAATTTATTTTAGTTGATGCTTTTAATTTTGTTGAATGAATCGAATGAAAGAATTTTATTTACGTATTTAATTTTTGCAATCGGTTGTAATTTGTAATACTTAGTGTGGCCTTAGTCAAATTATGCTTTCGTAATGAAGGAAACATAATTTCTTATGTAATTATGAGATCTCGAATCTCCTTTATTTTAGTTTTGGGTTTTTTAAATTAGAATGTAATTAATAGGTCAATTATGTAATTTTATTTATTGTAATTTCAAAGAAGACTAAAGATGAAGATTCAAGCTCACTCCCGCTACATGGATCAAGATGGAACATCAAGACAAGCTTCTCGGATCCAAGGATGGATTCCAACTTGTATTTATTGTTCATTTTGATAGGATAGGCCACACTAGGACTTTTACTGTTTTTTTTTTTACGTTTTTCATTTTTATTGCTTTTCATTCATATGTTAGTAATTGCATCATATTCCGCCTAAAACCAAACCATCTACTACTTCTAAAATGCATGAAAATTGACTCATATAGGTTGTATGTTAGTTTTCATGGACATGCAGATGTCACAGTCTATAAGCCATCACCTTAGTTTATTCATTCTCGCATGCTAGTTTTTAGTTCACTTAAAATGAATTAAAATAAAGTTGATGGGATCTTCCTCTAAAACGGAAATTGAGATTAGTCTTTATAAGGGCAAACATCTATGAATCCCTTCTTCGTCGGTAGGCCTAATATGACCCCTTCTACGTTGGGTAAGTAGCTGTGTTGACTTAGTTTACCTCAACATCATAGTCCGAAGAGTTTCTCGTGATTGTGATGGACTAAAGATAGAATTTACAGAAATTTATCGACCAAGAATTCTAACAGTAGAATTAGCTAAAAGGTTAGCTTATCAATTTGCAGAGAATTGAGTCTTGGGGTCATTTATATAATTCTTGAGGGAGGTCAATTGTATAAATGTTTTTGAGTCTTCGCGTTATGACATTAGCTCATTAGACTTAAAATTAAAACGATGCACATGCTTATTATTTTATTCTTCTTTCGCAGTGTAGAACACGTTTATTATCAATAATACTGTTACAACAAATGGCTGGAAATAACGCAATCCTAATGCCTAGTGCCACACTAGATCGTTCGTCCTGGCTAAAAATGTTTATGGACCAAATGAATCAGTTCACTCGACTGAAGAATGATGGGTCCAATTTTGCGGACTGGGAGGCGGCACTACGGAATGCTGCCACTGCTGACGGTAAGCTCAGGTATTTAACTGAGCCAATATCGGTCAACCCAGGCCCAAATGCAGGAGCCGACGAGTCATTCGCTTATAGTGACTTCGTTATGGAAGCGGGTACGATAAAGAACGTACTCATCTTTGCAATGGAAACCAATTTGCAGAGACGCTTCATTGCCCAAGGTGCAAACAAGATTTTCACCACGCTCACTAACGAGTTCTCAAAGGCACCGAGGATCGTTACATATGAGCATACCTGTCGCTTCTTTGATGCGAAACTCCAGAAGGGCCAACCGGTTAGCCCACACATTCTTCACATGATTGAGAATGTCGAGAAGCTGGAGGCACTGAATTGTAAAATCAGTGAGAGAATTGTCATTGACCGAATGCTTCATTCTCTTCACGATGGTTTTGCCCTTTTCAGGGCGAACTATTACATGAATGACTTGAAAAAGAGTCCTCATGAGCTACACTCCCTTCTCGTACAGACCGAGAAGGATATGAAATTGAGTGGGAGCATGAAGCAGGATGTTCTCACGATTCACAACAAGGGTAAAGGTAAAGGCAAGGCTCATGGCAACCTAGCTGTAGGTAAGCCAAAGTTTAAGAAGCCAGGAAACGGTAAGAGTGCACCTGGTGAGACTAGTGGCTCACAGGGCAAGACAAAGAGCAAGGGCGGTGACATAGAGTGCCACCATTGTCACAAGACTGGACATTGGAGGAGGAATTGTCCCGTCTACCGTGAGGACATCAAGGCGAGCCGCGTCGTTCTGTTGGTATGTCATCTTATATTCATATGATTGAGATTAACCATGCAAGTTTCTGAACTTGGGTACTAGATACTGGTTGTGGTTCTCATCTGTGTAATCATTTGCGGGGCCTAAAGAACATCATACCTCTCGAAAAAGGTGATGTGGACTGCGAGTCGGGAATGGAGCACGAGTTCTTTCTTTGCCTCGAAGGGAACATATGTAATCCAACTCCCTAGTGGTTTTGAGTTATCTTTAAATAACTGTTACTATGTACCCATTTATCTAAGAATATTATTTCTCATTTTAGTACTTGCTAAAGACGGTTTTACATTTTCAATAAAGGATAATAGTTGTATTTTCTCTTTTAATGAAATGATTTATGGCAAAGCAGTTTCCATGAATGGTATTTATATCTTAGATCAAACCACGGAAGTATTACACATGAATAATAAGAAATTAAAGGTTGGTGACAAAGATCAAACCTATCTATGGCATTGTCGAATGGGACACATAAATGAGAAACGCGTAAAGAAACTCGTCGATAATGGGACTATTCCTACATTCGGATTTTCTGCATATGGCACGTGTGAATCATGTCTCATTGGCAAGATGACTCGAATTTCCTTCAAAGGTGTTGGAATGCACGCTAGTGACCTATTAGGACTCATACATACGGACGTATGTGGACCTATGTCAATTACCGCTAGAGATGGCTATAGATATTTTATCACTTTCACGGACGATTTGAGTAGATACAGATATGTCTACTTAATGAAGCATAAAAGTGAGTCCTTTGAAAAATTCAAGGAATACCAGAATAGGGTACAGAACAACCTGGGTAGAAAGATTAAAGCACTCCGTTCAGATCGTGGTGGCGAATATCTTTCAAATGAGTTTGATCAACACCTGAAAGACTGTGGAATCGTTTTGTAGTTAACTCCACCTGGAACACCTCAATTGAACGGTGTGTCCGAACGGAGAAATCGAACCTTACTTGATATGGTTCGATCCATGATGAGTCACACCGTAGTGCCTGATTCATTGTGGGGTTATGCTCTTTTGTCGGCTGCTCTTATACTTAACCGAAGTCCGTCTAAAGCTGTCGACAAGACTCCATATGAAATGTGGAAGGGAACGGTCCCTAACTTGTCCTTTATTCGGGTTTGGGGCTGCGAGGCTTATGTCAAGTGGAGACACGAGGATAAGCTAGGCCTGAAATCGGTCAAGACATACTTTATAGGTTATCCAAAAGGAACATTTGGTCATTACTTCTATTCGCCTACCGAACATCGAGTTTTTGTTGCGGCTAGTGCGACGTTCTTAGAGAAAGAATTTCTCGAGAACAAGACGAGTAATAGAAGCTTCGAGCTGTCGGAGATTCCAGAACCCACAACCGAGGAACAGATGGAGGAAGCTGTACCTCCAACTGATGATACGGTTAATGTTCCAGAGGAACCTAGGAGGTCGGGTAGAGTCTCTCATCCTCCGGACAGATACATTAGTATGGTCGAGGAGAATGACGTTTTAATTCTAGAAAGTAATGAACCCGCAACCTATAAAGGTGCTATGGCCTGTTCCGACTCAAAGCTATGGCTCGAAGCCATGCAATCCGAGACGGACTCCATGTATGAGAATAACGTATGGGATCTAGTTGATTTACCTAATAAGGTAAAACCTCTACAGTGCAAATGGCTTTACAAAATAAAGCGTTCTGTAGACGCGCAACCAGATATCTATAAGGCACGACTTGTGGCAAAAGGTTTCACTCAAGTGCAAGGATTGCATTATGATGAGATTTTTGCACCTGTAGTCAGGCTACGTTCCATTCGGATAATTTTAGCGATTGCCGCATTTCATGATTATGAAATTTGGCAAATGGATGTGAAAACCGCCTTCTTAAACGGTTATTTGGAGGAAGAGTTGTACATGGTGCAACCCGAAGGTTTCATAGATCCTAAACATCCTAAGAAAGTATGCAAGCGTAAGCGTTCCATTTATGGACTTAAGCAAGCTTCTCGGAGTTGGAATCATCGTTTCGACCAAGTGATAAAAGAGTATGTCTTCATTCGATCGGTCGAAGAACCATGCTTATATATCAAGTCAAGTGGGAGCAAGATTGTATTCTTGATATTGTATGTCGATGACATACTCTTGATTGGGAATGACATTCCTCTCCTATCTTCGGTTAAAGAATGGTTGAAGAACCATTTCCAGATGAAAGATCTGGGTGAGGCACAGCGTATATTGGGAATCCGTATCTACCGAGATAGATCACGACGGACGTTACCACTTAGTCAAGAGTCTTATTTGGATAAGGTTCTTGAGAGGTTCAGCATGACCAACTCCAAGAAGGGGAACCTTCCTATGACGACTGGGATGCAGTTGAGCAAGTCTCAGTCACCCACGACGCCTGAAGGGATTGAGAGCATGAGTCGTGTTCCTTATGCATCTGCAATAGGATCGATCATGTATGCCATGATATGCACACGTCCAGACGTGGCATATGCATTGAGTATGACGAGTCGGTACCAAAAGACTCCAGGTGAAACACACTAGATAGCAGTCAAAAATATCCTCAACTACCTACGGAGGACTAAGGATTGGTTATTGACTTATGGAGGCGATACTAAGCTATGCGCAACCGGTTACGCAGATGCTAGCTTCCAAACGGATCGAGATGATTCAAAATCTCAGTCCGGGTTCGTCTTCACTCTTAATGGTGCTGCGGTCAGCTGGAAGAGTTCCAAACAGAGTGTTGTAGCAGATTCTACTACTGAATCCGAGTACTATGCCGCTTCGGAGGCAGCAGAGGAAGCGATATGGATGCGTCAATTCTTACAAGGGCTTTCGGTAGTTCCTAGTTCGAATGACCCGATCACCATCTATTGTGACAATAGAGGTGCCATCTTCCAGGCTAAGGAGCCAAAGTCTAGCAACAAATCTAGACATGTACTTCGGAAGCCTCACCTAATCCGTGATTACGTGGAGCAAGAAGAGATAGTGATTGACAAGATTGCGATGGATGATAACATCGCAGATCCTCTCACCAAACCGTTGAATTATGATAAGCATGTAGGGCATGTTAATTCCATGGGAATTAAACATGTTCCTAAGTTGTAGTACTTGATTATGGATTTGATACATTATCTTTTTCATATATTATTTATAACTTCATCGTTTTATATATATAATATTTTGTTTTTCATGTGGATTGTACTGACAACATTGAACGCCACAAAGTGAACTTAATTACATTATATTTGTTTTGGTCCGTAATCGCCAATGTGAGCTGATAACTCCGGCTATTATATTGTGCAGTCGATTGATGGTGGGTTCAACGAGCCATAAGTCAAACGGTTGACTAATCGATCACAGATACGAGATTATGACGATACCTCGTAGGACAACTTTTTGTGACAACGTAATGGATTCCTAAATGTTTAATAACATTTGGTGCCAGGTCGTGGATAGGACATCCATTGTGTTCCTAGAGTCGATTCTTTTGACTATCAACTGTCTCTTGAGATTAAGACATTTTTTGGGTGACTTTGGTTTCTTTCTCACGGTCTACCGTAACTGGGGCTAAGTAGATTTTTTCTGGGTCATTTCATACTGTGCTTACATCTGCAGAATTCGAGTTGAGGAAAATATCCAACCTTTATCAGGTATAGTTATTTCTCAGGGCCACTCGAGGAGTTGTAACTGAAATGCATGGCCATGCTCGAATGTTGATTCGTTTATCAGTTAAGTTACTCTCTAGTCGGGAAAACCACTCTTGATACTGATCGCTTGTAAAATACGACCTTTGTGAATTCGGATTTGCAAATTGTTTTTTATTGAGTGGGAGAAATGTTATAGGATATGAGAATCGGTTATCGCACATACACTTGTGAGGACAAGTGGGAGTTTGTTGGAGCTTGTGTCCTCCACAAATTAGTGTGATAACATTTTTAAATCTCTTACAGGTTCACAAGGGTATACTTCGTATATTTAATCAGTTGATAAACGTTTACCTAATAACGGTTGGCTTGCTAGAAAGTTTGACGTTATTATCATACAGATGGCGGTGATCAACTGGTCCCTAAAGGTCACACCTATAGGATGTGTTTGAGAAATGTGGTTATAGAAATATAATCACATTGATGCCCAAAATGACTAAAAAGTTAGTCGATGTGTTGATGAGATAATTATTTAATGAAAATTAAATAATATTAAGTTGAGACGAATTAACTGTCAATTCGTAAATTAAATATAATAAGTTATATTTAATTAAATATATATAATGTTAGCTTGGACGAATTAATCTGTTAATTCGTAATTAAATATAATCAGTTGTATTTAATATCAACAAGCTGAATGTGTCATAGTGGTAATAGTGAGGGTACACATACCAAGAGGTCATGGGTTCGATCCTCACTAGATGACAATTCAACACATATTATATATTTTTGGAAAGACCAAAAATAAGGAGAATATTAGTCTTTATTTCGGTTTACTTGGCCGAAATTAGGAGAGTTTTTACTTTCCTAATTGACTCCAAGTTTCGATCTGTATAAAAAAAAGGTAGAGAATTATTTCTACCCTAATGCTTTTTCTTGACCTTGCCTCCCCTCTCTCATCACAAAACCACAAAAAAAACAACTAAATTTTACAGAAAATTTTAGATCGATTTTAGCATAATCAAAGGGCATATCTCAGATCGTCTTGGGTGCAACTAATAGGCGAATATCAATTTTGATATTGTTCTTAGGCCATATTTGCTAGGACCGAAGGTTATTTCTGAATCTTTTACTTTTGTTTATGTATTTTATTTTATGACCTTAGATCATCTTTGTTATATCGTTATAATCCTTCTAAATTAAGGGAAGTATACAGATTATTTCCCACAACCTAGAGGCCATTCATGGCCGAAAATTGGACTGCCCAGCGACACTCGGCCGAGTGCCGTATTCACTCGACCGAGTGGCAGTCTACTCGACTGAGTGACCCCTTCACTCGATCGAGTAGACCGAAAAACAGATTCTGGAAACCCCCCTGTAAGGACCACCACTCGACCGAGTGGCTAGACCACTCAATCGAGTGACCTTGACTCGGCCGAGTAACTGCTGGATCTGACCGAGTACAGTGGGATTTGACCCTTTGTTGGAGTTTTGGACCACCTACGACGCATTTGACCTTGATTTTGGACTATGTCGACCTACTAAGGGTCGATTGGCCTAAGAAAACCCACACGATAGACCTTTATAAATTGTTTACTTTTGATCTCGTCACTTGCTTGGGTGTTATACAAACATAATCAACCTATAAACGTTTATATGATAGGATAAAGTGCATGAAATCGCGTAGGCATTCCGTAATGGTAGTGGCAAAGTAAATAATAATAGTAAGTACACACCACGTGACGAGTTGTTAGAACTGGTACGTGTTGTGGTGGTTCAATATGATATGGGAATGATATGTTGAGTATTAAGGGTGGTTGAGCCTAGTCATAAAGAGTACTCATATATATATATATATATATATATATATATATATATATAGAAGGGTTCTTATAAGGCCTTCATACCATATAAAGCCCTAAGTCCTTATAAGAACCCTTGGATGGAAGGGATGGAGGGATGAGATTACATCTCATTGAAAGGTCACAATTCTCCCTCCCTAATCTCCTTCCCTAATTGTGTATAACTCTACCTAATTGTGTATAACTCTACCACCATTCTAATCTCCCAACTCACTTCCTCATTCACTCATCCTCTCTCATTTCTCACATTCACTCTTTCTCTCTCATTTTTCTTCCTAATCACAAATCTCTCATCCCCTCATTCTCTCAAAAAAAAAAAAAAAACCAAATGATAAAAAACTAAAAAAACCAAATAAAAACCAAAACCAAAACAACAAAAAACACCACCTCTCCCTCTCCTTTTCGGTAACCACCGCACCACCACTCGCGCCCACCACCTTCGTCACCACTCCTCACCAGACCACCACAGCCCTGCGTCCTTCCTTCCGCTGTCGACAACCACCACCTCGCCATAGCCACCCAAACGCGGCTCCGCCACAACCAACCCTCGCCATTTTCCCGACAACCATCCTCCTGCCGCCCCTCCCCTGACATACCACCACCATCTACATCTCCTTCTTCCCTCCCCTGACACACCACCTCACGAGCACCCTCCTTACCCGCCGGTGACCCAGATCCCGACTCCACCACCAACATTTTTCACCTCCTTTCTCCTCCAACCCCCACCATAACCCGCACCACCACCACTGACCGCATCACTACACCGCACCACCACTGCCTCGCACCACCACACCAGATTTCCGCCGCCACCATTGCCACCATTCACGCGTCACTTCCGTCTGAAATCTGTTTTTGTTTTTGTTCACGCGTCCTCAATTTCTTTGTTTTTGTTCACGCGTCCACCATTTTTTGTTTTGCTTTGTTTTTTTTGTTTTGTTATTGTTTTGTTTTTGTTATTTGTTTTTGTTATTTGTTTTTGTTCAATTTCTTTGTTTTGTTATCGTTTTTTCCAGATCTGAGTATTAGTTGTTGGTCGATTTTTTCGAATTTTTTTTTTTGTTTTTGTTCTTTGTTTTTTGTTTTGTTTTTATTTTTTTATTTGGTTGTTATTGTTATTTGATTTTTTGGACTAAAGTTATACATCTTGTCTATTAAAGTTATACACTGCGTGCATTAGAGTTATACACATGATATTTAAATTTGGTTTTTTTTTATTGTTCTTTGGTTTATTTTAGATTTCGGGTTTGGTTGGGTTGTTGGTTTTTGGTTTTATTATTGTTATTTGGTTTTTTGTTTTTGTTATTATGAGATTTTTTGGTTTTTGTCCATATTTTTTTTTTCATATTTTTCATATTTATTCTTTGATTTTTTTACTATTTACGACTAAAGTTATACATTTTATGACTAAAGTTATACATTTTATGACCAAAGTTATACAAAAATTGGACTAAAGTTATACAAAAAAATTGGACTAAAGTTATACAAAAATGAACCAGAGTTATACAAAAATGAACCAAAGTTATACAAAAATGGACCAAAGTTATACAAAAATGGACTAAAGTTATACAAATATGGACTAAAGTTATACAAAAAAAGACTGAAGTTATACAAAAATTGGACTAAAGTGATACAACAATGGACTAAAGTTATACAAAAATGAACCAAAGTTATACAAAAATGACCCAAAGTTATACAAAAATGGACTAAAGTTATACAAAAAATTGGACTAAAGTTATACAAAAATGAACCAAAGTTATACAAAAATGAACCAAAGTTATTCAAAAATCGACCAGAGTTATACAAAAATGCACCAAAGTTATACAAAAATTGGACTAAAGTCATACAACAATGGACTAAAGTTATACAAAAAATTGGACTAAAGTTATACAAAAATGAACCAAAGTTATACAAAAATGGACCAGAGTTATACAAAAATGCACCAGAGTTATACAAAAAATTGGACTAAAGTTATACAAAAAATGAACCAAAGTTATACAAAAATGAACCAAAGTTATACAAAAATGGACCAGAGTTATACAAAAATGCACCAGAGTTATACAAAAAATTGGACTAAAGTTATACAAAAAATGAACCAAAGTTATACAAAAATGAACCAAAGTTATACAAAAATGGACCAGAGTTATACAAAAATGCACCAGAGTTATACAAAAATGCACCAGAGTTATACAAAAGTTAGTCCATTTTTGTATAACTTTAGTCCATTTTTGTGTAACTTTGGTTCATTTTTGTATAACTTTGGTTCATTTTTGTATAACTCTGGTTCATTTTTGTATAACTTTGGTTCATTTTTGTATAACTTTAGTCCATTTTTTGTATAACTTTGGTGCATTTTTGTATAACTCTGGTCGATTTTTGTATAACTTTGGTTCATTTTTGTATAACTTTGGTTCATTTTTGTATAACTTTGGTTCATTTTTTGTATAACTTTGGTCCATTTTTTGTATAACTTTGGTGCATTTTTGTATAACTCTGGTCGATTTTTGTATAACTTTGGTTCATTTTTTGTATAACTTTGGTTCATTTTTGTATAACTTTGGTTCATTTTTGTATAACTCTGGTGCATTTTTGTATAACTCTGGTGCATTTTTGTATAACTCTGGTCCATTTTTGTATAACTTTGGTTCATTTTTATATAACTTTGGTTCATTTTTTGTATAACTTTAGTCCAATTTTTTGTATAACTTTAGTCCAATTTTTGTATAACTTTAGTCTTTTTTTGTATAACTTTGGTCTATTTTTGTATAACTTTGGTTCATTTTTGTATAACTTTAGTCCATTATTGTCTTAGATGAAAAAAAAGTATCTCACAAAAAAAAAACGAGATTTAAAACACGAAATCTTAAAAAAAACGTATACCAAAAAGAGATTTAAGAAAATTAATAATAAATGAGAACTAACAAAATAAAAGACAACTAAAATAAAATAAAAGACAAAAAAATAATGAATGGAAAAAACAACTCAAAACATACAAATTAACACAAAACGGAAATAAAAAAAAAAAAAAAAAAAAAAAAAAAAAAAAGTTGAAAAAAAAAAAAAAAAAAAAAAAAAAAAAAAAACGCATCAGCGGCGGTGGGGTGGCGGCGGCGGGGGGGTGGTGGGTGTTTAGTTGGTGTCGGGTGGGGTGGTGGTGAATGAGGAAGAGAGGAGTGGGTGATTTATTTGGGTTTTTTGATTTATTTGGATTTTTTGGGTTTTTTTATTTATTAGGATTTTTTGGGTTTTTTTTATTTATTTGGATTTTTTGGGTTTTTTTTTTGAGGTTTTGAGAGAAGAGAAGAATGAAATGTGTGAGATGAGAGAGAAATGGGTGGGTAGAAAACAAATATATAGTAAATTAGTGGTTAATTATGGTGGATTAGTGAAGGTGGAAAGAGATGGTGAGATTAACTTATAAACACACTTTTTGGGGGTTGATCTCATCCCTCCATCTCCCTCCATCCAATGGCTCACAATAGGACTTATGGACTCATTATATATCTTGGTCTTACATGATCTCTTCTCTATATATATATATATATATATATATATATATATATATATATATATATATATATATATATATATATATAGTGTAAAGATCAAGAGAGTCCACCTCTTACATTTGAGTCCATAAGTTCCCTTTAGAGCCATTGGATGAGGAAGATGGAGGGTTGAGATTGAAAGCAAAAAGGAGGGATTAAAGCTCATTAAACCCACTCTCTCACTACCTATACTAATTAATCACTAACTCTTCCTAATTAACTATTAATTTAATATATATACTTTTCCAAACACCACTTCTCTCTCATATCTCATAATTTCACTCATTTTTTATCTCTCAAAAACCTCTCCTCTCTAAAAAACCAAACAAATTCAAAAACAAAAAAAATCAAAAAATTTCCCCCCCTTTTCTCTCCAACCCAACCCACTGGTACCACCACCTCCTTCGTCGTCGTCCTCTCCACCTCCCATCCCATCAAAATCCCATTCACCACAACTGTCACCACCGCCCCCGCACTCCCCACACGGCCGCACCACCACCTCACCCCACCCACCACACGCCACACACCCCACACCTCACAGCTACCACCGCCGCACGATCTCCTCCGCATAGCAACCACCACAGCCCACACTCCCCTCCCTCACCAGCCACGACCGCCACCTCCACTCCTTCACCAGCCACCACCGCACACACGACCCCACTCCTTTCTCTCATCCCCCCTTGCCACACCGCCCACCAACCACCAGCGACCTCGACACCCACACGACACCCCACACACCACGCACACCCATACGACACCCCACACACTATCCTCCTCGCCGCCTTCCTCCTCCCTCCACGCCCACTGCCGCCATCTCCTTTTTCCACTTCTCTTTTTTTTTTTCTTTTTTTCCAGATCTGGAAGTTGCTTCTTTTTTTTTTCCAGAAACGACACCCCAAACTTGGCTTTTTTCTTCTTTTTTTTTTTTTGTTTTTTTTGTATTTTTTTGTTTTCGTTGGTATGTATATGGTGGTTGTGGGTGAGATTCATTTTGGCTCGTTTTTTCAGATTTTACAATAAATTTCAGATTTCATTTTTATGTTTTTCATTTTCATTTTCTTTAGATTTCATTTTTATGTTGTGGGTAAAGTCGGTATATTTATTTTGTTTCGTTGAGTAAATATTTTAGATCTTTCTTTTATTTTGTGAATTTTTTTATTTTAGTCTTGCATTTACAAAGTACATCTCATATAATTTGTAAATTTTAATCTTAGATATATTAAAAATATCGTCTCCTCATTTTTCTTTAATTGTTGTTGTATTAGATCGTTTTTATTTGTTGATTTTCATCTTAAATGTGCATTTTTTCTCCTAGAATTACTCTATTTTCTGTTAAAATTACTCTTTTTTCGGTTAGAATTACACTTTTTTTTTCATCTTAGAATTACTCTTTTTTCTACTAAAATTACTCTTTTTTCGGCTAAAATTACACTTTTTGTTGTTAGAATTACACTTTTTTCTGTTAGAATTACACTTTTTTCTGTTAAAATTACACTTTTCTTCATTAAAATTACACTTTGTTCTGTTAAAATTATACTTTTTTTTGCTAGAATAACACTTTTTTCGGCTAAAATTACACTTTTTGTTGTTAGAATTACACTTTTTTCTGTTAAAATTACACTTTTCTTCATTAAAATTACACTTTTTTCTGTTAAAATTATACTTTTTTTTGCTAGAATAACACTTTTTTCGGCTAAAATTACACTTTTTGTTGTTAGAATTACACTTTTTCCTGTTAGAATTACACTTTTTTCTGTTAAAATTACACTTTTTTTCATTAAAATTACACTATTTTCTGTTAAAATTATACTTTTTTTTGCTAGAATAACACTTTTTTCGGCTATTGGACTAATGTTACACTCTCCATGGACTTGGTCATATTCTCATATTCTTATTGGACTAATGTTACACTCTCAATGGCCTAAAATTACATTCTCAGTGGACTGAAATTATACTTTTCTGGACTAAAATTACACTTTTCTGGACTAAAATTATATTCTCCTTGACTAAAAATAACAATCTCATTGGACTGAAATTACACTTATCTGGAGTAAAATTATACTTTTTGTCATTAAAATAACACTCGTAAAATGCTAAATTACAATAACTTGTGATAAAATTACAAAAATTCAAAATATTATTCGTTAAAATCACTCGGAAAAGATTGAAGTTAAACTTGTAAAACGCTAAATTCTCGAAAATATTCCTTAAAATTACACTTTTTGCTGTTAGAATTACACTCGTAAAATCCTAAAATGTCGAAAACTTGTCTCGAAAAAAAAAAACGAAAAAAACGAAACAGTCGAAAAATTGTCTCGAAAAAAAAAACGAAAAAAACCGAAACAGAAAAAATGTTAATAAAATTTTCATAAACTTTGAAGTATAAGACAAAATATGGTGTTAATTGTGTATGATAATGAATTAGTGAATGTATTATTAAAACTAGAGAGAGAAGTGAATTAATTAGTGTTAAGTGTGTTTTTTGCTTTCAATCTCAACCTTCCACCATGCATGATCCAAGGGTTGTGGGAGGGACTTATGGACTCAAAATATATAAGGGACTTAGGAGAACTTTGCTCTATATATATATATATATATATATATATATATATATATATATATATATATATATATATATATATATATATATATATATATATATATATATATATATATATATATATATATATATATATATATATATATATATATGTCAAGTTCTCCTAAGTCTCTTATATTTTTTGAGTCCCTAAGTCTTCATATGGGCCTTTGGATGAAGGAGATGGAGGGAGGAGATTACATCTCAATGGAGGGCTAGAAATGCATCTAGCTAATCTCCCTTCCTAATCACTCCTAATCTCCTCCTCATTCTTATCATTCATTCATTCACTACTCTCTCATTCATTAATTCAAAAACAAAAAACCACATCTCTCTTATTCTCTCTTCCTCTCATCACCCAAAAAAAACCAAAACAAAAAAAAAAACCAACCACCATCTATCTCTCTTTCTCTCTTCCTAACAAAAAAAAAAAAAAAAACCCAACAATTACTCCCTCCTTCACCACCCGGACAACCACCACCATCACTCATCCTCACCCTCGCCGTCCGTCCCCTCACCACCACTGACCGCCCTCTCACCTTCCACTACCGCAGCCACCTTCCACTACCGCAACAAAAAAAAAAAAACGACCGCCTGTTTTTCTTCTTTCTCTTTCTCTGTTTTTTTTTTTTTTGTCAGATCTAAGGTGTTTTGTGGTCTTTGGCTCGTGGTGGTTGTGGTTGTCTCGTGGCGGTGATGGTTGGTTCGTGGTGGTAGTATATGGAAGTGGAAGTATGGTGGTTGGTGTTGTCTAACACCTCAGATCTGAAATTCGGATTTTTTTTTTTTTTTTTTTTTTTTTAAATCTCATCTGTTGCTGACTTGCTGCTGTTGCGTGACATAAATTTTTTTTTTTCGTTTTTTTTTTCTTTTCTTTTGTTTTTCTTTTGTTTTTGGTCGACATCACAAGCTTTGTTTTTGTATTTTGTTTGTTTTGTTTTTTTATATATTTTTTTCGTTTTTTTTTTATTTTGGATCTCGTTTTTCTGAGATTTTGTTTTCGTTTTCTTAGTTTTGGTTTTGATTTCGTTTTTTGATTTTGTTTTTGATTTCGTTTATTTCATTGTTATTATTAAAATCTCATTGCATATTATTTCGGTTTTTTTCATTGTTATTATTAAAACCGTTTAGATCTTGTTTATTTCATTATTTATTTCATTGTTATTATTAAAACCTCATCCACCATTGAAATCTTGTTTTTTTCGGTTTTTTTCTTTTTGATTTTTTTATTTCGATTTTTTATTATTTTAGATCTAGTATGGTTGGTGTTTATTTGGGTTTTTTCACTTTTGTAATTACATATTATTTTGTGCTAAAATTAAAGATCTTGTGTTTTAAAAAAAAATTGCACACCCTTCAAACATTAAAGTTACACTTTTTTGTGTTAAAATTACACTTATCGTCATTAAAGTTACACTTTTTTTCTGTTAAAAATACACTTTTTTTTTTTTGTTAAAATTACACTTTTTCCTGTTAAAATTACACTTTTTTCTGTTAAAATTACACTTTTTTTTGTTAAAATTACACTTTTTTTCGTTAAAATTACACTTTTTTTCGTTAAAATTACACTTTTTTCGTTAAAATTACACTTTTTCCTGTTAAAATTACACCTTTTTTGGTTAAAATTACACTTTTTCCTGTTAAAGGTTATCCTCCCAATGACTAAAGTTATACTCTTGGACTAAAGTTACATTAATTTGGACTAACTAATTTCGACTAATTTGGACTATTTGGACTGACTAATGGACTAAAATTACATAATTTGGACTAAAATTACACCAATTTTGACTAAAATTTCACAATTTTGACTAAAATTACACAAATTTGGACTGAAATTACATAATTTGGACTAAAAATACACTTTGGACTAAAGGTCAAATTTGGACTAAAGTTGTACAATTTGGACTAAAGTTACACAATTTAGAATAAAATTACACAATTTTGGACTGAAATTACACAAATTTGGACTGAAATTACATAATTTGGACTAAAATTTACACTATTTACGACTAAACTTGGACTAAAGTTACACAATTCATTTATTTTGACTCATTGATATTGTGCAATTTCAATCATTGTCGACTAGAGTGTAACTTTAGTACATTGATAGTGTATATCTTTTATCATTTTATGAGTGTAATTTTAGTCCAAAAAAGTATAATTTTTGTCCAAAAAAGTGTAATTTTAGTCCACAAATGTGTAACTTTAGTCTACAAAAGTGTAATTTTAGTCCACGGAATTGTAATTTTAGTCCATAAAGGTGTAATTTTAGTCCAAATTGTATAACTATATTCCAAATTTGTGTATCTTTAGTCCAAATTGTGTAAATTACAAATAACTCCATTAGTTAGTCCAAATTGTGTAATTTTAGTCCAAATTTGTAACTTCAGTCCAAATTGTTCTAGCTTTAATCCAAAAGCGTACTTTAGTCATTGAGAGGGTAACCTTAGTAGAGATAAGTGTAACTTTAATAATAGAGATAAATGTAACTTTAATGAAGAAAAGTGTAATTTTAACAGAAAAAAGTGTAATTTTAATGGGAAAAAGTGTAATTTTAACCGGAAAAAAAAGTGTAATTTTAACGAAAAAAAGTGTAATTTTAACAGAAAAAAGTGTAATTTTAACGGAAAAAAGTGTAATTTTAACGTTAAAAAATGTAATTTTAACAGGAAAAAAACTGTGATTTTAACCGAAAAAAGTGTAATTTTAACGGAAAAAAGTGTAATTTTAACGGACAAAAGTGTAATTTTAACCGAAAAAGTGTAATTTTAACCGAACAAGTAAGTTTAATAGATCCTAAATCACACAATACCAAGACAAATGATATTTCATAACTAATAGACTTAGTACTAAAATTTTAACCGGAAAAAAAAGTGTCATTTTAACACAAAAAAGTGTAATTTTAACGGAAAAAAGTGTATTTTTAACAAGGAAAAAACTGTGATTTTAACCCAAAAAAAGTGTAATTTTAACGGACAAAAGTGTAATTTTAACGGACAAAAGTGTAATTTTAACCGAAAAAGTGTAATTTTAACCGAATAAGTAAGTTTAATAGATCCTAAATCACACAATACCAAGACAAAATTTTAAATACGAAATTTGGCAAATATATATAATAAGACGGATATTAACAAAGTGATATCAACAAGAAAAAAAGTAAAAAATGAGATTTTATAAGTAATTGATTTAGTACTAAAATCACACTATAATTTGTAAGAATGTCAAAAACCGGAAAAAAAAATACCAAAACATCAAAATTGAAAAAAAAAAAACGGAAATGAAAAAAAAAACGGGTCAATGAAAATTGATCTATTTTAGTAGATCTAAGATTAAAATTAAAAAAAACTCACAAATTTAAAACAATATTATATAGCAAGAAGATATAAGGATAAAAAAACAAAAAAAATAAAAAGAACACCTAAACATCAAGTTTATAAAAAAAAAAAAAAAAAAAAAAAAAAATTGACGTTGGGGCGGCGGCGGCGGTGGTGGTGGTGGTGGCGGCGGCGGTGGCGGTTGGCGACTGTGGTGGTTTCCGGTTGGTGGTGGTAGGTGGATGGTGGATGGTGAATGAGGAAAAGATGAGTAAATGATTTATTTGGATTTTTTGGGTTTTTTATTTGTTTGGTTTTTTGGGTTTTTTTTTTTCTTGGTTTTTTTGAGAGAATATGGAGAAGTGAGATATAGAGAGAGAATGAGGAGATGTGATAATGAGTTGGTGAATGAAAGATAAGGAGGATTAATGTAGTTAATGAGAAAATTAGAGGAAGATGGACAAATTAGAGCATTAACCTTAATTTTTTTGTTCTCATCTAAGCCCTCCATTTCCAAGATCCAAAGGCTCACAATGAGACTTATGGACTCAAATGTAAGAGGTGGACTTAGATGATCTTAATATATATATATATATATATATATATATATATATATATATATATATATATATATATATATATTTTGTATATATATGTATATATAGTAATCACACATATAAAAACCCCATCAATAGATACCGACCTTGGCCATACATAACATAGATATAGTAAAACAAGCCGAGACCTTTTGGGGAACACAACTTGCGACAATAATGGTAAGTTACCGGGAGAGTGTCACGTGACACTTATAGCGAACTTCGGGACGAAGTTCTCTTTTAGGGGTGTGAAAGTAAGAACTCGGAAAAAGAAAGAGCACGATATATCACAAAGTAGTGAGAACGAACAAGACCTAGGATAGACAAGATATAGTTGTGTAACAATAAGAGTGATGATGGCAAGAGAACACACGAGAACCGAGAAAGAAGCTCGAGAGTAGACCGAGGAATATTTGGGAAAGAGAGTGGGTGGCGAACTTCGGGGACGAAGTTCATTTTAAGGGGGGAAGATTGTAATACCCGGCATTTATGGGACCCATACTTAGACCTAGGGATGCATGAGGGAACCCACATATACGCGGACGAGACCAAGTAAGACCTAAACTAGACCTAGTAGACTTCCAGTGGACCGAGTGGAATCCCTAGTGGACCAAGCGAGTCGGCACTTGGTCGAGTGAGGGTACACTCGACCGAGTGAGAGCCACTCGGTCGAGTGAACCGGTCACTCAATCGAGTGAGCTAAGTTGTATCCGAGAAATGATATTTCGGAATTTCATCTTATCCCAACACCAACCCCTTCATTCTTCTTCTCCTTCTTCCTCACTCTAAAATACTCTTCCCTCTCTCTAAAGTCTCCCTAAACCTTCCCTTTGACATTGAAGCTTAGATTTATGGTGAAACACCCCTCTTAATCCCCGATCTACCTTTGTAAGTCGACATCCTACCCTTTTTCCTCTTTGTTTTTTGTTAATCTCGAATTAGGGTTTATTAAGAGAAATTAATTAGTATTTAGTTAGGTAAAATGAGTAATTAGTAACTCACAATGAGGGATTTTATGTTGTAATTTAGTATAGAGTGAATTGTGATAGCTATTACATGGTTTATGTAGGATGAGACTGTTTTATGAGATGGATACTTGGTGATTTCGATTAGCTTGAGGATTATGCTTAAAGGTAGGTTATCCTACTCGGTTTCAATGATGTATAAGCATGTTTGTATGTCTTCTTTTGTCATATGCATTCATAAATTGGTTAGTATGGCATATGGGTATTGGAAGGGTTGTTATTATTCATAACATGTGGGATGGATTTCATGAATTGGTCATATGCTTAATGTGGCTCATCCATTTCCTATGTATAGTTGTGAATGAATTGTTTTGGAGATCTTTGATGGCGGTACTTGATTGTTGAGGAGACGTACGACGGTTGGGAAACCGTCTTGCGCTCGGGTCTCCCTTTGGAGCTTCCCATTCCAAGGGGAATGTACACATTAATGGCTTGAGTACAGAGGGACGCGTGTGGTTGAGACACGACGTCTGGCAGGGAATATGGTTGGCTTCCGGACCCGGTACGTCTGGGCGTGTCCCGGTACCTAGCGTGATGTTCGGTATGTCTGGGCCTGTCCCGGTACCGGAGTAGTGGTTCTGGGTATGTCTGGGCGTGTCTCGGTACCGGTATGATATTGGTTGTCCGTGTCTCCTTCGTGTTGATAGCATGTTGCATATTTCATCATTATGTCATGTCTCATATTTATCATTGGAACTGGCGTGTGTTGTGTCCGTGTAATGTCACCTATTTTCGGGGTGGCCTGTGTCGATCCATATGATATTTTCGATCATATGGGGAGCAGTTGTTTACAGTTTAGCTTTGGTAGCATGCGGGAGAAGGGACGTGACTTGACAATCTCCGAGTCAGACATGATTGATTAGATTAGCTTAGTGGTCATGAGTTGTAATCTTTCATTATTCATTTATTCGTTGTAAACCATTAAACATGCTATTTATAATATTGTTCTCGGATTGTATCTCCGATCTTACTACCTCGGGAACCTGAGAAGGTAACATTCCCCGATTACCTTGGCCGGGTATGAAGGGGGCATTACACTCGGATGAAGATGATTTATTTTCAGGGCCAAGTGCGAGTGTTGCTAATTGTGAACCAACAAGTCACTTTTCAGATGCTATATATCATCCCGGTGAATATACAAGGATGTTGGTGAGAAAATACCCACTGTAGTAAAGTTTCAAGTTTTTTAATGTCAAAAAATTAATTTAGCGTTTTAAATTGTGCAGCAATATTTTGAACAAAGAGGACAATCAAATAACCTTGTGAATGAAGAATTAAGTAGATCAAACATGGAGCAGCAGTCATAGTTTGAAAGGCCGTCTTGGAACGATCAAGTCAGCTGGCATATTCGTTGAAATACTATTGTTTCGTTTCATTTATCTATGACGAACTTGTTAGACTCTTTGACAATTTGAAGAAATAATTGGTGGAATAGATTGCTTTAATGTATTCAGTATCAAATAACATAGTAGATGAAGTTGCTTAAGACGTAGTTGATGTTTTCCTCCTTACTTTGGAATTGAAAAACTTGGATAGTAGGAGTCATTATAGTTATCAGGTCTTCAATCATTTTAATGGATACCTGTTGGATCTACCTTCCTACTGTGACTACAGTAGTAATTTTGAAGATTGTATCCCTTGTATGCAAACTTGTAAGATCAAATTCAGGGACGACTCAGCAGGCTTGATTGAATAGTCAGTATAAATTCAATGACGACTTGCAGATTGTGTATCTTTCTTATTCCTTTAAGTTTCTAATATTGCATTCTAGTTCTGACGATTATTTGGTCTGTATAGCTCATGCTGCAGATGTAATCTTCAAAAGCTTGAAAATTACGGGTCTTGTTCCGAGTATAAGTCCACTCAATCCTCTCGTGAAACAAAAGAAACTAAGCGATAATCTTTGATGAAATTGCATTTGCAGGTTCGACATCCAAATGCACACAACATGCTATGATCTACTACTTTTTGATCATAAACCAATGCTAAATCACCACAAATTGTCACTGCAGTCGATTCACAACTTTTAATATCATGGTTTTATCTTTCTATGAAATGTTCTCATCAAAAATGTCGAACTTGGGGTACAGGTACGAACATTAGTAGTTTAGCATGTTTAGAAACAACTATATGCCGAAGAAGAAAGCTCCGGACAAACTGGGAGATTTTCGACCTATTAGCCTATGTAATGTGCTATATAAAATTATATCTAAAGTTTTGGCTAATAGGTTAAAAATGTTCCTTGGCGAGATTGTCTCTGAAAATCAAAGCGCCTTCACACCGGGTCGCCTTATCACTGATAATATTTTGATAGCTTTTGAGATGTTCCATTATATGAAAAATTCGAGAGGGGCGGGGGGACACATGGCGCTGAAGTTGGATATGTCAAAAGCTTATGATAGGGTAGAATGGGACTTCTTGGAGCGGGTTCTTTGTGTGATGGGAATGGATAGAAGGTGGATTCATAGGGTTATGGAGTGTGTGAGAACAGTTTCCTATTCAATTTTAATTAATGGGACGGAATATGAGACTTTTTTCCCGACTAGAGGATTGAGACAAGGAGACCCGTTGTCACCCTATTTGTTTATCATTTGTGCTGAAGTCATGTCAAGCATGCTCCGTAGTGCTATGGAGTGGGGAAGTATTCACGGGATTCGCATAGCACCTCTAGCTCCGGTTGTGACCCACTTGTTGTTTGCGGACGATAGTATTATCTTTGTTAAGGCCAATGTACGGAAAGCTTGCACGGTAAGGGATATATTGAGAAGGTATGAGGTTGCGTCGGGGCAGTCGATTAATATAGACAAGACAACCATATCTTTCAGTAAGGGGACCAAGGCGTTTCGCAAGGAGGGAGTGATTGGTGCTTTAGGGGTTAGGGAAGTGGAAGTGCAGGAAAAATATCTGGGGCTCCCTACGGTCATAGGACAGTCTAAGAAAGTCCTTAATAATATTATCCGGGATAAACTAAGCAAGAAACTTCAAGGGTGGAGAGGGCTGCTCTTTAGTAAGGCGGGAAAAGAGACTTTGATTAAGGTGGTTGCTCAAGCTATGCCCACCTAAGCCATGAGTGTATTCAAAATCCCAACGACATTCTGTGATGAACTACGCTCTATGGTGTCGGCTTTCTGGTGGGGTTCGGACAATGGGAGGAGGAAAATGTCGTGGGTGGCGTGGAGCAAAATGTGTAAGCCAAAGTGCCGTGGAGGTTTGGGATTTCGAGATTTCGCGAAGTTCAATAAAGCTCTATTAGGAAAACAGGCTTGGAGACTTATGACAAATGATACCTGTCTTATGGCTCGAGTTCTCAAAGGGAAATATTTCGGGGACCGTTCTTTTGTCGATGTGGAGCTCGGTCACAACCCGAGCTATACTTGGAGGAGCATTTGGGAAGCTAGGGAGGTTGTTATGCGAGGAGTGAGACGACGAATTGGAGATGGCTGGAGCACTTCGGTGTGGTTGGATCCTTGGATCCCGAAAACTCAATCTCGACGTGTCATTTCTCCTAGGCTGGACAACGAAGTGGAGATGAAAGTAGCCCACCTACTGCGAGATGATGGCTTGGGCTGGGATCGACAGAAAGTGAGCTCCCTGTTTCTACCCTTCGAACAGGAGAGGGTCTATAGCATTCGCATTAGTGCAACGAAGCCAGTGGACGATTGGTGTTGGGATTTTGAGAAGGATGGTGAATATTCGGTTCGCTCGGCATACAAATTACTTTTCGATGATGGCAGCGGGATAGAATAGTCGGACTTTGCTCGAGATAAATGGCTTTGGAGTAGGATATGGAAAATGCCAGTTCTTCCCCGTATCAAGGTGTTTTTCTGGCAATTATGTCACGACTGCTTAGCTACAAAGGTGAACATCGCGAAGAGGCTAACTGGGCATGACATGGATTGTCCGTTTTGCTACAATAATATGGAGACTTGTCTCCATATGTTTCGGGATTGTGGGTGGGTGGAGGGTTTCTGGGAGGGATTGGGGCTGCAAGTGTCGGTGGAAGGTGGGGGAGAGAGGGTGAGGGAGTGGGTAGAGACCACTTTGAAGGAGATGTGGGAGAAGAGTTGCGTAGAGTTCATGGTAGGATGTTGGGCATTGTGGGAACGGAGGAACAAGTTCATCTTTGAGGGTGTAAGGGGTGAGCTAAATGGGGTAAATACTCGGGTGAGGGGACTGTTAGGGGAGATGAGAGCGGATGACAAGAGGGAGTTGTACTCTTGCGCAGGAAATGGGTCAAAGGCGAAAACAGGGGATTGGAGAGGAGTGGAGGAACAAGGGGAGGATGGTAATAAGAGGGGGGAGGAACAGGGATGGGCGAAGCCTAGGGAAGGAGTTGTAAAGGTTAATATAGATGCCGGATTCATGGAGGGAATGGGAATGGGTTTTGGGGTCGTGTGCAGAGATGAACATGGGGTGGTAACGAGAGTTGTGGCAGTGCAGATGGAGGGGACGTGGGATGTGAAGATGGCGGAAGCACACGCTGTGTTGGTAGGGGGTGAAGGAAGCCATTGATGCGGGGTACAAACAGGTGGTCATTGAAAGCGATTGCTTGAAGGTAGTGACTGATTTGCGGAATCGGCGAAAAGGACAAAGCGATATTCATTTGCTTTATGAAGACATTTTATCTAGCTGTAATTTTTTCGAAGTTGTTAATTTTTCTTTCGTTAATAGGCGCTTCAATAGGGTAGCTCATTTGCTTGCTCATGTTGCCCCTTGGAGCTTAGGTAGACGAGTTTGGATCGATGATCTACCTCAACATATTTACGATGTTACTTTGCTTGATTTAGTTTTATACAATTAAACCCTTTTGGGGTTTTTCAAAAAAAAAAAAAAAGAAAGAAACAACTATATGCAAAAAAAAAATAAAAAGTATACGAGAATTAGTATTCTGTAACATAAGCAGACCAAATACGAACTGTTATTTATTAAACAAATGCAAAATGTAGTACTATTTCGACTACACTGACAAGAAGGAACTTACTTCACCATACATAACTCAATCCTAATTGCTCAAAAAAAAAAAAAAAAAAAAAAAAAAAAACAGAACTCAATCCTAATTAATCAAAAAAAAAAATAGAAATTCAAAAATCAATCTTCTTATTGAGCTAGACCAATTCTCCAAGGCTTCATATGTCATCGTCCTATGTGAGATCAATGATCTCAATCTCCTCGTCTTTTGTTAGATCAATAACACAACATAATCATCCTGTGTAAGATCTATAATCTCGACTTCTTTTTTTTGGTAATTCTTCAGGCTCCTTCTTTACCTCTACAAATTTTTTTCCTTCTTTACCTCTACAAATTTTTTTGCCAAATTAATAATATCAAATTCATTCGCCTCCTCTTTTATCTCCTACAACAATAATTTATTTTGCGAAGGGAACACTTGCTTTTTGTTTGCCCCCGTCTTTTTTACCCGGCATGATTTACTAACTCCGACTCCGTTCAAACTATTACTTCTAGTGCCTTTCATATTAAGATCTTTTTTATTTGTTTTGAGTGAAAGTGTTTACCGCTTATATTTTACTTATATAGCCATAGAGCAACCACCATATCTTATCAAAGAGTTATCAACTCCTTAAATGATGGGTTAGGATAACAAATTAAAATATTAAATATGTTAATAGTGCCAAAAGAAATCAAATTTTGGCGCCAAAATCACATTATAATCATATATACAAAGTAAATATCTCTGTCTTATGGGCTAATGTGCTTATATTCATTGCTTAGTTGCTATACAAATGGAATTTAAGACGGAACTTAAGACGGGTCAAATATTATTCTATTTGTATAGATAAAACATAAATTTTGCTATTTCAGTCATTTCCCCCTTTTGTATTATTTAACATATTTAACCCCTTTCAACATTAAGACGGATATACCCAACTTAAGAGAGAGTTGAAGTGCTACACAAATGGAATTTGAGTTGATCCGTTAAATTTGAATTAATTTAATATGTAATACTATATCGATTTCACAATGAACATATTATCAAGGTATGGTATCAATAACTAATATTACAATGTACTTTCAAAATTTTAATTTAGACCAATATTTCATATCATATTTATTCTTAAGTGCATATATAAAGTTAAATTTTTACGATGCAGAAAATGTCAATTATCCTATTTGAATCGTTATTAAGTTAATTTGATATTAGGTCATTCATCATGTCGAGTCATCATCTGGTCACATGCTATTTTGGTAGGGTTTCACTTCAACTCGAGGAAACAAAATATGTTACCCATATAGTCAATTTAATCTCGGTTATTCAATTTAGTTAGGCTTAACTTAGTTCACCATCCTTCGAAATCATTCTGTTTAGCTTAATTTAGCTCAATTCAATTCAGTACCATCTTCAATTCAATTCATTAACACTTGTAGTATCCCGCGCTTCGCGCGACATGTTTTAAAATTTTATTATTATAATTGAAGAAAAATAACATAATTTTTATATGACCTTTAATATTTTTACTTATAAATAAAAATAAATTAATTTTTCTCAAATTTAATTTTTTTAGGTTTAACTTCAAAGTTATAAAATAAAATACATACAATTTTAATTAAAACTAATAAGTGATAATTAATTATGCATGATCAGCGTTTTATAAATTATTTTGTGACTGATCAAATATCATACTCCCTCTTATTCGCTATAATGTTCCTTCTTTCCCGAAACGAATTATTGCAGTAATGTTCCTCTTTCTTTTTTTGGTAACTTTTACTCTTATTTTATTTATCTCTCTCCTATCACCAAACCCCACACAACTCTTTTACTCCTAATTTATTATTTTCCTAATGTTTTGGCCTCACAACTCCTTATTTAACTCCTAATAATTCATCTCTCTCTCGAGTCTCTCCTATCACCAACCCCACCAATGTCCTATATTCATTTCTAATATTATTCCTTAAGTATCGTGTCAAAGACAAAGGGGAACATTATAGCGAATAGAAGGGAGTATTAATTAAAATAAAATTTATTCAAATAATGCAACAATAAACACTAAGTTCTCAAATTATATCATTTCACGATTCATTATGTTCTAAATCAGTTAATATTTGTTCAAAATGATGTGAATATAACTTTTATGTAATTTTTAATTTTTTATGTATAACGTGTGATATTTATTTATCAAACATATAGAGTTCAAACTCAACTTATTTAAATGCTTTGAGTGTGTCTTTCATGTATTAATAATTATGTGTCAAACATATCTATTCTATAAGAATTGCATCTTTTGTATTTTAAAACAACCATATATAAATGATGTTTTAGAGTTTACTTGTAAATAAAATAGGTTAAACTTTCTCAAATTATATCATTTCACGATTCATTAACTTAAAAGTATTTAAAAGATAACATATAAAATATTTACCTAATAGTAATATTTGGCTAGTCATAATCAATATTTATACATGACGTATATATGATTTAATTGAAGATATTAAAGTAAAATGTAACGTTTTTTCTATTTTTTTCATGTCGTTTATTGTACAATATATATTATTTAATAATCATTACTTTTGTTTTGATTATTCAAATGCACTCGCGATCACTGTGTACATACATACTCATACAAATACTCGTTATCACACTATTTAAACCTATCAAAATCTCATATGTATTTAATTTCTCACAATATATTTTTTTTCATTCTCATATAAAAACTTATCTCTTAGTAGTTTTCTTTAAGTTATGTTTTTAAGAAATACGACGACTCTTCCAAATATATTTTTCTTAATATTTAATGGTCTATGTTTTATAACTTTTTTAAAATATCTTTGTACGTAAAAATAAAACATTATGAGACACTCACTTTAATCATCTCTACAAATAAATATAACGAAAATTATACTCTATTTGAAGCATTTTTCGCAATGAACGTAATTGTTTACATTTTAGAATTTTTATCAAAATATTTTTTTAATAAATTTATAATCAAATCATCGTAATTATTTAATGTAATTTTATAGTAAAATTTATTAAACTATAATTAATATGTTGCTGAGATTTATACAGCATTTATTATGTTTGTATTTAATGTTCTGTTGTAATTAATACTTGTATTTATGGCTGGGTTGACACGTGGCGCATCCACAACGCTTCAACCCAGTTTTATATATATATATATAAGATTCCAAACATATAATTTTTTCATCGATAAAAATTATAAAATATTAAATTGTCGCGATAAAATTTTAGCATATTATATAATCACTCCGTCAGTAATTTGGTTACCTTTGATTTAAATACCGCTCACGAATAATAATAAAATGTAAACAAATCACGTATATAAAGGGAGCACAAGAAAACAAGATATGAGTATACTTTACCATTCGTATCGTCTTAATTTACAATATAACATAACGGTACAATAGAACTGTCTGTTTCAACCACTTTAATTCGCAAAATGACATGTTTCATATTCAAATTCTAACTAAAACAAATACAAAAAAAAAATATTAACAAAGATGTTGTAATTTGTAAACAAAAATGAAGTCAAGCCTAAAGATTGTAACTTTGGTGACAAGTAACTAAATATTCAAACTAAAGAATAAATAAAATGCAAACAATAAAGCATTGCACCAATTGTAAAAAAAAAAGAAAAAATCATAATGACTAGACGGGTTTCGAACTAAGCTTTACGTACTTCAGTTATGTGAAACTTAGTTTAATTTAATTAAAGTCAATTTAGCTCAATTATTCAATTTAGTTAGGCTTAACTTAGTTCACCATCCTTCGAAATCATTCTGTTTAGCTTAATTTAGCTCAATTCAATTCATTACCGTCTTCAATTCAATTCATTAACACTTGTGTATTTTAAGTATAACTTTACTTTATAAATATATTCCAAACATATAATTTTGTCATCGATAAAAATTATAAAATATTAAATTATCGCGATAAAATTTTAACATATTATATAATCACTCCGTTAGTAATTTGTTTACCTTTGATTTAAATACCGTTCACGAAGAATAAAAAAATGTAAATAAATCACTTACATAAAGGGAGCACAAGAAAACAAGATAAGAGTATACTTTACCATTTTATCGTCTTAATTTATAATATAACATGACGGTCCAATAGAAATGTTTGTTTCAACCACTTTAATTCGCAAAATGACATGTTTCATAATCAAATTCTAACTAAAACAAATAAAAAAAAATTAACAAAGATGTTGTAAACAAAAATGAAGTCAAGCCTAAAGATTGTAACTTTGGTGACAAGTAACTAAATATTCAAACTAAGGAATAAATAAAATGCAAACAATAAAGTATTGGACCAATAGTAAAAAAAAAATTAATCATAGACGGGTTTCGAACTAAGCTTTATGTACTCCAGTTATATGCAACTTAGTTTAATTTAGTTAAGCTCAATTTAGCCCGGTTATTCAATTTAGTTAAGTTTAACTTAGTTCACCATCCTTCGAAATCATTCTGTTTAGCTTAACTAAGCTCAATTCATGTAATACTACGGATTTTCTTAAGTTGAATACTCGACCGAGTAGAGCCTACTCGGCCGAGTAGTGCTAATGGTGTAGTCTGTTTTGGTTCTGCCGAGGAATACTCGGCCGAGTATGAAGAATACTCGACCGAGTAGAGGATACTCGGCTGAGTATACACTTTACTCGACCGAGTATCCGGTCTGGCGAGTATTAATTCAGCGGTTTGAGGCGGGAGTGTTTAGGGTTATTTTATATTCAAAGTCAGTTTCTAAAACATCATTTCTACCCTAATCACTTTACGATTTCCCTAATTACACTCTAATCACTCCCCAAATCATTCCATAATCTCATTGTGTGTGCAATCGTCGTGGTCCTTGTGTGTAATCTCTCACTCTACTGTTGGTAAGTGTTATTCCCATGTTATTTATATTCTTTTGGGGTTACTGTGTGTATGGAATTTGGGAAATAAGGGGGGATTGTTCCATGTGTAATTGTGTTATGTGGTTATTGTATAGGAGAAGACTTCATAGAGGAGCCTTTCTGATTGTTCGGTTTCGTACAGCCGTTGATTGCTAAGGTAGGGTTTTCCCTACTCAGTTTACTGTTCATTGTTTAAGACATAATTGTGTTGTGATTATTGTTATCTGCTGATCATCGGTGTACGGGCGTTGTTGTGATGGTGTTGGTGTGGAGATGTTGTGACAGCTGTGATGTTGTGTGTGTTGTGATTGTGGTGGAGTCACTTGCGGGAGTGGCTTCACACCCTAGTTCGCCCTCCGTGGAACCCGCCACGGGAGGGGATGTGCACATTAAGGGACAGGGATTGTTAGTCGCTCGTTGATGAGCTGGACTAGGTGGGCTGGGCTGCGGTCACCCACTGGCGGCGAGGATTACCTGTTGCGATGGGTAATCTGGCAGGGCTACACACTTCGGTGTGTAGTCGGTTACTGTGTGAGATCGGGAGACTGAGGTGGAGGATAATCAGCTGGTTACCTTGTTTGTTTGTCTTATATTGATTGAGTAATACTGACCCCGTTGTTTTTTGTGGAATCTGCTGTGATCCATTCGGGGATGGTGATCAGGCTTGACAGGTATTTGCTAGTGGTGAGCTTGGGACAGTCATGGGAGTGTTGTCATCACCGGTCGTAGCATCACCGTCCGAGTCTTAGTTTTGATTTCATTAGTTGTCAGACATTGGAGTTGTTTTATTGAACCAGTTTTGGATTTTGGTTTGATGTAAACTTTAACACTTTATGGTATTTTAATAAATGTGCTCAGTTCAGACGCGTTTGATATGTACTAACCTCGGGCAACCGAGATGGTAACACACTTTCATGGTGGGGTGGTCCTGGTAAGGCACCTTGGTATGAGGGGGTGTTACAAAGTGGTATCAGAGCCGAAGATTCCGGCACCTAAACAAATGAATCAAATGAACTTAGGGAGTCTAAATAAAATGAACCCGGGGAGAGTTGTTTAGAGCTACCGCAAAGACTCGGGAGACGTCCCGGAGTCGCAATTTGGCCGTCATTAACTCGAGCCGGTCACATGGGGAAGTGTGTTGAGAGTTGTGTCATATATGTGCATGCATGTGAAGATTCATGGTGATAATAAGTGATGATTGGAAATTTGTATGTGGAAATTCGTAAGTATGGTGAATGGAAAAGTAGTAGAAGGGACGGGTATGTAAAATTTGGTGAATTGGATTGGCATGATTGTGTGTTTATAACGTGGCATTAAAGTTCCTGTTGTTATATGTTTGATGAGGGAATAGAAAGCATGATAGGGAACTGTACATTGTTTTAACCCGTCTTTGGTATGACTCAGTCGAGCAGGGCAGGCACTCGACCGAGTAGGGAGTACTCGGCCGAGTAACCAAGCACTCGACCGAGTTTTGTTTGACAATGAGTAGCAATGGCTACTATATGTGTTTACTCGACCGAGTAAGTAAGTGTACTCGATCGAGTAGTGACTACTTGGCCGAGTGATGTTTGAACTTGACCGAGTATGCATTCTGGGTATTTGACGTTGGCTACTGGAGTCGACTACTCGACCGAGTATCGGGATACTCGACCGAGTAGTCCTTACTCGACCGAGTGTTGTCTTATACTCGGCCGAGTGTATCTTCGGCGGAGGATTGATACATTTTGAGCCGTAGGCTTTTGTGCTTACGTTTCCTTGTTTCTTAACTGCTCAAAATGTCGCCCAAAAGAACCCCCGCACAGATCCAAGCTTCTGAGATGTCCCTTGATGAGGTTGCTCGTATAATTGAGCAACAAGAGGCTCTCCTTGAAGCTCTTAAAAATGTGGAAAAGGGGAATGAGAAGCCGGTGGATGCTACTCAGCTCAGCATCATCATTGCTCGCTTAAACCCTCCCACATATGAAGGGGTGGGGGAACCAAAGCTACTCGAGAAGTGGCACCGTGAGATTGAAAGTCTCATGAAAATGGTTAAGTGTCCCGAAGACATGATCGTTGAGCAGGTAGTATACTACCTGAGAGGTGAAGCCGCTGTGTGGTGGCAAAACGTCAAGGAAGATGCTAGAGCCTATTACCAGGCTGAGGGTTTGGGAGCTATCCCGTGGTCAGGGTTGAAGAGCGCTAGGAGAGAGCAGTTTGTGCCGGAGCATATCCGACACAAGATGAGATCCGAGTTTGATTCCTTCACTATGTCAGAGGAGATGACAGTCACTGAGTACTATCATCGGTTCCTAGAGCTATCTCACTATGTTGAGGACATGCAGTTGGGACAGAGGGGTTTGGCCCTCCGTTTTGAGAGGGGTTTGGCCCTCCGTTTTGAGAGGGGTTTATCTGCCAATATCGTGAGCCATATGCCAGATGGGGTTGCTACTGACCTTCAGGAAGTGTACCTAAGAGCGGGCCAAGCTGAGAGAATGGTAGATCTCTCAAGGGAGATCAATGAGAGGACTGCTGCTGACAAGAGGAAGGCTGACAGTGGAAGCAACAGTCAGTCGGGCAACAAGAAGGGAAACTTCAACCATGCTAAGGCTTTTTCTGGTGGAGCTGGTTTCTCAGGGGGATCTCGTGGTTGGGGAAAGACTGGAGGTCGGAGTCTGAGTGACAACTCCAGCCTCACATGCTTCAACTGTGGTGGAGTAGGCCACAGGAGACGGGAATGCACGAGTTACAGGCCCGACACTGGTTCAGGAGCTCAGCAGGGGAATTTCTCTCAGGGCCAACTCAGAGTTTTGCTAGTAACCGACTGGGTGGATCATGGGGCAATAGAGGGGGACAGAGAAACCAGGGCAGTTATAACCGCAGTGGTGGTGGGTCATATCAGCGTCAGAACAACAGTACCACCCAAGATTCAGCAGCCAAGCCAAGTCCTTTGTTTTGTTTGATTCGGGGGCTACACATTCTTTTGTGTCTAAGAGTCATGCCTTGTCCATGGGTTTGGGGAAGTTTGAGGTTGTAAAAGATGATGTGTTCATACCTTCAGGGGAGTCTGTGTCATGTCTCAAGTTGTATAAGGGAGTGTCTATGGTGGTTGGAGGGGTAGATTTACCGGTAGATCTGTTAGAGTTTCCTATGGATGGGTTTGAGGTGATTGTCGGGATGGATTAGCTGGGTAAGTATGATGCCAAGATAGATTGTCGCCAAAAGAGAGTGTCCTTAAAGGGTCCTAAGGGTGTTAGGGTGTCCTATAGAGAGTTCGTGGTAAAACCTAAGTGTAAGTTCATAGCTGTGATGACTTTAAAGTCATGTTTGAGGAAGAAGTGCCCCTTGATTCTCTGTCATGTGAGAGATCGCCGAGTAGAGCCGCTGACAGCTGCTAAGATACCTGTGGTGGGAGAGTTTGATGATGTCTTTCCTGAGGAGATACCGAGTTTGCTGACTTCGGCGTGGAGCTTAAACCGGGAACATGTCCGATATCCAAAGCACCTTACCGTATGGCACCGAAAGAGTTAGCAGAGTTGAAGAAGCAGATACATGAGTTTCTAAGCAAGGGTTATATCAGGCCTAGTGTGTCACCGTGGGGAGCCCCAGTTCTTTCTGTGAAGAAGAAAGATGGGAGTATGAGACTGTGCATTGATTATAGAGAGCTCAATCGCGTTACAGTGAAGAACAAGTATCATTTGCCTAGAATCGATGACTTGTTTGATCAGCTAAGTGGAGCGAGTGTGTTTTCCAAGATTGACCTAAGGTCAGGCTATCATCAGCTGAAGATAGCAGATGAGGATATTCCAAAGACAGCGTTCCGATCTCGATATGGTCATTATGAGTACGTAGTGATGCCTTTTGGGTTGACCAATGCACCGGCAGCTTTCATGGACTTGATGAACCAGATCTTTACACCGTTCCTGGACAGGTTTGTGGTTGTTTTCATCGACGACATCTTAGTCTATTCTAAGACTAAGAAAGAATATGAGGAGCACTTGAGGATAGTCTTGCAGACTCTAAGATAGAATCAACTTTATGCCAAGCTATCTAAGTGCGTGTTTTGGCTGGAGGAGGTGGCTTTTCTGGGTCACGTGATATCTAAGAAGGGGGTGTCTGTGGATCCTAGTAAGATTGAGGCCGTAACCAAGTGGGAATCACCGAAGAATATTGATGAGATTCGGAGTTTCTTAGGCCTTGCTGGCTACTACAGGAGATTTGTGAAAGACTTCTCTACCATAGCACGCCTATGACATCTTTGATGAGGAAAGAGACCAGATTTATTTGGGATGAGAGTTGTGAGACGGCGTTTCAGACCTTAAAGGAACGCTTGACCACAGCTCCTGTTCTAGCTTTGCTAGAGGGATGTGAGAACTTTGAGGTATATACCGATGCTTCAAAGAATGGTCTTGGTTGTGTTTTGATGCAGGCAGGGAAAGTCATAGCTTATGCTTCGAGGCAACTAAAGCCATATGAGGAGAATTACCCTACTCATGATCTGGAGCTGGGTGCATTTGTTTTCGCTCTTAAGATTTGGAGGCACTACCTTTATGGAGCAACCTTTAAGGTGTTTTCTGATCATAAGAGCTTAAAATATATCTACACTCAGAAGGAGCTTAACATGCGACAGAGACGGTGGATGGAGCTGATCGGAGATTATGATATGGAGATCATCTATCACGAGGGTAAGGCTAATGTTGTTGCAGATGCTTTGAGTAGGAAGAGCGTTCATTCACTATGTACGGCCATGTCCTTGCTGAAGCTGAGGGATGAAGTGTCTAGGATGGGGATCTTTATGTTAAGGAAGGGAGATACCATCGGGGATTTGACGATCAAGCCAAAGTTATATGAGAACATCAAGAGTAAACAGGAGCTTGATCCTAAGATTCAGGAATGGAAGTCAAGAGTAGAGAGTGGGACGGTTTCCAGGTTCTCTATCCATACAGATGGGAGTGTCCGCTTTTGATGGGAGATGGTGTATTCCTGAGGATGCAGAGTTGAGGAGAGTGATCTTGACGGAGGCTCATTGCACTCCTTATTCGGTTCACCCGGGTGATGACAAGCTTTACAAAGACCTTAAGAAGACTTTCTGGTGGCTAAACACGAAGAAAGATGTAGCCGAGTTCGTTGCCAGATGTTTGACCTGTCAGAAGGTCAAGGGTGAACAGAGGAGACCACAAGGTAAGATACAGTATTTGGAAGTACCCGAGTGAAAGTGAGAGTCAATCTCTATGGACTTCATTGTGGGATTGCCTAGGTCACAGCACGACAATAACATGATCTGGGTAATTGTGGATCGGTTAACCAAGTCAGCTCACTTTGTTCCTATGAAAGATACCTGGTCTAAGATGCAGCTGGCATTGGGTTACAGGAGGCATGTGGAACGGTTACATGGTATACCCAAGGATATCGTTTCTGATCGTGATGTGAGGTTCATATCCAAGTTTTGGCAAGAACTGCAGGAGTTGATGGGTACAACCTTGAAGATGAGTACAGCTTTTCATCCGGCAACCGATGGTCAGACAGAAGGAACCATCAAGACCTTAGAGGACATGTTGAGGGCATGTGTCATGGAGTTTGGGGGCAGCTGGGAATACAGGCTTGACCTGATTGAGTTTTCATACAACAACAGTTATCATACGAGTATCGGGATGGCACCTTTTGAGGCTTTGTATGGTCGGAAGTGCCGAAGTCCAGTTTGTTGGGATGATAATTCTGAGACTGTGGTTTTAGGGCCACAGCTGGTCCAGGATATGGTTGAGCAGGTCCAGATGATTCGGCAAAAGATGAGAGCAGCTCAGAACCGTCAGAAGAGTTATGTCGATTTGCACCGCAGAGACATTGAGTTCGCGGTAGGTGACAAGGTCCTTTTGAAAGTGTCACGTATGCGAGGTGTAATGCGGTTTGGAAAGAAAGGTAAGCTAAGTCAAAAGTTTATAGGTCCTTATGAGATTTTGGACCGGATATGCGAGGTAGCCTACAGACTAGCCTTGCCACCAGCTTTGGATAGAGTCCATAATGGCTTCCATGTTTCCCAGCTTCGGAAGTATGTGAGTGATCCATCGCATATCTTTGAGATGGAGAACATCGAGCTTGATGAGTCCTTGTCCTACGCCGAAGTTCCTAAAGAGATTCTTGACCGCAAGGTTCGTAAGACAAGGAATGGTGAGACGGTCTTACTCAAAGTACTTTGGTCTAATCACAATATGGAAGAAGCCACATGGGAACCCGAGGAAGCCATGCGAGAACGTTTTCCTAGTCTTTTTGATCAGGTATGTTTGGTTACGGGGACGTAACCATTGTCTTTTGGGGGGTAGGAGATGGTCGCGTGTGTGTTTTGTTTTATTTTGAGTCGGGTTAGTGAGTCTTGTGGTGTCTTGTGTGATTCTTTGGCATTGATAAATGATTGTTTGGGAAGTCTTTTGTGTTTTGTGGTATCTTGTTGTGTTTTGTGGTGTCTTGTTTTAGGGTGGTGTGTGAACTTTGGGACGAAGTTCTTTTTAAGGGGGGAAAACTGTAATACTACGGATTTTCTTAAGTTGAATACTCGACCGAGTAGAGCCTACTCGGCCGAGTAGTGCTAATGGTGTAGTCTGTTTTGGTTCTGCCGAGGAATACTCGGCCGAGTATGAAGAATACTCGACCGAGTAGAGGATACTCGGCCGAGTATACACTTTACTCGACCGAGTATCCAGTCTGGCGAGTATTAATTCAGCGGTTTGAGGCGGGAGTGTTTAGGGTTATTTTATATTCAAAGTCAGTTTCTAAAACATCATTTTTAAGTGTCACTTTATGATTTGCCTAATCACACTCTAATCACTCCCCAAATCATTCCATAATCTCATTGTGTGTGTAATTGTCGTGGTCCTTGTGTGTAATCTCTCACTCTACTGTTGGTAAGTGTTATTCCCATGTTATTTATATTCTTTTGGGGTTACTGTGTGTATGGAATTTGGGAAATAAGGGGGGATTGTTCCATGTGTAATTGTGTTATGTGGTTATTGTATAGGAGAAGACTTCATAGAGGAGCCTTTCTGATTGTTCGGTTTCGTAAAGCCGTTGATTGCTAAGGTAGGGTTTTCCCTACTCAGTTTACTGTTCATTGTTTAAGACATAAGTGTGTTGTGATTATTGTTATCTGCTGATTATCGGTGTACGGGCGTTGTTGTGATGGTGTTGGTGTGGAGATGTTGTGACAGCTGTGATGCTGTGTGTGTTGTGATTGTGGTGGAGTCACTTGCGGGAGTGGCTTCACACCCTAGTTCGCCCTCCGTGGAATCCGCCACCGGAGGGGATGTGCACATTAAGGGACAGGGATTATTAGTCGCTTGTTGATGAGCTGGACTAGGTGGGCTGGGCTGCGGTCACCCACTGGCGGCGAGGATTACCTGTTGCGATGGGTAATCTGGCAGGGCTACACACTTCGGTGTGTAGTCGGTTACTGTGTGAGATCGGGAGACTGAGGTGGAGGATGATCAGCTGGTTACCTTGTTTGTTTGTCTTATATTGATTGAGTAATACTGACCCCGTTGTTGTTTGTGGAATCTGTTGTGATCCGTTCGGGGATGGTGAGCAGGCTTGACAGGTATTGCTAGTGGTGAGTTTGGGACAGTCATGGGAGTGTTGTCATCACCGGTTGTAGCATCACCGTCCGAGTCTTAGTTTTGATTTCATTAGTTGTCAGACATTGGAGTTGTTTTATTGAACCAGTTTTGGATTTTGGTTTGATGTAAACTTTAACACTTTATGGTATTTTAATAAATGTGCTCAGTTCAGACGCTTTTGATATGTACTAACCTCGGGCAACTGAGATGGTAACACACTTTCATGGTGGGGTGGTCCTGGTAAGGGACCTTGGTATGAGGGGGTGTTACAATTCAGTTTAGTACCGTTATTTTGATTGGCTAAGTTCAGTTCAATTCAATTCATTAACACTTGTGTATTTTAGATATAACTTTATTTTGACAATATAATATTTTATAAATATATTCCAACATATAATTTTGTCATCAATAAAAATTATGAAATATTAAATTGTAGCGATACAATTTTAACATATTATATAATCCTTGTAATTTGTTTACCTTTGATTTAAATACCGTTCACGAATAATAAAAAAAACGTAAACAAATCACCTACATAAAGGGAGCACGAGGAAACAAGATAAGAGTATACTTTACCATGTTTATCGTCTTAATTTATAATATAACACGACGGTCCAATAGAATTATATGTTTCAACCACACAAAATAACATACTCCCTCCTAGTCGATCATTTCTTCCCTCTTTCCTTTTTCATGGTAGTCGGATTTTCTTCCCTCTTTCCGTTTTTAGAAGATTTTGTATGGTCCAAATTCATTTGCATGTGGGGTAGAGTGTTTTGTGTAGTTTAAAATCATTTCCTTATTTCTTGTGCAAAATAGAAGGGGAAGAAATGAGCGACTAGGAGGGAGTATTTAATATTCAAAATCTAACTAAAACAATTATAAAAAAAATTAACAAAAGTGTTGTACACTAGTTTCGAACCTATGTAGTAGGTGCTTACCCCCCTATTGCACTAAAAAACCATCATGCCAAAGTATTTTAATGCAAGTCACATGGCCAAACTATCTTAGTCGATTTTCCATCATCTTGTCCTCTATTGACGCCACTTTTACCTTTTCCCTAATCACCTCATTCCTTAATCGATCTTTGGCCGCACATCCACCTCAACACACGTATCTCTGCCACACTCATCTTTTGAATGTGACAATGTTTTACGACCCAACACTCAGAACCGTAAAATAAGGCAGGCCTAATTGTCGTACGATAAAATTTTACTTTTAATCTTTGGGGCATATATTTATCGCATAAAAACCCTGAAGCACTCTTCCATTTCAACCATCCCGCTTTAATTCTCTGAGCCACATCTTCGTCTAACTCCCCATCTTTTTGAATAATAGATCCTAGATATCTGAACAGATCTGACACCTCAACAACATTCTCATCGAAAATAATACTCCCCGCCTCTGCCGATCTGGACCCCGCCACGTTAGTGAACTGACACCTCAAATACTCGGTCTTACTCCTGCCCAGCCTAAACCCACGTGTCTCTAAAGTATGCCTCCACAATTTCAATTTTCTTTCCACCCCCTATTTCTTCTCATCAATCAACACAATATCATCAGCAAACAGCATACACCAAGGGATGTCGTCCTGAATATCCCTTGTCAACTCATCCATAACTATAACAAAGAGAAAAGGACTAAGTGCGGAACCTTGATGCACTCCGATGGTAATGGGAAATTCTTCCGTTCTCCCAACATTAGTGCGAACACTTGCACTAGCCCCCTCATACATGTCCTTTATGAAGTCAATATATTTTTGAGACACACCTTTTCTAGCCAAAGCCCACCAAAGTACTTCTCTCGATACCCTATCATATGCGTTTTCCAAGTCAATAAAAACCATAAGAAGTGTTCAAGAAAAAGAAAAAAAAAATGTCATCCGGACCCCGACATAGTTACATCCCTCCCTCATTCGAAAGAGATTTTGCAGACCCAATAATATATTAGCACGCAAAAGAAAGACGATCTGAACTAAAACTTCAAACATTACTTGTCCAAATGAGACTACCAAAAAGAAAATGGGTTGCCATCAACAAAAATACACACATGAAACAAACAAAAGAGCAGATTCTTTAAACCCATTTCATAAGCATTGGCTGTCCTTCCAAAGCACATTCAACAGGAGGATAATTAAAATAATTACATACTAGTTACTATTTGAAAACAGCCTGTGAATTTTCACGGGTCTTACAATAATACTAAGCAATTAGTCGCTTCAACAAGACCAAATCCTTCTAGTCACTGCCAATCTCCCAGTACAAGAGAGAGCAAAGAGTTAAAACTAACATCTAACATAGCCTTCACATTACATAGTCCAAACGGTCATCAAAATACTACTAGTACTAGACCATAATTCCGAAAGCCTCTCACAGTAGGCTATCTGCCTTAGACGGCAGCCTTCTAAAGAAACTCAACACCTTAGGTGGTAACTTGCTTCTAAACTTGGGTGGTCTCAGGTAGTATATCCCCCACAACGCCACCACCACCTTAATCGGCACAACATAGAACCCAAACGCGGCAATCAAGCAGATAATTATAAACAAGAAGCTTGCCCTTGGGTCCCTCCAACTCAACAATGCCTGAAATCTTTCACCTTGAGTCGCCATATCTCCAACTACAGTCTGTATCCTTCCTGCCACACTCCGTAGCCTATCATATCGGGCTCTCACAATCTCCGAGCTCCTGCTTGTTGGGAAGGAATCAAACTCCTCGTCGAGCTCATCAGGGTACACACTGTCAGCATGTGACAATCTGGTGTCCATGTGTGGCGGCTGACGTGGCCTTGACTTGTACCGCCACATTCCCAGTACAGCCATACAGGTCAGCACTGTTGGGATGATCAGCTCTGGGAAGATGACCAGCAAGAGGAACTTGACGACAAACATTGACGAGTAAACAGGCCTGGTCCAGGATCGCATTACCTCAACCCAGCGAACAAGGCCAACACCGCCTGATACAACGTTCACTAGTCTAAAAAAGTTGGCCTTGCTCCTTCTCATGCTCCACATATGGGAATCGTGGTCAAGCATGTACTCAACTACCTCTCGACCCAACGAGGGCTCAGAACGGCTTAACCTAGCTGCCACCACATTGGTGGCTTGGTATCGGAGACTTTCAAGCTGGTTAACCGACATGGGTTGGACATAATGCATCTTAGGTAGTAAAGGGGTTGCGTACATATGAAGCATATTACCCATATTAGTACAGGAAAACCTGACTGCCAAATGGATCTCCCCCATTTTCTTCACACCAGAAGTATGCAGCATTAAAAGCGGGTAAGAATGAGTGTAGACCCGATCTGTTTCAAGAGTGGACAGCCTAATTCGGACCTTTCCGATTCTGGAATCCCTAGAGATGTTTCTGTCAATCCTGCAGTTATCAAAGACACCAACTGTAATTACAGTGCAAGGATCAAAGACTTCCCATGTGTACTGCTCGTTCCATTCGGGAGATAGTGAGTCAACGACGGTCCTAGTCCGAACCCATTTCTGACCATACTTGGCCACACAGTAAGCATCTGTAGTCCCACCTTTGCCTTCCTTGATCTTCATTGGCATCAGACCTGTTGCACCTAAAATACCCATCTCAAGCACACCAATATGAGGCCTCCACAGCTGTTTGGCAGTCGGCCTAAGATCACTGCTATACATTGTCGCCTCGTCTAGGACATGATACCCGCCATCCAGAGATGCCCTTATATGGATCTGAGACCCAAACCGATTCATGCTTTTTGACGGGTCGCCCATATTCATAAATTGGTTGGTATTATGACTATCAAGGTTGAACCATCTAGAAGGGACAGTCTTATCATCCCACCTTCTCTCAATAGCAGCCACAGGCAAAAGAAGCCTTCCAAGCACCTCTTCTCGACCAGGAGCAATTCGGTCCTCAACCGACACCAGTAAGTAATCCTCAAAAGGCTCAGGAACTACAAAGATCAAGTCCTCATTCCAGGAAGGATTGCTCATTGACCTCTTTACCCCAGCAGGGGAAACCCTAGTTCTCAACATCTGATTTCCAACCTGAACTCGAACCAAAAACTCAGGATACCTCATTAAAGAACCACCCTTTTCCCCCAACACAATATCTTGAGCCTCAATTACACTAACCCTCAAATACCACAATTTAGGAGACAAATAAACCTTGGATTTGATTGAATTAAGACCATCAAGATGAACATTTGCAGCCTTGGAATGCCACGCCTCGGAAAAAGCCTCATCAGCTTGAGTCCCAAACCAAATAGACACCATAACCTCACCTGCCTTTGATTTATCACCTCTCCTATCCTCCATTCTATACCATTGTGGTGCAAGCTGACTATCAGGAGGAACACGTTTCGGAACTTCATTCAAATCAAACCAAATCCTACCCAAGAAATCATTATTCTCCCTTTCCTTAACAAACACCTCCACCATTGAAGATTGAATACAATCCTTAGAAAATGCAAAAACTTGATCCCACTCGGCTCGATTCGGAACAACCCTCTTTGTAATCCCTTTATAATTCCCTAACTTAACCTCAGCCAAAACCTCCATACCCCCAAACAATAACAAATCTCTAGCTTTCACAACCCTAACATACAAATACTGCATTTGTTCAACAAGATCATAAGTAGAACTAGTTTTGTCCTTGTTTTGTGGGCCACCACCTAAATGTGGACTTGTCTCCTTTAAGGAAAACTCTTGTGATGAAACCCCAACCCCAACCCCATTTGAGTAAATTCCCATAATACCCCTCCCTCCACCTCCCACACCCCCTGCTACCCCTGCATTCTCAAGGGTAGTTATGACAACTGGCTTTAACTCACCTTTGCTTTGGTTTTTACCCATATCACCATTTTGACCACCTCCACCATTATTATTGTTACTGTTTTCCACCATTGTTTGTTGCTGAAATGTTATTGAGTTACTCGCATTTTGCACCTTCTTTTTACCTTTCCCAACCACAGTAACTTTATTATCATTATCATGACTATTACTATTACTATTATTATTAATAATAATATTGTTATTATTGTTATTAATATTTTCTTTGCATGAAACATAAAGTTTGAGAGTAATTTCACCTCTAACATGAGAAAATAGGCTCCTTTTATCAAGGGTAAAAAGTTGAGCAATTTCTTCACCTTGTTTACCAATATTAGAACCAGAAATCCTAACTTTACCAAGAAAATTTCTACTATTACTAGACTTTTTCTCATTAAAAACATTTACCTCTAAACTTGTATAAGGTAAATCAGCAACATCATTAACATGAAAAACAAGCTTTTCATTCCAAACAGGGTTTAAATCTTTATCTTTTACCTTAGTTCTTAACCGTTGATTCTCAAACTCAACTTCAACAAACGGTGATGATGAACCTTCACCATCTTTTGGCATCAAGTTAAATGCTCCTATCACTTCTACTACAAGCTTCTCCTTCATTTTCATGGTAAATGGTAAATTTTGAGATGTAACAGTAAGTTTTTATCTTCTTTTTTTGGGTTTATTACTTTTTTCTGCAATGCTTGTGACAGTAGAGAGAGAAAAGAGGAAGGGGATTTGAAAGAGAGTGAAAAATGTGAGAGGGAAAGCACAGTAAATGAAGTAGAGACACGCGAGAATAAATAAACAGCCAATGGTAAAAGGAAGAGTATGTTATGTTTGTTGTGAGATGAGCAGTTATGAAATGTTGTTGTACTTTGCAGATATCTAGATGACATTGGGAGTCTAGACGTCTTGTGTTCTTCATAGTAGGACTAGCCTTTTTCTGTTTTATAATTAGAGAATGACCACACTGCTAAATCTTCCGTTATACTACAACCATGGTCCATGGGTCAAAATATTTGATTTGAGTTTTAAAAACAGGGCTCATTTTTTTTTCATTACAAATTCTTGTAAAAGAAGGAGGTATTCGTATACCTATGACTTGGGTGAGGTTGGATCGGGTCTGATCGGGTTGAGTCATATCGGTTGCAACTGCATTTGAGTTGGGTGCAGGTCACTTATGGGTCGGGTACTCGGGTTAGTCAGGGCGATTCATAGCTGGGGTTCGGGTCAGGTCGTTGTCGAGTCTGGTCATTCAGATAGATTTGTCGAGCTTGAGTCGGGTTTTGGTTGGGTCGGGTTATTAACAAGTATATTATTAAATCGGGTCGGCTCATTATCTGGTCGAGTTATTTCGGATTTGAGTTAAGTTTTGCCTGGTTTGACTCCTCAATCTATTATCAGGTCAATTTTAATAGTTGCAGTTGAATTTTAGTAGATTTGATAAAAGTTGACCAAACCCGAAGAACCGAACCTTATCCGAAAATTTGCTGAACCAAAACTTAACCTGAACCGACCCGAAGGTTAATTAGTAAACTGTTAGACCCCGAAATGGTAGGACCCGAACCGACTTCTGACGTGGCAATTTAAATAAAGTTTTAAAAAAGTATTGTGTTTTTTCATGGACATTATTTCTTAAATGATGACATAAACGATCATTATACCCTTGTCATTTCTACACTCTTATTTTTCATCTTATTTCAATCCAATCAATCTCTCCATTACTCACATCAACCAACCACTGGTCAAACTAACAACCTCACCACCCATATCATTGGACCGCCACTTCTCCTCTCCCAGACCACCAACCATTCCTGCACCACCCAGACCACCGGCAGCTCGGCACTAGAATTTTATGGAGAAAAATATAGCAAATTTGCAAGGATAATCCTATGGTTGATGGTGATTGGTGATCATCAATTTCTAAATGTAACATCCATTAACCTCTATAATAAACAAATTCACAATTTGAACAATCTATATTTATATCTATCTATATTAATAAAGGAAGCTTTTTTCGAACGATTACAGAGAGTCCAACTTTTACGAACTACCTAAGCCTAAATTAAGAAATTACATTAATATAATATATACTTTGTGATGTGATTTGCGGTGGTAGAGTATAGGATGGATAGGTTTCCCAATATTATTTTACCTAGAAGATTGTGTATGAGTTCTAATTGATATCGATTACCAAGAGCTAACTCTATCAATTATAAATACTCATTGATCATTGTTGCACGCATACACCCAAATTCAAACCAATCTTTGTTCCAACTTTTGTATATTATGTAAATTGATTGATTTATTTTATTTTGTATGACTTTATTTCTTTTAATTATATTACATTTTTTTTGTGATTTATTATAGCTGTTCCGGGTGTAATTCCAGAGCAAGTATAGTTACCACCCTTGGCTAGTTGAATGATGTCTCGAATTGGATTCTCCCTTGGTCTTTAATCGTTCCTCTCAGCCTCTCCTGCAACAATGAACGAACTGAGGGCTTGGCTTTGAGCCAAGCGTACCCACTCCGACGCCCAAGTCAGTAAACTTAGATGTATAAGTTGTATGCTAATTGGCTAGGAATATATTGTAGAGAGATAAGGAAGATTATACCAGATGAATAGTGTATTTAGGTTAAGTGGTGTATTTCTGGATTGGATCCCCTCCTCAATGAAGAGGAGTATTTATAGACTTCACCTTTTGTCACGTAGTGGCCAAGTGGCCAAGTGGCTAGCAGGTGGAAAGACTGATCTACCCCTCGGCCGAGGGACCTATGGCAGGCCGGCGGGCCCTGTTGACTCACCGCCGAGGGGTCTTGGATATGAGTACGCGGATATGTGCCCCGGCTAGCAGGTTGTCATGCCGGGACCCAGGTTGGCAGGCCGATGGGCTGCATCGGCTAGGCTGTCTGAGTCGTTGACTTGCTGTGGATATCTTTGACCTTGCTCAATATGTTGACTTGGTCAGCGGTGCAGAATATGCCCCATCAATTTGCCCCCAGCGTAGTCTATGCCGTGGTATGGGCTCCGATGTATGTCTGAGCGTATATTCTGCGCAAGTAGTTTGTAGAAAATTTTCTGCATCGGCTTCTTCTGCGGCGGCTTCTTTTGCCTCTGCCTGGTCTTTCTTAGGCCGTACCATATCCCCCCTCCACATGGATGTGTAAAGGGCATCCGATGTGGAAAAGAAAGTGACGCTTGCGGAGACCAGGGGTTGAGAGTGCCGGTTGTTTCGATTGCCCCGGCGGCGCTGCATAGCTTGGTTGGCATAGTGGCCGGCGGAGAACTGATTGCTTGGGAATTTGCTGAGGAAGGTGAATAGGCGGAGAGATTTGAATAGGCGTGTTGAAGACGTTTGGTCACTGTTGAATTGATTTGACATAACTGTTGCAACGATTGACATCCCGTGGTTGCATGTCCGACACGTGTCTGTTCGCTGATTGGCTGACGCTTCATGGGCTGTTCTCTGATTGGTCCTCCTCCATGGGCGTTTCCCTATAAATAGGGCAGTTGCTCCGTGAAATTGGCCACCAATTTCATTCTCCAAAAATTTTTCTTCTCTCTAAACTTTCAAGGGCTTCTGTCTTCTAACATTCAGGGTTGTTATTCCGGCGAGTGTTTTTCTTCAAGGTAAACAAACAAACTTCTTCACTTTTTATTTTGTTAAATAATTGTTGCTATTATGTCTGCTACTGGCACCGGGACTAGTACTTCTGCGCCGGAGGATTCCCCATTGCGTCTTGGTGGGGAGGAGATACTAGACGCCATACCGATAAGGTTTGGGGGCCCTAGGTCTCCTTCTCCTGTAGTCGATCCACCAATTCTGGAGGGACGGGAGGATGAGGGTGAGGATGCTGATGAGGATGAGGGGACCCCTTCTGATGGTGGGAGGCTGTCTGTCCCGGATCATGGCGAGCCCTGCACGACTGGTCTTGAACGTGGTTGGTTCCATAAGTTCGCCAGTTGTTCCGGCGAGAGATTTTTCGGAGGCCATTTCTCGTTCGGTGAGGGGTATAAGATTGTCATTCCTAAAAAGGGTCAGGCGGTCTGTTGCCCTCCACCGGGTCACACCGGCGTGTACATCAGGCATCTGGAGTACGGGCTGCGGTTTCCTCTGAATAAATACGTCGTGGCCATTATCAGAGCTATGAACGTCGCGGTGGCCCAGCTACATCCGCTGGCCATGAGGACGATAGTTGGCTTTGTGTGGCTTTGTCTCTTTAGGGGGGAGATCCCGACGGTCAACCTATTCCGCCGACTCCACAGTCTTCGACCGTCAATTGCCGGTAAAGTGGGGTGGTACAGCGTACAGACGGAGCCAGGCTATGTCTCCGTGAACAAGCTTACTTCTTGCAAAGACTGGCAACGGCGGTGGGTGTATATCCAAGTGCCGGAGGATTACCCATTGCCCCGGTCTTTCCAGAGCCCTGTTTACTTGCGGTGTGAGAACCGGAAAGAGTATGAGGAGTGTACCTCCCGGGGTAAGGTGAAAATGGACGCTTCGAAGGTTCCTCTTACTGAGGATGAGGAGAGGGCGATGCAGCTGTTCGATGCTGAGAAGGGATGGCTGCCCCCGACTCAGATTATTCTTCAAGATGAGCTGCTTGGCCACGTCGGCCTCATACCGGCCCTCGGCCAGGGTGAGTGGGGTCGGTGTGAGGCCCATCTTAGCTCGTTACGTTCCTGTTTTTAGAGCTGTTTCATTTCTTTCATGTAATTCTTTGTTTGATTTCTTGCAGACCGGTCCGGCCAGAATCTGTCCGAGAGTACTTTGAAGAGGATAGGCCTTGATAAGGACGGGAAGGTCGTTGATCAGCATCCTACGGCCGAACTGCGCGATCGTAGACCGTCCCCCAACGAGCTCATGGATAAGCAGTTGAAAGGGGTAGATCCGGTGGCGGCCCAGGCAAGGGTCCTTAGAGGCGTGCCAAAGAGAACGAAGAAAGCTGCGACTAGGTCGACGGCGGCGTCTGTGCCTGCACCCTCTTCGACCCCAGTGGTTCAGAGGGAACCTGTGGAGGTCGTTGATATTACCGGGGGGTCGGTGACCATTGCTAAGGAGCCGCCGCTTGCTTCTACTGTTGTCGGGGAGAAGAGGAAAGAGCCACCGTCTCCTTCCGTTGTTGCCGGGGAGAAAACCGATCCATCCGGCCCTCGAACAAAAAGGGCCCAAACTGGTACGGATCTGACTTGTGGTTCGGATTTAGCTGGTTCGCTGGACATCCCAGACGACCGGCTTTCTGATGTGTCAATGCAAGGTGACATGGATGCTTTGTGTAAATTTTTTGTAGATCCTCCCTCGGCGACCGTCGTTCTTACTGAACAGCAATCAGAGAAGCAGCCTGAGAGGGCTACCGAGAAGGTCATTGTTGGCTCCTCCGCCGGGGCAGGTGACGGAAATGTCATTGTTGACTCCTCTGCTCAGAAGATTTCTGCCTCCGAGCTTGTGGCGGAGGGTGTGAAAATGTATAAGAGGCTGGCGAAGTGGACCCAACAAGCCGGCTCCTATATTGCGGAGCAGGAGAAAACCATGGGCCAAGCTGCGCCGCTGATGGCGAAGCTTAAACTTGACCTCTCCGCCGCAAGGGGGGAAGCCGCGAAGTTCAAACTGGATCTCTTTTCTGCCAAGAAGCGCGTGGAGGAGGTTGAGAAGCTGCTGGGGGCCGAGAGGGCCAAAGTTGAGGAAGCTGATGCCGCTACTGCCAAGATGATGGAGGAGCGGAATAGGTACAAGGACGCTCATAGCGCCGTGGTTGCCGAGGGGGAAAAGTGGAAGAATCGGTTCCACAACCAGGCGGAGGCGCTTAGGGACGCGCAGGCTGCCATTGCTCAAAAGGAGAAGGATATTGCCATGCTCCAAGATGAACTTCTCCCAAAAATGTGTGCCCAATTCCGGGATCAGGCCGAGGAGGCGACCAAGGTGGCAATAAGGAAGCTCGTCCCCGAGGGTTCTTTCCCGTGGGATAAATTTGAGCAGCTTTTGGACGAGATGGCTGAGGCTGCGGACGCAGCGGTGGCGGATAAGACGGAGGGTGACGTGCAAAAGGTACTTGAGAATGTGGAGCCCTCTCCCGAGCCGGCTACCGAAGAAGCTGCTGCTGCTGATGGAGGACAACAACAGGCATAGGGAGACGGGCGGTCGTCACCAGACTCACCCGGCGTCTCGGATAGCTTTAGCTGTTCGGGGGCCAACTATTGAGCCTTCTCTCCCTGCCATCTTTTGGCGCTTCAAATCCTAAGTTTGTAACCTTTTGTTTTTCTTCGTTTCCTTGCTTTTTGTAAAGCTTTGGTAGGTAGAGTTTAGGCTATCCTCATGGGGACGGCCGTCGTCTGTACTCTCCTTGTAACCATTTTTAATAAAGTTTTATCTTTTGGTCCTTGGCTTTGGCCGGGACTTTGATCATCATTTTTCACTTCTCTTTGCGTTATTTAATTGAGCGCCTTCGTTTTACCGTCGGCATGGCCGAGGCAGTTAGGATGCACATCTCAACTGTGTTAACGTTTTTAGCATTTCTTCTAGCATACCGGTCATTGTGTCCCCGTCGCTCTCGACTAAGGCCGAGGTAATCGGGGTGATGGCTCGATAGCATCCGTAACTGTAGGCATATTGACCGCCAGCCTTGCGTCTCAACTGCACTGAGTATACGTTTCTTCTAGCATACCGGTCGTTGTGTCCCCGTCGCTCTCGGCTTTGGCCGAGGTAATCGGGGTTACGGCTCGATAGCGCGTATCGGTCATTGTGTCCCCGTCGCTCTCGGCTAGGGCCGAGGTAATCGGGGTTATGGCTCGATAGCATCCGTAACTGTAGGCATATTGACCGCCAGCCTTGCGTCTCAACTGCACTGAGTATACGTTTCTTCTAGCATACCGGTCGTTGTGTCCCCGTCGCTCTCGGCTTTGGCCGAGGTAATCGGGGTTACGGCTCGATAGCGCGTGCTCGGTCATTGTGTCCCGTCGCTCTCGGCTAGGGCCGAGGTAATCGGGGTTATGGCTCGATAGCATCCGTAATCGTAGGCATATTGACCGCCAAACCTTGCGTCTCAACCGCACCGAGTATACGTTTCTTCTAGCATACGGTCGTTGTGTCCCCGTCGCTCTCGGCTTTGGCCGAGGTAATCGGGTTACGGCTCGATAGCGCGTATCGGTCATTGTGTCCCCGTCGCTCTCGGCTAGGGCCGAGGTAATCGGGGTTATGGCTCGATAGCATCCGTAACTGTAGGCATATTGACCGCCAGCCTTGCGTCTCAACTGCACTGAGTATACGTTTCTTCTAGCATACCGGTCGTTGTGTCCCCGTCGCTCTCGGCTTTGGCCGAGGTAATCGGGGTTACGGCTCGATAGCGCGTATCGGTCATTGTGTCCCCGTCGCTCTCGGCTAGGGCCGAGGTAATCGGGGTTATGGCTCGATAGCATCCGTAACTGTAGGCATATTGACCGCCAGCCTTGCGTCTCAACTGCACTGAGTATACGTTTCTTCTAGCATACCGGTCGTTGTGTCCCCGTCGCTCTCGGCTTTGGCCGAGGTAATCGGGGTTACGGCTCGATAGCGCGTATCGGTCATTGTGTCCCGTCGCTCTCGGCTAGGGCCGAGGTAATCGGGGTTATGGCTCGATAGCATCCGTAACTGTAGGCATATTGACCGCCAGACTTGCGTCTCAACTGCACTGAGTATACGTTTCTTCTTTGGGTGACTGACCGGTGGCAACTTACGGAGGGGACAAGCACGTTGATGGAAAATTTGGGTGATTCTTCATTTGCTATGATTACGCATTGGGGCGTCCACAATGGGCTTGGACACCTCCTCCGCTATACAAAGTACTTTCTTAAGTTGTCGGTGTTCCAATGGCTCATCAAAGGCACACCCTCCATATCTGTCAGCCGATATGTACCCGGCCTCATCTCTTCAACCACTTTGTAGGGACCTTCCCAGTTGGCCGTCACTTACCGTGAATGTTTCCTTTGTTAGTGGCAAATGACTTTCTTAGGACTAGGTCTCCCACTCTTAGGTCCCTTTTGTGGACTCTTCGGTTGTAGGCTCTTTTCATCCGGTTTTGATATACGCGCCAAGTTGAGGCGTGTCTTTGTATCTCGGCTTTCTTCGACCAGTCTAAGGAAGCTCTCGGGCCTTCCTCGTTTTCCACCGGGTTAAAGGTAGTCGTTCGAATGTTGGCACCGTCGCTTCAATTGCGGGATCGCCGGAACCGTAGACTAGGTGGAAAGGGGTGTACCCCGTTGCTTCTTTCTCCGTGGTTCGAAGGGACCATAGGACGCCGGGTAGTTCATCGGCCCATCTTCCCTTAAGATCTTCGACGTCTTCTTCAAACCGTTGAGGATCGTTTTGTTGGCCGCCTCCGTTGTCCGTTGCTCGTGGGTGGCGGACGGAGGAGTATGCAAACTTGATACCAAGCTCTTCTAACCAATTCATTATCGGTCACTCCGAACTCTCGGCCGTGGTCAAATACTATAACTTGGGGTAATCCGAAACGAGTTATAACATTTTCCCAGTTACCTTTCGACGGCCGCTGTGGTCTTCGCCGGTACTGCTACAGCTTCAACCCATTTGGTGAAGTAATCAACAGCGACGATCAAGAACTTCCTTCCTCCGGAGGCCGTTGGGAATGGCCCTAGCATGTCCATCCCCCACTGTGCGAAGGGAAGAGGGCTAAGCACCGGTTGTAGGTCCCTGGAGGGAGCGTGTATTACCGGGGCATGCATCTGACAGTTTGTGCACTTCTTGGTCTTTGTTCGGAATCTTGGAGCATGGTGGGCCGAGTAGCCGGCTCGTAGAGCTTTGTGGGCTAGCGTTCTTGCCCCCATGTGGTGTCCACAGATGCCCTCGTGAATCTCTGTCGAGATCGCTCTGCGTCGGCCGGACCGACACACTTCAAGAGTGGTCTTATTACGGACCTTCTGTACAGTTCTCCTTCGAACACTAAGTACCTGGCGGCGATCCGTTTCATTTTGGCCGAAGGATTGCGGCCCTCCGGTAATTCACCTGTAAGTTTGTATTTCATTATCGGAGTCATCCACGTTGTCTCGGCCTCTACGTTGCCCACCATGCCGTCGGTCTCAGTGATGCTCTTCGCATTCCTGATATCTACCAGCACGGTTCGGCTGACGTTCTTGATGGTTGAGCTGGCAAGTTTGGAGAGAGCGTCGGCCCGGTTGTTCTCGGATCTGGGGATGCATTGGATTTGGAAAGACTTCAATTTCGCTACGTCGGCCTTTACCCTTTCTAGGTACCTTACCATTCCGTCGTCCCGAGCCTCAAACTCCCCTCTGATTTGGTTAGTAACCAACAGTGAGTCTGTCTTCAACACAATGTGCTCTGCTCCGCCCCTAGCTAGCTCGACTCCGGTTATCACCGCCTCGTATTCGGATTCGTTGTTCGAGGCCGAGAAGGTGAATTTCAAGGCGTACTCGAACTCGTCCCCGTTTGGGCTGATGATGAGGATGCCGGCTCCTGAGCTGTTCGTCGTGGAGGAGCCGTCGGTGTAGACCTCCCATACGCCTGGGTTTGGCTCTTCTTGATACGTGCACTCGGCCAGGAAATCTGCAAGTGCTTGCCCTTTTATCGAAGGTCTTGGTTTGTACTGAATGCCGAAGCCGGAGAGTTCTCTCGCCCACTTGATGAGCTCCGCCGGATTGTTCGAATTTTTCCAAAGCTTTCTCTAACGGCTGATCGGTTAGGACCGTCACGGGGTGCGCGTCGAAGTAGGGTTTTAACTTCCTTGTGGCAACGACGACGGCGAAGGCTGCTTTTTCGATTAGTGGGTAATTTCTCTCGGCGGGCAACAGCGTATGGCTGACAAACTAGATCGGGTGTTGCTGTTTGTCTTCTTCCTTGATGATCACTGCGCTGACCTTGGCCGAGGTAACTGCTATGTATAGGTACAGCGTTTTCCCCAGCATCGGCCTGGACAGAGTTGGGAGAGTCTGAAGATGAGCTTTCAGTTGTTTGAAAGCCGTGCTCTGTTCCTCCCCCCAGCTGAAGTCTTTATTCCCTTTCAAAACTTTGAAGAATGGGGTGCTCTTGTCGGCTGACCGAGAGATGAAACGGGCGAGAGCCGCCATTCTTCCTGGTCGGATCATAACCTCTTTTCGATTCCTTGGCTCCGGCAGGTCTAGGATTGCTTGGATTTTGTCTGGATTTGCATCGATGCCTCTGGCACTGACAAGTACTCCGAGGAATTTTCCTGCCCGGACCCCGAAGTTGCATTTCATTGGGTTAAGCTTCATCTTGTATTTCCTTAGTGAACAAAATGTTTCGTGTAAATCGGCCAGGTGCTCGCTGTCGGACTTGCTTTTTACAATAGCATCGTCGACGTAGGCCTCAATGTTCCGCCCTTTTTGATTTTGGAACACTTTGTCCACCAGCCTTGTATACGTTGCGCCGGCGTTTTTCAAACCAAACGGCATCATTTTGTACATGTATGTGCCGTTAGCGGTGATGAATGCGCATTTAGGCATGTCTTCCTCAGCCATGAAAACCTGGTGATATCCCGAGAAGGCGTCCAGCAGGCTCAGCGTGGTGTAGCCTGCCGTGGCGTCGATTAAGCTATCTATCCGAGGCAGAGGGTAACAATCTTTGGGGCATGCTTTATTAAGTTGGGTAAAGTCTACACACATTCTCCATGCCCCCGATGATTTCTTTACCATCACAACATTGGCTAACCACTCAGGGTAAGTGCAAGGCATAATAAAGCCCGCCGTGAGCAGTTTATCTACCTCGGCCTTGATGGCCTCATCTTTCTCGACTGAGGAGTTCCTCATCCTTTGCTTGACAGGGCGAGCGGTGGGGAGTACGTTTAGTTTGTGAATAATTACCTCCCGACTCACACCTGGCATCTCGGCCGCTGAGTAGGCGAAGACGTCTTTATTTTTCTTTAGCAGGTCCAGGAGTTTGGCTCTGAACTTTGGTTCCAGGTTGACACCGATGGTTACGGTGCGGCCTGGATCAATCTCCACCTCCTCGGTCTCTGCTCCTTCAACCATGCCGATGGTCCGGTCGCTCTCGGACCTGGGAGTGTGCTGTATCTGGAAGGATTTTAATCTTGAAGCGCCGGCTCTTACCTTCTCTAGATACTGTGTTGTCCCATAGTCCCGAGCTTTGTACTCTCCTTTGATTTGGTTGGTCAATGAAAGCGAATCTGTTTTCACCACGACATGCTCCGCACCGGCGGTTCTGGCTAGCTTGATCCCGGTTATTATTGCCTCGTACTTGGATTCGTTGTTTGAGGCCACGGAGGTAAGCTTTAAGGCGTGCTCAAACACCTCTCCGTTCGGGCTTAGAATAACGATGCTGGCTTTCGAGCTATCCGTCCTGGAAGGGTCGTTGGTGTGTATCTCCCATACGCCGGGATCCTTCTCGTTATTTGAGACGAGTTTATGTGCTTCCCCCCGGTCCGAGACGTATATCAATGTCAGGGTCCGGATGGATATCACAGCGTCGACCTCGCTCAGAGTGATCCGACCTATGAGAACGTCGTAGTCAGACGTGCCGTCGATGACTACGAATTCAGACATAACGGCCTTGGCTGCGCCTCCCTCACCGAGCCTCACCGGTAATCTGATTAACCCCAGGGGTACCAGACCGGCTCCGGAAAAGCTGTACACCGGGTTGGTGCCGGGGCTCAGGTCTTCAATCCTTAGACCGAGGCTGAGAAAACATTCTTTGTACATAACGTTTGTGTAGGCGCCTGTGTCGACTAGGCACCTCTCCACCAAGTGGTTGGCTATGCCCAGGCGGACTGTAAGTGGGTCGCTATGAAGGGCGCTGACTCCCTCGTAGTCCTCTTTTCCAATAGTCATATCGGGGATGTTGGAAGCGGGGGTGGCTGTGTTGGGCACAAAGTTGTCGGCCTGACACGGCTCGTTCAGGTGCCGTTTGTGCCCATGAGCGGACCCGCCATTCTTGTTGCCCCTGATGACATGGATTATTCCTATCCGTTCAGAGTTGGGTTTGCTGTTTGACCCGTCGGCCTCTAGTTTTTGGACTTTGGCGACATATTTGCCGAGGCTTCCCTTCCGGATCAGCTCTTCGATGGCATTCTTCAGATGTCGGCAGTCATTGGTTAGGTGGCCGATGTGGCCGTGGTACTCACAGTACTGGCTCGTGTTACCGTCACTCCTCGGCCTAGGGGGCCTTTCCCACTTCTGACCTTCGTTCTTGCTCAAAGCGAAAACCTCAGCGGCTGGTATGACTAGGGGGTGTGATCATCGTACCGTTTTTTGTGGTGAGCTCCTGAGCTCCCCCCAGCATCCGCCGAGTTCTGCTTCCTGGCAGACCTGTCCGACCGTGACCTATTGTTGTCGCGGCGTCTTTCATCGGGATTGTCCTCCCGGCGGCTTGTCTTCTCTGAGTGCTCGGCCTCGCTGGGGCCTACCCAGGTCTTGTGATAGTCTTCCACCTTGATGGCTTGGTCAGCCATCTCCCTATCGGCGTCCCAGCCCAGGCCTCCGCACTTGATGAGCTCATTTTTTAAGTCTCCCCTTGGGAGGCCCTTCATCAGCGCGAAGGCCGCCAGTTCGGGATTAATTTCTCGAATCTGCTGGACCTTGCCGTCGAACCTCTTCACATAGCTTCGTAGAGACTCGCCCCCCTCCTGTTTGATAGTTAGGAGGTCCGATGTCTCCACGGCCTTTCTCTTGTTGCAAGAGTACTGGGCTATAAACGCGTCCCTTAGATCGGCGTAATAGTATACCGAGCCGTCGCGGAGCCCTTTGTACCAACTCTGAGCCATCCCATGCAAGGTTGTTGGGAAAACTCGGCACCAGACCTCATCGGGTTGTTCCCACACCGACATGTACGACTCGAAAGCCTCGGTATGGTCGGTGGGGTCGCTATCCCCTTTGTATGTGAACGCCGGCAACTTAAGTTTAGTTGGCACAGCGGTTTCAAGGACGTAGGTACTGAGGGGTTGTCTGACCACGTGCCGAATGGCACGCGGCGATCGACTCCTCGCATTCCTAGTCCGGCTCCTCTCCTCGTAGCGGGAAGGACTCCTTCTCCCACTCGGGCTTCTTCTTCTTCGACTCTGCTGAGTCGGACTCTTCTGGCTCCTTTGGGGCGAGCCTCGTTCGTGCCGCGGCGACGCTGTCCTCCCGCGGGTGCGGGAAGAACTTAGGTCCACCACGACCACTTTGGGCTCCCCCGGTGTCTTCACAGGATCAGCTTCTCCTAGTGCTCCGTTTAAGTTTCTCGGAGTCACGTTTTGGGCCCTGGTTTCCTGGACGGTTTCCGCCGCTCTTGTCGGTGTGACAGTGTGAGCAGGTGTACTACCAATTAGCTCCATGAGCAATCTCGGCTTAGCTTGCGTCAAACACCCCCCCATAATGGTGACCATTCGACGGGCAAATGACGTGTCTTGCATTGTTGGCATCCCGAATTCCGGTTGGATTACTCCGCCGGTGGAGGGCTGCATGACTCCAGAATTGTTGAAGGTATCATCTGGGTGGAGTGTGGGCTCGTCAGTTACGAACACCTCCTGCTGTTTCGACATCTTCTTGGCTTTTTGGGTGGGTTTTTGTTTGGGAATGAATATGACTAGCTTCTAGTGTCTTTTCCCACAGACGGCGCCAATTGTTCCGGGTGTAATTCCAGAGCAAGTATAGTTACCACCCTTGGCTAGTTGAATGATGTCTCGAATTGGATTCTCCCTTGGTCTTTAATCGTTCCTCTCAGCCTCTCCTGCAACAATGAACGAACTGAGGGCTTGGCTTTGAGCCAAGCGTACCCACTCCGACGCCCAAGTCAGTAAACTTAGATGTATAAGTTGTATGCTAATTGGCTAGGAATATATTGTAGAGAGATAAGGAAGATTATACCAGATGAATAGTGTATTTAGGTTAAGTGGTGTATTTCTGGATTGGATCCCCTCCTCAATGAAGAGGAGTATTTATAGACTTCACCTTTTGTCACGTAGTGGCCAAGTGGCCAAGTGGCTAGCAGGTGGAAAGACTGATCTACCCCTCGGCCGAGGGACCTATGGCAGGCCGGCGGGCCCTGTTGACTCACCGCCGAGGGGTCTTGGATATGAGTACGCGGATATGTGCCCCGGCTAGCAGGTTGTCATGCCGGGACCCAGGTTGGCAGGCCGATGGGCTGCATCGGCTAGGCTGTCTGAGTCGTTGACTTGCTGTGGATATCTTTGACCTTGCTCAATATGTTGACTTGGTCAGCGGTGCAGAATATGCCCCATCAATAGCATTGTTACGTTCTTGATTATCATTGATTTATATTTTCTAATTAATTTGTTTTGTTTTTGTTTTATCGTTTTTGAAGGATGTATTTATAGTCCATGAGGAACTACAAAGTACGGAGTATTTTCAAAAACAAAGCATACTGAGATGAAGACATTGTATGGTTTGTAAACTCGAGGATAATAATTACTACTTTTCATATACATGTAGAAATTATTAGCTTTATTTTTATTTTTATTATCAAACGAGTTACAAGAACAGTACAATATCAGAGTTGAGAAAATTGAGGGAATTTGAACACGTAACCTTTTAGCCATTGTAACTACTCTTAATTAACCAGTTGAAGTTATAAGTTCTTTTTATTAATTTTTTTATAATGGGAGTGCATCAGATTTAAGATTAACTCGAAGATGCGAAGTTACTATAATTTCTACATACGTTAGATTTAAGAGTAGAATGTATTAACTATTTTATGTTAAATAATGAGCACTCTAAAAATAGTGGCCACTTATATTAGTCACAAGTGGTAACTTTTCGATCTTAGCTTAAATGACCGTTTGTTACTATTTTAGAATGAGACACCAACTCTCTAAAAGACCTCTTAAATTGATTAAGTTATATTTTACATAATAAAAAGAAGATTGGTTAACTTGGTTATACGAAGACGACATCAATGTGAAGAGTTCGTTTAAAGTAAATAATCTGTCATCTTTTTTTGTGTGTGTGTATATATATATATATATATATATATATATATATATATATATATATATATATATATATATATATATATATATATATATATATATATATATAGTCGGGATCCGGTGAGAACTACTAAATATTTGAGGATTGAGTAACGAATGAAATATCACGCGTTCTTCTAAACAATATCACTCGCTGACATTTAAAAAAAAACACACTGAGACTTGTTCAAAAATTATAACGCGCGACAAATTAATTTGACTCCATACTTTCTCTCTCTAAAACTGAATAAAAAACAAAGGAAACGAGGGATTAGATTGGCGAATCACTCAAAATTACGAAGCAATACCGATCATTCTTCAATACAATTGTGTTTTGAGCAGAATTCAGGTACAATTTTTGCCTTAATGCTCTCGAATTTTTGAATATAGGAATATTTTAGTGAAATAATTGTTAAAATCGAGTAATTATTCAATAAATGTTGTATTATTGTTTTGAATCTGCGATATAATCAAAAACTAGGTATAATTATGGGAAATTGTTCAATTATTTTCGATTTTTGATTCTTTTTCCTCAAATTAGGTATACAAATTATTGCTAATTTTTTTTAATTTTCATATAATTGAACCAATTACTATCATCAATTGTAGTTATAGTTGTTAATTAGATGCTTTTTGTTTCAATCTCGAAAATTAGGATTTAATATTGTTCAATTGTGAAATTTAAGGTTCAATATTATTTAATTGTGAAAGTTAAACAAAATTACTGAGTTTTGTTTAACGTTAACGAGAGTCTAGTTTTACAGGAGTGTAGTGCTCAACATATCTCACTTAATAGAGTTATGTTTATATTTGTTTTAGTGTGTTATCACATACGAAGTGTGGACAAAAAAAATGAGAGTGAGATATGTGGTATCCCAATTGGTCTTTAGTTTGTCATACATCTATTCAATTCTTGCTATTGTTGATTGTGTTCTGTATGTAGTGCTACATGAATTAGGGCAACTAATTACTGGATTAACAACTTACTGGTTTTTGTAAATATTTTCAAAGTGTCAATTTTTTTGATTCACTAGAGATGGTGAATGCTCAATTTTGGAAGTGTAGGTTGGACTTGGACCCTTGATTGATGTGTAGCCATTTTGTGTTTTCTTTGTTGAATTGTCCGATATCTGTTAGACATCATGTTCGTTCGGATAAGCTAGAGGGAAAACTGAGTAAATGGGGAGTAGATTATCCGACTAAACTGGTTTCAAATGTGTGTTCTTTTCAAGCTTCCTAGTCTCTACCATCTGCAGTATTTTTTAAAAGGCTTTTGTTGGCATCATTTATTAAGTTTGAGGACTAGTGGACCATTTTTAATCCATCCACTTACAGCAAAAACTGTAGCAATTACGAACTCGAAGCTAGTAGGGAAGGATTATTATATCTTACTAGATGAATTATTGTTGTGGTGGTTGTGAACTGTGTAAGATGGGATGAACTTTTGATGTTTTTCAATGAGTGTATAACTTGCAACATTAAGAGCTAGCCTTATAAGGACCATCCTACCCAAATTTCTGCCCCCTTTGAGAGTGTTTTGTAGTGTCGACTTAATATCTTTGGCTATATGAGATTATTGGCAGTTGGAAATTCACCTATCTATTTTCTTACTTGCAGACTTGTGCATATGGGCTTTTTGGTTTTCAATGCCATCTTGGTGAGAAGTTTGTCTGTAGTTTCGTGGTGTGGGAAGTCAGTGTTTGGGAAGAAAGAAAATAGCAGGGCTCTAATGCTAGTTTGCAGTCAGGTTGGTTGATCTGGTTGGTTAATCTGTTTGCTGAGCGCATTTGTGTCGTCAAATTCATCTCTGTGAAATCATTAAGAAATACATATAAAAATCCCTTATGTAGCATAACTCAACTTGTTGGTGCGTTATTAATGTAACGGGCTATAGGGATTGAAAAGGGATGGTATGACACTTTAGAGGGGTTTAGCATTCCTCTTTTTTCAGTTGAAACATTAAACAGCTAAAAGTGAAAGTAGATTGCATTTATACTCGAACTTGAGCAATAAAAATGACTCCCTTTCTTGATCTAGTTCCCATGTTTCCTTGTCTCGTTTATTTTCCCTTTCTTATTTATAAATCAATGCTACTCCTTACCATATGCAGAAGATTGTAGATTGGCATAGCATGAAATTGTTTGTAAGGACTTGTGGTATTTTTTTTGCTTATCAATATCAGGAAACCTCAGTCAGATTTGTTGCTTGTATTTTACTTTTGTGATACTGGGAAACAATATCACACGTTATTAAAAACAATATCACACCTTATACAAAATAATATCACTATTTCACAAGTGCTTTAAACGACTCTCCAATTTTGTGGTACTGTGAAACAATATCAGAACTTTTAAAATAAAATACCACAAATCCTTAGAAACAATATCAAAGTTTTGTTATTAATGTGTTGAACTTGCTACTGACATTATGTTTTCGTTCTTTGTTTTTTTTTTTTTGCAGTTTTCTTCACTTGCGGATGTTGTTTAAGAGCTTGTGTGCATGCTTAAAAAGTCTATATTACATCATCAACTTAGCAAGATCGTCTTTTTTTACTCATTTTATTCACATATACAAATTCTTTTATGCTTAGATGTAATTACAAATGACAACAATTTTGTATTCTTTCTCCATTTTTGGTTAACAATATCATAAAACCTCAGAATTAATAATATAGTGTTACCAAGGTTTGTCTTTTGTATTTTCCAATATCACACATTATTGTAAACAATAGCACACTTCATTTGAAACAATATCACCGTTCTTCTGAAAACAATATCATCACATCACGCTTAATTGTAGACAATACCCCTTGTGTGATACTATTATACAATATCACATGTACTTGTGAAAAATATTACTCTGCATACAAAACAATATCACGGTTAAAAGTATTTTAAAATGAGTCTCCAATTTTGTGCTACTGTGAAACAATATCACAACCAGGTAAATAAAATACCACAAGTCATTAGAAACAATATCACACTGTATATAAAATAATATCACATTATATACAAAACAATATTGAAGTAAAAAAGATTTTTAAATCACTATCCAATTTTGTTATATGAGAAACAATATCACAACCATTAAAGTAAAATATCACATGATATTTGAAACAATATCACACTTTACCAAGAAATATATCAGAGCCAAAAGAAATTGTTTAGCCATAACTACTTTTGTAATCTTGAGATACAATATTCACCTACACCAGAAATAATTGATGATTGAGTAACGAATGAAATAAGTTCTAGCATCATTAGTTCATTACATCCATGTACTTCCAATTACAATTTTTTGTCCAACATATCTAGTTGTCATTCTAATTGCTTCCTCTACCTTAGGTTCTTCCTGGAACTTAGGTTCATGCTTATTAGCCTTCAGTTTGAAGGTCTCAATGACTATATCATAATTCATAATGCTCATAAAACTTGTCAAAACCAGCTATCAAAGCTTCAATTTCCCTGATCCCGTCTTTAGCTTGAATAAACTTAAAATATGCTTCCATGTACTTTTCCCAACCAGCCTTGGACTCTAAAACCTTCACCTCAGAAGCAAGTAGAACATGAACCTTCTTCAATTTAGCAAGTATCATTTCCAAATTCTTTGCCTCACACTCACAGTGTGTATGTTCACGACATGCTTCTATATATCTTCTTCTATAGACAGCACTTCTACCTTGGCTTTGTACAGCTAGTCAGATGCTTACTGATGCTTACTGCAAGGTTAAGGCGGTTCTAGGTCCTGAAATAAATCGAAAAAGTTTTCATGTACTGCTCATTGTCATCAAAATCCACTCCATAATCCTGCAGCCAAATGAAGCAGACACTTATAAGTGCAACGGTCTTAAAAGGACCCCAACTGATATATTTTTTCTTCAAACATCTAATGATCCGACCTACTATAATTACTTCATGCGTGTGAACCAATACGCTAAAACTGCCCCACATCAAGATGAGTCATATGTGCCATAAAAGTACTCATTGGTGATTATGAGCTGGTGCAGACATCGTAAATTCGTAACTTCTTTAAACAGTCGCCCTAAACAGTCTAAAAAACGAATTTGAAGGCTATAAATCACTCACCAAAAGACTTGCCAGGCTCACGTTTAAACCTAGAAATGGAATACACAACTTCATCTATGCTCGTCATTATAGTCCTTTACCTAACGCACTCAGACAGTACACTCACATAATTAAATCAGCTCAATTTATCACTTAATATACAAATTGGACAGAAAAACTAGCTCAATTAACGCTAATCGAAAGCATATACCGGCATCGAACTTTCTTGTTCAAATGGAAAACCTACACGCAGAAATAAAACATCACTATAAACCAAACAGCAAAACAATACGACAAATATCCACAATTGCTCAAATATACAATCAATTACAATTTACTCAATCTATGATTAACTACCAACATATTGAAGAACTAAACAACTTTCTGTAGTTTATAAAAGAAGTAAACACACAAACCCTAAAAAATTACACAGTACATCAAAACATGTAAATCACTTGAAAAAATTAGGGAAAAACAAATGCAGTAAACAATCATTTCGATCAATTGAGTTTATTGATGAGATTTCAAAATCAATTACGTAAAATTCTACAAATGTCCACTAATTTGACATAAAATCACTGAGGCGTCACAATAGTTTGCAATCAAAACCTTATTACGAGTAATGCACAAACCCTAAAAATCAAAATTGAAAAGGCAAAAAAAGATTGAAATGGAGAAAAAGAACCTGACATGTCGGTTTTGAGTATGAAGAGAAGATTAATCATAAATCAGAGTACTACAGCAGGCGCATACAAGGATGCTTATAAATTCGTTATCGAAGATTAATTATGTTGCGCAAATCATACATAAATTCAATTTTTAATAGATCGCCTCAAAGAGATTAAAAGAAAAATCAAATTAATCATAACCCTAACATAATTATAGCATAATAACATATAAATTTGTAAGAAACTAAACATTCAAATCTCGATCGACTCGGAAAAGATGATTATTAAAGAGGAAAAAATAGATAAAATACCTGACATCGCGTTCGGAAGACGAAGACAAACTTCGAGGATGATAATCGCACTAGAGGAAAACGCAAACAATAAGAACGAAAATGATGTCGAGATGAAGTAGGCGGAAAAATTGGAGGAAAATCAGAGCATTTGGCTGAAGAGAGAGGTTAGAGAGAGAAATAGACTAAGAGCTAATGATGAAAGAAATTAAACCTGCGATATATGGACTTATATATTAAAAACCAAAATGACGGATTTGCCCTTAATTACGAGCGCAATAGATGGCCATTAGATCTCTTAGATCTGACGGCTAGTATTAATCCTCAATCCTCAAATATATGAGTCATACTCACATGATCCCATTCCTATATATATATATATATATATATATATATATATATATATATATATATATATATATATATATATATATATATGCCTTTGTATGAGGATTCTGGATTTATGTATTTATTATCCATAGTTCTCTTTTATTCGAGGTTGGTTACGACTCGGTTTTTAGTGAAAGTAATAATTAATTTTTTTGCCCTTGCAAACGTAGAACAACTGATAATTCCGAGAAAGCTTAGTTGTATATGTGACAGTATCAAAGATGAAGTAGCATAAATTTAATGGTGTTTGTATTGGAGTGAACACAAAAATGATTATCAATCCTTAGCTATTTAGTCTTTAGAGTTTACATTGGTACTGGAAGGAGATAAGAGAAGAAATAAGTTAGGAACTTTAAAGAGGTGGAATTTTACTTTAGACATATCACCTATCGAGTAAAAATATTACTTCCTTGAAAATATTACTTCCTCCGTTTCGGTCAATTATTGTCCTTTCGTTTTGGCACAAAGACCAAGGAATGAGGAAAAAGACAATAACTAAATGACAAGTGGAACAGATTGAACGAGAATGATCAAATTACTTATCAAGTTTATTCTTAAAATAGAAAGTACAACAATTAACTGAGACACCCTAAAATGAAAAAAAATAACAAATGATCGGGACAGAGGGAGTAATTAATAATATTTCCTCAGTTATATTTATACGTCTTAAACAACTTCAAAAAAAAAATAATAATAATAAAAGAAGTTTTTGTTTTATACCGCTCCAACGACTTCAACATATTTTTAGCATCATTTGTATAAAAAATGTCGCTATATCCAATTAACAAAGAAGTAAAACTACTTTAGACTTTTTTTCTTTGGCATAGGATGAACGTTTTTGTGATATTGATTTTTTTTTTTTTAAGGTAAGAAAATTAGATTGATCTTTTAGAGTATGACCAATCTATATCATCCTTTCGAATGAGATATATTTAGAAGTATTTGTTTTGCTTAATGTGATCGATTATTAAATTGGTTTGAAATAGGGACGTGCTAAATCTCGCGCACAATTTTCAGTTGAGGTTGAAGTTGAGTGTGTAATAGGTAAAAATACTATATTTTCAGTTGTATATTAAGCATTGTATAATCACTATATTTTTATTCGAATTTATGTGTAATTTTTCTGATCCTTCTTAAAGTTTAATCTTTTATGTTTAAGTGGATGACTTCATGAGAAACTTTATAGTATAGATCAAATTCTTTAAAATAAAATTCAAAATTTTTAGTAAAGAGCTCGGATTTTACACTATACAACTGATGATAAAGTCTACTAATTGTGTATAATAGGTTCGTCTATTTCAAGAATATAGTATAAGGTTAAGTCACTCAAGTGTACTTCGTATAAGATAGTCGTTGACTTCTTATGGAAAGTTGAGTGTATAATATGGTCGTCTATTTCAAGAACACGGTATAAGGTTAAGTGTACTTCGTATAAGATAGACGTTGAGGTCTTAAGGAAAAAACCTATTGTACTGAAAAAGTTATATGCTCAATAATGACATCGTTTTACATTTTCTTAAATTTACGGATCGTGTTTTGAGTTAACGTATATATATTATTAATGTTACGTAAAAACTAAAGCAACAGTCTCATCCAACCTCTTAGTCCATATTTTTCTCTCTATCTTTTAAGTCAGATTCAACTTTTTAAACAATAATTTTAGATATACTCGCTCTTAAACATTTTCAGTTTTATACCGGATAGATACTACAAGTAGGCCCGTGCATCGCACGGGCATTAAATCTAGTATATTTATAAAATAGGCTTTTTTCGAGCGATTCTAAGCTGTTCACATCATCAAAAATCAATTTAGGAAAGTATCATAAATAATAATTTTTTATATAAAAAATAAAGTAAAAAATCTTTTAATTATTATAAATTATATTTCCTAAATTATAATTAAGTGATGTTTCTAATTTTTATATAAAAACGTTTACATTTCATTTGACACAGAAAGTATCGTTAAAAAATAATGAAAATAGTCTAATTAGTTTCGCGGTTAAAAATGCTATCATTAAAGTATAGATTTCATATTATTTGCTTATATTAAAAATGGTGTACTTTTTATTATGTTATATGTCTTACATTGGTAAATAATAGAATTGTCACACATCGAAAGAAAAGCATAAGGGGGTGATCCTATGATTACAAATAGGAGGCATCTTTAAAACTTAGGAATCAACCAAAAGTCTTTTGAATCTCTTAAATATTGTGTTAGAGAACTCTTAAGAGTTTGTATACTTATTTTCAGAGTATAATAATAAAAAAAAAGTGGAAAATCTTTTTATTATTATAATATATATTTTATATATTATATTCAAGTGATTTTTTTAATTTTGATATAAAGACTTTTACAATTTCATTTGACAAAAAATAATGTAAAACAAATTGAAAATTATATAATTAGATTCGTACTAAAAAAAATGATATCATTAGAGTAGAGATTTCATTTCATATCATTTGCACATATTTTTAATTATGATTAAAAAAAACTAGAAAAAAAAACGTGCAAATATTAATAGATAGTATGGTATTTGCTCATTATTAAATCGGGTTGTATGTCGAAATAGATGCGAAAAAAATGGTTTACTTTTTAGTATGTTATTTGTCCCACATTGAAAATTAATGTAGGTTTGGTGAATATACTACGTATAAATAGTATAATTGTCCCACATCGAAAGATTGACATAAGGCGGGTAAGGATGTCAACGGGGCGGGTACAAGTGGGTACCGCCCCGCACCCGCCCCAGTTGGGGTGGGGATGGTTGTAATACTACGGTTTTATGAGTCTCTGGGTACTCTATCGAGTGGACCTTACTCTGTCGAGTAAGGGTGTTTTGCGATTTAAAATAGTTTCTGACCTGTTGGGTACTCGATCGAGTAGCCTTGGTACTCGATCGAGTAGGCGGCACTCGATCGAGTACGTCAGTTACTCGATCGAGTAGCCTAGTTTACGGGTAATGTTTTGTCGGGTTTTGTTAATAATACGAGTTAATATATAAACACTTCTGTCACTTTCATAATACGCTTTTACAAAACTAATTACTTTCAAAAGAGATTTCAACCTACGTACTTCGCATTCATCGCATTATTGACAAATCCTGGAGCTTGGAAGGTCGGAATTCATCTTTCTTTACATCTTTGTGATCCTTGCGTCGAGGGTAAGATCTACGTACCGAATTTGTTATATTTAATTAAGTCTTGTTAAACCTTAATTTTGGGAATTGGGGATTTGTGTTAGTTTTGTGTGGTTATGATATATGTGATGTTATGTTAGGAGGAGGATTCGTAAAGGAGGCTTTTTGATAACAGTCGTTGAGATCGTGTGACTGTATTGCTTTCCAGGTAGGGTTTCCCTACTCAGTATTAGTCCCATAATGTGTTGGTGGTGATTTGTGATTGTTGATTGTTATCATACGAGTATTGTGACGGTTGTTGGTTTTGATTGTTGTTTAGTAGTTGTGATTGATTGTATCTGTCTGTGTTCTTCGGGGTGCGTCCCTGGCTGAGTGGAGTCACTTGCGGGAGTGGCTTCACGCCCATTATTCGCCTTCTGTGGAACCCGCCACAGAAGGGATGTGCACATTAATGGATTTGGGTTTATCGCTCGACGGAGATGATCGGGGCTTAGGTGGGAACGGATGTGGTCCCCCACTGGCAGCGAGGAGTAACCTGTTGCGATGGGTACTCTGGCAGGGCTACACACTTTAGTGTGTAGTCAGTGTTGTGGAGTTGGTGATGGAGTTTGGAGTACATCTGTGTCGATTGAGCTGTGTTGTTTGTTGTATTGTTGAGTTATATAAATTGTGTGATTAGTACTGACCCCGTTTATTGTTTTAAAAACTGTGGTGATCCATTCGGGGATGGTGAGCAGTTGTTGAGCAGGTATGAGTCGAGATACATGGGCTAGCTGGGATGTGTCACCTTCAGATGATAGAGTCGTCCGTTGTAGCTTTAGTAGCTTGTCAGACATTTTCATTTAGTTGATTAGATAGTTGTTTTGAGAAGATGTAACCCGTATTTTGGGAATTTGGTTTTGGATTGTATTCTTTCACTAAACTTATACTATTTAAATGTTGTTTCGTTATTATCTTATGATTATCATTGCCTCGGGAACCGAGATGGTAACAGCTTTATACCTGAGTGGTCCTGGTAAGGCACTTGGTGTATGGGGTATTACAAAATGGTATCAGAGAGACGATCCCGAAACCTGTAACTAATGAATATAATGAACATAGGGAGTCAATTAAAATGAACCCGGGGTAAAGGTTGTAGTTGCTAATGCAAAGGCTTGGGAGACGTCCTAAAGTCGCGAACTCGCCCTACAATTTTGAACCGGTCACATGGGGGGTATGTGTCAAGGTCGTATATGGTGTTTGTTAGCTTATGTGAACGTAACGATGTATGTTGTGAATTGTTGGATGTTGGGTGTAGAAGATTGAAATTGTGATTGAAAATTCGGTGGGGTGTGTACATATGTTGGATTGAATAAAGAAGCATGATGGTTGTTTATTATGTGGCATTTGATAACATGAAATAGTTTATTTTGTTGATTGAATGAGGAATTGTGTAGAATTGCATGCTTAGTTATATTACAATGTTGAGATTATGAAGTCGCATAGTATGTTGGGTTATGAGAGATAACATGCGGGTAGTATGTACGAAATCAAGATGACTCGATCGAGTAGGGGGCACTCGATCGAGTAGGGGAGGTACTCGATCGAGTGGGTCTGACTTGATCGAGTGGGTATTTTGACGTTTTTATGATCAGAAGCGTGTTTTGGGGTACTCGATCGAGTACATAGGGGCACTCGATCGAGTCGTTGTGATACTCGGTCGAGTATGTTAGAGATCAGAAGGTCTGTTTTGGGTCTGAAGTCGGGGCACTCGATCGAATATGGTGGGCACTCGATCGAGTAGCCTCTACTCGATCGAGTAGGTTTAGGCACTCGATCGAGTGGGTTCTGGGCAGTTTGTTTTTGTGTTTTGGGTTATAGTACGTATGTTTATATCTACCTTTTCTTATATAGTTTCAAGATGCCGCCAAAGAAAACCGCTTTGTATGCGAGAGCTGAGAGCATGAACATCGACGATATAGTTAAGATGTTGGAGCATCAAGATGCTCTTACGGAGGCCCTAAAGAGAGTGGGGAAGGATAAGGAGGTTGATCACTCTAAGATCAGTCTTTATATAGCGAGGTTTAACCCGAAAGAGTACAAGGGGACCGGGGAGCCAATTCTTCTTGATAATTGCCATCGTGAGATGGAGATCATTCTGGACCTGGTACATTGTCCTGATGAGATGAAAGTAGAACAAGCTGCGTTCTACTTGAGGGAGGCAGCTGGTGAGTGGAGGGACAAGGTGAAAGCGAGTGCTAGAGAGATGTATACGAAGCAAGGCTTACCTGCTATACCTTGGGAAGAGTTCCGGAGGGCTATGAGGAGAGAGTTTGTACCTGAGCATGTGAGGAGTAAGCTGAGGGAAGAGTTTGATGGGTTTAGGATGACATCTGATATCTCAGTTGTTGAGTACTACAAGCAGTTTAATGAGAAGTCTAGATACGCTGAGGACATGGGTTTGAGTGAAGAGAACCTAGCGCTGAGATTTGAGAGGGGGTTGACCCCCAGGATTATGGACAAGTTACCCGTGGGAGTCCTTACTGATGTTAAGGAAGCTTATAAGAGGGCTGGGAGAGCTGAGAGGTTGGTGGAGATGGCCCAGGAGAGAAGTAGTGAGAAAAGAAAGGCTGAGAGTGAAGGTGGTGGCCAATCTAATTACAAGAAAGGCAACCACAGTCAGGCTAGAGCGTTTTCTTCTGGTTCAGGGTTCAGTGCTAGGGCTTCCTTTGGGCGTGGCCGTGGAAGCGGTAGTGATAGTTGGGGGATGACTTGCTTTAGCTATGGCGGTGTAGGCCACAAGAGACATGAGTGCACGAGTGTACCGGGGGCTTTTCAAATATCGGCTCGGGGGAGCTATTCTCAGGGGCCGGCACAGAGTTATGCGAGTAACAGACCGGTTGGATCATGGTCTAACCGGGGAGGTCAGAGCAACCAGGGTGGAGGTAGCCGCAATGGCGATAATTCTTATCAGAAACCAGCTAAGAACAACAACAACAATCAGGGGTCGGGTGCTAAGCCGACTACATCAGCCAGTACTGTCCAGGGAGGTGGACAGAAGACCAGTGGAAAGCTGTTTATGATGGACAAAAAAGCAGGTGAGGATGACGCACATGTTATCACTGGTACTTTTCTTGTTAACGGTATTCATACCTTTGTTTTGTTTGATTCGGGGGCGTCTCAGTCGTTTGTATCTTCGAGTCATGTTAAACGGTTGGGTTTGAGGGTATATGAGTCTGTAAGTGAGAAGGTTTTTATACCTTCGGATGAGTATGTATCATGTGGGAGGTTGTATAGGGATGTATCCATGATAGTTGGGCAAGTTGATCTACCTGTAGACTTGCTAGAGTTTCCTTTAGAAGGTTTTGAGATGATAGTTGGGATGGATTGGTTGGGAAAGTACAAAGCTAAGATAGACTGTCATCAAAAGAAAGTGTCTTTAAGGGGTCCTAAGGGTGTTAGTGTGTCTTATCGTGGGTTTGTGGTCAAACCCAAAGTTAAGTTGATTGCAGCTGTGACCTTGAAGTCCTATCTGAGGAAGGGATGCCCTTTGATCTTGTGGCATGTGAGAGATGACCGGATAGAGAGTCCGACAGTTGATCAGACACCAGTGGTGGGTGAGCTTGCAGATGTCTTTCCAGAGGAGATTCCGGGGTTGCCACCGAAGAGGGAGATAGATTTCATGGTTGAGTTGAAACCGGGGTTGGGGCCAATCTCTAAGGCACCGTACCGGATGGGTCCTAAAGAGATGGAGGAGCTCAGGAAACAGTTAGATGATCTGATAGAGAAGGGATACATTAGACCTAGTGTATTACCGTGGGGAGCACCAGTTCTTTTTGTGAAGAAGAAAGATGGGAGCTTGAGGTTGTGTATAGATTACAGGGAGCTGAACCGAGTGACGGTGAAGAACAAGTATCCTTTGCCAAGGATAGACAACATGTTTGATCAGTTGAATGGTGCATCAGTCTTTTCCAAGATTGATTTGAGGTCGGGGTACCATCAGGTGAAGATTAGAGAGGTGGACATACCGAAGACAACTTTCACGTCGAGGTATGGCCATTATGAGTATGTGGTGATGCCTTTTGGGTTATCTAATGCACCGGCTGTGTTTATGGATTTGATGAACAGAATCTTCAGACAGTTTTTGGACAAGTTTGTGGTGGTGTTTATCGATGACATCTTAGTCTATTCCAAGACTAAGGAGGAGCATGAGGAGCATCTGAGGATTGTGTTGCAGACCTTGAGGGAGCATGAGTTATATGCTAAGCTGTCCAAGTGTGAGTTCTGGTTAGAGAGAGTTGCTTTTCTGGGGCATGTGATCTCTAAGGATGGGGTAGCTGTGGATCCGGCAAAGATTGAGGCAGTGACAAAGTGGGAAGCACCAAAGAATGTTGCTGAGATCAGGAGTTTCTTGGGTTTAGCTGGATATTACAGACGGTTCGTGAAGGATTTCTCCAAGATTGCTAGACCTATGACAGCTTTGATGAGGAAAGAGAACAGGTTCCGTTGGGATGAGAGTTGTGAGACGGCGTTCCAAACATTAAAGGGGTGTTTGACCACAGCTCATATCTTAGCATTGCCTGAAGGGATTGAGAACTTTGAGGTTTATACAGATGCCTCAAAGAATGGGTTGGGATGTGTGTTGATGCAGAACGGTAAAGTGATTGCCTATGCTTCTAGGCAATTGAAGCCTTATGAGGAGAACTATCCTACACACGATCTAGAGTTGGGTGCAGTGGTGTTTGCTCTCAATATTTGGAGACATTACCTTTATGGGGGCGACCTTTAAGGTATTTTCTGATCACAAGAGTTTCAAGTACATCTTCACTCAAAAGGAGTTGAACATGAGACAGAGGAGGTGGATGGAGCTGATTGGCGATTATGACATGGATATTATCTACCATGAAGGGAAAGTCAATGTTGTTGCAGATGCTTTGAGTAGGAAGAGTGTACATTCTTTGTGTACAGCTTTATCTTTGATGAGGTGAAGAAGTTTGGGATTACATATGATGCAGAGAGGGGATGCCATGGGAGATTTGACGGTGCAGCCTGATCTTTATGATGATATTCGAGGTAAACAGGTGTTGGATCCTAAGATGGTAGAGTGGAGAGCTGGAGTAGAGAAAGGGACAGTGTCCAGATTCTTTATTCATACAGATGGTAGTCTGAGGTTTGATGGGAGGTGGTGTGTCCCTAATGATGAGGAGCTGAAAAAGACAATCATGACAGAGGCACATTGTACACCGTATTCAGTACATCCAGGTGGTGACAAGCTATACAAGGATTTAAAGAACACATTTTGGTGGCCTGGGATGAAGAAAGAAACCGCTGAGTTTGTGGCCCGTTGTTTGACATGCCAGAGAGTTAAAGGGGAACAACGACGACCACAAGGTAAGATTCAGTCTTTAGAGGTACCTGAGTGGAAGTGGGAATCCATTTCTATGGATTTTATCGTGGGTTTGCCGAAGAGTCAACAAGGTAACAACATGATATGGGTAATAGTGGATCGACTGACCAAGTCAGCTCATTTTGTGCCAATGAAAGATACATGGACTAAGGCACAATTAGCTATGGCTTATCGAAAGAATGTGCTAAAGTTGCATGGAGTCCCTAAAGACATAGTATCTGACAGACATGCGAGATTTATCTCAAAGTTTTGGAAAGAGTTGCAGGAATCTTTGGGAACAACGTTGAAGATGAGTTCAACATTTCATCCTGCGACAGACAGTCAGACTGAGAGAACAATCAAGACTCTTGAGGATATGTTACGAGCTTGTGTGATGGACTTTGGTGGTAGCTGGGAACAGAGGTTAGATTTGATTGGGTTTTCTTACAACAACAGCTATCACTCTAATATTGGCATGGCACCGTTTGAGGCCTTATATGGGAGGAGATGTAGGAGTCCGATTTTTTGGGACGACAGTGCTGAGGCAGTGGTTCTAGGACCAGAGATGGTACATGAGATGGTTGAGCAGATTAAGATGATCAGGGAAAGGATGAGAGCGGCTCAGGATAGGCAAAAGAGTTATGCAGATCTACATCGCGGGGATATAGAATTTCAGGTTGGGGACAAGGTTCTTCTGAAAGTGTCTCCTATGCGTGGGGTTATGAGATTTGGGAAGAAAGGCAAGCTAAGTCAGAAGTTCATAGGGCCTTATGAGATCTTAGAATGGGTTGGAGAGGTTGCTTATCGTTTGGCTTTACCAGCTGCGTTGGAGAGGGTGCATAATGTGTTTCATGTATCTCAGTTGCGCAAGTATGTGAGTGATCCCTCACATGTGTTATATGAAGAGAGCATAGAGCTAGATGAGTCCTTGTCCTATCTTGAGGTACCTAAGCAGATTCTTGACCGGAAGGTTAGGAAGACTAGGAGTGGTGAGACAGTTTTGCTCAAAATCCTTTGGTCTAATCACGAGACTGAGGAAGCTACATGGGAGGCAGAGGAGGCCATGAGAGAGCGTTACCCTTTCCTTTTTGATCAGGTATGTATGGTTACGAGGACGTAACATTGTTTCTTTTAGGGGGGTAGGAGATGATCGCAAAGAGTTTTTAAGAGTTTTTATACCCTTTTTGTGTTGTGCCGGTACGTTTTGTTATGGTTGAGTCGGGTTGAGTTTGGTTAGTAACATGTTTTTATGTTGAGTTTTGTTTTGGTTGTTGTGTCGGGAGTGTAGTAGTATGTCTTTGTTTTGTTATGGTTTGAACTTCGGGGACTTTCTTTTTAAGGAGGGAAGACTGTAATACTACGATTTTATGAGTCTCTGAGTACTCTATCGAGTGGACCTTACTCTGTCGAGTAAGAGGTTTTTGCGATTTAAAATAGTTTCTGACCTGTTGGGTACTCGATCGAGTAGCCCGGTTTACGGGTAATGTTTTGTCGGGTTTTGTTAATAATGCGAGTTAATATATAAACACTTCCGTCACTTTCATAATATGCTTTTACAAACCTAATTACTTTCAAAAGAGATTTCAACCTACGTACTTCGCATTCATCGCATTATTGACAAATCCCGGAGCTTGGAAGGTCGGAATTCATCTTTCTTTACATCTTTGTGATCCTTGCGTCGAGGGTAAGATCTACGTACCGAATTTGTTATATTTAATTAAGTCTTGTTAAACCCTAATTTTGGGAATTGGGGATTTGTGTTAGTTTTGTGTGGTTAGTGATATATGTGATGTTATGTTAGGAGGAGGATTCGTAGAGGAGGCTTTTTGATAACAAATTTGTTGAGATCGTCTGATCGTATTGCTTTCCAGGTAGGGTTTCCCTACTCAGTATTAGTCCCATAATGTGTTGGTGGTGATTTGTGATTGTTGATTGTTATCATACGAGTATTGTGACGGTTGTTGGTTTTGATTGCTGTTTAGTAGTTGTGATTGATTGTATCTGTCTGTGTTCTTCGGGGTGCGTCCCTGGCTGAGTGAAGTCACTTGCGGGAGTGGCTTCACGCCCATTATTCGCCTTCTGTGGAACCCGCCACAGAAGGGATGTGCACATTAATGAATTTGGGTTTATCGCTCGACGGAGATGAGCGGGGCTTAGGTGGGAACGGCTGCGGTCCCCCACTGGCGGCGAGGAGTAACCTGTTGCGATGGGTACTCTGGCAGGGCTACACACTTTAGTGTGTAGTCAGTGTTGTGGAGTTGGTGATGGAGTTCAGAGTACATCGGTGTCGATTGAGCTGTGTTGTTTGTTGTATTGTTGAGTTATATAAATTGTGTGATTAGTACTGACCCCATTTATTGTTTTAAAAACTGTGGTGATCCATTCGGGGATGGTGAGCAGTTGTTGAGCAGGTATGAGTCGAGATACATGGGCTAGCTGGGATATGTCACCTTCAGATGATAGAGTCGTCCGCTGTAGCTTTAGTAGTTTGTCAGACATTTTCATTTAGTTGATTAGACAGTTGTTTTGAGAACATGTAACCCGTATTTTGGGAATTTGGTTTTGGATTGTATTCTTTCACTAAACTTATACTATATAAATGTTGTTTCGTTATTATCTTATGATTATCATTGCCTCGGGGAACCGAGATGGTAACAGCTTTATACCTGAGTGGTCCTGGTAAGGCACTTGGAGTATGGGGGTGTTACAATGGTAGAGCTTTGGCGAGTGTGGGGCAGGTGCGGGTACGAAAAGTGTACCTGTCATGGGTAATGAGGCGGGGATGGATTTTGCATCTTATCCGCCTCATACCCACCTACCCGCCAATCATTAAAAAAACTAATACGATTATGACAATTTTTTAAATCTTATTTAGTTATAATTAAGATATAATGTTAATAATAACTGTTTTATAAAGTTTTTTACTAACTTCTTTGGTGAAAAACTAAAATTATAAAGATAAATTCAAAAAATTGGAAATTAATAGTTTTTTTTTTGATAGGGTAAGAAAACTACGTTGATCCTCTAGGGTAGGACCAACCTATCTCATCCTTTCGAATGAGTGAGGTAAGTTGAAGCCATCGGCTTTCAAACCACCTCGAAAGAGTTGGACATTCTCTAATAGAAGCCATGGAGTCAGCAACCTTGTTGGCTTCACAAAAGCAATGTTTAATTATCACTTCATCGAACAAATGAAAGTCTAATTTCACATCCTTGATAATACTAGAGATTTCCCAAGGAATTAGTCAAATACTACAGAGTGAGTTAATAACACATAAATTATCACCCTCCACAATTAACTTGGGGATTCCTAAGTGTTTAGCGACTAAGACACCTTCTTTTAAAGCGAGAGCTTCCAAAACAAGAATACTATTAGATCCGCACTTTTTTGCTCCTAACACAATGACTTTCCCATTATCTCTTATACAATATCCTAAAGAAGCTTTATTGCCTTATATTCTCGAACCGTCAAATTTAGCTTTAGGAAATCGTTTCTAGGTTTCTCCCACCAGATTTCTTCCTTACTAGAATCGATTCTAGTTGACTTCTCTTTTTCAGGGTTGTTGAGATCCTTATGTCTAGTCTCATTCCACATCTTAATTCTATTATTACATAAAATAATAATTTTGCTGTTATTGAAATGAACATTGTTAAAGATAATGTCATTTCTATAAAATCATACATTCCACCAAATAAAGACAATTTTAATGAAGTCATCTTTTGGAATTAAGTCTTTGAGATAATTGAGTTTCATAACAAAACTTTGACTTGTAGTATTAATATAATTCGACAAGAAAATGTTAAAGCTACTAATATTCATGTCTTGGATAACAGAACCAATCAAATGACATTCGTAAAAGAAATGATCTCTGTTTTCAATATGATGGTTGCACAAAACACAATTAGGTAGTACATTAATATGACTTTTAAGAAGTCTGCCTTTCGGTGGAAGGCCACCAACACAGACTTTCCAAAGGAAAAATTTTAACTTTGGAGGAATATTCAATTTCCAAATCCAGTGATCACATTTTTCAAGACCGATATCGAACAAACCTTGTGCTAACCATGTTGCTGTTTTTGTAGAAAAATTTCCATCTACGGATAACCCCTAAAGGAGTGTATCCGGAATATCATTATGTGGCAGTGGAATGTTAGTAATCTGATCGACAATATCGCTGTTTACTAAATTGGATAATTTACAACCATCTCATTGTTTATCAGAGGTTATGAAATCTTTAACCAAAAGATTAAGATCACGGGTACTCTCATCAACAATATTGCTGGTAATTGGGTGTGAAAAAACTCAATTATCAGTCCAAAATTTAATATTGCTACCATTCCCTACCTGTCATCTCAACCCTTTTCTAAATAGAGCCCAAAGACTCATAAGTTTACGCCATTGCCACGAAGAGACTGAATTAGGCTTATGATCAAAGAGTGAACAATTTCTCAGGTATTTTTAGTAATTACTTTTACCCATTTGCTTTCCTTATCCATAAAAATTTTCCATAAAACTTTCATTTGAAGAACTTTATTAGCTGCTTCCAAAGATTTTATCCCTAGTCCACCAACCGATTTCGATAAACAAACTTTATGCCAGCCAATCAAATTAGGGGAGCACTGAGAAGGATTCTTATTCGAAAGAAAGTCTCAATTAATCTATCTAAAGAGTAATTAATAGTGATTAAATCAACTTTTGCGAAAAAATTTCTTCACACCCTAATTTCATTAGTCTAAATTACTTTAATCTTCCCAATTTGATATAGCATCCCCTATTTACTAAAAGAATAGGAAAAGCTTCAAGTTTTTCCGCCTAAACTATATTTCCTATTTTGATAAAATCTCTTATTTACTTTCCTATTCTGATATAATCCCTTATTTAAAATTTGTCTCTAAGATTTTGGTGATAAAAAATTCGTTCTTTGTATGCTAAATCGTAACTAAATGATATGCTAATAAAAAAAATTATAAATAATTTCATTAATTTTGTTTATAAATATAAACATTTCATGACATTACTCAATTTTTGAATTAGTTTTAGAGTTAATTTTATTTTTCTAAAAATAAAAACTCTAACACCCTAGACTCTCTAATGACTTAATTAACGAAAGCGGAAAGAAAGATAAGTCATAAAAATCAGTAAAATTTAAAACCGTCAGCTTGTAATGAGTTGCTTCATAAAACTGGATGTTTAGAACATAATACAAGGTCTGATATCCGAATTACAAATTAAAGCAAGGCCCGACTTTAAAAAAAGTTTGTTACAGAAAGTCATGAAAGATGAAAATTAGATGTTTTATTCTCTCGACAGTCCTCTCCTAAGATCCACATTACCTGAAACTTCATTAAAATAAAACTGTCCCACTTAGTGGGAGTAACCTAACCGTCCTCTATCAATGGCCTCCATCATGGAGAATATTAGTAATGCAATTAGGCGGTCAAACATACAACTCCAGTCACATTACAACATCGACGTGTACACATGTGATATGTACATGAAGTAACACATTGGTTCATATTGGCATGTGACATAATAAACATGTGAATATAACGACATTGTTCAACAACATATTATATCAACCTTCTTTATCATCAGCATATGATAAATCCAAGTAGACGTTTATGCGGGTAAAAACTTAGTCATTTTTTTTAAATATTTATTGTCTTCACAATAAAGCACGGGATGTGACTACTAATGTCACACGCATAGTCACAACTTGCATCTCACCTTGAGTACGAGTAGGAGCATCAATCCCGTCGATCATATCGATACTAGGAGGTTTACATCTCACCCCTAGTGCTCAATAGGACCGGACAATTAAATTGACTTGGTTTAGCAAGCAGAATCGTGGGAAAGAACAAACGGCTAATGAATGGACTCAGAGGTCCCATTTAAGTTACATGTCCCATACACTTCAAGGCACCAAGACAATCGCAACTGTCAAGGTCTGCACACGATCGCAACCGTGAAATAATAATTGCCAAAATATCTGAAAGGTAGTAAAGCTGATCAAGATCCTTTCAATATATGCGCATATACCCACTCCACAAATTCTTGGAACATGCAGCTCCTCAGTGGCAGCTGGTCGGCTACTATCGTAACGACAATCCCTCCACACGCAGCTTCGGGATGTGCTGTCCGTACTTGTATAGCATAAGCTCTCTAAACATTCTTCCGTCACGTCGATCCCTAAACATTACCAAGATAGCGCTCAATATATAACACGAATGACTCACAGATGTCTCATAGAGACGATGATACATCGACATGCGGAGCATCCCAACATATCGACAATACAACGGTACTTGGCTCAGAGGTCCCATTCAAGGGGCATACCCAAGATAACTAAAATTAGCATACCGACTCAAAGGTCCCATTTAAGTGGCATGTTCGACAGCTAGGATAACATAACGGTGGAATGATACCGGACTTACAGACTTCCGTAGACCCTAGTCCAAACAAGTTGTGGAAAACTCTTTTACTATATGGAATTTCATGGGTATTAATCTTAACCGAGTAGTGTTCGTATTTGAGATTTGGAACATCTTATTCAAGTAATATATTAGAAAGGTATTCATTATTTCTAATTCGTTATTCAAGGATTAAAATTGCTAGATACATCCAAGTATAGATTTACTTTGACTTAGTAACTCTTGACTAATTAATTAGTCGATGGTTAACCAAGGTTGTCATAGTCAACTCACAGCTTAACTAATATTTTAATTAGTCAAGGCAGGACTAGAGACAAGTCCTTAAGTTTGTATTTAGTATTCAAATAAGGTCCTTATATTATCATACTGATTTACTCAAAATTTAATGGTGAAGACGAGTATCTTAAAATAAAACCTTCAAAGGCATTTGAGTCCAAAATTTAATAATTTCATCAAAATTGTTAAGAATCACGTTTACATTTGTTAAGATCCTTAAAGGTTGTTTCTAAAACGGTTTTTAGAATAAAATTTACTTAAACTCTTAAAACAATTATTAAAATAACTAAGCAAGGTAGTTTTAGTTCAAATATGAATAATTTAATATAATTATTTTTAATAAAGTATTTGTATATTCTCCTTGCCGTATTACACTTGAATAAATTTTTATTCTTATAAAGTAACTTCACCAAATAATTTAAAGGTATTAAATTCGGATTAGACTATAAAGTGACCTTTTTGTTCATTTTCATAAAGAGGTCTAAACAAAGTATTTTCTAACAAAATTTTACCAGGTGATTCCTCATAATATACTGTAATTTTTCATGATTTGTAAAAGGGTACATAAGTTAGTGAATTTCTTACATTATTCAGACATGTATGAATTTATAAAATAGAATAAAAATCGTATTGATTCAAGATCTGCGCCCAAAAATCCTATAAATCAGAAGGTAATACATATAAAAATAAATCCATACCATGTGTTTTGTATGGGTTTTACGCAAGGCGAAATCAGGTCTGGGTAAGTCTAGGTGGGGTTAACTAGCTCTGATCAGTCTGTGAATCAGGTTGTCAGGGTATAATGTAAGAAGATTAAAGTACAATAAAAGAATAACAATAAGACAAGGAATTTTGTACGTGGAAAACCCTTAAATGGGAAAAAACTACAGGCACTAAGCGAGGAGAGGATTTCACTATTATATTGAATATTCAACACAATAAGTCGTAATTAGCTTAAGTGTTGTAAGAGAATATCGTATGCTTGTGTGTGTCTTCTCCTCCTTGAATGATTTCCAAGTGCTTCTTATATAGAAGTGCTGAACGGCTGGATTATCTCATCATTAATGCCAAATATTTTGTCTTTATTCCTCGTAATAATGCCCATTATTGCGCCCTTAATTCCTGTCTTTAATTGTAGAATCTTTCCAATTAATGCTGCTAATTACTGCGTGTATATTCTTCTTATAATATGACTTCTTGGTCAGATATCGTCCTGATATTTTGACCGTTGTCCTCTCCATGGCATGGCGCCTATCTTCATGTGTCCTGGTAGCTTGACATCCTGACACCCTGACAGTCAGACCAAGGTAAGATATTGATCAGGGATATCTGCGGATTTCCAGGCCCAACAATTGCCCCTTATCTCCTTATTTTTGATGAGTCAGGACAAAAATAAGGAGATAACTTCCAACTATGGAAAACTGCTCAACGGTTGGATCGTGACTAATCAGTTTCTGTAGCGGCTAGTTGGTCAGTTTATGACGCGTGTTGCACTTACTGCAACCTCTTCAATAATTACTCTTCCAAATTGCGGTTGAAACCCTAGTTTCACCGACTATAAATACTCTTTTACTTCATTGAATTGATCTTCACCAAAAAATCTGCTTTATTCTCTTCTAATAACCTTTTTCTTCATGTTCCTTAATTTCCAGTTTTTAATCTTCGATTAATTTTTAACAATCCTTCAACAATGGCCGCAAAAAAGAAATCTTCCAGGGGGGTGATGTCTCCTGGAACTCCACTTGTCCAAAACCCTGAAGAAACGACTTCTGAAAATCTCCCTTCATCTTCTGCTGCTCAACCTCTTGTGGTTGATAAACCGAATGATTCTCCTCTCGAGATGATTTCAATTTTCCATGGTGATTTCCAATTCAAACCCAAAAAAAGATCTGAAAGATGATCTGTCTCTCTCAAATCGCCTGAAGCATGAATTTGAAAAGGTGCTGAAAGATAAAGGAATTATTCCTGTTGATTCCAAAGTTTGGATCCCTGAAAATTCTCCTATCAGGGCTAACTGGGCACGTCCTGGTTGATTCTGCATTCATGACTGGGCCTTCAGAGCAGGTTGTAAGCTTCCTTTCTCTTCTCTTATGGTGGAGGTTATTAGAGAAATCGGTGTACCTTCTTATCAACTGATGCATATGGTATGGAAAGTAGTCTGCTCTGTTGAGTATCTCTGCAAAAACACAATATTTCGTTTTCCCTTGATGACCTGAAGACCTGTTATGCTGTCAAGACCAATAGCCCCGGCCATATAAGCTTCAAGGCCAGGCCTTCCACTACTCCCCTTCTCAGCAATCTGGATAGTGGCCATGACAAGAACTGGGCTGCTGGGTACATGTTTATCAAGACCAATTCTGTGGGCCCTGATCTGGCATATTTGAATTATGAAGCTTGCGTTGCTGGTGAGTACTTTAGCTTTTCCTTTATCTTGCATGTTTATTCGTTAGTAAAAAATAAAATTATATTGAATCATACCTCCTGTGTGCGCAGTTGATGATTGGGTTACTGAAACTGAGTACCCTACTGCAAACATTTCTGCTTTTCTTGATATTCCTCCATTAGAGAGGTCTTGGCTTCTTTGTTGCGGGGCTGGCCATCTTCCTCGCTGCCTGAAAGCTGATGGTGCTACCAGGATGCCTAAACCTTCGAAGGTTATTAGTGCTTCTACTTCAGGCAGTAAGTCTATTTTGTTTTCTTTTTTCTTCCTATCTTGGCTCTTCCATGATAGTTAGTTTTTATTGCTAATGTAGTGTTTCGTATTATAGCCAACAGGTCATCTACTCGCCTTGCCAGATTTGGTATGGTTGATCTTTCAGCCAGATTGGCTAAGATTAAGGAGGAAGGCTCCCAGGGAGGCGGGGATGCTGAGCCTATTATTGATTTAACCGAACTGCCTGATGCTTCGAAGGTTTCTACTGTTCCTGCTACCTCTGCTGAAACAAGTTCAGCAGTTCAAAAGAGAAAAATAGAAGATATTGATATATCTGCCCCAGTCAGGGAAGTGAGGGCCAGGGTAAATAATGTGGAGGCTGCCAAGGTGAAGATCAGGGACAATGCTGCTTCCAAGTCAGATGTCATGCTCACCCTTGATCCTGTCGAGACTGCTACCCAGGCAGTTGCTTCAGTGGATCACTCTGTTAGCCTTTTGGCATGTGCCTTGGCTGCTGTAAGGGAGGTACGCTATTTTTATTATTATTATGTATATTTCGTAATATATGTATTTTATTTAGAGGTTTTTATTATTATGACATAATATTTATACTATTCTTTCTGTTTTTGTTCAGGGTGCCGCGACCTGTCTCCACAACGCTTATCAGGCTACTTCTCTAGTAGCCAGGATCAACCTTATGAGGTTAGATTATGATAAGCTGAAGTCTGAAATGGACTTTGCACGGGCTGACCTGGTTGCTAAAGCTGCTGATTTGGCGAAGGTGCAGGCTGAGAGGGATGTTGCTAAGGTTGAGGCAAATTCGAGCAAACAGCTCTTGCAGGAGGCGCTGGACATGAATGAGGAGCTTACCCTGGAGAGAGATGATTTAGAGTTCAAGCTTGATGATGCCTCCCTGTATTTTTATATTAAGGGTAGGGCAGCTGCTATGTCGGAGCATGTGGAGGCTAGGGCGAATTGGAACCCTGAAGCTGAGATGGCCTTTGCTGCCTCTAACTATCCTGATCTGCACAACATGGGCAATGAACAAGAGGTCGATTCTCCAGGGGAGCAGGATGTTGATGCTGAGGCTGGTCAGGCCAAGAGTGGGAGTGTTGATGCTGTTTCTAAGGAGAAGCAGTAATTTGAATTTTTCTTTGTTGGTATTGGCCCATCCAGGGGGGATGTCCCTGGACAAACAATTTTATTTTCTTTGTCTCTGCCTGGGTCAGGGAGACTATCCCTGGCTTAATGAATATTTCGGTGCCTTTGCCCCGGGAGGTAAGGGCTTTATTAATATGATAGTAATCGCCTTCCTTGGCTAATTTTGCTTACTTCCTGATGTTCTATTTGCTTTTGAATTTTTTGAACCTGTGAACTTTGTTTTTCCAATTTTGTGGACCTGTCAAAATCTTTATTTTGTTAACCTGTAAGACATTTTTTAACTTGTCCTGTCATTTGAGCTATCGTGAGTAATTCAACCAAGTATGGTTTTTGCCATAGTGGTTGATGTGGTGGGAAAACCGGCCTGACAAGAGGGCTTATGTCCCCTGCCTGACTGGAGGGCTTGGTACTCGGCCTGACAGGAGGGCTTTTTAGACTGATGGTTGGGATAGCACACCCTTGCACCGTCTTGCTGCGTCCAGCCGGTTGTAAATATGTGCAGTAAACCTAGTCAGGTCAGGCAATTATTTCATGCCTGATTGGTCCTGACATTTACTGTATCCGGTGATGGTTATCAACTCGTTAGGCACAATTAAGTGCAAAATTTTGTTTCAGAAATTGATATATAGTAGAGTATCCCTCAATCCTGAATATTTATGCATATAAACATTTATCATGTATAATTGTTCAAGATTCAAAAAATAAGAGAAATTGGGTTAGTTAAATAGACATGGATTGCACATAGAGCATATGAATCATTTAGTTTTTCATATAGCATGTCATGTTGAATCACTGATAGTAAAGATAAAGTTTTTTACCTGATTTGGCCTGACGTTGGTTTTATACATGGAATAATTTCAAATGTGTTACATTCCAAGATCTTGGGATCATTTCTCCTTCTAATGTTTGGAGCCTGTATGCTCCTTGTCCAACGATTGAATCAATTAAGTAAGGGCCTTCCCATGTGGGGGCGAGTTTGCCTGCTGATTTTTCTTTTTTTGTTTGGAAAAACTTTTCGTAGGACAAGGTCTCCTTCCCTGAAAACTCTAATTCTAACATTTTTGTTGCAAGTCCTGGCTACTGCTTGTTGGTATGATGCCATCCTGATTTTGGCAGCGTCTCTTAGTTCTTCTGTCAGGACCATGTTGTCTTGCATCAGGTCTCTATTTGCTTCAACGTTGTTCAGGCTATATCTTGATGTCGGCACCCGAACTTCTACAGGGATGACAGCTTCACAGCCATACACCAAAGAGTAGGGTGTTTGGCCTCTCGATGTTTTAGGGTCGTCCTGTCTGCCCATAGCACTAATGGAAGTTCTTCAGTCCATCTGCCTCGTCTTCTCTTTAGTTTCTTCTTTAGGCAGCTTATGACTACCTTGTTACTAGATTCAGCCTGGCCATTAGCCTTTGGATATCCAGGGGTTGATGTTACTAGGTTGATATTCCATTCTTGGCAAAATGCTTTGGTCTTTTTCCCCACAAATTGGGTTCCATTGTCACATACTATTTCTGATGGAACTCCATATCTGCAAATAATATTCGTTCTGATGAAAGATATTACTTCTTTTTCAGTTACTTGCCTGAAAGAGTCAACTTTGATCCATTTGGAGAAATAATCAGTCATAGCCAACATGAATACTTTCTGCCCTGGAGCTACAGGAAACTTTCCTACAATATCCATGCCCCACTTCATGAATGGCCAGGGTGCGGAAATTGAGTGAAGGAGCTCAGATTGCTGATGTATTATTGGCGCATGAACTTGACAGGCTTCACACTTTGAAGAGTATTCCAGGCAGTCAGCCCTCAGTGTAGGCCAGTAGTAGCCTGTCCTGAGTACTTTACTTGCCAGGCTTTTTCCTCCTTTATGGTTGCCACAATGTCCATCGTGTATTTCTTGAAGTACTTGTTTGGCTTCGCCAGGCTCCAAGCATCTCAGGTATGGTCCAGCCTGCGATCTCTTGAATAAAGTGTTATTGATAATAGCATAGGTTGAAGCTCTGATTTTAAAACCCCTTACTTCGTGTCTTCCCTGAGGTAGTATTCCTTGGAGAAACCAATCATAATAGGGTTTGGTCCAAGAATTACTATCCTGATTGACAGGGTTGACTTGTTCAACCTTGCTGATAGCCGGCTCTAATAAATGAACAATTGGTATTTTATTGAAAACTGCGGGGGTAAATTTGAGCCTAGGCTGGCCAAAGCATCAGCATGTGTGCTTAGGTCTCTTGATATTTGATCTATATCAAATAAAGAAAATTTAGCGGTAAGGTTTTTTTGCATATTCTAAATACGAAATCATTTTTGCATCCTTGGCCGTATAAATTCCCTTTATTTGATTAGCGATTAAAAGTGAATCAGTTTTTACCTTTAGGTTTTGAACACCGAGATCTAGACATACCTTTAAGCCTGCTATCAGAGCTTCATATTCCGCTTCATTGTTAGTAGCTTTGAATTCACAGCTTATAGCCTGAGCTATCATGTCTCCCTGTGGTGATTTAAGCACTAATCCTAACCCTGTCCTCCTGGCATTAGATGCCCCATCTATGAACAGAGTCCATTCTTGGTCTGGGGTTTTATTTTCTAATTGATTAACCTCTTTTTTCAGGTCAGGTTCTAGGCTAGGGCTGAAATCAGCCACAAAGTCTGCTAAGGCCTGCGATTTGATCGCTGCCCTGGGTTCGAAGGAAATATCATATGTACTAAGTTGAACTGACCACTTGGCCATCCTACCTGATAATTCAGGCTTGCGTAGGACAGATTTTATGGGTAAGTCGGTCCTGACTATAATGGGGTGACTTTACATGACATAATTAAAGCTAAGACATATATTTCAAGTAATCCATACCTCATCTCAGCATCTAGCAGGCTCTTACTTACATAATAGACATGATGTTGTTGGCCTTCCTGTTCTTTTACAAGGACTGCACTGACTGCTGTGTCTGTGACAGATAAGTATACTGTCAGAGGTTCTCCCTTCTCTGGTTTAGCTGTAAGGGTGGAGATGACAGATAAGATTTTAGGTCTTGAAAGGCTGCTTCATGTTCATCCGTCCACTGAAACTGCTTGTTTCTTCTGAGCAGGTTGTAAAATGTTTTACACCTTTCAGAAGATCTTGATATGAACCGGTTTAGGGCGGCTACCCGGCCTGTCAATTTCTGAATATCTTTGACAGACTTGGGTGAGTGAAGTTCCAGGATAGCTTTTATCTGTTCTGGGATGGCTTCTATGCCTCTCTTCGTAACCATGTAACCAAGGAACTTACCTGCAGAGACTCCAAAGGGGCATTTTGCAGGGTTGAGATTCATGTTGTATTTTTCCAATATTTGGAATGCTACTTCCAAATGCTTCACATGATCTTCTGCATTTTTGGGCTTTACCACCATGTCGTCTATGTAGACCTCCATGATATCACCTATTTGATCCTTGAACATCATGTTGACCAGGCGCTGGTACGTTGCCCCTGCATTCTTCAGTCCGAAAGGCATGGCTTTGTAACAGTATATGCCTCGGTCTGTGATGAATGCAGTACTCTCCTGGTCAGCAGGGTGCATATTTATTTGATTAAATCCACTGGAGGCATCCATGAATGTCAGCATCTCATACCCTGCTGTGTCATCTACTATGGCATCAATATGTGGCAAAGGAAATGGGTCCTTAAGGCAGGCTTTATTCAAGTCAGTGTAGTCTACACAAACTCTCCATTTTCCATTCTTTTTCTGCACAACAACCACGTTAGCCAGCCACTCAGGGTACATTACTTCCCTAATCATTCCCATATCCAGGAGTTTTTCCACTTCCTCGTTGATTATGTCATTTCTTTCAGCTGCAAATTTTCTTCTTTTCTGTTGTATAGGCTTAAAAGATGGATCAATATTAAGTTTGTGTGTAATTATATCAGCACTAATTCCAGTCATATCAAAATGAGACCAAGCAAACCAAGATGATTAATTTTTAAGGAATTTTGCCAGTTCAGGCCTGACACTATCTGGGGCGTCAGATCCTACTAGAACATACCTGTCAAGGTACTCAGGGTCTAAGATTACCTGATCTGTTTCCATTCTGGGAGGTGCTACATAAGTACTCCTGACAGGGTACGGTAATTGCTATGCAAGGTACTTACCTGCCTTGGAAGGTTTCAAGGCTATTGTATAGCATTCTTGGGCTGTCTTGTGATCCCCTTTGATTGTGGCTATGCCCTAATCCGTTGGTATCTTGATACACTGGTGATAGGTCGATGGCACAGCCTCTACATTATGAATCTAGGGTCTGCCCAGAATTGCATTGTAGGATGACAAGCAATCTAGGACTCCAAATTTCTCATAGGATGAGACCCCTTCAACGTAGATTGGAAGGTGGATTTCTCCTAATGTGCTTCTGGTTTCTCCACTAAACCCTACCAAAACGCTGGACTTTTTGGTGATTTGATCCTCATTGATTTTCATGGCTTTCAGCACGTCAAGCATGATCAAGTTCACTGAGCTGCCTCCATCTACTAGGATCCTTCTTACTGTGGCGGTTCCAATCTGCATAGAAATTACCAGGCCATCATGATGAACATCAGGGATGCCTACCAGGTCACAATCAGTGAAAGTGATTGTTGGGAGGTGATCCGGTTTACAGGGTGATGCAATCCTTGGCGTCCTGGCTATCTTTTTTTTGCTGCTGAACTGGTTAGGCCGCAGATTTCTGATCCACCAGATATGAACTTTACTTCATAGATTGGAGGTGGTGGAGGAAGGCTGCAATCCTACTTATGCTTCTGGTTCTCTATGCCTTGGTCTGCATTCCTGCCTTTCGTCTTGATCAGGTCTTTCAGGTATCCAGATTTCAGCAGGTAAGCCACTTCTTTCCTCAGGGTAAAGCAATCATCCTTCGTGTGTCCAACGTCCATGTGGAATTCGCACCATTTGGAGTTATCTCTCATAGGGTTAGGATTTTCCACCTTTTCTGGGCCATATGACTACTGGTCCCATGTTGTCAAGCTCGGGATTAACCCTGCAATATCAACACTGAAGTTATGCTCAAAAATAGGTGGGAAAACTTTAGCCTTACCTTGATATGCATGTGCCAGGTTGACTTCTGAATGGTCCGGCCTGGAATATGGAATAGGTCTGTAATTGTTTCCTTTGTTGTTTTTCCTATTGCTTTTTTCATAGTCCTTTGATCCACTGGATGATCCGAGTTTGTAACTCTTGTCTTCTTCCAGCCTGATAAAAGCAAGAGTTTTGGCCTGGACATCTTCAAAGGTATGGCAGGGATACTTAGTGAGCTCATTATATAAGTCACTATGAGGTAGTAAACCCTGCCTGAATACCTCCACTGCTGTTCCAATGTCACGCCTGGGAACGGACACTTTCTCCTTATTGAATCTGGCGAGGAATGTCCTGAGAGTTTCATCAGGCTTCTGTGTAATCCTGTAAAGATCACTGGATCGCTTCTCCAACTCCCTGCTACTCGCAAACTGCTGGTTGAAGTTGTTGATTAGGTTGGCAAAAGAATGGATGCTCCCAGTTGGCAGGTTGATGTACCATTGTAAAGCAGGTCCGGTCAGGGTTGTTCCAAATCCCTTACACATGCAAACTTGCCTGAACTCACTAGGAATGGATGCAGCTAGCATTTTCTGTTTGTAGAGGGCCACATGATTCTGTGGATCCGTAGTTCCATCATATATTTTCATAGACGGGACCACAAACTTTTTTGGCAAGTCCACTTTTGCTATTTCGTCTATGAAAGGCGAATCAGCATAGCTGCTAGGGGAAGCCTCTTCTAAACTGGCAGGTACTCCAGGTATCTTTTCGAATTTTTCATTTAGCTTCTTGATTTCCTGGACCACTGCCATCATGATGGCTGCTGCAGATTCATCAGGTTTTTCATTGTCATTTTTTGGCTCACCATCGTCATCAGCATTGACGAACTTAGAACCACTTGGGCTCCCAAAACTGGAAAAATCAATGTTTTTGATAATCGATGTAAATGGTGTTCCTGGCTGGAATCTGAGCCTGCTCCCTGGGTTTTCTCCAATTTTTGTTTCAGGGCTGACTCAGATTCTCTTAACGGAAGGATTTCTGCCTCGGTTTGGGTTACTTTTTCTTTCAAGCTTTCCAACTCAGCTATTTGTTGGAGGGCTGCATTCAATTGTTCTTCAACGGTAGGCTGGGCCATTTTTGTAGGTTACTTGGATTTTTATAAGACGAGAAAAAAGATTTAAAGAGCTAGATGCCCCCACGGTGGGCGCTAATTGTTTTGTATGGATTTTACGCAAGGCGAAATCAGGTCAGGGTAAGTCTAGGTGGGGTTAACTAGCTCTGATCAGTCTGTGAATCAGGTTGTCAAGGTATAATGTAAGAAGATTAAAGTACGATAAAAGAATAACAATAAGACAAGGAATTTTGTACGTGGAAAACCCTTAAATGGGAAAAAACCACGGGCACCAAGCCAGGAGAGGATTTCACTATTATATTGAATATTCAACACAATAAGTCGTAATTAGCTTAAGTGTTGTAAGAGAATATCGTATGCTTGTGTTTGTCTTCTCCTCCTTGAATGATTTCCAAGTGCTTCTTATATAGTAGTGCTGAACGGCTGGATTATCTCATCATTAATGCCAAATATTCTGTCTTTATTGCTCGTAATAATGCCCATTATTACGCCCTTAATTCCTGTCTTTAATTGCAGAATCTTTCCAATTAATGCTGCTAATTACTGTGCGTATATTCTTCTTATAATATGACTTCTTGGTCAGATATCGTCCTGATATTTTGACTGTTGTCCTCTCCATGGCCTGGCACCTATTTTCATGTGTCCTGGTAGCTTGACACCCTGACAGTCAGACCAAGGTAAGATATTGATCAGGGATATCTGCGGATTTCCAGGCCCAACACCATGCATGAAACGAAACGAGTGCAAATAAGAAGTTTCAGCATTTTCCATAAAAGTTAGCATACACATACCATTTTTCATTTTTTACTTTGTTTTAGTGGATCTAACATGTGAGTGCATAGTAAATAATTTATTCAGAGGCATATTTGGCATGTGAGATGATAACACAATAAGTAAGCTTATAAACATAATTGGCACATTGTCAATTTTCCACATAATAATTCATTTGAGTGATTTATTCAAGGTGAGCAAGTAACATGCATGAAACAAGCAATATTATGTTGCACTAAAATACATATATGACACTAGTTAGAAAGACCTATCCTACCAAGTTTTGTCTATTTGCCTCATAACTAAATTACTAGTATTCTACAATTACGAGGCAGAGGATTAGGTTAGGTTACCTTAAAGGTTATTTGGGTCTTGAATGTAATCAAAGATGGTTAGATCAACAAGCTCCTCCCCTTCCTCCTCTAATTCCCGGTTCCATGGCAAGAGCAAAATAACAAACAAGTTAGTAATAAATTATCTACTTAATTAATCTAGTAATTATAATCAAGGAAGAGTTAGGAAAAAAAAGGAAATGAAAAGTATACAAGTTTTAACTTAGGCTTTGTGGGAGATGAAAGATGTGAGTATGCAAGTATCGTAAGGAGCTTTGAGCAAGTGAAGGAAGGTGTAGAATAAATAAGTAAACTTAGGTGATTTAAATAAGATGTTAATCTACTCACTCCATGTGTTCAAGTTCATGGATCATTTGCATGCAACTGGAATTCATCACAAAGGACAATAGTCATGTTTTGTGTAAGAATGAAAGGACTAGTCCATGCACAAGAATGAAGAAAAAACAAAAACTGATGGAAGATTAGACTCCTCGTAAGAATGGATGTCTTGGGGGTAGGAAAAAGAGTCACAAGCTGCTGCCCTCCTTAAACAAGGGAGGTAAAAACAAATCTTTATTTGTTTGCAAGGTCATTATGGAAGTAATTTATAAACACCATGATTTTATGACAACTCTTAGCACAAGCCGAGCAGGTCTGAGAGTTTAAAGTTGTTAATGTCAAATAAAAATATTGCCATTGCGTCGGGCTCGGGAAAATAATAAATTTAGGCTTTTGTTTCGCCTTAATCGGAGTCTGTATGAGCAATTAGGGGCCAAAATACGAAGACGGATTAAAGTTACGCGCGAATGAAAAGTCGCAACTTATAATGATTGTTTCAAAGGCTAAAAAAGGTATTGAATGAAATTTCAAGTTTCTCTTCTAAAATTATAATATCGAGATTAATTATGTAAATATGCTATTAAAAAATACGGGGTGTTACAGTACATCCCCCTTAAAAGAATTTCGTCCTCGAAATTAACGATAGCCAAAGATGCGCAAACTACCTAATCAAAAAGTTCGGGGTATCTTTCGCGCATGGACTCTTCGGTCTCCCAACTACCATGGTCGAGGTTCTGGCTTAGCCATCGAACTTTGACTAATGGTACCGACTTCATCCTAAGTGTCTTGGTCTCTTGGGCCAGAATCTCCACCGGTCTTTCAGAGTAAAGAAGGTTGGGTTCGATAGCGACTAAATCAGGTGTAATGACATGTGATGGATCGCTTCTATATTTCCGCAGCTGGGACACATGGAACACGTTATGCACCTTTGATAGGTTTGGTGGTAGTGCTAATCGATAGGCCACTTTGCCAATTCTCTCCAAGATTTCGTACGGTCCGATGTACTTTGGGCCGAGCTTCCCTTTTAAGCCAAATCATCTTACTCCTTCATTGGTGATTCCTTTAGGAATACATGATCTCCTACGGCAAACTCGATCGGTCTTCGGTGTTAATTGGCGTAGGCTTTCTGTCGATCTTGTGCTGCTTGTAGTCTTTCTCAGATGATCTTAATCTGCTCAATCTGGTCTTTAATAGTCCGAGTTCCTAATGTCAGATGATCGCTGGCATCATCCCAGCATACTGGACTTCGACACTTCCTCCTGTAGAGTGCTTCAAACAGTGCGCAACCTAAACTCGCATGGTGACTGTTGTTGTAGGAGAACTTTATCAAGGTTAGTTGTTTCTCCCAACTGTCATTAAATTCTAGGACACATGCTCTCAGCATATCTTCCAATGTCTAGATTGTCCTCTCCGTTTGTCCGTCCGTTTTAGAATGGAGCGCGGTGCCTAAGTTGAGTTTACTCCCCATGCATTCATGTAGTCTTCCCCAAAAGTGTGAAACAAATCAAGGGTCTCTGTTAAATACGATGTCCTTTGGCACTCCATGTAGTCGAATGATCTCCTTCAGGTAAGATTTTTCTAGTTCCTCCATGCTCCAAGCCTCTCGTATTGGAATGAAATGTGCCACCTTAGTCAATCTATCAACAATGAAACGTCGTCGCATCCTCTCTAATCTTCACTAACTCTGGATCTTCCCATTGCAGAGCTCTAAGTTCATGATACAAATCGGGTTCAGCAGTCATGGCATTTAAGGTTAAATTTCCTTTATTCACAACCTCAACTTCCAACTTCTCTAAGTCTCGTACTAGCCTGTGAGCGGTCTTCCTACTCAGGGCGTCGGCGACGACGTTTGCCTTCCCCTCATGGTATTGCAACTTAATGTCGTAGTCCTTGATGAGTTCTAACCACCTCCTCTGTCTCATGTTTAACCCCTTATGGGTGAAAATGTACTTGAGGCTCTTGTGGTCCGTGTAGAAATTACATCTAACTCCATATAAATAATGCCTCCAAATTTTCAAAGCAAAAACTACAGCTGCTAACTCCAGGTCGTGAGTTGGATAATTTTTGTCATGCACCTTCACCTGTCAAGATAAGCAATCACTTTCCCTTTCTGTATTAGCACACATCTTAGACCATTCAAGGATGCGTCGCTGTAGACATCGTACTCATCTCCGTTGGTTGGAAAGGTTAGGATTGAGGCTAAGGTGACTGGTGAGTCGGGCCTTTAGCTCCTGGAAGGCCTTCTTACACTCCTCGATCCAAATGTACTTAGACTCCTTCTGCAAAAGTTTGGTCATTGGTCTCGCGATCTTTGAAAAGTATTGGACAAATCTTCGGTAATAACCTGCTAAACCTAAGAAACTTTGGACTTCAGAGACATTCTTTGGTGATTTCCACTCTTCTACAGCCTTTATCTTTGCGGGGTCTACTTTTACCCCCTGGTCTGTTATGATATGTCCCATAAATGCTACTTTTTCAACCAGAACTCACACTTGGATATCTTCGCATACCACTTCTGTTGTCATAGCTTGTCTAGGATTGCGTGAAGATGAACCTCGTGTTCGAACATAATCTTAGAGTAGATTAAGATGTCGTCAATAAAGATAATGACGCACTTGTCTAGGTATTCCCTAAAGGTGAGATTCATCTGATCCATGAACACTGATGGTGCGTTGGTCAATCCAAAAGGCATTACGTTAAACTCATAGTGACCATATCTGGTTCTGAAAGCTGTCTACGGAATATCCTCTTTTCTTACAGGAATTTGGTGATAACCAGGTCTAAGATCGATCTTGGAGAATACTCCCGCTCCTTTCAGTTGGTCGAAAAGATCATCGATACGCGGTAATGGGTATCGATTCTTGATGGTGACCTTGTTCAAGTCGCGATAGTTGATACACATCCTCATACTCCCATCCTTCTTCTTCTTCACAAAAAGCATTGGTGCTCCTCATGGTGATGCACTGGGTCGGATGAACCCTTTCTCGATGAGTTCCTCTAGCTGAATCTTCAATTCTTGATACTCTTTCGGGGACATACGATATGGTGACTTTGAAATCGGGGCGGTGCCTGGCACTAGGTCTAGGTCGATTGAGAACTCTACATCGCGCTCTGGTGGTATTCCGGGTAATTCTTCGGGAAATACCTTATGAAATTCGCGGACTGTAACACTCCCATACTCCAAGTGCCTTACCAGGACCACTTAAGGCATGGAAGTGCTACCATCTCGGTTACCTGAGGCAATGATAATCATAAGACAATGAAGAAACATAATTTAAAGGTAAATATACTTTAAATGTTTACATACTCAAAACCCAACTGATAAATCAAATACAAGGTTCTCATACGGTCTACTGATAAAACTATCAAAGCTATAAAACATCGTCTGACACAGCGGAAGACTTCTAACTACCACGTGATGACTCATCCCAGCTATCCCATACGCGTCATATCATACCTGCTCAATAACTGCTCACCATCCCCGAATGGATCACCACAGTTTTTAAAACATTTAAACGGGGTCAGTACTAATTACACAATACAAACCAATACGAAACAAAAGCCAAACAGATCAAACATCACATCGATCCTCAGTCTCTATCATCAATCTCCGCACAACTGACTACACACTAAAGTGTGTAGCCCTGCCAGAGTACCCATCGCAACAGGTACTCCTCGCCGCCAGTGGGGGACCACAACCGTTCCCATCTAAGCCCCGCTCATCTCCATCGAGCGATAAACCCATGTTCATTAATGTGCACATCCCTTCTGTGGTGGGTTCCACAGAAGGCGAATCAAGGGCGTGAAGCCACTCCCGCAAGTGACTCCACTCAGCCAAGGACGCACCCCGAAAAACACAGACAGACAAACAGTAATCACAATACAATCTCAACAACCGTCTGAAACAACCAACAATATGAAATCACAACCGTCTGAAACAATCAACAGTCACTAGCTACATCACAATCACCACAAATCATGTAATTAATACTGAGTAGGGAAACCCTACCTGGAAAGCAACACGAAATCAGACGATCACACAGCTGACTCAGAATCTCTCCTCAACAAAGCCTCCTCCTAAACATACACACATATTATCACTACCGTAACCATATAATCATAAAAAGCCCCAAATCCCCAAATTAGGGTTTAACCAATACTAACCAAACGATATAAAAAAGATATGTAGAGCTTACCCTCGATGCAAGGATCACAAAGGTATAAAGAACGACAAGATCCGACACTTCTAGCTCCGGGATTTGCTAATAATGCGGCGAGGATGATTCAACGTAACTTCTAATCTTCTCTTGAAGTTTTTTAGATTGTAAAAGTGTTTTGAGAAAAGTGACGAAAGCCTTATATATCATTCCCGCATTATTAATAAAACCCGTCAAATATCACCCGTAAACCCACTTACTCGATCAAGTAAGACACTTACTCGATCGAGTGCCCCCTACTCGATCGAGTACCCAACCTACTCGATCGAGTACCCTATAGGCAGACTACTGTTTTGCGTCAAAAACTACTTACTCGACAGAGTAAGCCCCACTCGATAGAGTACCCCAAGACACATAAAACCGTAGTATTACAGTCTTCCCTCCTTAAAAAGAACTTCGTCCCCGAAGTTCAACCCATACTCAAAACAAACATACAAACTAGACCAAGACACAACAACGCAACTAAGAACTCAAAACGTAACCCCAACCTATAAAACATGAACTCTTAACACCAACTCCACCAACTATGTTTACCTCCAAAACATGACTCACGATATCGTATCCACCACATTAAAACCTCTCTCGACACTAACTCCATACACTACTGTTGAATCATATAGCTTATATGTTTATGTTTTGATGATGTCAAGAGTGTTCTATATTTTATATACTTGTTGCGCGTAATCGTTTGTCTAAGTATTTTAGATTCAAATCATCTAACACAAGCAATAAAGGAAGTTGTGACGAAAGTATACAAGTCTCCATTGAAGATTAAATAATGAGAAGATTCATTCAAGATTTATATGAAGACGAAGTCCGTCTAGAAGATTAATCAAGCTTGGATGATGACATAGCCTATACTCGAAGATCTCTCTGAAGATTAGAAAAGTATAGGTGATTATCTCGTAATGATAATCAAGAATGAGTTTCTTAAGTTAGTAAAGTTATAGCCTTGCAGCTATAACATTACTAGTAAAAGAGCTCAATGTTATAGCTCTTCTATTATAACATTGAGATGCTGAGTTTTTACACACGACTTATATTATTTCGAAAATTGTTTTTATAATAGTTTTAAGTTTATTTTAAATGTTTTAATGAAAGTATTTATATATTAAAGCCGGTTTAGTGAGGAGTTCGGTTTTGTATTGGACGTTGATTAGTAGTCGTAATGGGTCAACTTATGAGTTGGACTTTGCTACTAATTAGGGTTTCAACAAAACTTCTCTTAAAACCTAAATCCTAACCCATATGTTAAGACTAGGGGTTTGCACGAGTCACGAGGCATATGAGCCGTGACATCTCGTGTTACCTAGGGTATATTAGGAAAAGATTTTATTCTATAATAATATCTTTACATATCTTATGTATCCTACTTAATATATTTGTTTATGATAAAAGATATTCTTATTTTAGGAAATCTTATCATAATCTTAGAACTTATAGTAAAGATAATAATTGAATAGATTATGTTCTATCTTTTTGAATATTCTTTATTATCTTTTAAGGCTTTTAGGAGAGAGATAATAAGAAGATATGATTTGTTTAACTATCTTATTATTTTCGGCTATTAGGGTTTTTGCAAAAACCGTGTGGCCTACTCTTTTCTTTCCTATAAATACTTTGCTATTTACAACATCTAAAATAGAGACCTTAAGCATAAAAATTGATTTTAATTTTACAAAGCAAACCGTGTGTTTTCAAGCAGAAAAACCGATTTGTTATTTTGAAAAGGTCGTGTGTTTTTAAAGCTCGCATACTTGTTCTTATTTTATCGTTATAAGATAATAGTGCTTAGTTGATTTCTTTCTTGTTCATTAATGTGAACCTTTGTTAGAATCATTAGTGCTTTCTTATTAGCGTAAGTTAGTCACTCGAGTATTTAATGGTACTCATTGAGTTACAGCTAGAGTCAGTTATACGAGTTGGGTTAGTAAATTTGTAATCCGTAGAAAGGTACTAAATTTATTAATCGAGAATAGTGGACGTAGGTTTCGACTTGTGAAACTGAACCACTTCAAAAACCGTGTGTCACTTCGTTCTTTCGTTTATTTCGCATACCTTCATTAGTTGATTAGTTAAAGTTTAATCAATAAACTTTAAATAATCAATTACATTAGCATAATCGAAAAAGCTTTCAAAAGTTTTAAATCCTCAATTCACCCCCCATCTTGAGTATTTTGGATCTATAGACTCTTCAATTGGTATCAGAGCCTCGTGCTCTTGATTGCCTAACCGCAAAGAGGCTGATATATCTTGTTTTTCATTTATCTTATCGTTTTATTTTCCGCTGCCTATCACGTGATAAATAGATTCCAAATATCTCAAGTGTCCCGTCTTTGATGGGAAGAATTATGGATTGTGGAAAAACATGATGACTCACTATGTGAAAGGTCACGACTGGGAGTGCTGAAGGATCATTCAAAACGGACCGCACAAAATTCTTGTGGCATCCGAGGAAGGCACTACCTATGAAAAGAAAGAAGAGGACTATGTCGAGGCCGACTACAAGAAAGCCGAAAAAAACTCCAAAGCAATAAGTTTCCTGCAAAACGGAATGACTTCTACTGAGTTTGATCGGTTCTCTTCATGTTCCACGGCCAAGGTGATATGGGATGGGCTTGAATTAGCTTATGAGGGTACTTCCATTGTTAGGAAGCACCGAATAGATTTGCTTATGCAAAAATATGAGCTATTCATTATGGAGCCTAATGAGTCCTTAGATAGCATGTCTACAAGGTTTTCAAGCATCATAAACGAACTGAAAAACTTAGGTAGGAAATTCTGTACAGAGGACATTGCTAGAAAGGTTCTTAGGAGCCTTACTAAGAAGTGGCGTGCTAAGGTCACTGCAATGGAGGAATCACGAGATCTTGAAACCCTATCCTATCAAGAACTCATTGGTGCTCTCATGGCCCATGAAATTACTCTTAACAAAGATGACGCTGAACCAAGTCGCAATATGAGTATGGCCTTAAAGAGTGAAGAAGTTGACTCTGAACTAGAGGATGAAACTGTTCTGTTTGCACGCCGTTTCAAAAATAAGATATTTCGAAACAAACAAACAAAATCATCCTACAACAACAACAACAAATCGTCCAACAAAAAGGTTACTGAATCAAAATCATATTTCACAAATAGAGGTTGCTTCAAGTGTGGAGAATCTGGTCATATGATCAAAGATTGTCCAACATGCGAGAAGATAAAGGATAAGACAAAGCGTGAGAAGACAAAGAGAGAATTCAAGCAAGTTATGATGGCTTCGTGTTGGGGAGACCTTAACTCAGAAGATGACGAGGAATCTGAAGACGACGAAGTAGCAAACCTTTGTCTCAGCAGTGTTAGTCTTGACCTAATCTCCGACAGCGACGATGAAAGCAAAAACTCACATTCTAACTATTGCTTTCTCGGAGAATCAGACGAAGATGACGATGAAGAGGTAGGTTACCTTGAGCTTAAAAAATGCATTAAGAAATTGTCTAAAAGTGCTTTAATTGAACAATCCCTTGATAAGTGTCACGAACAGGATTTGGAATTGAAAGATCTAAAGGAACAAATTCTCGAAATCGCAGAAGAGAATTATATCCTCAAGGCTAAAGCTAAGAAGTTGAAATCTAAAGTTATAGCTGAGAAAGCAACAACATTAGATTCTACTATGGCTGAAAAGAAGGAATTAGAGTCCAAAGTTATAGCTAATGAAGCTATAACTTCCGACCTAAAGCTTAACATCAAGCACCTTCAAGCCAAAGTTATAGCTAATGAAGCTATAACTTTAGAACTTAGAAAAGCCAAAGAACTTTTGGAAGCTAAGGTCACATCTGATGAAGCAGTGATCTTAAACCAAAAGAAAGAGATAGATTCCCTTTCAAAGCAATTAAAGGAATCTAAAACCGATATGGTCAATGTTAAGAAACAACACACCGATGTTGTGTTCATTCTTAACAAACGATTCCAAGACTTTCGTGATAACTTTAAAAAGCACAATGATGTAGATCACACGAAATGTCAAGAGGAAATTAAAAACCTAAAAGACTTATTTCTACACGCTAGAAAGGTCCATGATAAGTGGGAAGGTAGCACAAAAGTCCTAAACTTCCTAACAGAACAATCTGACAATAATATGAAGATGGGATTAGGACATGAGAGCTACAGCCGTAGAGATCACTCTAAATGCAAATCAACACCTTCGGATTTTGATTTCAGAAAAAGGAAGTATGCTGATCTTCCTGAATACCTGATTTGCAATTACTGTGATCATAAAGGTCACATCCAAATCAATTGTGTCAAAAAGGCTCATGATATACGAAAAAATGCCGAACATGCTAAAACTGTTGACGTAGTTGACGAGGATAAGGAAACCCCCACTAACGAACCTAACGAAGAAAGGAACAATAAATTTCGTTGGTTATATGACATGGCCTTTGACTACACCAAGAAACCTAGCACCTCACAAAACCCTTGTCGATCTCAACCTAGTAAACCTACTTACAAGGGAAATAGTCGTGAAAGACCTAGAGAAATTCCTAGACCTAGAGAAAACCCTAACCCTAGAACTTCTCCCAAGCCAAATAAACCAAGGGTTAGAAAAACGGTTATTAGACAAATATGGATTCGAAAAGATATAGTATATAGAGTAACTAATCATAAGGGACCCAACTTAGCTTGGGTACCTAAAAACTGTATCTAATCCTTTATGCAGGAAGAAGTGAAAGAAAACAATCAATGGTATCTTGATAGTGGATGCTCAAGACACATGACCGGAGATAAGAACCTGTTTCTTTCACTCAAGCCCTTCAATGGAGGAAAAGTGACGTTCGGGGACAATAAAAAGGGAAAAGTAATCGGCATTGGCAGAATCATAATTTCTAAATCTCACGCAATCAGTGATGTCTATCTCGTGGACGGTCTAAAGCATAACTTGCTAAGCATATCTCAACTATGCGACAAAGGTAACAAAGTAATTTTTTCATACTAATAGTTGTCGCATTATTATTGAAGGAACTAGCAATGTTATTCTAGAAGGCCTCAGAAAAAGAAATGTTTATATGGTAGATTTAAATGATGTGCCTACTAACTCTTTTTCATGCATGAAAGTCACACTTTATGATCCTTGTTTATGGCATAAACGCTTTGGTCACATTAGCTCACTAACCTTGAACAAACTCAAGAAGTGGGACTTGGTTGAGGGGTTACCTAAGATCAAGTTCGACCAAGAAAAGATGTGTGACACGTGTGCAAGGTGCAAACAAGTAAGATAATCGTTCAAACCGAAAAGAGTAGTAAGCACAAATCAAGCCTTGGAAATGGTACACATGGATTTATATGGACAAATGAAGGTAAGGAGTAGAGGAGCATCCAGGTACGTCTTTGTTCTTGTAGACGACTACTCAAGGTATGTATGGCCTATCTTCCTTCATTCAAAAGACGAAACCTTTGATGAATTCGATTGTCTTATGAAACGGGTTCAAAACAAATATAAGACTAATCTAGTATCTATTCGTACGGATTATGGCACCGAATTTGACAATTAAACTTTTATAGAATATTGTAGAGTTAATGGTGTAGGGCATAATTTTTCTGCACCAAGAACTCCTCAACAAAGCGGTGTTGTTGAACGTATGAATAGAACTTTAGAAGATATGGCACGTACAATGCTTTTGTGTAGTGGTTTACCTCGTAACTTTTGGGCTGAAGCCATTAGTACTTCTTGCTACATCCATAATCGTGCTATGATCCGACCTATTCTTAAGAAAACCCCCTACGAACTCCTTAGAGGTCGAAAACCTAATATTTTCCATCTTCGTTGTTTTGGGAGTAAATGTTTTGTACACAATAATGGTAAAAACCGGTTAAGTAAGTTCGACCCTAGGAGTGATGAGGCGATTTTCATAGGATATTCAGATCATAGCAAGGCTTACAAAGTCTTCAATAAAAGAACTCTCTGTATTGAAGAAAGTGTCCACGTTATTTTTGATGAAGATAATGTGTTTAATAAGCCTTTACAGGATGAGGAAGAAGACTTGGATGAACCCAACTTTCGTCTTTCAAGAGACGATCCCCCGGAATTGGAATTGGAGGACAATGAGATTGAGGGAACGAATGATGAACTTGATCGTTCCTCAAAAGATAAAAAGGAGAAAAACAAAGTTATAGTTGATGATACTATAACATTGACTCAAGACAAGAACTCCCAAAACGATGTTATAGATAATGTTACTATAACATCGAATCCAAATCAAGGTGTAGAGTCCGAGGTTATAATCGGCTCTAATACAGCACCCGGATTGGATTCAGGGGGAACTTCCTCAAATTCCAATCCATATGAAGTTGGGACAAGCTCAAATAACGATGAAGAACCAAGCACCTCAACAAAATGGAAATACAAGAGCTCACACCCCATGGACAATATTCTTGGGAATATTAAGAAGGGTGTTCAGACAAGACGTTCCTTGAACAACTTCTGCTCTTTCTACTCCTTCCTATCTATGATCGGACCAAAGAATATAAATGAAGCTCTTGTTGAATCTGATTGGATTATAGTTATGCAAGAAGAGCTACAACAGTTCAAAAGAAACAAGGTTTGGCATTTAGTTCCTAGACCAAAAGATCGTTCAGTCATTGGAACAAGGTGGGTCTTTAGGAACAAATTAGATGATGCCGGAGTCATTGTCAGAAACAAAGCAAGATTGGTGGTCCAAGGGTATAATCAACAAGAAGGAATAGATTATGACGAGCCTTTCGCACCTGTTGCTCGTCTTGAAGCTATTAGACTTCTGATAGCATTCGCCGCACACAAGGGAATGAAGCTCTTCCAGATGGATGTCAAGACGGCATTCTTAAATGGTTATTTACAAGAAGAAGTCTTTGTTGAACAGCCCCCTGGTTTTAAGAATATCAAATTTGAGGATCACGTATTCAAATTAGATAAAGCCCTATACGGATTAAAGCAAGCACTTAGGGCATGGTACGATCGATTATCTAAGTTTTTACTTGACAGTGGATTCAGTAGAGGATCCGTCGACAAAACCCTATTTCTAAAAACTGAGGATTCTGACCTTTTGGTTGTTCAAATATACGTCGATGATATTATCTTTGGATCGACCAATCGAAGCCTATGCAAATATTTTTCTGAGTTGATGACCTCCGAGTTCGAAATGAGTATGATGGGAGAATTGAAATTCTTCCTAGGTCTGCAAATACAACAAACCGATGAAGGCATTAAAATCCATCAACAGAAATATATCAAGGAGTTGATTCGAAAATTTGGAATGAAAAATTCACATGTTATGCCTACTCCAATGGTCGAGAACAAGAAATTGACATTGGATGAAGACGGTAAATCAGTTGATGAAACTACTTACCGTGGAATGATTGGGTCATTGTTATATTTGACCGCAAGTAGACCCGATATTATGTTTAGCGTATGCGTTTGTGCAAGATATCAATCATCTCCCAAAGAATCGCATATGACGGCCGTAAAACGAATTTTACGTTACTTGATTAGAACGGCCAACTTATATCTATGGTATCCAATGGAGTGCAATTTTGATCTAGTCGGTTATTCCGATGCCGACTACGCAGGTTGTTCTCTAGACAGAAAAAGCACATCGGGTGTCGCCACCTTTGTCGGACCGTGTATCATCACGTGGGGTTCGAAGAAACAAAATTCGGTTGCTCTCTCAACTGCTGAAGCCGAATATATTGCTTTGCGGATCGTATGTACTCAACTTTTATGGCTTAAGCAACAATTACGTGATTATGGTGTTGACGTAGGATGTATTCCTATTTTATGTGATAATACAAGTGCAATTATAATTTCTAAAAATCCCGCACAACATTCACGCACCAAACACATTGAAATAACACCATTTTATTCGAGACCATGTTGAGAAGGGAAATATAAAACTTGAATTTTGTAGTACTGAAAAACAATTGGCAGACATTTTGACAAAATCGTTAGCTAGAGAACGATTTGAGACTTTACGGTTGGAAATTGGTTTAATCGGTGGTACCTAAGTTTCTGTATATGTTCAATCTTCTTATGACTGACTAGTTAAGTTAAGATTGTATGACTGTGTCCGTATATTGCGTTGCATGAATAATTTCGTTTGTAGAAATATTTTTATCATAAATTTATATTTGTAATTTGGAATTTAATTGTTATACAAACTTTTTCCTTATCACAATAAATAAAACACACCAAATCTTTTATCTTTCCAAATCACAAAGAATCCTTCCTATATTGCTATTCATTGTACACGGCTCACACTTCCTACATACATTCAACTTTCTTAATTTTTATCTTTTACCATATTAAATCTATCACTTAAATTCCTATACCTACCATAATTCCTATTCCTAATTAACACTTACCATAATTGCCTTCCACTTATTAAACCTAGACCTAGACTACACCTATATCTACCCCTTCTTTGCGTGTAACCCGTCCAAACACCCCCACTTGCATACTTTTTTATCCTCTCAAAATTTTACCATCATCACAAATCTCCTTCTTTACACAAACCATCACCATCACCTCCTTTTTCAACTATCACCATCATCATGAATCCAACCCATACAAAAAATACCCGATCATCAACCCGTCACCACCAAAACCGCCAGTTTCATAACCAAACATCACCACTACCACCACATGATCCTAATTCCACCAATTTTCCTTCACCACAACCAAACCCAACTACGCCCCTGTTCCGTAGTCGGGACGAGTCGATGTCCGAAGGTAAAAGGCGACGCCTTTTTAAGGGGAAGAATAAGGTAGTTTGTAATGAGAGTGATGATGTGGAGGAACCCGAGGTAATTGTTCGGAATGGTGTTGCTCGTACCTTACACCGAGATGCTTCGAAAGCCACAACAAAAGAGGGGTTAAATCGTGTTCGGCTCACTCATGACGAAAGCATCCTTGTTAATCGTGTCTTGAGGTATTCCATTCATGGTGGAAGGTATTATCCGAAATCTTGGTTGGTTAATGTTCCCGCTCTTGCTTTCTTTGTTAATTTTCTTGATTTTAAAGGGTGGAGTCACATTAGTCAATTTTCGGGTCCTATTTATCCGGTGGAAGTCGTTCAATTCTTTACTAGTGTGTCGGTTAAAAAGGGAGTCTTGCATGCCGTGGTTAATGGGAAAGATGTGACGGTCTCTGTTTCGGATTTTTGCTCTGCTTTTTCGGTTCAGAATGACGGGATTGAATTAAATCCGAGTCTTGAATGGTCTAATGTGGTGAGTGAAAAGGAGTTGTTAGTGAAAAAGTATTTTGAGGAGATGACGGAAGGAGGTAATATTGTGGTTCGTCCTCTCTCGGCAAAAATCAAGTTCCTCTTGAACTTTTTGTGGAACACGGTTGTGCCGAGGAGAGGAGGTTGTGATAAGGTGTCGAGTTATGAAGCTATCATGGTCTATTCTTGGTTGGAGGGACAGAAAGTGAATTTGGGTAGTGTTGTGTTGCACCGTATAATCCAAACAAGTCTCACGGTAACAAAAGCGAAGTTGAGCACCACAATCGACTTACCATATGGGATGTGGGTGTCTCGGTTGTTGGAGATAAAACGGGTGGTGGGACAAGATAGTTACGGTGTTAGTGCACGAGATTGCATATGTGATAGGTTGATCAAGCTTATGGGTCTTGTTGTTGATGGACCCGAGTTACTTCTTGTTAAGGATGTTGAGAAAACCCCGGGTGATTCGGGTTTGGGAGCTATGGAGGCGAAATTGGAAGGGTTTATGAGTGGTTTAATGGAGAAGTTTGAGGAGCATTCCACGAATTTGGCTACGCTATTGGCTCGGGTTGGACCATCTCGGTCTTTAAACTCGGGTTTGGATGCTTCTCGGGTGTATTCTTGGATGGAGGAAGTGGATAAGCGGTTAGCGGGTTTTTAAAGGGAATTGAAGGCAATTCGTGGGGAAGTGTTCCCACACGGTGATCTTCTTACTTTCCTTACAAGTCAAGGTGGAGCGTTGGTCATGCACGGGAAAGCTATGGCAAGTGATCAAGCGCTCACATTGGAGGCCACGAAAGCTCTCTCCCTGAAAGTGCTTAACTTTGAAAGGAGTATTCAGACTCTTTCTCAGCTTGTTCGGAGCTCGTTTGACCGTCTTGATGCCTTCGAGCATCGTACTAGGCCCGACTACGTGAACCCGTATAAGACCCGCAACATTTGATTTCCTCTCGCCTTACCATATCTAGCCCTTACCTTATTTAGCTTTCTTTTTATTTTCTGTTGGTGTGTTTAAACATTCTCATTTGGCCCATTTTGGCAGTGCACTTGAGGTTATGGCCCAAGTGTTTCATTAGACATGTGTTCATTCGGCCCATTTTGGCTTAAACATGTTTAATTCCTAAGTTTGTATGATACTTATCTTTTAGATGCTTATGGTTTTGCGTGATATTTTTATTTCCTATGACGTTTTATCTCTTGTCTCGTCGTATATTATTCTAGTCATTTTTTATTTGTTCTTAGCTTTTCGATGATGTCAAGAGGGGGAAAGAACGTCTATAGCAAGCATCTACCTAAACTTGCTCCTTGTCAAGACCAATTGTCTCTTAAAGTCCTTAAAGTTTCGGTTTTTGAAAAATCGTTTTGATCTTGCGTTGATCTTTATTATTAAGATGACGGTATTATATTGAGGGGGAACTACATACTTAGTCACAATTTTAGGAGGCTTGCCATCATTAAAAAGGGGGAATTTGTTGAATCATATAGCTTATATGTTTATGTTTTGATGATGTCAAGAGTGTTCTATATTTTATATACTTGTTGCGCGTAATCGTTTGTCTAAGTATTTTAGATTCAAATCATCTAACAAAAGCAATAAAGGAAGTTGTGACGAACGTATACAAGTCTCCATTGAAGATTAAATGATGTGAAGATTCATTCAAGATTTATATGAAGATGAAGGCCGTCTAGAAGATTAATCAAGCTTGGATGATGACATAGCCTATACTCGAAGATCTCTCTGAATATTAGAATAGTATAGGTGATTATCTCGTAATGATAATCAAGAATGAGTTTCTTAAGTTAGTAAAGTTATAGCCTTGCAGCTATAACATTACTAGTAAAAGAGCTCAATGTTATAGCTCTTCTACTATAACATTGAGATGCTGAGTTTTTACACACGACTTATATTATTTCGAAAATTGTTTTTATAATAGTTTAAAGTTTATTTTAAATGTTTTAATGAAAGTATTTATATATTAAAGCCGGTTTAGTGAGGAGTTCGGTTTTGTATTGGACGTTGATTAGTAGTCGTAATGGGTCAACTTATGAGTTGGACTTTGCTAATAATTAGGGTTTCAACAAAACTTCTCTTAAAACCTAAATCCTAACCCATATGTTAAGACTAGGGTTTGCACGAGTCACGAGGCATATGAGCCGTGACATCTCGTGTTACCTAGGGTATATTAGGTAAAGATTTTATTCTATAATAATATCTTTACATATCTTATGTATCCTACTTAATATATTTGTTTATGATAAAAGATATTCTTGTTTTAGGAAATCTTATCATAATCTTAGAACTTATAGTAAAGATAATAATTGAATAGATTATGTTCTATCTTTTGGAATATTCTTTATTATATTTTAAGGCTTTTAGGAAAGAGATAATAAGAAGATATGATTTGTTTAACTATCTTATTATTTTCGGCTATTAGGGTTTTTGCAAAAACCGTGTGGCCTACTCTTTTCTTTCCTATAAATACTTTGTTATTTACAACATCTAAAATAGAGACCTTAAGCATAGAAATTGATTTTAATTTTACAAAGCAAATCGTGTGTTTTCAAGCAGAAAAACCGATTTGTTATTTTGAAAAGGTCGTGTGTTTTTAAAGCTCGCATACTTGTTCTTATTTTATCGTTATAAGATAATAGTGCTTAGTTGATTTCTTTCTTGTTCATTAACGTGAACCTTTGTTAGAATCATTACTGCTTTCTTATTAGTGTAAGTTAGTCACTCGAGTATTTAACGGTACTCATTGAGTTACAGCTAGAGTCAGTTGTACGAGTTGGGTTAGTAAATTTGTATTCCGTAGAAAGGTACTAAATTTATTAATCGAGAATAGTGGACGTAGGTTTCGACTTGTGAAACTGAACCACTTCAAAAACCGTGTGTCACTTCGTTCTTTTGTTTATTTCGCATACCTTCATTAGTTGATTAGTTAAAGTTTAATCAATAAACTTTAAATAATCAATTACATTAGCATAATCGAAAAAGCTTTCAAAAGTTTTAAATCCTCAATTCACCCCCCCCCCCCCCCCCTTGAGTATTTTGGATCTATAGACTCTTCAACTACCGACTACCATCCACAAATCCCGGTAGCTCCGTTTCACTAACATATTATCCACTAGAAAATCCAATATCAAGACACTCATAGACATCAAACGGAATGTTACATTCTACCACCCTTAAAAGGAACTTCGTCCTCGGAGTTTACTCACACTCATAAACATCCTCATCCAACTGTCAACCCTGTCGAAATATTCTCACACTCCTAAACTTCACACTTCCACAAGCACGGTCATGACCTTTAACAAAATCAACCACAACAGAAAACCATCATTTATTCTCCATTAAGACTCAAACTTCCAAACATACTACAACATTTACAACCATCAAACTCTCTTTGCCGCATCCTACTGCTCTTAAGATAAATGTTACGTCCTCGTAACTCACTAATACTAAATCCTAGCTATATCTTCTCATTATCCTCATCACCACCGCATGTCAAAGATAACCACCTATAATCTAAACACTCGCCATGCATATATCTAAGGCTCTCTTACTTAAACAATTCTCATACTTCAATTCACTCGTCACACCACCTAACCTATACCTCAAAATCTTTAGCTTAACCCAAAACTTCAACTCTTCCACATTACCGCAACATGACATACCTCTCTATATAATCTATATAAAACTCCTATCACCAAAAGCATAACTCACGATCCACACTTGTTACGTACACTCACACTAAATCCTCAAGTTCCTTTCTTTCATTACCGCAAAACTCATATATACTTAACATGACACCAATTCCCAACACCCTGCACTCACTATCTCAACAAAAGATTATGAACCACCTGCAGCTTTCAGATCATTACAACACATGTTCCACGAATCACTTGCCATAACTATGTACACAAATGCCTCATCTACAACAAGATCAAATGTACTATAACAACTTCTGACAACTGTGTCCCATCAACAGAATATCACTATACCATGACAACAACGAAAACATACACAACTCTCTTTCATATCATACTCTACCCTCATTCCCAAACTTAAACTGGTAAGAAACATCAATAAACAAAACAACTGTCTATCTGTACAAACTGAAACTCACAGGAAGCAACATCAAACAAAACAACAATCTATCTATACTGGTATGTACTTTCGAAACTCGAATCATAATCATCCCGCCTACTCCATCACAACCGGTGACGGCATCGCAACACCGCCACCAACAGCCACACTGCAGTGCGAAAATACCCGCATCACAACACTAAGTACCGTGCCCGGATCACCATTCGAGGCACAACAACCACATCGATAGACATCACAACAACATACAATTACCATAAACACTGACTCAGAATAACTTTCCGGATAATAAAACTTACTCAAGACTGCTTTACTAGATCACAACACAATATATCATACGGAATAAACAAACAAGAATCTCATGCATACCATCCATACCTTTTCACGGAATAAACATATATCATGAATACACATGCAAGTATAAACAGTCATGTCAGACCACCCAAACTATCACTTTTGATCATCATTCCATTAAGTTTACCGTATCCAACATATATTACAGAACATTCAGATAACAACTTTATAACTATCACACTATACCGCTTCTCGTGAGGTCAGAACCACACACCAACATTTATATACATCTTAGACCCATAATGACATCCAACTAGTCAATCCTGATCACGTATGTTATCACTCAATAAAGGTTACTCGTTGCCCGAGCTTAACTCATATGCCCCTCATAACATATTCCCCCATTCGCATAACCATCACCTCATGTCAAATATAACCATACCATTTCTATTCAACTATTAGCACCCACCTCATCCAACAACATCTTATACTTCCTTACAACCATACATATCAATCAGGTCTCTACAAAATCAACCTCTTTAGAATGGTCATCTTTCCTATTTATAATCACTCTTAACCACCAGTGACAACACCTAAACACTACCATCGTTCGGACATCAAGCCTCTTACACTCATCTCTAAATATCATGGTTTCCTTTTTATCTTTGGGTAACATCCCAAATCATGACATCAGATCCACCAACAAAATTTACCTCAACTTTCTTCCCAATACTATCCTTAATTGTATCCTCACTCAACTCACCACCAAGATCTCATATCGTGCAAATTATTTACCCAACTTTTTACTTTCTTTAATTCCTCGAAACTCATGATTATCGTCGTCCTGGAACTCCTATATAACTGTAAACTCAAATCCTCATGATAGTATCATACATCTCGACGATTCCTTACTTTTATATCACATAAACTCGGTGAACATTTTTCTAGTTTTACTCCCCTCATTCTTTTCTTTTACACTCGACAAAATCAATTAACCATTCAACCCCTTATTACTTCTACCTAACTCTTTAGTGCCCCGGTTACCTTCTCATTGCTCCAAAACTCCCTCTCATTATTTCATATCAGTATCATCTCACTCTTTCTTACCATGGATTCTCTCTTATCATGCCATCACTCACACTTATTACCAATCAGTCCAGACCGTCTCATGCTATCACTCACACTGATCTCCAATCACTTTTTTTTAAATCCTAAAACTCGTTTCATAACGTTACTTGCCCAAGAAAATCACACATTAGTTTCACCTCTTGACAATGCAAATTCCCAAACTCACTCACGTTCTTCAAATCCACGTGGCGACATGTCTCTATTAAGTTCACTATATACCACTCTTCTCAATTCCTCTAAAATGACCTTTCATTAGACATATTCTTAATCAACACAATTCATAACAATTTCCCTCCATAATTCGTTATACATCTCAAGTTGCTACTATCCACATCCTTTCTTTCAATCTTTTCATTCTCACGTTCCTTAGACTCACATCATCCCTTGTCCACATTCACTTACATTTTCATTACTCAACACACAATCATGTCACTCATCTCATCTCACAAAACATGCTCTATGCCTCAATTAAGCCTTACCAATCTTCCTTTTATTTTTCCTCTATCTATCACAACCACATACAACTCATGTCCTCCTCACCGAACTTTTACTCACCACAGGTGCCACTCCTTACATCACAAGATTGGGTAACTTACGCATCAGGACCAACACATACGTAAAACAATGCATAAAGAAGCAAAAGAACACCTTTGAATCAAACATAATAGGCAACGAAATTAAAAGATAAGCATATGATCCAAAACATGGGTCGCTAGATCGAGTACAGGCCACTCGATCGAGTAAATGACTTACTCGATCGAGTAGGTGAAGGTCAGAAGCACGTAAAACAAATAACCAGGACTACTCGATCGAGTACCCTAAGCATTTCTCAGCACTGTCCAGTTTTCGTAAAACGGTCATAACTCACTCGTTTCTTGGTCGTTTTGGGCGTGTGACCTATCGTTAGAATCGTAAAAGAACAAGTTATCATCTCCATTTGAAATCACATCAAAATCATATATACATCTCGAGTTATAACAGTTTAAAGACAACCTCTCTATAATCGAAAAACACAACTACTTGATTTTTACTTCTAAACGACTTAAACAATAACAAGGTAGATAAAAACAACTCAGTACTCATAAAACTAGTATTGCTAATCATATGTTACTATCTTCAAAAGTCAAGCAACAACATCCATCATGCACATATATTATTTAACTTATTAATCATGTACTAACCGCATGCTTTAATTTTATAACTTTTCGTAACACAAAACATACTCATACATTACAAATCCTATTTCCATGTTACTAATGCAACAATATTACAAATCCACTTCGTCATCTAAACATATTCATATTCACAAAATTCATATTCTCATGCAATTGACACTCCAACTTTTCCAATCAATTCATCTATTTCAACCACATTCTTCATCTAACAAGTGCATATGATATAACAGTAGGCAAGTATATGAAATTAATATATAACTTTATGTAAATAAAACTATGTATAATCATATCACATCTCCTAATAACGTGTTACTAGTATAAACACATTATAAACCATTCATCCTGCAACATCATTACCCATCACATATTATCATATTATCTACTTCCCTTTTCCACCACATCATTCATTTTCTCATGTACTTTTCCAACAATTCCATACATCACTGTAAACCAAATATCATGCAACATGCCTATTCACAACACTTTATCATTTACCACATTCCCCATTCCACCACAATCATACATCCACTGATTCATACCACACATTACTATATAGATACACAATTCACAAGATAAACACATAACGATCCCGACTCATATCCCATGGTGACCGGTTCAAAATTGTAGGGCGAGTTCGCGACTTTAGGACGTCTCCCAATACTTTGCATTAGCTCCTACAACTTCTACCCCGGGTTCATTTTATTTTGATTCCCTATGTTCATTAGATTCATTAGTTACAGATTTCAGGATCGTCGCTCTGACACCACTTTGTAACACCCCCATACTCCAAGTGCCTTACCAGGACCACTTAAGCATGGAAGTGCTACCATCTCGGTTACCCGAGGCAATGATAATCATAAGACAATGAAGAAACATAATTTAAAGGTAAATATACTTTAATGTTTACATACTCAAAACCCAACTGATAAATCAAATACAAGGTTCTCAGACGGTCTACTGATAAAACTATCAAAGCTATAAAACATCGTCTGACACAGCAGAAGACTTCTAACTGCCACGTGATGACTCATCCCAGCTATCCCATACGCGTTAGATCATACCTGCTCAATAACTGCTCACCATCCCCGAATGGATCACCACAGTTTTTAAAACATTTAAACGGGGTCAGTACTAATTACACAACACAACCAATACGAAACAAAAGCCAAACAGATCAAACATCACATCGATCCCCAGTCTCTATCATCAATCTCCGCACAACTGACTACACACTAAAGTGTGTAGTCCTGCCAGGGTACCCATCGCAACAGGTACTCCTCGCCCCAGTGGGGGACCGTAGCCGTTCCCATCTAAGCCTCGCTCATCTCCATCGAGCGATAAACCCATGTTCATTAATGTGCACATCCCTTCTGTGGCGGGTTCCACGGAAGATGAATCAAGGGCGTGAAGCCACTCCCGCAAGTGACTCCACTCAGCCAGGGACGCACCCCGAAGAATACAGACAGATAAACAGTAATCACAATACAATCTCAACAACCGTCTGAAACAACCAACAATATGAAAACACAACCGTCTGAAACAATCAACAGTCACTAACTACAGCACAATCACCACAAATCATGTAATTAATACTGAGTAGGGAAACCCTACCTAGAAAGCAACACGAAATCAGACGATCACACGGCTGACTCAGAATCTCTCCTCCACAAAGCCTCCTCCTAAACATACACACATATTATCACTACCGTAACCATATAATCATAAAAACCCCCAAATACCCAAATTAGGGTTTAACCAATATTAACCAAACGATATAAAAAAGATATGTAGAGCTTACCCTCGACGCAAGGATCACAAAGGTATAAAGAACGACAAGATCCGACACTTCTAGCTCCGGGATTTGCTAATAATGCGGCGAGGATGATTCAACGTAACTTCTAATCTTCTCTTGAAGGTTTTTAGATTATAAAAGTGTTTTGAGAAAAGTGACGAAAGCCTTATATATCATTCCCGCATTATTAATAAAACCCGTCAAATATCACCCGTAAACCCACTTACTCGATCGAGTAAGACACTTACTCGATCGAGTGCCCCCTACTCGATCGAGTACCCAACCTACTCGATCGAGTATCCTATAGGCAGACTACTGTTTTGCGTCAAAAACTACTTACTCGACAGAGTAAGCCCCACTCGATAGAGTAAGCCCCACTCGATAGAGTACCCCAAGACACATAAAACTGTAGTATTACACGGACTACAGGTATGTCCTCAATCCTGAGCTTTTCCTCTCCTATGGAATTTATGTTGCATAAGAAGGTATGTTCTCGTTTACGCATCTGGTTCATTAGCTTCGTGGCGTTGATGACATTAACTCGAGTGTTCGGTATGTAACCTCTATAAGTTACTCTTGCTCCGTGCGGGCTCCTTAGTGAAATTTTCTGGTCTCTACACTCAAACTTGGCGTGGTACTTTGCTAGCCAATCCATTCCCAAAATGACGTTGAAACCAGGTAAGTCGAGGCTGATGAGGTTAGCTGGAAAGGTCGAACTAAAGATGATAACAGGAACGCCTCAGTATATCGCTTTGCAGTTTAAGGTCTGGCCGTTAAGAATCACAATTGATGCATGGATCGTCTCGGGATTTGGTAATTTGGCCTTACTCACAAAAGTCGGTGATACGTGTGATAGTGATGCTCCTGTGTCGAACAATATGTAAGTCATACAAGAATTAACCAGAAATTTACCACTGATCGTATCAGCTTATTCCTCTTCCATACCTTTGATCATCATATAAGCCCTTCCCTGAATCAGTGGGGTTCCCGTCTTCTTGGGACAGACGTAAGACTTGTGACCTTCCTCTTTACAGAAAAAGCAGATGATGGGTTTCCCATTGCTCTGTTTGCCAGGGTGTGCAACCTGTTTGTATAAGTAACAACTTGACGTTGAGCCATGGGTGTCGTCATTACCGGTATTGTCGCCCTTGGGGGAGATCTTGTTCGACAAGTTGGCCTGAAATTTCTTGGCAGAAAATTTTGACTTCTGGTGAAAGGGTTTCTGATGACGAGGCTTCTGATAATGATGTTTCTGGTAAAGGGGTTTATGAACGAAACTGTTATGGGACACCGTAGGAGTGAAGGTTTTCTTTTTCTTCTTGTCCGCATTCTGGATGGCAGCATATATTACCATGGCTTTCTCATAGGCAGCTTGGAAAGTTGGGAAGTCATGTCCTACCATCAATTGTTTCAAACTGGGCTTCATTTGACGCATATACTAATTGATGCGCGTCTCCTCATCTGGTACCAGTCTCTTGGCGAATTTGGATAGTTCATCAAATTTGCGAGTGTACTCAGCAAGAGTCATAGTTCTCATTTACAGGTTGTGGAACTCTTGTTCCTTCTGATGCTTCATGGCTAGAGGATAGTATTTCTTCTCGGGGCTGGCTCTGAACTCGTTCCATCCGTATCCAGGGGTTACCTTAAAGCTTCCTGAGCGATTGTCCACCAATCCTTCGCTGATCCCTTGAAGTAGTAGGATACTATCTCAATCTTTTCCTCTTCGGGAGTGTGGCTTAGCCTCAACAGTTTCTCCATTTCTGCTAGCCAATTTGCAAGATCATTGGGATTGTCGGAGCCATGGTAAGATAGAGGTCGATGCTTCGAGAACTTATCGAAAGCGGAGGGGTGATGTTAGTGTTGGTTTTGGTTCTGGTTATTGAGTAGCTGCGTGATTATCGCTTGTGATGCAGCTAGTTGAGCAGCCATCTGAGTCATAGACTCCTCATATCCTTGTCTCCGTAAGTCCTCTTGGGGATTTTCGTTTCCATTCCCGTTGCTTCTTGTTACTGTCATCTGCTTGAGGTGTGGTATCATCAGCACAAGTAAATGAAAATACATGCACAAACCAGGAGTGAGACAAAAGTAGAACTAAACAAGAAGTACAAGAATGAATTTCATTGTTAACTTCCTTATTACAAGCTAATACTAGGTAGCTTCATTAGGTGGAGGTTACAATGAAATATATAACCAACATAAAAAGAACGGAGTTAATCCTACAGTAGACTGAGCTAGGGTTTAGGTTTACTAGTCTCTATCTAGTACAAAAATCTTGCTCCTTTGTCGATTGCTCTGGCACACGCATTGAGTGCTAACTTGAACTCATACCAGTCATAGTAATGGTCCTCTTGGCCTCCTCTGGCTAAGATGTGGTTCCACCATAATTCCGCCTTCCCTATCAGCTTAGTGGTGGCGAACTCTACCTTCCAGCTGGGTGGTACATTAAATTTCTTAAATCTCCACTCACAAACTCTGATAAAGTTTGGGTAGTCTGGCCTCTCGAAGAAGAATATTGGGCCATTGTCACAGAAGTTTGCTCGGGCATTATCCGTTTTCTTCGTAGCAGCTTATAGCTTGGGGTTCCTCTCCCGGCAGGTGAAGTCAAAATTATTGGCCTCACCCTCTTCCCAGTCAATAGTCCGATTTTGGTATGCCGATTTAATCCTTATTATCTTGTTAGGGTGATCCCTAAGCCACTTTTTGAATCTCTTCTTCCTTTCTACTTCTGCAACTTCTTCCTCGATCATTTCCATGGGTCTCTTACTTGATCTTACCATCTGGATGAAATTCAAGTCAGGTTCTAATACGGCTGTATTCCTAGGTTGTGGTTCATTCTAAGTTGCTAAGGATAGCGAGTATACATACTAAGTTAGATAGTTAATTAGACAATTCTAGCAAGTAATTAACACATAGCATGCAGAAGGTAGCATAAACATTGATCCCTATGACGGTTAGGATCTTACAAGTAGTTCTACCCTCCCTAACATATGCCCTTGTTTATTATTCGTCGTAAAGGTTAGCTAGTGATTCTCTAATTTTAGTGATCTAAGAGTTCTAGGTATTAAATTTTATTTGACCCTAAAATCATGAGTCCCGGATGCTTCCTCGATAGGTGAAATAATAATGTATCGCATAATTACTATTCACGGTCTCAAGGTTGCTCTGATACCAACTGTAACAACCCAGTCTCTCTAATGACTTAATTAACAAAAGCGGAAAGAAAGTTAAGTCATAAAAATCAGTAAAATTTAATACCGTCAACTCGTAATGAGTTGCTTCATAAAACTGGATGTTTAGAACATAATACAAGGTCTGATATCCAAATTACAAATTAAAGCAAGGTCCGACTTTAAAAAAAAGTTTGTTACAGAAACTCATGAAAGATGAAAATTAGATGTTTTATTCTCTCAAAAGTCCCCTCCTAAGATCCACATTACCTGAAACATCATTAAAATAAAACTGCCCCACTTAGTGGGAGTAACCTAACCGTCCTCTATAAACGACCTCCATCATGGAGAATATAAGTAATGCAATTAGGCGTTCAAACATACAACTCCGGTCACATTACAACATCGACGTGTACACATGTGGTATGTACATGAAGTAACACATTGGTTCATATTGTCATGTGACATAATAAACATGTGAATATAACGACATTGTTCAATAACATATTAAATCAATCCTTCTTTATCATCAGCATATGATAAATCCAAGTAGACGTTTATGTGGGTAAAAACTTGTAGTCCTTTCTTTTTAAAATATTTATTTTCTTCACAGTAAAGCACAGGACGTGACTACTAATGTCACACGCATAGTCATGACTTGCATCTCACCTTGACTACGAGTGGGAGCATCAATCCCGTCGATCACATCGATACTAGGAGGTTTACATCTCACCCCTAGTGCTTAATACGACGGGACAACTAAATTGACTTGGTTTAGCAAGCAGAATCCTGGGGAAGAACAGACGGATAATGAATGGACTCAGAGGTCCCATTTAAGTGACATGTCCTATACATTTCGTGGCACCAAGACAATCACAACTGTCAAGGTCTGCACACGATCGCAACCGTGAAATAATAATTGCCAAGATATCTGAAAGTTAGTAAAGCTGATCAAGCTCCTGTCAATATATGCGCATATACCCACTCCACAACTTCTTGGAACACGCAGTTCCAGTGGCAGCTGGTCAACTGCTATCCTAACGACAATCCCTCAACACGCAGCTTCGGGATGTGCTGTCCGTACTTGTATAGCATAAACTCTCTAAGCATTCTTCCGTCACATCGATCCCTAAACCTTACCAAGGTAGCGCCCAACATATAGCACGAATGACTCACAAATGTCTCATAGAGACGATGATACATCGACATGCGGACCATCCCAACATATCGACAATACAACGGTACTTGGATTAGAGGTCTCATTCAAGGGGCATACCTAAGATAACCGAAATTAGCATACCAACTCAGCGGTCCCATTTAAGTGGCATGTTCGGCAGCTAGCATAACATAGAGGTGGAATGATACCGGGCTTACAGACTCCCTCATGCCCTAGTCCAAGTTGTGGAAAACGCTTTTACTCCATGAGAATTTCATGGGTATTAATCTTAACCAAGTAGTGTTCGTATTTGAGATTTGGAACATCTTATTCAAGTAATATATTAGAAAGGCATTCATTATTTCTAATTCGTTATTCAAGGATTAAAATTGCTAGATACATTATTTCCAAGTATAGCTTTACTTTGACGTACAGTAACTCTTGACTGATTAATTAGTCGATGGTTAACCAAGGTCGTCATAGTCAACTCACAGCTTAACTAATATTTTAATTAGTCAAGGCATGACTAGAGACAAGTCCTTAAGTTTGTATTTAGTATTCAAATAAGGTCCTTATATTATCATATTGATTTACTCGAAATTTAATGGTGAAGATGATTATCTTAAAATAAAACCTTCAAAAGCATTTAAGTCCAAAATTTAATAATTTCATCAAAATTGTTAAGAATCACGTTTACATTTGTTAAGATCCTTAAAGGTTGTTTCTAAAATGGTTTTTAGGATAAAATTTACTTAAGCTCTTAAAACAATTATTAAAATAACTAAGCAAGGTAGTTTTAGTTCAAAAATAAATAATTTAATATAATTATTTTTAATAAAGTATTTGTATATTCTCCTTGCTGTATTACACTTGAATAAAGTTTTATTATTATAAAGTAACTTCACCAAATAAATTAAAGGTATTAAATTCGGAGTAGACTATAAAGTGGCATTTTTGTTAATTTTTGAAAAGGGGTCTAAACTAAGTATTTTATAACAAAATTTTACCATGTGATTCCTCATAATATAAATGAACTCCTGTAATTTTTTCATGAATTGTAAAAGGGTACGTAAGTTAATGAATTTTGTACCTTATTCAGACTTGTAGGAATTTTATAAAATAGAATAAAAATCGTATTGATACAAGATCTGCGCCCAAAAATCCTATAAATTAGAAGGTAATACATATAAAAATTTCAACTCCATAACATGATATGTATGAAACGAAATGAGTGCAATTAAGAAGTTTCAGCATTTTCCATAAAAGTTAGCATACAGATACCATTTTCATTTTTGACTTTGTTTTAGTGGATCTAACATGTGAGTGCATAGTAAATAATTTATTCAGAGGTATATTTTGCATGTGAGGTGATAACACAATAAGTAAGCTTATAAACATAATTGGCACATTGTCAATTTTCCACATAATAATTCATTTGAGTGATTTATTCAACGTGAGCAAGTAACATGCATGTAACAAGCAATATTATGTTGCACTAAAATACATATATGACACTAGTTAGAAAGACCTATCTTACCAAGATTTGTCTATTTGCCTCATAACTAAATTATTATTATTCTACAATTACGAGGCAGAGGATTAGGTTAGGTTACCTTAAAGGTTATATGGGTCTTGAATGCAATTAAAGATGCTTAGATCAACAAGTTCCACCCATTCCGCCTCTAATTCCCGGTTCCATGGCAAGAACAAAATAACAAACAAGTTAGTAATAAATTGTCTACTTAATTAATCTAGTAATTATAATCAAGGAAGAGTCGGGAAAAGAAAAGGAAATGAAAAGTATACAAGTTTTAACTTAGGCTTTGTGGGAGATGAAAGATGTGAGTATGCAAATATCGTAAGGAGCTTTGAGCAAGTGAAGCAAGGTGTAGAATAAATAAATGAACTTAGGTGATTTAAGTAAGATGTCAATCTACTGGGTGTTCAAGTTCATGGACCATTTGCATGCAACTGGAATTCATCACAAGGGACACTAGTCATGTTTTCTGTAAGAATGAAAGAACTAGTCCATGCACAAGAATGAAGAAAAAAAACTGATGGAAGATTAGACTTCTCGTAAGAATGGATGTCTTGGGGTAGGAAAAAGAGTCACAAGATGTTTCCCTCCTTAAATAAGGGAGGTAAAAACAAATCTTTATTTGTTTGCAAGGCCATCATGGAAGTAATTTATAAACACCATGATTTAATGACAACTCTTAGTACAAGTCGAGCAGGTGTGAGAGTTTAATTTTGTTAATGGCAAATAAAAATATTACCATTGCGTCGGGCTCGGGAAAATAAAAAATTTAGACTTTTGTTTCGCCTTAATCGGAGTCCGTATGAGAAATTAGGGGCCAAAATATGAAGACGGATTAAAGTTACGCGGGAATGAAAAGTCTCAACTTATAATGATTGTTTCGAAGGCTAAAAAAGGTATTGAATTAAATTTCAAGTTTCTCTTCTAAAATTATAATATCGGGATTAATTATGTAAATAGTCTATTAAAAAATACGGGGTGTTACAAAAACTCTACAAATACGCGTATTCATTGCGCGGGATTTGAACTACTAGTTAATAAAATTAATAAATTAGAATTATTACTTGATCGATATGGGAACTAGCGTCTATAATTGAGTAATTTGACGAACTTGATTAATTTTGTAAGGAAGAGAGTTAGGGAAAGTTTGTTTATTCTTTTTTTTTATCGGCGTCTCGACTGACTTTTAATCAAATATCACCCACAAACTCAACTCGATCGTTCCTCTTTGAAGACACGAGTTCGAGCCTCATGATCAATATTGTTAGTTTATCTAAATTGTTTCTGCACTCATATAATCTATATCCCGTTAACTCTTCAAATACCATGTTTGATATTTTATAAATTATTCTTTCAAGAGTAATATTTTATAAATTATTATGTATGAGCTCCATTGATTCATAATTATATTTCTGATTTCATTTGTACTTTTATGGAAATTTAGTAAGATTATAAGAGAATAATATATCTCATAATAAATTGTAATCCCTTCTATCCAAACCAAATTTTACATTTGACCTTTTGACACTATTCATGATTGTAGAGAATCTTTGGTATTATTCTTAATGTATAAGAGAAAACATAGTCATGCGAGATCTTGTTTGATTCTGTAATACTGCGGATTTTATAGGCTGGTACTCGATCGAGTATGGCCTACTCGGTCGAGTAGAGTGTGTCGTGTAGCCTGTTTGGCTACTACCCAGGAACACTCGGCCGAATATGCCGAATACTCGACCGAGTAGAGGGTACTCGGCCGAGTATACACTATACTCGACCGAGTATCCGGTCTGATGGGTATCATTTCAGCGGTTTGATTTGGAGACGATTAGGATTATATTAAAACGTAAATCAGTTTCTAATTATACTGTTCCAAAACATAATCACTCAACGACGCTCTAATCCTCTCCAAATCTCTCCCTAAAGTGTGTGTGATCATTAGCAAGTGTATTCATTCCCTTAATTCTTCGTCAGTAAGTTCTTATTCTCATATTCAATGGGTTATATTTCTAGGGTTTGTCTTTGATTATGAATTGGGGGAAATGGGGTTTTGCAATTAGTGATTGTATTATGTGATTGTTGTTTAGGCGGAGACTTCGTGGAGGAGCCGTTCTAGTTTGCTTGCTCGCATTCCTTGCTGATTGTTCTAAGGTAGGGTTTCCCTACTCAGTTACTGTTAATTGATTTAAGAATGTGATTGTATTGTGTATGACTGTTTTCTGCTGATCATCGGAGTGTTGGTATGGTGGTGGTGGTGGTTGTAACGATGTTGTGATGGTTGTGGTGGAGTCACTTGCGGGAGTGGCTTCACGCCCTAGTTCGCCCTCCGTGGAACCCGTCACGGGAGGGGATGTGCACATTAAGGGACAGGGTTATCGCTCGTTGATGAGCGGGATTTTGGTGGGGATTGGCTATGGTCCCTCACTAGCGGTGTGGTCTACCTGTTGCGATGGGTAGTCTGGCAGGGCTACACACCTTGGTGTGTAGTCGGTTACCGTGTGAGATCGGGAGACCTGGGACGGAGGATGATCAGCTGGTTACTTTATGCACTTGTCTTATTTTAATTATGCAGAACAGGCCCCGTTGTTGTTTTATAAAATCTATGGTGATCCATTCGGGGATGGTGATCAGATTGTGAGAGGTGATGGAGTTCTTTAGCTATGGGGCAGTCATAGGGAGTCATCAATCGAGTCTAGCTTTCGCCGACAAGAGACTTAGTTTTCATTTATAGTTGGTAGACTTTCACCGTTGTAATTTGGCTTTTGGTTTTGGAGAACATGTAAACTTTATTCATTATACTTTAATAAATGTTGTTTGGAATTGGTAACTTTGATATACTAACCTCGGGAAACCGAGATGGTAACAACCTTTCATGCTAGGGTAGTCCTTGGTAAGGTACCTAGGTATGAGGGGGTGTTACAAAGTGGTATCAGAGCCGACGATTCCGTCACCTAAAACTAATGAACCCAATGAACTTAGGGAGTCTAAATAAAATGAACCCGGGGAGAGTTGTTTGGAGCTACCGCAAAGACTTGGGAGACGTCCCGAAGTCGCATTGAGGCCCTTACGATCTCTAACCGGTCACATGGGGGAGTCTTGGAAACTGTTGTATGTCGAGTCATATGTGTGTAGTATTTGTGCATGAGTGTTGTGCATGATTGAATGAAATGACGAAGGAAGTGGAATGTGATAGTTGTTGAAAGATGTATCGAAAATTTGTTGATGTTAAACTTTGAGCATGAAATATGATTGGCATGTTAAGTGTTTATCATGTGGCTTGCAAAAGGGTAGTGGTACATGTGTATATGATCATGATGATGTTGATGTTTGGTTTGTTGGTAGTAGCATGTGATTAAGATCATGCGTCGATATATATGAATGTCGTGTTTAATTTTCATGTGAGTATGATAAAGGTTCATCTATGTACTGGTTTCTTGAAGTATTGGGTCGTTATTGTTTGTTTTATTCATGTTTAAGTTGTTTTGTTAAGAAAATTGATTTGTATGAAAACCGATTTTGGAAGGTTGTCTTAAAACTGTCATAAGTTGAGTTCTAGAAATTATATTGATGTGATTTCAATTGGAGGTGATAGCTTGTCTTCCTACGATTCTAATGATAGGTCACACGCCCAAAATGACCAAGTAACGAGTGAGATATGACTGTTTTACGAAAACTGTACGGTGCTGAGAACTGTGCCGATACTCGACCGAGTAGGCCCTACTCGGCCGAGTATCTTTCATACTCGTCCGAGTATTCCATATTCGGCCGATTAATCTGTCTATGATAAGTCTGTTCAGCTTCTAGAATCGTGAACTCGGCCGAGTAGTCTCATTACTCGACCGAGTACCCTATACTCGACCTAGTATGCCATGTACTCGACCGAGTACCTCTTTGGGTGGTCCTATTGAGTCGGTGGCTATGTTCTTATATTTGTTTTGAGTCGTAGGGTATGTACACATGTATGTTTTGGGTCTTAAAGCGTTCTTTTATATATGTGACGGTCTTGATACGTAAGTTACCAAATGCTATGATAGGGAGAATGCCGGCTTATGAGGGATAGGTGTTGGATAAGAAGGACATGAGTTATATGTGGTTGTGAGGGATAGTGGAAAAAGAAAAGGGTAGATTGATGAGTTAATCGAGACAAGGAGCATGTTTTGTGAGATATGCGGAGTGATATAGTCGTGGGTTGAGTGGTATAAAAGTAAGTGTATATGGGCAAGGGTGATGTAAGTGTAAAGAAACGTGAGAATGAAAGATTGAGATGAGGGATACGAATAGTGGGATATTGGGATGTGTAAGGATTTATGGAGGGAGACGGTTAGGATTGTGTTGCTTAAGGTTATATGTAATGAAAGGTTGTTGTAGAGGGATAGAGAAGAGGGGTATGTAGTGAACTTAGATGGAGTTATGTTGCGACGTCGATTTGTAGATAGTGACCGAGTTTGGTAGTTCCGATTATCAAGAGGCGAGCCTAGTGTATAATTCTTTGGGCAATTAACAGTATGAGGTGAATGGTTGGTTTTCTAGGGATACGAAAGGGAGATATAACTAATTAAAGGGTAACCGTTAGTTGTGGGGACTTGATGATGACAAGTGCGAGTGAATAGTATGATGGGAGAGGATCAGTGATAAGAAAGAAAGAGAAGATATCGATATGAATTAATGGAATGTGAGTTGTGGAACAACAAGAAGGTAATCGGATTATTAAGGAGTTAGACAGAAGAAGGAAGAAGATAAATTATTAAGTGGTATTATTGGATGGAGGTAAATTGGGAGAACGTTGATCAAAGTTATGGGACATGAAAGTAAGGAATCATGAAAATGCACGATAGCATTATAAGAGGATGTGAGTTAATAGTTACTCCCTCCCATCCAAACCAAAGGTAACATGGGAGGGGACACTTGTTTTAAGAAAAAATGGAAAAAGTAAGGGTAGTATTGGAAATATAGTAGGCCCCCTTGTACTTTAATTGAAAGAGAACCACAAACATAATGGCATTGTATGTGAGTAATAAGGGTATATGAGGGTTTTTTAGTAATGTTTTTTACCAAAAAAGGAATGGATAGTTTGGTTTGGATGGTCCGAATAAGGTAAGTGTTACCTTTGGTTTGGATGGGAGGGAGTATATAGGAGTTCAGGACGACATGTTAGCCGTCGATTTCAAGGTATTAAGGGAGTAAGAAGCTGGCAGAGTGTTTATACGATCTGAGATTTTGGTGGAGAGTTAGGTGACGATACGATAAAGGATAGAATTGGGAATACTGTTGAGGTAAATTTTGTTGATGGATCTGATGTTCGTTATATGGGATGACAACCAAAAGAGGAAATAAACTGTTGTATAAAGAAGTGATAGTGAGAGAGCGGTCTCATGAAGGATGGTGGTGTCGTATTGTTGTTACTGGTGGTTGAGGATGATGTTACATTAGGGAAGTTAGTTGTTCTAATGGGGTTGATTTTGTGGAGACTGATTAGTATGTATGGTTGTGGGGGAGTATAAGATGTGGATATATGAGGTGTTCGCCGGAAGTTGAGTACTGATGATATGGCTACGTTCGCCGGGTGGTGATAATTGTGTGTATGAGAGGATATGTTATGAAGGGCACCTGAGTTAAGTCCGGATGAGAGGTATTCATTATCAAGTGGTAACTTACGTAATCAGGATTGGCTAGTTACATTCGATTATGGGTCCATGATATGTGTAAATGTTTATGTGAGGTTCTAACCTTATGAGTCATGGTATGGATAATGTTCATAAGGTTGGTATCTTTGATTCCGTGTAATATGTTGCGTCGTGATCTAGTAGAGCGGTTTTAAGATAGTCTTCTGGTCAAGGAAGTTGTGCTGAGTCAGTGTTATGAGATTGTAAAAGTTGCGATGACTATCGATGTGGTTGTTGTGCACTGTGGACGGTAATTCGTGTTGTGATACGAGTATTTTTCGTGTTGTCATAGATTGTTGTTTGATTACCGCTGTCTGCTGTCAGGATCGGTCTGGGTATATAGAGTGTTGTTTTGTTTATTAATGTTTCTTATCAGTTTCGGCTTCGGTTTGAGGGTAGAGTAGGTTATGTAAGAAAGATGAGTATGTTTCCGTTGTTGTCATGGTATAGTGATATTCTGTTTTGGGACATAGTGGTGGCAAGAGTTTTATGGAATAGGTGTGTGCTGAGTTAGAAGCGACAAGTGGCTCGTGACCCTTATTTGGGACGGTGCGTGTAGGGTGTTGGGAACTAGTATTATGTTAAGTTATGGATGCGTTTTACGGCAATAAACAAGAGACTTGGGGATCTAGTGTGAGTGTATGTAACAGTTGTGGATTGTGTGCTAATATTGTGGAGGTGAGCGTATAAGTATATAGAAGTATGTCGCTTTGTGGTAATGTGAAAGAGATGGAGTAGTGGTTATACTGAGGATTTTATGATATATGTTATGAGTACAGAATAATTGGAGGCACGAGAACTGTTAGAGAAAGAGAGTTCTGGATATATGAATGGTTGTAGATGTTGAGGTTATAGTGGGTTATCGTTGACATGCGGTGGTAATGAGGCTTATGGGAGGTATAGCAAAGGACCTAGTATTAGTGAGTTACGAGGAGGTAACATTTATCTTAAGAGGAGTAGGAGGAGACAAGAGAGTTGATGGTCATACGGTTGCAATTGGAAGTTTGAGTGTTGGTGTAGAATAAGGATGGGTATGGACGATTTTATTACAGATGATGACAATGCTCCTAGTAGTATGATGTTTAGGAATGTGAATAAACTTCGATAGTGTTAACGGACTATGTGATGATGTTTAGGTGTGTGAGAAAACTTCGAGGACGAAGTTTGTTTTAAGGGTGGTAGAATGTAACATTCTGTTTTGGTGGTTGATCTTGGCTGGTGGATCGTCTTGGTATTGAGTTTGCTTGTGAACGTTATGGAAGTGAGACAGAGTTGGCAACACTTAAGTTGTGGGTATCCAATAGTATTATGGAGTTAGTATTGGGAGACTATGCTGTAGTTGAGACGATATCGTGAGCCATGTTGTGGAGGGAAGCGTGGTTGGTGGAGTTAGTGTTAGGTGTCCATGTTTTACAGGTTGGGTTGGAACTTCGGGGACGAAGTTCTTTTTAAGGGGGGAAGACTGTAATACTACGGATTTTATAGGCTGGTACTCGACCGAGTATGGCCTACTCGATCGAGTAGAGTGTGTCGTGTAGCCTTTTTGGCTACTGCCCAGGAACACTCGGCCGAGTATGCTGAATACTCGACCGAGTAGAGGGTACTCGGCCGAGTATACGTTATACTCGACCGAGTATCCGGTCTGACGGGTATCATTTCAGCAGTTTGATTTGGAGATGATTAGGGTTATATTAAAACGTAAATCAGTTTCTAATTACACTGTTCCAAAACATAATCACTCAACGACGCTCTAATCCTCTCCAAATCTCTCCCGAAAGTGTGTGTGATCATTAGCAAGTGTATTCATTCCCTTAATTCTTCGTCGCTAAGTTCTTATTCTCATATTCAATGGGTTATATTTATAGGGTTTGTCTTTGATTATGAATTGGGGGAAATGGGGTTTTGCAATTAGTGATTGTGTTATGTGATTGTTGTTTAGGCGGAGACTTCGTAGAGGAGCCGTTCTAGTTTGCTTGCTCGCATTCCTTGATGATTGTTCTAAGGTAGGGTTTCCCTACTCAGTTACTGTTAATTGATTTAAGAATGTGATTGTATTGTGTATGACTGTTTTCTGCTGATCATCGGAGTGTTGGTGTGGTAGTGGTGGTTGTGACGATGTTGTGATGGTTGTGGTGGAGTCACTTGCGAGAGTGGCTTCACGCCCTAGTTCACCCTCCGTGGAACCCGTCACGGGAGGGGATGTGCACATTAAGGGACAAGGTTATCGCTCGTTGATGAGCGGGATTTTGGTGGGGATTGGCTGCGGTCCCCCACTGGCTGCATGGGCTACCTATTGCGATGGGTAGTCAGGCAGGGCTACACACCTTGGTGTGTAGTCGATTACTGTGTGAGATCGGGAGACCGGAGACGGAGGATGATCAGCTGGTTACTTTATGCACTTGTCTTATTTTAATTATGCAGAACTGACCCAGTTGTTGTTTTATAAAATCTGTGGTGATCCATTCGGGGATGGTGAGCAGATTGTGATAGGTGATGGAGTTGTTTAGCTATAGGGCAGTCATGGAGAGTCATCACTCGAGTCTAGCTTTCGCCGACAAGAGACTTAGTTTTCATTTATAGTTGTTAGATTTTCGTCGTTGTAATTTGGCTTTTGGTTTTAGAGAAAATGTAAACTTTATTCATTATACTTTAATAAATGTTGTTTGGAATTGGTAACTTTGATATACTAACCTCGGGAAACCGAGATGGTAACAACCTTTCATGCTAGGGTAGTCCTTGGTAAGGTACCTTGGTATGAGAGGGTGTTACAGATTCATCGCCATGAATGTTATAAAAATATCATGTTTTTATAATTTTTAATAATGTGTAATTAAAAATATTCACGTTACAAAACGCGCATCGGCAAGCGTAATAAAGTTAAATGTAACATTTGGTTTGAATGAGAGGGGGGATATTGATTGTGTTTTTAATATGAGCAATAAGAGTTTGGTGGTGGAGCTAGAAATATATTTGCTTGTGCTTCATAAGTAAAGATTCGATTAGCAGAAATTGATAATTTTAACTACGGAGTATTACTCTTCACATTCTTAGGTTTTGGGCTAGTAAATGCACCTGCACAAGGCTTTTGCATTCCGATTGAATTTGGAAAAAGACATTGTTAGCAAGCCTCTAGCTTCTCTATCCATTTTCTGCCAAAGAGCCGTTAGGCTCCATATTCCTATCAAAGGCAATTTGTGATTATTTCTGTATATATGTTTTATAGCTGTTAGGTTTATTTTGCTTCCGTAAATAGTTCGATTACATTCATGTATATATCGGATGTTGTACCAATGTATAAACCACGATTGAATAAAGCAATAAAACATATATATTCATCTCATTCAAATCTTATCATGGTATCAACGCTAGGTTAAAACCAATCGAAATCTTCTTCATCTTCTCTTGGCTGCCTTTTTTTTTTCAATCATGACAAATACTGATCGTAATCTAATTATTGAATCGAAAAACAATTCCTCATATTCGTTAGTTCATGTCGAGAACCCAGGTCATTTTTTCAAAACTCGTTATCGGGTCACTGATACCTTTCCTTATTGGTGGGATGATCGACCCCGTGATCGCGTTTACTTTAACCCGAATGATACAGACTTGAGCACAACAACCTTCGTGTCAGATGTGCGAGGCAGAGCACTGTATGAGCGCACCAAAACTCAGACCGCAGATCCTCCACCGGAGAGTGAATATGGCGGCTGGTAATAGTTCACATAATAGCAGCGGTGCGTTCTCTTGTCACTCTTCTTTAAATAATTTTGATAGGTTGGATCTCAACACTCTGAGTCCGCAAGAGTTGAACGAAATCACGGCTATGTGGAATGCTCGTAAAACCAGTTCAGCAACTAATCGTCTCAATGATAATTTTTCGTCTTTCTCTTGGATTATTGACACCGGAGCCTCTCACCACATGTCAGGTTCCTTGTCTCATTTTCGAATATTCGTACCATTTCTCCGTTATCAGTAGGTTTACCTAACGGTGACCTTACGATCGCTACTAAAAGTGGTGATGATCTATTTATCTTCTCGTCTTGTTCTGCGCAACGTTTTATATGCTGAAAACTTACATTGTCATCTTATTTCCGTTTCAAGCTTGCTTCTTGACGACTCACTCACAGTCCAATTTTATCAAAAATTATGTCTTATACATGACCGTTCCTCGAGGATAGTGATTGGTGCGGGTGAGCAACGTGAGGGACTATACTACTTACATGGTGTTCATGACGATAAGGCCACGACATGTATGGAGAGGTCCGTTGGGGCACCCTTCTCCCAATATATCCCGTTTTCTACCATTTATTTCGAATAAGGATGCTAGTAATTTTCATAATAATGCTTGTGCTATTTGCCTTCGTGCAAAACAAACCCGTACTCCGTTTTCTTTAAACACAAGTACTGCTTCTTCGGTTTTCGATTTAGTCCACTGCGACCTATGGGGTCCATATTCCGAAAATGGATCTTGTGGGTCTCATTTTTTCTTAACTATAGTCAATGATTACTCTCGTTCTACATGGGTTTACCTTTTACGTTATAAAAGTGATGCGAAACAAATTCTTTTAAATTTTTTTGCTATTATTAGTCGTCAATTTGACAAAAATATCAAAACCTTACGTAGCGACAATGGAACCGAATTTACATCCCTTATACCGTTTTTTTGAAACTAATGGCGTTCATTTTCAAACTTCCAACGTTGACACTCTGCAACAAAATGGTCGAATGGAGCGTAAACATCGTCATATTTTAAATGTAGCCCGTGCTCTTCTTTTTCAAGCAAGTTTACCCATTTTCTTTTGGGGCGAATGTGTCTTGGGAGCCGTTCATTTAATTAATCGAACACTGTCAAAACTTCGTAACGGAAAAACCCCATATGAAATGTTTTTTAATAAAACGCCTCCCATGGATAATATACGTGTTTTTGGTTGTCTTTGTTACGCTAAAAATATAAACCGCTCTCGTGACAAATTTACCTCTCGAAGTCGAAAATTCATTTTTATTGGCTATTCGTTTGGAAAAAAAGGTTGGAAACTTTACGATTTAGAAACCGGGTCTTATTTCGAGTCCCGCGACGTTATTTTTATGGAAAATAATTTTACTTATCAATCTATTAATATTCATGATCTTGAAAACGATACTTCACTTCTCACTCATGATCCCTTGACACCCACTGACCAATTAGTTCTCGTCAGTCAGCCATCCATCGAAACAACATCTTCCACTACCGTGACCCATAGCGAGACCGAGACTGAACAGCCTTCCTTGACACCTTCGTCGACGTCAGACACGAACCCCGCGGACCCCACGACTACAACAACCTCCACCTCCACCGATCAGCCAGCTACCTTAGGTCGTGGACATCGTATAAAAACACCGAACTCTAACCTGAAAGGTTATGTTTTACAAAAAGCTCGTCCCTCGTCTCACTTGCTCACTGCATCGACACAATCTTCAGGTACTCGTTTCCCTATTTCTCATTATATCGACTACTCTAAGTTTTCCCCTAAGCATCGTGTTTTCCTTTCGGCCGTGACTAAACATCACGAGCCTAATTTTTATAAAGATGCAGTGCAGGTACCCGAATGGCGCAATGCTATGAAGCTCAAAATCGAAGCCCTTGAACGTAATAATACGTGGACACTTGAGCCTCTTCCTCCCAATAAAAAGGCAATTGGCTCCAAATGGGTTTACAAAATCAAATATAATGCGGATGGGATGATCGAACGCTACAAAGCCCGTTTGGTAGTAATGGGAAACCGACAAGTAGAAGGCGTGGATTACAATGAGACTTTTGCTCCTACTATAAAGCTTGTCACGGTTCGCACTCTACTCGCTATTGCCGCCGCCAAGAAATGGGTTCTTCACCAAATGGATGTTCATAATGCCTTCCTCCACGGCGATCTTAATGAGGAAGTCTACATAAAGCCTCCTCCCGGTTTTCTTCCACCTAATGATGGACGAGTTTGTCGCTTACAAAAATTGCTATACGGGTTACGACAAGCACCACGTTGCTGGTATGCCAAACTTGCTTCCGCACTAAAAAAATACGGCTTTCGTCAATGCCCCTATGACCATTCATTATTCTCCATCTTCATCAACGACACGGAGGTACACATTCTTGTTTACGTCGACGATCTCATTATTTGTGGTAACAATGTTGACATGATCACAAAGTTCAAACAATATCTCAGTACGTGCTTCCACATGAAAGACTTGGGCCCTCTAAAGTACTTTCTCGGCCTCGAAATTGCTCGACACGAGTCTGGCATCTTCATTTGTCAAAGGAAATATGCCCTCGACATCTTATCCGAATCCGGTTTAATTGGGTCTAAACCCGCCTCGACTCGTATGGAACAAAATCATCGTCTCGGCATTTCTAAATCAGCACTCATGACCGACTCACAACCATATCGAAGACTCGTGGGCCAGCTGGTTTACCTCACAATTACCCGGCCAGAACTACTCTACTTGGTTCATATCTTAGCCCAATTTATGCACGCTCCAACAACCGAACATTGGAAAGCAGCTCTTACTGTCTTTCCTTATCTCAAACAAGCACCTGGCCAAGGTCTTTTACTTTGGTCAGATAGCGACCTTTGCCTCAACGCTTACTGCGATGCCGATTATGCTAGTTGTCCAACAACTCGTCGTTCCCTCAGCGCCTACTTGGTTTTCTTGGGCTCATCTCCTATCTCATGGGAAACTAAGAAACAACCAACGGTTTCTCTTTCATCCGCTGAAGCTGAATACCGCGCTATGGCTTACACCACATGTGAACTTAAATGGCTTAAAGGGTTACTTGGTTTTCTCGGCATTCCACACAAACAACCCATCCAATTAATGTGCGATAGCCAATCCGCGTTACACATTGCCAAAAATCCGGTCTTTCATGAACGAACAAAGCACATCGAAGTGGACTGCCACTTCGTTCGTGATGAAATCCAACGAGGCACCATCAATCCTAGCTACATTCACACAAGAGCTCAACTCGTATATATATATTTACCAAAGCCCTTGGTCGTACCTCTTTCAATGAACTACTATCCAAGTTGGGCGTCTCGACTCTCCACGCTCCAACTTGAGAGGGGGGGGGGGTGTTAGCAAGCCTCTAGCTTCTCTATCCATTTTCTGCCAAAGAGCCGTTAGGTTCCATATTCCTATCAAAGGCAATTTGTGATTATTTCTATATATACGTTTTATAGCTGTTAGGTTTATTTTGCTTCCGTAAATAGTTCGATTACATTCATGTATATATAGACCACGATTGAACAAAGCAATAAAACATATATATTCATCCCATTCAAATCTTATCAGACATCAATTTTGATTATCGGAATATCAAATCGATCTACTTACTTGGCCGATTTAACGAGGATTAGAGGAGCTCGTGAATACAAGTAGTCAAGTACCTTTTGGAAAAGAGCAACACAATTCAATATCCGATTGATCTACATAATAATGGTCCTTAAAACTAGGCCCAAAATTGAAGACGAGAGCGTACCTAAGAGTAGGGCAGAGCAAAAAATCCGATTATTCAAACTGATCCGATATCCGATCCGAATGTTTGGATATCTGATCCGAAAGTTAAGTTTGGTTTGGATATCTGATCCGAAATCTTTGGTTTTGGTTTGGATATGGATATTAGAATTAAAACATTTGGATATCCGATCCGATCCGAAACTATAGTTTTCTAGTATAATTTCGAGAAAATAAAATTTTATTTGATACAACAACTTAATTAATGTTTAAAATAATAGAGAAATATATAGGTGGTACTTAAATTTTATGTCGAGAACATTGGAATAAGAATACTAAAGAAAATCATCATGTAAGACTATGAATATAATTGTGTTTCAAACTTAATTTTAAAGTAAATTCTAAAGTATGAATATCCGATGGATATCCGCATCCGATCCGATTGTTTTGGATACCCGAACATTGGATATCCGAAACATTTGGTTTGGATATTGGATATCTAATTTCAGGATTTTTAATATGGATATCCGATCTGAATTAGCACTTTAGATCAAATACCCGATCCGTACTCTGCTCTACCTAAGAGTGTAGAGTGTAGGACAGTAGGAGTAAAGAGCGCGTGCGAGGAAGTGGCAGAGAATCCAATAAATGTAAGGTTGGAAAGAGAAGAGACACAAGTACTACGCAAAGTGTGCTGTGCAGTGTATATGTGAAAGCCTTTGAAATATTAACACGAGAAAAGGACATACAAATTCCTTGTCAGCACACCGTACGAGGTAAAAGTAACTTGGCTTTGCTTCTTCCTTGTTATGTTTGGTCTTCTCAATTCTGGAAACGATTACCATTTACCCTATCTTATTTCCAGATTATTCGGTCTTTACATCTTACTGTCTTTAGTTTTTTACACATGTCTTAGATACGTTGAGACTTGAGTTGGGTTCCAACAACACAAATTCTAGGGATATTTAACCCGGTTGACTATTAAGACGGATACCTTCGTCTTAAGTGACACTATTTGTCCACCGAGAGGGTGTATCTAGGGCTTGGCACCGGTCCAAAATCCAACCGGATCGGGCCGGAACTGGAATCGACAAAAATTCTGGACCGAACAAACCGGATTACAAAAATTCCGGTCCAAGGCCGAACCGGACCGGTTGGACCGGAATTTGACATAATACGCCCACCTTTTCAAATCCGGTCCATTCGGCTGAATCGGACCGAATTATAATATTTATTTAAGAAAAAAACAATAATTTACGATTTTTCCGGACCTGACCGGTAACCGGAATCTTAGAAAATGGTGGACCGGAGACCGGACCGGAATTTTTAATTCTGGTTCCGGTTCCGGTAAATTCCGGCCCGGACTGGATGTTGCCCACCCTAAATGTATCTAGTTTAGGTTCGGTTCTTAAAAACCAAAACCGATTAACCAGTATCCAAACCACTCTACTTTTGTCTTTTTACTACGTGAAAAAAAAAAGGCAAAATGAAAGTATGATAATAGGTTTGTAATAGAGTAATATATTATACTAAAATTTGGGAGAGATGTTCTTTCAATAAGTTATCGAGAGACAAGTCTTCCGTACCCTTTTATTTATACTTCGTGATCTTTTTGTTGTTGATCGTGACATGGTAATTTCGTACATATTTACATAATAAATGTACCCATTTTATCTTTAATCATGATTTATACCTATTTTATTACCTTTAGTACCATTTTTTCTTAAAATTGTAAAATAGTTTCAATAAACTTATTGAAAGACCGTCTTTTAGGAGACCTACTCAATAGACTAGGTAGTTTATGGATCTTTTTATAAAATAACAAATTTGAACTTGCTTAGAGCCACATTATCAGTTTATGGAAAAAAGTTGAAAAATAGTAGGTGGTAGTAAAAAATACTAAGAAGTAAAAATAATTTCATCCGGGTTTAAAATCCTATTTCGGTTATGTTTTCGAATTGTAAAATAAAAAGTAATTAACCGATTTAAACAGATTCGTTCAACTTTAATTTTGAAAAAAAGTTGTTCTTGAAAACCGCTTAATCGAACAAAGATTTAAAAAGCGAGTCGGTGAACCCGTTTTCCTCATCTCCAATGACGGGTACACGTTTCCAATATTATACTCCCTCAAAAGGTGGAAATCTAAACTCATACCCGCCATATTCCCTATCTACTAAAAGAATAGGTGAACTCTCAAATTTTGTCTCCAAAAAGCATCTTTTTAAATAAAGAATTTATTGATAATTTAATTGTATTCATTAAATAAGCAAATTAATAAATATAATGTATTTTATTATAATAATTATTTTCATTAAAATTAATCTTTTCATCAAATAATAAAATTTTCATTAAACACTAAACTATAATATTCTAATTAGAATATAAATAATATAAAACTATAAGATATAAATCTTTTATTGATGTTATTATTTGAGAATGACTTGACTCATATATGGATAAACAAAACTATAAATCGTTTTGATTACTTTCATGACAAAAAATTGAGATAATTTATAAATTGGAATCATTAGTTTTGTGGTATAAAAAACTTTAAAAAAAATACATTTAAGCACATTCCTCAATTCTCTTGGATTAATTTTCAGTTCTAATTTTTTTTTTCTCGAAACAAAATATAAGAACGAGAAAAATGAACAATTAATGAGATAACATTATTATTTTACAGTTCAATTTTACTCAGTTTTCTTGATTAATTTTACGGTTCAATTTTTTTCTCATATCAAAATATAATGACGTGAAATATGAAAAATTAATGAGGAGTTAATTTAGCATGATTAAGTAATAGAAAAGTAAAAATTCTATAAATACCGTACATTTATTAGGCGAGATCTAAAATAGTTATCTACTAATTAGCTAACCATAATTTTATCGGAATTACTTTTCACTAAAACTTGGCCTAATCACTAACACTTAGGATTGACATATTAGGTTAGATTGGAGGTGATTAAATGGCCAAAGTCTACTACATCGGTCTAGCCCAGCCAGCTTTTTCACAAGGGTTGGGCCTTTTATTTACATCCAAAACAGCCCATGAGGTAGCCCCAAAGGGTCCAAAATAATTTTGGGCCCGGTTCGGGCAACACTTAGGGCCCAAATTTTGTCTAGTTCAGCCCACGTTTATAATATAAAGGAGGAGGATTTTTAATAATTTTAAATGTCAAAATACTAATAAAATTATTAAAAATTTTTGTGTATATTCATTAAAACTTAAACTCAGTAGGTCTCATGAGAGACGGTCTCTCATTAATTTAATGAGAGATATAATAGGGAAAAAAAATTCAATGGGTCACTCACCCCATCATGTGAGAGGTCTCTAAATAGCGCTATTGAGAGACCGTCTCTCCGGAGTTTTTGTGAAACTTACAACCGTTGTCTTCTTAACATAAATTATATATATGAGTACATGATTAAACATTCTATAATTGTGTTGTTATATTTGTCTTTATGTTTTCTTTAATCGAGCATTTCATATGCGGTTCATCACAACCTTTTTACAAATTGTATATATTTTTAACGAAATTAATTTTTCACATACGTGTTTTACTCTTTCACATACATTTTGCCAAAAAATTTCCATAAATTACCCTCCCCTTAGAAAAGGGATATTTTTTTCTTCTTTCCCATTTCTTCTTAAAATCTAATAATTTTTTTCCTAAATACTTCAAATATTTTTTTTTGGTACAAATGAGGGGCGAAGCCTCGAAATTAACTACCAAACTATTACGTGGGGAATAGCTACCCCAAAAATGTCCTCCCGAAGGATGGAACGTAAATTATGCGTCAGATTATCTAAATAAGTAGGGAGAGTGCTCGAGGAGATTCCTTGATTAGCTAGAAAATCGTCTGCCCTGTTTGATTCCCTATAAGTGTGCTCCAGTTTGACTATCCAATGATCTTCACGCATTAAATCTTGAAATCGTTTGACAATAAACTTCAAACTGTTGCTTACTAGTTGATCCTCGTTTATAGGTTTTACGCAAGGGGAGTTATCCATATAGATAAGGAGCCTTGTGATATGCAAGGATTTAGCTCTTTCCAACCCAGCAAGAAGAGCGAGAAGCTCGACTTTCATCGAAGTACAATTACCACAAGATAAGAAATAGGCAGAAATGAAATTACCCGTCTCGTCACGGAAAATACTGTAACACCCCATACACTAAGTGACTTATTAGGACCACCTAATGCATGTGAATGCTACCATCTCGGTTACCTAAGGCAATGTATATCAAATAGATAATAAAGAAACATACTTTATTAAGTAAATTTAAAGCGATACATGTCCAAAACCAAAACTGTTAAAGAAAATACAACTGTTTCCCAAAAATGTCAAACCAACTAAAGTAGACAAAATGTTCAAAACACAGCGGAAGACTTCTAGACATCTCGTGGTGACTCAACCCAGCTATTCCCTGCGCATCCATCTCATACTGTGGACATGGGCCACACCGCGGTGCGCGCGGAGGCGCTTGAAATAAGCGTGCATTTGTGGAGTAGCCACCAAATTTTATGGGAAATTGGAACCGTTCGAATACCTCGTGTCATGTCAAGACACAAAGTAGTGACACGAACACTAAGAACTCGTTACCCTTAGCATTCTATGTCTAGAATGACTCTCGTGGATGCCAATGAACACGGATGTTCACAGAGATCTGGAGTAAGGGGTGAGGAAACATATTTGGAAGTCCTTTTACTGAGCACGTAATCCCGCCCGCCTCGATAACGGCCTTTACTAATGATTAGGGAAGTTGTTCATAGTCGATATGTCGTCGATTATATGCATGCAATGCAACATCCAACGTTTTAAACATAGCATGTGAATTAAACTACGTCGGTGAACAAATAGTTTAGCAAACAATTATGTCGAATTAGATTTAGGGTAAATTATATGTGAAGAACAAGTAAATAAATCATACAATAAATAAATACGATAAATAAATAGCTGTAGACACGGGGGGCCCACAGGGGGGCTTGGGAAAACAATCGTTTGCATTTGTGGAGTCGTCACCAATTTATTGTGAAAAATTGGAAACCATTCGAATACTTCGCGTCATGTCAAGACACAAAGTAGTGACATAGACACCAAGAACTCGTTACCCTTAGCATTCTATGTCTAGAATGACTCTCGTGGATGCCAATGAACATGGATGTTCACAGAGATCTGGAGTAAGAGGTGAGGGTACGTATTAGGAAGCTCTTTTGATCGAACACCTAATCCCGCCCGCCTCGACAGCGGCCTCTACTAATGATTAGGAAAGTTATTCATACTCGATATGTTGTCGATTATATGCATGCAATGCAACATCCAATAAATTAATCCTAGCATGTGAGAATTAACTAAGTCGGTGAATAAGTAATTAACACTCATTAATGTCGAATTAGGGTTTAAGGTTGGTTACATGTGAAAACAAATAAATATATCATCCAATATGATAAATAAATAAATGCAATAATTAAAATTACAATGATTACAACTAATTAATTGATTTACGTCAAAAATACATTTAAAACGGATAGTTTTTAGAAAAAAAAAGGAAATAAAAGAAAATAAAATAGGTTAGAAAACGAACAGATTAGGAGGTGATATTATGAGTAATAGTCGATTAATACGTAAACTAATAAACTAGGTCTAAACAGGAACGGAAGTTCAGAGACAGAACTCAACCCGGAACAGGCGCAACAATGCTGCGTCCCTTGGAAGAGGGGCAGTGGTCACTGCGTTTGTTCCTGAGGTGAGTTCTGGCTACGAAGCTGGAACTGCATATCGTTAATGTTCGTTGGTAATTTAATGATCGATTATTGATATTTGACTCGGACGAAAGTGATTTAACAGATTATTTACATGTGAGAGGGTCATAAAAGCAATAAAGAACGGACTCAACTTAACTAGAATGAATTAATTATTAATTACAAATTTTGGTTAATATGAATTAATTAGGTTTGCTTATACGATTTGATTAAGGTTATTTACACAAATTAAATTAGATTAGGTGAAAATATACAAAAGATGAATTTCAGAGACTTGATATGGACGAATCGAATCTCTAAAATCCGGATTTGATTTTAATGATGAAAACCCGCAAATATTGGTTATCTGGGATTTAAGTCGGAAATTGAAAGTGATAAATTACTAATTATGTGTTAAAATTATTATACGAATAAATAATGGGGAAAAATAAAGAAAACGGAATAAAAAAGACGAATCAACGAAGAACAAAGGAAGAAGAAGAAAAGCAGAAACAGCGGCAACCTCAGGAAGAGGCGCTGCAGTTGCTGCGTTTCTTCTCGACGTCTGTCTCCCGTTAACCCATAAAAACAGTTTGATAAAAGGTTTTGTAAATCGGTTTTAAACTTGCTTTCGACGTAAATCTTACAATAATTAATATAAAGATAAAATACAATAATAAAAGTGGGATTTACACCCTCAGACTTACATGTTAGCGTCGCGAGATTTAACTAAATTGGTTTTTAGTGGTAACTCGACTCGATCTATGCAAATATGAAACTGCCCTTGAAAAAGGAATTAAAATAAATTGAATTATTGATTGTGTAGTGGTCAAATTGGTCGGTCATGCAAAACGAGACTGGTACTCAGAAGGATCCGAGCTTACGTGGTCGAAAGTTCAAGCACGTAGACGTCAATAAGCAAGAGCACGGTCTTAGAATGCAAAGGGAGAAGAGAAGGGCGTACACTCGCGTGAGGAATATGAGGAACGAAGGTCCCTATTTATACTAATCACACGGAGGAATTAGGGTTTAGGAAAAGATACGGAAGGAAAGATCCGGAAACAACCGACTTAGGTTAAACACGAAAACTTGGACAAAAATAAAGCCCTGAGAAAAGGCACAGCAGGTGCTGCGTCCCTTAGAAGAGGCGCAGATTTCATCGCGTCCTTTCCCCACGTTTCCTCCTCCCGCAAGAAAAAGCGCGTTTGACAGCCTGTCGTATTTTAGGCATAACTTTCTCTACAAGACTCGGAATAAGGTGATTTCGGTGGCGTTGGAAATCTAAAAGAAAGATCTAGAACTTTATGTGAAATAGGCCTGACCCAAAAAAGTCGTTATCACCTTGTAAAACGGGCCTAAAGGTCGGGTTATCATTTTAACTAAATGAAATGCACATTTTGTAATGTAAACTTTAAGTTTAGCCCAAAGAAGTGATATGAGCTGCGGTATTTGGAAAGGGCGCAACAAATGCAGCGTCACTTCTTGGGCTTGTCCCTGTCTGGGTAAAAACACGACTAAACCAGTGTATTATTCATAATAACAAAACACAAATTCTTTTCAAATTCTCTCAAATTCCAACCAAAACTCGTCAAAATTTAATCAATTCGGGCCATTAATCATGACTAATCGAGGTATGTATCACATTCTTGCTTTTAAATCTTGTTTTTGATTGAATTAGGGCCGAAAAATTAGGGTTTCCTCTCCCTTTTTGTCGAAAATTTGGGGGGTTTTGCCTCTAATGGATTTGTTTGATGAAATTGACGTTAGAAATGGGTAATTGGCAATATTAGAAACATAACCATATATTCTTCTTAAATTTTTGTCAGCTGTGTCGAAAAATGAGACGGTTTCTCAGCTGTTTCAAAAATTGCTTCGAAAATGCCCTTAGGACTGTCCATTTTTTATGAAACTTGGTGTTTGGAACCCTTGTGTAATGGGTAAACTTGCTATCATGTCGAATTTTTGATATGTGACAACTTTTTCAGGACACTTTTCTAGGGCATAAACATTATTATAGCAAAATGCTGCCGAAATTTCGACTCAAACCCACAACTAGGCTTGACCTTAGACACTTGACTTGCCCCAACCTACCACACGAGTGGTCGGGTTTCGAAAGACATGGCCAAAGATAGCGAGAAAAGCGAGTTTTAGGGCTTGAAAGTGCGTGAAATGACCTCACCGAGACTTGTCGTGGCTTGACACGGCCTGGTTTACCTTGATTTTGCAGGTGACATTCCTTCTACTTCGGAGAGGGCTCCCATGGACGTAGACTTCGACCCTTCTCTTGCTCTCGTAGGAGGTGAGCGAGAGGAGGTGATCGAGGAGGAGGCTGAGGAGGCCCCGGAGAGGGCCAACGTGGGACGAGGTGGTCGCCAGCTAGTGGGCGCACCCGAGTGGGCCGAGAAATAGGATGGTAGACATCTCATTTGGGCGTCAGAGAGCCACCTGTCTTACAGGACGGCGAGGAGGCTGGTAAGTTTCAAACTCGTCATTTCCTATTACCTTCCCTATTTGCTTATCATTTCATGTCTCATTTGCCTTGTGCTAAAGATAGCTTTGCTTTGCATTGATACAGGAGGCCGGGAACATGAGGTCCTTTTCCGGTTACACGATGATGATGGACGCCTTTGAGAGACTGTCGGAGGAGGAGGAGAAGGCCATCATCGAGCTGGGAGCCTTCGGGGCTTTGGTGGGAGCTTGGAGGGCGATCATGGAAAGGAAGATTCGGGCTAACCTTAGCCTGATTCGAGTTTTACTTGATTGGTACTGGGACACGACCTCGACTTTCCACATGCCTTTTGGAGAGGTCGGGGTCACTTTGGAGGACTACGTCATGATCTCAGGTCTGCCGTGTGGAGAGGAGGCTTTGGTGTGGCCGTTGACGGCCATGAGAGTGGACTCGGCCGAGGCGAGGGGACTGATCGGCTGGAACCTGGCGGTAGGTGCTGCCAGCGTTCCTGGGTTGGTGCCGAGTTCCTACGTCAGGGACTACTTTGCGGGTAGGATCCCGACAATGAATGGGAGGAAGGTGCCTCCTCCTCCTTGCACTCCTGAGCAGAGGGCTCGCTTGTGGTTGTGGTGGTTCTTGTCTTCGATTTTCCTCGGAGACGAGGAGGAGAGGCTATCGACAAAGCTTCTTCCTTTTCTGTCTGACTTGAGTAGCCTGGGTCGGTGGGACTGGGTTACTCCTAGCTTTGCGGTCCTCACTCGCTACATGAGGGCCATGGTGCATCCGGAGCTGATGGAGAAGGAGACTTCTCCTGCTAGTGTCGGTCCTGGACTCTTGTTGGAGGTATGAACCTTTACTTTGCATTATGAAAGATCATTATTTCTTCATTTGTTTCCTTTATTTCTATTGAATTATGAAAGATCATTATCCTACAAAATAAAAAATGATTATCTTGCTTGCTGGCGTGGGTGTACTCTTACTTTTCCCGGCTTTGCACCCAAGAGGACGGAGCCTGAGCTGCAGGAATACCCTGTCGTGAGGGACTGGGTGGTGTGCCGTAGGAAGAGCCAACACTCTTCTTACGATGTTTGTCGGAGGGGCGTGAATGCCCTGACTTTGGACACCGTGAGTGCCTTTGACTCTTATTTGATTATTTGTTTTTTTCTTTAGAAGTGATCATAGGAATGACCCCCCTCCCGCTTAGAGCCGATCATAGGAATGACCCCTCGTTTGATTATTTTAGTGGGTGCCTAGACCTTGAGAGGACTACCTCGAGGCTCCAGCTTTCGTGGCCGAGGTCCTTCGTCCCAGGAGCTCGAGTCGGCTGTTACTGAGGACGTCATGGGACCTGTGTGGTACTTGGGTAAGCGCTTGACTCGACAGTGCTCTCGTGACACCTTCAGGGTTCCCATCGATCCTCCACGGACGATGTTTAGGGAGCCATCTGACGCCTAGAGAGAGGCTGACTTGGCTGACGCGAGCGGTGACGCCCTTCTTGTTCCTGGCGAGGAGTACTTCGAGTTTGTTGGAGGTTGGCGTACTGGCCGATCGTGGTGAGTATTTTACCTCCTTCTTATTTTCTGAATTGATTTGACAAATGACGAACGATCGTTGAATAAAGAGCCATTTGAACCTTGTAGGAGATCGAGGTGGCAGGCGTCGAGCCCCCAGCTTACCTAGAGACACTCGAGTACACTGACGCGGCGGGTTTGACGACGATCTCGGAGATCCGCGACTTCGGCGAGGAGGTGACGGAAGCGGGTTTGGAGGAATGGCAGCACTTTGTGAGAAGGGTAAGCCCCCAGCTTCTGGCTGTCTTTTTTGTTTTATTGCATGAGAATGCGTTTGTTCTTTTCAACCTTCTTTATTATTCGAATGCAGGTGGCACCATATCGGTACGTGGCGCCGTGGAGGATGGCCAACAGGTTGCGTGCTACGGCCATTAAGGCACTCTTAGGTGGCCGGGGACGACGGGTATGAACCTCTCATTCCCTTATTTCATTTTTGAATTTTGTTGCAATTAAAATGTTGCCTTATTTTGTTGAAAATGATTGAAATGAGGCATTTCTTCATTTATATGCAGAGAGAGCGTGACCTTGAGCGCGAGCTAGCACAGTCTCGAGAGGAGACGATCCATTTGTTGAGGGAGCTCGAAGTCAGAGATGCTGAGATCGCTGCTCTCGAGGCAACCGTGGCTGAGTTGAGAGGCCACCAGGACTAGCTGCTTTCCCTTTTGTTGTTGTCTTGTATATTTTGTACATATTTGGACTTTTCAGACTCTGTTTTGGTTGTGTATATAGTGGGCTGAGTGCCTTTGCTGTTGGTTATTTGTTTTTCCTACAGGCTAGCTTAAAAAAAGTTTGATAGATGACGGTTTACGCTGTCATGCTGCCGAAATTTACATAGAATTTACACATAAAACACATAGCATATAGGTGGCTTAAATTAGCGCAAAATGAAAAAAAGTGCCCGAAAATGAGCAAAAAGGACAAAAGGGTCCAAAAAAATGCGCAAAAATGCCTAGAAATGAGTAAAAATGACCGGACAGTAGGGAGGGCTACCCCCTAAAAAAAATGAAAAAGAAATTGCTAAGTGTGAAATGTAGTGAAAAATTGGAGTAAAATGTTTCCCCTAAAAAAGAAAAATAAAAAAGGGTAAGTGTGCTCGTTTGGCGAAAATATTGACTTTGTCTCGTAAAGCGAACCCGAAAAGAATTAGGAAACATAAAACTTGGTAATTTGACGGAATTACCAAATTAAGGTCCTATAGGAATAGGAAATTATAGCAAAAAGCAAATTAGGAAAGATCCAAAGCTGAGAATCACGGAAAAGGGGCCTGGGGAAGAAACGCAGCAAGAGCTGCGACTCTTCGAAGAGGCGCAGCAGATGCTGCGTCATCTCCCCAGCTAGTCAGACCTCGACAGAAATTAGGAAATAGCGAATAGTATAAATAGAGACTTCGGGGAAGCTTTTATTCACACAATTCCTTCTTCTTTCTTCCGTCTATCACATAAAAGCTCTCATAAATTCTCAAAAAAATTCTCAAAATTATGGATGCTTTTGAAAACCGTCTCAAAGAGTGGACGAATGAGTTCACAAATGTGGAGAAACATGACATGGGCACTTTTAATTTGGGATCGATCTTGAGTCTCAAATTAGTGAAAGTTGTGAGGCCTTTCTTGGATGCTTGTCTTGAGTATTGGGACCCAAATTTTCATGTGTTTGCCTTTCCTGAAGGTGATATTTGTCCTTTCCCTGAAGAAGTAGCTGCTATTGGAGGATGGGACCCAGAAAATGTACCCGCTATACCCCTTAGCTTTTAAGGATAAAAAAATAAATTTAGGGACTTGCTTGGATTGACCAAGGCTGAGGTGGACCATCTTGTGGCTTCAAAAGGTGTTCGCATGTTTGACTTTATCGATCGATTTATAAATAGGTAGGACCCTTCTATTTCTTATGCTGCGGGACGCAAGGCCTTCGGGTTTTGTCTACTTCATTTCTATGTCCTTCGGGGGCATGTTGATGATGATATGAGAGGTGATCCCCGTTTTTTGAGCCTAGTGGAACTAATGGAGTTGCGCAAGAGCCCAGCATGCCTTTGCTTAGGGGAGACCATTCTTGGTTTGGATTACAGAAAGGACAACCGTGAGCTTCCTTATTTGGGAAGTCCCGTCATTCTGCAGGTAAAAACTTGCTACTTATATTTCAACCATTTTTTTTTTTTTTTTTTTTTTTTTCGTTTGAAACATGGGTATTAATTCCCGTCTTCTTTTGTAGGTTTGGCTGACGGAACGGCTACAATTGATCGAGCCCGCAGTTAATGTGCTAGGATATCATGCTCGATCAATTGCAATGAGAACTAGGCTCTATATGGTGGTTTTCGCTCGGGTATGCAACTACTGGGAAAATAAGTTGAAGAGCGAGGGTGGTCCCTTGATTCGATGGATTGTCCCGTGATGGCATCTCAGGTCAGTTAATGGAGTTTCATCTTTGGACCCGACACGGTCAGTTCGTATCCCTGGCTTGGAATTCAGGGTTTGCATTTTTCCGGAGAGATTGATGAGGCAAGTGGGTCTTAGGAAGAAGATTCCAAAACTTGATAGCGTCCCTCAAACTGCATTGGCACATACTTCGGAGTCTTTTCGAGATTGGGCAATTAGGTGGGCCCAGAGGAACATGTGGTTTATACCAGTTCCTATTGGCTCTTTATGGGTATCTAACTCATACTTGCAATGGAGAAAGGCTGGTACTCTTGAAGAACGCGAGAAGCTGAGGAAGCACGAGCCCGTGGATTACAAGATCCACGAAGTAGCAAATGAGAATCAAAAGTATTTGACTAAAGAGGAAGAAGAGGCCGGATTCCGAGTCGTTCATCCGTCGAAGAAACAAAAGACCGCTTCTGTCGTAGAGATGGTGATGGATCGAAATGGTAAGGCTAGACCGCGAGAGAGACCGTTGGTGATTAGGTTAGTGTCAACGCAAGAGCGCCCGACTCATGGTCGAGACAAGAAGTATGACAAGGGTGACAAAGGCAAAGGGAAAAGGGAAGAATAGCCTTAGTCATTATTATAGTATTATTATTACTATTATTTAAGTTGTAATAAACGACTGGGTTTTTAGAATCCTAGCCCAGCATTTTATTTTATATCTATTTGGCATATTATTATTGTTTATGGAACAATGGAATAAAATATTTATTAGTTAAGAAACTGTTGTGATTTTCTTTTATTATTCTTATCGAATTTCAAATGCAAATGCAAATGTCCTTCTATTTACATTTAACTAATGGGTTGTATCCTGTGAAGGATTGCCTATGTATTCATTAAAAAAAATGAAATCAAACCCTGTGCGTAGTTCGAGTAAATGTAAAAGAATAATTGTTCGAAGTAAGAGCTTGTAATGAACTTAAAAAATAAGCATGAGCTTTACCTACTCACAAGGAAATACAATTCAATTTATTTGATGATATGAGGATGTCGAAATGTCAAACGCAAGAGCATAGAGACATAAGTTTTAGCTGGCCAGGGGTCGGTTTTATTTCATGTCGCATGAGCGGCACGTAGGTTACGCGAGGCGCGTTTTCTGTCCTATGCTAAGGGTTGTACCGTTTCAGTTGGTCTAGATTGGTAGGATTAGAAAATTCATTCCCATCTAAATCTGTAATCCTAACCGCACCCCCCGAGAGTATGGACTTGACTAAGAAAGGTCCGGCCCAGTTAGGCTTAAACTTTCCTCGTGGATCGACAAGTTGGAGAGCTCTGACTGATTTGAGCACCAAATCTCCTTCTTTGATGTTCCTAGGCTTAACCCGTTTATTGAAGGCTCGTTTGATACATGCGTGATATGTTTGCACATTATGTAGCGCGTGCAACCTTCGTTCATCCAGGAGGATAAGTTCCTCATACCGATCCCTATTTCATTCAGCTTCTGGGATTTTACTTTCGAGCAATATGCATAAGGATGGGATTTCTAATTCAACTGGTTGCACAGCTTCAATACCATAGGTTAAAAAGAAAGGAGTAGCCCCAGTGGGCGTCGTAACTGATGTGTGATAACCCCATAGTGCAAAAGGTATTTTGCCAGGCCAATCTCGATAATTGTCGATCATTTTCCTGAGGATCATGACGACATTTTTGTTAGATGCCTGCACCGCGCTGTTAGTTTGAGGTCTATAAGGCGAGGAATGGTGGTGCTTGATTTTGTATTTGGCTAGCAATTGTGCAGCTTCAGCTTGGAAATATGACCCGTTGTCACTGATGATCTCATGTGGATAACCATATCGACAGATGATATTGGTTTGTATGAACTTTGCCACATGTTTAGCTGTAAGAGCAGTGTAGGATGCTGCCTCGACCCATTTGGTAAAATAGTCGATAGCTACCAGAATGAAACAGTGACCTCCTGTTCCAGCTGGAGCGATCTTCCCAATGATGTCGATTCCCCAAGCAGAAAATGGTCAAGGAGATGTCATGGTGTAAAGCATGGAGGGAGGAACATGTTGCACATTTCCGAAGATCTGGCAATTATGGCAATGTCTGACGTATTTAATACAATCTGACTCCATTGTCGTCCAGTAATATCCCAGACGTGTGATTTTCTTTGCCATCATGGGTGCACTCATGTGAGGACTGCATTCTCCATCATGAACTTCTTCCATCACTTTCTGTGCCTGGAATTGATCAAGGCAACACAAGATGACACTAAGAGGTGTTCTTTTGTACAAATCTCCCTGCATGAGGAGGTATTGAGAGGCTAGTAGGTATATGGCGCGTTATCCCCTCTTATCCATATCTAGTAGGTATGTACCATTTAGTTTGAAGTTTAGAATGGCTTGGAACCAAGGTTCCTCTGGGCTTTCTTCCTCGTCTATAAGGTGGTGTATGTACATAGGCTGGTTCTGATCGCCGTTCGATGTATAAAGGCATTTCGACCATGTTGTCTGGCATATTGATCAAGGCTGCAAGTTTTGCAAGAGCGTCTGCAAATTGATTCTCTTCACGAGGTAGGTGTAGATAAGTGACCTGATCGAAGAATTGGGCAACTTGATATATTCTGGCCTTATAGGGTGCTAGACTTTCACTTCGAATTTTCCAAGATCCTGTAACTTGGTTAATGATCAAGGATAAGTCTCCACGAACTCGAAGATTCTTAATGCCTAAACTTACTGCTGCTTGTAGATCAATGAGGCAGGCTTCATACTCTGCTGCATTATTTGTCACCTCGAAGTCGAGTTTGACCAAAAGTGGTGTATGCTCGCCTTTAGGAGAAATGAGCAACACTCCTATTCCAAATCCTCTTAAATTCGACGCTCCATCAAAATAAAGGTCCCAAGAGTCTATACTGGTCTGTAGGATATCCTCGTCTGGAAATGACCACATGTCTATCGCTTGGGTATCGTTGATAGGATTATCTGCGAAAAACTCGGCGACGGCGCATCTCTTTATGACTTTCAGAGGTACGTACTTGAGATCGAACTCCGAGAGCATTAAGGTCCACCTTGCCAAACGTCCATTGAGAACGGGTTTCTCGAAGAGGTACTTGACAGGATCCATTTTAGAATACACCTTGGCAGAGTAGCTAAGCATGTAGTGGCGTAGCTTCTTTGTTGCCCAGACAAAAGCGAGGCATGTCTTTTCGAGAGGTGTGTATTTACACTCGTATTCTAAGAAATTCTTACTAAGGTAGTAGATATCTCTTTCTTCTTTCCCAACAGTCTGTGCGAGCATAGCCCCCATGGCTGTTTCGGTGACTGTGAGATACAAACCAAGAGGTTGATCTCGTTGGGGAGGCATTAGCACTGGTGGCTTAGCCAATATCTCCTTAATTCTGTCAAACGTCTTTTGACAATCGTCGTCCCATATGGTATGATCTGTTCTCTTGAGCTTTTTTGAAAATAGGTTCGCAGATCATAGTAAGTTTCGATATGAATCGGCTTATATACTGCACTTTGCCTAAAACTCCTCTAACCTCCTTCTCTGTTTGGGGTTGTGGCATTTCGATTAAAGCTTTGATCTTCGATGGATCAATAATTTCTATTCCCCTCTAGCTGACGACATATCCCAGAAGCTTGCCTGAAGTTACGCGGAATGCGCATTTCTGAGGATTGAGCCTCATGTTGTACTTGCGCAATCTAAGGAAGAATTTGCGAAGATTATCGATATGCCCCTTCCTATTTTTGGATTTGACAATCATATCGTCTACGTACACTTCTACTTATTTATGCATCATGTCATGTAGTAATGTGGTCGCAGTGCGTTGATATGTAGCTCCAGCATTTATTAGCCCGAATGGCATAACCGTATAACAATATGTGCCCCAGTGAGTGACGAAGGCTGTCTTATGCATATCCTCTAGGGCCATTTTGATCTGATTATACCCTGCATACCTGTCCATGAAGGATAACAACGCGTGATCTGCTGTATTATCTGCCAATATGTCAATGTGTGGTAGAGGGAAGTCGTCTTTGGGACTCGCTTTGTTCAAGTCTCTGAAATCAACACAAACACGGATTCGCCCATCCTTTTTGGGTACGGGGACTATGTTAGCCACCCAATCTTAGTACTCGTAAACTTTGATGAACCCGGCTTTGAATTGCTTATCGACTTCTTCTTTTATCTTAAGAGGTCACTCGGTCCTCACCCGACGGAGCTTCTGTTTTACGGGTTTAAAACATGGTTTGATTGGAATTCGATGCTCTGCAACATCCCTATCGATCCCTGGCATGTCCTTGTAAGACCAAGCGAAAACGTCTTTGAACTCGTGTAGGATGTCGATAAAACTGGCCCTTTCAGTTGGGTTTAAGGTCGTCCCTATCCAAAATTCTTTGGGTTCTAGTTCGATTCCTACGTTGATGGGTTTGGTGTTCTCTATAACTGGCGCCCCTTCCCCCTCTTATAATATTTCTTTAACTATGTAGGGAGGTAATTCGACTGAGTCTGGGTCAGGATCATCCTCATTATCATCGTAAATAGAATTGCATTCAGAAAAACACAAGGAGTAAGCAAAATCTGATTTATTCATATTAAATTTTGAAAATAGCTGAAACAAAGAAGCCATCTCTTCAGTAGTCATGGCGGTAAAGGGACAGCTTCTGGGACATTTCCCATGCTACTGTTACTATGCGATGCTATGCTATGAGAAACAAGGGGATGGGGAGTGACGACAGAAGAAGACTCTCTACCGACTTCTCTAGACTCTGACTCTGATTCCGACTCCGACTCCGACTCTGACTCCGACTCTGACTCGAATTCGTCGTCTTCAGGTTCTCCTTTGAACATCTCTCCTTCTCTAGTAGTGACCTTGAAGAGCTTCCCTTGGTTGTTAGTTCACTTGATCGACTTTCTCCATCCTTTCTGCTGATTTGAACTGGTGTAGGTAATTAGTGCTGTCGGGTTGAAATGGTCATCTTGAAGTATCATGGTAATGATCTCATCTTGTGCTGCCCTGACGAATCAGTCTTCTCCAAACAGAAGGCTAACAGCTTGTTCGTCTAAACAAGGTGCTTGACAAGTTTTGACGGTAGGAACCGATTCTGAAGGAATTAAATAACAATCATGGAAGACCTCGATTCCAGCTAGTCGCGTTCCCTTATAATGCCAAGGTTCGGAAAACCCATGAAAGTATTCTTGACTCCCTTCTCTAGTGAAGTATCCATTTAGGGTAGGGAGATAGGATCGCATTTCGATTCCTTTGTTTTAACGGTTTTGAAACTGAGTGAGCATTTCTAAGGCTTCTACCCTCGTGGGTTTGTATCTCAATCCTAATGGTATCCTTTGAGAGTTTCCTTCCTTGTAAGGTGCGAAGGTATTCTTCTTGGTGGGGTTTAATGGCATTCCCGGAAAGTATTCCTGGGACTTGAGTATGTGGTTGACCACCAAATTGGAGTATGGGTTGAAGTATAGAGGTGCCAGTTTGCTTTCTACAAGATTTATGCTCTGAAATCCTCCAAGCTCGTATACTGGGTCTGTGACTACTTGATTGCTTGACATTTTCTCTATCACAACCTTGATAGGTGACGAAGTGATCGTCACTACTTTGCCATCTAGAGGAATCTTTATTTTCTGGTGCAAGGTGGATGTTACCGCTTTGGAAGCGTGAATCTAAGGCCCGCCCAGAAGTATATTGAAGGATGCCTCGATGTCCACTATTTGAAAATTGCCCTTTCGCTTGATTGGCCCTGTGGCTATAGTGAGGTTGATTAGTCCTACTACTTTACGTCATGTTCCATCGTATGCTCGAACACCTTGATTGGTAGGAGTCCAATCTGATTCTTTAAGCATGTGGCTGTAATGTATAGAGCTAGGTTATGACTGACGCCAAAAGGAGGCAAATCCTCATCTGAAAAAGTAACTGGGTTACTTAGTTTAACTGAGTCTTGGAAGACTAAGTTGACTACGTCATCAGGCATAGAGTTGTGCGCTACGTTCAATTTAGCCAATGCTCTTAGTAAAGCTTGGCGATGGGGAAATGAACTTACACCTAGTTGCCAGACAGAAAGATCAACCTTTGTCTTTTGCAGTTGCTTTAGTAAATGGTCAATAGATGTATATTCGCCATCATTTGGTGTGATGACATTGGTGTTAGTAACTGGACCATTAACGGTAGGACCGTTTTGAGAGACATTTTGATATGGACGTCCTGAGCGAGTAAGGTGCACTAGTAGAAAAAATCCCTATCACGAAGCGGTTATCGTGGCGGTTCTGATAGAAACTACGCGAAAAGCCCAAAAAATTGGCGGGAATGAAAATGTTAGGTCTATAGTGGCGGTTTAAGTAAGAATCGACGTGATAATAGAAGCTTTTTATGGCGGTTCCCGATAAAAAACGCCACCATACCCCCTTTGCGGCGGTTATATTAACAACCGACGCTAAAGATAATGACAAGGGACAATGTTTTTTTATTTAAAAATCGTCATCATATGTATTTGTGGCAGTTCCGATTACAACCGATATTAAATATAAACTCAAAAACCCTTTTGTATTCACCTATAACAGTATCTGGCCAATTTTCATTCCTCCTCATCTCCCCATACCATAAACCCTTCACGATTCCCTCATTCATCATCACCCACATCGCCAACCACCATCATCTCCCTTTACACACGCCACCGTCGACCACCACTATCCAAGCCAAGTTCATCTACGTCGACATGCCAATTTGAACTCCGGTGACCTAGTTTTCGCAGCAGTCAATACCACTGGTTGTTCTGGTTACACCCCGCAAGCAACGACACGCAGTCGACCACGTGTGCCCGCCTATGCTTTAGCCACAACATCGAGGGTACGTATGTCACATATCAATTATCGTATCTTCATTAAAATTATACGGAGTAGCATCTTGTCAATATCACACAATTGATTGTTGTGGTGTTATTGAAATTATTGTTGAATTTATTATTTAATAATAATATTATATGATTTGTTAATAATAAATTCATTGAGAAACTATATGATTCGAGGAACCAAATTTGTCTTCTAGTACTGGTTTTGGCAGTGCTGGTTAACAGTTTGCTATTCCAAAGGTTAACTCTTTACCCACTGCCATTGTTGACAGTTATACTTCTTTTTTTGCTTCTCTCAGACTTCCCAAGTTTACATAATGCCATCTAATTACTTCAAAAAAAATTCTTTTTATTTATGCTCATTTTTATTTGATGTCGTAGTTAACCAACACTTCGCTGGTTCATTTGGTATGCTTTAGTGATGCTGCTCGAAAGTTTCAAGAATCTGGTTATTATCTTATGAATCATTAGGCTTTCATCTTTGATTTCATGTACTCCCTTCGCCCCAATCATTTGTTTTCCTACGATTAAAAAGTAAATAAATGAGACGGAAACAGTGTGTGGTATATTTTCCCTGTTTTGCTGTTTTTTGGAATATTGTTGCATGTTTGGCTTTTGATTGAGTTATTAACTTTACTCTTTCTAAGTTAACTTGGGGTTTAGGACATTTAGAGCATATGTACAATGCTGAAGATTACATGTTATGGTGAAGATTAGCTCTCCAATCAACAAACTTGACCTTAGTGTTCATACAAATGTGTTTATTTGTGATAGTTAAATACCCATTTTAGCATCATACTACATGTTTAGCCATATAGTTTGATACCTTTACTTGTATGCCATTGATAAATTACATGAATCAATATAAGTTTTCATAACTTTCAGAAATTTTAACATTCTGATAAAAGTATAAGAGCTCACTAGTGAACCTTTGGTTGTATGTATCCTTTAAAATCGTCTCACACTAAATTTGTGTAAAACCGTAAAACAAGGACACATACATTCATAACATAAGTTATCATAGTTACTAAAAATCGCTCGTATAGGACATACTCCGTACAATTTTACAAGTATTTGATCGATCGGTTTACGCGTATTTCCTTACCATTTCGAGAGTCTATCAACTTAGAAACAACAATATTGTTGGTTGTTTATTCCTTAGCCTTACACTTGATTCTCTTCAACTTAAAATTAATAATATTGCTCCGTCTCAATTCATTTGTTTATAAAATTATATTATTTGTTAGGGATTTTGTTTATAAAGTTATATTTTTGTGTTTGGGGTATTTTAATCAAAGGGAAACAACGATAGGGACGGAAAGAGTAATACTCCGTATTTAACAAGTTCATCATTTTAATTTGTAATACTATAGGGGCGAAGAAAGTTTCTCCAGGTGTTTTTCCTGATGATTTTTCTCCCATAGGTAGGTAGTTTTATGATTCACCGATTTATTGCTATTATTTTGTTGTTGATATGCTAATGACTTGAACATTTACTAAATAGGGATAATAAGCTACACTATTCTAAGCTAAGCAACACACTAGTATACTTGTACTAGTATTAATTAAGGAAGTCATTCTCTTAGTACACTAGTATACTAGTACTAACTACAATGTAAATATGTTGAACAAAATGATTTGATTAAGATGGTCTAGCTACACTTTCTACTACCTACATCATCTCCTTTTTTTTCCTCTCTTTCTCTTATTCCAGCTGTCTTCGATCCAGCGTGCCACTACTCTATTCAGCCACTCCGCCGTCAAACCGCTAAGTCTGTTATCCTTCTTTCTTGTAATTTAATTTTCTTTCTTCATGCATATGTACTACTGTGTACACCATAGATGACCTTGACAATTACTCCCTCGTCCCGATCATTTGTTATCTATTTTTATTTTGGGGTGTATCAGTGAATTGTTATATATTTCTACTTTTTGTAAGTTTTATATGTAAAAGGTAGTCTACAAGTGGATAAAATAATAATATTATTATTACTTTGGTAGACATCCACTTGCATTTCCTTGGTCTTTTTGCTAAATACAATAGATAACAAATGATCGAAACGGAGGGAGTACAATGAATGACTTCTAGCTTGTTACAATGAATGACTTCTAGGTTATGTACACTGTTTTAAACAAAATTACTACTATGTACAGGTGTGAAGTAGTACTACCGTAGTACTCGCAGTACCTTGCATATGTTATAGTAGGTGCCATGAAATTTAGAACTCACCTCAATGCTTAGTATTTTTTAATTGATTTTAAAAATTGCAAGACTGAAAACCGGCTCCTTCCTGGTATAATATACATTTTGGTTTCTTTACAAAAGAACACTTTGTACATATATATAATACAGTACATGAGGAGATAGGTCACTGTTGGTAATTATCAATAGTTATCTAGGAGTAATACAGAGTACCTTAGAAGGGAAGTTATTCTTAGTTTTCTAAATGAAATTCATTGTGGCTTGATAAGTCTAATCTTGTAAAGAAGGCAATCATGATAGGTTTTGTTGAAATGGCAGCCAAGTGAGTAGATGGTTGTGGCCTTGGTGTAGAATCTTGCGCGTCTTTGTAGCGGCGAACCGTGAGCGATCATTGCTTGATTGACATGAAGATCACTAATATGTATACGAAACAAAGAAATGGAGGTATGTTGATTTTAATAATGTTTAGGTTGTTTTTCTAACTATTGGTTTGCTAAATGTATACTCCGTATATGTTGATTTTAATAATGTTTAGGTTGTTTTCTAACTATTGGTTTGATAAATGTATTATTGCAGATTCAACAATGTTAATTGACGAGATGAAAGATGTTAAAGAGGTGTGCGCTATTATATATGTAGAGAACGTGAAATGTTGATTAGTTTATTAATTAAGACGTGTATGTGATTAATTATACGCTTGGATGTAATAATTTTGAACATCGACATTATTGTTCGGATGATATGAAAGTTCGTTGGTTGACATTGTTTTGTATGTATTGTTTGTTTATTTTGCTATTTGGCTTGTCAAAGCTATAGGACGGTGCTACCAAAATTTCGGTATCAAATAATTTTTTTTAAAAAAAATATATATCTGTGGTGGCAATTGTTAAGTATGAAACACCACTATTAGTTCACCTTTAATGGCGGTTCTTCACCCACAACCGACGTTATAATTACCTTTAGTGGCGGTTCTTTAACAACAACCAACGTTATACTAACTTTTAACGACGGTTCTGTATCTACAACCGATGTTATAGAGAACATGTAGTGGTGCAATGATATTATTGAAATACCTATGGTGGCGGTTTTCAAACAATAACCGCCACTATAGATAAGTTACAATGGCGGTTCTTGTCTAACAACCGTCATTTTATATAAGTCTATAATGGTGGTTTTGTTTAATAAACGCCACCGTAGACAAGCTAAAGTGGCGGTTGTACAAACACCGCAAAAGTATATACGACCCCGTGATAAACGACGCATCCAAAACCTTTAAAAACCGCCATAAAAGGTCATTTTTGACCGCCACCGTAGGAGTTTTTTCTACTAGTGGTGATCTATATCATGGTCTTCGCTAGCCTTGACTATATCCTCACTGACCTTGACTAGATAATGTTCTGTGAGGTATTCGTCTTCATTGTCATCTGTACATATTCCATTGATGAAATTGAGCTCTCTAAATCTGATGATTTCAGCTTCTAGACTGACTATTTGCTCGACTAGATCGTCAACTACTGCGATTACCTCTTGCATCGTAGACTCTTGAGATGGGTTTGTAGTTAGTGGCGCGTTTCCCTTAAGTATGGTGCTTGGATTGCGTAGGGATGCTACTACAGCCTCTAATTCTGAAACTTGCCTACTCACACTCTTTGCCCATGCGATAAAATCGGCAATGGTAGGAGAGATGGTGGAATAACTCCCTTCTTCTTCTAGTGCATGAATCTCATCCTCGACTAGAGAAATGAGGTGTGAACAATCCAAAGTAGATTCTTCATTTGTGATCATCAGAACTCCAAGAGGATTCTGAGTATTGTTGGGCTTACCTCCGGGAGGTATGAGTAAACGACCATCTTCGATCATATCCTGAAGGACATGTTTCAGTTTAAAACATTTCTCTGTATCGTATCCCTTTCCTTTGTGATATTCGCAGTATGCGTTCTCATCCCAGAACTTAGATTTCTTCTCTGGGTCGGGCGGCGGTCCTATGGGCTGAAGCTTACCTTGTTTCATCAACCTTTTCAGAGCATTGGAATATGAATCACCAATGTTCTTGAACTTCCTTTGCGGGTTATTCTTCTTAGCAGATTCAACAAGATTAACCTCATCGGTCTCGCTAGTAGAGCCATAAGAACGACTCGTTGAGCCCTGATATCCACGACCTACCGTTTTAGACATGAGCCCTTTACGGATGTCGTCTTCAATTCTCGTACCTAGCATAGTCAGGTCTTTGAAAGACTTTATGTTTTGGTACCTCATATGGTTTTCATAAATAGGTCTCAAGTTATCCACGAACTTTTCCACAAAAGTAGCTTCGTCTGGACGTTCAACAAGTTGTGTGCTAGTCTTTCTCCACCTACTTAGGAAGTCGGTGAAGCCTTCTTTCTCATTTTGGGTAAGAACCTTTAGAGTGCGCATGTTAACTTGGATTTCAACATTATATTATTTAGTGAATTCAATCATGGCATCATCCCAGGCAGCAATTTTCTTGTACTCTAAAGAGTAGAACCATTGCTTAAGAATAGTGTCAAGAGATGAAGGAAAGATCCTTAGGAACATCTCGGGTTTGATGCCTTTGATAGACATATAATATTTGAAGGCACGAATGTGGTTCAAAGGGTTTTCATGCCCTTGAACTTTGGGATATCAGTCATGTTGAAATTGGTTGGCAATTGAGCATTTACCGCCTCATACTTGCGATTATTCTCCCTGTAGATATCATCTCCCTTAAGGTACATTAGTTTCTCCTCCAAGTATTGGAGTCGCTTTTCAGCTTCAGTAGGACCTAGTAGGGGGTTGACTTCTGGTTGTCCAACAAAGGGTGGAAGATTATCATGCACGCTCGTGTCAGGAACATCGTTCTCAGCAGGAGGAAGCCTAGTTTCTACAGCGACAATTCGACCTTCAATAGCATTGAGGCGAGCATAAGCTTGGTCTTGGCTTGTTTGGAGACGGATGAGTGCATCTAGGATTAGATCATTACCATTTCAAGGTTGTTGGGGTTGACCATTAACGCTTGCGTGACGAGTTCCAGGCATCTTGAAAATTGGATAAGAGATCGACGACGAATCAAAACACGATCGACCATTTTAGCACACTTTCTCAAAAAAGACTCGACTTGTGAAGTGGGAGTGTGCAACTGTGTTAAGTGAGGCTTGAAGATGACAAATTTTGAAATGTTTGTCCTAGGCAAATGTAGCGTAGTTGTAGGAGTGCTGACCCGAGGTGAATTTTTGAAATGGGTTTTGAGGCCTGAATTTTGACTGGACATTTGGACAGAGTTTCGACTCATTTTACGCTATTTTAGGTCACTTTTGAAAATATTTACATTTTGAAAGAGATTTTGTTTTATAGAAATTTCGTTATGGTTTTGTTTGCAAAACGGTGGTCACATATACGAAACAAACATTTATACATGCATTATAACTGATACGTGCATTTTATATAGTCTTTATAAGCCTTTTATGCACGTATTTCCATGCGATTCTCGTGGTTTTATGCTACGAAATGCCCCGAATATTCTACTTTGGTTTGTTTTGCTTTATTTGCAGGAATGGACCTGAAAGTAGCTGAATCAAGCCTTTTATCGTCCGTTTTGCTTGCATTTAGAGGATGATTGGATTTGGAGCGGGAAATACTGCTGTTACGGGATGCGTGAAGTGATTTCGGATGCTAAATCACCAAGTCAATGCTGAAATTAACGAAACAAGTAGCCGACTGAGTCAAAGTGACTCGATCAAAGGTTTTTATGGTCGATTGAGTAGTTTTGGTAGCAGAAGACTTCGATCGAGTGAAATCCATGCTCGATCGAATTGCGCATAATTGGAGTTCCTCGATCGAGTAGGTTTTCTACTCGATCGAGAGGTTTTTGCTATGATTCTGTTCGATCGAGTTGTTCTAAATGGCTCGATCGAGTAGTTATCTATTGGGCTCGAGCTTTTTTAGTTTTATTTCGTTTCTAGGTTAAATAATTGTCTTTCCTATAAATAGGAAAGACGACATACCACTTTACATCACTTCATACATTACTCTTTTCCCTTTTTCTCTGTTCAACGTTGCTTTTCTCTCTACTTCCCGGATCTCTTAATCTGTAATTCTTCCTTTTATTCTTTTTCTCTCTTTTACTCTCTAATTATTTTGTAATGCTTATTATTCCTTTATTCTTTCGCTCTTGTTCTATCACTATTACGACTACCTAATTTAATTGCTAGGATTTAGGGGATTCGATGAATTATTGTTAGTTTCTAATTTGGTTTACAGATCTTTCGTTGTTATCATGTCTTTGTTGTTAATCACTGCTTTTAACTGTAAATAGCTACTTGAATCGATGCATTTAGCTAATTAACCTTGGTAAGCCTTGACCTAGACCGGAAGGTTGGAAGGGGTGAGATCCGCAGTGAACAATAGGATGCTTTAGTGAGGGCGGAAGCTAAGCTAATAGTATTTTAGGGCAAATTGAGACCGGAAGGAGATATTCGTTGCCCCTTAGACCGACACATCGACTGATCTGTGACCTTAGCTACAATTAACTGACATTTATTGATGAACCGACAATCCTAGTTTTCCTTTCTCTCTTATTAATTCCGCTTATCCTTTTCTCTTGCCTTAATCTCATTAGTTTAGTTAAATCAATTAAAACCCCCATCTTGTGACCATAGACAGACCGAATTGATGAGTAGATAGTGACCGCCTCCCTGTGGAGATCGACCCTACTTACCACTGACTTCTGTTAGTAGTAGCTAGGTATTTATTTTTGGTACCTGACGACGGTATCAAATTTTGGCGCCGTTGCCGAGGAGGCAACTATTTGTTTGCTTGTTGTTTTTGTCTGTCTTTAGCCTCGAGGAATTTATCCCTCGAGGCCGTTCTTATATTTTTCCTTGAGTGTTGTTTTGATAGGCCCTACAGGTCCTACCTAGACAGTTCTAGGTAAAAGATCGTCAAAGGGAAGGCTTGACTACCTTTGACCTCCACCTATGTTCCATCCTGTGGCGCAGCAGGTGGTTTACTGTAAGAGATGTGGTGCTGCGGGCACAATGCCACTGTTTGTTTGACAGGGAACAATGAAGTTTGCGCATTTAAGCAGCGTAGACAAGCCAGTCAACCTTTTGCAATTTTGCCGCCACATCCGCTTAATCAACAGGGCTATCAAAAGCCTCCATTCATTTTGCCACCGCAACAACAAGCTCCTCCTCCTGATAGACAGAAAGAAGAGATTGCGGAGCTGAAATCTTTGATCAAGACACTTGCATTTAAAATGCAAGACTATGATAGATAGACGTACGCTCAAATCGATGAGCTTGAGTCTCAAATAGCTTAGTTCGCCACTGAGATGACCTTTAGGCACACAGAGAGTGGTTTTCCCCATGAAGGACCCAAGCTGCCTATCATTGATGGTGATTTATATGACTCGGAATGTGATTATCTATCCGAAAATGAAGCAAGTTACGAGGATTTCTGCGCTGCACTAGAGAAATCACTCGATCGAGATAGTAACAGTGTTCGATCGAGTAGATTACCAGAAGAACTGTTCAATCGAACAAAATATTCCACTCGATCGAACAACTGTTATGAGGAAGTCCTCGATCGAGCAGTTCAGGATGTTCGATCGAGTGAAATTCAAGAGGAAACCTCTCGATCGAGTTCTATATTTGCTCGATCGAGTACTGTGGTCATGAAGAGCAATGAAACGTCATCTTGGTTCGTTTTGGATGACAATTTTGACGACGATAATGGTTACGGTGAATCTCCCCTTTTCAAAGCCGAGCTGGATGCGCTTGAGGCTGCGATTTACGGGACGCAACCCACAGAGGAGGGTAACAAGAAGACAGCTGAGTTGGTGATTGCTCCCAGCACGGAAGAGGTAACATATTCTTTTGTCAATGATTCCGACTTTGAGAGCAACAAACCTGAGGTAGTTAACGATAATTTTATTATTGTTGGTATTAATAGTACGCTATCTCTTATGACTCCTATTTTTTCTTCTTCCGATGCTCTACCCCCTCCCAGTTGGACAAACAATTTAACAGTTTTTCACCATACTTGTCATCATGAATTCGTTAAACTGAAGCGGTGCCTTAGATTATTGTTAATTGCTCCTGAGCTCCTTTATTTTGTGGATAAATTTAGGAGCTGTCATAGGAAATTTGTTAGGCTTAAACGGTGGTATATTTAAATTTCCTATATCATTATTCTATTGTGGTGCTACTTACAGTTTTGTGTAGCACATGTGCAGCTGTTTGATCGGTTGCTGCGCGCTTAGAGGTGTTTTGACCAGGGTAAATTAGAGAGGCTCGAAGAAAAGAAGGTCGAGTTGGGACCTGACTGAAACTAGCGCTACCCGGGAGGCAACCCGGATATTTATTTTTAGTTGTTTTGTTAAAACATTTCAATTGCGTTGTAATAATTGGTTGTCATACCATAGACTGGATCAGTTAAGCTTGTTTTGTTAGTTTCGAGGGCTGTTTTATTGCGTCTTTCTAGGAATCTATCACGCATGGCTCGATCGAGTATCTTATGTACTCGATCGAACCCTTTTGCTACTGATTTTACTCGATCGAGCATATATTCTTCTCGATCGAGTACCTGCCAAAGATGATCTTTCGATCGAGAGTCATACTTCCTCGTTCGAACTGTTTTAGATGCCCAAGTCACTCGATCGAGTAATCTACTCTCTTGATCAAGTGCTTTTGCTTGGATTAGCTTCCCGTGACGCTGTTTTGCAGCTGTTTGCGACCTCCCATGTTGCTGGCTGGTTTGGGGAGGTCCCTACTTCGCGTACTCTTGTATGTTTTCGACATCTCTACTCTCTCCTATTTAGTTTGCATTACCTTTCCCTATTTTTGGGTACAATGGGGGCATTGTACGGTTTGGTTTGGGGAGGTTATGCATCCATATCTGTGTCTGCATGTTATTTTTATTGCATTTCTGTTATCACGTTTAATTTCTGTTTGCATTGTTGTTTATTTTTAATAAAAATTCAAAAATCTCATAAAAATAGAAAATTTCAGAAAATTAAAAAATTTCGCGTTTATTTTAGCATGTAGGTTGAGTCGGAACGGTAGATTTCAATGATGAAATTGCACTATAATTTGTCCTTTTGCTTAAGCCTTGTACAAACTATTATCTTTTAGCATTGTCTTTTTTGCATATCTACGAGTTTATGTTAAAATCTAGCTGAATAAATAGATTTGACCTGAGATTTTGGCAACCTACTTATATATTTCTAAGGAACTAGAGCCTTATAAACTGGTGTCATTTGTGACCGGTTTCATGTTGGATTGTGAGTAGTTATTCCTTGCATAACATGTTCATTAATTTGCACGTATATGAAATTCAATTGCTTTTTGCCTACATACATTCGGGTTAGTGGTCGGTGTCAAATGCAGGGAGGTGCTTACATTTTCCCTTTCTTTCATTTTTACCTAATTAACTCCACATTAGCCAAATTTGCCTATTGACCCTTAACTACATCTAAATTTAGCCTGCCTTGTCAAGCTAGTTAGTGTATGTTTTTGCGGTATATTTGTGGGGTATGTAATATCCGTATAAAACCCTTAAAATATAGGACTATAACGTAAATTTAATACGTGGTTTATTGTCATAAACGAAAAACAACAAAGAAACGATAAAGCATAAGAAATAACCTTGGGTCCTTTGAGATGCGGCCTAAGAACAGAAATCAACAGAGATTTCCTCCTAATCGTTGCACCCAAGACCGTCTGAGACTATGCCCTTGTGCTAGAAATGTATTCTCTAATTGCCTTGCAATATTGAGAGAATTGTTGTGAATTTTACGATGTGAGATCTAGAAATTTCAGAGGAAAAGTGCCTCCAAAACCCTAATATTTTGCAAAATGAAAAATCATTAGGTTACAAAAGAGAGAGAGCTCTCTTTTGTTTGCTTCATTCGGCCAAAACCGTGAGCCTCTATGGGAAGTGGGCTTCCACTTCCTTTTAATTTTAACTTGTGGTCTGGCTCGTAAAATGCTAAATGTATATGACGCGGTTTTATTATAAATCGTCATCGGTTATCGGTTATTAATATATCGACTAATAACACGGATTAGTTGAAATATTAATACATGTTCGACAAAGACAATGTTGTATAATTAATTCAATATACATTAATTAAATATAATTTGTTTATATTCAATTTACGAATTAACTGTTTAATTCGCCTTAGCCCATTTTATTTAATCCGTATTAAATAAAATATCTCAACATCGCATTTTGACTAATTACTAGTAAAATAACTCGGACTAACTGCTTAGTCAATTTTCTGCATCAACATGATCTGTATTTTCATACCGTCACATCTCTCAAACGTATCCTATAGGTGTGACTTTTAGGGACCAGTTGATCACCGCCATCCGTATGACAATAACGTCAAACTTATATAGCAAGCCAACCGTTATTGATAAACGTGGACCAACTGATTATAATACAAAAGTATACCCTTTGATCCTTTTAGAGATTTATAAGTCCTTGCACTAACTGTAAAGGACACCAGCCCCAACAAGCTCCCACTTGTCCGTACAAGTGTATGTGCAATGACGTTATCCGCACTAACTGGAGGACACAGCTCCAACAAACTCCCACTTGTCCGTACAAGTGTATGTGCGATAACCGATTCTCATATTCATTTAAAATTTCTCCCACTCAATGTAAAACAATTTGGAGATCTGGATCCGCAAAGGTCGTATTTTACAATCGATCCGTATCTAGAGTGGTTTCCCCGACTAGAGAGTAACTCAACCGATAAAACGAATTCGTATTCGAGCATGGCCATGCATTTCGATTCTGACTCCTCGAGTGGCCCTGAGAAATATCGAGTACCCGATAAAGGCTGAATATTTCCTTCAACTCGACTCCTTCCGATCTAAGCACGACATGAAATGACCCGAGAAAAAATCTACTTGGCCCCCTTTACGGATGACCGTGAGAAAGAAACCAAAGTCACCCAAAATCTGCCTTAGTCTCAAGAGACAGTCGATAGTCAAAAGAATCGACTCTTAGGATCACCATGGAGGTCCTATCCACGACCGGGCACCAAATGTTATAAAACATTTAGGACTCCACGTCGATGTCACAATTGTGTCCTACGAGATATCCGTATAAATCGCCTCTGTGATTGGTCAGTCAACTGTTTGACTTATGGCTCGTTGAACCCACCATCAACCAACGTCACAAAATAATTGCCAGAGTTATCAGCTCATGTGGGCAATTAAGGACTAAAAATATAATGTCTGTTCAGTTCACTTTGTGGTGTTCAAAATTGTCGTACAATTCCACATGAAAAACATAATATATATAAATATCAAAACGATGATGTCGTATAGAGTACACAAGAGGATGAATCTAATCCATAAAAGAGTACTACAACTTAGGAACATGTTTAATTCCCATGGAATTAATATGCCCTTCATGCTTATCTTGTCGTAATGGTTTAGTGAGAGGGTCTGCTATATAATCATGTGTAGCAATCTTTTCTATCACTACTTCCTTTTGCTCCACGTAATCTCGGATTAGATGAGCTTTCCGTTGTCCATGTCTAGACGCGACATAGTACTCGGACTCAGTCGTAGAATCTGCTGTAACACTTTGTTTGGAACTCTTCCACCGATCGTAGCGCCATTAAGAGTAAAAACGAATCCAGACTGAGATTTCGAGTCATCTCGATCCATAAGTCAATGCCCAGTCTTTAGTCCTCCGTAGGTACTTAAGAATGTTCTTGATAGCCATCCAATGTGATTCACCTGGATGCTGTTGGAATCGACTTGTCATACTCAATGCATATGCCACGTCTGGACGTGTGCATATCATGGCATACATGATTAATCCTATTGCCGAAGCATAAGGAATCCGGGTCATGCGCTCTTTCTCTTCCGGTGTCTCTGGTGCCTGAGATTTGCTCAAATGCACCCCTGGAGCCATAGGAAGAAACCCCTTTTTGGAGTTAGTCATGCTGAATCTCTCTAGGATCTTGTCTATGTAAGACTCCTGACTGAGAGATAACATCCGACGTGATCTATCTCGATAGATACGGATGCCCAGAATTCTTTGTGCCTCACCCAGATCTTTCATCTGGAAATGGTTCTTCAACCATACTTTTACCGAAGTTAAGAGAGGTATGTCATTCCCAATCAGGAGCATGTCATCGACATACAATATTAGGAAGACAATCTTTCTCCCACTTGACTTGATATATAGACATGGTTCCTCGACTGATCGAGTAAATCCATTGTCTTTTATCACTTGGTCGAAACGATGATTCCAACTCCTAGAAGCTTTCTTAAGTCCATAAATGGAGTCCACCTCGGATTTCATGGCCTCAAGCCAAAGCTTTGAGTCGGAACTAGTCATGGCACTTTTATAGGTTGCGGGTTCACTACTCGTTAAGAGTAGAATGTCATCTATGTCATGTTCCTCGACCATACCAATGTATCTGTCCGGAGGAATAGAGACTCTTCCCGACCTCCTAGGTTCCTCAGGAATATTCACCGCAGCCGGGATTGAAGGAATTGGTTCCTCCAATGGTTGCTCGGTATTTGGTTCTGGAATCTCCGACAGGTCGAAGGTTCTATCACTCTTTGCATTCTCGAGAAATTCCTTCTCTAAGAATGTCGCACTAGCCGCAAAAAAAACACGTTGTTCGGTTGGCGAATAGAAGTAATGACCAAGTGTTCCTTTAGGATAACCTATAAAGTATGTCTTGACCGATCGCGGGCCGAGCTTATCCTCGTGTCTCCACTTGACATAGGCCTCGCAGCCCCAAACCCGTATAAAGGACAAGTTAGGGACCGTTCCCTTCCATAGTTCATATGGAGTCTTGTCAACAGCTTTAGACGGACTTCGGTTAAGTATTAGAGCAAAAACGAGAAGGGCATAACCCCACAATGAGTCAGGCAACACGGTGTGACTCATCATGGATCGAACCATATCAAGTAGTGTTCGATTTCTCCGTTCGGACACACCATTCAACTGAGGTGTTCCAGGTGGAGTTAACTGTAGGGCAATCCCACAGTCCTTAAGGTGTTGATCAAACTCGTGAGAAAGATACTCGCCACCATGGTCTGAGCGCAGTGTTTTAATCTTTACGCCCGATGAGGTTCTGTACCCGATTCTGGTATTCCTTGAATTTCTCAAAGGATTCACTTTTGTGCTTCATTAAGTAGACATAGCCATATCTACTTAAATCATCCGTGAAAGTGATGAAATACCTATAGCCTTCTCGTGCGGTGATTGACATAGGCCCACATACATCCATATGTATGAGTCCTAATAGGTCAGCAGCGCGCATTCCAACACCTTTGAAGGAAATTCGAGTCATCTTACCGATGAGACATGATTCACACGTGCCAAATGATTGAAAATCAAAGGCCGAGATAGCTCCATTCTTTATGAGCTGTTTTACGCGTTTCTCATTAATGTGTCCCATACGGCAGTGCCATAGGTATGTTTGATCTTTGTCACCGACCTTTAACTTCTTATTCATTACGTGTAATATTTTGGTGGTCTGATCTAAAACATAAATTCCGTTCATGGAGACTGCCTTGCCAAAAATCATATCGTGTAATGAGAAAATGCAATTATTATTCTCTATTACAAATGAAAAACCAAGTTTGTCAAGTGCAGAAACTGAAATAATGTTTTAGAAAGACTGGGTACATAATAGCAGTTATATAAAAATAACTCAAATCCGCTAGGAAGCTGGATCACGTATGTTCCCCTCGAGACGGCAGCCAATCGTGCTCCATTCCCGACACGCAGGTCCACCTCACCCTTTACGAGGGGTTCGATGTTTCGGAGCCCCTGCACATGATTACACAGATGAGAACCACAACTAGTATCTAGTACCCAAGTTCCGTAACTTGCGTGGTTAATCTCAATCATATGAATAAAAGTAGAAGAGGAAGAAGACATACCAACAGGTTTAACGCGACCTGCTTTTATGTCCTCATGATAAACAGGACATGTGCGCCTCCAATGCCCGATCTTGTGGCGGTGATGGCATTCCATGTTTTCGGTCTTGCTCTTTGTCGTGCCTGATGAGTTACTTGCCTCACCAGGCCCACTCTTACCTGATCCCGACTTCTTAAACTTCGGTTTACCTACAGCTAGGTCTGCTTGAGCTTTGCCCTTACCCTTGCCCTTGTTTGACACAACGAGAACATCCTGTTTCGAGCTCCCACTGAACTTCATGTCCTTCTCGGTCTGTACGAGAAGGGAGTGCAGTTCATGGGGACTTTTCTTCAAATCATTCATATAGTAATTCGCTCTAAAGAGCGCAAAACCATCGTGGAGTGAATGAAGCATGCGGTCAATAACAATGTTCTCGCTGATTTTACAATCAAGCGCCTCCAGTCTCTCGACATTCTCAAACATGCTGAGAATGTGTGGGCTAACCGGTTGGCCCTTCTGGAGTCTCGCATTAAAGAAGCGAGTGGTATGCTCATAGGTCACGATTCTCGGTGCTTTCGAGAATTCCTTAGTGAGCGTGGTGAAAATCTTGTTTGCACCTTGGGCTATGAAGCGTTTCTGCAAATTGAATTCCATTGCAAAGATGAGTACGTTTTTAATCGCACCCGCTTCCATGACGAAGTCGCTATACGTGGAGACCTCGTTAACTCGAGCCGTGGGGCCTGGGGCTGGCGGGAGGGGCTCGATCGGATACTTGAGCTTCCCGTCGGCGGTGGCGGCGATTCCGTAATGCCGCCTCCCATTCCGCGAAGTTTGATCCATCATTCTTCAGTCTAGTAGACTGATTCATCTGATTCATAAAGATCCGAAGCCAGGACTCACGGTCCAATGTGGCACTTGGCATTGGGTCATCGAGGATGCCAGCCATTATGTTATTAGCAGTTTAAAAACGTGATCTACGCTGAAAAAGAAAGAAAAACAAAAACGAAATAAGCAACTCATCGAGGTGATTTAAGTCTATTTAAAATTCATTTTAATCGTGTAGACTCATTGCACTTGCATAATTGATCTCCCTCAAGAATAATACAAGTGATCCCAAGACTCAATTTCCGTAAATTGATAAGCCAACTGTTTAGCTAGTTCTTCCGTAAGAACTCTTGGTCGATAGATTTCCGTAAATCCTATCTATAGTCCACCATAATCACAGGATCGTACGAGTGACCATAGTGTTGAGATAAAATAAGTCAATCAGTTCCAACTTACCCGACGTAGAAGGGGTCATATTATGCCTACCGACGAAGAAGGGATTCATTGGAGTTTGACCTATAAAGACTGTTCTCAATTTTTGTTTATACGAGGAAGATCCCATCAACTTAGTTTTAATTCATTTTAAGTGAACGAATAACTAGCATTACGTGAATGAATTAACTTAGGTGATGGCTTAAATTGATCGTGTGACATAAAAATGTCAAAGAAAACTAACGCGTGACCTCTATATGTGTCAGTTTTCATGCAATTATTAGGTGGTTTGGTTTTTAGGCGGAAAATGATGCAATCTATCGTTACGAAAAATAAATAAAAGAATGCAATACGTAAATAAAAATTCCTAGTGTGGCCTATCCTAGTAAAAGAACATAATACAACTTTGGAATCCACCGTTGGACCCGAGAAGCTTGTTTTGATGTTCCATCTTTGTCCATGCAGCGGGAGTGAGCATCCGATCTCCATCTTTGGTCTTCTCAAAATTACAATTAAAATTTACAAAATATAAACCTATTTACATTCTAAATAAAAACTGTAATAAAGAAAAACAAAATGGAGATACGAGATCTCAAAATACAACCAAGACCGTGTTCCATCATTACGGTAACACGTTCTACTAAGGCCACACTAAGTTACAACCGTTTGTAAAATTAAATAAATACGTAATTAAAAGCATTCAAGGCATTCAACAATAACGATAAAAAAAAAATGCATCAACTAAAACAAATTCATTCGAGACATAATTCCGTAATTATGTAAAATTTATCCAAACCACCTTTAATGATTAAAATTATGTGACAAAACCGCTTTAGTCAAGTTAATTTTAATCCGTGATAATCCGTTACTTTAAATCGTTTTAAAGTAACTAAATTGTACGTGGGTGAACCGTTTCACTATCAAGCGAATGCATAAATCCGTATTATGCAAAAATTGGCCGAAAAAAATAAACAAAACAATTTTTTTTTTTTTTATTCACGGCTGAACCGTGACAGCCATGAAATTTTTTTTTTTTTATTATAGCTGCTCAAAACGTGAGCAAAAACAAAAAAACAAAAAAATTAAGCTGCTCAAACCGTGAGCAACAACATTCAATCACCAAATCGATTTGACAAAAACCAATTGCAATTTGAACATAATCCGTATTAAAACAAAATTACAATTGACATGATCTTAACACATTGTTATAATTATCGATTAAAATAACAATATGCAAAGAACAAATCGAAAAACAAAAGATCGTCTGATCTAGCAAGAACCGTGAGGCACGCAATTCAAGGCAAAAAAAATAGAAAACAGGCCGCACGGTTTCAAAAAAATTGCCGAGACAAAAAAATTGTGCCGCACGAAATTTTATGCAAACAAAATTATCGATTCAAATTCGTTTGATGAAAATCACATAGAAAAATTTACGTGGCCTCGCTCTGATACCACTTGTGGGGTAATATCCGTATAAAACCCTTAAAATATAGGACTATAACGTAAATTTAATACGTGGTTTATTGTCATAAACGAAAAACAACAAAGAAACGATAAAGCATAAGAAATAACCTTGGGTCCTTTGAGATGCGGCCTAAGAACAGAAATCAACAGAGATTTCCTCCTAATCGTTGCACCCAAGACCGTCTGAGACTATGCCCTTGTGCTAGAATTGTATTCTCTAATTGCCTTGCAATATTGAGAGAATTGTTGTGAATTTTACGATGTGAGATCTAGAAATTTCAGAGGAAAAGTGCCTCCAAAACCCTAATATTTTGCAAAATGAAAAATCATTAGGTTACAAAAGAGAGAGAGCTCTCTTTTGTTTGCTTCATTCGGCCAAAACCGTGAGCCTCTATGGGAAGTGGGCTTCCACTTCCTTTTAATTTTAACTCGTGGTCTGGCTCGTAAAATGCTAAATGTATATGACGCGGTTTTATTATAAATCGTCATCGGTTATCGGTTATTAATATATCGACTAATAACACGGATTAGTTGAAATATTAATACATGTCCGACAAAGATAATGTTGTATAATTAATTCAATATACATTAATTAAATATAATTTGTTTATATTCAATTTACGAATTAACTGTTTAATTCGCCTTAGCCCATTTTATTTAATCCGTATTAAATAAAATATCTCAACATCGCATTTTGACTAATTACTAGTAAAATAACTCGGACTAACTGCTTAGTCAATTTTCTGGCATCAACATGACTGTATTTTCATACCGTCACATCTCTCAAACGTATCCTATAGGTGTGACTTTTAGGGACCAGTTGATCACCGCCATCTGTATGACAATAACGTCAAACTTATCTAGCAAGCCAACCGTTATTGATAAACGTGGACCAACTGATTATAATACAAAAGTATACCCTTTGATCCTTTTAGAGATTTATAAGTCCTTGCACTAACTGTAAAGGACACCAGCCCCAACAATATTGTCTATTGCACCAAGTTTGGTTTGTATTGCATCGTTCTGGAGTTGGTAGAAAAGAGAAAAAGGAGGATGATGAAAAAAAAGAATTAAAAAATGAAAAAAAAAAACATGAAGCAAAAGCAAAAAAAAAAAAGAGAGAAACCGAGAAAGAAGAAGAAAAAGAAAAAAAATTAAAAAAAAAATATGATTGTTGACGGTTTCACTCCTATGCTTTATATATATCTATTGAGGAGTATGTTCAGTTCGGTTTGGTGAGTTTGAATGCCAATTCAAGGGCACTTGTGCTTAGTTTTAATGGATTAGAGATGAATATGTTCCATTTGGTTCTGTTTAGGTACTAGCTTGGCCGCCTATACCCTCACATTTCCAAAAAATGTTTTGCCTTTACTTACCCATTGCCTCATTTTACCATATTTTCGTTAGCCCTCGGCTGTGACAGGACTTTGTTTGGTTGAAATGTATGTACGGTAGTTAGAATTGTCTATCATACGAGTTGCATGCATGTTTATGTGGGTCGTAGTTTAGGTGAGCGACTATTTTCTTTCTCTCTTACATTCTTATGCTTACCCTTTGCTTCATGAGAGAAGAGTGACACGTAAGAGTCCATCATTAAAGGTCTTGCAAGGTCGACGGTTCAGCTCTATTATAAACATCCTATAACTCGTTTGCATTTGACTGTTTCGCTATAAGTGTTAGTTTGTTGCATTAAACTGGTTTAAGTGGGCATTTGTAGCTAGCTCTGAGCTATCTTTTCCATTCCATTAGTCGAATTTGGTTTACTCGAGGACGAGTAAAGGTTTGGTTTGGGGAAATTTGATACGTGCATTTTATAGTCTTTATAAGCCTTTTATGAACGTATTTCCATGCGATTCTCGTGGTTTTATGCTACGAAATGCCCCGAATATTCTACTTTGGTTTGTTTTGCTTTATTTGCAGGAATGGACCTGAAAGTAGCTGAATCAAGCCTTTTATCGTCCGTTTTGCTTGCATTTAGAGGATGATTGGATTTGGAGCGGGAAATACTGCTGTTACGGGATGCGTGAAGTGATTTCGGAAGCTAAATCACCAAGTCAATGCTGAAATTAACGAAACAAGTAGCCGGCTGAGTCAAAGTGACTCGATCAAAGGTTTTTATGGTCGATCGAGTAGTTTTGGATAGCAGAAGACTTCGATCGAGTGAAATCCATGCTCGATCGAATTGCGCGTAATTGGAGTTCCTCGATCGAGTAGGTTTTCTACTCGATCGAGAGGTTTTTGCTATGATTCTGTTCGATCGAGTTGTTCTAAATGGCTCGATCGAGTAGTTATCTATTGGGCTCGGGCTTTTTCAGTTTTATTTCGTTTCTAGGTTAAATAATTGTCTTTCCTATAAATAGGAAAGACGACATACCACTTTACATCACTTCATACATTACTCTTTTCCCTTTTTCTCTCTTCAACGTTGCTTTTCTCTCTACTTCCCGGATCTCTTAATCTGTAATTCTTCCTTTTATTCTTTTTCTCTCTTTTACTCTCTCCTTATTTTGTAATGCTTATTATTCCTTTATTCTTTCGCTCTTGTTCTATCACTGTTATGACTACCTAATTTAATTGCTAGGATTTAGGGGATTCGATGAATTATTGTTAGTTGCTAATTAGGTTTACAGATCTTTCGTTGTTATCATGTCTTTGTTGTTAATCACTGCTTATAACTGTAAATAGCTACTTGAATCGATGCATTTAGCTAATTAACCTTGGTAAGCCTTCACCTAGACCGGCAGGTTGGAAGGGGTGAGACCCGCAGCGTAACACCCCCATACTCCAAGTGCCTTACCAGGACCACTTAAGGCATGGAAATGCTACCATCTCGGTTACCCGAGGCAATGATTATCATAAGACAATAAAGAAACATATTTAAATAATAATTAACGTTTAAAGTGATTACATGCCAAAAACCGAAACTGATAAAGAGATACAAGTTCTCCAAAACTATCTACTATCAAAAGACTATAAAACTATCAAACACAGCGGAAGACTTCTAAACTGCATCGTGGTGACTCCTCCCAGTTATCCCATACGCATCAGCTCATCCTGCTCAATAACTGCTCACCACCCCCGAATGGATCACCACAGTTTTTAAAACATTTAAACGGGGTCAGTACTAATCACACAATTCATTATATCAACAACAAGATAACAATAACAAGATACACAGACAGCTGAACTGTCACACACACACACCAACTCCCATCATCTCAATACTTGACCGTCCACCGGACCCACCTCGCCAAAGATGGGAGACCGCACCGTTCCCACCTAAGCCCCGCTCATCGTACGAGCGATAACCCTGTCCCATTAATGTGCACATCCCCTTTCGTGGCGGGTTCCACGAAGGGCGAAACTAGGGCGTGAGATCACTCCCGCAAGTGACCCCACTCAGCCGAGAACGCATCTCGAGAACCATCAACAAACACAACCACAATCACAATCACAATTACAATCATCATAACAATCAACATATCAAATAACTAACTACAGCACATCACCAATATCCCATTATGGGACTAATACTTTGAGTAGGAAATCCTACCGGAAAGCACAACACGCAGACGGTATCTACAAATTTGTATCAAAACGGCTCCTCTACGAATTCTCCTCCTACCATACAACACATGGATGCTACCGTTCAATTACTACTCATAAAAACCCCCAATTCCCAAATTAGGGTTTCATCAATCTTAACAAAACATTATAGAAATTATATTAAAAGCTTACCCTCGACGCAAGGAATCCAACGACACGAACTACAATACGAACCGACCGTCTGAACTCCGGGAATTGTCAAGAACGCGATTAGGAAGAAGACTAGTTGCTTTCTCTCTTAAACAGGTTTTAGGTTTTGTAAAAAGTGATTTAAAACAATTACGAATATGTTTAAATACCTTAATCGCGTAATTAACAAAACCCGAGAAAACTCCCCCGTAAAACCGGACACTCGATCGAGTACCCAAGGTACTCGATCGAGTACCCCCCTACTCGATCGAGTGCCCCAGCTACTCGATCGAGTACCCAACAGGTCAGAAACTATTTTATTCCGCAACTTGCCCATACTCGACAGAGTAAGGGCTACTCGATAGAGTACCCCCAAGACATATAAATACGGAGTATTACAGTCTTCCCTCCTTAAAAAGAACTTCGTCCCCGAAGTTCAACCCATACATAAAAACAACCATACTAGCTCGACCAAGACACAACATGAACTTTTAACACCCGCTCCACCAACTATGTTTACTTCCCTAACATGACTCACGATATCGTATCCACCACATATATATCTCTCACGACACCCACTCCATACATAACCAACTACCATCCTCTAACGCTGCTAGCTCCATAATATCATCCACTATCAAATCCAAAATCAAGACACTCATAGACCTCAAACGGAATGTTACATTCTACCACCCTTAAAAGGAACTTCGTCCTCGAAGTTTACTCACACTCATAAACTCATCATCCAACTGTCAACACTATCGAAGTATTCTCGCATTCCTAACATCAAACTACTACAAGCACGTCTGTGACCTTTTAACACTATCAACCACAACATATACAAATCCATATCTTATGCCACACCAACACTCTACTTCCAAATATACTACCATATGAACAATCATCAAAATCTCTTTTATCGCATCCTACTCCTCTTAAGATAAATGTTACGTCCCCGTAACCTACTAATACTATATCCTTAGTTATATCTTCTCATTATTCTCATCATCATCAAATGTCATAGATAACCACCTATACTCTAAACACTCGTCATGCATATGTCCAAGGCTCTCTTACTTAAACAATTCTCGTACTTCAATTCACTCGTCACACCACCTAACCTATACCTCAAAATCTTTATCTTAACCCAAAATTTCAACTTTTCCACATTACCGCAACATGACATACCTCTCTATATAAACTATATGAAACTCCCATCATCAAAAGCATAACTCACGATCCACACTTGTTACGTGCACTCATTCCAGATCCTCAAGTTCTTTCCTTCATTACCGCAAAACTCATACATAACTTAATATGACACTAATTCCCTCAACACCCTACACTCACTGTCCCAACCAAAGATTATGAACTACCTGCCGCTTTCAGATCATTACTACACATGTTCTACGACTCACTTGCCATTACCATGTCTACTGAAGCCTTATCTAGAACAAGATCAAAATTATTGTAACAACCTCTCACAACGTGTCCCATTAACAGAATATCACTATATCATGACAACAACGAAGACATATACAACTCTATTCCATATCATATTCTACCCTCATTCTCAAACTTAACCTGATAAAGAAAACACCAATGATCAAGACAACTGTCTATCTGTCCAAACTGAACTCACAGGAAACAACAACAAACGAAACAACAATCTATGTATAACTGGCATGCACTTTCGAAAACTCGTATCATAATCATCCCGCCTACTCCACCACAACCGGTGACGGCATCACAACACCGCCACCAACAGCCACACCGTAGTGCGAAAATACCCGCATCACAACACTAAATATCGTGCCCGGATCACCACCCGAGGCACCACAACCACATCGATAGACATCCCAACTACATACAATTCCATAAATACTGACTCGGAAATAACCTTTCGGACAAGAAAACTTACTCAAATCCACTTTACTCAATCACAACGCAACATATTATATGAATAAACAGATAAGCATCTCATGAACATCATCTCTACCATTTCGCGGAATACACGTGTGTTATTAATACACATAAAATTATAACTAGCCATGTCAAATTAATCAAATTATTACCTTTTTGGATATCATTCAATTAAATTACCGTGTCCAACATATATATTACAGACATTCATAAAACAACTTTATAATTATCACACCATACCACTTCTTATGAGGTCAGAACCTCACACAAACATTTACACATATCATAGACCCGTAATCACAACCAACTAGTCAATCCTGACCACGTAAGTTACCACTCGATAAAGGTTACCTGTCGCCCGAGCTTAACTCTTATGCCCCTCATAATACATTTTCCCGTTCGCATAACCATCACCTCATGCCAAGTATAACCGTACCATTAATACTCAACCACTAGCGCTCGCCTTCTATAATCACATCTTATACCTCCTTACAAACATTCATATCAATCCGGCCTTTACAAAATCAACCTTTCTAGGACTGCTGTCTTTCTTATCTATCATCACCCTTAACCACTAGTGTCAACACCACAATACCACCACTGCTCGTATATCAAACCTCTTACACTCATATAAAAATAACACGGTTTTTCTCCTATCTTTGGTTAACATCCTAAATAACGAACATCAAACCCATCAACAAAATTACCTCAACGTTATTCCCAATACTATCTTATTTGTATTGTCATCCAACTCTCTACCAATTATCTCGCATCGTGCCAATACTCCACCAACTTCTTACTCCCTTAATTCCTCGAAACTCATTATCAATCATGTTGTCCTGAAACTCCTATATAACCTTTAGCTAACATCCTCGTGATACTATCACACATTCCGATGATTCCTTACCTTTATATCACATAACTCCGGTGAATATTTTCCTCAGCTTACTTTTATCCTTCTTTTCTCTTTACACTCAATAATACCAATTAATAGTTCAACTCCTTATTCCTTCTAGCTAACTCTTTAGAAATCCAGTTACCCCTTCGTTGCTCCAACACTCAAATTTCATTATTTTCTACCGACATCATCTCACTCTTTCTTACCATGGATCTTCTCTTATTATGCTATCACTCACACTTGCCACTAATCTATCCATAAAATCCACGTTCACTGTTTAAACGATTGCATCTCCCTTTTTACATCTCTAGAAATCAAAATTCTCTTTTTATACCGTTAATTGCCCAAGGAAATCACACATTTGTTTCGTCTCTCGGTGACACAAATTTCCAAACTCAGTCACTATCTGCAAATCCACGTCGCGACATATCCCATTAAGTTCACTATATACCACTCGTCTCAATTCCTCTAAAACAACCTTTCATTACATATATTCTTACTCAACACTATTTCTAACCATCTCCCTCCATAATCCGTTATACATCTCAAGTTGCTACTACCCACATCCTTTCTTTCAATACTTTCATTCTCACGTTCCTTAAACTTGCATCATCCCTTGCCCACATTCACTTACATTTTCATTACTCAACCTACAAACATGTCACTCATCTCGTCTAAAAAAAAAACGTGCTCTATGCCTCAATTAAGTCTTACCAATCCCAACACATATAAATCATGTCCTCCCCACCGAACTCATACTCATCATAGGTGCCACTCTTTACACCACAAAATTGGGTAACTTACGCGTCAAGACCAACATACATGTAAAACAATGCATAAAGAAGCAAAATAACGCCTTTGAATTAAACATAATATGCAACGAAGTCAAAAGATAAGCATATGACCCAAAATAAGGGTCACTAGATCGAGTACAGGCCACTCGATCGAGTAAGGGACTTACTCGATCGAGTAGGTGAAAATCAGAAGCACGTAAAACAAATTACCAGGGACACTCGATCGAGTACCTGACGTACTCGATCGAGTACCCCCCTACTCGATCGAGTACCAAGGCTACTCGATCGAGTACCCTATTTCTCAGCACTGTCCAGTTTTCGTAAAACAGCCATAACTCACTCATTTCTTGGTCGCTTTGGGCGTGTGACCTATCGTTAGAATCGTAAAAGAACAAGCTATCACCTCCAATTGGAATCACATTAAAATCATTTACGCATCTCAAGTTATAACAGTTTAAAGACAACTTTGCTGTAATCAGACGACATAACTATTCGATTTTCTCTTTCAAACAACTTAAACATCAACAAAGCGAATAAAAGCGACTCAATACTTGTAAAACCACTATCCCCAACCACATGTTACGACCTACAAAAAGCCAAACAATAACATTTATCATGCACATAATTCATTTAACTTGCCAATCATGGCTTCCCACATGCTTTTATTCTATCACTTTTCGTAAGCAAAATCACAAATACCTGACAACAAGTCCCCTATTCACATGTTACTAGCATAATAACATTATAAAATAACTTTCATTATATAACATGCTTAATCATAAATCATATTATCATACCACGATAATTCATCTTTTTCCACTAATTCATCCATCATACCACATATTTATCCACCATATTCGTTCAACATATTCACCCAGCACATGTTCAATTCACACTCCCAACCTTCTGTACTTTTAGTCAACACGACAATAACAACATGTATACTTACACATCGCTTTATATATATATAGACGAAACACTTTTCCTTACATAATTATAACATGCCAACTTACATGTATCAATAATTATACTTTCATGCTTTACAATCAACCAACATACAATTCACGTCATTATCATCTTTCATTCATCAATTCATACAACATACTACTACATAGATACACACAGCACACAATAAGCACATAACGATCCCGACACATATCCCATGGTGACCGGTTCAAAATTGTAGGGCGAGTTCGCGACTTTAGGACGTCTCCCAAGTCTTTGCATTAGCTCCTACAACTTTTACCCCGGATTCATTTTAATTGACTCCCTATGTTCATTAGGTTCATTGGTTACGGGTTTTCAGATCGTCTCTCGATACCATTTGTAACACCCCCATACTCCAAGTGCCTTACCAGGACCACTTAAGGCATGGAAATGCTACCATCTCGGTTACCCGAGGCAATGATTATCATAAGACAATAAAGAAACATATTTAAATAATAATTAACGTTTAAAGTGATTACATGCCAAAAACCGAAACTGATAAAGAGATACAAGTTCTCCAAAACTATCTACTATCAAAAGGCTATAAAACTATCAAACACAGCGGAAGACTTCTAAACTGCATCGTGGTGACTCCTCCCAGTTATCCCATACGCATCAGCTCATCCTGCTCAATAACTGCTCACCACCCCCGAATGGATCACCACAGTTTTTAAAACATTTAAACGGGGTCAGTACTAATCACACAATTCATTATATCAACAACAAGATAACAATAACAAGATACACAGATACCGAATCTGAATCACACACACACACACAACTCCCATCATCTCAATACTTGACCGTCCACTGGACCACCGCCAGGGGAGACCGCAGCCGTTCCCACCTAAGCCCCGCTCATCGTACGAGCGATAACCCTGTCCCATTAATGTGCACATCCCCTTTCGTGGCGGGTTCCACGAAGGGCGAAACTAGGGCGTGAGATCACTCCCGCAAGTGACCCCACTCAGCCGAGAACGCATCTCGAGAACCATCAACAAACACAACCACAATCACAATCACAATTACAATCATCATAACAATCAACATATCAAATAACTAACTACAGCACATCACCAATATCCCATTATGGGACTAATACTGAGTAGGAAATCCTACCTGGAAAGCACAACACGCAGACGGTATCTACAGCTGTATCAAAACGGCTCCTCTACGAATTCTCCTCCTACCATACAACACATGGATGCTACCGTTCAATTACTACTCATAAAAACCCCCAATTCCCAAATTAGGGTTTCATCAATCTTAACAAAACATTATAGAAATTATATTAAAAGCTTACCCTCGACGCAAGGAATCCAACGACACGAACTACAATACGAACCGACCGTCTGAACTCCGGGAATTGTCAAGAACGCGATTAGGAAGAAGACTAGTTGCTTTCTCTCTTAAACAGGTTTTAGGTTTTGTAAAAAGTGATTTAAAACAATTACGAATATGTTTAAATACCTTAATCGCGTAATTAACAAAACCCGAGAAAACTCCCCCGTAAAACCGGACACTCGATCGAGTACCCAAGGTACTCGATCGAGTACCCCCCTACTCGATCGAGTGCCCCAGCTACTCGATCGAGTACCCAACAGGTCAGAAACTATTTTATTCCGCAACTTGCCCATACTCGACAGAGTAAGGGCTACTCGATAGAGTACCCCCAAGACATATAAATACGGAGTATTACACGCAGTGAACAATAGGATGCTTTAGTGAGGGCGGAAGCTAAGCTAATAGTATTTTAGGGCAAATTGAGACCGGAAGGAGATATTCGTCACCCCTTAAACCGACACATCGACTGATCTGTGACCTTAGCTGCAATTAACTGACATTCATTGATCAACCGACAATCCTAGTTTTCCTTTCTCTCTTATTAATTCCTCTTAACCTTTTCTCTTGCCTTAATCTCATTAGTTTAGTTAAATCAATTAAAACCCCCATCCTGTGACCATAGATAGACCGAATTGACGAGTAGATAATGACCGCCTCCCTGTGGAGATCGACCCTACTTACCGCTGACTTCTGTTAGTCGTAGCTAGGTATTTATTTTTGGTACCTGACGATGGTATCAAAGAGTTTGAATGCCAATTCAAGGGCACTTGTGCTTAATTTTAATGGATTAGAGATGGATATGTTCCATTTTGTTCTTTTTAGGTACTTGCTTGGCTGCCTATACCCTCACATTTCCAAAAAATGTTTTGCCTTTTCTTACCCATTGCCTCACTTTACCATATTTTTGTAAGCCCTCGGCTGTGACAGGACTTTGTTTGGTTGGAATGTATGTACGGTATTTAGAATTGTCTATCATACGAGTTGCATGCATGTTTATGTGGGTCGTAGTTTAGGTGAGCGACTATTTTATTTCTCTCTTATATTCATATGCTTACCCTTTGCTTCATGAGAGAAGAGTGACCCGTGAGAGTCCATCATTAAAGGTCTTGCAAGGTCGACGGTTCAGCTCTATTATAAACATCCTATAACTCGTTAGCATTTGACTGTTTCGCTATAAGTGTTAGTTTGTAGCATTAAACTGTTTTAAGTTGGCATTTGTAGCTAGCTCTGATCTATCTTTTCCGTTCCATTAGTTTGTATTTGGTTTACTCGAGGACGAGTAAAGGTTTGGTTTGGGGAGATTTGATACGTGCATTTTATATAGTCTTTATAAGCCTTTTATGCACGTATTTCCATGCGATTCTCGTGGTTTTATGCTACGAAATGCCCCGAATATTTTACTTTGGTTTGTTTTGCTTTATTTGCAGGAATGGACCTGAAAGTAGCTGAATCAAGCCTTTTATCGTCCGTTTTGCTTGCATTTAGAAGATGATTGGATTTGGAGCGGGAAATACTGCTGTTACGGGATGCGTGAAGTGATTTCGGAAGCTAAATCACTAAGTCAATGCTGAAATTAACGAAACAAGTAGCCTGCTGAGTTAAAGTCACTCGATCGAAGGTTTTTATGGTCGATCGAGTAGTTTTGGATAGCAGAAGACTTCGATCGAGTGAAATCCATGGTCGATCGAATTGCGCATAATTGGAGTTCCTCGATCGAGTAGGTTTTCTACTCGATCGATAGGTTTTTGCTATGATTCTGTTCGATCGAGTTGTTCTAAATGGCTCGATCGAGTAGTTATCTATTGGGCTCGGGCTTTTTAAGTTTTATTTCGTTTCTAGGTTAAATAATTGTCTTTCCTATAAATAGGAAAGACGACATACCACTTTACATCACTTCATACATTACTCTTTTCCCTTTTTCTCTGTTCGACGTTGCTTTTCTCTCTTCTTCCCGGATCTCTTAATCTGTAATTCTTCCTTTTATTCTTTTTCTCTCTTTTACTCTCTCCTTATTTTGTAATGCTTATTATTCCTTTATTCTTTCGCTCTTGTTCTATCACTGTTCTGACTAGCTAATTTAATTGCTAGGATTTAGGGAATTCGATGAATTATTGTTAGTTGCTAATTAGGTTTACATATCTTTCGTTGTTATCATGTCTTTGTTGTTAATCACTGCTTTTAACTGTAAATAGCTACTTGAATCGATGCATTTAGCTAATTAACCTTGGTAAGCCTTGACCTAGACTGGAAGGTTGGAAGGGGTGAGACCCGCAGTGAACAATAGGATGCTTTAGTGAGGGCGGAAGCTAAGCTAATAGTATTTTAGGGCGAATTGAGACCGGAAGGAGATATTCGTTGCCCCTTAGACCGACACATCGACTGATCAGTGACCTTAGCTGCAATTAACTGGCATTCATTGATGAACAGACAATCCTAGTTTTCCTTTCTCTCTTATTAATTCCTCTTAACCTTTTCTCTTCCCTTAATCTCATTAGTTTAGTTAAATCAATTAAAACCCCGATCCTGTGACCATAGACAGACCGAATTGACGAGTAGATAATGACCGCCTCCCTGTGGAGATCGACCCTACTTACCGCTGACTTCTGTTAGTCGTAGCTAGGTATTTATTTTTGGTACCTGACGACGGTATCAAAGAGTTTGAATGCCAATTCAAGGGCACTTGTGCTTAATTTTAATGGATTAGAGATGGATATGTTCCATTTTGTTCTTTTTAGGTACTAGCTTGGCCGCCTATACCCTCACATTTCCAAAAAATGTTTTGCCTTTTTTTACCCATTGCCTCACTTTACCATATTTTTGTAAGCCCTCGGCTGTGACAGGACTTTGTTTGGTTGGAATGTATGTACGGTAGTTAGAATTTTCTATCATACGAGTTGCATGCATGTTTATGTGGGTCGTAGTTTAGGTGAGCGACTATTTTATTTCTCTATTATATTCATATGCTTACCCTTTGCTTCATGAGAGAAGAGTGACCCGTGAGAGTCCATCATTAAAGGTCTTGCAAGGTCGACGGTTCAGCTCTATTATAAACATCCTATAACTCGTTTGCATTTGACTGTTTCGCTATAAGTGTTAGTTTGTTGCATTAAACTGGTTTAAGTTGGCATTTGTAGCTAGCTCTGAGCTATCTTTTCCGTTCCATTAGTTTGTATTTGGTTTACTCGAGGACGAGTAAAGGTTTTGTTTGGGGAGATTTGATACGTGCATTTTATATAGTCTTTATAAGCCTTTTATACACGTATTTCCATGCGATTCTCGTGGTTTTATGCTACGAAATGCCCCGAATATTCTACTTTGGTTTGTTTTGCTTTATTTGCAGGAATGGACCTGAAAGTAGCTGAATCAAGCCTTTTATCGTCCGTTTTGCTTGCATTTAGAGGATGATTGGATTTGGAGCGGGAAATACTGCTGTTACGGGATGCGTGAAGTGATTTCGGAAGCTAAATCACCAAGTCAATGCTGAAATTAACGAAATAAGTAGCCGACGAGTCAAAGTCACTCGATCGAAGGTTTTTATGGTCGATCGAGTAGTTTTGGATAGCAGAAGACTTCAATCGAGTGAAATCCATGGTCGATCGAATTGCGCATAATTGGAGTTCCTCGATCGAGTAGGTTTTCTACTCGATCGAGAAGTTTTTGCTATGATTCTGTTCGATCGAGTTGTTCTAAATGGCTCGATCGAGTAGTTATCTTCTGGGCTCGGGCTTTTTCAGTTTTATTTCGTTTCTAGGTTAAATAATTGTCTTTCCTATAAATAGGAAAGACGACATACCACTTTACATCACTTCATACATTACTCTTTTCCCTTTTTCTCTGTTCGACGTTGCTTTTCTCTCTACTTCCCGGATCTCTTAATCTGTAATTCTTCCTTTTATTCTTTTTCTCTCTTTTACTCTCTCCTTATTTTGTAATGCTTATTATTCCTTTATTCTTTCGCTCTTGTTCTATCACTGTTCTGACTAGCTAATTTAATCTGTAATGCTTAATATTCCTTTATTCCTTTATTCTTTCGCTTTTATTTTCCTGTTTTGGGTCAGGGGGGCTTTCCCTGGCCTTTATGAATATTTTGGCACCTTTGCCCCAGGGGGTAAGGGTTTATTAATATAGAGATGATGGCCTTCTTTTGGCTGATTTCACTTTTGTCTTGATTTGGGAATTTCATCCTGTTGGTCCTGTCAAATATTTTGTTTGCATGATTTGCACATTATTCTGGTTAAATAACCTGCACATTTTTGTTTCAATTTTTGTCATAAGTATTTCAACCAAGTATAGTTTTTTGCTATAATGGTTGAAAGGGTGGGAAATCCGGCCTGTCAGGAGGGCTTATGTCCCTTGCCTGTCTGGAGGGCTTGGTATTCGGCCTGTCGAGAGGGCATTTTAGACTGATGGTCGGGATAAAACACCCTTGCACCGTCTTGCTGCGTCCAGCCGGTTGTTATCCGTGGCAGAAAACCTAGTCGGTCGGCAATTATTTCATGCCGATTGGTCCTGACTTTTTACTGTATCCGGTGATGGTTACCAACTCGTTAGGCACAATTAAGTGCAAAAATTTTTGTTTCAGGAATATATAGTAGAGTAGCCCTCAATCCTGAATATTTATGCGTATAATCTTTTATTATGTATAATTGTTCAGGATTCAAAAATTAAATAGATGGGTTAGTTGAGCAGGTATAAAATACAGATAAGTCATATAAAGCATGTAGTTCATTATATAGCACATCAGGTTGAGTAGTGATTGAATTTGTACCTGACTATAGCCTGATCTGATCTTTACATATGGAATAGTTTTAAATGAGTTACATTCCAGGATCTTGGGATCATTTTCCCTTCTAGTGTTTGGAGCCTGTATGCTCCTTGTCCAACAATTGAATCAAATAAGTAAGGGCCTTCCCATGTGGGAGCTAGCTTGCCCGCTGACTTTTCCTTTTTATTTGGAAATACTTTGCGTAGGACAAGGTCTCCTTCTTTGAAGACCCTGACCCTGACGTTTTTATTGTAAGTCCTGGCAACTGCTTGTTGATATGATGCCATTCTGATTTTGGCAGCGTCTCTTAGCTCTTCTGTCAGGACTAAGTTATCTTGCATCAGGTCTTTGTTTGTTTCGACGTTGTTCAGGCTGGATCTTGATGTTGGTACTCGTACTTCTGCAGGGATGACAGCTTCACAGCCATACACCAGGGAGTAAGGTGTTTGGCCTGTCGCATTTTTTGGAGTAGTCCTGTCTGCCCATAGTACTAATGGAAGTTCTTCAGCCCATCTGCCTCGTCTTCTTTTCAGCGTCTTTTTTAGGCAGCTTATGACTACCTTGTTGCTTGACTCTGCCTGGCCATTAGCTTTTGGGTATCCAAGGGTTGATGTTACCAGGTTGATATTCCATTCTTGGCAGAATGCTTGGGTCCTCTTCCCCACGAACTGAGTTCCTTGTCACATACTATTTCTGATGGGACTCCATATCTGCAAATAATGTTTGTCCTGATGAAGGATATTACTTCTTTTTCGGTTACTTGCCTGTAGGAGTCAACCTCGATCCACATAGAGAAGTAATCAGTCATGGCTAACATGAAGACTTTTTGCCCTGGAGCTACAGGCAGTTTTCCCACAATGTCCATGCCCCACTTTATAAATGGCCAGGGCGCGGAAATTGAATGAAGGAGTTCAGATGGCTGATGTATGATTGGTGCATGGATTTGGCAAGCTTCACATTTCAAGAGTATTCCGAGCGTCGACCCTCGGCGTAGGCCCCAGATGTAGCTGTCTCCGAGAACTTTGCTTGCCAGGCTCTTTCCTCCTTTATGATTGCCACAGTGCCCATCATGTATTTCTTGAAGTACTAGCTTGGCTTCGTCAGGCTCCAAGCATCTCAGGTAGGGTCCAGCCTGCGATCTCTTGAACAAGGTGTTATTGATGATAGCATAAGATGAAGCTCTAATTCTAAAGGCCTTTGCCTCATGTCTTTCATGAGGTAGTATTCCTCAGAGAAACCAATGATAATAAGGTTTAGTCCAAGAGTTACTGTCCTGATTGACAGGGTTGACCTGTTCAGGTTTGTTGATGGTCGGCTCTAATAAGTGCACAATTGGTATTTTATCAAAAACAGCGGGGGTAAAGTTTGAACCTAGGCTGGCCAGAGCATCAGCCTGGGTATTCAGGTCTCTAGGTATTTGATCGATATCAAATGAAGGAAATTTAGCGGTAAGGTTTTTTGCATATTCTAAATACAAAATCATTTTTGCATCCTTAGCCGTATAAATTCCCTTTATTTGATTGGCAATTAAGAGTGAATCAGTTTTTACCTTTAGGTTTTGAACACCGAGGTCTAGACATACCTTTAAGCCTGCTATCAGGGCTTCATATTCTGCTTCGTTGTTGGTAGCTTTGAACTCACAGCTTACAGCCTGAGCTATTACATCTCCCTGGGGTGATTTAAGTACTAATCCTAACCCTGTCCCCCTGGCATTGGATGCCCCATCTATGAACAAGGTCCATTCTTGGTCTAGGGTTTTATTTTCTAGTTGGTTGACCTCTTTTATTAGGTCTGGTTCCAGGTTAGGGCTGAAGTCAGCCACAAAGTCTGCTAGGGCCTGCGATTTGATCGCTGCCCTGGGTTCAAAGGAGATGTCATATGTGCTAATCTGTACTGACCATTTGGCCATCCTGCCTGAAAGTTCAGGTTTACGCAGGACAGATTTTATTGGTAAATTGGTCCTGACTATAATTGGGTGACTTTCAAAATAAGGTCTCAGCTTGGTACATGACATTATCAATGCTAAAACATATTTTTCAAGTAGACCATACCTCAACTCAGCATCTAGTAGGCTTTTACTTACATAGTAGACTAAATGTTGCTGCCCGTCCTGTTCTTTCACCAGGACTGCACTGATTGTTGTGTTGGTGATAGATAGGTATACTGACAAAGGTTCTCCCTTTTCTGGTTTAGCCAGTAAGGGTGGAGATGATAAATAGGATTTTAGATCCTGGAAAGCTGCCTCATGCTCGTCCGTCCACGGGAATTGTTTATTTTTCCTGAGTAAGTTATAAAATGTTTTGCATCTTTCGGAAGATCTTGATATAAAGCGGTTCAGGGCAGCTACCCGGCCCGTCAATTTTTGGATATCCTTGACAGACTTGGGTGACTGTAGTTCCAGGATGGCCTTTATCTGTTCAGGGCTTGATTCTATGCCTCTCTTTGTGACCATATATCCAAGAAATTTGCTCACAGAGACCCCAAAGTGGCACTTTGCGGTTCACTTCATGTTATATTTTTCTAATATCTCGAATGCTATTTCTAGGTGCTTCACATGATCTTCTGCATTCTTGGATTTCACCACCATGTCATCTATATGTATACTTCCATGATGTCACCTATCTGGTCTTTAAACATCATGTTGACCAGGCGCTGGTACGTTGCCCCTGCATTCTTCGGCCGAAAGGCATGGCGGTGTAACAAAGATATGCCTCGGTCCTCAGTAATGAATGCAGATACTCTCCTCGTCGGCGGGGTGCATCTTTATTTGATTGAATCCGAAGCATCCATGAATGTCAACATTTCGTGACTGTTTGTTGCGTCTACCATGGCATCAATATGAGGCGGGGGAATGGATCTTTAGGGCAAGCTTTGTTCGAGTCGGTGTAGTCTACACAGACTCTCCACTTTCCATTCTTTTTATGCACAACAACTACGTTAGCCAGCCACTCAGGGTACATTACTTCCCTGATCATCCCCATATCCAAGAGTTTTTCTACTTCTTCATTTATTATGGTGTTTCTTTCAGCTGCAAATTTGCGCCTTTTCTGCTGCCTTAGAAGGCTTCAAGGCTGCTGTGTAGCACTCCTGGGCTGTCTTGTGGTCCCCTTTGATTGTGGCTATACCCCAGTCTGTTGGTATCTTGATGCACTGGTGATAGGTTGATGGTACGGCCTTGACATTATGAATCCGTGGTCCGCCTGGATGGCGTTGTAGGATGACAAGCAGTCAAGGACCCCAAACTTTTCATAGGATGAGACTCCCTCCACATAGGTTGGGAGGTGGATCTCTTCTAGAGTGCTCCTGGTTTCACCACTGAAACCTACTAGGACGCTGGATTTTTTGGTGATTTGATCCTCGTTTATCTTCATGGCTTTCGATCGTCAAGCATGATCGGGTTTCTCGAGCTACCTCCATCTACCAGGATCCTTCTTCCGTGGCGTTCCAATCGCATAGAAATGACCAGGCCATCGTGATGAACATCGTGGATGCCCACCAGGTCGCAATCATTGAAAGTGATTGTTGGAACAGATCCACTTGCAGGTGACACGATCCTTGGTGTCCTGGCTATCTTTTTTGCCGTTGAGCTTGTCGTGCCACAAATCTCTCGAACCGCCCGATATGAATTTTACTTCATAGAGTGGTGGTGGTGGAGGAGGTCTGCGATCCCGTGTTTGTGCTCCCGATTTTCTTTATCCTGGTTTGCATTCCTGCCTTTTGACTTGATCAGGTCTTTTAAGTATCCTGATTTCAGCAGGTAGGCCACTTCCATCCTTGGAGTGAAACAATCATCCGTGGTGTGTCCAATATCCATGTGGAATTCGCACCATTTTGAATTGTCTCTTCTGGGATTTGGATTTTCTACTTTCCTGGGCTATCTAACAGCTGTTCCCATGTTATCAAGCCTCTGGATCAATCCTGCAGTATCAACACAAAAGTTATGTTCGGAGATAGGTGGATAAACCTTAGCCTTACCTTGATACTCATGAGTCGCCGACTTCACCGATCCGCCTGGAATATGGAGTAGGTCTGTAATTGTTCCCTCTGTTGCTTTTCCTATTGCTTTTTTCATGATCCCTTGGTCCACTGGGTGATCCAAGCTTGTAGCTTTTATCTTCTTCCAGCCTGATGAAGGCAAAGGTCTTGGCTTGAACATCTTCGAAGGTGTGGCAGGGATACTTAGTGAGTTCATTGTATAAGTCACTATGTGGTAGTAACCCCTGTCTAAATGCCTCCACTGCTGTTCCAACGTCACATCTGGGTATAGATACTTTTTCTTTGTTGAACCTTGCAAGGAATGTCCAGAGAGTTTCATCAGGCTTCTGTGTAACTCGGTAAAGGTCACTGGATCGTTTCTCCAACTCCCTGCTACTTGTGAATTGCTGGTTGAAAGTGTTAATCAGGTTGGCAAAGGAATGGATACTGCCAGTAGGCAGGTTGATGTAACATTGCAGGGCAGGGCCAGTCAGGGTCGTTCCAAACCCCTTGCACATGCAAACTTGTCTGAACTCACTAGGAATGGATGCAGCCAACATCTTCTGCTTGTAAAGAGCCACGTGATTTTGTGGATCCGTGGTTCCATCATAGACCTTCATGGATGGAATTGTGAACTTCTTCGGTAGGTCTACTTTGGCTATTTCGTCTATGAAGGGTGAATCAAAGATATAGCCGTCGTGGGGCGCTTCTTCCATACTTGGCAGTACTCCTGGTATCTTGTCAAATTTTTCATTGAGTTTCTTGATCTCTGAACTCGCCATCATGATAGCCGCAGCATTCATCAGGTTTATCATCATTTTTCGGCTCTTCATCACCATCTACGTTAGTGATTTTAGGAGTATTTGGGCTCCCAAAACTGGAAAAATCAATGTTTTTGATGATTGATGAAAATGGGGTTCCTGGTTGGAGTCTAGAGCCTGCTCCTTGGGTTTTCTCCAATCTTTGCTTCAGGGCTGACTCAGATTCTTTTAGTTGCAGGATTTCTGCTTCAGTTTGGGCCACTTTTTCTTTCAGGCTTTCCAACTCAGCGATTTTTTGGAGAGCTGCATTCAATTGATCTTCAACGGTGGGTTGGGCCATTTTTGTAGGTTTTTAAGTTTTTGTAAGATAAGAAAAAAGGATTTAAAGAGCTAGATGCCCCACGGTGGGCGCCAATTGTTTTGTGTGGATTTTGCGCAAGGCGAAATCAGGTCAGGGTGATATTGTGCAGGGTTAACTAGCTCTAATTAGATTTCTTGTCAGGTCGACAGGGTACGATATTAAGCTGTAAATAAGATAATAAAAATAACAAGACAAACAATTTTGTACGTGGAAAACCCTTGAATGGGAAAAAACCACGGGCACCAAGCCAGGAGAGGATTTCACTCTATGAATTGAGAGAATATTCTTATGATAACAACAATGCTTGTATTTTCTATGTAATATGTGTATGTCTTCTTGCGTATGAATGATGTCCCTCTTCAGATCCCTCAAGTGTTCTTTATATAGCATCCTATCTTGAACGGCTGCATGATCAAGCATTGAAGGCTGAATATTCTCCATAATTGCTGGTAATAAATGCTGAATATTTCCCTCTTAATTACCGTATTTACTGCACAATCTTCATACTTAATGCTGCGTATTTATTTCCATAAATATACGCGGATATGGTCAAATATTATCCTGATATTTGGACCGTTGTCCTCTCCATGGCCTGGCGCCTAACTTCATGTGCCTTGAGAGCCTGGCACCCTGAGAGCCTGGCAGTCAGGTTTAGATGAGATGCTGATCAGGGTGGTCTGCGGATTTCCAGGCCTAACACTAGGATTTAGGGAATTCGATGAATTATTGTTAGTTGCTAATTAGGTTTACAGATCTTTCGTTGTTATCATGTCTTTGTTGTTAATCACTGCTTTTAACCGCAAATAGCTACTTGAATCGATGCATTTAGCTAATTAACCTTGGTAAGCCTTGACCTAGACCGGAAGGTTGGAAGGGGTGCGACCCGCAGTGAACAATAGGATGCTTTAGTGAGGGCGGAAGCTAAGCTAATAGTATTTTAGGGCGAATTGAGACCGGAAAGAGATATTCGTTGCCCCTTAGACCGACACATCGACTGATCTGTGACCTTGGCTGCAATTAACTGGCATTCATTGATGAACAGACAATCCTAGTTTTCCTTTCTCTCTTATTAATTCCTCTTAACCTTTTCTCTTGCCTTAATCTCATTAGTTTAGTTAAATCAATTAAAACCCCCATCCTGTGACCATAGACAGACCGAATTGACGAGTAGATATTGACCACCTCCCTGTGGAGATCAACCCTACTTAACGCTGACTTCTGTTAGTAGTAGCTAGGTATTTATTTTTGGTACCTGACGATAGTATCAATAACAGTATGCTGAGTGCATTTAAAGGGTTTGGGTTTAAAAGCTGGGTTGCCATACCAAGTAATCAAACCCTGGTCTGTGGAGAGGTTCGTGCCAAACAAGAGTAAGGTCGGTTCCTAGTCCATTTTCTCGAGTAGTGAAAGCCCTTGATACAAACAAGAGTATATACTACGGTATGGTTAACGTCAATCACTATCTATCCTTAGGCCCATATAAGAATTTGGACCGTCCAGACGGGACAATTGGTCAAATGGGTTGGGTTGGGCCTAGGAAGGCCGAATAAAAAGACCTAAGAAGGTCGAGTAATGAAAATCGACAACCGTCTCGTATAAAATATTCCCTAACCTCGTTCAAGTTTCACCATGGGTAACACGTAAGTGTATATATAAGTGTATATATCCCCAGCGGAGTCGCCTAACTGTGGACATGGACCACACTGCGGCGCGCGCGGATGCACTTGAAATAAGCGTGCATTTGTGGAGTCGCCACCAATTTTTATAGGAAATTGGAACCGTTCGAATACCTCGTGTCATGTCAAGATACAAAGTAGTGACACGAACACTAAGAACGCGTTACCCTTAGCATTCTATGTCTATAATGACTCTCGTGGATGCCAATGAACACGGATGTTCACAGAGAACTGGAGTAAGGTGTGAGGGTACGTATTAGGAAGTCCTTTTACTGAACACTTAATCCCGCCCGCCTCGATAGCGGCCTTTACTAATGATTAGGGAAGTTGTTCGTATGTCGTCGATTATATGCATGCAATGCAACATCCAACGTTTTAAACCTAGTATGTGAATTAAACTACGTCGAAAAACAAATAGTTTAGCAAACAATTATGTCGAATTGGATTTAGGGTTAATTATATGTGAAGAACAAGTAAATAAATCATACAATAAATAAATAGCGATAAATAAAAATTACAATGAATTACAAAGGTTAATTGATTTACTTCAAAAATACACTCGAAACGGAAATTTGAAGAAAATAAAATAAAATAATAGCTTAGAAATTAAAGTGACTAAATAGGACAGATTATGAGTGATATTACGATTAATAGTCAATTAATTACGTAATTAAAGGATAGGTCAAAGCGAGAACGGAAGTTCAGAGACATAGATCATTTCAGAACAGGCACAGCATCTGCTGCGTCCCTTAGAAGAGGCGCAGCTATTCCTGCATCTGTTCTTGAGTTGAGCTTTGACTGTGAAGTCAGAACCGCAGGTAGTTAATATTCTTTGGTATGTTTTACGATTGATTATCGCCATTAGACTCAAGTGAAAGTGATCTAATTTAACATATTAATTACATATGATGCCATCGTAAAAGCGATAAACACGGATTAAAACTAATTAAAACAAATTAAAACGAATTAAGAACGAAATAAATCAAGTTAGGTTGAATGGCGACGAAGGAACGAAGTTTGAAAGAAATTGACAAACTGAAAATAAACAATGAAAATATGTACAAAGGGCGAATCCCAGAGACTTGATATGGACAAATCGAGCCTCTAAAATCCGGATTTGATTTAATGACGAAAACCCGCAAATATCGAGTTATAAGGGATTTAAGTCGAGAATAAAGCATGATAATTGAAAGGAAGGATTAAGACACGGTTTATTTACAAAGGAACGAAAGAAAATAGGAAAAAAAAGAAAAGAAACAAAACTACAGAAACCCGAGGAAGAAGAAGAAGAGCAGGAGCAGCAGCAGCCTCTGGAAGAGGCGCAGCAGGTGCTGCGACCCTTCGAAGAGGTGCAGCAGGTGTTGTGACCCTTCGAAGAGGCGCAGCTACTTCTGCGTTTCTTCTCGACGTCTGGTAACTGCTGTTTCGTAAAAATAGTTTTGAATAAGGGTTTTTAAAGTCGGTTTTGAATGTGTTTTTGATGTGAATCTTACATTAATTGATACAAAAATAAAATACAATGAAAAAGATGGGATTTACACCCTCAGACTTACATGTTTGATGAAACGAGATTAACTAAGTTAACGTTAGTGATTGATCTACTCGAATGTATGTAGAAAGTGCCCTCATTGGAGAATTTTAGATTAATTGATTGATTGATGTGTAGTGGTCAAATTGGTCGGTCATGCAACGTGACTGGTACTCAGAATAATCTGAGCCTACGTGGTTGATTGATCAAGCACGTAGGCGTCGAAAGCTTAGAGCAAGGTCTAGAATGCAAAGAAAGAAGAGAAGGGCGGACACTCGTGTGAAAAATATGGAGACCGGAGGTCTCTATTTATACTAAAATATGTGAAGAGTTTTGGAATGACACAAACTTTGACAAAAAATCACGGAAAAAATCTATAAACAGCGAAAACAGGCTGGAGAAGAGCCGCAGCAGCTGCTGCGATCCTTCCAAGAGGCACAACATCTGCTGCGTTAATTCCCCAGAGGTTTCCTCCTGCGGAAGAAAGATTTCCGCGTTTCATTTATGGAATTGCGGTAGATCTATACTTCCTTATTCCTTAAAATATGATTTATGGGTGATATTTTACCAAAAGATATAAAATTAACTTATGGAATAAATATCTAGAATATTCTAGAACATTCCGACTCGGCATTTTAAATGGTTTCTTAGAAAATGAAGCGGTTTTTGACCCGGACTCCAACTGAACTCTAATTACTGTTAAAACGGCCGTATCAGCGCGTAGATGACGACCAAGGGGTAGACACAAGTGTTTGAGCTATCACTTGATGATAAACTTACGGACTGTCATAAATCATTCCGTGTACCAAACATGCGGCCCAATTATCACTGGGTGGTTGATGGAAGGTGTAGAAATGAGGTATCTACACATACCTGCTCAATACCTGCTCACCATCCCCAAATGGATCACCACAGTTTTCAAAACATTTAAACGGGGTCAGTTACTGATTATACAAAAATAATACAACATAAACAATACTACAATCACCCAATCTCCATCATAACTCCACACACCCGACTGCACACTCAAGTGTGTAGTCCTGCCAGAATACCCATCTCAACAAGTATTCCACACTGCCAGTGGGGAACCGCAACCGTTCTCACCTAAGACCCGCTCATATCATCCGAGCGATAACCCATGTTCCTTAATATGCACATCTCCTCTGTGGCGGGTTCCACAGGCGAATCAAGGGCGTGAAGCCACTCCCGCAAGTGACTCCACTCAGCCGAGGACCCACCTCGAGAACCATAGACAAACAATCACAACCAACTATATTATATAACAACAAACATCAACTACCAATTCTAATATGATATGAATCAACAACAATAAACAACCATCACAAGACCGTCACAATCAGCTAATAAAAAATGCTCCTCTACGAAATATCCTCCTATAAACAGATATTCATACAGTTACAATCTAATCAACATAATACTCCCAAAAACCCCCAACATACCCAATTAGGGTTTTAACCAAAATCAACAAAACAATATAAAAACTATACGAGGATCTTATCCTTGGCACGACGAACTCAACGGCGTAAAGAACACGAAAATCCGACAACCTTAGCCTTTGGGATTTGCAAACAACGCGAAGAATGAAACAACGTACTCTTTTCTCTCTTTGCAAGGTTATTAGAGAAGTGAAAAGTGATTAAGAAAGATGACAGAACCTTTAAATATTAATCACACGTTATTAACAAAACCTGGCTAAAACAACCCGTAATACCGACTTACTCGATCGCATAAGTGACTTACTCAACGAGTGCCCGTTACTCGATCGAGTATCACACGTACTCGATCGACTACCCATCAGGCAGCCTGCTATTTCATATAAAAACATACTTACTCGACAGAGTAAGGTCCACTCAATAGAGTACCCATAGGCATAGAAAACCGTAGTATTACAAATACCACCTCCCCCGGCGGGACCCAGTTTACCCTTCGAAGCACCATCGGTATTTAATAACACCCAATTGTGTGGAGGAGGAAGCCAGTGAATAAATATTTCCGTATTAGCAGGTCTAATTTGTGGAACAAAAATATCAAACTGGTCGAACGCCTTTTTGTTAGTTTCAAACTGTCGAAATAGAAATGCTCAAGGATCAATCGAATTTTCAGTTTCACGGACAAAGACGGTGTTGTTCCTCTATCTCCATATCCACCAGCAGGTTAAGGCAAAGTAAATCGACCAATCCGCTTTGGTTGTTAACACATCATTGCTTGCGCTCTTGGCTAGCCAAACTGTAAAGGAGGAATTACAGAAGGAGGAGTTTGAATCATCAATACCGACAATGCTCCAAATCTGCCATGATATAGGACAATCACGGAGGAGATGTTTCGTCCTCTCTTCATTCTCTTCGCATCTCGGGCACAAAGGGTCATCTCCCATATTTATTCGTACATGGTTTACATTGGCTATAATCTTTCGTGAGTAGCGAGCCATAGGAACATGCAAACTCTTTGTAATACTACGGATTTTCTAAGCCCGTACTCGGCCGAATATGGCCTACTCGGCCGAGTAAGGGGTGTCATGTTTTCTGGAAAGATCACTGCCCAGGAATACTCGGCCGAGTATGTGGAATACTTGACCGAGTAGAGCGTATTCGGTCGAGTATACTCTGTACTCGACCGAGTATACTCTGTACTCGACCGAGTATACTCTGACCGAGTATCCGGTCTGACGGGTGTTTTTCCGCGGTTTGATTTAGAGATGATTAGAGTTATATAATACGCGTTAATCAGTTTCTAATTACATTTTAAAAAACCTAAACACTTCAACGACGCTCTAATCCTCTCCAAATATCTCCCTAGTGTGGGAAATATCGGTATACTTCGTCAAGAAATTCGGATTATAACGAAATTATAGTTATGAAATTACGAGTCATAAATGAAATTGCATAAACAAAAGTATAGAGATTAGATTTAACCTTTGGTCCTAGCAATTAGGCCTAAGAACAAATATCGAGATCGATATTCTCCTAATTGTTGCACCCAAAATGCTTTGAGAAATGCCCTTGTTCTGGCTAGAAAGAGAACCCTAATTTCTAAATGATTATTTAGGGTTTTTGTGATGTGAGTTGTTAAGAAAAATAACCAACAAAAATGATCCTCCCTGTCTCCTAATATAACCGAAATAAGGAGAGAAATAGGGAAGATCTTTTCTATTTTTTTCTTCCTCAAACCGTGTAAATGGGGAGTCCAATGGGAAGATATTTTTCTTCCTTTTTTACTCCTTTTTCGGTTTCACCAACCACCAAAGATAAGGAGAAAATCTTCTTATTTTTGGTTGTTATAAAAATGTATAAAATGTGTATTATTTATCAATTGTCATATATGTTGTCCCGTATTAATAAGTCCACACACAACAATTTGTAGTCGATTTATTAATACCGGTCTGTCATCATTTATTATGACAATTTCGTATAATATATACATTAACTATAAATATCGCATATTTATAATTTGCTTGTTTACGTTTAATTACGAATTAACATCTTAATTCGTTTAAGCTAACATTATATACATTAATTAAATATAACAGTTTATATTCAATTTACGAATTAACATTTAATTCGTCTCAGCTGATATTATTTAATTATATTAAATAATCGTCTCATCATCACATTGACTAACTTTTTAGTCAAATACATGGACTAACCTTTTAGTCATATAAGGCATCAATGTGATTACATTTTCGTATAATCACATCTCTCAAACACATCCTTTAGGTGTGACTTTTAGGGACCAGTTGATCACCGCCATCAGTATGATAATAACGTCAAATTTCTAGCAAGCCAACCGTTATTAATAAACGTTAATCAACTGATTAAATACTAAGTATACCCTTGTGAACCTAAAAGAGATTTATATACGTTATCACACTAACTGTGGAGGACACTAGCTCCAACAATCTCCCACTTGTCCTCACAAGTGTATGTGCGATAACCGATTCTCATATCCTAAAATTTCTCCCACTCAATGTAAAACAATTTGCAAAATCCGTATTCACAAAGGTCGTATTTTACAAGTGATCTATCAAGAGTGGTTTTCCCGACTAGAGAGTAACTTAACTGATAAACGAATCATCATTCGAGCATGGCCATGCATTTCAGTTACAACTCCTCGAGTGGCCCTGAGAAATGACTAAACCTGATAAAGGTTGGATATTTTCTTCAACTCGAATCCTGCAGATATAAGCACAGTATGAAATGACCCAGTAAAAATCTGCTTAGCCTCATGTTATGGTCGACCATGAGAAAGAAACCAAAGTCACCCAAAAACTGCCTTAATCTCAAGAGACAGTCGATAGTCAAAAGAATCGACTCTAGGAACACAATGGACGTCTAATCCACGACTTGACACCGAATGTTTTTTAAACATTTAGGACTCCATTAGGTTATCACAATGTCCTACGAGGTATCGTTATAACTTGCATCTGTGATCGATCAGCCAACCGTTTGACATATGGCTCGTTGAACCCACCATCAATCAACTTCACAATATAATAGCCAGAGTTATCAGCTCATGTAGACGATTACGGACCAAAACAAATATAATGTAATTCAGTTCACTTTGTGGCGTTCAAAGTTGTCGTACAATCCACATGAAAAACAAAATATGAAATAATACGATGAAGTTATAAATAGCATATGAAAAGAAAATGTATCGAATTCATAAGCAACTAGTACAACTCAGGAACACGTTTAATTCCCATGGAAATAATGTGCCCTTCATGTTTATCATATTTCAATGGTTTAGTGAGATGGTCCGCGATGTTGTCATCCGAAGCAATCTTGTCAATCACTATCTCCTCTTGCTCCACGTAATCACGGATCAGGTGAGCCTTCCGATGTACATGTCTAGACTTGTTGCTAGACTTAGGCTCCTTGGCCTGGAAGATGGCACCTCTATTGTCACAATAGATAGTGATTGGGTCATTCGAACTAGGAACTATGGTTAGTCCTTGTAAGAATTGACGCATCCATATAGCTTCCTTTGCTGCTTCTGAAGCTGCATAGTACTCGGATTCAGTAGTAGAATCTGCTACAACTTCCTGTTTGGAACTCTTCGAGCTGACCGCAGCACCATTAAGAGTAAAGACGAATCCAGACTAAGATTTCGAATCATCTCGATCTGTTTGAAAGCTAGCATCTGCGTAACCGATTGCACATAGCTTAGTATCTCCTCCATAAGTCAATACCCAATCCTTAGTCCTCCGTAGGTACTTAAGGATGTTTTTAAAAGCTATCCAGTGTGTTTCACCTGGATTTCCTTGGTACCGACTTGTCATACTCAATGCATATGCCACGTCTGGACGTGTGCATATCATGGCATACATGATTCATCCTATGGCTGATGCATAAGGAACACGACTCATGCGTTCAACCCCTTCAGGTGTCTTGGGTGACTGAGACTTGCTCAAATGCATCCCAGACATCATTGGAAGGTTCCCCTTCTTGGAGTTGGTCATGCTGAACCTTTCAAGAATCTTATCTAAATAAGACTCCTGACCCAGTGATAACATCCGTCGTGATCTATCTCGATAGATACACCCAGATCTTTCATCTGGAAATGGTTCTTCAACCATCCTTTTACCGAAGATAAGAGAGGAATGTCATTCCCAATCAAGAGTAAGTCATCGACATACAATATCAAGAAAACAATCTTGCTCCCACTCGACTTGATATATAAGCATGGTTCCTCGACCGATCGAGTGAAACCATACTCTTTTATCACCTGGTCGAAACGATGATTCCAACTCCGAGAAGCTTGCTTAAGTCCATAAATGGAACGTTTAAGCTTGCACACTTTCTTAGGATTTTCAGGATCTGTGAAACCTTTGGGTTATACCATGTACAATTCCTCCTCCAAATAACCGTTTAAGAAGGCGGTTTTCACATCCATCTGCCAAATTTCATAGTCATGAAAAGCTTCAATCGCTAAGATTGTCCGAATGGAACGCAGCATAACTACGGGTGCCAAAATTTCATCATAATGCAATCCGTGCACTTGAGTGAAACCTTTTGCCACTAGTCGTGCCTTATAGATATCTGGTTGCCCGTCTACAGAATGCTTTATTTTGTAAAGCCATTTGCACTGAAGAGGTCGTACCTTGTTAGGTAAATCAACAAGATCCCATACGTCATTCTCATACATGGAGTCCATCTCGGATTGTATGGCTTTAAGCCATAGCTTAGAGTCGGAACAGGTCATGGCACCTTTATAGGTAGCGGGTTCATTACTCTCTAGGAGTAAATCGTCATTTTCCTCGACCATACCAATGTATCTGTCTGGAGGATTAGAAACTCTACCCGACCTCCTAGGTTCCTGAGGAATGTTAACCGTATCATTAGTTGAAGGAACATCTTCCTCCATCTGTTCCTCGGTTGTTGGTTCTTGAATCTCCGACAGCTCGAAGGTTCTATTACTTGACTTGTTCTCGAGAAATTCTTTCTCTAAGAACTTTGCACTAGCCGTAACAAAAACTCGATGTTCGGTAGGCGAATAGAAGTAATGACCAAACATTCCTTTTGGATAACCAATAAAGTATGTCTTGACCGATCGCGGACCGAGCTTATCCTCCTGTCTCCACTTGACATAAGCCTCGCAGCCCCAAACCCGAATAAAGGACAAGTTAGGGACCGTTCCCTTCCACATTTCATATGGAGTCTTGTCGACAGCTTTAGACGGACTTCGGTTAAGTATAAGAGCAAACACACAAAGAGCAAAACCCCATAATGAATCAGGTACTACCGTGTGACTCATCATGGATCGAACCATATCAAGTAATGTTCGATTTCTCCGTTCGGACACACCATTTAATTGAGGTGTTCCAGGTGGAGTTAACTGTAAAACTATTCCACAGACTTTAAGGTGTTGATCAAACTCATTTGAAAGATATTCGCCACCACGATCTGAACGTAGTGCTTTAACCTTTCTTCCCAGTTGGTTCTCAACCTTATTCTGGTATTCCTTGAATTTTTCAAAAGACTCACTTTATGCTTCATTAAGTAGACATATCCGTATCTACTCAAATCATCCGTGAAAGTGATAAAATATCTATAGCCATCTCTTGCGGTGATTGACATAGGTCCACATACATCAGTATGTATGAGTCCTAATAGGTCATTAGCGCGCATTCCAACACCTTTGAAGGAAATTTGAGTCATTTTGCCGATAAGACATGATTCACACGTGCCAAACGATGAGAAATAAAATGTGGGGATAGTCCAATTCTCAATGAGTTTCTTTACACGTTTTTCATTTATGTGTCCCATTCGACAATGCCATAGATAAGTTTGATCTTTGTCACCAACCTTTAATTTCTTATCATTCACATGTAATATATCTGTGGTTTGATCTAAGATATAAATTCCATTCATGGAAACTGCTTTGCCATAAACCATTTCATTAAAAGAGAAAATACAGCTATTGTTCTTTATTGAAAATGAAAAACCGTCTTTATCAAGTACGGAAACAGAAATAATATTCTTAGATAAACTGGGTACATAGTAACAGCTATATAAATATAACTCAAAACCACTAGGGAGCTGGATTACGTATGTTCCCATTGAGACTGCAGCAACTCTTGCTCCATTCCCGACTCGCAAGTCCACATCACCCTTTGCGAGGGGTGTGATGTTTTTTAGGCTCTGCAAATGATTACACAGATGAGAACCACAACCAGTATCTAGTACCCAAGTTCCTAAACTTGCATGGTTAACCTCAATCATATGAATATAAGATGACATACCAACAAGAGTGACGCGGCCTGCTTTTATGTCCTCACGGTACACGGGACAGTTCCTCCTCCAATGCCCAGTCTTGTGACAATGGTGGCACTCAACTTTACCGCCCTTGCTCTTTTCCTTGCCTTGTGAGCCACTAGTCTCACCAGGCCCACTCTTACCATTTCCTGACTTCTTAAACTTTGGCTTTCCTACAGTTAGGTCGCCGTGAGCTTTGCCCTTACCCTTATTCTTGTTGGAAATCATGAGAACATCTTGCTTCATGCTCCCACTCAATTTCATATCCTTCTCGGTCTGTACGAGAAGTGAGTGTAGCTCATGAGGACTTTTCTTCTTGTCATTCATGTAGTAATTTGCCCTAAAAAGGGCAAAACCATCATGAAGTGAATGAAGCATACGGTCAATGACTATGCTCTCACTGATTTTGCAATCAAGTGCCTCCAGTTTTTCGACATTCTCAATCATGTTAAGAATGTGTGGGCTAACCGGTTGGCCCTTCTGGAGTTTTGCATCAAAGAAGCGACAGGTATGCTCATAAGTAACGATTCTCGGTGCTTTAGAGAACTCATTAGTGAGCGTGGTGAAAATCTTGTTTGCACCTTGGGCAATGAAGCGTGTTTGCAAATTGGTTTCCATTGCAAAAATGAGTACGTTCTTTATCGCACCCGCTTCCATGACAAAGTCACTATAAGCAAGTGACTCGTTAGCTCTTGCATTGGGGCTGAGTTTGGCGGTATTGGCTCAGTTAAGTACTTGAGCTTACCGTCAGCAATGGCAGCATTCCTTAATGATGCCTCCCACTCCGCAAAGTTGGACCCGTCATTCTTCAGTCGGGTGGACTGATTCATGTGGTCCATGAAAGTTTTGAGCCAGGACTCGCGTGCAAGTGTGGCACTTGGCATAGGGATATCATTATTTCCAGCCATTTGTTGTAAGCAGTATTATTAATATAAAACGAATTCTACACTGCGAAAAAGAAGAAAAATATAATAAGCATACTCATCGTTATGATTTAAGTTGATGCGTGTCTAAAATATGATGTTTCACACTTTATTCTACACGCATTTCAGAGCTCAAATGTGCAATATATGCCAATATTTCTCTATTTTCCTCTACTTTCGTGTTTTTGTACATTATTGCAGAAATGTGAAGAATTCAACGGGAAATCAAGCCAAATCCGCCCCCGAGTAATCTGCATTGCAAATGACGTAAAGGAACTGCTTAAGGAACGAGCTTGGTGCGCAATCCAAGGCCCAAAAGACAAGTCCACGAGTTTTAAGAAGTCAAGTAGCAGCTCATCCAGTCGATCGACCATCACCCTCGATCGATCGACCAATGCTCGGTTCCGAAGCTACTGTTTCTTGAGGAGCAACATGATCGATCAAAGATTATCGATCGATCGACGATTTCTATTCCGCAGGCGTGAATTGAAAGACCGTGAATCTTGAAGCCCGTGAAGTTTAGGTTTAGGAAATAAGATGTTGCGTTGATTGCTATATAACGTAACATAAAACCATCAGTTTAGATATCAAGTTTTTATCCAAGTTTTTATCACAATACAGTACTTTCAGTTTTAGTTTATTTCGAGTAACTAGGGTTTGGGTTATCGATTTTAGCATCGGAATTCTACCCTTGTTCTTAATCTTTCCTCTTGAATCTCGGTATTCCTTCTGCCCTAGTTTCAATTTATTGCTTTACTTTCATTATTAGTATAGATTTGCTAAGTTAGTGTCCCGAAAGCCAATTATCGTTTTGTCATTGTTGTTATTTACTTTGAGCATGAATTCAGTAATTGTTATTAGTTTTGTTGCTGTTATTACCTTCATCATGAGTAGCTAATTCTTTAGTGCTAGGATGTAGGCGATTTATGGCATAGGCGGCATTAGATTAGGGAGAACTGTCTCGCGTGTTGGTCGATCGACTGACATTGCCAGTCGATCGGCTGACCTCGTAGGGTTTTATATTCATTTTAATTGTTTTAATCTTGTATTTAGCAAATCGAATGCATGCGACCAGTTAGATACTTATTTCGTGACTGACCCATTAGATCGAAAGATAGGGAAAGTTATTTGACCATCAATTAAATCGACTAAACCGTGCTAAGATCGAAAGATAGTATAGTTTAGACCGTTAGTCACTTTTCAGGACGAAAGTTAGTATTAGTGACATTAGGGACCTATAGCGAGATCGAGAGATGTTATTTGTTAAGAGTGGACCGAGAGGACCTCTTTATTTCCCGCCTTACCTGTGTTTGATTCAGACCGACTTAGTTTGCTGCCGCCGAAGCTATAAAGAACCGACCATCCTAGTACCCTTCTTTTATCTGTTTAAATCGTATTTTTAGTTTATTATCTTTGTTTGCTCTTAGTCTTAGATCAATTCAAATCAACCCCCATAATAGTTACCTCGATCAACATAAATCAACTAAAGTTTACAACTGCCTCCTTGTGGTTCGACCCTGTTACCACTAGCCTAGGTTAGTCTTAATAGGAGATTATAAATTTTATCTTTGGTACTCACAACGACGGGTATCAAATTTTGGCGCCGTTGCCGGGGAGGCAATAGTCCGAATTTTAGTTGTTTTTATTTTTAGTCTTTCTTAGTTTAAGGGACATTCATTCCTTAAACTTTTCTTATATTCTTTTTGTAGTTTCTTCTTATGCGCAGATCACATGGTGGAGAATTAGTACCGTTGAACCCTGAGCTTGAAAGATCCTTGCGCGAGTTGAGACGAACACAAAGAGTATTACCGACAGAGGAAGAGCTGAGTACTCTGTCAAGCTATTACGAGAACGAACTGTTCGAAGATAATCCACCATCTTCGCCCATTTCCACTTCTTCAGCCGAGACAGTTACTTCACCGGAAATTCCAGTCATGGCCGAGGAAGCAAGTATAGCTAGTTATTCTGAGCCGACAGCCGATAACTTATATAAGGGGTTCGAGTTACCAGGAGATGCCAGGAAATTCGAACCAAAGCCTGCCTACATCACTATGGTTGAGAGAAACCAGTTTGGGGGAGCTGCAAATGAAAATGCAGCAAGGCATATGGAGACCTTTATTGACTACTGCTGCTCCATTCCCCCACCAGCTGGCGTGACCTAGGATCAAATCAAGGAGACCATGTTCATCTTCTCCCTTCGTGATGCTGCAAGGGAGTGGTATAGAGATTTGGACCGGACCGCTCAGGAGATCACTGATTGGAATACATTGGCATTGGCGTTCTACAAGAAGTACTTTTCTGCTTCAAGGACGATCGCTATTAGAGCTCAAATCACGGGCTTTAAACAAGGGCCAGATGAGAATTTCCACGAGGCATGGGTCCGATTCAAGAAGTTGGTGCGAACCATACCGCACCATGGGTTTGAACAAAGGAGTTTGTGCAATCATTTCTACAATGGGTTGTACGACGATCAGAGGGCCATTTTGGATGCTGCGGCCAATGGAAGATTCGCTGAAAATTTGGGAGCAACCAAGGGGTGGAAGATCATTGACGATCTAGCTACCCACAAGGCCGAGTATGGGAATTCTAGAGGGAACCGAGGAGAGTCTGCTGAATCCTCTTCTCGTAGCCGCACTTGAGGCTCTTATCGAGGTTTGACAAGTATGAGCTAGGAGGAGCTTCTAAAGGTGGGATATACCAAGTCAATCTTTGTGTCGACGGTCCCTTCGTCTGTGAAAGGTGTGGAGTTGAGGGCCATGTCTCGAAAAACTGCCCTAGTCCTTTTGAATCTTGTGCTGCCTTTCAACACTATAGGCAGACAAACACCTACTACGAGCCACCGCATCCAAACTTGAGTTGGAGAAGCCAGAATGTTTTGAATCCAACTCAACCTCCGCCACAAAGCAGCAGCCCATATGTGCCTCCTCATCAAAAGCAACAACAATATCAAAAGCCTCCTTATAAAGCCGCAGCAAGAAGAACAATCACAGAATTCTGAATTTTCCGAGCTCAAGAATATGTTGCTGAAGGAGTCCCAAGCAAGAGAGGCCAGGATGAAGCTACTAGAGAGCCAAATTGCTCAATTGGCTAGTAAAAATAACACTCGAGCTCCCGGACACTTACCCACTCAACCCGAACAAAAAGAGACCCTAAATGCCATCACTTTGAGGAGCGGGTCCACCCTTGATGGTCCTGCCATGGTTGAAGATGCTGTTGAAAAAGATGAGCCGGAAACAAGTCAAGAGAAAGCTTCAACGAACAAATCAAAGAAAAAGACGTCTGCCAGGTATTTCAGTCGATCGACTGACATACCTAGTCGATCGATCAAACACGAGTTACAGGAGCTTCGAATCAGACATCTCGGTCCGATCGATCGAGGAGAGTGGTCGATCGACTGAGATCGCTGCTGATGCTGAAGAATTTCGTCCTTTGATGCCAACTAATCTAAGAGACCACTTGTTTCGGGGTACCACGGTCCCGAAAATTTTGGGGGTAGACCCGAGTGCTGATGGGTCAGTCCCGGCTCCGAAGTTCGATCCAATGACGGTTAATGGTTCTCATTTGAGACGGTCTGAGGAGGGGTCCAGCTTCAACAAAGAGAAGGTGACAGACTTTCAGCCTAAGTCCAAGGATACCGGCACACGCGATTTAGAGGAGAGAGCTAAGGAACTCCTTACAGCCCCATATCCGGAGAGGCTCGTGCCGACCAAAGAACAGGTATCTTTCAGTAAGTTTGAGAAAGTTATCCATAGTCTGAATGTGCAAGTCCCCTTCCTTGAGTTAGTTAACCAAGTACCCGCTTACACTAAATTTATGAAACAACTATTATCCAAAAAGCGGTCACTTGAAACAGTGCACACTGTCGCACTCACCAAGGAGTCTTGTTCCTATCTATCTCACACTGCGCCCCATAAGTTAGAGGATCCGGGTAGCTTTTCCGTTCCTTGCAAAATAGGTACCTTCTCAATTGAGAAGGCATTGTGTGACTTAGGGGCCAAGATAAAGTCATGCCCTTGAGTTTAGCTAGGAAACTCAAGTTGACCCGGTTTGCTATAACAGACATGACAGTTCAGATGGCTGACCGATCTGCGGTGGAGCCTATAGGAGTCCTATAGGACATACCCGTCCAGATAGGGAATTTTTTCTTCCCTGTTGACTTTGTTGTCCTTGACATGCCTGAGGATGCCCATATACCGATCATCTTAGGTAGGCCGTTCCTGCACACTGCTGGTGCAGTTATTGACGTCGGTTTAGGAACCTTGACTTTCAAAGTTGGGAAACATTCTATCATTTTTGCCCAACCTGCTAAAAAGAAGGACGCCATGTGGCTCATTACTTGTAATACGGTCTCGAAAAGATATCGTACTTTGTGCTTCCCGAATCGACCGTCCCTATTACTATCTTTGCTGTTAACCCCTCCGCCCCGGATTGGGAGCAAGAAGGAGGAAGAATTTGTTGTCTTAGATAATGCGGGAGCTGGTTTGGGGAAGGAAGTGCTACAAGTTGTGCCAGCTGTAAAGAAGCCTATCATTCAAAGAGGAGGTCTTGGATGCCTAAGCTATGGGACCGATGAGGAAGTGGAAGATGAGCCAGCCAAGGTGAGATGGTCTGATTTGGAGTCTGACGATCCCAAGGAAGTCCTTGATTGGGGAGGTGACGGCGATCACCGAGTTCTCCGACTGTGAAGCTAAGAAGGGTGCAGCTGATGAGATGAGCACCATTGAAGCTACCTCTAGTAGCCAGAAGCCGACGAAGTGGGCCATACCGTGGTCCTTCTTGATCAACTATTAGTTGATCAATCTCGTTACAAACTTCTCTTTATTTGCTTTGTTAAGACAATTTTATTGCTTTTTGTGTGCGCGAAAACTTCGCTTTTATTTTATTTTGCTTAGGATTTTTAAGTACTTTAGACTTCGTTCTGGGTTTTGCGCAATTTTGGCGCGTACTATTGTGCATTTGCAGGTATTTAGAGCTTGTTAGCTCAAATCATTGAGCAATTACGAAGAAATAAGACACTGCAGCAGTGTTTTCAGTCGATCGACTGGCACCATTGGTCGATCGACTGAATTGCAGGTTCACAGGAGCTACTGTTCACGCCCACCTGGTCGATCGACTGATCTTCTTAGTCGATCGACCACTGCTGCTGCTATATTCGTTTACGACCTCTCCCCTGCTGTGTTTGGTCGATATGCGGACCTAAGGGAGTCTTCTACTCCACTTTATTTTCCGTCGAATTATCTATTTCTTCTATTATCTCATTTGTGCACAATTTTTACGCTTCAAAATTGTTTTCTCAGTCTTATGCGTGGTATTTTCTGTCTTTCAGGCACTCTTATTGGTAGCATCACTGCTCATCAAAACCTCCTAGCTCACGCTGGTTTGGGGAGGTTTCCTCTTTGCGCTTAAAGTCTTGTGAGTTCCATATCTTTCCTTTGTGTCTTGCTTATTTATTTTCTCGCAAATTCCCGTTTCTCTTTTCTTTCATTATATGATTTTGCACAATGGGGACATTGTGCGATTTGGTTTGGGGAAGGGTTTTGCGTCGCATATCATTTGCTTGCATTCACGTTTAATTTTGTTTTGCATTGTTTATTTCATTTCTTTTATATATACAGAAAAAATCAAAAAAATTGAAAAATTTCAAAAATTCCCATAAAATACACGTTTATTTTAGCATATAGATTGAGTCGGAACGGTAGTATTTCCATGATGATTTTGCATTTGCAACTGTTTTGCCTGAGCCTTGCTAGATTAACATGTTATTAGTAGAATCGTATAAGTGCATACCTACGAGTTTTCGTTGAATTACTTGCTGGACTTGAGACTTGACTTTGAAAATTGGCAAGCTACATCATATTTCTGAGTTATTAGAGCCTATAACTGGTGTCATCTATGACCGGTTTATTTAAGAATGTGAGTAGTACTCCTTATGAGACATGTTTCCTTAATTTGCATGAATATGAACTTGATCTACTTAATACCTGTATGCATTTGGTTTGTGGTTTGTTGACACATGTGGAAGAGGTTTCCTTTTCTCATTTTACCCATAAGCTCCACACTGCCAAAAATAGCCTTTTTGTCCCGTTAACTACATCCTACATATAGCCTGCCCTTGTCAAGCTAGTAGTTTACGTTTTTGGGATTGTTACTTCATTTTTGGTGGCATATGCTCTTTTCAGATGTTGTTGGGAAAATGAAAAGAAGGAAAGAAAGAAATAGAAAGAAAAAAAAAAAGAGAGATGAAAAAAAAAATGATTCGAAAAAGGAAAAAAAAAGAGGTTATGTACTGTTCAAATGGGTCGATCGACTGCCCCTTTTTGTAATCCCCTATAAAATCTAGTGCAAAACAGTGGCGGAAACACTGTCGAATGGGATTAAATACACAAAGATAAAAGTTCTAACTGTTACAAATTGAGAATGTATAAAATTCTCAAGGATAAAGTTAAATGGTTAAGTCTAAACAAATGCCACTTTTATAAAAAGGGCGAAAATAAAATTCCTCAAAAGTGTTAAAACTAAAAACCATAAAAGAAAGCAGAAAACAGAGTAGGATCTGCAAACTACTCGCTAGCTCACACAAAAATCCCCAGCAAAGCTAATACCTGTCATGTTATAAACATAACAGCCACAATCAGTGGGGAGTAACTCGACGTTCTCCCAGCCATATCACATGATATAAATGTTACAGATGCAAATAATATATCAAAGTAAATTGAAATGTTTATAAAACATAAGTATCAAAATATGATTACCAAATCACGTTAACCAACGTGCTGCATGCTTAAAAGCAAAATATTCAAATGATAGAATGGAAATAATATAGTTCAGGCTAGATATTCACTTTAGCTATACTCCTTGACACCGCAACATCTTACACTAGTTTCGGGAACTCGGTGTCACGCAAAGGTGACCAACTCCAAGTTCGCTCACTAGACAACAAGCTATAATAGGACACGTCTTACCACGCAGTGCGAAGTCCTAGTCTAAGTACATGTACATGACTCTACGACAATCTGTACCGCCCGCAGGATACCCAATCTTATAGCTGTATAAGAACCCGTATGCCTTAGTTTATTATTCTTTGCCTTTACTTTCATTATTCCAAACTTAAAAGTATTCCAAGTGATATAGTATATTATTCAAATGGTTCGTAAGTGAACTACACTTTTATTTTCTTCGAATTAGAAAACTTAAACTTAAAACCAAAAGTATAAAATTTTTTTTAAGGACTTTAAATAAATTAAGTTACTGAAATTAAACTTTAAAGACCATCCTTTGACTTAAGGTACTTTAGTAAAGACTTATTACTTAGGCTTTAATGAGACGGAGTTCTACAATAGTTTATAAAACTGAACAGCAGTATTGTAAAATTCATAATTAATTACAGAAAAATCAAAATGATGCAAGGCTAATTTTCATGGTTTCCTGTAGCCTTTAGCTGCAACTTTCATGTTTTGACCAACTTTAAATTACGAAAGTATCAGGGGTCTAAAAATTCATTTATAAAAACTGTCAGAAAACGTCACCTATAATGTTTCAGATCATAAATCCACTTTTAGAAAACATTTTAAGGCAAGGCATAATTTTAAACATAACTAAACATGATAAATGTTCATTGAGAAAAAGATTAGCTACTGTATCAAAAGAAAAATATCTTTTAAAAATGAATCTTTGAGAGAAGTCAGAAACGCGTTTTACAGGCGAGCTGTTCACAAATAAATTATTCTGACCAAACCGTAAGTTTAAATCTTATGAAACTTTTTATACAGACTCTACACTTTAAAATAATAGGAGTCTATTCTTTACACTTTTGCAAATTCGAAATAAAAACAGGTGATATGATTTTTACAAACAGACGAACATATTTGACAGATTTAACAACGGTTTTCATCAAACTTGTAAAATACACCATAAATCGAAAATAATGATTGAAGACCTACAAATTTATACACAACCTAATACTCCATGTCTCTGCCATATACTAAAATATTGTAAATTTACAATTTTATTTAGTATTTTTAACATAATTAAAACCGAACAGAAATGCTATAATCGCAGAAACTGCATCAATACATTAAATTACGAAATAAATACTAAAACTCCAAAATAATTACCACGAAAATTCATGGTATCTTAAAATCGACTATTAATTCCAGAAAAATGATTTACATCAGTTTAAATTATAAAAACGAAATTATTAAAACCCTAATATCAAAACAATCGATTTGATCATAAAACTTGTAAATCAACCAAAATAAATACCCTATTGACAAAATAAAATTATACATAGTCAAAATAAATTATGGATATCAAAAGATCAGAAATTAAAGGTTTCGAAAATCATATGTATCAATAAATCATCATAAAACATTAAAAATCCAATAATACATACAACTACAACAATTAAATCGATGTAATACCGAGTAACGTCGAAGTTACCTTGTTACTAATCCGAATCCACATATGCTAGCTTTAATATCTCCTCTACAAACCCTTAGAAAAGGATGAACGGATGATGAGGAAAGGTCGATCGAAATAAAGAAGCAAGAAGGCAAGCGCGTACGTAGATTAAGTTGTAAAACGGAAATAAAGAAGCAAGAAGGCAAGCACGTACGTAAATTAATTTGTAAAACGGAAATAAAGAAGCAAGAAGGCAAGCACGTACGTAAATTTTATTCTTTATAAACAGAGAACGGCGGAAGAGGGTTTACGTTCCATATTTGTTTGCAAGAGGGATAGATATGTGAATGATAAATGACCTAATGAATGTAGTCATTAAGTAGAGTGTTTAAGAGGGAAAGAATAAATATAAGTAATAAAATCTCCTTGAAAAGCTCTAGAAAAACCAACCACAAGAGGGAAATAGTCAAAGAAAATACCTTCTAATTTTTATTGTAAAATAATTAGAAGTCGAATAAAAATAATTCATCAAAGACTTAAAGTAAAAGATATAAAAAAAAAAGTTTTCAAAATAAATTTTCTAGATATAAAATACACGGTCAAAAAGGTGATGAACCAGAATCGTTTTCCCATTTTATAAAAAAAGTGACATATAATTAAAAGTCGGTCCATTTATAAAATAGGACTAAAATTAATAAAAAAAATGGTGTTAAATAAAACATTAAACTGAAATTAGTATAAAAAGAAATAAAAATAAACCTCTTTAACGAAAATCAAATAAATGAGATTTATTAAAATGGTGGGTGTTACAATCTCCCCCACTAAAAGAAAGTTTCGTCCTCGAAACTTAAAAGTAGAAAATAAAATTTAAAGAACAAGATTTTTTTTTTAAATCATTTCAGTTGACACTTAAATTCGAGAAATCATCGTTGAGGTCATACAATTTTTAAACAAGTTTTCAAAATTGAACTATTAAAAATCACTTGTCTCATCTCATGGAACGAGAGAATACTGTCGCGAACCAGGATTCTGTCGTCCACGATAAGGGTAAGTCATCATTGGAAAAAAATCAAATCTTACACCCATGCATCAGCAAGTACTGAACCGGTCATTAGACGTCTTTAATGACAAGTCCTAGCATCCACCAATGTCGAAATTCAAAAGTAAATGTGCCAATTTTACTTAGAACCTTTGAGCAAATCAAAATTTGAAAATCCAACACCACTTTTGAAAGTTTCTCAAGGCATCAAGGTATTTGAAAAACAAAATTCGGAAGTATTTTCAAACGAATTTCAAGTCATTTCGAAACCAAACTAATTTAAATGATAGCTCAAAACTAAAAGAGAAGAGAAGTTCAAAACTTTGAAGCTAGTCATAATTCAAAATTTCCAAGATAATCAAAATATCTTTATAAAAGTCAAAATATTTTGTATAAATGGAATTTCTCAAAAAAAAAAGTTAACGAGAAATCAAATTTGTATATGCAACATAAAATTTGAATGGTTTTTTTTTATGCATTAAATAACTTTATTTGAAACAATTTCTGTATATTTCCAAACGAGTTTTAAGACATTTTGAAACAAAACCAAGTTTAGCCACTAATCCAGAGTAACACTAAATATGAAATGTTTTTAAATCATAACTTAAAATTAAAATTTTAAATCATAACTCAAAATTAAAATTTCCGAGAACCAAACTTTGTAAAAGCAAAAACTCTTATATAAAATGGAAATATCCGAGGAAAAAGGTCAACGGTAAATCAAGATAAAAGTTTTGAAACTAAAGCAAGGGAGGGAAATATTTAAGAGTCATATATAACTCTCTCAAGGATTATGAAAGGGGATAAACATCTCGAGATTCAAAAGAAGGAGTGCAAATTTTACTTAAAACCTTTGTACAAATCGAATTTGTAAATACACATAACTTTTGAAAGTTTTAGAACCATCCAAACAAAAATTTTCGAAACAATTCCGAAATACTTTCAAACGAGTTTTAAAAACCATTTCAAGACAAGACAAAATTTAGATACTAACCAAGAGTAAAACGAAAATAGAAGTTTAACACTTTGAAATTATAAATTTTCAAGATAATCAAAACTTTGGAGTCAAACCTTGTATAAAAAGAAATATTCGAGGAAAAAGGCTAAAGGTAAAAGTTTTCAAACTTAAGCCAAGGTTAAGGTAGTAACAAATGCTCAGGTGAAGAAGTGGGAATGAGAGATTCAAGAGCTATACAAAGCTCTCTCAAGGATTACAGAAGAGGTTAAAGATCTCAAGATTCTTGGTACGACTCCTCTATGGAACCCAAGCATTTTCCTATTTCCATCGAAAACAAACCAAGGCTATTAACACTAGGCAACTAAGTTGTCAAGCTCAGAGTTGCCAAACTTCCTAGTCTACATCCTCCAAGATTATCGATTAACACAACTGACATCTCAAATCCTTACATGACTGATCATCCTCTCAAAACATCATGGTAAACATCCATCAAGTACTTCAACATCCAACCGACTAACTAAATTCCTCAAGTTATCAAATCCATAAGACTTCTCGAAACACCAAACATCAAACATCGTCTAATAAAGCTCTGATGAGAATTCCTCTGAACTGAAAGCAACAATGCCTCTAACATCCACAAGTACAATCTAACAAAGATAAAGCTCTCTTAGAGGTCCATCCAATGAATATAAAGGTCTCTTAGCAGTTCATTAAATTCTCAATCATAACACTACAACAGCTAGGGGTTAAGAACTCAAGCAAGCAACAATTTCCTTTAAGATAATTCATACCAAAATATTCCTCCGAGAAATACCAGTACTAAGGTTAAGACATTAAGATATGATAGGTATGCATAATTCCCAACTTCAGGTTCTTAATTCTTCAAATCAATATAATCAATCCAAACTGCAGTTGAGCTAAGACACTCCTTATTTCCAAGGTTAACACTAAACAACCTAAATAAAGATAAGTCACACAACCAAAAGTTCCAAGGTTACAACCTTACCTCAGAACTCAACAATCTAAATCCATAAGAATAGAAACGGAGATTAATCTAGATCAACCAAAAATGACACATGGATATTATAAAACCTTAATCACCTCCAGTCCAAAATATGTAAATTACCTATAATCTGAAACCATTAACTACGCCAAAATTCTAACTCCATAATCCACTACTCACCATTCAAGTTAATCCTTAAGAAATAACAGTCCTTACAAGATAAACATTAAGGATAAAACTCACTATCCTCAAACCATAAGTAACAAGACTTTACTAAACCTCAAACTTACTTAACTTCCATCACATTTCTCCAAGAAAGAGTCAGTTTAACCAATGAATCTCAAGAGAATAGATACCAATGTGGAGGAATCACAAAGAAGGATTATTCATCAGAATAGGAGATGAAGATTTATAACAAGGATATAGGAAGCAGCTAAGGCTGAAAAAAGTAAAGGAAGAAGAACGATGATCATAGACTAACAAGGTCTGAGATCAGAGAAGGACTTTTTAAGGCTCTAGAGTTGCAAGAGGGCTCACTAGGTCGCTCCATCTTCCGGTAGAGAAAACAAACACACCAGTCTTGGGTCGCTCCATCTGACGGATCCACAGTGTAATCATCTCTGGGGTGTCTTTGCACCATTATGGAACTTGAGTCCTCTCTTGGCCAACTTGTCTATAGCTTGAGCAGGATCAATCGAGATAAAACTACCATTGTCCCTTCCTTGTGGCATCAAGTTCTCCACGCGTTCGGGCGTTCCTAGGTTGTGGAGCGAGTTCAATATCACCATCATGATCGCGTTAAGTCCGGAAAACACCACGTCCATGTCCACCTTCCTTCATCTTCTTCGTCGGAGGAAATAAAAACAAAACATAGATTCAATGCTAGTCATTGATTTTGCAGGAACACATAAACTAACATTCAAGTCCTTATGGTTTCTACCCATCTCTCACTAAATCATTTATTTAGTCAAATCATTTATTAGGCATTTTCCTAAAGATCAATGTGTGAGCGTCGGGAGCAGTGATGCTCTGATACCAACTGTAATCCCCTATAAAATCTAGTGCAAAACAGTGGCGGAAACACTGTCGAATGGGATTAAATACACAAAGATAAAAGTTCTAACTGTTACAAATTGAGAATGTATAAAATTCTCAAGGATAAAGTTAAATGGTTAAGTCTAAACAAATGCCACTTTTATAAAAAGGGCGAAAATAAAATTCCTCAAAAGTGTTAAAACTAAAAACCATAAAAGAAAGCGAAAAACAGTAGTAGGATCTCGCAAACTACTCGCTAGCTCACACAAAAATCCCCAAAGCTAATACCCGTCATGTTATAAACATAACAGCCACAATCAGTGGGGAGTAACTCGACGTTCTCCCAGCCATATCACATGATATAAATGTTACAGATGCAAATAATATATCAAAGTAAATTGAAATGTTTATAAAACATAAGTATCAAAATATGATTACCAAATCACGTTAACCAACGTGCTGCATGCTTAAAAGCAAAATATTCAAATGATAGAATGGAAATAATATAGTTCAGGCTAGATATTCACTTTAGCTATACTCCTTGACACCGCAGCATCTTACACTAGTTTCGGGAACTCAGTGTCACGCAAAGGTGACCAACTCCAAGTTCGCTCACTAGACAACAAGCTATAATAGGACACGTCTTACCACGCAGTGCGAAGTCCTAGTCTAAGTACATGTACATGACTCTACGACAATCAGACGCCCAGATACCCAATCTTATAGCTGTATAAGAACCCGTATGCCTTAGTTTATTATTCTTTGCCTTTACTTTCATTATTCCAAACTTAAAAGTATTCCAAGTGATATAGTATATTATTCAAATGGTTCGTAAGTGAACTACACTTTTATTTTCTTCGAATTAGAAAACTTAAACTTAAAACCAAAAGTATAAAATTTTTTTTAAGGACTTTAAATAAATTAAGTTACTGAAATTAAACTTTAAAGACCATCCTTTGACTTAAGGTACTTTAGTAAAGACTTATTACTTAGGCTTTAATGAGACGGAGTTCTACAATAGTTTATAAAACTGAACAGCAGTATTGTAAAATTCATAATTAATTACAGAAAAATCAAAATGATGCAAGGCTAATTTTCATGGTTTCCTGTAGCCTTTAGCTGCAACTTTCATGTTTTGACCAACTTTAAATTACGAAAGTATCAGGGGTCTAAAAATTCATTTATAAAAACTGTCAGAAAACGTCACCTATAATGTTTCAGATCATAAATCCACTTTTAGAAAACATTTTAAGGCAAGGCATAATTTTAAACATAACTAAACATGATAAATGTTCATTGAGAAAAAGATTAGCTACTGTATCAAAAGAAAAATATCTTTTAAAAATGAATCTTTGAGAGAAGTCAGAAACGCGTTTTACAGGCGAGCTGTTCACAAATAAATTATTCTGACCAAACCGTAAGTTTAAATCTTATGAAACTTTTTATACAGACTCTACACTTTAAAATAATAGGAGTCTATTCTTTACACTTTTGCAAATTCGAAATAAAAACAGGTGATATGATTTTTACAAACAGACGAACATATTTGACAGATTTAACAACGGTTTTCATCAAACTTGTAAAATACACCATAAATCGAAAATAATGATTGAAGACCTACAAATTTATACACAACCTAATACTCCATGTCTCTGCCATATACTAAAATATTGTAAATTTACAATTTTATTTAGTATTTTTAACATAATTAAAACCGAACAAAATGCTATAATCGCAAACCGCATCAATACATTAAATTACGAAATAAATACTAAAACTCCAAAATAATTACCACGAAAATTCATGGTATCTTAAAATCGACTATTAATTCCAGAAAAATGATTTACATCAGTTTAAATTATAAAAACGAAATTATTAAAACCCTAATATCAAAACAATCGATTTGATCATAAAACTTGTAAATCAACCAAAATAAATACCCTATTGACAAAATAAAATTATACATAGTCAAAATAAATTATGGATATCAAAAGATCAGAAATTAAAGGTTTCGAAAATCATATGTATCAATAAATCATCATAAAACATTAAAAATCCAATAATACATTCAACTACAACAATTAAATCGATGTAATACCGAGTAACGTCGAAGTTACCTTGTTACTAATCCGAATCCACATATGCTAGCTTTAATATCTCCTCTACAAACCCTTAGAAAAGGATGAACGGATGATGAGGAAAGGTCGATCGAAATAAAGAAGCAAGAAGGCAAGCGCGTACGTAGATTAATTTGTAAAACGGAAATAAAGAAGCAAGAAGGCAAGCACGTACGTAAATTAATTTGTAAAACGGAAATAAAGAAGCAAGAAGGCAAGCACGTACGTAAATTTTATTCTTTATAAACAGAGAACGGCGGAAGAGGGTTTACGTTCCATATTTGTTTGCAAGAGGGATAGATATGTGAATGATAAATGACCTAATGAATGTAGTCATTAAGTAGAGTGTTTAAGAGGGAAAGAATAAATATAAGTAATAAAATCTCCTTGAAAAGCTCTAGAAAAACCAACCACAAGAGGGAAATAGTCAAAGAAAATACCTTCTAATTTTTATTGTAAAATAATTAGAAGTCGAATAAAAATAATTCATCAAAGACTTAAAGTAAAAGATATAAAAAAAAAAGTTTTCAAAATAAATTTTCTAGATATAAAATACACGGTCAAAAAGGTGATGAACCAGAATCGTTTTCCCATTTTATAAAAAAAAGTGACATATAATTAAAAGTCGGTCCATTTATAAAATAGGACTAAAATTAATAAAAAAAATGGTGTTAAATAAAACATTAAACTGAAATTAGTATAAAAAGAAATAAAAATAAACCTCTTTAACGAAAATCAAATAAATGAGATTTATTAAAATGGTGGGTGTTACACTTTTGGTCGATCGACTGAGGTTCGAGAAAAGAGATCAATTCGCATAATTTAATCCTTATCTTTTGGTGATTTTTGCTCCCATGTTTCATTTATATCCTATGGGGAGTTTTATTGATTTAATAGTTTGGAGATTGTGAGATTTGTGCTTGCTATAGCACCGTTTAGTTTGACTATGAGCAAGAAGTTTGATGTTGCCATATGGTTCCGTTTTGGTACTAGCTTGATCACCTGTACCTCCACTTTTCCATAAATATTTTGCCTCTTCTTACCCATACCTCACATATCTCATATATACCTCGGCATGTGTCATGGTCATTTGTTGGTTGGAATGCATATGTACGGTTATAGAGATCATTTTCATATTTTATTGCTGGCATGTCTTCATAGGTCGTAATTAGGTGAGAGTCTTTACAAAATTAATTCTTTCTATCTTTCACATATTCACCTGTTCTTATGAGAGATTTGAGCGACCCGCGAGAGTCCAATTTGATAAGTCTCTACAGTTGACGGTTCAGCAGTTTTTAACGACTTTATAATTCGTTTGCATGATTCATACACTAGTTGATTGTCGGCTATGCATTAAACTGGTTTAGGCTTTACAGTTGACAATTCGCTCTGAGATTGAACTCGTTCCATTAGGTTTTAGGATCGAGTCTAGTTCTTGCTTGGGGACAAGCAAGGTTTGGTTTGGGGAGATTTGATGCGTGTCTAAAATATGATGTTTCACACTTTATTCTACACGCATTTCAGAGCTCAAATGTGCAATATATGCCAATATTTCTCTATTTTCCTCTACTTTCGTGTTTTTGTACATTATTGCAGAAATGTGAAGAATTCAACGGGAAATCAAGCCAAATCCGCCCCCGAGTAATCTGCATTGCAAATGACGTAAAGGAACTGCTTAAGGAACGAGCTTGGTGCGCAATCCAAGGCCCAAAAGACAAGTCCACGAGTTTTAAGAAGTCAAGTAGCAAATCATCCAGTCGATCGACCATCACCCTCGATCGATCGACCAATGCTCGGGTTCCGAAGCTCTTGTTTGTTTGAGGAGCGATCGATCGACCAAAGATTATCGATCGATCGACCAGATTTCTATTCCAGACATGAATTGAAAGACCGTGAATCTTGAAGCCCGTGAAGTTTAGGTTTAGGAAATAAGATGTTGCGTTGATTGCTATATAACGTAACATAAAACCATCAGTTTAGATATCAAGTTTTTATCCAAGTTTTTATCACAATACAAGATTTCGCTTTTAGTTTATTTCGAGTAACTAGGGTTTGGGTTATCGATTTTAGCATCGGAATTCTACCCTTGTTCTTAATCTTTCCTCTTGAATCTCGGTATTCCTTCTGCCCTAGTTTCAATTTATTGCTTTACTTTCATTATTAGTATAGATTTGCTAAGTTAGTGTCCCGAAAGCCAATTATCGTTTTGTCATTGTTGTTATTTACTTTGAGCATGAATTCAGTAATTGTTATTAGTTTTGTTGCTGTTATTACCTTCATCATGAGTAGCTAATTCTTTAGTGCTAGGATGTAGGCGATTTATGGCATAGGCGGCATTAGATTAGGGAGAACTGTCTCGCGTGTTGGTCGATCGACCGACATTGCCAGTCGATCGATTGACCTCGTAGGGTTTTATATTCGTTTTAATTGTTTTAATCTTGTATTTAGCAAATCGAATGCATGCGACCAGTTAGATACTTATTTCGTGACTGACCCATTAGATCGAAAGATAGGGAAAGTTATTTGACCATCAATTAAATCGACTAAACCGTGCTAAGATCGAAAGATAGTATAGTTTAGACCGTTAGTCACTTTTCAGGACGAAAGTTAGTATTAGTGACATTAGGGACCTATAGCGAGATCGAGAGATGCTATTTGTTAAGAGTGGACCGAGAGGACCTCTTTATTTCCCGCCTTACCTGTGTTTGATTCAGACCGACTTAGTTTGCTGCCGCCGAAGCTATAAAGAACCGACCATCCTAGTACCCTTCTTTTATCTGTTTAAATCGTATTTTTAGTTTATTATCTTTGTTTGCTCTTAGTCTTAGATCAATTCAAATCAACCCCATAATAGTTACCTCGGATCAACATAAATCAACTAAAGTTTACAACTGCCTCCTTGTGGTTCGACCCTGTTACCACTAGCCTAGGTTAGTCTTAATAGGAGATTATAAATTTTATCTTTGGTACTCACAACGACGGGTATCATAAGTCTAATGCAAAACTGTTATAAGCGAAGACTCAAGCATTTATACAATTGACCTCCCTCAAGAATTATATAAATGATCCCAAGACTCAATTATCTGTAATTGATAAGCCAACCTCTTGGCTAATTCTACTGTTAGAATTCTTGGTTGATAAATTTCTGTAAATTCTATCTTTAATCCATCATAATCACGAGAAACTCTTCGGATTATAATGTTGAGGTAAAATAAGTCAACACAAACTACTTACCCAACGTAGAAGGGGTCACATGGAGAGTAAGGTCCTATATGCCTATCGACGAAAAAGGGATTCATAGTTGTTTGCCCTTATAAAGACTAGTCTCAATTTTATTTTAGAGGAAGATCCCATCAACTTTATTTTAATTCATTTTAAGTGAACTAATATCTAGCATGCGAGAATGAATAAACTAAGCCGAAATAGTGTGACATCTTTATGTCCATGATAACTAACATTCAATCTATATGAGTCAATTTTCATGCATATTAGTGATACCGTCGTTTCAGTACCAAAAATAAATACCTAAGTACTACTAACAGAAGTCAGCGGTAAGTAGGGTCGATCTCCACAGGGAGGCGGTCACTATTCACTTGTCTACTCGGTCTGTCTAATGTCATAGTGTGGAGGTTTTGATTTGATTTAACAAAGCTACTGAGACTAAGGCAAGAGAAATAAAGATAAGAGAAATTAACAAGGAAGAGAGAAGGAACTAGGATTTCGGGTCATCAATGAACGTCAGTCTATCGCAGTTAAGGTCATAGATCAATTGATGTGTCGGTCTAAGGGGCAACGAATATCTCCTTTCGGTCTCAATTCGCCCTAAAATGCTATTAGGTTAACTTTTGTCCTCACTAAAGCATCCCATTGTTCACTGCGGGTCTCACCCCTTCCAACCTTTCGGTCTAGGTCAAGGCTTACCAAAATTAAAAGGCTAATTGCATCGATTTAACTAGCAGGATACAATTATAGCAGTGATTAACAACAAAGACTAAAACAACAACGACAACCTATAAACCTAATTAGCAATTTAACATTAGTCCATTGAATCACCTAATCCTAGCAGAGAAATTAGCTAGACATAAATAATAAGAGATCAAGAATAAGGGAAAGAAGATTAACAAACATTAAATAAGAAGAATAAAAAAGAATAGAAAGTTACAGAGTAAGGATTCGGAAAAGGGAAGAAAAGCAATCTCCAAAGTAACAGTAGGAGAAAGTAACGTATGATAGTGTATATTATGATAAGAGATCCCCCTTAACCTAATTATGAAAGCTTAAATAGGAAAACAAAAGTCTATCCCGAAATTAAGCCCAACACGGGTTAATTAATCCCGCGTAACATCAAAACCACTCGATCGAGTAACTTTATATCACGCGATCGAGTAAAATTAAGCTCAAACCACTCGATCGAGTAGAAAATCTACTCGATCGAGTAAATCCTAAAATGCAACTACTCGATCGAGTAGAAAAAGGACTCGATCGAACATAATTGTACTCGATCGAGTACTTTCCAGCGCACAATTTCCTACTTTGCGCTCTGAACTTCAAACGGCTGCCATTTCTTCGTTACTTAGGCAAACATGGAGATTTCGGCGGCGTTGCAAAGCTAAGAGGACACGCTTTCATCTAAAATTGGAATCACCTGAATATCAGTTCTAGAACTCGAGATATGTCTATTCAAAGTAGGCACTAGCAATTTGAAGTTCTTCCTTTGCTCGCCCAGCTATCTTTCTTCTTTGCGCATCTCAAAATAACGTTATATTCCCGCTCCAAATTCACTCTTCCTCCAAATGCATGCTAAACGGACGGTAAAAGGCTCGATTTCACTATTTTCTGGTTCATTCCCGCAAATAAGACAAAACAAACCAAAGTAGCATATTCGGGGCATTTTGTAGCATAAACTACGATAATAGCATAGAAATACGTGCATAAAAAGGCCTAAAAAGACTATATAAAATGCACGTATCAATTAGTAGGTGGTTTGGTTTAGGCGGAATATGATGCACTAATTATCATGCGATGAAAAGCAACAAGAATGGAAAAACGTAAAACAAAAATAAAGTCCTAGTGTGGCCTATCTACCAAAATGAACATAAATACAACTTTGGAATCCTTCCTAGCCCGAGAAGCTTGTCTTGATGTTCCATCTTGGTCCATGTAGCGGGAGTGAGCAATCCAATCTCCATCTTTAGTCTTCTCAAAATTACAAACAAAATTACAAAATAAACCTATTTACATTCTAATTTCAAAACATAATACTAAAGAAAAACCAAAGGAGATTCGAGATCTCAAATTACATCAAGACTATGTTTCCATCATTACGAAAACATAATCAACTAAGGCCACACTAGGTAATGCAAAATTACAACCGATTGCAAAAATACGTAAATAAACCATTCAACAATTCATACAACTAAATAAAAATGCATCAACATAAAATTTATCATTCAAGACATAATTCCTAAATTATGTAGAGTAATTTATCCAAACCACCTATTTTATATTTATCAAAATTATGTGACAATTCCTCAATTACTCACAATAATTCCAATCTTAATTCACATTAACTAGTGATATGAATTAATCCAACATTATTTTAAACCTCTTTAAAATAATTGGGTATCTAAAATTTGTGAACTTTTTCACAACAAACAATCATACATTATAAATTTAATGTACAATAATAATTGGCCAAAACAAACATAATTTTTTTTTAACATGGCTCTCGGCATTTCAAAAAAAAAAACAAAAAAACAGTTTTTTTTTTCTTTTTTTAATGCTCACGGCATTGTGCCCTAAAATAAACAAAAACAGTTTTTTTTTTTTCACTTCTTGCGGCATTTTGCCCAAAATCTCGAAAAAAAAACAGTTTTTTTTTCATTTATCACGAAAATTGACCCCTTTTATGAACAAATTTGTTTAATGTTGCTAATATAACAAGATTAGCATAATCATCAACTTTATTTTAAATATAGATTCAAACTAGATGATTCAATTTAACCTCTTAAAAAGAATATCCAAATTATGATTAAATCGATTATCCGAATATTTGATTCATCACAATTGATTTGAACATTATTAAATTTAATGATTCATGATTCTAAACAATAATTTAAAACCATGTATGCCAAAAAACTATATAGCAAAACAAATGAACAAGATCAATCAAAGCGATTTCCATTTCCATTTTTAATTTAATTCTTATTAAATCAAAACATCTACAAATTTATCATATTATCATCTTAACATATTAAAACAACCATATCAATAAATCAAAATGGAAACAAGGTAACAAAAATAAAAAAACCTTCTCGGGAAAAAAAAAAAAATTAAACGGCCGAAACCTATTTTTTTCGAATCTTTTGTTTAAAACATTTATGAAAATCATATAAAATAATTTCGTGGCCTATGCTCTGATACCACTTGTGGAGAATATCGGTATACTTCAGCAAGAAATTCGGATTATAACGAAATTATAATTATGAAATTACGAGTCATAAATGAAATTGCATAAACAAAAGTATAGAGATTAGATTTAACCTTTGGTCCTAGCAATTAGGCCTAAGAACAAATATCGAGATCGATATTCTCCTAATTGGTGCACCCAAAATGCTTTGAGAAATGCCCTTGTTCTTGCTAGAGAGAACCCTAATTTCTAAATGATTATTTAGGGTTTTTGTGATGTGAGTTGTTAAGAAAAATAACCAACAAAAATGATCCTCCCTATCTCCTAATATAACCGAAATAAGGAGAGAAATAGGGAAGATCTTTTCTATTTTTTCTTCCTCAAACCGTGTAAATGGGGAGTCCAATGGGAAGATATTTTTCTTCCTTTTTTTACTCCTTTTTCGGTTTCACCAACCACCAAAAATAAGGAGAAAATCTTCTTATTTTTTGTTGTTATCAAAATGTATAAAATGTGTATTATTTATCAATTGTCATATATGTTGTCCCGTATTAATAAGTCCACACACAACAGTTTGTAGTCGATTTATTAATACCGGTCTGTCATCATTTATTATGACAATTTCGTATAATATATACATTAACTATAAATATCGCATATTTATAATTTGCTTGTTTACGTTTAATTACGAATTAAAATCTTAATTCGTTTAAGCTAACATTATATACATTAATTAAATATAACAGTTTATATTCAATTTACGAATTAAAAATTAATTCGTCTCAGCTGATATTATTTAATTATATTAAATAATCGTCTCATCATCACATTGACCAACTTTTTAGTCAAATACATGGACTAATCTTTTAGTCATATAAGGCAATAATGTGATCACATTTTCATATAATCACATCTCTCAAACACATCCTTTAGGTGTGACTTTTAGGGACCAGTTGATCACCGCCATCAGTATGATAAAAACGTCAAACTTCCAGTAAGCCAACCGTTATTAATAAACGTTAATCAACTGATAAAATACTAAGTATACCCTTGTGAACCTAAAAGAGATTTATATACGTTATCACACTAACTGTGGAGGACACTAGCTCCAACACCTAGTGTGTGTGATTATTAGCAAGTTTCTTCATCTCTCATTCTATCGTCGGTGTCGGTAAGTCCTTGATTTCCTTAGTTCTTTGATTAAGCTTTTAGAGTTTGTCTTGTATTGCGAATTAGGGAAATGGGGTTTTGCATATGGTAATTGGAGTTTATGTGATTGTTGTTAGGCGAGGACTTCGTAGAGGAGCCGTTCTAGATTGCATTACTTGTGTCTCTTGCGGTTGTGCTAAGGTAGGGTTTCCCTACTCAGTTTTACTGTTTAATTGAATTACGCTTTATGTGGTAATTGTTGTGTGATTGATATTGTGATCATCGGTGGTGTTGGTGTTGGTGATGACGATGGTGTTGGTGTTGGTGTGGTGATGGTGTGATATTGGTGTTGGTGTTGTGATGATTGTTGTAGGGTCATTTGCAGGAGTGGCTTCACACCCTAGTTCGCCCTTCGTAGAACCCATCACGGGAGGGGATGTGTACATTAAGGGACAAGGATTATTGCTCGTTGATGAGCGGGACCATGGTGGGTGTGGATGCGGTCCCCCACCGCTGGTTGTTGTGATTGGGAGTGGAGGTGACCGATGATCAGTGTTTATCTTTTGTACTTGTCTTACTTTGATTATACAGTAACTGATCCTGTTGTTGTTTATAAAATCTGTGATGATCTATTCGGGGATGGTGAGCAGATTGTGACAGGTGATGGAGTTCTTTAACTATGGGGCAGTCATGGGAAGTCACCACTGGAGTCTAGTTTCCGCCGTCAAGAGACTTAGCCTTTATTTCCAGTTGTTAGACTTTCACAGTCATACTTTGGTTTTGTGTTTTGGAGAACATGTAAACCTTAATCATTTATACTTTAATAATTGTGTTGGGATTGTTAACCTTGGTATACTAACCTCGGGCAACCGAGATGGTAACAGTCTCTCATGCTAGGGTAGTCCTTGGGAAGGTACCTTGGTATGTGGGGGTGTTATAAAGTGGTATTAGAGAAACGATTCTGGCACCTAAAACTAATTAACCCAATGAACTTAGGGAGTCTAAATAAAATGAACCTGGGGAGAGTTGTTTGGAGCTACCGCAAAGACTTGGGATACGTCCCGGAGTCGCATTAAGGCCCTTACGATCTCAAGCCGGACACATGGGGGGGGGGAATTTGTATGTTGAGTCAATGTGTGTATAGTACTGGAAAACTTAAATGGTTGGATGATATGATAGAAGAAGCGGAATGCGATAGTATGTGAAAGATGTGTTGAAATTGTCGATATTAGATTTTTAGTATGGAATATGTTGGCATGTTAAGTGTTTATTATGTGGCTTTCAAAGGGTAGTGACATATCGTATGCATATCTTGGTAGAAAGCATGTGTAGAGTATGTTTAGGAATAGTGGTAGCTCGTTTTTGACATGACTCGGCCGAGCAGGGCGGGTACTCGGCCGAGTAGGGGGTACTCGGCCAAGTAACCAAGCACTCGACCGAGTGTTGTTTGGAGTGTGTTTAGCAGTAGCTACTGGTTGTGTCAGCTCGACCGAGTATTAGAGCATACTCGACTGAGTGGAGTTTACTCAACCGAGTATCACCCATACTCGACTGAGTAGTACATACTCGATCGAGTATTTTATTATACTCGGCCGAGTGCTTCTTTGGCAGAAGGTCGTTATATTTTAAGCCGTAGGCTTTGTGCTTACGTTTCCTTGCTTCTTATCAGCTCAAAATGCCGCCAAAGAGGTCAGCCGCGTACATCCAAGCAACTGAGATGTCCACAGATGAGGTAGCCCGTATAATCGAGCAACAGGATGTACTCCTTGAGGCTCTTAAGAATATGGGTAAGGGGGCGAAAAAACCACTGGATGCTACCCTCCTGAGCACTATCATCGCCCGCTTCAACCCACCTACTTACGAGGGCATTGGGGAACCTAAGCTTCTTGAAAACTGGCATCGTGAGATGGAGAGTCTCCTAGAGGTTGTTAAGTGCCCACCGGAGTTGGCTGTTGAGCAGGCAGTGTACTACCTGAGGGGTGAAGCTGCAGTATGGTGGCAGAACGTCAAGGAGGATGCGCGAGAATTCTACAGAGAGGAGGGGTAGGGTGCTATACCATGATCGGGTTTGAAGAGCGCCATGAGGGAGCAATTTATGCCGGAACATATCCGTCACAAGTTGAGATCCGAGTTTGATTCTTACACCATGACTAACTACATGACCGTGACGGACTACTACCATCGGTTCCTTGATTTATCACGTTATGCAGAGGACATGCAGCTGGGGCATCGGGGTTTAGCTCTTCGATTCGAGAGGGGGTTAGCACCCAAGATCATGAACAAATTACCATCCGGGGTCATCACCGATCTGAAGGATGTGTACTTGAGGGCCGCGCAAGCAGAGAGGTTGGTGGATTTATCCAAAGAGGCTGCGGAGAGGACCACTACTGAAAAGAGGAAAGCAGAAATTGAGAGTGGCAATCAGTCGGGCCACAAGAGAGGCAATTATGGCCAATCTAGAGCCTTTTCGGGTGGATCTGGGTTTTCTGGGGGATCTCGAGCTTGGGGAAGAGGTGGAGGTCAGAGTGCCATTGACAACTCCAACCTGACATACTTCAACTGTGGAGGAATAGGTCACAAGAAGTACGACTGTACCAGTGCCAGAGCTGGAGGGATGTCGTGGGCTTATCAGGGAAGTTTCTCACAGGGTCCGAGTCAGACTTTTGCCAGCAACAGGTCATCTGGGTCATGGGTAACCATGGAGGGCAGAACAACAATGGCGGTTTCAACCGCAATAGTGGGGGATCTTATCAGCGCCCGAACAACAGTGTGACTCAGAACTCGGCAACTAAGCCAAGTACTTCTAACACCTCGGTCCAGGGTGGAGGCCAGAAAAGAAACGGGAAGCTCTTTATGATGGACAAGCAGGAAGCTGAGAATGATGCTCATGTAGTTACCGGTACCTTTCTTGTTCATAATACACCGTCTTTTGTTTTGTGTGACTCTGGGGCAACACACTCTTTTGTGTCTAGAGGCCATGCTTTGTCTATGGGTTTGGGGGAGTTTGAGCTTGTAAAAGATACTGTGTTTATACCTTCTGGGGAGTCGGTGTCTTGTGTCAAGTTGTATAGGGATGTGTCTATGTTGGTTGGAGGGGTAGACTTGCCAATCAACTTGCTAGAGTTTCCTATGGATGGGTTTGAGGTCATCGTCGAGATGGATTGGTTGGGTAAATATGATGCTAAGATAGATTGCCAACAAAAGAAAGTGTCGTTAAAGGGTCCTAAGGGTATAAGAGTGTCTTATAAGAGGTTTGTTGTGAGTCCCAAGTGTAAGTTCATCGCGGTAATGACCTTAAAGTCCTGTTTGAGGAAGAAGTGTCCCTTGATTCTTTGCCAAGTGAGAGATCAAGGTGTGGAGCAGCTGACAGCTTCTGATATACATGTGGTGGGAGAGTTTGATGATGTCTTTCCAGATGAGATACCGAGGTTACTCCCAAAGAGAGATATCGACTTCAATGTGGAGCTTAAGCCGGGAACGAGTCCTATATCTAAAGCACCATACCGTATGGCACCTAAAGAACTGGAAGAGTTGAAGAAACAGTTACATGATTTGTTAGACAAGGGGTATATTCGGCCTAGTGTGTCGCCATGGGGAGCACCAGTGTTGTTTGTGAAGAAGAAAGATGGGAGCATGAGGTTATGCATTGACTATAGAGAGTTGAATCGTGTTACGGTAAAGAACAAGTATCCGTTGCCTAGGATTGATGATCTGTTCGACCAGCTGAGTGGCGCAAGGGTGTTCTCTAAGATCGATTTAAGGTCAGGTTATCACCAGTTGAGGATAACGGATGAGGATGTTCCTAAGACAGATTTCCGGTCTCGTTATTGTCACTATGAGTATGTAGTGATGCCTTTTGGTTTGACGAACGCACCAGCAGCTTTCATGGATCTAATGAACCAGGTCTTTAGTCCGTTCTTGGACAAGTTTGTGGTTGTCTTCATTCATGACATCTTAGTCTACTCTAAGACTAAGGAAGAGCATAGGGAGCACTTGAGGCTAGTTTTGCAGACTTTGCGAGACAATCAACTTTATGCCAAGCTATCCAAGTGCGAGTTCTAGTTAGAGGAAGTTGCTTTTATGGGGCACATGATATCAAAAAGGGGAGTGTCAGTAGATCCTAGCAAGATTGAGGCAGTAACCAAGTGGGAATGACCGAAGAATGTTGCCGAGATTCGGAGTTTCTTGGGTCTAGCCGGTTACTACAAGAGGTTCTTGAAGGACTTTTCTACGATAGCTCGACCTATAACAGCTTTGATGAGGAAGGAGACTAGTTTTCGATGGGATGAGAGTTGTGAGACGGCGTTCTAGATCTTAAAGGAGCGTTTGACCACAGCTCATATCCTAGCTTTACCAGAGGGTTGTGAGAACTTTGAAGTATATATGGATGCTTCAAAGAATGGTTTAGTTTGTGTTCTAATGCAGAATGGGAAGGTGATAGCTTATGCATTGAGTCAGCTGAAGCCATATGAGGAGAACTATCCTACTCATGATTTGGAAATGGGTGCAGTTGTTTTTGCTCTTAAGATTTGGAGGCACTATCTCTACGGGGCAACCTTTAAGGTGTTTTCAGATCATAAGAGTCTAAAATATATCTACACTCAGAGAGAGCTTAACGTGCGACCGAGACAGTGGATGGAGCTGATCGGGGACTATGACATTGAGATCATCTATCACGAGGGTAAGTCTAACGTTGTTGCAAATTCTTTAAGTAGGAAGAGTGTTTATTCGCTATGTACAGTTATGTCTTTGCTGAAGATGAGGGATGAGATGTCCAGGATAGGGATCCATATTATTCGGAAAGGGGATACCATCGGGGATTTGACGATCGAGCCAGATTTGTATGAGGATATCAAAAGAAAACAAGAGCTTGATCCTAAGATCCAAGAATATAAGTCTAGAGAGGAGGGTGGCACGGTTTCTAGGTTTTCTATTCACTCATATGGGAGTGTTCGTTTTGATGGGAGATGGTGTGTTCCAGATGACGAAGACTTGAGGAGAGTAATCATGACAGAGGCTCATTGCACTCCTTATTCGGTTCACCCAGGAGGTGATAAGCTTTATAAAGACCTCAAGAAAACTTTTTGGTGGCCTAATATGAAGAGGGATGTGGCTGAGTTCGTGGCTAGATGTTTGACATGCCAGAGGGTCAAGGGTGAACAACGGAGACCACAGGGTAAGATTCAGTCTCTTGAGGTACCTGAGTGGAAGTGGGAGTCAATCTCTATGGACTTTATCTTGGGGTTACGAAAGACACGACAAGGTAATAATATGATTTGGGTGATCGTCGATCGGTTAACAAAGTCAGCTCACTTCATTCCGATGAAGGATACTTGGTCTAAGGCACAACTAGCTTTAAGTTACAGGAAACATGTCATTCGGTTACATGGTGTACTAAAGGACATAGTGTCGGATCAAGATGGGAGGTTTATATCACGATTTTGGCAAGAATTGCAGGAATCGATGGGTATGACCTTAAGGATGAGTACAGCTTTTCATCCTGCAACAGATGGTCAGACTGAGAGGACTATCAAGACTTTGAAGGACATGTTGAGAGCTTGTGCCACGGAGTTCGGTGGGAGTTGGGAGGAAAGGCTGGATTTGATTAAGTTCTCGTATAACAACAGCTACCATACTAGTATCGGGATGGCACCTTTCGAGGCTTTGTATGGCAGGAAGTGCCGAAGTCCAGGTTGTTGGGATGACAGTGCAGAAGCAGTGGTTTTAGGACCACAGATGGTGCAGGATATGGTTGAACAAGTTCGGCTAATTCATCAAAAGATGAAAGCGGCTCAGGATCGCCAGAAGAGTTATGCCGATTTGCACCGCAGAGACATCGTGTTCGCAGTGGGTGACAAAGTTCTTTTGAAAGTGTCACCAATGCAAGGAGTGATGAGGTTTGGGAAGAAGGGTAAGCTAAGCCAGAAGTTTATCGGTCCATATGAGATTTTGGATCATATAGGTGAGGTGGCATACAGGTTAGCTTTACCACCAGCTTTGGATCGAGTCCACAATGTGTTTCATGTTTCACAGCTCCAAAAGCATGTGAGGGACCCGTCACATGTGCTTGAGATTGAGAACATCGAACTGGATGAGTCGTTATCTTATGTTGAGGTTCATAAAGAGATTTTGGACCGCAAGGTGCGCAAGACAAGGAATGGTGAGACCATTTTACTCAAGGTGCTTTGGTCTAATAATAATGTGGAAGAGGCCATATGGGAACCCGAGGAGGCTATGCGAGAGCATTTTCCCACCCTTTTTATCAGGTATGTTTGGTTATGGGGACGTAACTGTTGTCTTTTTAGGGGGTAAGAGATGGTCGCATGTTCGTTTTTGAGTTAGTTTGAGTCGGGTTAGTGATGTTTTGTGTTAGTTTAGCTAGTGTTGGGTGTATTGTGGGTGTTTTGTCTTATATGGTATGAGTTGTAATACTACGGTTTTATGAGTCTCTGGGTACTCTACCGAGTGGGCCTTACTCTACCGAGCAAGGGTGTTTTGATTTTAGAAACAGTATTCTGCCTGTAGGGTACTCGATCGAGTAGCCTGGGTACTCGATCGAGTAAGTGGCACTCGATCGAGTACGTTAGTTACTCGATCGAGTAGGTCGGTTAACGGGTATTATTTTGACGGATTTTGTTAATAACACGGATTAGTATATAATTCATATCGTCTTCTTCCCTAAACACTTTTAAAAACCTAATAAACTTAAAAAGGAGATTGAAACTACGTTGTTCGCATCATCCGTGTTATTGACAAATCCCGGAGCTTAAGAGGTCATATTTCATCATTCTTTGCATCTTAGTGATCCTTGCGTCAAGGGTAAGATCTACATACCAATTTTATAGCATCTAATTGACTTTGTTTAAACCCTAATTTGAGGGATTTGGGGTTTTTATGGTTAGTTGTGCTAGTAGTAATTATGTGATTATGTGATAGGAGGAGGATTCGTAGAGGAGTGGTTTTGATTCAGCTGTTGAGATCGTCTGCTTGTGTTTGCATTCCAGATAGGGTTTCCCTACTCAGTATTAGTCACATAATGTGGTTTGGTGTTGGATTTGGGTTTATCGCTCGATGGATATGAGCGGAGCTTAGGTGGGAACGGCTGCGGTCCCCCACTGGCGGCGAGGAGTAACCTGTTGTGATGGTACTCTGGCAGGGCTATACACTTTAGTGTGTATTCAGTATTGAGGAGTTGGTGATGGAGTTTGGGATGATGTGACGATTGAGCTGTGTTGATTTCTATTTTATTGTGATTATATAATTATGTGATTAGTACTGACCCGTCTTTGTTTTATAAAACTGTGGTGATCCATTCGGGGATGGTGAGCAGTTGTTGAGCAGGTTTGATATGGTGCTTATGGGCTAGCTGGGATGAGTCATCACTTGCAGTTAGAAGAGTCTTTCGCTGTTGTCAGACATTTTGTTTAGTTGTTAGGCTTTTGGTTTCTGGAGAACATGTATTATACTTTTATCAGTTTGGTTTTGGATTGTAATCACTTAAACTTTGTTACTATTTAAATTATGTTTCGTTATTGTCTTTTGATTATCATTGCCTCGGGAAACCGAGATGGTGACGTTCTTATACCTGAGTTGTCCTGGTAAGGCACTTGGAGTATGAGGGTGTCACAAAGTGGTATTAGAGCAACGATCCTGAAACCTATATCCAATGAACCTAATGAACATAGGGAGTCAAATTAAAATGAACCCGGGGTAAAAGTTGTAGGAGCTAATGCAAAGGCTTGGGAGACGTCCTAAAGTCACGAACTCGCCCTGCAATTTTGAACCGGCCACATGGGGGTACGTGTCAGGGTCGTATGTGTTGTCTTTTGGTCTGTATGTGTACCTAAAAGCATGTGTTGTGAATTGTTGGATGTTGGATGTGGAGAATTGGAAGTATGAATAAACGTTGGAGTAGATGTGTTTACATGCTGAATTGAATGAAAAGTATGTTGGATGTTTATAATGTGGCATTTTGATAACATGAATAGATTGTTTTGGTGATTTTATAAGAGTTGCGTAGGTTTGCATACGTAGTCATTTTTATTTTGGTTAAAATTAAAAAGATTGCATAGTATGTTTGGAAAAGTGAGATAATATGCGGGTAGTTGTTTACGAGTCTGCATGACTCGATCGAGTGGGGGGGGCACTCTATCTCGTAGGTGAGGTGCTCGATCGAGTGGGTCTTACTCGAGCGAGTGGTTAGTTTGACGTTTTTCTGGTCAGAACCGTATTTTTGGGTACTCAATCGAGTACATAGAGGCACTCGATCGAGTAGGGGTCACTCGATCGAGTGGCATGTCAGCTCGGTCGAGTATGTGTGTGATCAGGAGGTCTGATTAGGTTCTGGAGTCGAGGCACTCGATCGAGTAGGTTGGGCACTCGATCGAGTAGCCTCTACTCGATCAAGTAGGTTCTGGTACTCGATCGAGTGGGGTCTGTGCAGTTTGTATACGTGTTTTGGGTTATAGTATGTATGTTTATATCCACCTTTTCTTATATAGTTTCAAGATGCCGCCTAAGGGAAATGCCATGTTCGCTAGAGCTGAGAGCATGACCACCGATGACATAGTTAAGATGTTGGACCACCAAGATGCTCTTACGGAAGCTTTAAAGAGAGAGGGGGAGGATAAGGAGTTTGATCACTCAAAGGTCAGTCTCTACATAGCGAGGTTTAACCCGAAAGAGTATAAGGGAACCGGGTAGCCAATGCTTCTAGATAATTGGCACAGAGAGATGGAGAATATCCTGGATTTGGTGCATTGTCCGGATGAGATGAGGGTAGAACAAGCTGTGTTCTAGTTGAGAGAAGCGGCAGGTGAGTGGTGGGACAAGGTAAAGGTGAATGCTAGGGACATGTATGCGAAGTAGGGGCTGCCTGCTATACCTTGGGAAGAGTTCCGGAGGGCTACGAGGAGGGAGTTTGTACCTGAGCATGTGAGGAGTAAGGTGAGAGAGGAGTTCGATGGGTTTAATATGACATCTGACATGTCGGTGGCTGAGTACTACCGACAGTTCAATGAGAAGTCTAGGTATGCTGAGGATATGGGATTGAGTGATGAGAACCTAGCTCTGAGGTTTGAGAAGTGGTTGACCCCCAAGATAATGGAGAAGCTACCCGTGGGAATCCTTTCAGATGTTAAGGAAGCTTATGAGAGGGCTGGGAGAGCTGAGAGGCTGGTAGAGATGACCAGAGAAAGAGGAGCTGTGAAAAGAAAGGCAGAGAGTGAGGGTGGTGGCCAATACAAATACAATAAGGGCAACCACACTCAGGCTAGAGCATATTCATCTGGTTCGGGGTTTAGTGTTGGGGCTTCCTTTGGGCGTGGCCGTGGGAGTGGGATGGTAGCTAAGGAATGACCTGTTTCCGCTGTGGCGGTGTAGGCCACAAGAGGCATGAGTGTACCGGTGTGTTGCCGGGAGGTTTTCAGAGTCTGGCTCAGGGGAGCTATTCTCAGGGTCCGGCACAGAGTTATGCGAGCAACAGGCCAGCTGGGTCATGGAACAACCAGGGAGGTCAGATCAACAACGGTGGAGGTAACCGCAATGGCGGTAATTCTTATCAGAAGCCAGCTACGAACACCAACAACAATAAAGGGACGGGTACTAAGCCGACTACCTCTGCCAGTACTATCCAGGGAGGTGGGCAGAAGACCAGTGGAAAGCTGTTTATGATGGAGAAGAAAGCAGCTGAGGACGTCGCACATGTTATCAATGGTACTTTTCTTGTTAATGGTGTTCATACCTTTGTTTTGTTTGATTCGGGGGTGTCACAGTCGTTTGTATCTTCGAGTCATGTTAAACATTTGGGTCTGAGGAAATATAAGTCTGTAAGTGAGAAAGTTTTTATACCCTCGGGTGAGTCTGTATCATGTGGGAGGTTGTATAGGAATGTATCTATGATAGTTGGGCAAGTTGATCTACATGTGGACTTCGTAGAGTTTCCCTTAGATGGTTTTGAGATGATAGTCGGGATGGATTGGTCAGGAAAGTACAAAGCTAAGATAGACTGTCATCAAAAGAAAGTATCTCTGAGAGGTCCTAAGGGCATTAACGTGTCTTATCGTTGTTTTGTTGTCAAACCCAAAGTTAAGTTGATTGCATCTATGACCTTGAAGTCCTATCTGAGGAAGGGGTGCCCGATGATCTTGTGCCATGTGAGAGATGACAGGATGGAGAGTCCGACAGTTGATCAGATACCAGTTGTGGGGGAGTTTTCAGATGTCTTTCCAGAGGAGATTCCGGGTTCGCCACCGAAGAGGGAGATAGATTTCAGTGTTGAGCTGAAACCGGGGACGGGGCCAATCTCTAAGGCACCGTATCGGATGGGTCCTAAGGAGTTTAAGGAGCTCAGGAAGCAGCTAGATGATCTAATAGAGAGGGGATACATTAGATCTAGTGTATCACCGTGGGGAGCACCAGTTCTTTTTGTGAAGAAGAAAGATGGGAATCTGAGGTTGTGTATAGATTACAGGGAGCTGAACTGAGTGACGTGAAGAACAAGAATCCTTTGCCTAGGATAGATGACTTGTTTGATCAGTTGAGTGGTGTATCAGTCTTTTCCAAGATTGATTTGAGATCGGGGTACCATCAGGTGAAGATTAGAGAGGAGGACATACCAAAGACAGCTTTCACGTCGAGGTATGGCCATCATGAGTATCTGGTGATGCCTTTTGGGTTATCTAATGCGCCGGCTGTGTTTATGGATTTGATGAACAAAGTCTTCAGTCAGTTTTTGGACAAGTTTGTGGTGGTTTTCATTGATGACATCTTAGTCTATTCCAAGACTAAGGAGGAGCATGAGGAGCATCTGAGGATTGTGTTGCAGACCTTGAGGGAGCATGAGTTGTATGCAAAGTTGTCCAAGTGTGAGTTCTGTTTGGAGAAAGTTGCTTTTCTGGGGCATGTGATTTCTAAAGATAGGGTAGTTGTGGATCCGACAAAGATTGAGGCAGTTACCAAGTGCGAAGCACCAAAGAATGTAGCTGAGATCAGAAATTTCTTGGGTTTAGCTGGATATTACAGACGGTTCGTGAAAGATTTCTCCAAGATTGCTAGACCTATGACAGCTTTGATGAGGAAAGAGAACAGGTTTCGTTGGGATGAGAGTTGTGAGACGGCGTTCCAAACATTAAAGGAGCGTTTGACCACAGCTCCAATCTTAGCATTGCCTGAAGGGAGTGAGAACTTTGAGGCTTATACTGATGCCTCAACGAATGGTTTGGGATGTGTGTTGATGCAGAACGGTAAAGTGATTGCCTATGCTTCTAGGCAATTGAAGCCTTATGAGGAGAATTATCCTACACACGATCTGGAGTTGGGTGCAGTTGTGTTTGCTCTCAAGATTTGGAGACATTACCTTTATAGGGCGACCTTTAAGGTATTTTCAGATCATAAGAATCTTAAGTACATCTTCACTCAAAAGGAGTTGAACATGAGACAGAGGAGGTGGATGGAGTTGATTGGCGATTATGACATGTATATTATCTACCATGAAGGGAAAGCCAATGTAGTTGCAGATGCTTTGAGCAGAAAGAGTGTACATTCCTTGTGCACAGCCATATCCTTGATGAGGTTGAGAGATGAGGTTGGGAAGTTTGGGATACATATGATCCAGAAAGGGGATGCCATGGGAGATTTGACAGTGCAGCCTGATCTATATGATGATATTCGAGGTAAAAAGGTGTTATATCCCAAGATGGTGGAGTTGAGAGTTGGAGTAGAGAAAGGGACAGTGTCTAGATTCTCTATTCATACAGACGGTAGTTTGAAGTTTGGTGGGAGGTGGTGTGTCCCTAATGATGAGGAGCTGAAAAAGACAATCATGACATAGGCACATTGTACACCATATTCGGTACATCCAGGTGGTGACAAGCTGTACAAGGATTTAAAGAATACTTTCTGGTGGCCTGGGATGAAGAAAGAAACAGCTGAGTTTATGGCCCGTTGTTTGACATGTCAGAGAGTGAAAGGGGATCAGCGACGACCACAAGGTAAGATTCAGTCCTCAGAGGTACCTGAGTGGAAGTGGGAATCCATCTCCATGGATTTTATCGTGGGTTTGCCAAAGAGTCAGTAGGGTAACAACATGATATGGGTTATAGTGGATCGACTGACCAAGTCAGCTCATTTTGTGCCAATGAAAGATACATGGACTAAGGCACAATCAGCTATGGCTTATCGGAAGAATGTGCTAAGGTTACATGGGATGCCTAAAGACATAGTATCTGACAGACATGCGAGGTTTATCTCAATATTTTGGAAAGAGTTACAGGAGTCTTTGGGAAGGACATTGAAGATGAGTAAAACATTTCATCCTGCGACAGACGGTCGGACAGAGAGAACAATCAAGAATCTTGAGGATATGTTACGATCTTGTGTGATGGATTTTGGTGGTAGCTGGGAACAGAGGTTAGATTTGATTGAGTTATCCTACAATAACAGCTATCACACTAGTATTGGCATGGCGCCATTTGAGGCTTTATATGGGCAGAGATGTATGAGTCCGAGTTGTTGGGACGACAGGGCTGAGGCAGTGGTTTTAGGGCCACAGATGGTACATGAGATGGTTGAGCAGATTAAGATGACCAGGGAGAGGATAAGAGCAGCTCAAGATAGGCAAAAGAGTTATGCAGATCTACATCGCCGGGATATAGAGTTTTAGGTTGGGGACAAGTTTCTTCTGAAAGTGTCTCCTATGCGTGGAGTTATGAGATTTGGGAAGAAAGGCAAGCCGAGTCAGAAGTTCATAGGACCATATGAGATCTTAGACCGGGTTGGAGAGGTTGCTTACCGTTTGGCTTTACTGTCTTCTTTGGATAGGGTGCATAATGTGTTTCATGTATCTCAGTTGCGGAAGTATGTGAGTGATCCGTCACATGTGTTAGAGGCAGATAACATAGAGCTAGATGAGTCCTTGTCTTACCTTGAGGTGCCTAAGCAGATTCTTAACCGGAAGGTTAGGAAGACTAGAAATGGTGAGACAATCATGCTTAAGATTCTTTGGTCTAATCATGAGGTTGAGGAAGCTACATGGGAGGCAGAGGAGTCCATGAGAGAGCGCTATCCATTCCTTTTTATCAGGTATATATGGTTACGGGGACGTAACCTTGTTTCTTTTAGGAGGGGTAGGAGATGATCGCGAAGAGTTTTTGCATATTTTTATGTTGTTTTTGGTATAGTTAGTAGTGAGTTGTGTCGGGTTGAGTTTGGGTTGGTAACATGTGTCGGAGTTTTTGTGTTGAGTTTTGTTTTGGTTGTAGTGTCGGGAGTGTGGTAGTATGTTTTTGTTTTGTTGTGGTTTGAACTTCGGGGACGAAGTTCTTTTTAAGGCGAGAAGACTGTAATACTACGGTTTTATGAGTCTCTGGGTACTCTATCGAGTGGGCCTAACTCTGCCGAGCAAGGGTGTTTTGATTTTAGAAACAGTATTCTGCCTGTAGGGTACTCGATCGAGTAGCCTGGGTACTCGATCGAGTACGTTAGTTACTCGATCGAGTAGGTCGGTTAACGGGTATTATTTTGACAGGTTCTGTTAATAACACGGATTAGTATATAATTCATATCGTCTTCTTCCCTAAACACTTTTACAACCTAATAAACTTAAAAAGGAGATTGACACTACGTTGTTCGCATCATCCATGTTATTGACAAATCCCGGAGCTTAAGAGGTCGGATTTCATCATTCTTTGCATCTTAGTGATCCTTGCGTCAAGGGTAAGATCTACATACCAATTTTATAGTATTTAATTGACTTTGTTTAAACCCTAATTTGAGGGATTGGGGGTTTTTATGGTTAGTTGTGCTAGTAGTAATTATGTGATTATGTGATAGGAGGAGGATTCCTAGAGGAGAGGTTTTGATTCAGCTGTTGAGATCGTCTGCTTGTGTTTGCATTCCAGGTAGGGTTTCCTACTCAGTATTAGTCACATAATGTGGTTTGGTGTTGACTGTGATTGTTGTTAAAGTATCATATTGGTATTGTGACGGTTGTGGATTTTATCATTGTTGATTGTTGTTGATTGTATCTGTCTGTGTTCTTCGGGGTGCGTCCTGTTGGAAAATGTGTCCTCCACAATAGTGCGATCACATGATTTAATATCATAATTGAATCTCATACTAAGAATACGTGAGGGATGATTCTTTATATAGTCGACTGATCGTCATTAATCGGTAATGATTGGCTAACTAGAGTTTGACATTACTGTCGTGTGACGGTGGTGGTCAGTTGATCCCTTTAGGTCACACCTATAGGATGAGGGCCAAATAGATATTTAATTAATTGTATGCGATACAGATTAATTAATTCCTTAATTATGGGAGTGCAATTTTACGTCTTATTGTAATGTGATTAAATAAGATTAAATTTAGTATTTAAGTGTTAAATTGCTAAATTAGTTGAGGTTTTATATAAGTTTTGAGGTAGAGGTAATTAGTTATTTTAAAGTTACAAGAAGTTGTAATTTTAACTAACTAGTAATTAAGGGACCCATTATATGTTGATATAATGGTAGTATACTACTCAAGAAGTGGAGTGTATATTATATTATTAATTGTAATATTTAAGTGTTAAATGATTACATTAATAATTAATTATGTAAGATAGTTAAACATATGACTTATAAGCATTTGTGGGACAAATGACAAAAGGCAAAAATGGACCAAAATGGGTCCATATTTTCGGCCAAATAAGAGAGCAAAAGATGCTCTTTTGTCTTTGTTTATTTTGGTTAGGGTGTGATAGTGACTTGTCATATGAACTTTAATCATACTTATTCTTACACTACTCTACCTACATT